>NC_083116.1:41991910-43208382 GCF_949774975.1 Lagenorhynchus albirostris
ACATTTTCCCTATTATAATCATACCCAGTCACAGTTCCTGATCATTTGATGTTCTTAAAAGATACCATTATTATTCACCAAGGGCATAACATCTTCCCTTAATGAACTATAATTCTGAAGGAACATAGTTCATATTTATTTAAATTTTTAGCTGTATCCACTGAACTTGATTTTATTTTTTGCATTTTTAGATCATAAACCATATGGAGCTAATTATCGTTCCTGCATTAATTTTAGTGAAAGGAAGAGTTAGACAAATGCGTTTTAAGTGTATAATGAATATTATTTTTATTCTCCTCAGTACCCTCACCGTCTATCAGAATATCTCCCATATATATTGTTTCATAATGGATTATAAATATAAATAATTTATGTGTGGTTTAAAATGCCTCACAGCTGGACAAAGTGAAAGTCTCTTTTCTAATCAATATTCCTACATCCCACTCCCCAAAAGTAACCACTGCTATTGTTTGATTTGTATTTGGCATGCATTTTTCTGTGCATATTTAAATGCACATACATAAATAGACACAGTGGTTTACACATCAACTGATTTATTTGTTAGATATGAAATTAGAATCACAGAATAACACTGATCTGCTACTTATGTTCTTAATTTAACAAGATGTGTGCTTTTTAAATTGTTTTCATTAAGGTATGATTTAGAGAAAATAAAATTCACTCCTTTCAGTGTCCAGTTCTATGTCTTGAAAAGTACATACACTTGTATATGTACACTTGTATACAGTTGTATAACCACACCACAATCAGGATATACGAGTTCCATTATGCCAAAAAATTCTCCTGTGCCTTTTTGTAGTCAGCCCATTCTCCCCACCTCAACCCTGACAACCACCTATTTGTTTTCTGACTCTCAAATTTTGATAGCTGTAGGTTTTCACTTTTATTTTCATTTTAATTCTGTTCTATGTATTTTTAATTGAAGTATAGTTGATTTCTGTTCTACATATTTTTGATTTCCCTTGAGACTTCCTCTTTATGCATGAATTAATTTCATATGTTTTGCTCAGTTTCCAAGTTCTTAGAGATTTTCCTGTTATCTTTCTATTATTAATTTCTAGAATTTTATTCCATTATTGTCAGATAACACATTCTGTTTGGTTTCAATTTTTTTAATTTGTTAAGGTTTGTTTTATGGCTCAGGATATAGTCTATCTTGCTGAATGTTCCATGTGCATTTGAAAAGAGTGTGTATTCTGCTGTTTTTGGGTGGACTGTTCTATAAATGTCAGTTAGATCTATTTGGTTGATGGTGGTGTTCAGTTCATCTATAACCTTGCTGATTTTTTGTCTACTAATTCTATCTATTACTGAGAGAGGCGTATTGAAGACCCCAATTATAATTGTGGATTTGTCTATTCCCCTTTCAGTTCTGTCAGTTTTGCCTCTTGTATTTTAAGACTCCATTGTTAGATATAATACATATTTTAAATTGTTGTATCTTCCGGGTGAATTGACTGACTCTCTTTATCCCTGGTAACTGTGTTTGCTTTCAAGTCGACATTGTCTGATAATGTAAAGAATCTATAGATTCTCCTGCTTTCTTCTGATCAGTGTTTGTATGGTGTATTTTTATTCATTGTTTTACTCTTAAGCTACCTGTATCATTATATTTGAAGGGAGTTTCTTGTAGACAACATATAGCTGGGCCATTTTTTGTTTTTTGTTGTTTTATAAATCCAGTCTGATGATCTAAGTCATTTAGTTATGTATTTAGACCATTGACAATTAATTATTGATATGTTTCTATTTAGATCTACCACTTTATTTTTCATGTTTTGTTTGTCCTCTCTGTTTTTCATTACCCTGTTTCCCATTTCTTTGGCTTATCTGAATGCCTTTTAGTATTTCATTTTAATTTTCTATTCTGAATTTGAATATATCTCTTTGTATAATATTTTTGTGGTTGCTCTGTGGATTACAAACTACCTACTTAACTTTTCACAGTCTATTCAGAATCAATACTCAGAATCATTATGTTACCACTTCAATTGATATGTAGAAACCTCACCTTAATAGATCCCCTTACCCTCTCCCCTTTACATTACATTTGCCTTATGCATTATATCTATACTGAAATCTACATAGATAACTACTATAGCTACTTTATTGAAAACTCCATCTGTCAATGTTATATTTTGCTGTGATTTTCCACTATTTACCATGCTTTTGGAAACCCATTCAGCTGCATCTTCATATTCACTTTCTCCCTAGATCTCCATGAATCCTAAATTGGTGGAAATGTAAATTGGTACAACCACTATGAAAAACAGTATGGAGGTTCCTTAAAAAACTAAAAATAGAGTTGCCGTATGATCTAGCAATCCCACTCTCTGGGCATATATCCAGAGAAAACTCTAATTCAAGATACATGCACCCCACTGTTCGTAACAACATTCTTTACAATAGCCAAGACATGGAAACAATCTAAATGTCCATCGACAGATGAGTGGATAAAGAAGATGTGGTATGTATATACAATGGAATACTACTCAGCCACAAAAAAGAATGAAATAATGCCATTTGCAGCAACATGGATGGACCTAGAGATTATCATATTACATGAACTCAGAAAGAGAAAGACAAATACCATATGATATCACTTATATGTGGAATCTAAAATATGAAACAAATGAACTTATTTACAAAACAGAAACAGACTCACAGACATAGAAAACAAACTTATGGTAACCAAAGGGGAAGGGGTGGGGAGGGAGTGATAAATTAGGAGTTTGGGATTAACATATACACACTACTATATGTAAAGCAAACAACAAGAACCTACTGTATGGCACAGGGAACTATATTCAATATCTTGTAATAAACTATAATGGAAAAGAACATGAAAAAGAATATATATATATATATATATATATATAACTGAATCACTTTGCTGTACACCAGAAATTAATACAACATTGGAAATCAACTATACTTCAGTAAAAAAAAAGTAATATAGGTCATTATTAATAAATTAAGCAATACCTTGGACAACATTGAATGCCAATGTCCAGAGAAATTAGAGCATTTAGAGCCCTGGTGGCTTCAGGATACAATGGGAAAAGCTTTAGAGTAATTTCAAGCTCACGTACTGAGCAGGTGTCCAAAGCAGTTCCCCTGATTTACTTCACGTCTCCTAACTTCTTACCCTTATCTAAATTATAGGATTAAATAAGGACTTCCCTGGTGGTGCAGTGGTTAGGAATCTGCCTGCTAGTGCAGGGGACATGGGTTTGAGCCCTTGCCCAGGAAGATCCCACATGCCTTGGAACAGCTAAGTCTGTTAGCCACAACTACTGAGCCTGCATGCCACAACTACTGAAGCCCACGTGCCTAGAGCCAGTGCTCCACAACAAGAGAAGCCATTGCAATGAGAAGCCCACACACCACAACGAAGAGTAGCCCCCACTCGCCGCAACTAGAGAAAGCCCGCGTGCAGCAATGAAGACCCAATACAGCCAAAAATTAAATAAATACATAAATAAATAAATTAAAAGAAATGTTTAAATTATAGGATTAAATAGGTAACTGAATAAGTGTTAAGACTAAAGGAGATACAATTTAGAGTACCACTTGTTTACATTAATTTCCTACCCTCCATATCATCTTTCTCAGAGGAAACATCTGTTCTGACTGATCCCTTTTTACCCACCATCTTAGAAAGCAGTCATTCACATAATCCCCATACTTAATTCTCATCATCATCAATCATCATCACCAACACCAACATCTACATAGGAGGTCACTGTGTATATGAAGAGTTTGTCAGTCTTCTTTCATTATCACCCTCCAGGAGCCCTTCCAGACATTTTTTGCCTAATTACCCCCAACCCCACTCCCCAGTGGAATGTGAAATTTTTAATACTCCAGATGTAGTTTATCTGTTTATGTACTGTGGTCCTTTGGAAGCTCACAGACCATTGTAATATCTATGAAAACCCTAACCTCAAGAACCAATCTCTGACCTCTTGGGGATGATGTCATCTGTTGAGAATGCATGGTATATTGTGATTAGGGCAAAATCTGGAATCCCATTCCTGCTCCATACATCCCTAGATCCACACTAGAAAATCTGTCATGATTAGATGCTCAGGCTTGATAGACTATCCATGGAACCACCCTCATCCCTCTCTGGGAGAAATCTCACTTCCCTCTCTGTGTCCTCAGATGCCCTTTCCTCCCTACCAGGTACAAGCAGCCTAATCATTTCCATAAGTTTTCACAAAGGACAGAAGAAACACTGGCTTCAGACAGCTTCTGCTTCCAGCCTGGTCACAAACCTCCCATGCAGCAGGGGGAAGGAACATCAGGCTTGGCTTCCTGCTGCAGGGAGGGTTAACACAGGGAGAACAGAGATTAACCACCTCAGCAGTACATGTCCTGATACCTTTTCTAAAGCTCTGCCACCAGCAACTAAAGGTGACCAGGCTGCCAGGTCCCACCGCTGGCTCTGGCAGTTGGTGTGGGGAACAACCTCTTTGCCATTTGTCTCTGTGCTTAAGAGCACTTGCTTTGGAGTCACACACATCCATGAAGAGAGGATAGTGATACATCACTAGTGGGGCTGTTGCGAGATTAAATCCAGTCACTAACATGAAGAACCTAGATCTGGGCCCCTCTAAACAACCTGCTTCATAAATAGTAGCTCTTTCCTCCATCAATCAGAGAGCTCATGTGTTCCTCACCCCCCTTCAGTTGGGACCCCTTAACCAGACTGCAGGTCAGAATCACCTTGGGGATCTTTTTCTAAACCCTCATATGAATTTCCCTTGTTGGTGGAAAGAGGGCTTCTGTATCAAAAGCCATTCAAGTTATTCAGCCATGATACTATGAGCCTTAAAAAACAGATATGCCCATTTGGCACCAATAGTGTGTGGCAGTGTCCATTTCTCCTTCATTCCACCAGCATCAGCTATTAACAGCTTTTGTCTTTATTGCCATATAGGAACTCTTCTTTTTTCCAGACCAGTCCTAGTGGAAGGGTCACCTCAGAAGGTCTGTCCTTAATGTTATAGATTCACAGGCTCCTCCCCTAAGGTTGCCAGATTTAGCAAATAAACATACTGGATGCCCAGCTGAACTTAAATTTCAGATGAACAAAGTAATATTACATGTGACAACTTTACACAAAAAAGGATTTTTTGTTTATTTTAAATTCAAATTTAAATGGTTTAAATATAATCTGGTAACCCTACACATGGAGGGATCTGGAGGGGAACCAAGGTGCTCCAGTCAACAACCGCAGCTGAGCCCCTAGCAGAAGTCAGAACCAATGCTCATCCATGTGAGTGAGCTCTCTCAGATGTACCAGCCTAATGGAGCCTCCAGCTGATGGCAGCCCCAGGTGAGACTCCACATGGAGCAGAAAACCATCCAGCTGAACCCAGTCAACCCACATTATCCTGAGAAATTTAAAAATTGCTATTGTTTTGGTGGTGTTTGTTAAACAGAAATGGATATCTGAACCATGTAGTTTTGGTGAACTCTCTTTTTTTTTTTTTTGGTACGCGAGCCTCTCACTGTTGTGGCCTCTCCCTCAGCGGCCATGGCTCACGGGCCCAGCCACTCCGCGGCATGTGGGATCTTCCTGGACCGGGGCACGAACCCGTGTCCCCTGCATCGACAGGTGGACTCTCAACAACTGCACCACCAGGGAAACCCGAACTCTCTTTTTCTATAGTCTGTAATCTTTGGATAGGATAGGGATTTGCTGATCTTTGAAGGTTTGATAGGATGTCATTATAATTTTGGCTATAGTCTGTGTGTGGGTTTATATGTGGGTATAGTTTTTGAAATTTCCTCAATTCCTTCTTGGATTCCCAAGATAAATTTTCATGATGTATGATTTTCATCATACACTTGGAATTTTAGAAATCTATTCCTAAATTCCTTTCCACAGATGAGGCTCCACTGCAGTCATGCTTGTGAAGGGATGGAGAGGTATTGCTAGAAACTGCTCCCTGAGACACGTGGAAAACTGTATCCTCAGAAGGTGCCTTGGTGAGTACACTGTCAGAACAAGGGGTGTTTACTCATTTTAAGAAGTGTTTCTCAAAGAAGGTGTCCTGAAACACTTTCTCCTGCTACAAGGATAGACTTGCAAGGAAGCCACTCTTCTTGAGTACACATAGGATGCCTTCACCAGACCGCAGAGACATATGCATTGCAGTCCTGGTCCTTTCTGACTGTCCCAATGCAGCAGTGCTGGGTGGATAAGTCTGTGCAGTTCTGGGGTTCATTAATATGAAAACCACTTCCCTTGTGGAAATCTGAGCCACATTCTACAATATCACCTTTAGAAGGAATAAAATTGATGTATTTTCACCTTATTTTTCATATTTCTTAGTTGGTTTAGAGTCAAGATATGGAGAACGGGTGTATTTTCAAGGCCCCTTAAAGACTCAATCATTCTAGAGCAAGACCATAGGAATAGTTTGGGACCCAGCAAGACACAGAAAAGGGAAAGGAGCTGTGGATCTATTTGTAGACCCACTCCTGAGGGCAGAGTAAACATGTGCTCCATAAGGGCAGGTTGGTTCAAGAACTTTGAAGGGAGAGGTCCTGGGCTGTGCAACCTGTTTGTTCATCCAACCTCACTAATCAGGTAAGTGATTCTCTAGATAGAGGAATGAGTGTATAGAGAGGTTACATGTGTTTGGTCGTGGCTGTTCCTCCACATGGAAGAAAATATTGGGAATGGAGGATAAGAATTCTCCAGGAAAAAAACCATGTATTGTTCAATTGACTTAGGTTTCTGCCTTCTAAATGACTGATGCTTTAGGTTTGCCTCCATGAAATCACTCTGAGATTTCTTCAATGACATTTTTGTACATGTATCTAAATAATTCAGTCACATGACTATAGACAGTCTTTTATTTCTCTGCAGATGGCTAACTGCTTAGCATAGACTGTGATAATACACATTCACCCTTAGAGGGAGGGCTAACTCATCTCCAAGAGCCCTACCATACTTCCCTGGGTTTCTTTGTTCTGATAATACACCCCTACTGTCTCTTTAAAGCAAACACAATTCCTGACGACAAGCACATGCTTTGTCCGACGAAACTGGACAGAGATTTTTGCCAGTTGCCGGGGTCCCAGTCTAGTGCTTCTAATTAGTATGTTTTCCAAGTGGCAGCCTGAAGAGCTAAGGTGTTTTGCTTTCAGCTAAGGACAAGGGGGTGGAGGAGGGTGGGGAGGTACTTAAGGTGGTGGAAGATCTGCCTGCACCTGGCGGTTACTATAGAAACGTGACGTCAATAAGGCGACCTTGACGACTTTTAAATGGAGACAGAAGCGGCCTGGCAAGGAGAGTAGGTTTCTCCTTCAGGTGTTTGGAACTGAGTTGGGAGAGTGGGTACCCGCGGTGGGGGCTGGACCATGCTGCAGTGTGGGGAGACAAAGGGATCCACATCCAGGTCACTTCTTTCCCGCTTTGGGGGCTCGGTGCCCGGGCTGTCTCGTAGGCAAAGCCATTGGGGTCCTGCCCGGCCCCAGTGGGTGCGGTGTCCTGCTCCAGGGGTGTCCTCTTGCCACTTTCCTAATAAAGGTAGGAGCGCGATAGGTGAGACAGGTAACGACTCTCTCTGAGCTTCAGCTTCCCCCTCTGTAAAATGGGAATAAGGATGCTTTCCCTAAAGGGTCTCTGTGAACATTTAGTGATTACACGTGAATAAGCTGATGGTCCTGTGGTTATCACAGGATCATGGATGTTTGTATGAATTCAGGCCACTTCTTATTCCTTTTCCACTTTGTTCTCAGGGGACATATGAGGAAAGGAGAAGTAAAAGGCCCTGGTGGGAAGCTCATTGTACCTTCTGGTGGTTAGGATCACTACCCAGTTGTTTCAGTGTCCTTGTCTCTAACGCAGTGCCTAGCACAGTGTAGGGCACACAGTTAACACCAGTAAAGCATGCTGATTGCTGGATCTGTCTCTCCCTGTGCAGCTCCTCATACTGGTGGCCGAGCTCATATCAGGTGTCTGAAGGAGGCAGGTTCTGAGCATCTGTGTCCTGATGGCTGCTGGAGCTTCTACTCCAAGTTCAAGGACAGGAGAGCCCAACACTTGACATCTTTCTTTGGATATGCCGCCTGGCTCAAGTGAGTTCATAGATATGATAAAAGCATGTTGTGGAATAGCTCCTGTGAGGTTCACAAAATGTACAGAAGCTATTTTGATTTAATCATGGGAAAGAGGTTTGGCACGTGGGATTTCCATCAGCAGCTACATGCTTTGTAGTAGCCCTTGTTTCCCTAACAGAATGATACTCAGCTACATTCCCTGAAATAACCAGTTCCTCTTTAATATCGTTATGATTTTCCTGAGATATAGTATTTTTATTTCTGTACTTCAGAAGGAAATGAACCTCAACTCTCCCTAAATATTTGGGTATACTTTATTGCATATGATTATTTTGGTTATTTGATGACATAGTATGGATCTGTTAATGTACAAGAGCATAATTGTAAGAATTTTTCACCTGATTAATTTAATTGCACCAGAGAATTATGAATATATACATATATTTCAAATACTATATTGTGGTATGGTTAACATACAAGGTACTGAGCATATTTAAAGTATATGCTCTAAGGACTTCCCTGGTGGTCCAGTGGCTAAGACTCTGCACTCCCAATGCAGGGGGCCGGGCTTTGATCCCTGGTTTGGGAACTAGATCCCACATGCCGTAACTAAGAGTTCGCATGCCACAACTAAAGATCTCGCACACTGAAACTAAAGATCCCACATGCCGCAGCGAAGATTCCACACACTGCAGCGAAGATTCCGCATGCAGCAACGAAAATCCTGTGTGCTGCAACTAAGACCCAGCACAGCCAAATAAATAAAATAAAATAAAAAAGTATATGCTCTAAGTTTTGATATATGTATGCACCTGTGAATCTAATACTACACTCAAGATAACGAACGTATCCATCACCTCAAAAAGCTTCCTTGTGCTCCTTGGTAATCTGCCCACCTAGCTCTCTCCTGCCTCTGTCTCTACTTCAACCTACCTCATCCGCATATAACTACTGACTTTTGTCACTTTAGATTAGTTTTCCGTTCCTATAATGTGGAAACATTCCATTATATGGATATACCACAATTTGTTCTATCCATTCACCTGTTAATGGATATTTGGGTTGTTTCCAGCTTGGGACTCTTGTAAATAAACTTTCTATGAATATTTGTATATAATTCTTTGCTGAGACATATGTTTTCTCTTTCTAAGTAAATACTTAGAAGAGCAACACCTGGGTCATATGGTAGTTATAAAATTAACTTTGTTAGAAACTGCTAAATTTTTTTCCTAAGTAGTCAAATCATTTTTCATTGTCACTAGCAGTGTATGAGATATGAGAGTTTCATCCTCCACAGCCTTGCCAATACTTGGTATGGTCAGTCTTTTTAATTTTGGACTTTCTCAGAGGGGTGTAGTGTTTTCTCATCGTTTTCATTTGTGTAATGACTAATGATGATGAACATCTTTTCATGTGCTTATTTGACATTTGTATATCTTAGTTGAAGTATCTGTTCAAATCTTTTGTCCACTTATTTATTGGAGTATCTGTTTTCCTCTTATTGACCTTTGTGAGATTTTAAATTCTGGATAGCAGATCTATGAATTGCAAACATTTTCTCTCATTCATTCAATGGCTTGTCTTTTTATTCTCTCAACAGTGTTTTTGGAAGAACAGAAGTTTTAATTTTGTGGAAATTTAGTGCATCGATTTGTTCATTTATGGTTTAGATTTTGCTTTTGATTTCATATCTAAGAAATCTTCACCAAATCTAAGGTCACAAGAATTTTCTACTGTAATTTTTCTAGAATTTTTAAATAGTTTTAGCTTTTATGTTTACGTCAGTGATTCTTTTTGAGTTAACTTTTGTATGTGGTGCATTATATGGATCACAGTTTATGTTTGTGCATATGGCTATCCACTTGTTCCAGTACTATTTGTTGAAAAGACTCCTTTTTCCACTGAATTGCCTTTGCAGCTTTGTTGAAAATCAGTTGTCCATATATGTGTGGGTCTATTTCTGGACTTTTTAATTTTGATATACATTTCTACCTTCATCCCAATACCACATTGCCTTGATTACTGTAAATTTATGAGTTTCGAAAAAGTGCTTAACCTCCAACTTTTTTCTTTTCAAAGTTGTTTTTTGTAGACTAGACCCTTTACATTTCACATGAGTTTTTGAATAATTCTGTCAATTTTTAAAAAAAATATGCACACTAGGATTTTTTTTTTTTTGCCTGCATTGGGTCTTCGTTGCTGCATGCAGGCTTTCTGTAGTTGCGGCGAGTGGGGGCTACTCTTTGTTGCGGTGCACGGGCTTCTCATTGCATGGCTTCTCTTGTTGCGGAGCACGGGCTCTAGGTGCATGAGCTTCAGTAGTTGCAGCATGCAGGCTCAGTAGTTGCGGTATGCAGGCCCTAGAGCACGTGGGCTCAGTAGTTGTGGCTCGTGGGCTCTAGAGTGCAGGCTCAGTAGTTGTAGCACACAGGCTTAGTTGCTCTGCAGCACATGGGATCTTCCCGGACCAGGGATCGAACCCATGTCCCCTGCATTGGCAGGTGGATTCTTAGCCATTGCACCACCAGGGAAGTCCCACACTAGGATTTTTTTTTTTTTTTTTGCGGTACGTGGGCCTTTCACTGTTGTGGCCTCTCCTGTTGCAGAGCAGAGGCTCCGGACACACAGGCTCAGCGGCCATAGCTCACAGGCCTAGCTGCTCCGTGGCATGTAGGATCTTCCCGGACCGGGGCGTGAACCCATGTCCCCTGCATCGGCAGGCAGACTCTCAACCACTGCACCACCAGGGAAGCCCCCACACTAGGATTTTTATTGGGATTGCAAGGAATCTATAGATCAGTTTGGGGAGAATAGACATCTTAACAATACTGAGTCTTCTGACCTAGGAGGATGGTATATCCCTTCATTTATTTAGTCCTGATTTAATTTTTCTCAGCAATGTTTTGCAGCGTTCAGAGTTTAGGCCTTTCACATTTGTGGACATGGATGTGCAACATACATTATCTCTAGGTAGTTCATACTTTTTGATGTTATTGTCATGGGAATATTTTTATTACAGTTTCTAGGTATTATATTTTCACTGAACTGTCAGTAGTCAAATGTTGCTGGGGAATCTTTTTGGTTGAAAGCACAGGTTACTCTAAGATGGAAAAGATACTTGATTCTTTTTTTTTTTAATTTATTTATTTATTTTTGGCTGTGTTGGGTCTTCGCTTCTGTGCGAGGGCTTTCTCCAGTTGCGGCGAGTGGGGGCCACTCTTCATCACGGTGCTCAGGCCTCTCACTGTCACGGCCTCTCCCGTTGTGGAGCACAGGCTCCAGACGCACAGGCTCAGTAGTTGTGGCTCACGGGCTTAGTTGCTCCGCGGCGTGTGGGGTCTTCCCAGACCAGGGCTCGAACCCGTGTCCACTGCATTGGCAGGCAGATTCTTAACCACTGCGCCACCAGGGAAGCCCCAGACCATATTTATTTAACAAAAATGTGAAGATACTAATTATAAAAATTAAAAGATAATCATCACAGTTACTATGCATTAGACAATTTGATATTTTTCATCTTTCTCATTTTTGTTGTTCTTATATGCATGTGGTAGTATCTCATTGCGGTTTTAAGTTTAATTTCTCTGAAATCTTAGTCTCTTTTCATCCAAATGTCCTCTTTTTTTAATCTTTTTTTAATCTCCATTTATTTACTTAACAAACTGGATCTTTTTCCTGTAAAGTTTGCATTCTGGCTTATGCTGATTGTATCTCTATTGTGCTGTTTGTTCTATTCCTCTGGCCCATCCTATTTCCTTTAAATTGGTAATTACTGTATATATAGAGGCTTGCTCAGATTCGGATTTGTGGAAAGAGTACCTGAGATGTGGAGTTGTACTTCCTGTAGCCCTACATCAGGAGCCTCATCATATCTGGTTGTCTTTCCTACTGTGTCTTTGAGACTGACCACTGGGTCCAGGTGTTGTCAGTCTGATCCACCCATTATGAAATTTCCCATAGACATTTTAACTCATGATTTTTTAGCCTCTTAAAGATTATGGCCTAGATCTATATTTCATTAATGGCTGCAAATGGTAATGTTTTAATTCTTTTTTTTTTTTTTTTGGCCGCACCACACGGCTTATGGGATCTTAGTTCCCTGACCGGGGATCGAACCCATGCCCTCAGTAGTGAAAGTGTGGAGTTCTAACCACTGGACTGCCAGGGAATTCCCAGTAATGCTTTAATTCTATAATTTCTTTTGCGTTTATTAGTTGGAATTCTTCTATAAAACAAACTTCCAGGGGCTTCCCTGGTGGCGCAGTGGTTGAGAGTCCGCCTGCCGATGCAGGGGACATGGGTTTGTGCCCCGGTCCGGGAAGATCCCACATGCCGCGGAGCGGCTGGGCCCGTGGGCCATGGCTGCTGAGCCTGCGTGTCCGGAGCCTGTGCTCCGCAACAGGAGAGGCCACAAGAGTGAGAGGCCTGTGTACCACAAAACAAACAAACAAACAAACAAACAAAAAAACTTCCCCTTATCAGCTATGAGGTTACACTGAGGTCTGGTTGACACAGAAGATAAGGATTAATGCTTAATTCTTTTGCAGTATTTCTACTTTTCAAAATAGTGAGTTGTTGGGAGTTCCCTGGTGGCCTAGTGATTAGGATTCTGGGCTTTCACTGCCATGGCCCAGGTTCAATCCCTGGTCAGGGAACTGAGATCCTGTAAGCTGCCCAGTGCAGCCAAAACAAAACAAAAAAAAGTTGTTTCCCTGGGATCCTGCAAAGGTGGAGGTTTTGTTTGTTTGGTTTTTCTTTTAGAGGGTCATCATAGGCTCTAGACGTTTATATACTTGATGTTTTAATCTGTTGCAGTCATTGATATTTTCGATGTTCAAATTGTTCTATTATTGGACCATGTGAGAGTCTTTGGGTTGGCTTCTGAGTCTTTGGGTTGGCTGTTGTGTCTTTGACATGTGTGCCGGTATGAGAGTTTGGTTGAGACTCATCTGCTACAATCCCTGCTTAGTCCCAGAATCAGCCTTTTCTCCAAGGAAGCCTGGTTCCTTTTAGTGGGAAATGTGTTTAAGTCAATCTGAGCAACTAGAGTTGCTCATTGCTACTGGATTGGTCACTGTTTCTTGTCCTTTTCAGTACCTGGAGTCAGTAATTATGTATTTTATATATATATATATATATATATTTTAACATCTTTATTGGAGTATAATTGCTTTACATTGGTGTGTTAGTTTCTGCTTTCTAACAAAGTGAATCAGTTATACATATACATATATCCCCATATCTCTTCCCTCTTGCGTCTCCCTCTCTCCCACCCTCCCTATCCCACCCCTCTAGGTGGTCACAAAGCACCCAGCTGATGTCCCTGTGCTATGCGGCTGCTTCCCACTAGCTATCTATTTTACGTTTGGTAGTGTATATATGTCCATACCACTCTCTCACTTCGTCCCAGCTTACCCTTCCCCCTCCCTGTATCCTCAAGTCCATTCTCTGGTAGGTCTGTGTCTTTATTCCCATCTTGCCCCTAGGTTATTCATGACCATTTTTTCTAAAAATAGAACTACCATATGACCCAGCAATCCCACTACTGGGCATAAACCCTGAGAAAAACATAATTCAAAAAGAGTCATGTACCAAAATATTCATTGCAGCTCTATTTACAATAGCCAGGACATGGAAGCAACCTAAGTGTCCATCAACAGATGAATGGATAAAGAATATGTGGCACATTTATACAATGGAATATTACTCAGCCATAAAAAGAAACAAAATTGAGTTATTTGTAGTGAGGTGGGTGGACCTAGAGTCTGTCATACAGAGTGAAGTAAGTCAGAAAGAGAAAAACAAATACCGTATGCTAACACATACATATGGAATCAAAAGAAAAAATGTATTATATTTTTAATGAGACTATCTATCATCTTCCATCCTGAGCTGCTCCTCTGTCATCTTATAGGTAATCATTTTTGTTAGTTTGAGTTTTAACCTTCCATTTAAAAAAATATAATCAATTACAATACATATATTAGTTTTCTCCCCTGTTCATAGATAAAAGGTGTCATATTCTACACCAGTGCTGTGCAATAGAAGTTTCTGCAGAAACAAAAATGCTATGTATCTGTCTGTTCAGCATGGTAGCCACAGGTTACCTGCGGGTGTTGAGCACCTAAATTGTGGCTGTTGTGACTAAGGAACCGAATTTTTAATTTCATTAATATAACTAATATAAATTCAAATAGCCATGTGTGTCTAGTGGCTACTGTATTGGACAGAAGCTCTACACATTTCTCTGCACTGGGCTTTTTTAACTGAACAGTATATCCTGGAGATGACTCCACAGAGTCACATCACAGAGAGGGAGTCCTCATTGCTTCCATAGCTGCATAGTCTGCTAGGATGTAGATGGACCATTGGTGATCATCCAGCTCCCTGCTGGTGGACTCTGTCTTGTTTCTAATTTTTTCCTGTTACAAATTTTTCTGAAAGGAATGACCTTGTGCTTATGCCCTTTTATCTTTTGCATTGTTTCTTTGGGTTAGTTACTTAGAAGAGTGATTACTGGTTCCAAGGGGAAACTCATTTTACTAGTAATTTTACTAGATAGCATTAAACCCTATCCATGGGGGTTGGACCATTTCACATATGCTCCAGTAATGCCTGGGAAGCCTGTTTCCTCACAGACTATATATTTAGTGAGAAGAGGTAGTTATTTTTTTTCCTTGTATCTCTTATCATGAGTTAGATTGAACAATTTTTACATGTTTAAGGACTTTTTTTTGGTGACATACCTGTTAATATCTATTGCCCCTTTTTCTGTCTTGGTGTTTTTCATGTTTTTTGGTTCCCCCCCTCACTTTTTCATGAGTTCTCTACGTATTACGGATCTAACCCTTTGTTGTATGCAAGTTCTAGATATTTTTCCCAATTTGTAATTTTTCATTTTGCTTTGCTTATGTGTTTTTCTTTTGCAATGTATTTTTTTAATGAATATATAATCTTTTCCCTAATTCCTCCTGGATATTTAGTCATAGTTGGAAATGGTTTCTCACCAGCAAGTTTATAGAGGAACTTCACTGTGGGTGTACTTCTGTGGACAGGAGAGGGAAGAGAGAACGATGGATCATAAGGGGTGTTGGGCATTACAGGAACCCTGAGAGGAGGTCTCATCTTGGGAGAAATCTGTGAAAACTATCCACTAAATCAGGAGACTTAGATGTGCAGATCAGGGTCCCAGTCTGGGCTTGTCTTTGAGAACGTGGTCTCTGTGCTTTCTGTCTCCTGTGGATCTGGGTCCAGGCCCCCACCACTGGGAGACAAGGCCCTAAATGAAGCAGAAACTCCATGTCACCTCTGATGGACCCCTCAGATAACTAAATGGGAGGGACCACCCTCCTAGAGATAAGACAGACACAAAATCACTCTCGAAATCTATCATGCAACCCAGCCAAGAACTAAGAGAAAGTAACGCTCTAGCTCGCACCCATGACAGAACCAAGACTGAAACCACACAGTGTTATAACCTTGACATTCACTGTCCTTCTGGGAGGGAAGTCTCGTCAGGAGAAAGTAGTAGCCTCTTAGGGCTGTGCAAAAGAACAGAGGTGAGGGTTACGAGCAGCCTCAGTTTCCCAAGTACAACCTCTCCCCTCTCAACTGCATTATTTCCTGTTTAGATGCCAGGTTTCCTGGACTCAGGGTGAAGCTTGGACTAAACTTGTTTGGAATGGAGTCCCTTTGAGGTCATACCTCACCACCGCATGGTGTGCGCACTAGCATCCACCTTGCTGCCTGTGGATGTCTCCAGTTACCCAGGTCTACTGATCAGGAGGGGGAAGGTATGGGTTGCAGATGTGGAATTGGACTGACCATGCCTGGTACACAGTAGACACCTAATTCACATTTAATAAAGAAATGAGATGCAGATGCAGGAGTCAGCAGGAAGTGAAAGCTACCTACATGTCCTTTCATTCTTTTTATACACATGAATTCTTTAACGGGCATTGGGATCATACAACAGTTAATTTTCGTAATCTGCTTTAAAGGAAACTTTTTGTTTCTATTCCTAAAAATTATATCTTTTCATTGGGAAAAAAATAACCCATGGAAAATGAAGAAAGATGCCTCTAAGTAGATGTGTGTGACAGTATAGTGGGTCATCTATGAAATGGCATGTTTATACCTACCTCAGATCTGTTGTGAGGAAAAATGAACAAACCGATAGAAGATATCTGATCTATAATATCATAAAACTTCAATAAATATATGTATGGTTTCTCCTCTGTTCTCCCCTAAGAAAACAGATGACTTAAATAAAAAGAGCTCATAGAGATCATTTGGATTTGAAGGAGCAGAAAGGAAATGTATATGTTATGAATGTTATGCCATATATATTCTCTTTCAGAGCTTCTAAAATGGACACACCTGTTTTCTCAGTTTCTTTGCTAACAGAATCAGCAGACACTAATTTTAGTCGCTTTTTATCTGCTGTGTTCAAAGTCTTAGAGTTGCCATGTCTCAGCTAGCTCTAAACAGTGTCTCAGTGCCTCTTGAATATGACACTTCTTCCCTTTGTCCAGGCCTAATTTTTCTGTCTTTCATTCACACTGTTGCTCAGTTAGGTCTGTACATCCGAAACCTAATCTGGGTCATCCTGGTGAAAGAAGATGTGATTGCAGTCAGTTAGTTTTCCTGTGTTCAGACTAACACCCAAATCCTTCAGTTGGTTTGGGCATGTATCCCATTTTGAGCTTGAGCTGATATTGTATTGCAACTGATGGGCATGTGTGTATTTTCCTTTTCTTATTTTTAGTTGCATAAGGAAGGTACTTTAAAGTTGATTTCATTCTCACATGTTGATTGTTCCTGGGGACTTTGTCTGATTTATCCTGTGACTAAACTTTTCCTCTGAATCCTGCTGTTTAAGCATTCTCCCCTCTGGATGCTGTAGGGCTGGGTGCTAGGTGATCTCATGCAGACCCTCACCCTTTCCCTTCCCTGTGGAGTTCACTGCTTGGCTAACTGGTGGTTAAATACATGGCTTGCTCTTAGCTCAAGGGGCTTTATTTGGGAGAGAACAGAAAGAAGCATGTTGTGAAACTACTTTCATCTCATGACCTTCACTAAAATCCTGGGAAGTGGAGATGTCGTCTGACTGCTGAATGTAAGGTTTATTAGAGAGACATGCTTGCTGGCATCTCTGATTTTCTCCTAGCCCAACTAGGAATGTCATGTGGTAGATTCATGAATTAGTTCTGAGACCACCCATTACTTAATTCCCGTGGCTTAAGGATTCCCCATGTTGATGCTGACCTACTTTCCTATGGGAAGGGCTAGGGATATTTATTCTTATTATATTTTACACTTCCAAAACCAAGACACTTTTGTTGTAGATAAAAATGGATAGACAATGCATGAAAGAAAAAAAAATCATTAAAAGTCTGTTTCCCGTAGATAAGAACTATCCACATTTGACTACATATTTTTTTCAGAAATTGTACTATGCAAGTATAATTATGCATTTTGAAGAATAGCAATGAGGTGAAATCCTACTTACAGTTTTATAAACTACTTTTTATGATAAACACCATATTTTGAAAGTCAAGCCAGTCAATATAAGCTCACATACTAATAAAAATGATCCTATAATTTCTAATGATCCATTTAGGTACGATAATAATAAGAATCATTAATATTTGTTCCTGATCTCTTCACTGCCCAGCACTGAGGTAGGTGTTAACCCTATGCTTACTCATTTTATCCTCCTCACAGCCTATGAGGAGGAGCTACTGTTGCCCCACTTTAACCATCAGTCACCGTGAGGGCAGGGCTAGCCAGTCACAAGACTAAGATGTGAACAGATTCTGTGTGGCTGCTGAGCCCCACAGCTATTCCCGTGTATGCTAACTAGTGCTTCTCATCTGATAAGACCCTCAGCCTCACTGTTTATTAGGGCACAATAAAACAAACCAAACCGAGGTACAACATTTTCCCCCAGTTTAATAACAGTGAATTTAAAATATTGATAGTAAGCAATATGGTTTGGAATTGGGGGAATTGTGTCCTGTTACACTGTGGAATGGGCTCCCCAACATCTTGTTCTCCCTTCCAGTGCCTCAGGCATGTTCCTCTTCTAAATTTATGGCTCTCCTGTAGGTGAGCAGAGATTGCTTATGTTTCCCAGTGATTTTATTATTTTGTGTATTTACAAGAGTAATACATATTTGTTATAGGTAAAAATACAACACATAGAAAAGGAAATAATACAATAATACCCTAAACACAGCACTCAAAGGTAATCCCTGCTAATGTTTTCATCTGGGTTATGTTTTCCCCAAAGTTTTCTTATATGGGAATTTGGGTATTTATGCATGTACTGATGCATTCATATGCTTCTGTACAAAAGGTAAGATCTCATTTTAGTTTTTTAACCTGCTTATATCACTGTAGTGGGTTGAATTATATCCCCCAACAAGGTATGTCCAAGCCTTAACCCATACCTGTGAATGCGACCTTATTCAGAAGTATGGTCTGAGCACATGTAATTAATCGTGAGATGAGTTCATATTGAATTTAAGGTGGCCCCTAAGCCCAACGACTGGTGTCCTTATAAGAGAAAGGAAAGGGGGATCTCACACACACAAGGAAGGAGGCCACGTAAAGATGGAGGCAGAGACTGGAGTTTGCTGTTCTAGTATGGCCCTGCCAACACCCTGCTTTTGGACTTTGGTCTCCAGAAGTGAGAGAGAAAAAAAAATTCTGTTGTTTTAAGCCACGAATTTCATGTTTTTTTGTTTTTTGTTTTTTATGGCAACCTTAAGAAACTGATACACTCAGTAAAAACATCCCCCAAACGTCACTGACTGTGAATAAGCATCAGTCTAAGTCCTATTTTTTCATAACAGCTGGGATAGTAATATCAATAAAGATATAGAGAAAACGAAATAAAAAATTGGCTAAAATGTATTATGTACCAAGTGCTTTTGATGTATGAGTTTATCAGTGCTTCCAGCACCTCTATGAGGTAGATACTGTTGCTAGTCCTCATTTTATAGATGAAAAACTGAGGAACAGGGAGAACAAGGACTTGGCCCAGGACTGCACAGTTAGGGAGCAGGACGGCTTGGATTTGTACCCAGCACCTCCTGCTCCAGAGCTTGGGAAACTGTCAAAGATTTGATATTAAGTGACAGGAGCGGTCTGCACAAAGATGCATATTTTAAGTGGTTATTAAAAGTAACACTCAGTATGTTAACATATTTATACAAAGTATCTGAACCTAGTGACAAAAAGGAAGCTTGTGACCTTGGTGGGAGCACGTTCATTGCAATTATGGGGACAGAAGCTACAGTGCAGTGAGATAAGGAGACAGTGGGAAGTGAAGAGTGTTAAAAGGGAATGCAGAAAATGCTTTCTGGAACTTTGATTTTGAAGGGTGGGAGAGAAAGGGAAAAAGAGAGACAGAGGCCTGTGACTGTATGGGGATGAGAGGTACAAAGAGGGATTAAAACAAAATCTTCAGTTCCTTAAAAGTATAAAAGTTAATGTGCAGGAGCCATGTCATCTCAGATTTAACCATTGACTTTCCCCATATTTTCCTCTTCCCTCCACATTAGAGGCAAAGAGACAACTCTAATGGAATACTATGGGTTTTGAGCTCAATATATATTTAGTTATTAGTGAATGAAAGAGTGAAACAAAGAAGTGTTAGTAACCCTCGGAATTTTGCCTCTCAGGGAGACAGCAGATGGCTGGAGTCCTGGTGTGATGTGGCTGGATGATGCATGATCTGAGGACCCCTGCACTGTTGAATGGGAGACAGGTCTAGAATTTTCCTATAAACGTATTAACATGCGTAGCAGTCCAGGAGCAGCAGTTAGGCAAACACTACGGCTTGCTGCCCTGGTGCCATCTCTCACTGAGCTCACCAGGTGAGTCAAAGGCAAGCCTGTCTTCCCAGCATGGGGAACTGGGTTAGGATCAGCACACAGGAATGATATGGAGCAGCTCTTAGGAGATTCTGTAACACCAGAGAATGAAGAGAACCTACTATCTCAAACCCTTCAAGTCAACACATGTCAGAGAGATATTTGCTCCCTTCCTCTAGATGTATGTAATCTCTGTAGGAGAAACAGTGAGAACTTTTTCATAATTCCTGCCTTAGTCCCGAGGCTCAGGCAGCCCCTACTGTTGGATCCCAACATTTAAAAGGCACTGTAGTCCCACCACGTGCCATATACTCTGGGCAGGCTTCCTCATTCACCCCTCAGGACAGCTCTGTGACACAGATATCGTGAGTCCCACATCACAGATGCCCAAGCTCAGGTTGACAGAGCCTAGGTCACCTCTCCAGGTAAGTGGTAAGATGGGATGAGTTTCCATCCCTCACCTTCTCTAGAGGACACAGAGCAGTCTCCCTTTCAGAAGATGGGCTTCCAGGGCTGTAGAAATGGTCGATCATACTCCCTGCTATTGTGCCTGTGGGTACTCACTCACCAACCCTTCTGGGTGAGGAAGGTGACAGAGGAGATGAAATCCCGCACCTTGTGTCAAGAGACCTGGGTGTTGGCCATATCCATTGGCTCATCCCTGAAGTGCTGAATTGGACTGGTGCAGAAGCATAGATGGGACAGGTAACCCAGAGGGGAGGAAAGTGGTATGTACAGAGCTACTTTAAGCAGATGCATTTTATATTTCATCTCCTTTGATCATAACCAGCTATTCTCTCCCTCTCTTTCTCTCTCTCTCTCTCTCTCTCTCTCTCTCTCTCTCTCTCTCTCTCTCTCTCTCTCTCTCTCTCTCTCTATATATATATATATATATATATATATATACAGGGCAACAACTTTATTTTCTCAGGATCAACAGCTAACTGTGGGATTATTCTAAAGTTTTTCATTTTTTGTCTTGACTCTTCTTGGGCTCTGAATAATTTAAACTCTAGGGGCTGCCTTATTTGCTCTTGGAGTGTTGTTCACTGTATTTTTAGAATTGTGAACTACATAATTTTTAAGTTGCAATATTATTGAGATTTAAAACACATTCTAAATGGAGAATATACTAAGAATTGTTTGAAAACAGGGGAGAAAGCATATGCAAACTACTACTCAGATACTGGGTTAGTATCCCTGGTTTGTGATACATGCTTAATAACAAACAAAGAGATTGGCTCATAATTTAAACAGCAAATTCGTGTAAAATTATAAATGAACAATAAACATGTCAAAATCTGCCCAAACCACAAGCATTAATAAGATGCAGATATAAATCCTAAGAATTCATATTGAATGGAAAAGACAAGATGCAAAAGATGAGTAAGGTGACTCTTTTCTTTTTTTTTAACATCTTTATTGGAGTATAATTGCTTTAAAATGGTGTGTTAGTTTCTGCTTTATGACAAAGAGAATCAGTTATACATATACATATCTTCCCATATCTCTTCCCTCTTGCGTCTCCCTCCCTCCCACCCTCCCTATCCCACCCATCTAGGTGGTCACAAAGCACCCAGCTGATGTCCCTGTGCTATGCGGCTGCTTCCCACTAGCTATCTATTTTACGTTTGGTAGTGTATATATGTCCATGCCACTCTCTCACAGTGTCACAGCTTACCGTTCCCCCTCCCTATATCCTCAAGTCCATTCTCTAGTAGGTCTGTGTCTTTATTCCTGTCTTACTCCTAGGTTCTTCATGTCATTTTTTCCCTTAGATTCCATATATATGTGTTAGCATATGGTATTTGTCTTTCTCTTTCTGACTTACTTCACTCTGTATGACAGACTCTAGGTCTATCCACCTCATTACAAATAGCTGAATTTCGTTTCTTTTTATGGCTGAGTAATATTCCATTGTACATATGTGCCACATCTTCTTTATCCATTCATCCGATGATGGACACTTAGGTTGTTTCCATCTCCTGGCGATTGTAAACAGAGCTGCAATGAACATTTTGGTACATGACTATTTTTGAATTATGGTTTTCTCAGGGTATATGCCCAGTAGTGGAATTGCTGGGTTATATGGTAGTTCTACTGGTAGTTTTTTAAGGAACCTCCATACTGTTCTCCATAGTGGCTGCACCAATTCACAATCTGACCAGCAGTGCAAGAGTGTTCGCTATTCTCCACACCATCTCCAGCATTTATTTATTTAAAAAAATTTTTACATCATTATTGGAGTATAATTGCTTTACAATGGTGTGTTAGTTTCTGCTTTATAACAAAGTGAATCAGTTATACATATACATATGTTCCCATATCTCTTCCCTCTTGCTTCTCCCTCCCTCCCACACTCCCTATCCCACCCCTCTAGGTGGTCACAAATCACCGAGCTGATCTCCCTGTGCTATGCGGCTGCTTCCCACTAGCTATCTATTTTACGTTTGGTAGTGTATATATGTCCATGCCACTCTCTCGCTTTGTCACAGCATACCCTGCCCCCTCCCCATATCCTCAAGTCCATTCTCTAGTGGGTCTGTGTCTTTATTCCTGTCTTACCCCTAGGTTCTTCATAACATTTTTTTCTTAAATTCCATATATATGTGTTAGCATATGGTATTTGTCTTTCTCTTTCTGACTTACTTCACTCTGTATGACAGACTCTAGGTCCATCCACCTCATTAGAAATAGCTCAATTTCGTTTCTTTTTATGGCTCAGTAATATTCCATTGTGTATATGTGCCACATCTTCTTTATCCATTCATCTGATGATGGACACTTAAGTTGTTTCCATCTCCTAGCTCTTGTAAATAGAGGTGCAGTGAACATTTTGGTACATGACTCTTTCTGAATTATGGTTTTCTCAGGGTATGTGCCCAGTAGTGGGATTGCTGGGTCATATGGTAGTTCTATCTGTAGTTTTTTAAGGAACCTCCACACTGTTCTCCATAGTGGCTGTACCAATTCACATTCCCACCAGCAGTGCAAGAGTGTTCCCTTTTCTCCACACCCTCTCCAGCATTTATTGTTTCTAGATTTTTTGATGATGGCCATTCTGACTGGTGTGAGATGATATCCCATTGTAGTTTTGACTTGCATTTCTCTAATGATTAATAATGCTGAGCATTCTTTCAAGTGTTTGTTGGCAGTCTGTATATCTTCTTTGGAGAAATATCTATTTAGGTCTTCTGCCCATTTTTGGAGTGGGTTGTTTGTTTCTTTGTTATTGAGCTGCATGTGCTGCTTTTAAATTTTGGAGATTAATCCTTTGTCAGTTGCTTCATTTGGAAATATTTTCTCCCATTCTGAGGGTTGTCTTTTGGTCTTGTTTATGGTTTCCTTTGCTGTGCAAAAGCTTTGAAGTTTCATTAGGTCCCATTTGTTTATTTTTGTTTTTATTTCCATTTATCTAGGGTGTGGGTCAAAAAGGATCTTGCTGTGATTTATGTCATAGAGTGTTCTGCCTATGTTTTCCTCTAAGAGTTTGATAGTTTCTGGCCTTACATTTAGGTCTTTAATCGATTTTGAGCTTATTTTTGTGTATGGTGTTAGAGAGTGATCTAATCTCATACTTTTACATGTACCTGTCCAGTTTTCCCAGCACCACTTATTGAAGAGGCTGTCCTTTCTCCACTGTATATTCCTGCCTCCTTTATCAAAGATAAGGTGATCATATGTGCGTGGGTTTATCTCTGGGCTTTCTATCCTGTTCCATTGATCTATCTTTCTGTTTTTGTGCCAGTACCATACTGTCTTGATTACTGTAGCTTTGTAGTATAGCCTGAAGTCAGGGAGCCTGATTCCTCCAGCTCCGTTTTTCGTTCTCAAGATTGCTCTGGCTATTCGGGGTCTTTTGAGTTTCCATAGACATTGTGAAATTTTTTGTTCTAGTTCTGTGAAAAATGCCAGTGGTAGTTTGATAGGGATTGCATTGAATCTGTCGATTGCTTTGGGTAGTAGATTCATTTTCACAATGTTGATTCTTCCAATCCAAGAACATGGTATATCTCTCCATCTATTTGTATCATCTTTAATTTCTTTCATCAGTGTCTTATAATTTTCTGCATACAGGTCTTTTGTCTCCTTAGGTAGGTTTATTCCTAGATATTTAATTCTTTTTGTTGCAGTGGTAAATGGGGGTGTTTTCTTGATTTCACCTTCAGATTTTTCATCATTAGTGCATAGGAATGCCAGACATTTCTGTGCATTAATTTTGTATCCTGCTACTTTACCAAATTCATTGATTAGCTCTAGTAGTTTTCTGGTAGCATCTTTAGGATTCTCTATGTATAGTATCACGTCATCTGCAAACAGTGACAGCTTTACTTCTTTTCCGATTTGGATTCCTTTTATTTCCTTTTCTTCTCTGATGGCTGTGGCTAAAACTTCCAAAGCTATGTTGAATAAGAGTGGTGAGAGTGGGCAACCTTGTTTTGTTCCTGATCTTAGTGGAAATGCTTTCAGTTTTCCACCATTGAGGCCAATATTGGCTGCGGGTCTGTCATATATGGCCTTTATTATGTTGAGGAAAGTTCCCTCTATGCTTACTTTCTGCAGGGTTTTTATCATAACTGGGTGTTGAATTTTGTCGAAAGCTTTCTCTGCATCTATTGAGATCATCATATGGTTTTTCTCCTTCAATTTGTTAATATGGTGTATCATATTGATTGATTTGTGTATATTGAAGAATCCTTGCATTCCTGGGATAAACCCCACTTGATCATTGTGTATGATCCTTTTAATGTGCTGATGGATTCTGTTTGCTAGTATTTCGTTGAGGATTTTAGCACCTATGTTAATCAGTGATATTGGCCTGTAGTTTTCTTTCTTTGTGACATCCTTGTATGGTTTTAGTATCAGGGTGATGGTGGCCTCGTAGAATGAGTTTGGGAGTGTTCCTCCCTCTGCTATATTTTGGAAGAGTTTGAGAAGGATAGGTGTTAGCTCTTCTCTAAATGTTTGACAGAATTCACCTGTGAAGCCATGTGGTCCTGAGCTTTTGTTTGTTGGAAGATTTTAAATTACAGTTTCAATTTCAGTGCTTGTGATTGGTCTGTTCATATTTTCTATCTCTTCCTGATTCAGTCTTGGGAAGTTGTGCATTTCTAAGAATTTGTCCATTTCTTCCAGGTTGTCCGTTTTATTGGCGTAGAGTTGCTTATAGTAATCTCTCATGATCTTTTGTATTTCTGCAGTGTCAGTTGTTACTCCTTTTTCATTTCTAATTCTGTTGATTTGAGTCTTCCCCCTTTTTTTGTCGATGAGTCTGGTTAATCAATTTTGTTTATCTTCTCAAAGAGTCAGCTTTTAGTTTTATTGATCTTTGCTATCGTTTCCTTCATTTCTTTTTCATTTATTTCTGATCTGATTTTTATGATTTCTTTCCTTCTGCTAAATTTGGTTTTTTTTTTGTTCTTCTTTCTCTAATTGCTTGAGGTGCAAGGTTAGGTTGTTTATTCGAGATATTTCCTGTTTCTTAAGGTAGGATTGTATTCCTATAAACTGATTTGCTGCATCCCATAGGTTTTGGGTCGTTGTGTCTCCATTGTCATTTGTTTCTACATATTTTTTGATTTCCTCTTTGAATTCTTCAGTGATCACTTCGTTATTAAGTAGTGAGTTGTTTAGCCTCCATGTGTTTTTATTTTTTACAGATCTTTTTCTGTAATTGATATCTAGTCTCATAGCATTGTTTTCGGAAAAGATACTTGATACAATTTCAATTTTCTTAAATTTACCAAGGCTTGATTTGTGACCCATGATATGATCCATCCTGGAGAATGTTCCACGAGCACTTGAGAAAAATGTGTATTCTGTTGTTTTTGGATGGAGTGTCCTATAAATATCAATTAAGTCCATCTTGTTTAATGTATCATTTAAAGCTTGTGTTTCCTTATTTATTTTCATTTTGGATGATCTGTCCATTGGTGAAAGTGGGGTGTTAAAGACCCCTACTGTGAATGTGTTACTGTTGATTTCCCCTTTTATGGCTGTTAGTATTTGCCTTATGTATTGAGGTGCTCATATGTTAGGTGCATAAATATTTACAATTGTTATATCTTCTTCTTGCATTGATCCCTTGATCATTATGTAGTGTCCTTCTTTGTCTCTTCTAATAGTCTTTATTTTAAAGTCTATTTTGTCTGATATGAGAATTGCTACTCCAGCTTTCTTTTGGTTTCCATTTGCATGGAATATCTTTTTCCATCCCCTCACTTTCACTCCGTATGTGTCTCTAGGTCTAAAGTGGGTCTCTTGTAGACAGCAAATATATGGGTCTTGTTTTTGTATCCATTAAGCCAGTCTGTGTCTTTTGGTGGGAGGATTTAATCCATTTACATTTAAGGTAATTATCGATATGTATGTTTCTGTTCCCATTTTCTTAATTGTTTTGGGTTCGTTATTATAGGTCTTTTCCTTCTCTTGTGTTTCTTGCCTAGAGAAGTTCCTTTAGCATTTGTTGTAAAGCTGGTTTGGGGGTGCTAAACTCTCTCAGCTTTTGCTTGTCTGTAAAGGTTTTAATTTCTCCATCAAAACTGAATGATATCCTTGCTGGGTAGAGGAATCTTGGTTGTAGGTTTCTCTCCTTCATCACTTTAAATATGTCCTGCCAGTCCCTTCTGGCTTGCAGAGTTTCTGCTGAAAGATCAGCTGTTAACCTTATGGGAATTCCCTTGTGTGTTATTTGTTGTTTTTCCCTTGCTGCTTTTAATGTATTTTCTTTGTATTTAATTTTTGACAGTTTGATTAATATGTGTCTTGGTGTGTTTCTCCTTGGATTTATCCTTTATGGGACTCTTTGTGCTTCCTGGACTTGATGAACTATTTCCTTTCCCATATTAGGGAAGTTTTCAACTATAATCTCTTCAAATATTTTCTCTGGCCCTTTCGTTTTCTCTTCTTCTGGAACCCCTATAATTCAAATGTTGGTGCATTTAATGTTGTCCCAGAAGTCTCTGAGACTGTCCTCAGTTCTTTTCATTCTTTTTTCTTTATTCTGCTGTGCATTAATTATTTCCACTATTTTATCTTCCAGGTCACTTATCTGTTCTTCTGCCTCAGTTATTCTGCTATTGATCCCATGTATAGTGTTTTTAATATCATTTATTGTGTTGTTCATCATTGCTTGTTTCATCTTTAGTTCTTCTAGGTCTTTGTTAAATGTTTCTTGCATTTTGTCTATTCTATTTCCAAGATTTTGGATCACCTTTACTATCATTATTCTGAATTCTTTTTCAGGTAGACTGCCTATTTCCTCTTAATTTGTTAGGTCTGATGGGTTTTTATCTTGCTCCTTTATCTGCTGTGTGCTTTTCTGTCTTCTCATTTTGCTTATCTTACTGTGTTTGGGATCTCCTTTTTGCAGGCTACAGGTTCGTAGCTCCCATTGTTTTGGGTGTCTGTCCTTAGTGGCTAAGGTTGGTTCAGTGAGTTGTGTAGGCTTCCTGGTGGAGGGGACTAGTGCCTGTGTTCTGGTGGATGAGGCTGGATCTTGTCTTTCTGGTGGACACGTCCACGTCTGGTGGTGTGTTTTGGGGTATCTGTGGACTTATGATTCTAGGCAGCCTCTCTGCTAATGGGTGGGGTTGTGTTCCTGTCTTGCTAGTTGTTTGGCATAGGGTATCCAGCAACGTAGCTTGCTGGTCGTTGAGTGAAGCTGGGTGTTGGTGTTGAGATGGAGATCTCTGGGAGATTTTCGCTGTTTGATATTACGTGGAGCTGGGAGGTCTCTTGTGGACCCGTGTCCTGAAGTTGGCTCTCCCACCTCAGAGGCACAGCACCTACTCCTTGCTGCAGCACCAAGAGCCTTTCATCCACATGGCTCAAAATTAAAGGGAGAAAAAGTAGAAAGAAAGAAAGAAAGAGGGTAAAATAAAATAAAATAAAGTAAGGTAAAATAAAACAAAGTTATTAAAATAAAAAAATAATTATTAAGAAGAAAAATTTTTTTAGTAAAAAAAAAACACACAAAAAAAGGATGGATAGAACCCTAGGACAAATGGTAAAAGCAAAGTTATACAGACAACACCTCATGCAGAAGCATACACATACACACTCACAAAAAGAGGAAAAGGGGAAAAAATAATAAATCTTGCTCTCAAAGTCCACCTCCTCAATTTGGGATTATTCGTTGTCTATTCAGGTATTCCAAAGATGCATGCTACATCAGGTTGATTGTGGAGATTTAATCCGCTTCTCCTGAGGCTGCTGGGAGAGATTTCCCTTTCTCTTCTTTGTTCTCACAGCTCCCGGGGTCCAGCTTTGGATTTGGCCCCGCCTCTGCATGTAGGTCGCTGGAGTGTGTCTGTTCTTCGTTCAGACAGGACGGGGTTGAAGGAGCCACTGATTCGGGGGCTCTGGCTCACTCAGGCCCGGGGGAGGGAGGGGTACGGATGCGGGGTGAGCCTGTGGCGGCACAGGCCGGCGTGAGGTTGCACCAGCCTGAGGCGTGCCATGCGTTCTCCCGGGGAAGTTGTCCCTGGATCACGGGACCCTGGCAGTAGCGGTCTGCACAGGCTTCCAGGAGGGGAGGTGTGGATAGTGACCTGTGCTCGCACACAGGCTTCTTGGTGGCAGCAACAGCAGCCTTAGCATCTCATGCCCGTCTCTAGGGTGCGCAGTGTTCGCCACCGCTCGCGCCCATCTCTGGAGCTCCTTTAAGCAGCGCTCTTAATCCCCTCTCCTCACACACCAGGAAACAAAGAGGGAAGAAAAAGTTTCTTGCCTCTTAGTCAGGTCCAGACATTTCCCCGGACTCCCTCCCGGCTAGCCGTGGTGCACTAACCCCCTGCAGGCTGTGTTCACGCCGCCAACCCCAGTCCTCTCCCTACACTCCTGACCGAAGCCCGAGCCTCAGCTCCCAGCCCCGCCTGACCTGGCGGGTGAGCAAACAAGCCTCTCGGGCTGGTTAGTGCTGGTCAGAACTGATCCTCTGTGTGGGAATCTCTCTGCTTTGCCCTCTGCACCCCTGTGGCTGTGTTCTCCTCCATGGCTCTGAAGCTCCCCACCTCCACCACCCGCAGTCTCCGCCCGCAAAGGGGCTTCTTAGCGTGTGGAAACCTTTCCTCCTTCACGGCTCCCGCCCACTGGTGCAGGTCCTGTCTCTTTGTTCTTTTGTCTCTTTGTTCTTTTGTCTCTTTGTTCTTTTTTCTTTTGCCCTACCCAGGTACGTGGGGAGTTTCTTGCCTTTTGGGAGGTCTGAGGTCTTCTGCCAGCGTCCAGTAGGTGTTCTGTAGGAGTTGTTCCACGTGTAGATGTATTTCTGGTGTATCTGTGGGGAGGAAGGTGATCTCCGCGTCTTACTCTTCTGCCATCTTCCCCCTCTCTCAGTAATGTGACTCTTATTTTGGAAAAGACCCTGTGGGTGTGCAGGGTGTCATGTGCCTTCAGCACAGGCACACGTCTGGAAGGGAGGCATCATTCAATGATTACAGACCCCTTTGGGTCAGGGGGTAGGGTCACGCTACTGAGAGATACCAGATAATTTCATTTTATAGATGTACTTTCATATATTTGAAATATTGTATTCAGGGAAAAAGTATTTTGACAAAAATTTGAAAGCAGTATATATTTGCAAACAGATTCAGAAAAGTAATGTACACAGGCATTCATTACTTTCGAAAAGCCTTTATTTTTTCAGTTACATGTAAAAACAAAGCAGGAAAAAAATAGAATTGAAAGTGTCTCTGTCTGCACATGTGTGTGCTTCGATGTCTCCTCCAGCTCTATCACCCTAAGTACTCACACTCTTACAGCTGCAGCTTTATCTTCAGTTCAAACCAAAGCTGGACTTCCAATTTCAGGTTTAGATTTCCTAGAAAATGATGGAAACAGGTAGGTGGTTGCCAGTAGATTTAAAAATTCCATAAAACTCTGGCTGAAACCATTAGACCAATATCTGAACCTCCATCACTCCCTCCCTCTTGCTGAGCCTCTGAGACTCTCAGAGCTAGCATCCTAGATCCACCTGCAGACAGCCATCTCCATTTTTATTTTTATTTTTTAAGGAAAATGAGTACACGTAGCAAAACGGAATAAATGTCATCAAACAGTTTGTTTACTACGATACCAATTCTGTTTGGAAAATTCATATGTCTCTTAAAGCAGTTCCATTCGCTGTTGATCACAAATCTTCATCGTGTTCATTGATTTCTCTCTTGTGAGTTGATGGTTCCACACTGTAGAGGGGTCCCTTTCAGAGAGCAGGGTGTTCGTCCTCCATTACTCCACCCTTGTACAGGCTGCCTAGTCCTTCTCATACCCCCTGTCTGCCCTGTCGGTCATCCTCTGTCCAGGACACTGGACACAGCTGTTCAGATCCCACTTGGATGCCCCATCCTCTCTCCCCTGCCCCCCACACCCAGTGCTGCCCTTTGCCCACCCACCACCCACTGCCAAGGTGCTATTGCCACCTGGTGTTTCATCATATGCAGCCCCCAGTGTATATGTTTTTACAGCCTTATTTTATGCCTATCTTTTTTTTTTTTTTAGACAGAATTAGAATCATTTTGTACATAGATTCAAAAGCTGTGTTTTGAAGGAGGGTATTTTTCCCTCCAAGCTGACTCTTTTTTTGTCAGGAAGTTTGATGATGGCGGTACATTAATGCCACCTCGTGACAGAAACCTGAACTGCAGTTTGAACGTAGTGAAGCAGAAAGGTGGGAGGGAGGGGCTGTGACCCACACCCAGCTGGCAGAGCTTTCTGGAAGTCTGTGTGGAAAGGGGGGCATTCCCAGGATACAGGGACATTGAGATATCCAGACAGAAAGTGCAGCCTCCTTCTATGGTGAAGAAAAAGTTTTATGTGAGTGGAAATAAAAGATCATTTAAACATTTTACTCTTTGAGATCTCTGGATGTATAGCTAGAAATCTTACTAGCCAAAGTGGATGAAGGCCACTTAAAATCTCTGTGATCTTCTTTTGTACTTTTATGGCCATCTTTTCACATAAATACATTTCTATGATATATTTTAAATATTTTTATAATTTCAATTTTTAATATTGATTGAGCATTGCATCATATGATGCTCCAAACTATTTCACCAGTACCCAAGTAGTGAAAATTTAGTGCGCTTACCATATTTCCTGTTACAAACAACAGTATACTTAACACCCTTGCTCATATATACATATATATCTTTGAAGTGTTTCTTTATATAATTTCTTGAAAATGTTCTTTATAAACAAGGAAATATGTAATATTTTATATTTACACAACATTGGAAATAATATTACTAATTTATATTCCTAACATCACTGTAAGAAAGTGCCTGTTTCCCCACACATTAGAAATAATGTGAATCTTTGCTTTTCCTATAGGCAGCAAATCATCTCTCCTCATTGTTTTGATTATCACTTGTTTTTGCTGCTTTTCTAGAATTCCGTCATGATGTTGATGAAAATAAACAATTAACAATCTATAATAGGAATAGAAAAGAGTTTTATTTGAGCCAAACTGCAGACTATAGCCCAGAGGCCAGCTTCTCAGATAGCTCTGAGGAACTGCTCCAGAGAAGCATGGTTTTTAGCACAGTTTTATATCTTGTCAGAACAAAGAACATTAAACAAGTCAGGGATACATTTCTTCAATGTTTCAAAAAAACAGACCAGCACATACACGTACAGCACAGCACGTACAGTATGGCCTTGGCAGCTAGGAAGGGAGTCTTATCATCAAAGGAGTACCAGCATTAGCATCCCAGAAAGTGGGGCATTTAATCTTTACTTTTAACATGGACATTCTTTACTTCTGGTCAGTGTGCACTTTTCTTTAGTAATTAAAGCAGATGTACAATGTATGTTTGAAAGGCCACAAAGAGGCCATTTTAGTTAGCACAAAATTCAAGTTAACTCGTGTATAAGCTAGAATGACTTCCCCATACCTCAATATGTGAAAATTTCTTTTATCACTATGGATGCGACAATTAATTCTCACAACCTTGTGTTAGAGTGTTTCTGATATTCCCTACTAACACTGTGGATGGCATCTGAAGGTGTCTGTATACTGCTAAAGGACACATTCCTCATGGCTATTTGCTATTGAGCTGACTGTGTCCTCTTTGAGTCTAGAAAACTGTCTTGGGAGAATCTAGTATTATGATAACAGAATCTGTTTGGTGTATGAGTGTGTGTGTGTGTGTGTGTGTGTGTGCGCGTGTGCGCGTGCGTGCGCGTGAGCGTGTGTGCACGCACTGACAGCCACATTTCCTTCTGCTTCCTTCTGTGCCTTCATGGTGTTGCTTCCCATTTGGTCTCCCTTCCTAAATTCAGACCCAGAAGTGAAGCTAGGGAATTACCAGGATGGCAGTCTTTATAACCATATCCTAATCACCACCCTTAACTGCATCCTGAATGTAAACTTCTAAAAGGGAAATTGTTGGTACAAAGGGTGTGCAACTATATGGCCCTTTGAGAAGTCCTGCCATACTGACGCCCAGAAAGATAGTTCCAGTGTAATCTCCTCAAAGTGGAGTCACGTGAGAAAGGCCACAGTGGAGTGAAAGAAGTCATAAGGCTGATACTATGTCACACAGGCCAGGCCCTGGATTCTATCGTAGACCCACTCTCAAGTCATCACCACAGTGGGAAGATGTGGACGTGATCACACATAAATTAAAATTTGCACTCAAGCACAACCTGCAGTAATATTTGTGGGGGAAAAGCATTGCTTGGAGGAACAGAGGACATAGAGTCAGCAGGTCTGGGATACAGCCCACATTTATATAAATTAACATTTATGTAAAACACGTGACATGTAAAACACGTGCATCTAGACCTTTGTATGGAAAAGATTGGTTGTTACTGTGGTAAAACAAGACCAGGCCAGTATCATATTTTTAACAGCTTTCTTGCAACATAATTTACAATGTACAAAGTCCACACATTTTAAGAGTACAGTCTGATGATTTTTAGTAACTGTGTAGAGTTATACAACCATTATCATAATCAAATTTTAGATATTCCATCACCCCAAAATGTCCCATTGTGCTTGAATGCAGTTAATGCCCACATCCATCCCTAACCCCAGGAACCTCAGATATGCTTTCTCTCCAGGGACTCACCTATTCTGGGCATTTCATACAATGATTCCACTTATTTCTTCTGATATTTGGTTTCTTTCACTTAACATACTGTTTTCAGGGTTCATCCATGTTGTAGCATGTATCAGTATTTCATTTAATTTTTATTGCCAAATAATATACCACATTTTATTCGTTAATTTGTAGACATTTGGGTTGTGTCCACTTTTGGCTATTATGAATAATGATGCTATGTACATTCACGTACAAGTTTTTATGTAGACATATGTTGTCATTTCTCTTGGCTCTGTACCTAGGAGTGGAACTGCTGGGTCGTATGGTGACTCTCTGTTTAACCGTTTGAGGAACTGCCAGACTGTTTTCATGACCTTGATAATCTTGAAGAGTACAGGCATAGTGTCTTATTTTTCTTGTGATTAGCCTGTGGTTGTGGGTTTTGAGAAAGAATACCACAGAGTTGAAGTGCCCTTCCCATCACATCATATCTGGGAGGACATGGTACACACGTGACATCACTGGGTCACTGGAGATGTCGACCTTCATCAGTGGGTTAAGGTGCTGTTTGCCCAGTTTCTCCAGTGTACAGTAACTGTTTTCCATTTTCCTCCTCTGTTCTTCAGAAGTGAGTCACTAAGTCTGCCCTACCCTCAGAGATGGAAGGCAGATTTCAGGTTCACTTCACAGAGGCAGGGTATCAACATATATTATTTAGAATTATTCAATAAAAATAATTTGTCTCCTCTCATTCATTATTAATTCAAAAAAATATATAATTATTTGTTTATATCAATGTGGCTCCATGTTTTTAAGTCTGTATTTTACTTCATTTAGTATCATTCTTTTCTTTTATTTTCCACTTTAGAATCTTTCATTTTTTACCAGAAACCTTTATTACCTGCCTTTATGTGTCATTTGACTAATGGGAACCTCCAATGAGAGCAGCCCCTTCCCACCCTACTGTTCTCTGGCCCCAGACAATCAGGAATTGCAGCCTCTGGGCTTCAGCCTTTGCCTCCAAGTGTGGGAAAGTCATCCAGGCTGAGTCAGTAAGAGACTCTCTGTGATGTTCAGAATTTGTGTGATACTTGTCTCTTGTTTGTTTGCTTGTTTTTTTTAAAAAATTATTTGGTCGTACTGTGCAGCATGTGGGATCTTAGTTCCCCAACCAGGGATCGAACCTAGACCCCCTGCATTGGGAGCACAGAGTCTTAACCACTGGACCACCAGGGAAGTCCCTGCTTGCTTGCTTTTAATCATGGATGGACATGGACATGAATCTAGAGCTACCAGTGGGCATAACTCTCCTCTGTTGCAGCAAATTACAAAAATTATGGTGACCAATTAAGGTAACAGGGTAGTGCTCTTTCTTTTTCCTCAAAAGAGTTGAATGTTGAGGTGTTTTTTTTTTTCACTTTCAAGTACTTGTGTTTGACAAATAAAACCCACCATGTTAACTTGGCACGATGAAAAGTACATCCGAGTTCAATGCCCAGTAAAATGGAATTGGTCCTGATTCCATTCTTGACGCTTCATTAAACTTTCTCTTTAATCGTGTGCATTGATTATCCCTATTCTTTTTTTTTTTTTTTTTTTTTGCGGTACGTGGGCCTCTCACTGTTGTGGCCTCTCCCGTTGCAGAGCATAGGCTCTGGACGCGCAGGCTCAGCGGACATGGCTCACAGGCCCAGCCGCTCCGCAGCATGTGGGATCTTCCCGGACCAGGGCACGAACCCGTGTCCCCTGCATAGGCAGGCGGACTCTCAACCACTGCGCCACCAGGGAAGCCCTGATTACCCATATTCTAAGGAGCATTAAGTGTGTGTGTGTGTGTGTGTGTGTGTGTGTGTGTGTGTGTGTGTGGTCTGGCAAAAAGCAAAGGTAAAGAAAATTCTAGATACATGGAGAGGAAACCATTCTATTCCATCAGAACAATGCTAAGTGTGTTTAGAACTTAATGAAAATGGTCTTTGTAACCACAAAAACATAAGATAGGCAGCAGACATACAAAATTATGCTCAATTCTACTAGTGAGGCTGATCCTTGTCAGTTCATATTTTAGAAAAAGTCTGTGTGGTAAAATGTACATATAACAAAAGCCTATGCAGATTTTAATAATATAAAAATATTAACACAGTTAAAACTTGTTGATACAGGAAGTGCTATGGTCTGAATGTTCAACATATAGTCAAAATTCATATGTTGAAATTCTAAGCCCTAAGGTGATGAGATGGGGCCTTTGGGGTGATTAGATCATGAGGCCAGAGCTCTCATGAATGGACTTAGTGCTGCTATAAAAGAGACTTCATAGAGCTTCTTCCACCATGTGGAGATACAGTGAGAAATCTGTGACCTGGAAGAGGGTCCTTTCCTGACGATGTTTACACCTTGATCTTGGACTTCCAGCTTCCAGAACTATCAGAAACACATTTCTGTTTTTTATAAGCCATGCAGTTTATGGTATTTTTGTTATAGCAGCCCGAATGGACTAAGACAGGAAGTAATGCCTCATACAAGAAATAAAATGTTTTCTGTTAAAAATAACAAACCAGAGATTAAGTTAGTTATTTACAAGCAAGGAAATCACAAAAAAGAACAAGCAAGGGAATGTCAAAATGAACAGAAACCCATTATTTGGCCACAACTCACTTTTTGTTTAGTGGCTTAAAACAACAAAAATCTAGGGAATTCCCTGGTGGTCCAGTGGATAGGACTCTGTGCTTTTGCTGCCAAGCGCCTGGGTTTGATTCCTGGTCAGGGAACTAAGATACCACAAGCAGCGTGGCCAAAAAACAATAAAAACAACAACAACAACAACAACAACAATCTATCATCTTACAGTTCTGGAGTTCAGAAGTCCAAAATGGGTATTACTGGGGCTAAAATTAAGATATCAGCTGGGGGCTTCCCTGGTGGCGCAGTGGTTGAGGGTCCGCCTGCCGATGCAGGGGACGTGGGTTCGTGCCCCGGTCCGGGAGGATCCCACGTGCCGCGGAGCGGCTGGGCCCGTGAGCCATGGCGGCTGGGCCTGCGCGTCCGGAGCCTGTGCTCCACAACGGGAGAAGCCGCAGCAGTGAGAGGCCCGCGTACAGCAAAAAAAAAAAAAAAAAAAAAAAAAAGATATCAGCTGGGCTTCATCCCTTCTGGAGGGTCTAGGGGAGGATGAATTTCCTTGCCTATTCCAGCTTCTAGTGCCTGACTGCATTCCTAGGCTTGTGGCCCTTCCTGGCTTATGGCTTGAGGCTTGTGGCCTCTATCTTCAAAGCCAGCACAGTAGCATCTTCCAATCTTTTTCTCACTACTACCCCTGTATCTGTTGTTACATCTCTTTCTCTGACTCTTCTGCCTCCCTCTTTCCCTTGAAAGGACTCTTTTTAAAAAATTGTGGTAAAATATACATAACAGAATTTACTGTTTTAACCAACTTCAAGTATACAGTTCAGTAGCATTACTTACATTCACAATGTTGTGTGACCATAACCACTATCTATTTCCAGAACTTTTTCATCATCTCAAATAGAAACTCTGTACCCAGTAAACAATAACTCTCCATTCCCCTCTTCCCCAGTCCTTGGTAACCTCTATTATACTTTCTGTCTCTATGAATTTACCTATTCTAGGTACCTCACATAAGTTGAATCATACAATATTTGTCTTTTTGTGTCTGGATTATTTCACATAGCAAAATGTTTTCAAGGTTCATCCATGTTGTAGCATGTATCAGAATTTCCTTCAAATTTAAGGCTGAATAATATTCCATTGTATGTGTATATCACATTTAAAAAAATCCATTCATCTTGTTGATGGACACTTGGGTTGCTTCCACCTTTTGGCTATTGTGAATAATGCTGCTATGAACATTGGTGTGTAAGTATCTGAGTCCCTGCTTTCAGTTCTCTTGGGAATATACCTAGAGGTGGAATTGCTAGATAATATGGTAATTCTGTGTTTATTTTTTTGAGGAACCAACATACTGCTTTCTGCACAGACTGCACCATTTTACATTCCCACCAACAGTGCACAAGTGTTCTAGTTTCTGCATAGTCTTGCCAACACTTCTTACTTTCCTTTGTTTTTTTTTTTTTTTTTTGATAATAGCCATACCATTGGGTGTGAAGTGGTTTCTCATTGTGGTTTTGATTTGCATTTCCCTGCTGACTAGTGATGTTGAGAATCTTTTCATGTGCTTATTGGCCATTTGTATATCGTTTTGGAGAAATGTGTATTCAAGTCCTTTGCCCATTTTTGCATTGTGTTGTTAGTTTTTTTTGTTCTTGATTTATAAAAATTCTATATATCCTGGATATTAATCCCTTATCAGACATATGATTTGCAAGTATCTTCTCCCATTCTGTGGATTGTCTTTTCACTCTCTTGATAGTGTGCTTTGATTCACTATCACTTTGATTCACACTAAAAGTTTTTAATTTTGATGAAGTCCAATTTATCTATGTTTTCTTTTGTTGCCTATGCTTTTGGTGTCATATCCAAGAAATCATTGCCAAGTCCGGTGTCATAAAGGTTCCCCCCATGTTTTCTTCTAAGAGTTTTATAGTTTTAGCTCTTATGTTCAGGTCTTGGATCCATTTTGAGTTCATTTTAATATATGGTATAAAGTAAAGGTGCAACTTCATTTTTATGCATATGGATATCCACTTTCCCCTGCACCGTTTGTTGAAAAGACTTTTCTTTCCCCATTGAATAGGGTTGTCAGTGAAGCTCTTTAATTGAGTTAATGTATTGAAACATGTTGTACACCTGAAACTAATATTATGTTATATATCAATTTTTTATCTGCTTAAATTCCATAAAACAAGAAAATATGTCTTAGTTGATGAATAGGATTCAGTTGCAAGATTATTAAACTTTATTAAAGACACATGAAAACTGTAAAACTATCAAAACTGTAAAAATATCAACTTGCTCATATTTATACAAAATCTAACATTTATTGAGCTCTTACTGTGTGCGTAGCATTATTCAAAGGGATTTCATCTGTTAACTCAATTAAATCTCAAAGCAACAGCCCATCAGGAACAAGACAAGGATGCCTGTTTTTGCCACTTCTATTCAATCTAGTATTGGAATTTCACTGCATGGTAGGCATCAAACTAATGGTACACAAGGAAAAAGCTTCACTGACAACGCCATCTATAGTGTTCCCTGACCTGACATTTTCTACTCAATTTTTGTGTTTATTTTCTTCAAAGCACTCATCCCCATACAAAATTGCCCTGCTTATTGACTTGCCTGCTTATTGCCAGTTTTCTCAAACTAGAGTGAAACAGGAATCTTGCCATGAACGACACTTGGGAAAATTCTGACCAAACAGCTGACATTTGTGTACCATTAATTTAATGCCTACCATGCAGAGTTCTATGATTTCTGGGATGACATTGTTAATGTAATTACTCGAAAATGCATTGGTTCTTACCTCCCAGCTCTGAGCACAGATTGCTTTCCCACATGGATCATACTTAAACTCCACAATAGTCCTGGGTAGTCAGGGGGATTGGGTATTGCTATCCTGTGGTATAGAAGACGATGGAGGAAAGGTTAGTGAGTTACCTAAAGTGTCCCAATGATGGAGCCCGATCTCTTCACTCTTGCTCTAGGAACTTGTCTAGCAGATTCATCATCACATTTGGTTCTTCTCTATCAGCTCCTGTTTCTGGGGCTCAGAGTCCACACCCTTCTCTGATGTTCCACTAGAAGGGAGAGTAAGGGGATAAGACAGCACATGGAATAGAGAAGAAAGTGAGAGGAAGGGAAAGCACATGAAATACAGGAGACAGGAGTGAGGATGTGCTTGCCTGTCCCCTCTCAGTTCACTGGAAGCTGTGTGGTGATGCTTTGCCTCTTCCCCAGCTCCATCACACAGCGCTCACGGCACACAGCTATGAAACCGTACATTTTACAAAGAGTAGGAAATGTCTTTAAATGGTTTGTTTACTCTGATACCAGTTCTGTTTGGAAAATTCAAATGTATTCAAAGCAGTTCCATCTGCTGTTGACCCCAAGTCTACATCATTTTTATTCAGTCATCTCTTCGCTCATCAGTGTAGGTTGACTTGTCTACACTGTAGTGGGGCCCCTCCCCGAGAACTGGGTGTTCACCCTCCATTAGCCTAACCCGTATAGGCTTCTCAGACTTTCTCACACCCCCTGTCTGTCATCCTCTGTCCACAACACTGGACACAGCTGTTTAGATCCCGCTCCTATGCCCCATCCTCTCTGTCACCTCCCCCCTGCCCTGCGCTGCCCTTCACCCACCCACCGCTCACTGCCATGGTGCTGCTGCCACCTGGTGTTTCATCGTGTGCAGTCCCCAGAGTATATGTTTCTATGGTCTTCTTTTACACCTACAGTTCTTCTCAGATAGAATTAAGAATCATTCTACACAGACGTTCACAGGCTTCCTTTGAAGGGAGGGTATTGCTTTTTTTTTTTTTTGTAGAGAAGTTTGATGATGGCGGTACGTTGGTGCCACCTCTTAACAGAAGCGTGAACTGCAGCTTGAGCATCGCGGAGCAGGAAGGTGGGAGGGAGGGGCTGTGGCCCACATCCACCCGTCAGAGCTTTCTGAAAGCCTAGGGTGGGGTGGGGTGGGGTTCGCCATGGTACAGGGATATTGATGACCTCCAGACAGAAAGTGCAGCCTCCTTCTATGTGGAAGAGAAAGCTCTATGTGAGTAGAGGTAAAATATTTTAATTTTTATTTTACTGGTCCATAAATTGAAAAATTATTGAAACAATAAAAAAATAGTGATATAGCCCCAGTTATAATTAGAAATTTAGACTATGACAAAAGCAGCGTTACAAATCAGTGGAGATGTGATGGAGGATTAAGAAGTGGTATTGAGATAGCTAGATAACCATAAGATTAAAAAGGTAAAAAGGGATCCATTTCTCTATCACACAGCAGGATAGATTCCAAATGGTTCTGAATGAAGTATAAAAGAAATATCCATACAAGTGTTGTATTAGAACATATAGGTGAATTCTATAATCTGGAAGCAGAGGAAACTTTCCTAAGTATAAATCAATATGCAGGAGCATTAAGGAAGAAGATTGACATATTTGACAACATAAAAATAACAATGACAACTCTGCATGGCAAAAACACACTAGCCAATAAAGACACTGAGAAAAAAACATTTGCGGCTAACGTCTTTAAGAAAGCATTCATATCCCTCCAATATAAACGCTTGTCAATATAGAGGCATGAAAAAGCAAAGTCCTATTGAAGTTAACAGAAAAATATATATAAATTGTCTTTAGACGTATGAAAAAAGGCTCCAGCTTGCTTTAATTAAGAGAGATGCAGTTAGCACTACACTAAGATACTGTTTCTTAAGTATTAGATTAGCAAAGATCCAGATTTTTGTCAACACAGTCAGTTGGTGAGGATGTGGAAAAACATGTCCTTTCACACCCTGTTCACAGGGATGCAAAATGGTATGATCACTGTAGTAGGCTTGATAGTCTCCATAAAGATAGTAGGTCCTAGCCCCTGGAACCTGTTAAATATTACCTTATATGGAAAAAGGGTGTTTGTAGATGTGATTAGATTAAGGATCTTAAAATGGGGATATTATCTTAGATTTTCCAAATGGGCCCTAAATGCAAACCCAAGTGTCCTTATAAGAGAGGAGCAGAGGGAGAGTTGACACAGACAGAAGAGAAGGCAATGTGGCCAAGGATGCAGATACTGGAGTGATAGAGCCACAAGCCAAGGAATGTTGGCAGCCAACAAAAGCTGGAAGAGGCAAGGAGGCTCCCCTATAGTCTCTGAAAGGAGTTAAGTTGGCCAACACCTTGATTTTGGCCCATTGAAACTACTTTTGCACTTCTAGCCTCCAGAACTATGAAAGAATATGTCTGTTGTTTAATGACACCAAGTTTATTGTTATTTATTTACTTATTCATTTATTTTTGGCCATGCTGCATGCACGTACACAGCTTTCAGAATCTTAGTTCCCCTACCAGGGATTGAACCTGGGGCAACGTCAGTGGCAGCGCCGAACCCTAGCCACTGGACCACCAGGAAACTCCCTGTGGTAATTTATTATGGTAGTCATTGGAAACTAATACAATTGTTGTGGGGAATTTTATAATATGTAGCAATTTTTTATATGCCTTTACTTTTTGACTCACGAATCTCATTTCCAGGAATATCCTAAGGTTATATTGGCAATGACACAAACGGTTTTAGATATAGATATAATAAAAATATAGATACAGATATTCATTCTGGCACTATGTGAATAGCAAAAGAATGGGAACAACCTAAATATTCATCAGTTGTGTGTTGGAGGAATAAAGCATCAAACAATCACACAAAGGCATACAGTACGTAAGGTGTAAAGAATGATGAACATTTCCACATACGGCTATGGAGAGATCTCCAGAATATAATGTTTAGTGAAAAAGTCAGTGTACATGAAGGTTTAAATGGCATGGTACTATTTACTTATATTAAAAGTAGAAGGAAAGGACTTCTATTTTGGAGACCAGAAGGAGTAGATACACTTCTCCCTATTACTCCTGAAAGGTGCAGCTAAGATCTCTGGATACTATATGTAAAACAAATATAAGACTCTGAAAGGTGGAGACAAAAAAGGCAGACTGGCTTGGGACTTTGGGACAAAAGGTATGATGTGCAGTGAATTCCCTTGGCTTTATTTTTGCCTCGTATATCCCAGACGGGGTGCTGGAAGAGCAAGTGACCAAAAATGCCAACAAGAAAAGACAAGAAGAGCTCCAAGAAAAGCCTGCTGTATCTAGACACAGGACCAGAAAAAGGGGGAACCTAGCAAGAAAGAAAGCTTTTAGACAACAACTGCCCTAACATCACAGAGTGAAACAGCTGCGCCCTCACCATGGCAGCAAAGACTGAGTGGGAAATGTGGACTCCATGCTCACTTGATTGTAAAGAGGTACCCCTCCCCACTCTTTGGGGTGGTATCAGAGAAGACCCTATGGGAAAGAGGGACTTTCATCCCCACCTGGTGGAAATAACACCCACCTCACTGCCCTCCACAGTGTCGGGGGAGGCCACATGGAGGGCAGTAAGGAAGTGTCTTTCCCCACCTTCCAGGGTAGTGTCGGTGGAGGCCTGGTGGGGAGTGAAATCCTACTTTAACCAAGCAGTAGTAACAAGGCACCATTTCCCGTCCACTCCCATCCCTGCCCCATCCCCCATGTTAGTAAAGGCTAAGTGGGGAACCTGGACTTTTATCTTCTTTGCCATCTGTCTCTGTGGTTAGGAATGCATGCTTGGAGTCATTAACATCCATGGAGAGGATACTGATACCTCACTAGTAAGTTTGTGGTGAGGAATAAATTCAGCCAACAATGTGAAGAACCTATTCATTGGCCCTGTTTTTTAAAAAGCTTCATAAATATTAGCTGTCCGTCCCCCACAAATCGGAGAACTCATGTAGCTCCTTTATCTGCCTCCCCTCAGCTAGGGACCCTTAACTTGGATGCAGATCATAATCACCTTGGGAATCCTTTCCAAAACTCTCCCTCACCCAAAACTCTCTTGTTGGTGGAAATAGGACTTCTGTATCAAAGGCCATTCAAATTATTCAGCTGTAATAAATGGGCATCAGAAAATGGATATGCTCATTTGGCACCAACAGTGTACGCCAGTATCTATTGCCCCTTCATTCCTCCAACACCAGCTATTACCATCCTATGTCTTTATTGTGAATCTGATTGATTGCTCATTTCCCCAGACCTGCCCTATAGGAAGGGTCATCTCAGATAGCCGGTCTGAAGAGGGGAGGTGTTTTGTTTTTGGTGAAAGGGGACATAGTATAGTGCCTGGCACACAGTTACGCCAGTAAAGCATGGTGATTGCTGGATCTCACCCTCTGCAGCTCCTCATGTCAGTGGCCTTGCCCATATCAGGTGTCTGAAGGACTCAGGTTCTGAGGATCTGTGTCCTGATGGTGGCTATAGCTTCTACTCCAGGTTCAAGTGCAGCAGTTCTCAGGAGACCCCAACGTTTCACATCTTTAGTTAGTTATGCTGACTGACTCAAGTGAGTTCATAGATCTGATAAAAGCATGCTGTGGAATAGTTCCTGTGAGGTTCACAAACTAGCCTAAAAGTAGAGAAGCTACTTTGATCTCATCATGGAAGAAGTTGTTTAGCAGGTGGAATTTCATTCCATCAGCAGCTACATGCTTTGCAGTAGACCTTGAGGCCCATCTCAGAGAAGCCTTTTTTTTTTTTCTTTTTGGCTGAAAAACAATGAGTTGTCCAGTTGAGGAAGGAACTTACTTGGTCTTAAACAAGCATTTGCAATAAATACACCAAATTGTTTTTACTGTACAAATAATAATCATCACTTCCCATATATCTCTCAGATGAGTGTGGAAATATGCAGTTGTTAGCTCTTCTAGCAATTTGAGATTGTAATATAGATCGTTCTCTGCTGACCACGTTTTTTTCCCATTATATAATGAAATATTTTAAAGAGGCAGGAAATTTCCAAGTGTTCGTTTATTTATTTATTTTTGGCGGCACCACACGACACATAGGATCTTAGTTCCCTGACCAGGGATCGAACCCATGTCCCCTGCAGTGGAGGCACGGAGTCTTAACCACTGGAGTGCCAGGGAAGTCCAAGTGTTAGTTTAAAATCTCAGTTATTAGAACTTAATATTTAAAAAATAATTATTATCCTAGAGTTTATTATAATGATACTCAGCCTCATTCTCTAAAAGAACCAGTTACTCTTAAATATCATTACGATTATTTTTCTAGGATGTAATATTTTTATTTCTGTACTTCAGGTAGAAATGGACATCAGCTTTCCCTAAATATTTGGATAGATTTCATTGCAAATGATTATTTCTATTTTGGTTATCTGTAGTATGGACCAATTTGATAATATAGAGTGTGGACCTGTTAATACTACAAGAGCATAATTGTGGGAATCTTTCAACTGATTAATTGCATCAGAGAATTATGAATATACAAATATATTTCAAATACTTTACTGAGGTATGGTTAACATACAATATACTGTACATATTTAAAGTATATGCTTTAATGTTTTGATATATGTATGCACCTGTGAATCCAATACTACAGTCCAGATAATGAACATATCAACTTAAAAAGCTTCCTAGTGCTCCTTTGTAATCTTCTCATCTAACTCTCTCTTGCCTCTCTCTCTACATCACCCTACCCCGTTCTCAGATAACTAGTGATCTTCTGTCACTATAGATTCGTTTTCTTTTCCTATAATTTTATATGAATGGAATCATACAATGTATTTTTTTTGTCTGTCTTCTTTCCTTCAACCTAATTATTTCTGGATTTATCCATTTGTTGCATGTACAAATAGTTCCTTCTTTTTAATGTTGACAAATATTCCATTATATGGATATACCACAATTTGTTTTATCCATTTATCTGTTAATGGGTATTTGGGTGGTTTCCAATTTGGGGCTCTTGTAAATAAAGCTGTTATGAACATTTGTATATTAGTCTTTGCATAGACATAGACTTTCTTCCTCTAGGATAAATACTTAGGAGTGCAATGGCTGGATCATGTGATAGATGTGAGGTTAACATTATAAGAAACCGCCAAACTGTTTTCCGAAGTGGTTGCACCATATTTCATTGCCAACAGCAGTGTTTGAGAGTTCCATCCTCCACAACCTTGCCAAGACTTTATATGGTCAGTCTTTAAATTTTGGCCTTTCTCAGAGAGGTGCAGTGGTATCTCATAGTTTTCATTTACATTTCCCTAATGACTTTGAACATTTAAGAAAAGATGATTAGCATCTTTTCATGTACTTATTTGACATTTGTATATCTACTTTGGTGGAGCATCTATTCAAATATTTTGTCCATTTATTTGTTGGAGTGTCTGTTTTCTTCTTATTTACCTTTGTGAAATTTTTTATATTCTAGATACAAGACCTTTATCAGATACATGATTTGCAAATATTTTCTCCCAATGAGTGGCTTGTCTTTTAATTCTCTCAACAGTGTCTTTGGAATAGCAGAAATGTTTAACTTTGAGAAGTCCAATTTATTGGTTTGTTCACTTATGGATTGTAGTTTTGGTTTTGCCTCTATGGAATCTTCCCCTGACCCAAGGTCACAAGGATTTTCTCCCATGTTTTATCCTAGAAGTTTTATATTTTATATTTAGGTCTGTGATCCATTTTAAGTTGACTTTTGTATATGGTGCAATACATGGATCAAAGTTTATATTTGTGCATGTGGCTATCCATTTATCCCAGCGCCATTTGTTGAAAAGACTATCTTTTCTCCACTGAATTGCCATTACAACTTTTGTCAAAAATCAGTTGTCTGAGTCCAGAAATGGACTGCTTATTCTATTCCATTGATCTACTTGTCTTCCTTGATGCCAGTAAGTACCACACTGTTGATTACTGAAGGTTTATAATGATTCTTTTTTTTAAAAAATTATTTATTTATTTATTTTTGGCTGTGTTGGGTCTTCGCTTCTGTGCGAGGGCTTTCTCCAGTTGCGGCAAGCAGGGGGCTATTCTTTTTTTTTTTGCGGTACGCAGGCCTCTCACTGTTGTGGCCTCTCCTGCCGCGGAGCACAGGCTCCGGACGCACAGGCTCAGCGGCCATGGCTCACGGGTCCAGCCGCTCCACGGCAAGTGAGATCTTCCCGGACCGGGGCATGAACCCGTGTCCCCTGCAATGGCAGGCGGACTCTCAACCACTGCGCCACCAGGGAAGCCCAGGGGGCCACTCTTCATTGCGGTGCGCAGGCCTCTCACTGTCGCGGCCTCTCCCGTTGCGGAGCCCAGGCTCCAGACACGCAGACTCAGTAGTTGTGGCTCACGGGCTTAGTTGCTCCACGGCATGTGGGATCTTCCCAGACCAGGGCTCGAACCCATGTCCCCTGCATTGACAGGCAGATTCCCAACCACTGCACCACAAGGGAAGCCCTATAATGATTCTTGAAGTCAGGTAGTTTTGATCCTCTAGCTTTGTTCTTCTCTTTCACAGTTGTTTTTCATAGTCTAGGGCCTTTGCATTTCAACATGAATTTTAGAATCAGCCTGTCAATTTCTTTTCTTTTTTTTTTTTGCCACACCCTGCGGAATGCAGGATCTTAGTTCCCCGATTAGGGATTGAACCTGCGCTCTTGGTAGTGGAAGCATGGGGTCTTAACCACTGGACTGCCAGGGAAGTCCCGAGCCTGTCAATTTCTTAAAAAACAATATCTGCTAGGATTTTTATTAGGATTACACTGAATCTATAGATCAGTTAGAAGAGAATCTACATCTTTACAACACTGAGTCTTCTGACATATGAAGATGGTATGTTTCTCCATTTATTTAGATCTTCTTTAATTTCTGTCAGCAATGTTTTGTAGTGTTCAATGTATAGACCTTTCACATACATGGAGAGATTATTCCGAAGTATTTCATACTTTTTGGTGCTATCATGAATGATAGTATTTTTTAATTGCAATTTACATGTGTTTACTTTTCACTAAACTGTCAGTGGCCAAATGTCAAAAAGTAGCCATTGAGGAATGTTTTGGTTGAAAGCTTAGGCTACCTACTCTAGGTTGAAAAAGAGTCTTGATGTATAACATGCATATGCTTATATTTCCATATCAGCTTTTAGAGGTTATTGGCAATGTACTGAAACTAGGGAGAAAAATGTCCCAGAGACAATTCTACAGTTCATCTCCATCACTAAAATAGCTTAGTACCTTTCAACTATATATGTATATGTGTGTTTAGAATTGAATCTGTTGAATTGTTGTATATTCCTTTCTCACCCACCCCCCAGCTATTCACCGCAATGAATTACTGGGATCTTGAGTGGGGAGAGGAGAAGAAGAGAGCATGTATGTATATGGGTATGTATGCATGTATGTGTATATTGCTAAAGCTGCCAGGGATCTTTATTGTCAGGAATACTTTAGGTTAATTACTGTGTGTTATGTCAGTCCTGCTCAGTTCCTAGCACATATTAGGAACCAAACCAGGGTGGTGGTTGTTTGCTTTTCCCCAGCTTTCCTTGGCCAGCATCGTTACCATAGTGACTCCATGACTGCTGTGGGATTTGGTGCAGACTGGGCATCCATTTAGGGATCTTGCCTGAATCACTTGTTACTATGGTATTTGTCAAGTGTTGTTTTTCCAATTTTGTTATTCCTTCTAGATTTATTCATTGGCTTTCGACTGTGTGGCAGACCTTTTCCTTCTCCCTATAATTTATTTATTTATGCATTTATTCAAGTATTTATATCAGTATGACTCATAGATTCCTATTTTGCTCAGAGGGTTTATTATTATTGTGTATTTTGATGCTCAAATTGTCCCAGCATTGGCCTGTCTTATCCCCTTCAACTTGGCTTTTGTGTCCATTTGACGTCTCCTTAGGATTCTTTGAACACGTACTTTGCTCTCTGAGCCTGAGTATCTCCTAATCCGTAGAAAGGAAGTAATGATGCCCACAGAGCATTGCTTTGAGAATTTGAAGATAAAAAATAACAACCAACAGCATGTGGCATCAAGTAGGTCCTCAGCAATGTTAGTTCCCATTCCAAATTTGCAACCTTCATTCTGTTTAGTGTGATGCCTCTGACATTACCATGATAGCATGACGTCCAGAGAGAATACTTGGACATGTAACACAAGCAGGGATAAGCGCACATGTCCATGACATATAAGCCTCAGTGTCACTGCTGTGTGTGCAGAGGGGGCTGTGTGATGGAGCTAGGGAAGAGGAAAAGCACCACTGCACAGCTTCCAGTGAACTGAGAGGGGGCAGGCAGAACATCCTCACCTCTTCCCCTGTGTTTCATGTGCCTTCCCTTCATCTTACTTTCCTCTCTATTCCATGTGCTGTCTTATCTCCTTACTCTTCCTTACAGTGGAACATCAGAGAAGGGTGTGGACTCTGAGCCCCAGGAGCATGAGCTGGTAGAGAAGAACCAAGCGTGTTGTCGAGCCTGCTAGACAGGTTCCTGGAGCAAGAGTGAGGAGATCGGGCCCCATCGTTGGGACACTTTAGGTAAGTCACTACCCTTTCACATGCCTCGTCTGTACAACAGGCTAACAGTACACAATGCTCCTGACCACCCAGGAGTATTGTGGAGTTTAAGTGTTATGCCATGTGGGAAAATAATCTATGGTTGTAGGTGGAAGGGAAGGACCAGTGCACTACATTAACGGACACAACCCAGATATCATAGAACTCTGCATGGTAGGCATTACATTAATGCCACACAAATGTCACATGTTTAGGCCAGGATCTTTTAAAATGTGGTCTGTGGACCACTTTATCAAAATTATCAGAGGTGCTTGTTGAAATTGCCAACTCTTGGGTTCACTCTAGGTCTGCTGAATCAAAATCAGGGAGGTGTTGTGGGAAGTATCATACAGTTAGTTCTGGCTCATCCTAGTAAAAAGGACTGCTGTGGACTTGCAACAAGGTGTTCTTAAAAGTTTGGATCTTTTTTTTCCTGACACATGGCTTGCGGGATCCTGACCAGGGGTTGACCCGGGCCCTTGGTAGTGAAAGCGCAGAGTCCTAACCACTGGACCACCAGGGAATTCCCAAAGTTTTGAATCTTTTGATGTCTAATTTCTTTTCAGTTTCTCCTGTTACTCAGTTTTTAATATGTGTCTACTCCTTTGTTTCAGATAAGGTAACAATTCCTTCATTTAAGTCAAACTTTTTTAGTGATTTATATGCGAGGCAGTAGACTAGGCATAGGGGAATGCAGCCCAGAGAAACAAGATAGACAGGGTCCCTGAAGCTTTTATTCTAGTTTGGGAAAACTGGCAATAGGCTGGCAAGTCCATAAGTGTGGCAATTTCATATGGAGATGAGTGCTTTGAAGAAAATAAACACATAAATAGAATAGAAAATGTTGGGTCAGGGGTTACTATCCATGGGGTTGTCAGTGAAGCTCTTTCTTAGGAAGTGACATTTGAGCTGAGTCCTGAACTACTTACAAGAAGATGCCAGGCCTGAGCAGGCCTTTTCATCAGCAGCCTTTCACTGTGTGAGCACCAGTTGTTCCTGGAGCAGATGACCAGCTTGAGTGACTGGAGCCTTGCAGGCAGAGTGCAGAGTGGTAGGAGATGAGGTCAAAAGGGCAGACAGGAGCCAATACAGTGACTGTCATGTGAAGTGAAAGTATTTACACTCACACAGTTTATAAGTGGCAGATCTTGCATTTGGCCCTGGTCTGTCTCCAGAGCCCACATTCCTAACCAGTACACTTAGGAAGAAGAAAAAGACGTGCTGAGATATATTAGCCCAAAGTGACTGATATTAGGCCAGGGCCGTATCTGTTTGGGTGAAGAATATTCTTCAGTAGCTATTTTTCCATATACAAAGGGTATTTAAGAAAAATGAAAAGGTAATAATTATAAAAACAAAAAAGTAATAATTATTACAATTACTATGCATTAGACAAGTTGGCTGTTAAAATAATTATTTGGACTCCCATGGTGAATTCTGTTCTTTTTATGATCTAAGAGTGCTTTTCAAATGGGAATCTCATTGCTCTGTGTCTGGGGCCTCCCTGGTTGGGCCTCAGGGATGGTCTGATCCACTTGATAGGTGAGACCAGAGGAAGTGTGATGACTTACTCAAGGTCACCTAGAGTTAGTGGGTTAGGTCTGCCACTTGGGTGTCTCCTGTGTCCCACCCAGTTATCTGTCCATCAGCCTATGTTCCTATGTGTAGTGAATCACTTTTCAAGGGCTCAGAGGATACATGCTTCTCTGAGGTTAACCTGAAGGTAACATAAGAAGATACTAAATACCTTCAAGTAAAAGGAAATGGGGTGTTGATTTTCCTCGCCTTAATCATATAACATATACCTCTTTTGTGTCTGGCTCCTTTCAATGACATAATGTGTGTGTGATTTATATTATTGTTGTCTGTAATTGTAGATCATTAATTCTCATTGGTGTACAGTATTATATTGTGTGGATATTTCACAATATTTGTATCTGTAATAGGGATTTGGGTATTTTCCAGTTTTTGACTTATTGTAAACAATGTTGCTATGAATGATCTTGTACATAGCTTTTTGGACATTTATTTTCCTTCTCTTGGGCACCGACATAAGAAAGGCATTTCTGCATCATAGGGTTTGTGTATGTTGAGCTCAGTAGGAATTGCCAAGTAGTTTTCAAAGTGGTTTTATCAGGCTATATTCCTTATCCTCACCAACACTTGATATTTTCCATCTTTCTCATTTTTATTGTTCAGGTAAGCATGCTGTAGTATCTCATTGTGGTTTTAATTGTAATTTCTCTGAAGTCTTAAGTGTCATGTATTTAAAAAGGCCTCCTTGTTTATTTTAACCTTCCAACTATTTGCTTAAGAAATTGCATCTTTTGTCCTGTGGAGTTTGCATTCTTGATTCTGCTGATTGTATCTTTATTGTGTTGTTTATGTTCTTCTGCCTTCCTCCCCTATTTCTGTAAAAGTGATGATTAGATTTAGAGGCTTGATCCAGTTCACATTTTTTGGCAAGAATGCTCCAGATAAGGTGTTGTACTACTTTTAGCCTTACACCAGGAGGCTCATTCTGTCTGGCCGTCTCTTCTGACACTAAATTGATCACTGGGTTCAGGTGTTGTCAACCTGATCTATCCATTATTAAATTTTCCCATCTGCTTTTTACCTCGTTTTTTTGCAGCCTCCCAAAATAGTTGCCTAGATCTGCTTGTCATTAAAGTTTGTAAAAAGGTGATGTTCTAATTCTGTAATTTCTTTTGCATTTATTAGCCAGAATTCTACTATAAAAGGAACCTCCCCTCATCAACCTTTAGGTTATGCTGAGGTATAGTTTGCACAGGAAGGGAAGGATGAATGTTTTTAATTCTTTTGCAGTATTTCCACTTTTTAAAAGAATGAGAGTCATTTCCCTGGGATCCTCCAAAGGTGAGCAGTGAGTTGGTTTTATTTGTGTTTTGCTTTTCTTTTAGAATGTTATCATGACTCATAGACATTTGTATATTTGTCCATTGTAGTCATTATTTAACTTGATGTCAAATTGTTCTATCTTTGGCCAGTGGGAGACCCTTCAAGCTGGTTTATGAGTCTTTTTGATGTGCTTTCTGGTATGAGAGTGTGGTCTAGACACATGTGGTACAATTCCTTCTTTGGAGCTGGAATCAGCCATTTCTCCAAACTAGCCTGGTATCTTTCAGTGGGATATGTGTTTAGAGGATTCAGTCTGGGGACTAGAGTCATTCATTGCTACTTGATTGGTCATAGATGTTACATCCTGAGAAACCCATTGTAAGTTGAAAATGCATTTAATACACCAAACCTACCAAATCTACCAAATCTAACCTACCTTAAACATTCTCAGAGCACTTATATTAGCCTACAGTTGGGCAAAATCATCTAACACAAAGCCTATTTTATAATAAAGTGTTGAGTATCTCAAGTAATTTATTGAATACTGAACTGGAGGTGAAAAGCAAAATGGTTGTATGGGTACAGAATGGTTGGAAGGGTATCGGTTGTTTACCCTAGTGATCTTGTGACTGACCAGGAGCTGTGGCTCGATGCCGCTGCCCAGCATTACAAGAGAGTATCATATTGCATATCACTAGCCTGGGGAAAGATCAAAATTCAAAATTTGAAATATGGTTTCTACTGAATACACATGGTGCTGTCTCACATCCTTTGGTTTCAACTTGAAGGACTCCCTTTAGCATTTCTTATAAGGTAGGTCTAATTATGATGAACTCCCTCAGCTTTTCTATATCTGGGAAGGTCTTTATTTTTCCTTCATTTTTGAAGGAAAGTTTTTTCAGATGAAGTATTCTTGTTTGGGATTTTTTTTTCTTTCAGCACTTTGAATATATCATCCCACTCCCTTCTGGTCTTCTGAGAAATCCACTTATAGTTTTTGGTACGTGGTCATCCACTTTCTCTTGCTTCTATCAAGATTCTCTCATTATCTCAACTTTTGACAGTTTGATTATAATGCCTGTTTGTGTTCATCCTAATTAAAGTCATCTGAGCTTCTTGAAGCTGGATGTCCATTTGTGAAATTTGTGGCCATTATTTCTTCAAATAAACTCTCTGCCCCCTTTTCTCTGTCTCCTCCTTCTTGGAATCCTGTAATGTATATATTGATCTTCTTGTTGGTGTACTGTAAGTCCCTTAAGCTTTCTTCAATTTTCTTCATTCTTTTTTCTTTTTGTTCCTCTGACTCCATAATTTCAAATGACCTATCTTCACATTTGCTGATTCTTTCTTCTGCTTGATCAAATCTTCTGTTGAACCCCTCTAACGAAATTTTCAATTCAATTATTGTATTCTTCAGCTGCAGAATTTGTTTGGTTCTTTTTTATAATTTCTATATCTTGATATTCTCATTTTGTGCATGCTCATTTTCCTGATTTTGTTTAGTTGCCTTAGATGATTATTTTGAATTCGTCAGATAATTTGTAGATCTTCATTTCTTTATGACTGGTTTCTTGAGATTTATTTTGTTCCTTTGATTGGGCCAAGTTTCTCTGTTTCTCTGTATGCCTTATTACTTTTTTCTGGGATTTGTGCATTTGAAAAAGCAGTCTTCTCTCTCAGTCTTTATGGACTGGTTTTATACAGGGTAAGATCGTCTCCACTCAGCCTGGCTAGAGATTCTCGGGGGCTTGCAACCTTTATTTGATGATGCATCTTCTCTGGACTTGTTCATGTAATTTCTTAATTTGAGAGATTTGCTGGGCTTTTTTGTTTGAGTTTGTAATGTCTTTCTCCCTCTGGTGTCTGTCTGTGGTACTGCAGGTTCTCTGGTTGGACAATAGGCTGCAGAGCTCTCATTCGTTCTCAGGGGCCCCCAGTCATCCAAGGTACACTGGTTCCCTGTCAGTGCCTCCGGTCAGGTGAGACAGAAACTAATCCCTTGGGAAGCCCCAGAAGAGCCAGAATATTTGATGTATGGATCACTCTACTTTTCCTCCTGACAGAGAAGCTGCAAATTGGGCTTGGCTAATTGCGTGGTTAAACCAATGAACCTGGTTTCAGTTCAAGGGGCTTTATTTGGGAGAGAACAGAAGGAAGCATGTTATGAAACTACTTTCATCTCGTGACCTTAACTAAAATCCTGGGAAGTGGAGACATTGTCTGACTGCTAAATGTAAGGTTTATTTGAGAGACATACTTGCCCCTCTCCTAGGCATCTGTAATGTCCCTGAAGCTGCCCAATTGGGACTGTCATGTGGTAGATTCATGAACTACTTCTGGGACTATGCTATTACCTAATTCCTTTGGTTTAGGGATGTTCCTCTGATGTTCACTCTGATGCTGAGCCACTTTCCTGTGGAAAGGGCTAGGGATATTTATTTATTCTTATAATTTTTTTCACTTCCAAAATCAAGACACTTTTGATACAGATAAAAAATGGATAAAGCAGGAGAAGGAAAAATCATTAGAAACCCTTAAAAGTCTATTACTCATGGATAAGCACTGTTATCATTTGAATATTTATTTTCAGAAAATTTATTATGCAAATATAACTGCATATTTAAAGAATAGTTATGAGATGATATCCTAGTTACAGCTTTGTAAGCTGCTGTTTTTGACAAACATTATATTATGAAGGTCATTATAAGCCCACACAATAATAAAAATGGCAGTAGAAACACTAATGTTCAATTTAGGTATGATAAGAATGATTAATATTTATTGCCGACTTCCTCAGTGCCCAACACTGTTGTAAAGGCTAAACTTATACCTACTTGTTTCATCCTCACTATAACCTATGAGGAGACTTTAAACAGAAGGGGACACTGAGGCACAGCAAGGGCAGGACTAGCAAGTGCTGAGGCTTAGATTTGAACACAGGCTTGTGGCTCTTGAGCCCTTCATCTAACCAGTGTACATTACTGCCTTTCAGATGATAAGACCTTCAACCCTACTTTCAATCAGGGTAAAGCAAAATGAAACACAGTAAGATACCATGTTTTTTTCCTAGTTAACTAAGCAGAGATTTAAATACTGATAATAATTAGTGTGGTCTGGAATATGGGGACCTGTGACCTGTCCTACCAGTAGGGGCTCCCCCAACATCTTGTCTCCCTTCCTGTGCCTCTGGATGTTCCTTTTCTAAAGTTGAGTGGCTTTCTTGTAGGTTTCCTGTAGGGCTGAGAATGCTTAAATTTCTCTGCATTTTATTATTTTATATAAGTGAAAGTGTGTATTGTGGGGTGTTTATTATAGTAAAAAAATAAATAACATAAAACATTTTTATACTAAAAATTAATTAACATAAAAAGGAAATAAAATATCCTCAAACATACCACCAAAAGAAAAGCCCTGCTAAGGTTTTCATCTGTATTACATTCTTTCAGAAATTTTCTTATGCTGGTACTTATACATTTACACATGCATGCCTGGATTTACATATTTATGTACAAAAGATAAGCTCTCATCCTACATATGGTTTTATGACCTGCTCATCTTCTATCAGCATACCTCCAAGGGTCAGTGATTGTGATTAAAAATCAGTCTATACCATAGGGATAGTAGAAATGCTCATACCCAATAAAGATAGAGACAAAGAAATAAAAGTGACTAAAATGCATTATAACCAAGTGTGTTTTAGGCATTGACTCATTTATGCTCACAGGTGTATTATGAATTAGATATGGTGTTTCATAGATGAAAAGCTGAGGGACAGAGACATAAGGACTTGGCTCAGGACAGCACAGATTGGGAACAGAGCATATTGGGTTTGTACCTAGCTCCTCATGCTCCAGAACCTGGGAAACTGTCAAAGATTTGTTGTTATGTGAAAGGAGCAGTCTATACAAGCATACATATGTTAGATGGTCATTAAAAGTAATAGTATTCATATATTAATATATTTATATAAAATATCTGGACTTAGTGACAAAAAGGTAGCTTGTGACCTTGGTGAGAACACATTCATTGCAATCATGGAGAGAGAAGCTACTGCGCAGTGAGATAAGGAGACAGTGGGAAATGGAATGTTAACAGGGAATGCAGAAAACTCTTTCTGGAACTTTGATGAGGGAACAAAGAGAGAGCTTTTAAAAAAATCAATTCCTTGAAACTTCAACAACTTTAAGAGTTAATGTGAAGGAGCCAGCTCATCTCAGAAATAACACTTGAATTTGCCCATACATGCATTTCTCTTTCTACCCTCTTATTTGAACCACAGAGTTAACAAGGCACTTTCAGTGGAATAGTATGGGCTCTAAAGCTCAATATATATTTAGTTTTAATGAACGGAAGAATGGGTAATTGTGTGTCAAAGAAATGTTAGTAACTCTTGGAATTTTGCCCCTCAGGGAGACAGCAGATGGCTGCAGTCCTGGTGTGATGTGGCTGGATGATGCATAATCTCAGGACCCCTGCACTGGTGAATATGGGGTGAGTCCCAAATTTTCCTATAAACATATTAACGTACAAAGCAGTCCAGGAGCAGCAGTTAGGCAAACACTACGGCTTGCTGCCCTGGTGCCATCTCTCACTGAGCTCACCAGGTGAGTCAAAGGCAAGCCTGTCTTCCCAGCATGGGGAACTGGGTTAGGATCAGCACACAGGAATGATATGGAGCAGCTCTTAGGAGATTCTGTAACACCAGAGAATGAAGAGAACCTACTATCTCAAACCCTTCAAGTCAACACATGTCAGAGAGATATTTGCTCCCTTCCTCTAGATGTATGTAATCTCTGTAGGAGAAACAGTGAGAACTTTTTCATAATTCCTGCCTTAGTCCCGAGGCTCAGGCAGCCCCTACTGTTGGATCCCAACATTTAAAAGGCACTGAAGTCCCACCACGTGCCATATACTCTGGGCAGGTTTCCTCATTCAGCCCTCAGGACAGCTCTGTGACGCAGATATCGTGAGTCCCACATCACAGATGCCCAAGCTCAGGCTGACAGAGCCTAGGTCACCTTGCCACATAAGTGGCAGGATGGGATGAGGTTCTATCCCTTTCCCTCCCTAGAGGACACAGAGCAGCCTTCCTTTTAGAAGATGGGCTTCCAGGGCTGTAGAAATGGTCGATCATACTCCCTGCTATTGTGGCCCCATGGGTACTCACTCACCAAACCCTCAGGGTGAGGAAGATGACAGAGGAGATGAAACTCTGCCCCTTGTGCCAAGAGACCTGGGTGTCTGGGTCACATCCATTGGCTGATCCCTGAAGCGGGGAGTAGGGCTCAGGTAGAAGCTCAGGTGTTGCCATTGAGACAGGTGATCTGGAGGGAAGGAAAGTGATATGTAAGGAAGTGCTTTAATAAATTGTACTTTTTTTATTATAGTATAATTTTTTTAGAATGTTGTGTTACTTCTGCCGTACAGTGAAGTGAATCAGCTATATGTATACCTATATCCCCTCCCTCTTGGACCTCCCTCCCAGGGACCCCCCATCCCCCACATCTAGGTCATCACAGAGCACCGAGCTGAGCTTCCTGTGCTTTATAGCATGTTTGTAATAGCATGTTCCTGCTAGCTATGTATTTTACGCATGGTAGTATATATATGTCAATCCTAATCTCCCAATTCGTCCCACCATCCCCTTCCCCCACTGTGTCCACATGTCCATTTTCTATGTCTACGTCTCTATTCCTGCCCTGCAAATAGTTTCATCTGTACCATTTTTCTAGATTCCACATATATGTTAATATACATATTTGTTTTTCTCTTTCTGGCTTACTTCACTCTGTATGACACACTCTAGATCCATCCACATCTCTACAAATGACCCAGTATCATTCCTTTGTGTGGCTGAGTAATATTGCATTGTATATATGTGCCACATCTTCTTTACCCATTCATCTGTTGTTGGACATTTAGGTTGTTTCCATGTCCTGGCTATTGTAAATAGAGCTGCAATGAACACTGTGGTCCATGACTATTTTTGAATTATGGTTTTCTCAGGATATATGCCCAGTAGTGGGATTGCTGGGTCATATGGTAGTCCTATTTTTAGTTTTTTAAGGAACCTCCAAACTATTCTCCATAATGGCTGTATCAATTTACATTCCCATCAAGAGTGCAAGAGGGTTCCCTTTCCTCCACACCTTCTCCAGCATTTATTGTTTGTAGATTTCTTTAATGATGGCCATTCTGACTGGTGTGAGGTGATACCACATTGTAGTTTTGATTTGCATTTCTCTAATAATTTGTGATGTTGAGCATCTTTTCATGTGCCTCTTGCCCATCTGTATGTCTCCTTTGGAGAAATGTCTATTTAGGCCTTCTACCCATTTTTAAATTGGGTTGTTTGTTTTTTTGATATTGAGCTGCTTGTAAATTTTGGAGATTAATCCTTTGTCCGTTGCTTCCATTGCAAATATTTTCTCCCATTCTGAGGGCTGTCTTTTCATCTTGTTTATGGTTTCCTTTGCTGTTCAAAAGCTTTTAAGTTTCATTAGGTCCCATTTGTTTATTTTTGCTTTTATTTTCATTACTCGAGGAGGTGGGTCAAAAAAGACCTTGCTGTGGTTTACGTCAAAGAGTGTTTTTCCTATGTTTTCCTCTAAGAGTTTTATAGTGTCCAGTCTTACATTTAGGTCTTTAAACGATTTTGAGTTTATTTTTGTGTATGGTGTTAGGGAGTGTTCTAATTTCATTCTTTTACATGTAGCTGTCCAGTTTTCCCAGCACCACTTATTGAAGAGGCTGTTTTTTCTGCACTGTATGTTCTTGCCTCCTTTGTCATAAATTAGGTGACTATATGTGCATGGGTTTATCTCTGGGCTTTTTATCCTGTACCACTGATCAATATTTCTGTTTTTGTGCCAGTACCATACTGTCTTACTTACTGTAACTTTGTAGTATAGTTTGCAGTCTGGGAGCCTGATTCTTCCAGCTCTGTTTTTCTTTCTCAAGATTGCTTTGGCTGTTTTAGGTCTTTTGTGTTTGCATACAAATTGTAAAATTTTTTGTTCTAATTCTGTGAAGAATGCCATTGGTGATTTGATAGGGATTGCATTGAATCTGTAGATTGCCTTGAGTAGTACCGACATTTTCACAGTACTGATTCTTCCAATCCAAGAACATGGTATATTTCTCCATCTGTTTAAGTCATCTTTGATTTCTTTCATCAGTGTCTTCTAGTTTTCTGCATACAGGTCTTTTGTCTCCTTCAGTCAGTTTATTCCTAGGTGTTTTACTCTTTCTGTTGCGATGGTAAATGGGATTATTTCCTTAATTTCTCTTTCTGATTTTTCCTTGTTAGTGTATAAGAATGTAAGAGATTTCTGTGCATTAATTTTGTATCCTGCAACTTTACCAAATTCATTGATTAGTTCTAGTAGTTTTCTGGTGGCATTTTTAGGATTATCTATCTATAGTATCATGTCATCTGCAAACAGTGACAGTTTTACTTCTCTTTTCCTATTTGTATTCCTTTTATTTCTTTTTCTTCCCTGATTGCCATGGCTAGGACTTCCAAAACTATGTTGAATAAGAGTGGTGAGAGTGGGCAACCTTGTCTTGTTTCTGATCTTAGTGGAAATGCTTTCAGTTTTTCACCATTGAGGATGATATTGGCTGTGGGTTTATCATATATGGCCCTTATTATGTTGAGGAAAGTTCCCTCTATGCCTACTTTCTGCAGGGTTTTTTTTTTATCATAAATGGGTGTTGAATTTTGTCAAAAGCTTTCTCTGCATCTATTGAGATGATCATATGGTTTTTCTCCTTCAGTTTGTTAATATGGTGTATCACATTGATTGATTTGTGTATATTGAAGAATCCTTGCATTCCTGGAATAAACCCCACTTGATCATGGTGTATGATCATTTTAACGTGCTATTGGATTCTGTTTGCTAGGATTTTGTTGAGGATTTTTGCATCTATGTTCATCAGTGATATTGGCCTGTATTTTTCTTTCTGTGTGACATCCTTGTATGGTTTTGGTATCAAGGTGATGGTGGCCTCATAGAATGAGTTGGGGAGTGTTCCTTCCTCTACTATATTTTGGAAGAGTTTGAGAAGGATAGGTGTTAGCTCTTCTCTAAATGTCTGATAGAATTCGCATGTGAAGCCATGTGGTCCTGGGCTTTTCTTTGTTGGAAGATTTTTAATCACAGTTTCAATTTCAGTGCTTGTGATTGGTCTGTTCATATTTTCTATTTCTTCCTGATTCAGTCTTGGCACGTTGTGCATTTCTAAGAATTTGTCCATTTCTTCCAGATTGTCCATTTTATTGGCATAGAGTTGTTTGTAGTAATCTCTCATGATCTCTTTTATTTCTGCAGTGTCAGTTGTTACCTCTCCTTTTTCATTTCTAATTCTATTGATTTGAGTCTTCTCCCTTTTTTTCTTGATGAGTCTGGCTAGTGGTTTATCTATTTTGTTTATCTTCTCAAAGAACCAGCTTTTAGTTTTATTGATCTTTGCTATTGTTTCCTTCATTTCTTTTTCATTTATTTCTGATCTGATTTTTATGATTTCTTTCCTTCTGCTAGCTTTGGGGTTTTTTTGTTCTTCTTTCTCTAACTGCTTGAGGTGCAAGGTTAGGTTGTTTATTCGAGATGTTTCCTGCTTCTTAAGGTGGGCTTGTATTGCTATAAACTTCCCCCTTAGAACTGCTTTTGCTGCATCCCACAGGTTTTGGGTCGTTGTGTCTCCATTGTCATTTGTTTCTAGGTATTTTTTGATTTCCTCTTTGATTTCTTCAGTGATCACTTCATTATTAAGTAGTGTATTGTTTAGCCTCCATGTGTTTGTATTTTTTACAGATCTTTTCCTGTAATTGATATCTAGTCTCATGGCATTGTGGTCAGAAAAGATACTTGATACAATTTCAATTTTCTTAAATTTACCAAGGCTTGATTTGTGACCTAAGATATGATCTATCCTGGAGAATGTTCCATGAGCACTTGAGAAAAATGTGTATTCTGTTGTTTTTGGATGGAATGTCCTATAAATATCAATTAAGTCCATCTTGTTTAATGTATCATTTAAAGCTTGTGTTTCCTTATTTATTTTCATTTTGGATGATCTGTCCATGGGTGAAAGTGGGGTGTTTAAGTCCCCTACTATGAATGTGTTACTGTCGATTTCCCCTTTTATGGCTGTTAGTATTTGCCTTATGTATTGAGGTGCTCCTATGTTGGGTGCATAAATATTTACAATTGTTATATCTTCTTCTTGGATCGATCCCTTGATCATTATGTAGTGTCCTTCTTTGTCTCTTTTAATAGTCCTTATTTTAAAGTCTATTTTGTCTGATATGAGAATTGCTACTCCAGCTTTCTTTTGGTTTCCATTTGCATGGAATATCTTTTTCCATCCCCTTACTTTCAGTCTGTATGTGTCTCTAGGTCTGAAGTGGATCTCTTGTAGACGGCATATATAAGGGTCTTGTTTTTGTATCCATTCAGATAAGCTGTGTCTTTTGGTGGGAGCATTTAGTCCATTTACATTTAAGGTAATTATCGATATGTATGTTCCTATTCCCATTTTCTAAATTGTTTTGGGTTCGTTATTATAGGTCTTTTCCTTCTCTTGTGTTTATTGCCTAGAGAAGATCCTTTAGCATTTGTTGTAAAGCTGGTTTGGGGGTGCTGAACTCTCTCAGCTTTTGCTTGTCTGTAGAGGTTTTAATTTCTCCATCAAATCTGAATGAGATCCTTGCTGGGTAGAGTAGTCTTGGCTGCAGGTTTTTCTCCTTCATCACTTTCAGTATGTCCTGCCACTCCCTTCTGGCTTGTAGGGTTTCTGCTGAGAGATCAGCTGTTAACCTTATGGGGATTCCCTTATGTGTTATTTGTTGTTTTTCCCTTGCTGCTTTTAATATGCTTTCTTTGCATTTAATTTTTGACAGTTTGATTAATATGTGTCTTGGCGTATTTCTCCTTGTATTTATCCTGTATGGGACTCTCTGTGCTTCCTGGACTTGATTAACTATTTCCTTTCCCACATTAGGGAAGTTTTCAACTATAATCTCTTCAAATATCTTCTCAGTCCCTTTCTTTTTCTCTTCTTCTTCTGGAACCCCTATAATTCGAATGTTGGTGCGTTTAATGTTGTCCCAGAGGTCTCTGAGACTGTCCTCAGTTCTTTTCATTCTTTTTTCTTTATTCTGCTCTGCAGTAGTTATTTCCACTATTTTATCTTCCAGGTCACTTATCCGTTCTTCTGCCTCAGTTATTCTGCTATTGATCCCATCTAGAGTACTTTTAATTTCATTTATTGTGTTGTTCATCGTTGCTTGTTTCATCTTTAGTTCTTCTAGGTCCTTGTTAACTGATTCTTGCATTTTGTCCAATCTATTGTCCATTCTATCTCCAAGATTTCGGATCAACCTTACTATCATTATTCTGAATTCTTTTTCAGGTAGACTGCCTATTTCCTCTTCATTTGTTAGGTCTGGTGCATTTTTATCTTGCTCCTTTATCTGCTGTGTGTTTTTCTGTCTTCTCATTTTGCTTATCTTACTGTGTTTGGGATCTCCTTTTTGCAGGCTGCAGGTTCGTAGTTCCTCCTGTTTTTGATGTCTGTCTCCAGTGGCTAAGGTTGGTTCAGTGGGTTGTGTAGGCTTCCTGGTGGAGGGGACTAGTGCCTGTGTTGTGGTGGATGAGGCTGGATCTTGTCTCTCTAGTGGGCAGGTTCACATCTGGTGGTGTGTTTTGGGGTGTCTGTGGCCTTATTATGATTTTAGGCAGCCTCTCTGCTAATGGGTGGGGTTGTGTTCCTGTTTTGCTAGTTGTTTGGCATAGGTGTTCCAGCACTGTGGCTTGCTGGTCGTTGAGTGAAGCTGGTGCTGGTGTTAAGATGGAGGTCTCTGGGAGATTTTCGCCGTTTGATATTATGTGGAGCTGGGAGGTCTCTTGTTGACCAGTGTCCTGAAGTTGGCTCTCCTACCTCAGAGGCAGAGCCCTGCCTCCTGGCTGGAGCACCAAAAGCTTTTCATCCACACGGCTCAGGATAAAAGGGAGAAAAAGTAGAGGGAATTAGTAGAAGTATGAGGAAAGAAAGAAGGAAAGGAGGGTAGGAAGGAAGGAAGAAAGAAAGAAAGAAGCAAAGAAGGAAAGAAGGCAAGAAGGAAAGAAAGGAGGGAGGGAGGGAGGGAGGAAGGAAGGAAGGAGGGAAAGAAGGAAAAAAGACAGGAAGAAAGAAGATACAGTAAAAATAAAATAAAGTATAATAAAGTTATTGAATTAAAAAATTCTTATTTAGAAAAAAAAAGGGACGGATAGAACCTTAGGACAAATGTTGGAAGCAAAGCTATACAGACAAAATCTTACACAGAAGCATACACATACACCCTCACTAAAAGAGGTAAATGGGGAAAAATCATAAATCTTGCTGTCAGAGACCACCTCCTCAATTTGGGATGATTCGTTGTCTAAAGGAGGGAAGGAAGGAAGGAAAGAAAGAAAGAAAGAACGAAGGTAAAGTATAATAAGGTTATTAAAATTAATTATTAAGAAAAAAAATTTTTAAAAAAACATGGACGGATAGAACCCTAGGACAAATGGTGGAAGCAAGACTATACAGACAAGATCTCACACAGAAGCATACACATACACATTCCCAAAAAGAGGAAAAGGGAAAAAATCATAGATCTTGCTCCTAAAGTCCACTTCCTTAATTTGGGATGATTGGTTGTCTATTCAGGTATTCCACAGATGCAGGGTATATCAAGTTGATTGTGGAGCTTTAATCCGCTGCTTCTGAGGCTGCTGGGAGAGATTTCCCTTTCTCTTCTTTGTTCTCACAGCTCCCAGGGCTCAGCTTTGGATTTGGCCCTGCCACTGCGTGTAGGTCGCTGGAGGGCGTCTGTTTTTTGCTCAGACAGGATGGGGTTAAAAGAGCCGCTGCTTCGGGGGCTCTGGCGCACTCAGGCCGGCGGGGAGGGAGGGGCACGGAGTGCGGGGCGGGCCTGCGGTGGCAAAGGCCGGCGTGACTTTGCACCAGCCTGAGGCGCGCTGTGCGTTCTCCCGGGGAAGTTGTCCCTGGATCCCGGGAACCTGGCGGTGGTGGGCTGCACAGGCTCCGCGGAAGAGGGGTGTGGAGAGTGACCTGTGCTCGCACACAGGCCCCTTGGTGGCGGCAGCAGCAGCCTTAACGTCTCCCGCCCGCCTCTGGGGTCCGCGCTTTCAGCCGCGGCTCGCGCCCGTCTCTGGGGTTCGCGCTTTTAGCCGCGGCTCGCGCCCGTCTCTGGAGTTCCTTTAAGCAGCGTTCTTAAAGCCCTCTCCTCACGCCCCAGGAAACAAAGAGGGAAGGAAAAGTCTCCTGCCTCTTCGGCAGGTGCAGACTTTTACCCGGACTCCCTCCCGGCTAGCTGTGGTGCACTAACCCCTTCAGGCTATGTTCAAGCCACCAACCCCAGTCCTCTCCCTGCGCTCCGTCCGAAACCGAAACCCGAGCCTCAGAGCCTCAGCTCGCAGCCCCGCCTGACCCGGCGGGTGAGCAGACAAGCCTCTCGTGCTGGTGAGTGCTGGTCGGCACCGATCCTCTGTGCGGGAATCTCCCCACTTTGCCCTCCGCACCCGTTGCTGTGCACTCCTCCGCGGCTTCGAAGCTCCCCCCTCCGCCTCCCGCAGTCTCCGCCCGCGAAGGGGCTTCCTAGTGTGTGGAAACTTTTCCTCCTTCACAGCTCCCTCCCACTGGTGCAGGTGCCGTCCCTATTCTTTTGTCTCTGTTTTTTCTTTTTTTCTTTTGCCCTACCCAGGTACGTGGGGAGTTTCTTGCCTTTTGGGAGGTCTGAGGTCTTCTGCCAGCCTTCAGTAGGTGTTCTGTAGGAGTTGTTCCACGTGTAGATGTATTTCTGGTGTATCTGTGGGGAGGAAGGTGATCTCCACATCTTACTCTTCCGCCATCTTCACTATCCTCCCATAATTTTCTTGTTTCTAGTCGTGACCTTTTCTTTTTCACCTAGAGATGTTCCTTTAACATATGTTATAAAGCTGGTTTGGTGGTACTGAATTATTTTAGCTTTTGCTTATCTGTAAAACTTTTGATTTCTTCACTAAATCTGAATGAGTGCCTTGCTGGGTAGAGTATTCTTGGTTGTAGGCTTTCCCTTTCATCACTTTAAATATTGCACCACTCCCTTCTGGCCTGCAGAGTTTCTGCTGAAAAATCAGCTGATAGCCTTATGGGAGTTCCCTTGTATGTTACTTGTGACTTTTCCCTTGCTGCTTTTAGTCTTCTCTCTTTATCTTCAATTTCTGTCATTTTGATTACAATGTGTCTTGTTGTGTTCCTCTTTGGGTTAATCCTGTATGGGCCTCTTTGGGCTTCCAGGACTTGGGTGACTATTTCCTTTCCCAGATTAGGGAGGTTTTTGGCTACTATCTCTTCAAATAGTTTCTTGGGACCTTTCTCTTTCTCTTCTCCTTCTGAAACCCCTATAATGTAAATGTTAGTGTGCTTGATGTTGTCCCAGAGGTCTCTTAAACTGTCCTCATTTCTTTTCATTCTCTTCTTTTTTATGTTTTTCAGCAGTGATTTCCACAACTCTGTCTTCCTGCTCACTGATCCGTTTTTCTGAATCATTTAGTCTACTTTTGAGTCCTTCTAGTGTATTTTTCATTTCATTTATTATATTCTTCATCTCTGTTTGGTTGTTCTTTATATTTTCTAACTCTTTATTAAAACCTTCTAACGTCTCACTCTGTGCATCCATTCTCCTCCCAAGTTCTTTGATCATCTTTACAATCATTACTCTGAACTCTTTCTCAGGTAGATTGCCTATCTCCACTTCACTTAGTTCTAGGGTTTTAACTTTATCCTTTGTCTGGAACATATTCCTCTGCTGCCTCATTTTGTCTAAGTTGCTATTTGTATTTTTATGTATCTGGTAGGTTAGTTATGTTTCTCAGCCTTGGAGAATTCACCCTCTGTAGGAGGCATCCTATGTGTCCCAGCAGTGCACTCCCCTCTCATCACCCAACGTATATGCTCTAGGGGTTCCCCCTAAGAGGGCTGTATGGGTCCTTTTGTTGTGGTGGGCTGACTTTGTGGGTGGCCTGGTAGGCCTGGTTGGCCCTAGTCTGGTTGGTTGCCAGGTCCTGCCTTGTACTGATGCTGCTGGCTGCTGTTTAGCAGGGTCCGATCATGAGGTGGCTCATTGAGGAATCCTAGGGGGCCCCAGGGCTAGTGCTGGCTCACTGGTGGGTGAAGCCAGTGTCCCAAAGCCTCTGGGGCTATTGCTCACCCATTGGCAGGTGAAGCTAGATCCTGGGGTTAGTGCCACACTAGTGGCAGGCAGAGGTGGTTTCTGGAGTCTGGCTTCAGGGCCCAGGGATCCCAGAACTTGTTTCAGATCATTGATGGGGGAGGGTGGTTCCTGACACAGTTGGGTATGGGGTCCGGGGTGTCCTGAAGGTTGCGTAGGCCTGTTAGCATGCAGGGTCAGGGCCCAGCTGGTACTGGGGTAGGGTCTGGCCTGCATGGTGGGATTGTAGTTTTCTTACTTCTGCTGTCTACCCCCTGGTGGTTGAGGATGGTCTAGAGGTTTGTGTAGGCTTCCTGGTGGGAGGGTCTGATGCCTGTCCACTGCTCAGTGGAGCTTGATCTTGGCACTCTGGTGGGCTAGGCTGTGTCTAGGGGTGTGTCCAGAGGTGGCTATGGGCTCTTTATCCTTTAGGCAGCCTGTCTGCTGATGGATGGCACTGTGTCCTGACCCAGTTGGATATTTGGCCTGAGGTATCCCCGCACTGTAGCCTATAGGCTGTTGGTTGACACCAGGTCTTGGAACTAATGAGCCAATATATCAGCTGCCAGGAGTGTTCACAGGGTTGAATATTCCCCAGTATGTCTGACACCATGTCCATGTCCCCAGGGTGAGCCACAGCCACTCCCCCCCCCACCTCTACAGGAGACTCTCCAAGCCCAGCAGGTAGGTCTGGCCTAGGCTCCTATCAAATCAATGCTTTTGTCCTGGCCCCGGCACGTGTGAGATTGTGTGCGTCCTTTAAGACTGAAACCTCTATTTCTGCCAGCCCTGTGGGGCTCCTGCAATTAAGTCCCATTGGCTTACAAAGACAAATTCTGGGGACTTGTCTTCCTGGTGCCAGACCCACAGGATGGGGAGCCAGACGTGGGGCTCAGAACTCTCACTCCTGTGGGAGAACCTCTGCAGTATAATTATTCTCCAGTTTGTGGGTCACCCACCCATGGGGTATGGGATTTGATTATATTGTGAATACGCCCCTCCTACCCATCTTGTTGTGGTTCCTTATGTCTTTAGTTGTAGAAGATCTTTTCTGGTAGGTTCCATTTTTTTTTCATTGATGTTTTTTCTGCAGATAGTTGTGATTTCGGTGTGCTTATGAGAGGAGGTGAGCTCAGGGTCTTTCTACTCCACCATCTTGGGTGCTCTCCTCCACCCTGGGTTGTTTCTATATCTTGCCTATTGTAAATAATGAACAATGTACTATGGACATTGGGGTACATGTATCTTTTCGAATTAGTGTTTTATTTTTTCTGGATATATATCTAGGAGTAGAATTGCTGTATCATATAGTAGTTCTATTTTTAGTTTTTAAGGAACTTCCATATTATCGACCATAGTGGCTACACCAATTTATATTCCCAGCAACAGTGTATGAGGGCTCCCTTTTCTTATTGGTTTGTTAATTTCTCCTCACAACAGACCTGCGAGGTAGGTATCAATGTACCATTTTATAGATGACGCACTATAGTGTCACACACATCTACTTAGAGGCTGTTGTGTAATCCCACTGCTCCTTGAAGAATTCATGTGTATAAAAAGAATGAAAGGACATATAGGTAGCTTTCACTTCCTGCTTACTCCTGCATCTGCATCTCATTTCTTTATTAAATGTGAATTATGTGTCTACTGTGTACCAGGCATGGTCAGTCCAATTCCACATCTGCATCCCATACCTTCCCCCTCCTGATCAGTAGATCTGGGTAACTGGAGACATCCACAGGCAGCAAGGTGGATGCTAGTGCGCACACCATGCGGTGGTGAGGTATGACCTCAAAGGGACTCCATTCCAAACAAGTTTAGTCCAAGCTTCACCCTGAGTCCAGGAAACCTGGCATCTAAACAGGAAATAATGCTGTTGAGAGGGGAGAGGTTGTACTTGGGAAACCGAGGCAACTCATAACCCACACCTTTGTTCTCTTGAAGAGCCCTAAGAGGCTACTACATTCTCCTGACAAGATTTCCCTCCCAGAAGGACAGTGAATGTCAAGGTAATAACACTGTGTGGTTTCAGTCTTGGTTCTGTCATGGGTGCAAGCTAGAGGGTTATTTTCTCTTAGCTCTTGGCCAGGTTGCATGATAGATTTCGAGAGTGATTTTGTGTCTGTCTTATCTCTAGGAGGGTGGTCCCTCCCATTTAGTTATCTGAGGGGCCCATCAGAGGTGACATGGAGTTTCTGCTTCATTTAGGACCTTGTCTCCCAGTGGTGGGGGCCTGGACCCAGATCCACAGGAGACAGAAAGCATAGAGACCAAGTTCTCAAAGACAAGCCCAGACCGGGACCCTGATCTGCACATCTAAGTCTCCTGATTTAGTGGATAGTTTTCACAGATTTCTCACAAGATGGACCTCCCCTCTGGGTTGCTCTTATGCCTGACATGTCCACCAACAGAGGGCTGGATGATCACCTATGGTCCATCTACATCTGGTGGATTATGCAGTTATAGAAGCAATGAGGACTCCCTCTCTGTACTGCTACAGAATCATCTCCAGGATATATTGTTCAGTGAAAAACCAAGGTGCACAAAATTGTGTAGAGCTGCTGCTGTCTAATACAGTAGCCACTAGCCATACTTAACTATTTACAATTTAATTAGATTAAATTAAATAATTTAAAAATTAGTTCCTCAGTCACAGTAGACACATTTTAGGAGCTCAGCCTCTTAAGTAGCCAGTGGCTACTGTGTGGGACACACAGATACACAGCATTTTCATTTCTGCAGAAATTTCTATTGCACAGCACTGGAGTATAATATGCCACCTTTTATGTATGAAAAGGGGAGAAAACTAATATACATGTTATAATTGATTATATTTTTTGGAAAGGTTAAAACAAAACTGATATGAATGATTTCTTATAGGTGACAGAAGAGCAGCCCAGGATGGAAGGACATGATACATAGTTTCATAACAAATATAATACATATTTACCAGCTCCATGCACTTAAAGGACAAGAAACAAGAACAACCCAGTAGCAATGAGCAACTCTTGTCCCAGACTGAATGTTATAAAAACATTTCCCACTAAAAGGAACCAGGTTTCCTTAGAGAAATGGCTGATACCAGGTCTGGATAGGGATTGTACCAGATGAGTCTAGACCAGATTCCATTACCAGAAAGTATGTCAAGGACACAAAAGACACAAACAATGGGGGTTACAGAGACTGAGGAAGGAAGAATTTGAACACCAAAAACATTAATGACTGCAATGTATTAAAACATGAAATATATGAACATCTATGAAAGAACAAATAAAACCAACTCGCTGTTCACCTTTGGAGGATCCCAGGGAAACAAATCACTATTTTTGAAAGTGGAAATACTGTAAAAGAATTAAACATTCATCGTTCCCTTCTGTGTGGACCAGACCTCAAGGTAACCTTGTGGTTAAGGAGGGGAAGTTTGTTTTATAGAAGAATTCTAGCTAATAAATTATAAAATTAAAACATCATCCTTTACAACCACTAATGAAATGTAGATCTAGGCCATAATTTTTAGGGGGCTACAAAAGCCATGAGTTAAAAGGCAGATGGGAAATTTCATAATGGGTGGACCAGGCTGATAGCACCTGGACCCAGTGATCAGTCTCAAGGGCACAGGAGGAGAGACAGCCTGACATGATAAGGCTCCTGACGTAGGGCTATAAGAAGTACACCACTTCTCAGGTACTCTTTCCACAAATCTGAATCTGAACAAGCCTCTATATGTACAGTAATTACCAATTTAAAGGAAATAGGATGGGCCAGAGGAACAGAACAAACAGCACAATAGAGATACAATCAGCATAATTCAGAATGCAAACTTTCACATGAAAAAGATCCAGTTGAAGTAAATAAATGGAGATTAAAAGAAGAGGAGGGTATTTGGATGTAAAGAGACTTAAGATTTTAGAGAACTTAAACTTTAAACCACATAATATTCCACCACGTGCCTACAAGAACAAAAACAACTGAGAAAGACGGAAAATAGCAAGTGTTGGCAAGGCTATGGAGCAGAAGAACTCTCACACACTGCTGGTTGGAATATTTTTTTTAATTATTATTTTTTTACATCTTTATTGGAGTATAATTGCTTTACAATGGTGTGGTAGTTTCTGCTTTACAAGAAAGTGAATCAGTTATACATATACATATGTCCCCATATCTCTTTACTCTTGCATCTCCCTCCCTCCCACCCTCCCTATCCCACCCCTCTAGGTGGTCAAAAAGCACCGAGCTGATCTCCCTGTGCTATGCGGCTGCTTCCCACCAGCTATCTATTTTACGTTTGGTACTGTATATATATCCATGTCACTCTCTCTCTTTGTCACATCTTACCCTTCCCCCACCCCATATCCTCAAGTCCATTCTCTAGTAGGTCTGTGTCTTTATTCCTGTCTTACACCTAGGTTCTTCATGACATTTTTCTTTCTTAAATTCCATATATATGTGTTAGCATATGGTATTTGTCTTTCTCTTTCTGACTTACTTCACTCTGTATGACAGACTCTAGGTCCATCCACCTCATTACAAATAGCTCAATTTCGTTTCTTTTTATGACTGAGTAATATTCCATTGTATATATGTGCCACATCTTCTTTATCCATTCATCCGATGATGGACACTTAGGTTGTTTCCATCTCCGGGCTATTGTAAATAGAGCTGCAATGAACATTGTGGTACATGACTCTGTTTGAATTACGGTTTGCTCAGGGTATATGCCCAGTAGTGGGATTGCTGGGTCATATGGTAGTTCTATTTGTCGATTTTTAAGGAACCTCCATACTGTTCTCCATAGTGGCTGAACCAATTCACATTCCCACCAGCAGTGCAAGAGTGTTCCCTTTTCTCCACACCCTCTCCAGCAATTATGGTTTCTAGATTTTTTGATGATGGCCATTCTGACTGGTGTGAGATGATATCTCATTGTAGTTTTGATTTGCATTTCTCTAATGATTAATGACGTTGAGCATTCTGTCATGTGTTTGTTGGCAGTCTGTATATCTTCTTTGGAGAAATGTCTATTTAGGTCTTCTGCCCATTTTTGGATTGGGTTGTTTGTTTTTTATAATTGAGCTGCATGAGCTGCTTTTAAATTTTGGAGATTAATCCTTTGTCAGTTGCTTCATTTGCCAATATTTTCTCCCATTCTGAGCGTTGTCTTTTGGTCTTGTTTATGGTTTCCTTTGCTGTGTAAAAGCTTTGAAGTTTCATTAGGTCCCATTTGTTTATTTTTGTTTTTACTTTCATTTCTCTAGGAGGTGGGTCAAAAAGGATCTTGCTGTGATTTATATAATAGAGTGTTCTGCTTATGTTTTCCTCTAAGAGTTTGATAGTTTCTGGCCTTACATTTAGGTCTTTAATCAATTTTGAGCTTATTTTTGTGTATGGTGTTAGGGAGTGATCTAATCTCATACTTTTACATGTACCTGTCCAGTTTTCCCAGCACCACTTATTGAAGAGGCGCTCCTTTCTCCACTGTACATTCCTGCCTCCTTTATCAAAGATAAGGTGACGATATGTGTGTGGGTGTATCTCTGGGCTTTCTATACTGTTCCATTGATCTATATTTCTGTTTTTGTGTCAGTACCATACTGTCTTGATTACTGTAGCTGTGTATAGTCTGAAGTCAGGGAGCCTAATTCCTCCAGCTCCGTTTTTCGTTCTCAAGATTGCTCTGGCTATTTGGGGTCTTTTGAGTTTCCATAGACATTGTGAAATTTTTTGTTCTAGTTCTGTGAAAAATGCCATTGGTAGTTTGATAGGGATTGCATTGAATCTGTAGATTGCTTTGGGTAGTAGAGTCATTTTCACAATGTTGATTCTTCCAATCCAAGAACATGGTATACCTCTCCATCTGTTTGTATCATCTTTAATTTCTTTCATCAGTTTCTTGTAATTTTCTGCATACAGGTCTTTTGTCTCCTTAGGTAGGTTTATTCCTAGATATTTTATTCTTTTTGTTGCAGTGGTAAATGGGAGTGTTTTCTTGATTTCACTTTCAGATTTTTCATCATTACTGTATAGGAATGCCAGAGATTTCTGTGCATTCATTTTGTATCCTGCAACTTTACCAAATTCACTGATTAGCTCTAGTAGTTTTCTGGTAGCATCTTTAGGATTCTCTATGTATGGTATCATGTCATCTGCAAACAGTGACAGCTTTACTTCTTCTTTTCTGATTTGGATTCCTTTTATTTCCTTTTCTTCTCTGATTGCTGTGGCTAAAACTTGCAAAACTATCTTGAATAAGAGTGGTGAGAGTGGGCAACCTTGTCTTGTTCTTGATCTTAGTGGAAATGCTTTCAGTTTTTCACCATTGAGGACGATGTTGGCTGTGGCTTTGTCATATATGGCCTTTATTACGTTGAGGAAGGTTCCCTCTATGCCTACTTTCTGGAGGGTTTTTATCATAAATGGGTGTTGAATTTTGTCGAAAGCTTTCTCTGCATCTATTGAGATGACCATATGGTTTTTCTCCTTCAGTTTGTTAATATGGTGTATCACATTGATTGATTTGTGTATATTGAAGAATCCTTGCATTCCTGGAATAAACCCCACTTGATTATGGGGTATGATGCTTTTAACGTGTTGCTCGATTCTGTTTGCTAGTATTTTGTTGAGGATTTTTGCACCTATGTTCGTCAGTGATATTGGCCTGTAGTTTTCTTTCTTTGTGACATCCTTGTCTGCTTTTGGTATCAGGGTGATGGTGGCCTCGTAGAATGAGTCGGGGAGGGTTCCTTTCTCTGCTATATAGTGGGAGAGTTTGAGAAGGATAGGTGTTAGGTCTTCTCTAAATGTTTGATAGAATTCGCCTGTGAAGCCATGTGGTCCTGGGCTTTTGTTTGTTGGAAGATTTTTAATCACAGTTTCAATTTCAGTGCTTGCGATTGGTCTGTTCATATTTTCTATTTCTTCCTGATTCAGTCTTGGCAGGTTGTGCATTTCTAAGAATTTGTCCATTTCTTCCAGGTTGTCCATTTTATTGGTATAGAGTTGCTTGTAGTAATCTCTCATGATCTTTTGTATTTCTGCAGTGTCAGTTGTTACTTCTTCTTTTTCCTTTCTAATTCTATTGATTTGAGTCTTCTCCATCTTTTTCCTGATGAGTCTGGCTAATGGTTTATCAATTTTGTTTATCTTCTCAATGAACCAGCTTTTAGTTTTATTGATCTTTGCTATCATTTCCTTCATTTACTTCTGATCTGATCTTTATGATTTCTTTCCTTCTGCTAACTTTGGGGTTTTTTGTTCTTCTTTCTCTAATTGCCTTAGGTGCAAGGTTAGGCTGTTTATTGGAGATGTTTCCTGTTTCTTAAGGTAGGATTGTATTGCTATAAACTTCCCTCTTAAAACTGCTTTTGCTGCATCCCATAGGTTTTGGGTCATCGTGTCTCCATTGTCATTTGTTTCTAGGTATTTTTTGATTTCCTCTTTGATTTTTTCAGTGATCATTTCGTTATTAAGTAGTGTGTTGTTTAGCCTCCATGTGTTTGTATTTTTTACAGATCTTTCCTGTACTTGATATCTAGTCTCATGCCATTGTGGCCGGAAAAGATACTTGATACAATTTCAATTTTCTTAAATTTACCAAGGCTTGATTTGTGACCCGTGATATGATCTATCCTGGAGAATGTTCCATGAGCACTTGAGAAAAATGTGTATTCTGTTGTTTTTGGATGGAATGTCCTATAAATATCAATTAAGTCCATCTTGTTTAATGTATCATTTAAAGCTTGTGTTTCCTTATTTATTTTCATTTTGGATGATCTGTCCATGGGTGAAAGTGGGGTGTTAAAGTCCCCTACTATGAATGTGTTACTGTTGATTTCCCCTTTTATGGCTGTTAGTATTTGCTTTATATATTGAGGTGCTCCTATGTTGGGTGCATAAATATTTACAATTGTTATATCTTCCTCTTTGATCGATCCCTTGATCATTATGTAGTGTCCTTTGTCTCTTCTAATGGTCTTTATTTTAAAGTCTGTTTTATCTAATATGAGAATTGCTACTCCAGCTTTCTTTTGGTTTTCATTTGCATGGAATATCTTTCCATCCCCTTACTTTCACTCTGTATGTGTCTCTAGGTCTGAAGTGGGTCTCTTGTAGACAGCATATATATGGGTCTTACTTTTGTATTCATTCGTCCAGTCTGTGTCTTTTGGTTGGAGCATTTAATCCATTTACATTTAAGGTAATTATTGATATGTATGTTCCTATTCCCATTTTCTTAATTGTTTTGGGTTCGTTATTGTAGGTCTTTTCCTTCTCTTGTGTTTCTTGCCTAGAGAAGTTCCTTTAGCATTTGTTGTAAAGCTGGTTTGGTGGTGCTGAACTCTCTCAGCTTTTGCTTGTCTGTAAAGGTTTTAATTTCTCCATCAAATTTGAATGAGATCAATGCTGGGTAGAGGAATCTTGCTTGTAGGTTTCTCTCCTTCATCACTTTAAATATGTCCTGCCAGTCCCTTCTGGCTTGCAGAGTTCCTGCTGAAAAATCAGCTGTTAACCTTATGGGGAATCACTTGTGTGTTATTTGTTGTTTTTCTCTTGCTGCTTTTTTTTTTAATTTTTTTTTTGGCGACCTTGCTGCTTTTAATATGTTTTCTTTGTATTTAATTTTGGACAGTTTGATTAATATGTTTCTTGGTGTGTTTCTCCTCGGATTTATTCTGTATGGGACTCTCTGTGATTCCTGGACTTGATTAACTATTTCCTTTCCCATATTAGGGAAGTTTTCAACTATAATCTCTTCAAATATTTTCTCAGTCCCTTTCGTTTTCTCTTCTTCTTCTGGAACCCCTATAATTCGAATGTTGGTGCGTTTACTGTTGTCCCAGAAGTCTCTGAGACTGTCCTCAGTTCTTTTCATTCTTTTTTCTTTATTCTGCTCTGCAGTAGTTATTTCCACTATTTTATCTTCCAGGTCACTTATCCGTTCTTCTGCCTCAGTTATTCTGCTATTGATCCCTTCTAGAGTATTTTTCATTTCATTTATTGTGTTGTTCATTGTTGCTTGTTTCATCTTTAGTTCTTCTAGGTCCTTGTTAAATGTTTCTTGCATTTTGTCTATTCTATTTCCAAGATTTTGGATCATCTTTACTATCATTATTCTGAATTCTTTTTCAGGTAGACTGCCTATTTCCTGTTCATTTGTTAGGTCTGGTGGGTTTTTATCTTGCTCCTTCACCTGCTGTGTGTTTTTCTGTCTTCTCATTTTGCTTATCTTACTGTGTTTGGGGTCTCCTTTTTGCAGGCTGCAGGTTTGTAGTTCCCACTGTTTTTGCTGTCTGTCCCCAGTGACTAAAGTTGTTTCAGTGGGTTGTGTAGGCTTCCTGGTGGAGGGGACTCGTACCTGTGTTCTGGTGGATGAGGCTGGATCTTGTCTTTCTGGTGGGCAGGTCTACGTCTGGTGGTGTGTTTTGGGGTGTCTGTGGCTTTTTATGACTTTAGGCAGCCTCTCTGCTAATGGGTGGGGTTGTGTTCCTGTCTTTCTAGTTGTTTGGCATAGGGTGTCCAGCACTGTAGCTTGCTGGTCGTTGAGTGAAGCTGGGTGCTGGTGTTGAGATGGAGATATCTGGGAGATTTTCGCCGTTTGATATTATGTGGAGCTGGGAGGTCTCTTGTGGACCAGTGTCCTGAAGTTGGCTCTCCACCTCAGAGGCACAGCACTGACTCCTGGCTGCAGCACCAAGAGCCTTTCATCCACACAGCTCAGAATAAAAGGGAGAAAAAGTAGAAAGAAAGAAAGAAAGAAAGAAAGAAAGAAAGAAAGAAAGAAAGAAAGAAAGAAAGAAAGAAAGAAAGAAAGAAAGAAAGAAAGAAAGAAAGAAAGAAAGAAAGAAAGAAAGAAAGAAAGAGAGAAAGAAAGAAAGGGAGAGAGAGAAAGAGAATAAAGTAAAATAAGATAAAATAAAGTTATTAAAAAATTATTAATAAGAAAAAAAAATTTTTTTAAGAAAAAAAATAGACAGATAGAACCCTAGGACAAATGGTGGAAGCAAAGCTATACAGACAAAATCTCACACAGAAGTATACACATACACACTCACAAAAAGAGGAAAAGGGAAAAAATAATAAATATTGCTCTCAAAATCTACCTCCTCAATTTGGGATGATTCATTGTCTATTCATATATTCCTCAGATGCAGGGTACATCAAGTTGATTGTGGAGCTTTAATCTGCTGCTTCTGAGGCTGCTGGGAGAGATTTCCCTTTCTTTTCTTTGTTCGCACAGCTCCTGGTGTTCAGCTTTGGATTTGGCCCCACCTCTGCGTGTAGGTCGCCGGAGGGCGTCTCTTCTTCGCTCAGATAGGACGGTGTTAAAGGAGCAGCTGCTTGGGGGGCTCTGGCTCACTCAGGCCAGGGGGAGGGTGGGGTACGGAGTGCGGGGCAAGCCTGCAGCGGCAGAGGCTGGCGTGATGTTGCACCAGCCTGAGGTGCGCCATGCGATCTCCCAGGGAAGGTGTCCCTGGATCCCGGGACCCAGGCAGTGGCGGGCTGCACAGGCTCCCCGGAAGGGAGGTGTGGATAGTGACCTGTGCTCACACATAGGCTTCTTGGTGGTGGAAGCAGCAGCCTTAGCGTCTCATGCCCGTCTCTAGGGTCCGCGCCGTTAGCCGCGGCTCGCACCCGTCTCTGGAGCTCCTTTAAGCAGTGCTCTTAATCCCCTCTCCTTGCGCACCAGGAAACAAAGAGGGAAGAAAAAGTCACTTGCCTCTTTGGCAGGTCCAGACATTTCCCCGGACTCCCTCCTGCCTAGCTGTGGTGCACTAACCCCTTGCAGGCTGTGTTCACGCCGCCAACCCCAGTCCTCTCCCTGCGCTCCGACCAAAGCCTGAGCCTCAGTTCCCAGCCCTTTTGGACTGGTGAGTGCCGGTCGGCACCGATCCTCTGTGCGGGAATCTCCCCGCTTTGCCCTCCCCACCCCTGTTGCTGTGCTCTCCTCCGTGGCTCCGAAGTTTCCCCCCTCCGCCACCCGCAGTCTCCACCCGCGAAGGGGCTTCCTAGTGTGTGGAAACTTTTCCACCTTCACAGCTCCCTCCCACTGGTGCAGGTCCCGTCCCTATTCTTTTGTCTCTGTTTATTCTTTTTTATTTTGCCCTACCCAGGTACGTGGGGAGTTTCTTGCCTTTTGGGAGGTCTGAGGTCTTCTGCCAGCATTCAGTAGGTGTTCTGTAGGAGTCGTTCCACGTGTAGATGTATTTCTGGTGTATCTGTGGGGAGGAAGGTGATCTCCTCGTCTTACTCTTCCGCCATCTTCCCCCCAGGCTTCTATTGGTCCTGTTTCTGGCTAATACAGATTTTGGTACCAAAAGTGGTTCTAAAGGAAGAGAAATTTAAGCGTGAGTTTTGTGAATTGACCTTGGATTTCTGGAATTGGCTCTCTAATCTGATCAGATTTAAAGGTGCTATGGACTGTATTTCCAGTAGTAAAGAGAGCTCTGATAGTCCATGGTGTGATCTGGGAATAGATTTTACCCAAATGTCTCCACTGTAGACACCTAATCAACCACTTATAAGAAGAAAGGATGTGGGGTGACTGTGTATATGATACTTTCAAAAAGTTTTGCAAAATAACAAATGAGATTGGCTGATTGCTCCTAATGTCACTAGACGAAATGGAGAAAGAAAAGGATGCGCTCAGGGATTGGAACTCCCAGCTCAAGCACTTCATAAATGATCTGTAAGCTTCCATATTTGCCCTGAAGGCAACCATTATTTCCTGTATCCACAAGGTGAGATTGCTGAAAATCAAATGCAAAACCTCATCCTGCGAAAAGGCAAGCCACTGACTGAAGGAAAATATTTGTAAATCATGTATCTGATAAAGGACTTGTACACAGAGTAAAGAATCAAAAGTTGATAAGAAGAATACAGACACACTCACAGATAAATTGACAAAGGATTTCAAGAGATACTTCAACAGAGAAGATATAGTCATGGCAAAGAAACACATGAAAATATGCTCATCATTATCATCATTGAGGAACTATAATTGAAAACTACAATTAGGTACCACTACACCTGACAGGGAATGGTCACGAGGAAAAAGACTGACCAAATCAAGTTTTGGCAAGGTTGTGGGGAATGGAACTCTCACACACTAATGGTGGCAATGAAAATTGTGTGACCACCTTGGAAAACAGTTTGTTTCTTACAATGTTAATCTTTCATCTACCATATGATCCAGCTGTTGCACTGGTAAGGATGTATTTTAGAGGAAGAAGGCATATGTCCATGCCAAGACTTACACACCAGTGTTCACAGCAGCTTTATTTAAGAGAAACCCAATTTGGAAACAACCCAAATGTCCCTCAAGAGGTGAATGAATAAAGCAAATGTGGCATATCCATATACTGGATTACTACCCAGCAATAAAAAAAAAAACTATTGACACATGCAACAAAATAGATAAATCAAAAAATAAATAGGTGTCCAGTTTCTAGCCTGACGTGTAAGGAGCTTCAAAGTCGGCACTCCATCCTAACAAGTAAAAAGCCAAACAAACTGAAAAATCAACTCTTCGCAGATCTATCAGAGACATGAGGTCACAAGGCGAATTTGTCTCCAATATTGAATACAGAGAATACAACCTACCAGAGCAAAAACTCATCAGCAGAGACCTCCGTGGGAACCAGTATCAGTGTAGGAAAACCCAAAATGTAAATGTTGGGGTCTCCTGGAAGCCACTGCCTTTAAACCTGGAGTAGAAGCTCCAGCAGCCATCAGGACACAGATCCTCAGAACCTGCCTCCTTCAGACACCTGCTATGAGCTCGGCCACTGGCATGAGGAGCTGCACAGGGAGAGACAGATTCAGCACATGTTATAATGTCCTTCTCACAAGGCCCATTTCTTCTCCTTTCCTTGTTTGTACCCTAAGAACAAAGTGGAAAACGAATAAGAAGTGGCCTGAATCCATGCAAACATTCATGAGCCTGGAATAACGATAAGGCCATCAGCTTACTCACGTGTTATCATTCAATGTTCTCAGCAATCCTGTGGGTAAAGCATTCTTCTCCCCATTTTACAGAGGGGGGAAGCTGAGGCTTAGAGAGCGTTATTACCTGTGTCAACTACAAATTGGCACTTGCCATCTACCTCTATAAGGATTAAATCAGTTGCCGCTGCAGCTGATTACCTTCAACACCCCCTGAAAGGAATTCAGGGTGGAGATCAGGAATGCGGCACTCTGTGCTCTGAGAAAAACTGGGAGAACAGGTCTTCAGATAGTTAGGTATTTTCAGGAGCTGATTTTATGAGCCCAATTCTTGCATCTCCTCATATCTAGAAAAGCACTAAATTCCTTAATGGTGACCTCTGCTCCTCGTGACTAGCAGTAACCCTCGCGAGACCTGCAAAAAAACCAAATATGTGCTTTATTGCATGTACTCCCCCTTTACCAAAATCACATATATACTGACCTTCCCCCCGCCTACCTCTTTAGAGTAGTTTCTCAGAGCTATCTGAAATGCTGTCTCCCGGGCTATCGTCCTCATTTTCCCCCAAATAAAACTTAACTTGCAACTCTCACGTTGTGCACCTTTTTTAAGTCGATACCTATCTCACCTCCTGTGCCCCTCCTTTAGAAAGAAAGTGGCTCCCGGACACCCCTGGAGCAGGACACCACACTCACTGGGGCCAGGAGGGACCGCAATGGCTTTACCTACGAGACAGCAGAGGCACCAAGCCCCAAAGCGGGAAAGAGGTGACCTGGATGTGGATCCCTTTGTCTCCCCACACACCAGCGTGGTCCAGCCCCAACCAGGGACCCACACCCTCAGATGAGTCCCAAACACCTGAAGGTGGGAGCTGCTCTTTTCCCCAGTTTATGTCTGTCTCCCTTAAAAAGTCATCACGGTTGCCACCATGACGTTAGGTTTCCACAGCAACTGCGATGCGCAGCCCTGTCCTCCATACTGAAATGCCTCCTATGTTGTGGCCATCATTTGCAGTCTTGAGAGGCTGCATCCTCTCAGCCACACAACACCACGGGTTCTGTCATCTGCATGAGGAGCTCTGCACTGGGACATAAAAATCTGTGAATACCCAGCACATGTTTGACACATCCTCATCCATCCATCTATTCATCCAGTTAACAGGCATTAAGACCAAACTTTACACGATCTCTTTGGTTGAGTTTTAGGCTTCTCCAGAATGGAAACAAGGAATTAAAGTGTGGAAAGGCAGGAGTGGTGAGCTCAGTTGTTAAATCTAGGAAGAGATGGCTCCTTCCTATTAAGATTTCAACCTGCTCAAGTTTCTTATAATTGATGATTTTAAAATATGCTTCAAGCCCCATCCCCCCTCCACATCTCTAGTTACTGTCCTCTTTACATAGATTCTCCCCTCGCACCGAAGTTCTACCAAGAATTCTGCACACTCAGTTCACATCTCCCTGCACCTCCCTCCCAACTCTGTCTTCATCCCTCATCTAACAGGGCTCTGTTCCCCGACGCTTCCACTGACATTACACTTGCTAATTCAACCACCACTTATTTGTCATACTTATACTGTAGATCCAGAATGTGGAAATAATTTTTCAAATAGAGACAGATAGGTATTTCCTCAAGAGGAAAGGATTTCCCTTCCACAGGGCAGAATTCAAATACTTGGGTACAGACAAGGAATTACATTACAGGGCAATCAGTTACCGAAAAGTTCAAGCTGTAACATACCTTCCAAGAGTTAGAGTTAGATAACATGAAGGCTGTGCTTTTGACAATTGGCTTTCAAATGACGCACACATTTTCTCGGACATATCTCATAATTTTACTTCATTGAAATGGATTTTGCAAATATGTTAAGTGAAAGTTAGCAATAATTATTTTTATGGTCACTTCAATAACCTTTGTTTTATCTGTTTCTTTCTTTCTCAAGGGATTACCAAGTATGGAATAAAATTGTCTGAAATTATATTGTTGTTCCAGGCTCTGCCATGAAAATATATTGTCTGAAAGCACTGTGTGATATGCCATATTTGGACAATATATTGGTAGGTATAGGGAACTCTTTTGCAGTTTCCTGACTGATAGGTCAAAATTCTCTTACTGCATTGTAGAAATTATGATGCTTGACTTTCTTTTGGGATGTATCCATTAAGTAAGAAAAAATACAACGTACAGAATCCATATACATCAATCCATGTGGATATCAATAAATGTTTGAATTAATAAAGAAATGGGTGATGAGAGTAACTGTGTTTATCAAACAATTCCAAATAATACATGGTGATAGCCTGCCTCTGTGAAGTGAACCTGAAATCTGCCTTCCACCTCTGAGAGTAGGGGAGACTTAGTGACTCACTTCTGAAGAACAGAGGAGGAAAATGGAAAACAGTTACTGTACACTGGAGAAACTGGGCAAACAGCACCTTAACCCACTGATGAAGGTCGACATCTCCAGTGACCCAGTGATGTCACGTGTGTACCATGTCCTCCCAGATATGATGTGACGGGAAGGGCACTTCAACTCTGTGGTATTCTTTCTCAAAACCCACAACCACAGGCTAATCACAAGAAAAATAAGACGCTATGCCTGTACTCCTCAAGACTGTCAGGGTCATGAAAACAGTGTGGCAGTTCCTCAGATGGTTAAACAGAGAGTCACCATATGACCCAGCAATTCCACTCCTAGGTACACAGCTAAGAGCAATGACAACATATTTTTACATAAAAACCTGCACACAAATGTATGTAGCATCATTATTCACAGCAGCCAAAAGTGGAAACAATCCAAGTGTCCATCAATTAAAGAATGGGTAAATAAAATGTGGTGTACTATTTGGTAATAAAAAGGAATGAAGTACTGATACATGCCATAACATAGATGAACATTGAAAACATTATGCCAAGTGAAGGAAGCCAAATATGCAAAAGACCGCATAGTATATGATTCTATCTATATGCAATGTCCAGAAAAAGGCAATTAGTATAGCTGTACCCAAGGAATTCCCCGCTTTACACCCAGACTTCCAAAAGGCTCTTTGTTGTGGCTTTTTGCCACAGCCCCTCCCTCCCACTTTCCTGTCCTGCAATGTTCGAGTTGCAGTTCAGGCTTCTGTCACCAGGTGGCACTAAAGAACCGCCATTTGCAAATTTCTTACAAATAAGTTTATTCAAACAGCAACGAAAAATACAGTACCTTCCCTTAACATTCAGCCTATGAATATATGTACAGAATGATTCTAATTCTGTCTGAAAACACTGGTAGGTGTAAATGAAGATTGTGAAAGCATATACTCCAGAGCTTGCACACGATGGAACACCAAGTGGCAGCAGCGAAACTTGTCAGTTGGTGGGCAGGCAAAGGGCAGGAAGGAGGTGACTGAGAGAGGTTGGGGCTTTGGATCGTGGTGTGGGCAGCCTGCACAGTAGTCTTCTGTGTCCTGACAGGGGATGACAGAGTGTGTGAGACAAGGACTAGGCAGCCTGTACAGCCTGTAGGGTTATGGGGGTTAACACGTGTTCGCTGGTAGGAACCCTCTGTAGAGTCCACAAAGTACATCAGCAGACATTAATGAGGGAAGAGATAAATCAGTGCACGCGACATAGATTTGCAGTCAACAGCAGATGGAACTGCTTCAACATAAATAGAAATTCTCCAAATAGAACTGCTATCATAGTAAACAGTTTCATATTTTACTCTTTCCAAGTACACGCTTTTTCACTTAAAAAGAACAAAAATGGAGGTGGATATGATGCCACCTGACATCTGTCATCTTCCTCACCCAGAAGGGTTGCTGAGTGAGTACCCGCGGGGCCACAATAGCAGGGAATGTGATCCGACCATTTCTCCAGCCCTGGAAGCCCATCTTCTAAAAGGGAGGCTGCTCTGTGTCCTCTAGGGCGGGTGAGGGCAGGAGCCTCATCCCGTCCTGCCACTTACTGGACAGGTGACCTAGGCTCTGTCAGCCTGAGCTTGGGCATCTGTGACAGGGGACTCACGATACCTGTGTCACAGAGCTGTCCTGAGGGGTGAATGAGAAAACCTGCCCAAAGTATATGGCATACTGTAGAACTTCAAAGGCTCTTTAAAAAAGTCAACACTCAGTAGCAGGGGCTGGCTGAGCCTTAGGGCTAAGGCAGGCACTGTGGAAAGGTGTTTTTCATTGTTTCTCCTAATGAGCATATAGATATCTTTATGAAGGAAGCAAATCTCTCTTTGGTATGCCTTGAGTTCAAAGTTTTAAAGACAGAAGGATCTCTAGCTTCTTGGGAGACTCAGAAGCTCCTAAGAGCTGCCCAACATCGTGCCTCTGAGCAGACCCTAACCCAGTTCCCCACTCTGGGAAGACAGGCTTGCCTTTGACTCACCTGGTGAGCTCAGTGAGAGATGGCACCAGGGCAGCAAGCCGTAGTGTTTGCCTAACTGCTGCTCCTGGACTGCTGCGCATGTTAATACGTTTATAGGAAAATTCTGAATCCGACCCACAGCCACCAGGACAGGAGTCCTCAGATCATGTCACCCCAGAATTTCAGCCACCCGCTGCCTCCCTGAGAGGCAAAAATCCAAGAAGTACTAGCGTTGTTGGACACAATTGTCCATTCTTTAACTATTAATAACTAAAAATTTATATTATAATCCATCCTGTTTATTGAAAGTGTTTCATTAACTCTATTGTGAAATAAGAAGGTAAGAAGATAAGGAAGGAAATGAACATGTAGGAAAATTCAAGGGTTAAATCTGAGATGAGATTGCTCCTTCATATTAAATTTTAAACTTGCTCAAACTTCATGGCGTTGAAGATTCAACAACAACAACAACAACAACAAAACCCTCTTAGGGCCCCTAATCCTTATGCAGACACAGGTGTCTCTCTGTCCTTCTCTCTCTCTCCCTCTTCCCCTTCAAAGTATAAGTTCCACAAAGAGAAATGATTAAGCTTAGCGAGGAAGGCATGTCAAAAGGCAAGACAGGGCAAAAACTAGGCCTTTTGTACCACACAGTTAGTCAAATTGTGAATTAAAACGAAAACTTCTTGAGGGAAATTAAAAGTGCTACTCCAGTGAACACACAAAGGACAAGAAAGGAAACCAACCTTATTGCGGATGTGGGGAGAGTTTTAGTACTCAGGAGAGAAGATGAAAGCAGTCACAACATTCCCTTAAACCAAAGCCTAATCCAGAGTGAGGCTTTAATTCTCTGCAATTCTATGAAGGCTGAGAGAGGTGAGGAAGCTGCAGAAGAAAAGTTTCAAGCTAGAATAGGTTGGTTCATGAGGTTTAGGGAAAGGAGCCATCTCCATAACATCAAAGTGTGAGGTACAGCAGCAAGTGCTGATGTAAAAGCTGCAGCAAGTTATCCAGAAGATCTAGCTAAGATAATTAATGAAGGTGCCTACACTAAACAACAGATTTTCCATGTAGACAAAACAGCCTTATATTGGAAGAGGATGCCATCTAGGAATTTCATAGCTGGAGAGGAGAAGTCAATGCCTGGCTTCAGAGCTTCAAAGGACAGGCTGGCTCTCTTGTAATGGGCTAATTCAGCTGGTGACTTTAAATAGAAGTCAATGCTCATTTACCATTCTTAAAATCCTAGGGCCCTTAAGAATTATGCTAAATCTACTCTGTGCTCTATAAATGGAGCAACAAAGACTGAATGACCGCACATCTGTTTACAACATGGTTTACTGAATATTTTATGTCCACTGTTGGGGACCTACTGATCAGAAAAATAAAGAATTATTTCAAAATATTACTGCTCATAGACAACTCACATGCTCACCCAAGAGTTCTGATGTAGAGGTATAGTGAGACTAATGTTTTCATGCCTGCTAAAATTACATCCATGCTGCAACCCATAGATCAAGGAGTAGTTTTAACCCTCATGTATTGTTATTTAAGAAATACATTTCATAAGGCTATAGCTGCCATAGACAGTGATTCCTTTGATGGATCTGGGCAAAGTAAATTGAGAATCTTCTGGAAAGGATTTACCATTCTAGATGTCATTAAGAACATTACTGGTTCATTGAAAGATGTCAAAATATCCACATTAACAGGAGTTTGAAAGAAGTTGATGGATGACTTTGAGGGATGCAGGACTTTAGTGGAAGAAGTAACTGCAGATGTGGTGGAAAGAGCAAGAGAATTAGAAGAGGAGCCTGAACACGTGATTGAATTGCTGCAATCTCATGATGAAACTTTAACCGACGAGGAGCTGTTTCTTATGGATGAGAGAAGAAAGTGGTTTCTTGAGGTGGAATCTACCCCTGGTGAAGATGCTGTGAAGATTGTTGAAATGACAACAAAGGATTTAGAATATTACATAAACTTAGTTGATAAAAAAAAGTGGCAGGCTTTGAGAGGACAGACCCAATTTTTTTTAAACATGTTTATTGGAGTATAATTGCTTTACAATGGTGTGTTAGTTTCTGCTGTGTAACAGTGAATCAGCTATACATATACATATATCCCCATATCTCCTCCCACGTGCATCTCCCTCCCACCCTCCCTATCCCAGCCCTCTTGGTGGACAAAAGCACCGAGCTGATCTCCCTGTGCTATGTGGCTGCTTCCCACTAGCTATCTATCTTACATTTGGGAGTGTATATATGTCCATACCACTCTCTCACTTCGGCCCAGCTTACCCTTCCCCCCCCCGTGTCCTCAAGTCCATTCTCTACGTCTGCGTCTTTATTCCTGTCCTGCCCCTAGGTTCTTCATGACCTTTTTTTTTTTCTTTTAGATTCCATATATATGTGTTAGCATACGGTATTTGTTTTTCTCTTTCTGACTTACTTCACTCTGTAGGACAGACTCTAGGTCCATTCACCTCACTACAAATAACTCAATTTCGTTTCTTTTTATGGCTGAGTAAATATTCCATTGTATATATGTGCCACATCTTCTTTATCCATTCATCTGTTGATGGACACCTAGGTTGCTTCCATGTCCTGGCTATTGTAAATAGAGCTGCAATGAACACTGTGGTCCATGACTCTTTTTGAATTATGGTTTTCTCAGGGTATATGCCCAGTAGTGGGATTGCTGGGTCGTATGGTAGCTCTATTTTTAGTTTCTTAAGGAACGTCCATACTGTTCTCCATAGTGACTGTATCAATTTACATTCCCACCAACAGTGCAAGAGGGTTCCCTTTCCTCCACACCCTCTCCAGCATTTAGTGTTTGTAGATTGTTTGATGATGGCCATTCTGACTGGTGTGAGGTGATACCTCATTGTAGTTTGGATTTGCATTTCTCTAATGATTAGTGATGTTGAGCATCCTTTCGTGTGTTTGTTGGCAATCTGTCTATCTTCTTTGGAGAAATGTCTATTTAGCAGACCCCAATTTTGAAAGAAGTTCTACTGTGGGTAAAATGCTTTCAAACAACAGTGCATAGAAATCGTTTCTGCCAAGGAGAGTCCATTGATGCAGCACACTTCACTGTTGTCTCATCTTAAGAAACTGCCACAGCCACCCCAACCTTCAACCACCACCACCCTAATCAGTCAGCAGCCATCAAAACTGACACAAGACCCTCCAACAGCAAAAAGATTATGGCTCACTGAAGTTTCAGATGATTGGTAGCAACTTTCAGCAATAAAGTATTTTTTAATTACGGTATGTACATTGTTTTTTAGACTTCATGCTATTGTACACTTAATAGTCTACAGTATAGTGTAACCATAACTTTTATAAGAAATGGGAAACCAAAGCACTTGTTTGATTCACTTTATTGCAATATTTGCTATGTTGCTGTGGTCTGCAACCAAGCTCACAATATTTCCAAAGTATACCCGTATCTATAATTGAGGCAAGGCTGAGTGAATCAGTAGGAAGAGTAAAGGCCTCGGGTTCAGAAGACGTGGGTTCCAGTCTGGAATCAGCCAATGAGTAGGAGCATGACATGGGGCAGTGTGGGACATTAAGGTCCCAAACCTCAGGTTCCCCATCCCGGGAGTGAGGATTCTTCCCCTCATAGTGTCCTTGTCAGGATTTATTGAAATCACAAGACAGTGAAGGTCACAAAAGTGCCTTAGTCTCAGCCAGGCCTGAAATCTGAGGCTCGGTTTCCTTATCAGTAAAGAATGAGTCACAATATGGAGTTTGTAGTCATGTCAAAAGGATTAAGTGTTATGTGTAGATTAAAAGATAAGCCAGTGTCCTATTATGCACATAATTAATGAGAATATAAAAATGATGATAACTCATCCTGGGTTAATGGAACGTTTTGCTTCCTTCCTTAATTTTTCTTTTACTATTTTCCAAATTCATTTAAATGTTTTGAAATATATTTAAGAGTATTCCATGCAGCAAATTATTCAAAAACTTTCAAACCTGGAATTTTACCTCTGGAAGGTTCATTTGGTCTTTGCCATGCAAAACTATGCCTGCTAAAAATCACAGCCTCTCGTTGTAGTACTCTCATGGGCTCTTGTAGAGGAAGGAGCATCAATCCACAGCCTCCTCAGCTTCTCTGAACTGCACGTTCCAATTGCTGTCTGTGGAAGAACTCTGCATTTCCGTTGCTGAACTGACCTGTGTCCCCAGCATCCCTCTCAAAAGTGGCAGAGAGAATCTGAGGCAACTCTTCAGACAAGATATTTGAAAATTTCAGCATCTTAAGTCCACTGTGTGATGCTACAGCCTATGAAACATTGTGAGCTCACAGTCTTTGGTCCCCTTTCACATGAAACATGTGTCTGGAGATGGTAAAGGTGGTGGAGTTACTAGATGCCTCGTGGTAATCACACCAGTAGGGTATGTCTGAGACTTCTCACGTGAAGTGAAGTTTAAGCTGAGATCTGAGCCTAAGGAGGCTTTAGCCAGCAGAAGAGGAGAGGGTGGAGACTAGCCAGATATAACAGGAAGGAAATACCCTGTAACCTGGTTCATCCATTTGGAAAATCCAGAGTGGCAATCCCTTACCCAGAAGTTTGTCACGCTGGGAAAAACTTTGTGAAACTTAACAGGACAGTTGTAGAAAGTACCTGAACCCCTTCTGCCCTCCTTGCTCCCACCTCAGGCCTTTACTGACCACCAGCCCTCTAAGAGGAGTCCTATATTATTACTATGATTTCTATCTGTGAAACCATAGAGAAGAAGAAAGTCGTTAGGTAAAACAATTTGAGTATGATTTTATTTTACGTGTTCTTCCACCACTCACTATGCAAGCAACTTTTAATAAATTTTTCTTTCCTCTTCCCAAATTTTCCACTGGAGGAAATTCAGAAATTGGCGGTCCATGATAACTGGTGAACATATTGTCAACCAAGAAATGCAGAAGGCTGCAGATAAGAAAAATAGCTTTTACTTAGGGTCTTATGAATTATAATTTGTGAGGCACTGATTTGAGTAGCAACTCAAATGTGCTCATAGGGAAACAAAAATGGCAAGAGTTTATAAAGGTGACATATAAAGACATTCCAGAGAAGTTATATAGGTTATCTTTACAGAACTATGATTGGTGCTGGCAGGCATTCAGTCACTTGAGGCACCAGATTGGTCGCCATGCTCTGGTCTCCAGGGAATAACGAAAACAAGTTCCAGTCGGTCTCAGGTTGGCCAGGTCAAAGGTTTATGTTGCATTTGGGGGTAGAAATATGTAAGTCCTACTTCCTTACTAGCCTCCTGGCTCCATTTTCAATCCCTTTGACTTAAGTAACCACATTTTGTTGTCCATGGTCCACGTGTCTAGAATTGCAGCTTAGACATCACTCAGCAGGAATCTTTGGAAGGATGGAGGGAGCCAGTTCTCATTCAGAGTGACATTTCTGGAAGATTTTGTGGCAAATGAAGCATTAAGGGTAGCCCACGTACATTAAAACTAGTGGCAAAAACATTTCTTCTGCCTCTCCCTCCCAACTATGATGGGCAACCTATATGTGTGTAATTGAGAGACAAAAGTAATGTGAAAAAGCATATAGATGTAGAAATATACCGTTAATCCACACACCTATTATTTTTGTAGTGAAATTCCCAACCAGGTATGTACTACTATGCTATAAAATTTTACATCAGTTATTTTTCTGATTTCAAACTGCTGTCTTTATAAACTAATGAAGTGCAAGAATGTGTATTAGAGAAAATATTTTTCTATATTATTTTCATCTTGTTACAGAGCAAGATGTACATCCTTGATAGTTTAGTTTATATTCCCCAGATATATTTCTCTGTGTACAGTACTATATAAACAGGTTTACATGATATGTATATTCTTCCAAATTTTTCTCACAGTATGTATACACTTTTCCTCATGTTATGTATGTTTATGTGCATATGTAAATATATGTACACACTTACATATTTTTGTAATTGTTTTTTTACTTGTTTAATCTTTATGTTTGTGATGTATAGATCTTACTTAATTTTTTTCGATAGACTTTGAAAGACACTCTTACTACTAATCAGATTTATGTACGAGAATATTAAACATTTGCTTATAAAATATTTTTCCTATAATTTGCATTCCTTTCTATGTGACATGTTTGTTTGGGATTGACAAGGTTTTCTTTTTCTAACTTCCCTTCAATTTCTCAAATAAATTTGTAACAGATAAAAGGTTTTTTGGGTCACATATGCAGTTTTGAATTCCCCTGGTGTCAATGCCACGCAGATAGGGTACTCAAACAACCCTCTCACCCATGTCTTGGTCTTGGAAGTTCATGATGGAGATAAAATACCCTCCCTTAAGCCTGGAGTGCCACAGGGATTGAACTGTCTGGGGGCGGGTGTGCTGGGCATGTGGGGCCCAGGTAGAAGCAGAGGAAAGTTAACCTCCATGGAGGGGAGAAAATGATCCCCTCCATGGGATCCCCTCCATGGGAGGGAGAGGCAGAAGAAATGTTTTTGCCACTAGTTTTAATGTACGTGGGCTGCCCTTAATGCTTCATTTGCCACAAAATCTTCATTTGCCACAAAATGATGACTTACAGAATTATTTTAGGCCAGAAGCACTTTACATGGTATCTCCTATAAGCAAACATATGTTCAAATATTTTGGTCTAAAGCCCTTTTCCATTGTGCCCTGAAACTCTCAAGGATTTTTTTTTTTTTCGGTACGCAGGCCTCTCACTGTTGTGGCCTCTCCCGTTGCGGAGCACAGGCTCCAGACACGCAGGCTCAGCGGCCATGGCTCACGGGCCCAGCCGCTCCGCGGCATGTGGGATCTTCCCGGACCGGGGCACGAACCCATGTCCCCTGCATCAGCAGGCGGACTCTCAACCACTGCACCACCAGGGAAGCCTTGTTTGTAGATTTTTTGATGATGGCCATTCTGACTGGTGTGAGGTGATACTGTCATTTGCTCTTTGCCATCTGTATGTCTTCTCTTTTTTTTTTGCGGTACGCGGGCCTCTCACTGTTGTGGCCACTCCCGTTGGGGAGCACAGGCTCCGGACGCGCAGGCTCAGCGGCCATGGCTCACGGGCCCAGCCGCTCCACGGCATGTGGGATCTTCCTGGACCGGGGCACGAACCCGTGTCCCCTGCATCGGCAGGCAGACTCTCAACCACTGCGCCACCAGGGAAGCCCACCCTCAAGGCTTTGAATCTAGAATTCCCAGTGGGCTAGAATTCCCAGTGGACTAGTATTTGATGCTACCCTATGTGTTTCTCATTTTCTTTTCTGTCGTAGCTGCATTATTTTAAAGTAAAAAAATCCATGAAAATTAAAGCAATTTCTGTACTGTCAAAAGAAAAAAACTAAAAGCCTGGAAATTTGGGAGACAACATTTCAAACATTATTACAGATTTTGTACTCATGTGCAAGAACCAAAATGATTTCTGTTAATCAGTAGAGAAAGGGACAAAAAATTGCAAATAATTCGCCTAAGAAGCAAAATGCTTCTCCAATAACCTCTGGAAAGATGACAAACTATTAACTGAGGAAATGAAAATCTGAAGATGTCATAATAAGTGAAAAAATGAATTTGCATAAAATTACTTATGTAATTGCAAACTTTAAAAAGAATATGTATAGAACTACATAACTACACAAATGCTTTAAGTCAGGTATTCACATCACCTAAAGGGAAACACATCTGGAAAATGTGCACCAATCCTCTTACATTGGATATCTTGGGTATTTGTGAGTCAGGGCGAGGGGATCATGTAGATGGAAGGTGCAGAATGATTTTATTTTCTAAGTATACATTTTTAATGTTTAATATTTTGTGATTAGGCTAATTTGTTGAGAGGAACACTCGAAAATATCGAATAAGCAACTAACAAAAAAGTTCACATATATTTACCATGTTATCAAAGAGTTCACATGACACTTTCATAAAAAATAAAAAATTTCAATTTTTTTTTTTTTTTTTGCAGTATGCGGGCCTCTCACTGGTGTGGCCTCTCCCGTTGCGGAGCACAGGCTCCGGACACGCAGGCTCAGCAGCCATGGCTCACGGGCCCAGCCGCTCCGTGGCATGTGGGATCTTCCCGGACCGGGGCACGAACCCGTGTCCCCTGCATCGGCAGGCGGACTCTCAACCACTGCGCCACCAGGGAAGCCCCAAAATTTCAATTTTTGACTTGACAGTTTATCTGTGTGGTATGTGCATTTCTGTCTTACACTTCTTTTACCCCCAAATGTTCACACACTTATGTGCAGATTTTTCTTCACCTCTCTCAGTGGCTGGACTTTTCTCAGGGCATAGAGATCCAGGAAGGGATTGTGGACATGGTGTGGAAAATTCCAGAAAGTAGTGGAAAATTCCAGAAATGTCTAACTGATGCACTGGAGCCCAATCTCCTCTCTCCTTCCCTCTGCCTTGAAACCTCTCTGGTCTGGAACTTTCAGAGCTACAATTCCGGCTCTGACCACTAGGAGTATCTATCTACATTGAGGACATTTTTTTTTTTTAAAGGAAAATACATGATTTGTTTTCTTTTACTGTCATTACAGTGACCCACAAAACTCTGCTTGCCATTTCGATTATAGTTTTCAGGTCTGTTCTTTGTTGTTTGGTTCTTGTATTTTTTTTTTTTTGTTTTTTGGTATTATCTCTCTGAGGTGGGCTGAGGTTAATTCCAGCCATTTGACTATTTTCAGAAAATTCTGTTACTTTGTACTAACTTAAGACAATCTCCCACACTACAGCAATAACTTAGTAAATCTGTGCTTGGAGAAGTCATCTTCCATTCCGTGGAGCTCAATTTCAGTCTCTGTTTCCCCAGGTAGCATCTGAATGACCCTAGACAAGCTCCAGCACCTCAGTAAGCCTCAGCAACCTTGGAAAGTTGGTGATTCTGATATCAGAGTCCCCTTGTGAGGAATTCATGAAAGAACAGAGGCAATGTAGCAAGTACAGAGTCTGGCCTACAGCTGGCACACAGAGTTATCTGGGTTTGCAGAACGAAGGAACACAATGTAGTGTAGCTGATCCAGAGTCTGGCATACAGAGCTCCCTGTGTTTGTAACCAGAAGTATCAAGGTCCCCTAAGCCTCCTGATTCCAGATGGCCTCCTCTGCAAGGGTGGTACAGTTGGAGAGAGTGCCCTGGGTGTTAGGCTGGTAGCAAACTCAGGGGGCAGTAATTACAGGACGTTAAGTCTCCTCTGGCCCCCAGGGCTCTCCTCCTCTGTGCCCTTGGGGAAGGGACTTCCTGTTAGGACTCCATCTTGTTTGTGTGGCTCTGACAAAGTGGTTTGGGGCTTGCACTCTCCTTCTTCGGAAGCCCTTCCTGATATTCTCCAAACCTCCAGCTCCAGACCCACAGATTCTCTTCACGAGCAGCCTGTGAGGAGGGTGGTGACAGATCACTGCCTTCAGGCCACCCCATGGGTGAGTTGGTCAGCATGAGACCTTGTCCTCAGATCCCCACAGGGCAGGAGGGGTTCTGGGTTCCCTCCCTAACCCCAACCCACAGGACCCCCAACAAGCTGACCCCCCCCTTTAGAGAAGGCATGCAGAGGGCTCAGGCTCACTATTTCCCACTCTCTTGAGGAAATGGGCCAGGTGGGCTCTGACACACCCGTCCTGATTCCATGTGGAAAACCTCCCCTCTTATGGAAATGGCCATGGCTGAGGTGAATTATTTCCCCTGGCTGAGAAAAAGGCACAAGTCATGTGATCTTTTCAGGTCTAGGATTTGGAGAGTAGGGAGGGTCACCTAGGTGGGCGTGGGATTGTGTAAACTAATATCCCTTGGATTTATACGAGGTGGGGGAGGGGCAGAAAACCCACCATTACCACTGACTATTACATTAACTAGTCAGGGTAAATTGTATTAGTCCATAGAAGCTTACTGAGGCTTGCTTTGTTGCCCAGCATATGATCTATTCTGGAATGTTCGATGAGTAGTTGTTATGTGCATTGTTCTATGTCAATTAAACACATTTGTTAACTTAAGTAACATTTTGAAACCTTCTCCCTCTAGCTGAGTTTTTGTCTGCCATTTTGTGCATCACTCAGTGAGCTGTGTTAAAATTTCCCACTGTGACTGTGAATTTGACCATGCTCTATTTCTGTTAGATTTTGCTTTGCATATTTTGGCTCTATTTTAGGACATGCATACAAATTTAGAATTTTATATTAATATCTCCTTATTGCATTGAACCTGTTATCACAAAGAAATCTCCTTCTTTCTCTAGTGATGCTTTTTTCTTTAAAGTGTACCTTTTCTTTTACTAATAGGGTTATACAAGCTTTCTGTAGGTTACTGTGGAAAAGGTATACATTTTGCCATTTTTTTTATTTTCAACTTTTCTAGATGATTAAAATTTGCATGTGTCTCTTTTCAGGAGCATTTGATGGAAGGTTTCTTGTCCAGTCTGATAATAGCTGTCTTTCTATTTGGAATACTAATCTGAAATTTTTAATGTAAAAGTAGATGTAATTTGGTTTATATATACTATCTTACTGTATGTTTATTTTTGCCCCTTCTCAGTTCTTTTGCCTTTCCTCTCCTTTGAAATGATTAACATTTTATAACTATTAAATTGTTACCTCATGTGGCTAGGTAAACATTCTTTTGCCATTCTTGTAGTGTTTACCCTTCAGATTACAATGTACATTTTTGCCGTTTCAGTCTAATGTTAGTTAATTAGTTCTTTAAAACTCCTCAGACAATTAGGGGACCTTGAGACACTTTGATTCCATATACCCTCCAAATTTATTGTCATGCATTTTCCTTCTCTCTGTATTTAAATCCCCAGAAGAAATTACTATCATTGTGTTATATAGTCAACACTCATTTAAATTTGCCTACATATTCACAAATGTCATTAGTCTTTCTTTCCTGTATCTATGTGCCTCCACCTGGGAGGATATTTCTTCTGCCCAAAGAAGAGCCTGTAACATTTCTTTGAGTTTGAGTCTTCTGGTCACATATTTTCCGAGTTTTTCTTACATGATGATGAAATGAATGCATATTTTAGGACTGTTTTTCCTTAAAGCATACTTTATCTCCTATTACAATAATACTGTTACACTGAGTTGATATCTTGCTACTTTTGGAAACTTCTCAACCAAGATCTCTTCAAATACCACTTCTCCACTCTTCCCTCCCGTTCTTTCCGGGACTCACATTAACCATGTGTTAGGTATGTTCACTGCATCTCCTTTAATTACCTCCCCCTCGCTTTTGGTATTCTCCATGTTATGTCTCTCCAGGCTCCATTCTGGATCTTTTCATCGGACCTATCCTTCATATGTCTAATTCTTCCGTCAGGCAGGGAGGTCACCTTTGACCCTTGAACCATCACACCAGGGTAGATTTCAGGGTAGGTTTTATTGTGTCCCAAGAGCCGAGCAGAGAAGAAAGAGTTAGAGATGAAAAGCCACTTGTCCCAGGTCACATAACCGATCCAAGCAGAGCAGGGACTAACATCACAGACTAAACGCTGGGTCCAGACCCTTTCCTCTGTGCTTGTTTTCTTCTTGGCTGTGAATGCTGCCTACCTCTCATTTCCTGAGAAGCAGAAACACAGTGAAGTTTCTAAGCCTTTTTTAAGCACTGTGATACATTTCTCTTTAGATTATAAAGCCAGTGATATTTCTTCATTAGCCATGAGAACTTTCCCAGGAATTTTTCTGGTACTGGGCCCATTGATGTGTTGTTCTCAATTTCAGAGAACATTGATCAAGTGAACACTTTACAAAGAAAAGCAAGATGCCGGGGTATTTACCGAAGGAGACACAACTATTGGTCTCAACAGGCCACTTCCCAGCAGCAGCAAGATAGAGAATCACTAAGAAGTGATGCTCACGTGGACATCCAAGCAAGATAGTAAGTGACGAGGCAGCATGGCTGACCAGTATCAACCAGTGAAAAACAAAACCTTGTAGTTAAATATGTCATTCTTCTCTCTAACCTGGAAGAGTGAGGAATGATGGGATCAGGTTAACGGTTGAGCAGTCTTTATTGTAGCTCTGCTATCATTGGCGAAAATGTAGGGAAGACTTCCCAAGACTATACGGACCACTTTCTTCTCTCCACTTCCCCACAGTGCTCCCTATGCCTGGAGGGAGGTCTCACACCAACAACTATATGTTGTGGCCCAGAATTATTTCACATATCACTCAAACCCATTATCCAGAACTAGTCACATTTATGGCCCCGCCCAAACCAAGGGGATAAAGCAAGAAGTACAGTTCTGCCAGGGTCCTGGAACAGGGGAGAAATGGAAACACTTGGCAAACAGGACCACTGACTGCTGTATGCTGCAACTGAAATGCAGAGAGATTGAGTACTTGCGTAAAGTCACATGGACAGTACGGGACAGAGCAGGATTTGAATCCAGGCAGGTATGTTTTCAAAGTCGATGTTCTTTACATACTCTTTTCTGAATTGTATGCTATTCTCTTAAATGAAATACATATATAATCTTGACCCCTGAACAACACGGGGGTTGCTGACGCCAACCCCTTGCACAGTCAAAACTCTGCAGATAACTTTTGAGTCCCCCCAAAACGTAACTACTAATAGCCTACTGTTGACTGGAAGCCTTCCCGATAACATAAACAGTGGATCAACACATATTTTGAGTGTTATATGTGTTACATATTGTATTTTTGCAATAAAGTAAGCCAGAGGAAAGAAAATGTTATGAAGAAAATCATAAGGAAGAGAAAATACATTTACAATACTGTGCTGTATTTATTGATACTGTAAGTTTGCATCATCTGCTTACAAAATGAATCGTCTGTCCGTCAGTACACACATCAATAATGTCTTATATGATACAAAATATTCTAGATGTTATATGTACTACTAACACTAGACGCCAAAAGTAGAAAGATCGGGTGGAAAAGGAATTCATATTTTTTTTACAGGTATAGGGATTCGTGCACTGATAACGAAGAAGCAGCAATATGATTGCTTTATGGTTGTCTACTGGGATAGATACCATTTCTTCATGCAAGCCTAGACCATACACTAATGAATGAATCATTATAAAACTTTTATTGCATACAGTATCACAGTCACCTTCATAATACAGCATTGGAAACATTGTTATACTAAAAGAAACACATACCTGTGGTGATGATAGGCTGGTGTGTAGTTTCTCCAATTATGAGAGAGACAGAGACAGAGAGAGACAGAGACACAGAGAGACGTACTGTACGGGTATGTAATTTTTTGAAAGCAAAGTTATAAAACAGTAAGAAAACTAACACGTCATTAATTTTTTATTAAATATCACTCACCTATGCCTGTGTAAGGATAGGCTATCCACTACAATACCTGTCTTGTACACAATGTTCCTCATGTGTATGTTTTATACCTTTGTTGAAAAAAATGCATGTATAAACACACCCACGCAGTTCACACCCTGTTGTTCCAGGGTCAGCTGTACTTATAGTAGAGATCCTATTACTTCAGTGCTCCAGTTCCCTCTTCCTTAATCATCTGATGTGCCAACAGTGGAACTGAATACACATGGTGGCAGTGGCAGCACTGCAAAGCTGTGGGCCTCTTCCAAACAGATGAATGGCTTGGATACTTGAGTGTTCATTATATTCAAACATAAAAATTAGAAAATAAAACCTGGTGGTAGATGAAAAGCCTGTTCATGGATCATTTACTTTATAAAAATTAATCTCATGTCTTTCCACTCTTCTCAAGGAAAAATAATAAAAATAAGAACAGAAATTAATGGAACTGATAACAGATATGACAGAGACCAACAATATAAAAATGCCAGCTGCAAGCACTTTAGAGAGACAAGATAATAAGGAAACATCTGGCAACAAGGGTCAAGAAAATTAGAGATATGGCACGGAGAAGCCACTCTGAAATGAGAAAAGCTGCCACACTTTCAGTTTCAGCAAAGATTCAAAAGATACAACAGTGTTATGGAAAAGATATGCTGATAAATTTAAAATTTAGAGAAAACAGATCAATCCCAGAGAATAACACGATTTTCCATGCTAAAGAAACAGAAAATCTTAATATTATTAAACGTATTCTTGACAAAGAATACACAAGAAGGCAAAATTATTAGCCAATCTCAGTTGGTTACACAAATGCAAAACGTATACATAAATTAATAGCAAGCTAAATCCTGCCATGGCGAAGACAGGAAACACAGTATGACAAAGTCGTGTTTAGTCCCAAGCATGCCACATTGGTTTAACATTAGGAGATCTGTGAAGTTAATTTAGCCCATTAGTGAAATAAAGGAAGGAGGATTATCACAAAATATTCAGTAAAAAAAGGCCTACAAAAATTGAAACAACCAATCAGCAGTAAAACTGACAATAACAGGAATTCTCAGCAATTCATAAATTGAAAGATGTTTCTTTAGACTGACAACAGATATTAAAAATAGGGTAAACTACATCAAACATCATACTTAATAGTGAAATGTTGGAAGCATTCCCTTTAAAATCAGAAGAGAGACAAAGATGACTTACATGACCACTTTGTTTTAGCATCATACTACATCTCCTAGGTAGTACAGTGAGCCAGAATGTATATATGCATCTATACACATGGGAATTAATAAATGTGTACAAGGGAAAATAAAGCTGTCAAGATAACATAGTTACCTTCATGTAAATTCAAGAGACGCTAAGGAAACTAAGATTAATGATAGAGATTAATAAGTTTGTTGAGTATAAGACTAATATACACAAAATAATTGTAACAAATAGAAAGTACCATTTCCATTCGGAATATACCATTTACAGAAGCAAAAATTATAACGTTCTATAAAATCAACGATGAATCGGATTCCATTGGCAACTCTTCTGACATACATGAACACTCATAAGCTTTCCTGTTCTTTAGTGACCAAAAAGCTAAAAACATGAAACCAGTGTGTGATGAAACCAGTGTGTGTGTGTGTGTGTGTGTGTGTGTGTGTGTGTGTACACATTAACCAGAACCCCTTACAGCTCGGGTTCTAAATGGGATATCGGTGGTTTCAAGCATATGCACCATCCTGAGACTTGGAGGCGTAACTGAATGACATGGGAGCCACGTATGGCTCAGTGACATGGTCAACTGTGTATGATGGGAGGGATCTCTGGTTCTTATGGAGCAGTCACAGCAGAGTGCCTGGAATGCATACATGTCAGTTAGCACACAGGCAGCAGTGGTGTTTCAGCTATAGCAGTCCCAAAGCGTGAGTGGACTTCCCCTGGCTGCATAGCATCCAAGCCGGCTTTTCTGGCCCTCACAGAGTTTTTGTCAGCTATGGAATATATTTTATTAACAGTGTCTTATTTTTATAAAATAGCTATTAGAACGAATAGCTGGCATAGGCAAGTGGGAACTTTGATTGAAAGAGTACTTGACACCAAAATTGGTTGCAAGCCAGGGGCCCTGAAGGAAGTGGGAATCTGAGAAAAGGTATTTGGCTTAGGTGGATCTGAAGACAGTAAGGATCCAAGTGACATTAGAGGATGAAATATTGGTGTTCCATGGCACACAATGGTGAAACAGTTGCAGGAGTTGTTGCCTGTGGTCACTTGAATGAAATGCCTTTGAAGTCAATGTGTCGGTGGACCAAAGAGATGCTGTTAGGGATTCAGAGGACACTCCCTTCCCCACAGCACTGAGAAACACATTAGTGCGGAGGGCATCTTCATCTTCGAAGTGTTCTGAAGTGGCTGACTTGTGTAGGCCACAGATGAGATGGGAGATCCCCTCATTTCAGTGGGGATGTTGTGGTCCTGGAGTTGCAGGCCCAGTAGGAGCACTTAACCTCCTGACACAAGGTGAGTGCTGTTTACCTTAATAAGCAGCAAGGCTGGAAGGGTAGTCACATTGGTTTGACCTACAGCAATCGTTGAAGGTGGCTAATTGATCAACAGATCCCTTGGATCTTGAAATATCTGAACATACTCCAAAGTTGCATTTGATCAGTGTAAAAATAAATAAAATATAGATAAGTATTTATAATAAAATATAAGAATATAAAAATAAATAAATCAAGCTATAGATTTGGTGACTCGAGCTATCGTGATGGCGAATGGTAGTCCCTTACTCAATTCCCACACTTGACCCAGAACACGATGAATGAGTGGACTACGAAGGAAGGACCCTACAGTGAAGTCGCAAGTAACTACAGTAAATTTTCTTCACAGGCTTAGCCAAAGGGACAGTCAGCCATTTACCGCTGTTACTGTGCATTTGCTTTAAGGACACATGCTCTTAAGCCAGAGCTCAAAAAACTTTCCCTGGAAAGGGCCAGATGACCAATATTTGAGGCTTTGCAGGCCTTTCAGTTTCCGATGGAGCTACTCAGATCTGCATTGTAGAGCAAAAGCTGCCACAGACACAGCATGGCTGTCTTCCTATAAAACTTTATATACGGGCAGGGACATGTGAATTTCAAATAATTTTCACATGCCGGAAATATGATTCTTCTTTGGATTATTTTAACCATTCGACTATGGAAAAACATTCTTAGCTTGCAGGTCATAAAGAAACAGGCTCGTGGACCACAGTTTACCAATCCCCACTGTAAGCTAATGGAATCACTAGGTCCCCAAAAAGAGCACTGAGTGGAAAGTCAGCAAAGTGAGGTGGCAGGCATTCCTAAGGTCTTCTGCCAAGCATAACCCCAAAGCCGATGCCTTTTAACATAGTGGTTTTCAACCTTGGTTGCACACTGCAATCACATGACGAGTTTTAAAAATGTGATTGCTTGGTTCTGCCCCCAAATCTGTTTTAATTGTTGTGGGTGTAGGCTGGCGCTAGTGATTTTTTCAATCTTTCCAAGTGACTCTAGTGTGTAAACGAGGTTGAGAACTGCCTGAACAATTTAAATGATGAGAGTGCAAGTATTTTACAATATTTAGTTTAAAAATCTTATAATCATGGTTTTGGAAAAATAATATTCCAATAATGAATACATAGAATATTCCAATCATAATAAATACATAACTGTGGTGGAAAGTATGAAATAAGAATTCCCATGTAATAAACGGAGAGTGCTCTCCTTCAAGGAAGGAAAGAAGGAAGGGAAGGAGCGAGGGAGGGAGGGAGCGAGCGAGGAAGGAGGGAATGGGAAAACACAATGGTAAGGCAGGGGCCACCAGTGCTAGGGTCAGGGAGGAAGGCTAAACCACTGATGAGCCCAGAGCCAGGTATGGGTTAAAGCCAAACACCCAGGAGTCCAGGGCTGACTCGACAGTGAAGTCTTCTCTTCAGGAGACTGTCACAACACAGGGTAAGCATGGAAGGGACAGAACAAACGCAACACATGGAGTGATTGGTACTGAGGGAACAGGAAAGAGAAAAGACCTAAAGATAGTATTTCTCTAGAGAGATAATGGAGTGGTAAAGGTTGAAATTATATCCATTGTATAAGAAAAGAACACTGACCAGGAAGATGGCTGATTGAACACGAGGTTGGACTTTCACTTCCTCCTGAAACTTGATTAAAACAACATTAAAGGTAAACAAATCAATACAATGGTATATTACCCAGCAATAAAAAGGCAAGAACATGGGTGGATCTCAAGAAAAATAAATTATGCTAAGTTAAAGAAGCCAGACACAAAGGAGTACAGGATGTGTGATTCCATTTATACGGAATTCTAGAGCAGGAAAAGCTAATATATGGAAATGGAAAGCAGATCAAAGTTTGCATGGGGCCAGAGGAAGAAGAGGAGATTAACTGGGAACCTTTAGGGAGTGTGGTATGTGTTCTATATCTTGATTAAGCTGGCGGTTAGCCCTAACCCCTGATTCTTACATGTAAGGAACCGCGGATCAGGAAAAGTTGGGTGAGTCATGTAAAGTGTTGCAGCTTATTAATCAGTGAGGAGATACTCATATCTGCTTATCAATGATAAATTGTCCTTGTTATGCTGCGTAAGGAGCCAACAGGTATAGTGCTTCACCCTAAGCACCTGGGAAGACGCTGACCCAGACACAAACATCCTTTTATACAAGCAAAGCATAGATCTGAACGAGTAACTATTGTGCATTCCAGTCACCCATTTATAAACATAGTTGACGCTCTCACGCGTTCCTTTGCCTTGACTTCTTAATGTTTATAATTACACATAAAAACATAGGGCTTCCCTGGTGGCGCAGTGGTTGAGAGTCCGCCTGCCGATGCAGGGGACACGGGTTCATGCCCTGGTCTGGGAAGATCCCACATGCCGCGGAGCGGCTGGACCCGTGAGCCATGGCCACTGAGCCTGTGTGTGTGGAGCTTGTGCTCCACAACGGGAGAGGCCACAACAGTGAGAGGCCCGCGTACTGCTAAAAATAAAACAAAACATAAAAGAAAACACATAAGCATTCATTAATATCTTCTTCTGAGGAACCATAAAAACATTAACATTCATTAATATCTTCTTCTGAGGAACCATACTGTAATATACAGTTTTATACCCTGAGTTTTTTTTTCACATTGTATCATGTTGTGTCAGGAATATTCTGTCTTGCTTTTTGTAACCTACCACTTAAACCCAAACTGTTTCCTTTTTTTTTAACATCTTTATTGGAGTATAATTGCTTTACAATGGTGTGTTAGTTTCTGCTTTATAACAAAGTGAATCAGTTATACATATACATATGTTCTCATATCTCTTTCCTTCTTGGATCTCCCATGAGACTTGCAGCCATATTCACGGTGCTTTTGGCTGGTCCCAGGGGTCATAATATGGATCTTGTTCTCCCCCAAAACTGTGATTGTGCCTTCTGACCTCTATGGAGGACCTCTGAGGGAATGGCACAGAGGATGAGTTTTGCTTCCCACTGCCCCTCCCAGGCATGGAGTGGCTTTCTCAGTTGCGTCTCTCAAAAACATCTAAAAACGTACCGTACCCATAGCTGCCTGGGGCAAGGGAAATAAGATAAGTCAAGCAGCAGAGAGCCCGCAAAGCCTGTAAAGGGTGAGGGTGATGAGGAAAATTCTTGGGGGAATAAGAGTTTTGAAGGCATAGCATAGATTCCAGAGTGCAATGCATATGCACAAGGTAGGACACAGGCTCAGAAGGTCTGACAGGAAGCCAGGCTTGCACATGTGGCTGACCTTTGGGCTCCTCAAAAGCAGGAGGTGAAGGCTAAGGCAGAGTTGGAGGCAGCCTGGCTAAGCATTGGTGGAGTGCCCCCGATCAGAAGCCAATCTGCAAAGACTAGACAATATTGTTTTCCTTTCCTTTTTGGCTCCAGGCCCTTCAGGAAATCTCTGTCAAGTCACTCTCTGACCACTGATAAAATAGAAGGACAACTTCCGTGAGCACATATCACAAGGATTTCAATCATTGCAAAAATACATATTCCAATGTGTGTATATACTACAATTTGTTTATCCACTCATCCCTTGATGGACAGATGGGTTGTTTCAACCTTTTGAATATAATGAATAATGCTGCTGTGAGCATTCAAAACAAAACAATAATTTGTTTTGGCGCCTCTTTCAATTCTTTTGGGTGTACACCTAGGAGTGGAGTAGCTGGGTCATATGGTACTTCTGTGTTAAATTTTGTGAGGAACCAACAAACTGTTCTCCACAGCAGTGAAACCAGTTGTATCCCCACCAACAATGTACAGAAGTTCCAATTTCTCCACATCCTCACCAAAGTTCATCTTGTTACGTTCCTTAAAAAAAAAAGCTATAGGCAATGTAGTAGGTGTGAAGTGGCATCCCATTGTGGCTTTATTTTGTGTTTACCTAACAACTAATAGATTTTCCTCTGATCATTGCTTTTGCTCTGTCACACAGGTTTTGGTATGCTGTGTTTCCATTTTCAATTGTCTACATGTATTTTTAAATTTCCCAACTTGACACATGACATATGTAAACCCATCTAGCTGGGACATAAAGGAGTTTTGATGCATGCACTTTAAATCCCATTGTTATCCCATTTCTGTGCAGAATCTTCATGTTTTATAAATGGAAAAAAAGTGTATAAAAAACCCACTTGTTTGGGTTAGAAGGTGCCTCCTCCTCAGGGATGAAGGCAGGGACGTTGAGGCCTGGACCTACTGGCTCGTGATTGGGGCAGGGAAGAGCAATGGAGGACACACAACATACAGCTTGCAACAACACTCTTTATTATGAAACCAAACAGCAATCATGAGTGGGGAAAAGACACAGAACAGCTGACCCTTCAGGTGGCTATGTTACCTGGCCTACAACGTAACTTTGGCTTCTTGGTCAGCCAGGCCTCCAACTCCAGGCATGGGCGTGGCCTGAGGCTGGAGAGAAAAGATGATGTGGATGAAGACAAAGATGACATCCAAGCACTCCTTTTAGGGGATTTCTTTGAAGGCCTCCTCTGGGATCTTGCCCTCGGTCTGGAGAGAAGGAGTCGGAATGTCAGAAGAGCCTGCTCCCCGAGTTCCATTCCCAGGCCACCGGCCTCCACCTTCTTGGCCTCCCTGAAGGCCCAGAAACGTTCATCTCTAACCCACTTGATTTCCAGACCTCACCTTGAGCATACTGCAGACCTGACCAGCTCTGGTACCACAGTACAGTCACGCTGACCATGCAATACCACCTCTAAATCTATGCCACTTTCTTGCTGGGACACATGTACCAGTATGAACACTATGTGTAATGACGAAGAAAGACCCAGTGAAAAGCAAACCATCTATCACTAGCATTCATGCCCACTAGAATTCAAAACAGAAAAGTAGAGCTGTTCAAAAGAACAAGGGAATTCAATATATACTGATGAAGAAAGATGTTCCAGAAAATAACAAATGGAAAATTCTAAAGTACAAGTCTCCAACCATCTTTTATTGAGATATAATGCACACACCATTTTAAAGTATACAAATCAGTGCTTTTTAGTACATTCACACGATTGTGCAACCACCACAACTATCTAATTCCAAAGTAATTTTACCACCCCAAAAAGAAGCTCCTTAACCATTAGTGATCACTCCCTATTCCTCCCCTTCCCCCAGATCCTGGCAACCACTAATCTGCTTTTGGTCCCTGTGGATTTTCCGATTCTGGACATTTCATACAATATTTGACATTTTGTGACTGGCTTCTTTCACTTAGCATCATGTTTTCAAGGTTCATCCATGTCATGACGTGTATCAGAACAGTATTCTTTTTATGACTGAATAATATTCTACTACATGGATGTACCAAGATTTATTCATCCATTCATCAGCTACAGGACATTTGGGTTGTTTCCACTTTTCGGCTATTATGAATAATGCTGCTATGAACGTTCCTGAACAAGTTTTGGAGTGAACATATGTTTTCATTTCTCCTGGTGGGATACTTAGGAGTGGGATTACTGGGTCATATGGTAACTCCATGTTTAACATTTTGGGGAAGTGCCAAACTGTTTTCCCAAACCACTGCTCCCTTTTATATTCCCATCAGTAACACACGAGAATTCCAATGTCTCCACATCCTCACCAACACGTTATCATTTGTTTCACTGATTAAAGCCATCTTAGTGGGTGTGACCTGGTAACTCACTGTGGTTTCAATTTGCATTTCCTTGATGACTAACGATGTTGAGAAGTTTCTCATTTCCTTCTTGGCCATTTATATGTCTCCTTTGGAGAAATGTCCATTCAGAGCCTGTCCCCATTTTTAAAAAATTGGGGTGTTTGCCTATGTATTGTTGAGTTGCAAGGGTTCTTCACATATTCTTGCCAGATATGTGATATGCAAATATTTTCTCCCATTCTGTTGGTGGGCTTTTCACCTTTTTGATACTGTGCTTTGATGCTCAAAAGTTTTTAATTTTGATGAAGTCAACAATTTATCTACTTTTTTTTTTTGGTTGCTTGTGCTTTTGGTGTCATATGTAAGAAATGATTGCCTAATTTGTGAAGACTTACACCTACGTTTCCTTCCCAGATTTTTATAGTCTTAGCTCTTACTTTTAGACTTTGATCCATTTTCAGGCTATGTTTGTACATGGAGTGTGAGTCAGGGGTCAAAATTCTTTGGTTTGCATGCGGATACCCACTTGTCCCAGCACCATTTGTTGAAAACACTATTATTTTCCCATCAGATATTTTCAGCACTCTGTCAGGTTGATAATCAGTTGACCATAAATGTGAGGGTTTATCTGTGGACTCTCAGTTCTATTCCACTGATTCATACACTGTCCACAGGCCAGTACCACGTAGTCTTTATTACTGTGGCTTTGTAGCAAGTTTTGAAATTGGGACGTGTGAGTCTTCTAACTTTGTTCTTCTCTTTCGAGATTGTTTTGGTGCACTTTCACAGGAAGTTTAGGATAACCTTGTCAATTGTTGCAAAGAAGGATTCTGATAGGGACTGCATTGAACCTAGTTTGCTCTGGGTAGTACTGCCAATGTAATAATATTGCCTTCCAACCCATGAAAATGGAGTGTCTTTCCATTTATTTAGGTCTTCTTTATTTTTTTCAACAGCATTTTACAGACTCGGGAGTATGAGATTTGCACTTCTTTTGTTACATTTGTATCAAAGCGTTGTACTATTTTGATGCCATTGGTAACTGGGCTTGCTTTCTTAATTTCATTTTTGGGTTGTTCATTGCAAGTACACGGAAATACAAATAAGTTTTGTATATTGGTCTTGTATCCTGCAACTTTGGTGAACTTGGTTATCAGCTCTAGTAGGGTGTTTTGTTGGTTGGTTGGTTGGTTGGTGTGTGTGTGGATTGTCCTGGATTTTCCATACACAAGATAATGTCACTGAGCATTATACCATCTCGAAAAACCTTTACACATGTAATAGTATGACACCTTTTTCATGGGCTCACTTTTATTTTTTGGAAGCAAAATATTCAAAAAGCTATTTTTCCAAATTGCTTTCGAGTTTCCATGATTCACTCCCCCGCACATTCCCATGCACACCCAGCACTCACTTCTGAGACCACTCGAGTTTCATCCCAGACAGGGTGGAGAAAGCCTGCACCATTTCCTGCTGCTCCTGGGAGAGGGAGGAGGGTGTAGGCATTGGGATGGAGAACGCACTCTTGAGTCTCACTGGGGCTGGCATCCCTCACAAACAGTTCGTCATTCACAATGCATAGACTGGAGGAAAAATGAGCCCTCAGACATGGACATATGGACCACCCCACACCCCAAACAACGATCCTGCTCCCACTGCCACTCAGCAACTAGTTTCCTTCCATATCCCTGCTGTGTCTGTATCCCAGGTTCCGTTACTGGTACCTCTGCCCCTCCCCACAAAGCCCACCTTTGGAGAGACTGTCTACCACCTTCACTCGATTTATAGGTTTATCCCCAACCCACGGGCAATTTCGCATTTACCCTTTACCACAGCCCAAGGAGTGGACGGTCTGATCGCCATTCTCGGAAGAAGACACTGAGTCACAGAGAAGTCATGTGGCTTGACTAAGGTCACACAGCGAGTGAGTGTTGGGTCAAGGAGAGAACCCATAGGCCAATTCCAGAGCCCATGAAGACTCACACCTCCAGATCCCATGTTCTTCTTAACCACTAGGCTAGACTGCTCCTGGGATCTCCCTGCTGGCTTTCCACAATTCTGAGTAAACCTAAGATCTGCGCCACCACATTCCCACGCCCCTGAGCCCAGGCTGGGATGGGCATTCCCGCCCACAACAGGGCTCTCACCTGGCATAGCTGGCAGGGGTAGCGATGAAGATCCAGGTGAAGGCACGCACACAGCCCTGAGAACTTCCTTCCACTTCAACAGCAAACAAACAACAGTACCCCTTAGAGCCACACGTGCTGTACATGCTCACGTGGTGGTCCCCAGTCAGGGTGTGACTAGACATTCATGCTGAGAGGGTAGTTGTTCACAGGGGCCAAGGTGTCGGGTATGGGGAGGGCAACTATAAGAGCAGTCTGCGCCCAGTGACAGAGCCCATGACAAACACTACACAAGTTCACGGGATGCATTTTTCACAGCCGCCCAAGAGGTGGATACTACTACCCCATTTTGCAAATGAGGAAACTGAGAGGTTCAGTAACGGCCCAAGTTCTCAGAGTAAGGATCTGGGATGAGAGCCACCAAAATCCACAGCCTGTGTCCCCAACGCCCAGGGTGTGCAGGGCAGACAGGCATGGACACAGCTCAGACCTGGATTGTCTGTGGGAAGCTTGAGGGCAGGAGAACACAGTGGGGAAGGGGAGGCGGGGGGAGGGGAGGGGAGGGGAGGGAACAGAAGGGAATACAAGGGGAGGGAAGGGAAGGGAAGGGGAAAGAAAGCGAAGGGAAGGGAAGGGGTCAGGGACGCTGGGTGGTTCTGGGAGTGAGCCTGGCCAGGGGGAGGCAGCAGTGGGGCATCTGCGCTGGGGGTCTACACACACTCACCTGCCTTGAACACTCCGCAGACGGAGAAGCAGAGCATCGTTTCCTGAAAGGGAAGAGCCCAGGCGCCCAGTCACCACCTCCACCTCCCACCCACCTGCGGCTTCCTGGGCCCATGCGAGGGAGGAAGCAGGCGCTCACCGTCTGGAACCACGTGTCCACCACGAAGGAGCTGAAGGCATGCTGAGTCTTGGGCAACACACAGAGGGTGTGCACAATGACACGTTTTGTGTGCTTCAGCAGCTGGACCCGCACGTCTGTGAGGGGAGGGGAAGCGAGCGAAGGTCAGGGGCTGCCATGCCCTGGGCCCTATGATTGACCCCTTCACCGCCCTTTCCCACCCAGTTTTCCCATCACACAAGCATGGGGGTCCTTGAGCTTCTTTATATTCCTGCTGTCCTTGAAGTACTTGCACAAGGTGCTTCTAGGAGACAAAGAGGAAGAGTGGGTGGTGGGCGTATGTAGGAGCTGGCCTGTGTCTGCTGGGGAGCCACACAGCCCGGGAGCAGAGTCTGGGCTGTGATGCTCACATGGCTGCGTCCTCGGAGTGGAAGGGAATGGTCAGGGAGAAGCAGGCCTCCTCGTGATAAGCACCAAGGAGATGCTGTCGGTCTCCACAGTCATGGATCAAGTAATACCTGAGGGGGAGTAATGAGGACAGTAGATCTCTGTGGTCTGGACCTCAAATGAGACGTGAGAAGTCCGATGAGCAGACCTGTGCTTAGGTGGCCGCAACTGTCCTAGCCCTCCTCCCCTTGCTCAGACTCCCAAGGGTACTTACAGCTGCAGGAATTGCAGGATTAGACTCTTCAGTGTCTCAGATCCTTTATAGCTTTCCTGGAATCAAAAGGCATTTGAGATTGTGTGGCTGATAAAGCCTCTCCTGCACCTCGCTAAATGTTGTTTGATCCTCTTCGTCACCTTGCAGGGCTTTATTACGTAGGGAGTGTCAACGTCAATGTTAATTGGTGAGGGTAACTCCTGCCCATCCTGGAGAAGGGAAGAGGAAATCAGGAGTGGAGACCAGGGGACTGTCCCTGGATTACCGGGGAAAAAGATGGGTCCAGGAGGGTGAGTGTCAGAGGTCAGGTATGAGGGTGACTGTCAGAGGTCAGGTGTGAAAGGGCACTGGAAATTCCATGGGAGAGCTTACAGTGGATGTCTTCATCATGTGGTCTTGGAAGTCTCTAGTGTTATATGCAACTTGTGTGTATGTGTATTTATGGGTATTTTTCCAACAACTATATCAATGTCATTTTCAGGAGTCCATGTCCCCCAAAATGGTTAAGGTTCTGATGCTAATATGTGATCTAGGCAAGACCCAAAGGGCTTGAGGGCAGGTGCAGAGGCCACCGACATTCGTAAGAGACAATGATTTACGTAGGCACTTACCAGGCGTAACAACTTCGGGAAACATTCTCTGATGGCCCTGTCCAAAACCAAAAATAGAGAAGAGGTGGTTGATAGTTCAAGGTTGCAATGCTTCCTTTGAGTTAAAACAGTAATACCATAAACAGAGATCAGTGTGTTCTGGCCAATCCAGCAGCACCCTTTGCCCACCTCTGCTCCTGATTTTAAGGGTTTTCAGTCCACTTGCCTGTTGAGCACTGAGCATCTGTCATCTTACTGTCTGAAAGGCACTGTCTCCTCACCTCTCTCAGTACCTTCACTTTAATATTCCTTCCCTCCCTCCCTTCCTCTCCTTCGCCTAGGTAGCTCCCACCCAGACTACTCGGACTCCCTTCTCCAGCATTTCAACCCATGCTGCAGGGCTTCCTTCTCCTCCCTCCCTTCCTCCAGGGCCCCACTGAAGGCTGTGGGGAGAAGAGGGGATGGAGTGGGAGCCCGGGGCTCTGCTACCTCACTGGGGGTCCAGCACTCTGGCAAGACCCGGACACCCCCCAGGGATGGCCCAGGATGCTGGGCCAGCAAGGTGAGTGAGGTGGGGCTCAGGGAGGGAGATGAAGGGGATGAAGACAGAAAGGGAGTGAAGGTAGGAAGGGAGAGATGAGAGAGACATAGGGACACAGAGACAGGGGAGAGAGAGACAACAAAGGGAAGGGAAAGAAGCTCTCCCGTGGTCGGGGTCCGGGAAGAAGAGAGAAGAAAGGGGAAACGGCACACTTGTTGCGGCTCTTCACCTGCCCCAGAATCGCCCAGACACACCAGGTAGGAAGGGAAAATATGCACATGTTGGGCTGGGGGCCCACTGGATGCTGGCTGAAACTTTGGCACCTGTGTGAGCTCAGCCAGACTTGGGCATGGGAAACCGAGCAGCCATAGGAGCAGATCTTCCCCAGAAAGAGGAAAGGGTCAGGTCCCAGCTCAGTATGGGGCTGAGGATCCGTGGCCCCCTCTGATGATCACCGTCTTCTCTCCCGATGACCCCTGCACCTCTCTGAGTTGGTTCTTTATCTGAGGAATCATACCTGTCTCAGGCTGCCCAGGGCTCCTGTGAAGGACCAGGCGGGATGATGTGACGTGTGCAAGGAGGGATGGAAAGTGCCCCTCAGAGGCCTGTCCTTCGGTCTCCTCTACCACCTCTGCCCTCTGCCTTCCACCCCTGCCTCAGGAAGCCCTCTGATCACTGGCAGGGGCCCACGTCTGGCCCCTTGACTCAAGGAGCCCTGCTTTTTCCCAAGGAGGGTCCAGCTCCTGGCACTGGGCCAGCAGAATGGATGTCATGACAGCAGCCACCCATGGCCTCAGCCCTCAGCATGGCGCAGGAAAGCCCCCATGTCAACCTGGGAGAGGAGGGGGGATCCCTTTGGAGAAAGGGGAAGAGGGCCCCTCTCAGAACGGGGGAGGCAAACCCCATCTCAGCACGAAGAAGGCAGGCTTCTCTCAGCAAGAAGCCCTGGACAGGAGGACCCTTCTCAGTCCAGGGCGCCAGCATCTGGATCAAGGCTGGTCGCTCCTGGTCCTGGTGAGGAGGAGAAGCCCTGCTTCCTGGGGCACACTCTTGGGAGGCCTTGCTGGAATATAGCTGGGCGCAGAGAGCTGGAAACAGACCCCAGAGCGCCTGCAGAGGTGAGCAGGTCAGGGGAAGGAAACTCCTCACCGGTGATAGGCACGGAGAAAGCAGAAGGTGGGGCCTGTGATCCTCCCAGAAGACCAGGGCTGCCACCTTTGGCAAAGGGGCACTGTCACAGATAGTCTAGGCTCCCATGGGTGAAGGTCACCAAGAAGGGTGACAGGGTGTTCACACTGACCTTACATAGGTGGACTGGTCTGGGAAGGTGTCACACAATGGGTTCCCTTGCAGCCACAGCTCTTCAAGCTTCAGCCCTTGCATCTTGTTCAACTCCCACACAGACGTCAGCTGAGAAATATGGGGCAGAAGTGGGAAAAGGAATCCCAGGGAAAGAGGGACATCTGGATCCCTGCACCCCCAGAACCCTCCCTCCCACACAGGTACCTTCACCTGCCTCCTGTCATCACTCTGATGGCCACTAACATGCCCCACCCCCCACTCTCAACCCAACTTTGACCTGGCTCCCTCTTCTCACCTCATTTTTGGAGAGGTTCAGGATCTTGACCGTGGGGGCCATCTGTATAATGTCAGACAGGCCATCCAGCTGGTACAGTTTGTTGCTGCTCAAGTTCAAGGACAACAACTTTGGGGCAAGAAGAGGTAGAGTGAAGGTTACTATCTAGGACCTTGGAGACAAATCTGCCCTCCATCCCATCTCTTCCACCCCCTACCCTAATACCAGCACTGGGCCTACAGCCTCACCTCAGGGAAATACTTTTCGATGACCTGCAGGGTGGCAGCCATGCAGCTTCTTCGATTCAGAAATATATCAATATCACAGCCCACCAAGTCTTCAGGAAGGAGAGGGGAGGGAATAGGATGGCTGAGTGGGGTGTGGGGCCAGCACCAGCCCCTCCCCACGTTACCATCCCTAAGTCTCCCTCCAGGAAGACCCCTCTGCCCTCACCCGCCCTAGAATTACTGCTGTCAGCCGTACCTGGGTCAAGGCGGAGCCTCTGGAGGTTGAGAGCTTGCTGGGAGACATCAAATCGTTTGCTCAAGGTCAGCTGCGGAGAGAGAGATGGAGAGAGCCGCTCTGAGGCTGTGGTGGTGGCAGGGAAATCGGGGGCGAGCGGGACGGGGGTCTGGAGGAAGGAGAGGTGGGTCTGAGCATTGGCACACAACATGCCTTGCATCTGCATTACCTTTAGCTGCTCCATTTCTTCTGGCTTCAACTTATACCGCACAGAGTAGGGAACAGTGGAGGGCCTGACAAAGACAGGTATCTACAGCAAGAAGAGGTGGGGTAAGCACCAGGAACTCTAGTTCCAAAGAAGACAACCAGCCCCTGGCCTGTACTCCTTCCTCAGGACGAGGTACACGTAACGCCCTCGACACACACCTTTCGGCTCTCCTCGTCACGAATCTTGTAGCTGACATCCATCAATGCAGAGGCAGTGCTAGCTTCCTGGACAAAGAACCGAGCCCCATTTTGCATAAAGTGCAACTACAGGGATTGAATGCAACAGCAATAGTTTCAGAAGCCAGCAGACCCTGCTGAACCAGGTGTCTCTCTCCCCCTTCCCTATGCCCATGCGTCTGGCTTCGGCATTCTTTCTTACGTCCACTGCAGTGAAAGGGACACTGCAATGGCTCTGGATTGAGTTCATTAGCCATGTTTTGTCATACTTTATCCCATAAGGAATCTAAGGATGAAAAGAAGCAATGGGAGAGAGGACAGACAACAGGGAATTTAGGCTGGAGGAACAACCTTTTCCTCTTCTTTTCCGGCCTTCTACTGAGCTTGAAAGGGCTTGTAAAGAAGGGACCACTGGCATGATTTCTTATGGGTGTGCGTAATATGGATTTCCTAAATACTCTTTCTCTCCAGTCAAACTCTCTTCCACATAATCAAGGTGTCAGAGATGATCTTCCTTTTATAAATTTCCAGGAGATCCTACCCAGCGCACACACTGCTTGCCCCTCAGACAAGGTCTCCAGAGGCTCGACCCTCCATCTCCCACACTCAGCTTGCCAAGCTGAGACCTCCAATGTGGAGTTGCTCCATATCCTTGGCAGTAGTTTCCATCTTTGCTTTGACACAGGCTCCTCCGTTCTCCTCACGGTCAGCCTGCTCCCTGTACATTGCTTCTCTGAACCTGCCCTTAGATGAACAAGACTGTTAACTCCTGGTAATAAAAAGGACAGATTACAAACTGTCCCCAGTGAAAGAAACCAGCATCTCTACATGAGACCAACACAACTCCCCCTGGCTTTTCTCTCCTGCACATTCCATACATTTTTCAGGATACTCACTGTGACCCTGAACCAGCTCCCTGGGGTTCCATCTTGTGTGTTCTCCCTCTTTCTCTCTCCAGAGGTTTTCTCTTTCTCTACACAGTAGTATGCATGTGGCCTTCACTATGCCATTTCACTCCTCTCTTGTTGCCTCGGATGGTACAGGGAGAGCTGCAGGGGGGATGTGGAGAGAAGGACGGTGAGTGGCCATAAGTGCTAAGAAAGTCTTCTGTACACCCTCGTGTCTTTGACACCAGCACTACAATTAGGATTGCTCAACCATTATTTCACTTCTAGCATGCTTCAGTTTTGCAGTGAGAGAAGAAAAACAAGTCCACGGAGCGTGAGAGAGGTGCATAGTCCCAGGGGCTGCTGTGTACAAACCCTGCTGCCTGGCCACTTACTGTCTTACTTCGGGGTCCTCCTGGACATCCCTCTTCACCACGTTTCCATCATCCTCCTGGAGGTGTGAGGGCTGAGGCTCACACCCATCGTGTTCATAATGAGGGCTCCTCTCGCCAGAATTACCTGGGAAAGAACTCCAACCTTTCTTTCTTCCTTGAGGTGGTCTACCACCATCACTGTATTCTGAAAAGAGGAACAAAAATACAAGTTTGCAGACACATCTGTGGTCCACTTACCACGTACCATGTCTTAGGCTAACAGCATGGTAGGGCAGGCCAAGTGCCAACGTGGCCTAAGGGACCAGTCCCACAAGCCTCAGAAAGGACACTCTTCTGCCTGCCCAGAGAGGACAGTCTTATCCGACAGATGGCACTATCAGGGGAAGAATCGAGGAGGAGCAGGATGAGGAAGAGGACGACAAGGAGGACAAAGAGGGAGGAGGGAGGAGAGGACAACTGCGCTGAAACTTTTAAAACAGTGGTGCAGGACTGATAAAGAACCGAGGTGTATGCGTCCATGGGTTAGACTGGACACCAGTCATATAGATACCAGGAAGGCACCCGAATCTTGCCTTCTCTCAGGACTTTCCAGCAACCACACCAATACCTCTCTCGTGCTTCCCAAATCCAATGAGCCACCATACCGATTCCACTAACAACCAGCAAGCTAGCTGGACTTCCTTTGCCAGTGCACTTGGAGCTTTAATGTCAGGTGGCACTGATGTAAGAGCCTCCTGAACTGTCTCCCTCCCTCCAGCCTTGCCCTGAACAATACTCTGTTTGAAAGAGCCAGAGTGAGCTCTCTATTGGGCCAGCCTGAAATGCCTTTCAGCTCAGCAGGCAACTCTTCCTAACTTCAGCCCTTCTATAATAAGGGTGTGAATGATAACCTGGAATGATGTTTCAACCACCATTTCCAAGTGTCTAGGGATTCTTCTTTTTGCATTCTATAACTGGTTTCTAATTTGATTCCATGGTGGTCAGGGAACGCTCTGTGAGATTTCAATTCTTCATTTTTTCATTTATATTTATTTATTTTATATTTAATTTTTTTTTTTTTTGCGGTACGCGGGCCTCTCACTGTTGTGGCCTCTCCCGTTGTGGAGCACATGATCCGGATGTGCAGGCTCAGCAGCCATGGTTCACGGGCCCAGCCGGTCCACGGCATGTGGAATCTTCCCAGACTGGGGCATGAACCCGTGTCCCCTGCATCGGCAGGCGGATTCTCAACCACTGGGCCACCAGCGAAGCCCCTATTTTTATATTTTTTAATATATTTATTTCTTTATTTATGGCTGCGTTGGGTCTTCATTGCTGCACACGGGCTTCCTCTACTTGCGGCTAGTGGGGGCTACTCTTTGTTGCGGTGCCTGGGCTTCTTGTTGCGGCGGCTTCTCTTGTTGCGGAACATGGGCTCTAGGCGCACGGGCTTCAGTAGTTGCGGCACGCAGCCTCAGTAGTTGTGGCTCGAGGGCTCTAGAGCACAGGCTCAGTAGTTCTGGCGCACGGGCTTATTTGCTCCGCGGCATGTGGGATCTTCCTGACGTTGGCTCAAAACTGTGTCCCCTGCATTGGCAGGCGGATTCTGAACCACTGCACCACCAGGGAAGTCCCTCAATTCATTTAGAATTTATTGAGGTTTTTCTGATTGTCGAGGAGATGGTCTAACTTGGTGAATGTTACAGAGACCCTCCGGGAAAATCCTGTACTCTGCTGTTGGTGGGCGGACTGTTCTCTTTATGTCATGTATATCTTGTTAGTTTACTGTGTTATTCAGGTCTCCTGTATCCTTGCTGATTTTCTCCCTAGTAATTCTGTCACTTGCTAAGAGGGAGGTGGGTGTGGAAGGCCCCCACTATAATTATAGATCTGGCTCTTTCTCCTTTCAGCTCCATAAGTTTTTGCTTCATGTACTTTGAGGCTCCTTTGTTTGGTGCGTACACATTTAGGATCTTTATGTCTCCCTGGTGTCCTGATCTTTCGTCATTCTGTAAGGCCTCTCTTTGGTTCTTGTTCATTTTCTTTACTCTGACATCTACTGTACTGGATACTGAAGCCACAGTCACGCTTAGAAAGTGTCCTGGTTATATCTCACCTTGTCTTCACTCCTAGGAGTTGTGTTGCTGCTCACCCCTCCGCCCACAAATTCTCCCCTCCAACATATCTAATTCACCATGCGAAGAGATGTGGAAGCCTTTTGGCATGTGCAGAAATAAGATAGTGTCAATTCTCTCTCCTTCTGGGGGCTTTTCCAGTTATGAAGTTCTGGAGATGAAAAGAGGGAGGCTGGGATGCAGATAAGGAATTGGACTGACAGTTCCTGTCACATGGTACACACACAGTATACATTAATAAATGAATGAGAAGCAGGATAGAAACTACACATATGCCCTTTTAGTCTTTCTATACACATCTGAATGTTTCAAAGTAAGTTAAGATCACACTTTACCTGGTTTTTTACAATAGACTTTGAGGAAACTTTTCACTTCTGTTTTTAAAATATATATTTTCCATTGAGGGGAAAAAGAAAAATGTGTAGAAAATGGAGAGCGATGCCACCTGGTGACCAGAGTCAGAACTGCAGGTGTAAAAGTCTGAACTGGGGCCTTGGCAAAGGATGGGGGATGGAAGGGACTGTGGTGTTGGTGGGGAGGGGAATGAATTTCATCCTAAAAGCAAGATTTCTAGACTTCACACTGGCAGCGATCCTTCTGTATTCATGCCCATGCTGGGATCTTCAAGCCCTGGGACTGGAAATCTGGCCCCTAAGTGAACTGAGTAGAAAGCTGCATGAGTTAGTGTATGAATAATTGGTGTAAAGAAATTTGAGACAAAGGGACATATACAAATACACACACATACAAAGAACTGTCAAATCAATTCTTTTGATCTGCTTCCGAAGCCATGAATATATGAATAGCGTATTGGTAATCAGTTTGCAATCTTTTGTATTTTTAACATTTTACTCAATGTTTCCATTCTGGAAACAGCATAGAAATGCAGTTATAAAATAAAAACATCTTCTATCTTCAACAATCCACACTCAGTGATTTATTACCAAAGAAATCTGTTTAGTGTCTAAGTCAATAAATGTATTTCTGCACTATTATTTTGTGACTTGGCTGCTGATATACCTGTTTAACAAAACTTTATCTCAGTACTTTGTTAGGGCACCAATGAATACTTCTCTTTGTTTAACACGTATGGAAAAATATAGACATGCGTTTTAAGAAACCAAAATTACATTGCCACACCCATCTGTCCCTACCTTTTGCCCACCATAATACAAAGAGAGTTTCTCTTCACTTATAGGTGCCTACTCTCCAGATTTTTCTCTGTATGTAATGCACTAACATATTTAATCACCCTCATACACCCATGTTCATATATATTCTTTTGCAGTAAAAGGGTCATCATATTTTACTTTGTACATCATGACAACCCTGTTTGCTTAATATGATTCATTTCCTATTAATTTATTTAGTTTGGTTTCTTTTCAAGTGGTTTTTCTGTACATCCGCTCTTGATATCATTGACCTAACTCTACTGTTTAAGAATATTTTGTACATTGAAGAGATAAACCTACGTCTGAATACAATATCCCCCAGATTTTCCACACCTTTTGTGACTTTTGAAATGCAGAGGATATCTAATCCTTTTTAATGAGTTTTAGTGTTTTTATTTCACTTCACGTTGTTTTAGAGAGAACAAGTGAATAATAATGCCTTCTGAGATGTCGAATGTCAGTTCATAGGATAAAATGTAACTCCAGGTTACTTTGTGTAACTCCAGATTATGAATCCTGGAGCAGCAATTGGTAAGGTTGTTTCTAGGTCACGTTACTTAACTTTTAAGTTCTGTTCCCTGAAATGAATTCAGCAAGGTAGCAGGGTAAAAGATTAATATACAGAAATCTGTTGCATTTCATTACACTAATAATGAAATATCAGAAAGGAAAGTAAACAAATAATCCCATTTAAAATCCCATCAAAAAATGAAATACCTAAAAATAAACTTAACCAAGACGTGAAAGACCTATATGATGAAAACTATAGAACATTGATAAAAGAAATGGAAGGTGATTCAGAGACATGGAAAGGTGTCCCATGCTCTTAGACTGGAAGACTTAATATTGTTAAAATGGCCATACTACCCAAAGCAATCGACAGACTTAATGTAATCCCTATCAAAATACCTGTTACATTTTTCATAAAACTAGAACTAATAATCCAAAAATCTATATGGAACCACAAAAGACCCAGAATTGCCAAAGCAATCCTGAGGAAAAGAACAGAGCTGGAGGCATAACCCTCCCAGACTTCAGGTCATACTACAAAACTACAGTAATCAAAACAGCATGGTACTGGTACAAAAACAGACATATAGATCAATGGATAGAACAGATAGCCTAGGAATAAACCCACCCACCTACGGTCAAGTAATCTTCAATAAAGGAGGCAAGAATATACAATGGAGAAAAGACTGTCTCTCCAACAAGTGATGCTGGGAAAGCTGGACAGCTCCATGTAAATCAATGAAATCAGAACACTCCCTCACACCATATACAAAAATAAACTTGAAATGATTTAAAGACCTAAATATAAGATGTGACACCATAAAACTCCTAGAAGAGAACATAGGTGAAACACTCTCTGACATAAATCGTAGCAATATTTTCTTAGATCAGGGCCCCAAGGCAAAATAAATTAAAGCAAAAATAAACAAATGGGACCTAATTAAACTTAAAATCATTTGCACAGTCAAGGAAGCAATCAACAAATGAAAAGACAACTTATGGAATGGGAGAAAAATGTTTGCAAGTGATGTGACTGACAAGGGGTTAATATCCAAAAATATACAACTCCATATCAAAATATAAACAACTCAATCAAAAAATGGGCAGAAGATCTAAATAGATATTTTTCCAAAGGAGACATAAAGATGGCCAACAGGCACATGAAAAGATGCTCAACATCACTAATTACTAGAGAAATGCAAATCAAAACCTCACATGAGTCAGAATGGTTATCATCGAAAAGTCTGCAAATAATAAATGCTGGAGAGGGTGCGGAGAAAAGGGAACCTCCTACACTGTTGGTTCGAATGTAAATTGGTGCAGCCACGTGGAGAGCAGTATGGAGGTTTCTTAAATAGCTAAACACAGAGCTGCCATAGGATCCAGCAATCCCACTCCTGGGTATATATCCAGAAAGAAATGAAAACTCATACACACACACACACACACACACACACACACACACACACACACACAGGACTATTACTCAGCCATTGGCAGCAACATAGTTGGACTTAGAGAATATTATACTTACTGAAGTAAGTCAGACAGAGAAAGACAAATATTATATGATATCACTTATATATGGAATCTAAAAAATAATACAAATGAATCTATATACAAAACAGAAACAGTCTCACAGACATAGAAAACAAACTTATGGTTACCAAAGGGGAGAAGGAGGTGGGAGGGACAAATTAGGAGTATGAGACTGACAGATACAAGCTACTATACATAAAATAGATAAGTAACAAGGATTTATGGTAAAGTACGGGGAACTGTATTCAATAACTTTTAATAACATATAATGGGAAATAATCTGATATCCGAATCACTTTGCTGTGCACCTGAAACTAACACAATATTGTAAATCAACTGTACTTCAATTTTAAAAAATACACACAAAAAATTCTGATTCTGATCATTTATAAGTACCTATTGGTCTTGAAAAGAGTTTAGGATTAAATGAGATAAAATGTAAAACCCCTTTCATATAGTAGTTGTGTACATGTTAATATCCTACCATTCAGGTTCTCTTTCCAAAGGGCAACAGCTTGTGCTGCCTTCTGGGTCCAGTCCAGCACCTCAAGAATCAGCTAGTCATTGTGGCCCCCACACCCAGTCCTCTTGGCCCCCAGAGTAGGATTTCATCCCTACCATCATCTTCATGTCCAATGGGGAGCATGACACAGCCCAGATTCCACATCAGGCGAGGTTTCCACTATCAGTCTTTTAAGCCCTGGAATTCTATCATCTAAAACAGGAGGCTGCTGCTTGATCTGTGTAGAGGGCAAAGTGTAGACATGTGACCCTGGAAAATTTACACATTCCGTGAGTCTGAGGTTGGCCCTCTGTAAAATGGGACTAAGGGTGCCTACTTCTAGACTTGTAAGAAGAAAAGGAGAAAACCTCAAAGAATGTCTGGCAGGCAATAGGACTTTGAGATATATTACTCCTGGCCCACCTTGCCTCCTCTGTCCTATAAAATAGATTTGAAACAGCATCTGGAAATGTAGCAGCAAGAAGTGAACTTTGGTGCCATCTCATCATTTCCTTTTTCCTCATGCTTTCTTGTCTCTTTTTTTTCATTCTAGTTTGACCAGAGGCAATTTCTTATTGAGCCCCAGGAAGAAGGATTAGCACAGAAGAGCAAAGAACAGGAACAGGTCAGCTAGACAGAAGTCATCAAACGTATGTCCAGTTCCAGAGCCATCAACTGACCACAGGACCTGGGTTGAGTCTCTTTCCCTGTGTCGGCCCGAGTCCTAACATAGAAGTACACTCAATATAGAAACAGGGGTTAGGGGTGGGGCCTTTTCGGCCAGAAGACCAGGATTTGATACTGGGAACCATTACTGGCTGGTTGACTTATCTTGAGCAAGTAATTCATCTAATATGTGTGCTATAATTGTTGCTATCTTTTATTACTATTGTGGGTTTATTCTTTCAGTTTTATGAGTATTATTATTTTTCTTACCACCCAGCCAAGTGTGAATGGTAGGAGTGATGATTAGCACAAAGTTAGGGACGAACCCTACTGAGGCTGGAGAATATAGGAAGTGAAGACAGAGAATGGAGGTGAAGTAAGGAGACAAGCCCTGGACTCTCTCTGGATGCCAGGCCCTGTGCCCACCCTTTCATGACCCAGGGAAGGTTTTAACCCGACAGCACTCCTGGCTCTCAGCTGCAGACAGTGGTGACCTGGGGGCTGCCAGGGAGGTGCCCAGATGAAGGACTATACCCTTATTAGCTCCCTCCCCACTGAAGACCACCAGAGCTGCCTCTCCATTGCCATCTCCCTGCTCTTGGCTTCTGGGTACCAGAAAAGGTACCCCGTGGAAACTTCCACACCTGACCCTTGAAGGGCTTTCTCCTCATACAAAAGATACTCTACCTTCCTCAGTCCTCAAAGGTTGTCCTGCACAACTTACATTCCCACCAACAGGGAAAGAGGGTTATGACCCAGCAAACCCACTACTGGGCATATACCCTGAGAAAACCATAATTCAAAAAGAGGTAGCACAATGTTCACTGCAACACTATTTACAATAGCCAGGACATGGAAGCAACCAACGTGGCCACTGAAAAATGAATGGATAAAGAAGATGTGACACATATATACAATGGAATATTTACTCAGCCATAAAAAGAAATGAAATTGAGTTATTTGTAGTGAGGTGGATGGACCTAGAGTCTCTCGTACAGAGTGAAGTAAGTCAGAAAGAGAAAAACAAATACCGTATGCTAACACATGTACATGGAATCTAAAAACCAAAAACGTTCTGAAGAACCTAGGGGCAGGACAGGAATAAACACGCAGACGTATAGAATGCACTTGAGGACAAGGGGAAGGGAAGGGTAAGCTGGGACGAAGTGCGAGAGTGGCATGGACTTATATACATTACCAAATGTAAAACAGACAGCTAGTGGGAAGCAGCCGCATAGCACAGGGAGATCAGCTCGGTGCTTGGTGACCACCTAGAGGGGTGGGTTAGGGAGGGTGGGAGGGAGACTCAAGAGGGAGGCATTATGGGGATGTATATACACATATACCGGATTCACTTTGTTATACAGCAGAAACTAACACAACGATGTAAAGCAATTATACTCCAATAAAGATGTTAAAAAAAAAGCAGTCAAGAAACAATAGTGCAGAGTCCTAGCACTGCTCTGTGATGTTGGTGCCTCCGAGTGACCTTCTAAGCCACAAGCTTGGGCTTTACCTACACCCACCCCACTCTAATGTGTTAATTTTATGTGCTTTTTTCCCCCCCGATAGCACATGAAATTTAACACATAACAAATTAACACATAAGGATGAAATAAGTCCTCCCCAAAACCACAGTCCTGGGCATGGTGTAGAAAGTAGTGTTAAGAGCCTAAGCAGTGGGTACAGGTAAGCGCTGTTGACTTCAGTTTCAGGCAGGTCTAAAGGAAATTAAACCAAATCTAATGAGTTGTAGTTTTTATTTTCAGAGGAAAAGGGTAGAGTGATTACTGTGGGCCACACACTTGAGAAGGGTAACTCATTTAAGAGAGGTAACTCTATAGATTACGTACTGTTACAGAACTTTACAGATGCGAACACTGAAGTCCAGAGGTATTAAATCAATCACCTGACTAAGAGGTCACGGATATTGCAGATGGCAACACCAGGAGTGGCCCACAGGTCGTCTGGCTTCAGACTCTGTTCTGCTCACCCACCAGGTTCCTCACCAGAAGGTAACATTTGGTTCAGCCTTACTACTTCAGAAAATCTGGCAAATCAGCCCCACTTACTGAAAAGTTGAGATCTTGAGAGAGCTCTTTGGGATGCCATGCTAATTAGACCCAAATTTGAATCTATTTCATGGCCTCTATTTAAGGTTTGTGTATAGATATAAACGTATCTCTAATATGTGAAATATGTGTATATGAGTTGTTTATGAATTGCTTGATGATAGCTGAAAACATTTCCTTCTTTTAAATAAACACTGAAAAGAAGGTATCATAAAGTTTAGTCACCATACTCCCCGTGCCTGAATTACAACAATTACAAATGAGTGGAATCTGAATTCATTAGATTTTACAGTGCATATTCCGTCTGTGTCTCCACAGAAAGAACAGAGAAAGGAGGACAATATATATCGTAGGGTTTTTTTTTTATTGCAAATCCAGAAACACCTATTTTGCTGATTTGTGTGGGAAGCTGCAGGATCATCAGTATGTCCAAAATAAGTGTGATCTGATCTTTCTGGTTTGCTGGCCTCGGTAAACGATGCTTTACATTGTTCAGATTATTTTGCTAGGTTCCTGCAATGTGGCATGGCTGCATAAATAAGCTGAAGAAAATGCAACAGATCAAATTTTCCACTGTGGTTACAGTTGAGGTATTAAGAAAAGACAAGAGACTCTGTGGTTCTAGGCCTACTGAAAAATGCCCTAGTTTGGTGTAAAGAATTGTAAGAGAAGACAGTTATTCGTGCAGGTCACTGTGTCTCATGTAACTGTGGAGAATTATTTGTGGGACACATAAATTCAGGAGACAAAAAAGGAGGCATATCTTTATTTAAAATAGAGCCTATTATGAAACTTTACGCTGGATTTAGGAAACATCTCCATGTAGTCATAGGATGGAATCTGATACCAAGACCTGATATAGTTGTTATAATTAGGTACAGATGAGCAGATCAACAGTGCAAGATGCAGAACAATTTTATCGAGCCTATCTATGCTCACCTGATGGTGATTGGGGTCAACTTTTTTGACCAAAAGTCCAATTCTGGCCTCTTCATTATCCCTCTTAAGTCAGATTTTGCTCCTGTCAGACCTGATAACTCAAATTAATCATTCTTTCTCTGAGATGATGATCCGGAGTTCCTCAGGACCTTTTGAAAACATTTAGCTACATCAGTGGGGCCCTGTCACCATGCTCTACTATATATCACGGGGGCGGGGAAGAAACTCTATGGTTAAAGATCTGTGTATCTGGGGTCCAGTTTAGGCATTACATTTATCAGGCACTGTGTTTAGGCAGCATGATAAACCATTTCTCTTGCATGTGATTTGGCAGGATTTCACGGGAACAAATTTTCCTTCTTTTATCTTTTTTGTTTTGAGGTGGCCACTTTGGGAGTTGGTGCCAGTGATTTTAGGAGGAGGAGTGGCTTTATCTAACACAGAGAATTGGGAAAGGGGAGCAACAGAACAGTTGTGATGCTGTTTACCTAAAGGTAAATACTCAAATTCTTCTTGTTATAACACACATATGTACAACTAAACTAGATGTCGTATGTGACTTTACTTTCAGAAAGCAAATTTGACTTACCTAGCAACAGTACACAGGAGATAGCGTCAGATGGGGCTGTATCATTATGGAAACTGCATTCAGAACCTCTTTTTCTTTGTGTCTTTGTGAAATTCGTTAAGATATATGGAAGTAAGTTTATTGTCAGTGTTTTTTTTTTGTTTTTTTAACATCTTTATTAGAGCACAATTGTTTTAAAATGGTGTGCCACCCTCCGCCCTAAAACAAAGTGAACCAGCCACACATACACACACGTTCCCATATCTCCTCCCTCTTGTGTCTCCCTCCCTGCCACTCTCCCTATCCCACCCCTCCAGGAGGTCACAAAGCATGGAGCTGCTATCCCTGTTCTGTGTGGCTGCTTCCCACTAGCTATTTTACATTTGGTAGTGTATATATGTCCATGCCACTCTCTCACTTTGTCACAGCTTACCCTTACCCCTCCCCATATCTTCAAGGCCATTCTCTAGTAGGTCTGTGTTTTTATTCCCGTCTTACCCCTACGTCCTTCATGACCTTTTTTTCCCTTAGATTCCATATATATGTGTTAGCATACGTGACCCTGGGTACATGGCAAATCTCTGGTGCCTAACCTCCTCATCTGTCAAATCAAAGTCCTGGGTTAGATCACCGGTAGCAAACTAGTTGCCCACAGACTGCTCCTCTTTTGGCCTGCAGAGTCTCATGTGTGTTTTCTTTCTTTTTTGGCTGTGTTGGGTCTTCATTGCTGTGCACGGGCTTTCTCTAGTTGCAGCGAGCGGGGGCTACTTTTCATTGTGGTGCACAGGCTTCTCACTGCGGTGACTTCTCTTGCTGCGGAGCACGGGCTCTAGAGCGCAGGCTCAGCAGTTGTGGCGCACGGGCTTAATTACTCCGTGGCATGTGGGATCTTCCCAGACCAGGGATTGAACCCATGTCCCTGGCATTGGCAGGTGGATTCTTAACCACTGCACCACCAGGGAAGTCCTCATGTGTGTTTTTAAACTCAGTTGTTGCCCATTTTCTAATGTTGGGAAATTTCACATAAAAATACAATTATTTAGCTTCTTCTGAGAAGCAAGAAGGTCTGGCCACAAGGGGCCCCTGTGACCACATGGCAGCACTGGGAGTGGACATGCGGGCAGTTGCCTCCCCAGCAAGGGCTCGTGCGGGCTCCCGGGTGCTTCACTCAGCCCCACTGCCCGTCTGAGTAGGCATCTGAGTCTGTGCCCTCAAGGCTGATACCTCTAAAGCTGTATTCTCTTGTATCCTGAGAGCGAAGGGAAAATCTCTGGAGCATAACGGGGCATGTAGCAGCACACTGACACCAGGACTCCCAGCAGCAGCCTCAGGCCAGCCACGCTCACCTTCTATCCAAAGCCCACCACCTTTCCAGTCACTCCTCTTTCTCTTCCCCGTCGCTACAGGCCCCAACAACCCTCCCTCAGTTGTGAACTCCAAAGACAATGCTGCATGTGATTCAATGCAGACCCCCACCACTACCAAATACAGAAGAGATGATCGACATATTCCATTAAAATATGATAAATGCTTGGTTAAGAAATGCTTCAGGTGTGTTTAGTTTCCTCCATTTAAAGGCTCCCAGAAGGCTGGCATATGATATGGCTACTGTGCAGACTATACCTACACCTACTATATAGGGCTGGGTGACTTGCACGAGGGATCCCACTGAACCCTCCCAAGCAGCCTATGAACTTGATAATCTAGTTCACCTTTTGTGAATTTAGAAACTGAAACTCAGAAATTTCCAGCTCACCCAAAGTCAAACAGTTAGCAAGCAGAAGGGTCAGGATGCAAACCCCAATCTCCAAGACCTATTTCTGTGTGCCCACCCCCCATGCAAGTGGCACAAAAAAGAGGCTGTTGCCAAAAGATTAAAAAACCTACTTTGTTTTCAACTTCATCCGAACACCTTTTTCTAAAACCCAAACACAAAGCCCCATTATTAAGCGTGTGTAGGGCTTCCCTGGTGGTGCAGTGGTTGAGAGTCCGCGCCCTGGTCCGGGAAGACCCCACATGCCACGAAGCGGCTGGGCCCGTGAGCCATGGCCGCTGAGCCTGCACGTCTGGAGCCTGTGCTCCGCAACGGGAGAGGCCACAACAGTGACAGGCCCGCGTACCGCAAAAAAAAAAAAAAAAAAAAAAAAATAGAGTGTGCAGGCCTCAGGAGGGGAATGGCCATACTCTGAACAAGCACCACACTCCTGCCAGCCACTCAGTTAAGTTGTCTGAACCTTGAGGTCCATGGATACAATGTTACAAAAGCACCAGAGACCCATGCTTCCAGCAAAGCGGCCACTAGAGCCACGGTCACTCCCTCCTGTTACAAAATATCTAGAATAAGTAAGTAGTCATGATAGACCCAAAGTAGTAAACTATCATTGCAAGGTATTTTACTACTCTGAAAAGCTGGGCAGGTGTTTGACAGATGCCAGAAACCCCTGGATAAAAAGGAGCCTTGAAGGGCACACGTCAGTAGACAAGGTGGCCACAGAGAAAATCTCCAAGGGATAAAGACAGGCTTGTCCGTCTCACCACAGCTCTGGCTGAGGAAGTCTCACCAGCAGGCTCTCAAACAGATTAAGGATTGGTCTCTACACTGCCTGATGGCCAGAAAACCCAAGCCACAAAATTTCCTTCACGTACCCTGTGCTGGCAGCACAGCAGGGGCCCTCCCAAGTCCTCTCAGGAAGCACTCGGCCCTAATCAAGAGATCAGGGAAGCCTCAGATTTGATCAAACATGAGTCCACAAGCAGATACAGGATACAAAATAAATAAGAAAGTATTTCACGAACAAGGAACAAGAGGCTATCAAGAATAGCCAGATTTTGGGACTTCCCTGGAGGCCCAGTGGTTAGGACTCCACGCTTCCACTGCAGGGGGCATGGGTTCGATCCCTGGTCGGGGAACTAAGATCCTGCAAGCTGCATGGCGTGGCCAAAACAAACAAACAAACAAATAAGCAAAAAACAGATTTTGAAGAGATGAAGAAATTAAAAATAATGAGTGGGGGAGGGAGGGGCTTCTTCATTACAAAAAAAAAGCAAGCTAATATATGTAGAGGATACGACAGATTTAGAAAATCACCATTTTGCAACCACCAATGCAATAACTGATAAGGCAATGACCATCAATGAATGCTACAGCCATAGGGTAAAAGGATATTCAGGACGTCTCGAACTGTCACTTCCCAGATGATTATAAATTTCAGAGGGAACCAGTCCCCTCACAGTAGAACGTGGCGTCAGCCCCCTGTTGTGATGCAGGTTCCAGACACATCACCTGCATCACGTTCTGCCAAAGGACTGAATGTTTCAGACACAATCAGACAACCACTGGAGGACAGCTGTAGGGTACTCTACAAAACAACTGTCCTGGGCTCTTCAAAAATGTCATTGTCATAAAAGAAAACAAACCAAAAATGCAGGGGACAGGAACCGTTCTCGATAAAGAGACTAAAGAGACAATAATGAATGCAATGTGTGATATGTGATTATAATTCAATTTAAAAATATAAAAAAATGAAAGAGCCACAAACTGAAATGACTTGGAGATATTTTAATATAAACTAGATATTAGCCAATTTTATTAGCAACATTACATTTCTTGGGTGGATGACCATATCATGGGAATGACAGAGAAGGTCCCTTTGCACTTACTTTCAAATGGTTCAGAAGTAACATAGAGAAAACACAAATCTCACAAAATATTTACCCTTAGTTACCTATGAGTAGAGTACAGAGGGATTCATCAAACTGTTCTTTCCACTCTTTTGTAGGTTTCAAATTTTTCAAAATGGAAAATATTCAATGGACTGGATTAAAGAGTAGTTTCCTAACAGCTTACAAGACAGACTGGAAGAGAGGTCTAATGAAGCTACCCAGAACGCAGAAGAGTCAAAACAACAGAAAACATAAAAGAGGTTCAAAGACTAAGAAGACAAAATGAGAAGCTCCAGCCCAGGATTTCCCAGTCTTGGCACCGTGGGCATTTTGGGCCAGAGAACTCCTCCTGCAGGGGCTGCTCTGTGCTCTGCAGGGTGCCCTGCAACCCCCCCGGCCTCCACCCACAAGATGCCAGCAGCACTCCCGGCCCAACCAAGTATGACAACCGAAAACATCTCAGGACAGTGCTAAATGTTCCCCGGGGGGCAAACTCGGCCCCAGTGGAGGACCTCTGCAGTGGAGGTCCTCACCTAGCTGGAGTTCCAGAAGAGAAGACAGAGAACAGGGAAAGGCAGCATCTGAAGAGACAAAGGCTGACCAGTTCCCAGAACTTATTAGACACAATATGTACTCAGATCCATATCAAGCAGGATAAATGAAAATAAATCCACACTTTGACATATCACAGTGAAACACCAAAACCAAAATATCCCAAAAACATCCAGAGAGAAAAGACAAAATCCTCAAAACCAGTCTTCTCAAAAGCAACAGTAGAAGCCAAAAGGTAGCAAATATCACTGAGAGAAACAGTATTGAGAGAACACATCTGTCGACTGAATTATATATCCAATATAACTATCTTTCAAAACAAGGGCAACACAATAAATACAAACCTGACTTTGCCACCAACAAACCTCTAGAAGGAACTTCTTAATGATGTACTTTAGGAAGGAAATGGAGGGAGAGCAAAGGTCTAAGATATGAGAAGGAACAGTAAGCAAATAAATGGTAAATACAGTGACAAGCAGAAAGGGAATTAAAGCTCACGTTTATACTTGTTCACAAATATAGCACTTCCTCCTCTATGGTTAGACACCAGTAAAAGACATACTATCAATTCAATCATATGACTTCAAAATAATAATTAGAGTCATCATCTTACAACCGCCACTTTAATAACTCCCTCAAACAGGCAGGGCTGTGCTACTGCTTCAGAAAGGCTAAGGGACTTGCCTGGGGTCTCAGCACCAGAGCTGGAACCCCTTTCTTTACACAATGACTCCCCCAGGCTCCTCCTCTCCTGCACCAAGCAGCCCTCCTGAAGAACAAGCAGGGCCCAGACTGGGGACTCTAGTGCGTTTCAAGCACCCAGCCAAGCCCCTCACAGATCCCACAAGTTGTCCTGCACCCTCGACCTGGAAGGCCCTTTTCTTCCCTGCAAAGTCAAATGTCAAGCTTCAACCCCTCCAGCCACACCAAGCCAAGTGTCACCTCCTGCTACAATTCCAGCTGCATTTAAGATCGGGCGATGCCTCGCAGCTTAGTGCTCAACTGGAGTTTTTCATGCTGCCATGGTGTCCTCTCTGCCCTGGAGAGACTATAAGGCCCTTGGAGATAAAAATCACGTCTCTAATTCTTTTTTCCTTTTTCTTTCCATCTCTCACACAGCCAGAATAGTGCTGGGTCAAGTTAGCATTTGGAAAATTGCTTGCTGACTGGTTTTCTTTCCCAGATGTCACTCCCAAGATTTTATGAAGCCCTAGGCCAACAGAAATGTATTTCCAAAGCAAAGGAAACTTGAAAGAGATAAAAGACAAATTACAGAGACAATAAGACACCTCTGAAGACTTCACTCTCTTTTCTCTGGAGGTCAGCCAGGGTAATTTGAATTTTAGAAGCATGGATTTTAGATACTCAACTGTATTATTGCACATCGGTTTTAAAAACATACGTATAACCAATTTAGCTAAACAAAGACTAGTTAAGATACAAATTGAATTTGGCTTACACATTAAGATCATCCTCTTGGGTAGATTTTAAAAAATGAGAGAAAATGAGTACCTTGCCAGTTCCAGGAGGCCCTGCCAACAAGACAGCTCTTCCAGCAATTTTCTTGCTTTTGATTAATTCCACTATCACACCACATGCCTAGATACCACAATAGAAAGAAGTAATAAATCAATATTAAAATGTTTCACAGGAGGAAAAATTCCAGTGTCTGGTCCACACAACTCAGACTCATCGAGTGCCAGGACACCACAGGCGCTGTTCTAGGCGCCAGAGGCAGTAGAGGGCCATGGAGCTCATGTCCTAGTGGAGGAGACATACAAACACAGAATCTCTACTATGAAGAAAAAAGGTCAACAAAAGAGCAAGTGGCTGGGGGCAGAGGTTACTCTATAATAAAGAGTGATCTGGGAAGGCCTCTTTGACATTATATTTGATATACGAAGCTACAGGCAGGGCAGGAGTCAGTGTTCCAAGCAAAGGAAACAATAAATTCAAAATACAGGAATGAGCTTGGCATGTCCAAGGGACAGAAAAGCTGTGCTGACCAGAGTTCAGAAAACAAGCAGACCGGGAAGATGAGGTTGTAGAGGCAGGAGGGGCAGCACTCAGAACAGAATCTTCCAGTCCATAGTAAAGTTTGGATTTTATTCTACATGTAATGGGAAGCCAGTGAAAAAGCCTTAGGCCACATGTCATGTTCTGAAAATTTGTTTTTAAAGTATCTTGATGGCTGCTATGTGGAGAACGGACAGGAGGGGTACAAATGGGAGCAGTGGCATATACTCCAGGGGCCCACACACCTCAAAATTGGAAACAAGACTGTGTGTATATGTTCAAATGTGCATTCTTCCAGGGAGGGCTCACAGCTTTCATCACATTCCCAAATTAACCCACTAAGGGCTAAGAATCAATGACATATTCTACTAGTTAGCCATCAGTTAACTATCCCAGAATGCTGTAAGCAAATGCTGCACGTGAGGTTTAACCTACAGCATCCTAAGATCCAAGGAATGCCTTTCAAATCCTCAAGATTAAATTACTTGTTTGTTCGTATATTTTAAATATTCGGAGTATTAAGCCATTTACAGCATCTATATTATATATAGACAGGTATGGACATTATATACATACAGCATGTATTTCGCATGAACCCTTTAAGTTAGGGGCGCCCAACCTCCACGCAGGCGAAAATCAGCGTATAACTATACAGTCAGCCCTCCATATCTGTGGTTCAGCAGCCCTGGATTCAACCAACTGGGGGTCAGGTAGCACCCTAATACGTATTGATTGAAAGAAATCTGCGAATAAGTGGACCCATGCAGTTCAAACCCATGTTGTTCAAGAGTTGACTGCGTATTGATACGTGTGTGTATATATGTTCAAATATTCCATAAATAGGTTCCTGGTTTTATGTATTTTATAATATTTAACTCTAAAGGAGTAAGGCTGAGAAAGTCACACTCCTTAAACACCCAATCTCAAGGTTTCTCACACCGATCTAAAAACCGAAAGCACAACTGTCTCCAAGGTGCACCGTCCTTGCCTCAGGGCAGGCCCATAGCTCCTCTACCTGGGTGGTACCTTGTGGACAGGGTCTTGTGAGCACATCTTATCTCCTCTCCCACTTTCCCCATGGACTGTGGAGACATACCTTGGTCCCACACTTAGACAACCCCTCAAAAACGTGGGTTCAAGGAATGCATGTGGATGTGCCCTATTCCATTTCGGGCTCAGCTGGAAAAGCACAGTGCACTTAACAGCCTAGAAGATATTCTTCAGACGCTGCATTTCTAAAAAGACAAAAGAGCCATTATGGTCTTTCCACAGTAACCTCTGATGTCATAATCCTCAGCACTGGAACTCTTTGGGCAACTCAAAAGAGGTAGAAGAGCCTTTGCCAACCTTGGCTACGTACTCTTATTCACACACTTCCCCTTGCATTTAATCTTCTTCCATTTAGGCTCCTTCTCTCCAGTGAGACATGTCCAGTGAATTCCAAAATTTAAAAAGTATGAACTGGAAGGGCCTTTAAGAGATAACCTAGTCTAACTCTCATTTTTCAGATGAGGACATTAAACATCAAGGAGGCTGCTGATGTGACCAGACTCAGACAAGGACCTGGTAGCAGAGGTGGGATGACTAATAATTCAGTACGTAAATTCTGAGTCCCTATAATGAGTCAAGTTCTGGGTATATGATACTACCCGGTCTCTATCCTTGGGAAGCTCATATTCGTACGGAGGTACACAGCGTCAGAGTCAAGAGTATGGATTCTGGAGTCAGATAGACTTAGGTTTAAATCCTGGCTCTACCAATTACCAGCTGAGTACCCTTAGATCCATAACCTAACCTCTAGGAACCACCGTTTCCTCATCTGAAAACAGAGTTCATAGCATAGTGGCACAAAGGCTAATGGGTTTATGGTAAAGTATGCTAATGTCTATAACTTACTTTGAAATGCAAAAGTAGATTGTTAGATGGATAAATGAACAGACAGAAGACAAAGCAACAGACTAAAATGTTACTTGTAGAATTCAGGAACACAGGTACGCACTACACAAGTCTTTCAACTTTTTGGTATGTCTGAAAAGTGTCATAACAAAGTGAAGGAGGGACAGGTATAAGGGTGGTGATGAACAATAAGACAATGGAAACGGAGCTGCTTAGCACAGTGCTCGGCACATGAAAAGCACTCAACAATGTCAGCTACTTGCAGAGACAGGCCCTCAGAGAGCAGAAGCTGGATAAAGAGAAATTTCAAAGTCACCTTGGCCCTGTCACTATTTCCTCTCTGGAAACCTGATGTTCCAAATGGAAACCAGAGGCTTCTCTTTGGCCCTTTCTATTAGCACAATCAGGCTAGGAGGCAAGAGCCTTTTCCAGGAGTTCTGTAGCTGCCGAGCCACCGCAGGGGCAAAATGGGCTGACGTTAGGGCTGAAGGGGGCCCGAGGGGGGCGGTCCTACCACAGAGCGCGCTGCTTCAGGAGTCAGGGGCACACAGGCACAAACTCCAGCATTACTATTACTAAACTGGGTGGCAAGCGGATGGGTGAAGTGACCTCTCCCACCCTCAATGTTTTCATCAAAAAAAAAAAAAAACACACACACACACACAAAGAGCCTGAACAGTTTTGTGATGATAATGCGGCCGAAGGCAATTGGCACCAGCATCACTTAGCAGAAGTGGGCTTAACTGGAATGTTCAGAAAGCCCTCTGTACCTGCCACCTGCTCAGGCGGATCACCTCCCGATCATAAAAGTCCCAGAGCCTCCCACTGCGCTCACAGCAACTCAAACGCCGTGCCCGGGCCCGCAGAGCCCCGCAGGAACTGATCCCCGAAGTCTAATAACGGCCCTTCTGTTCAGCGGTTTAAACGTCTGTGTCTGAAACGCGAGCTCCCGGAGAGCAGGGACCTGGCCCATCGACTCCCCGCCGACCCCCGTGCCGCGCGGACGGCCTGGCCCCGAGCGGCGGTCAGTCAGGACTCGTGGCCAGAAGCGAGGCCGCGGGGTAGTCGCCGCGCCCCGGGACGTCCTCCCCACGCCCCACCCCCAGGTCCGCGCCGCCTGGGCCCACCTGAGCCCCGTCCCCGCCTCGGTCTCCCCCCTCAGTTCAGTCCCCATGACTCAGCCCCCGCCCCGCCGCCACACCTCGCGCGCGTTCTCCTGGCCCACGAGCCCCGAGGCCGCCTGCTTGGCCAGGCCGCTCTCGTCCAGCCCCAGCCCCTTCACGTGGCTGTGGGAGGCGATGCGCTGCGTCTTGGTGGTGCTCTTCACCTCCTCGATCTTCAACCTGCGCACCTGAAGCCCGAACGCCCGCTCAGCCCTAGCAGCGCGCAGCCGGTTACCACGCGGCCGTTACCAGGCGGCTGGTCCGGCCCCGCCTCAGTCAGCTCCCCATTGGCCGCAGGGGGAACGCCTCAGCGCCCCATTGGCTCCTGGCTTTGCCCGTCGCGGCTGCCGGGAAGGCTCCTCCCACCAGCTTCCGGCTGTGTCCCGAGGTTGGCTTCCCCGCGGCCGGCGCTTCCTGCCCGCGTGGGCCCGAAAGGGCCGCTGCGCCCCAGTGAGGGCCTGTGTTCCGCTCTTCACGGCGCCTTCGCGTCCGTGACAGCATTCGAATGGATACCCTTTTGCGGAGCTCAAGTTCGACCTCGGTGTTGGAGATGAAGAGACAGGTTTAGAACTTAAGCTTCGATTTGTGCCCACTAATCAGTTTTCTGACTCCCACGCCTTTCATCTCCCTGGGGAGGCTGTGCTCAGCATCCGCTTTGGGATCGTCCTCCTCTTCTCCTCGCCTCCACCTCTCCCTTTACTTAGATTAAGTTGGCTGTGGATGACGTTTAGTGTAATTCCTAATGCAGATAAAGATGCGGGCTAAAAGAGGCCCAATAACTTATGAAGAACGCACAGCAAGTAATCAGAAGAGTTGGAACTCCACCTGAGGACTTCAGGCTTTGCAGCCGGTGTAAACCTCATCCCATCTCACGACCTCAGATGAGACAATTAGCCAGTGGCTGTGTCCTGTCCGGTTCCATGATGATATTAACACTCCTCCAAAAAGTGTACTCTTCCCATCCACCCAGTCATTCCACAAACATTTGTTAGCACCTCCTGTGAGCCAGACACTACAATGTGCTAGGATGCACACATAAAATACAAAATCTCCAGCCTTGAGAAGCTCAGTCCTTAGTTGGGAAACTTGCAACATGAGGTGTGCCAAAGCAGGTACCCCCACGTGGTGTGCAAGCCCAGAGCAGGGCCATCTGGAAAAGCTGGAGAGCCAAGGAAGGCACCATGACGTGGTAATGCCTGGAATCCCTGACAGAAGGATAACATCCTCAGAAGCAGACGGTATGTCACCATTTCACACCTGAGTGGACTCAGGTCCAGAGAAAGGGAGGGACTGGCCCAGAGCTCAGGGGAGCTTGCATTAGGGTTGAGACAGACCTGAAGTCAAATCCAGGTGCAGGAGTTCCTGACTCTCACACCTCCTTGTACTTCTCCATCTTAACTTTTGAGTCTATGTTTCTGATTACTTGCAAGACTATCAGGTCAATGTTAGTCTCTCCCACTAAATGGCAGGCATTATGAAAGTGTAGACCACGTCTGTGTTGTTCATCATTTTAACCCCAGTGTCTGGCACACAGCCTGGCTCACAGTTAAGGCTTCTTATAAATTCAGTAGGGTTCTGGACCCTCACATACACACAAAATCATGCAGTTTTGCTGCAGGTATTTTACACAGCAGATCTTATGGGACTTGATAATGGTTTCTGTCAGTGAATGGAACCTTTTGGCCCCCACTTCCCCCTCCACCAGAGCTGTTACATTTTTTTCCTGCTAAAGAACAGTTCAAACATCTGATCCAGCCTAGCATTCTCTTTTTACAGGTGAGGAAACTGAGGCCCTAAAAGGGGATGGAGTTTGTCCAAGATCACAAATTGAGCAAATGCCTTTCCCAGGCCTAGACCCCAGGTCCAGTGTGCAAAGAAGCTGGGCCTGGCTGCAGAGCCAGGCGGTTCCTTTCATTTCAACAGAAGACGACGCGGCAGGCCAGTGTCCAAAGTGTGCAAGGTGTGTGAAGGTAGGTGAGGCCCATAGCAGTGGACAGGGTTTATTATGCCCGACCAGCACCCTTCCTACCTCTTCTGGCCACCTTCACTCTAATTTTCTGTAGAGAACCACCCTTCCCCCACTTGGCATCTAGGTGGTTTAGATGGGTTGACGCCACCCCCAGCTTTATTTCAGGAATGGACACGGGACCCTGGCCTGGCCTATCAAAGTATCCCCTCCTCCCCAGAATGGTGATTGGTTCAGAGATGTGAGCGGACAGTCCAATGACACTCAGACCTGCACTTTTACTGGAAATATCGGGAAAGAGACTTGGGTCCTAGGTTTCCAGGTCATCTTTGCCACTTCATGGGAAGACTCTGTCTGAGAATGAAGCCAGCACAAAGGAAAGGAAAGCTGGCAGATTCCTGATGAAATCCTCTACGTTCCCAGATCCAGCTTTGCCCTACTTGGCAGTGTAAATGGCACTGACATTGGGGCTTAAAATAACTTGAGTTAGGGTTCCACCCATGGGTTTGTGCAGTGACACACATACAAGGAATGGAGTGGACAGTTGCATCCCAGCTTGTGCTGTGTGACAACCCCAGACCTGCCTGCTCTCTCACTCTCACTCCCATGAGCCTTGCTCTTTCACCTCCAGTGCCTTGACCCCTCTTTTCTCCAGTCCAAGCTTGAGCATCTCAGCCACTGGTTCCCAGTGCTTCTGCTTGCTCCTTGCTTTGACTTCTTTCACACCTGACCTTTGAGCCCACAAGCCCAGGTCAAGCCTGTCTCTGCCTTCTCCAACATCTTGAGAAGGCTGCTGCATGTGGAGGGGGGCAGTGACCCAGGGGCCCTGTGGAGCCACACATTGTCATGGTCTCCAGGCTCAGCTGAGTGCTGAGAGTGTATCCTAACTAATAGGACATTTAATAATGGTCTGCAGTAATCAAACAGCGTGGCACTGGCACAAGGATAGACATATAGACTAATGGAATAGAATAGAGAGCCCAGAAATAAACCCTCAGTATATCAGCAAGGGTGCCATGACCATTCAAAGGGGAAAGAGCTGAAACTTAATTCTTTTTTTTTTTTTTGGCCATGCCACGTGGCATGTGGGATCTTAGTTCCCCAACCAGGGATCAAACCTGCGTCCCCTGCAGTGGAAGTGCGGAATCTTAACCACTGGACTGCCAGGGAAGTCCAGTAACTAAGTCTTGATTTGGTGACTTGAGGCTTAGCATAAGCCACTGCATTTTGGGCCCATTGTCTTAGTTTTAACAATTTCCTCCTTTTGACCAGTCTCTCAGCCTGAGGGATGCAATACAAATTTAAGGCATTAGTGTTATTCCCAGCTACCACTCTGGAGGCCTTGCAGCTTCTGCTGACCCTCTGTGTGGTACTCACAGGTTATGACGTCGGGTGCACGTTCTTTGTCAGTCTTTCTTTCATTCTTTTTCTGATGTTTCAGTCGTAGGGAGATCATTTTCTTGGTGCTTAGTGGCTGCAAACATGCATTTAAAGCTCTTGAGAGAATATAATGCACTACTAAGATTATTACGATGATTACAAGCAGGATAATTCCCAGTGTCTGGGGTGCACTTCAGAGCCATGATCCCCAAGATCCAAACCAATCAGAATCAAAATCAAAGAAAGTCCCTGTTGAAGGAGTCCCCTTTTTAAGCTAATTGGCTTAGTCCCTGGTCTTATATTCCCACATTCTCACCCCCCTTTCTGATTGTTGCCAACCTAATTGGCATGCTTGTTATTTCAGCCCCAGGCTGATTTCTGGGGACAGAAGGGACACCTTAGAGGTGGTACAAGACATAAAATTAAATAATGTTGCTGGCATCTTAGAGGTGGTACAAAGACATAAAATTAAATAAAGTTGATCCACATAGTGAGAACATTATTGCCTTTTTAATTCTAATTTAGTGAGTCTTAGGGGGTGGAGTGTGACTTTAACCCCTTTCTAACGCTTGCTAATCTCTCTTTTTATTAAAGATCCTGATTCTGAGGTTGTTGTGGTTCCCAGCTAGTTATGGCAAGTGATAATGTTTTTCTGTGTAAGGGAGATACTTTTATTTATTTAAGTCAAACTTAAAGAAAAATATGAAGTTGTAGGTGGTACCTGGATATTGCGTTATGAAGTTGGTTCATATCACTGAGGTTGGAAAAAACCTGACATAAAACAAGGATCAGCTGGCAGGGAACAGAGGGCCTGAGCAAGTCACCTCTCCTGGCCCTCTTCCCTCTGCTGTAAAGTAGCGATAACAGCACCTCCTAGGTTTATTAAAAGAATTCAGTGAGATCTTTTACAATGGGCTCAAGCACTGGGAGGGGCACAGAAAATGGCATCAGAGCTTTGGAACATAAAGACATGGGCTATTTCTCCCTTGGATATCTGCCTGCTGTGTGTGTGTCCTGCCCTTCGTGGTAATTTTGTCATGCTTTTCAAATGGAAACAGTACCCGAGGGCACTCACCGGAATTGCTTTGGAGCCCGAGGCAGGAAGTGGGGCTGGGGACGGGGTCAGGTTAGCCAGGGTGAGGCCTGTGCCTCCCATTGCAACCTTCTCTGCTAGGGAACAGTTTCTGTCCGTCTCAGCAGGCACATCCCATTGTGGTGGGGAAACCCAGCAGCAGATGCCGAGAAAGCAGCTGAAGCCTGCAGGTCCCCAGGGCTCCATCTGGACCATTGTCCCACTGGCGTCCCACTGGCGTCACATGGCAATGGGGTCAGAGGTCAGGACAGCCTGGGCTAAAGCAGCAGGTCTGACCAGAGGACAGGCAGTGAGGCTATTTCCAGTGTAGGTCTTAGCTGTCAGACTGATTCTCTGACCAGGTGGGAGGGAGTTAGGAGCCCTTCACTGATTTAATAAATGGGAAGAGACTCCACACTCCAAGTAAATGTTTGTATTAGTTTCCTATGGCTGCAGTAACAAATTGCTACAAACTTAATGGCATAACACAACACACAGGTATTCTCTTACAGTTCTGCAGGCCAGTATCCAAAACGGGCCTCACTGGGCTAAAATCAAGGTGTGGGCAGGGCTGCGTTCCTGTCTGGAGGCCCTGGGGGAGCACCCACAGTCTGGGTTTTTCCAGCTTCTACAGGCTGCCCACCTTCCTGGACTTATGTTCTGCTTCTGCCTTTAAAAACAGTAACGGCCAGCAGCATCTTCTCATGACGCCATCTCTGGTTCTGATCCTCCCGCCTCCCTCCTATAATGACCCTGGTGACTACATCAGGCCCGCAGGATAATCCAGGGTGAGCTCCCCACCTCCCCCATCCCCGCCATCGCAAGATCCTTAACTGAATCACACCTGCCAAGTCTCATTACCATGGAGGGCAACACCATCACAGGTTCCAGGACACGGACATCTTTGGAGGCCACTGTTCTGCTGCGGCCAGGCTTCCCTCCAGGGGTCCCATTAGGGCCCAGACTGATTTCCCCAGGTTTTAGTCCAATATCAGAGAGCACACTTTTCTATTGCCTGTCCTGGAAAAAATTCCAGGGTTTTCTCCGATTGTGCTAACTTGGGTCACACGCTCACTGCCAAACCAACGGTCATGGCTACTGGAATGGACCTGAGTCTCAGGCCCACCCCTAGAGCTATCGTTCAGTCAGCCCCCATCATGACCTGGAGGAGAGGAGTGTGATACCTCCAAGGAGAGTTGAGGAGTCTTACAGAAGAAGAGGGAGGGGACGCCGACCACTGTAGACCTTAAAGAGTTTGTATCCATGTCCAGGTGGAAGGTGTGCTCCCAGGCACACAGCCAGCATAAGGTAGGGCCGTGATTTGAACCTGTGTGGGGCCAGTTCTTGCCAGGACATCAGCTCCCACCCTGCAGCTAACAGGGCATTAGCAGATCTGTTCAGTACTGGGAGTGCCACGGAGCACAGTGGTGGCCTGGGTGACAACCTCATCTGAGGTTAGTATGGGACATGTCGAGGAAGGTACGTGGTTAACACAATCACTGGCAAGGTAGATACCCTCAGAGAAAAGGGAAATTTCCATTTTACTCCTGTAAGAATCTTTAAAGCCAAACTCAAATCAAAGAGCAAAGTATAATAACTTCCTCTGAGCAAATTTATAATTAATCCTGGATTAATTGGCCTTAATGAAGTTGAATTAATTACTAGCTGTTCGTAGAGAACTTTGAACTACCTTCGTACAAAATGGCATTAAAGAAACAGAAAGGAACCAGCATCGCATTAACATTAAGAACAAATCCCAAATAATTGCAGTTCTGTGGGCCGTTCCCTGTCAATCATTTCCCAGGGACCAGGTCCAGCCTTGGAACCCAGGCTGGGACCCAGGAGTCTGCTGCAGAGGATCGTGTCTTTGTGGGCTGGAGGTTTGGAGGTGGGTCCACTCAAGAAACAGTTATGGAGCCTTTGATGTGCCAGGCCGAGGGCAAGCAAAGATGTGTCAGGGGTCCTCAGCCTGCTGGCACAGGGGAGAGCACCAGGGCACCAGCCTGGTCTAAAGCAAACTCACCTCACTGGGGTAGAAGCCAGGATAGGGACAAAGGACAAAGGAGGGGGCGTGATGTGACCTGCATTTTGCTGGCAACAGGGCTCCAGTTCCTACAGGGTGTCCCTCACACTCTCCCTGGCTCTTGGAGTGAGCTTATGACTCACACCTGCCTAGGCAGAGGTCTGTATTTCTCTGCTTGGTGCAGGGGCACAGCTGACCCCAAGATACAGTCTGAATCTGGCTGACTTTTCAGACAACTCAGAGCTTGCTGTCTCCTTGGCACTTGTGGAGACAGGGCTAGACTCCAGGCTACTTGCTGGGGCAGCACCTGTCTTGGAGCCAGCTGTGGTGGGAGCTGGAGACGGTAAGACCTGGCTTAAAGCCCCAGCCCTGCTGCTGGTGAGCGCTTAGGTGTAAGTCGGGCCGGGTAACAGCTACAGCCCGCAGCCCCAAGTCTCGGCGGCCTCACCAGGCAAAATGTCTCTCAGATTTCACATAGAAACACTCTAGTCTCTTGAAAAGCGGAAAGGTGGGGCAATGTTGGGCTAGCATTCCCGCCTGGTGTCACTTGGCCAAAGCTGAGCCGTGGCTCCCCATCTGTCGCCACAGGACATGTGCTCTCCACCTCCGCAGTCTCCACCACCCCGGGCACCTTAAACCCTGCTGATTACTCTCTGGCAAGTCACCTGCCTGGGCAGGGCAGACCTTTAAATTTGTGATCCGTGTTGTTGCCCGTAGGCGACACCTTTTCTGTGGGTGGCATTTCAAGAGAATGAGCGTTGCAGGCCTTCCCCAGCACGCGCGCACTCACACGACCTTCTGCGTACAGTTTGGCAGCCCCCTGAGGCCAGGCTGACTGCCCGGGTCCGAGATTCTCCAAGCAGCCTTCCCAGGTTTCCCCGCGCTGGCTCTTCGGCAGGACGGGCTCAGCTTCGCGGCCCGCCCTCCCTGCCCCGGGCCTGGTTCTTCCACCGCTGCTGTATTTCCCCAGGGCTTCTCGGGGTCCGTAGTGGTCTGGTTCCGTCTTTACTCCCGGTTATTGTTCCCCCCCCTCCGGGTGCCCCATGTCCTGCGGGGAGAGCGACCTGTCCCCGCGCGGTGGACAGAAGGCGCCGGGTGCCCAGAGGGCGCTCAGCTAGAGCCCGTGGAAACGAACGAACGAACGCGAGGACGGACGGAAGTCGGCCCCGGCGCCTGGCTCCCCGGCTCAGCGGACTGACCGCGCGGCCGGAAGCTTCGGCGCCGGAATGCGCGAGCGGGGCGCGGGCGGCGGGGGCTGCTTAGCGGGCTGACAGCAGCGGCGGCATGGCGGGCCGGCGGGTGAACGTGAACGTGGGCGTCCTGGGCCACATCGACAGCGGCAAGACGGCGCTGGCGCCCGCGCTCAGCACCACAGCCTCCACCGCCGCCTTCGACAAGCAGCCGCAGAGCCGCGAGCGCGGCATCACGCTCGACCTGGGCTTCTCGTGCTTCTCTGTGCCGCTGCCCGCGCGCCTGCGGCCGGCGCCGCTGGGGGCCGAGCCCGAGCCCAGGGCCGAGCCGCGGCTGCAGGTCACGCTGGTCGACTGCCCCGGGCACGCCTCCCTCCGGACCATCATCGGCGGTGAGCGCGGGCGGGCGGGGGGTGCGGGGCTCGGACGCGCCGGGGCGGGGACGCCCGCCGGGAAGCCTCTCGCGCCGCCCCGAAAACAGCGAAAGTGTTTTTTTTTTTTTTAACCACATGCGTTCGTAATACACGCACAGGTTAGGGAAACGCAGAGACCCTGAAAGGGCCTAGAAGGCGTCCACTCGCTGTCCTTTGGTCTCCTGCTGCCCATCTCCGGAGTCAGCCGCTGTCACCTCCTGTGCCATTTCGGAGGAACTCCGTGTGCAGGCAGCGTTCCTGTGTATATGTCGACCCCTCCTTTTCTCGTTTTTTTTTTTTTTTTCACAAAATGGTAACACCACTCGATTGAGTACTTCACTCAATACTCAGGCCTGCCCATTCATACATATAAAGTAACATCATTCTTTTTAAAGGTCACATGAAATTCTGTTGTACACTTGCACCACCGTTTTCTGAATGTCTTAATGATGGACATTTATGTCGTTACTCATTTTTGCTAACGATGCTTCAGTGAGTTTTATAGAACAGACGTCTTTGGTGGGTGTGCTAGTGTGTCTGTAAGGAAAGACCCTAGAACTGAGATGCTGGGGCAGAGAGTCGTGGTGGTTACTGCCCAAAAGCCTTCCTGAGATGTACCATTTAATTAATTGTAATTATACAAGTAGTACATGAATACATTCTACTTCTGAAGAAATAGAACGTTACAAACCAGGCAGAAGGCCCCTAATTACCCCTCCCATCTCGCCAGAGGAAGCCACTAGTACACCTCTGTGGATTACTTTTCCACATCCATTTCAGTATACTTGACTCCATGGACAGGTGTTTTGTTTATATAGAAAAATGGTAGCACATGGCACAAAGGGTGTATATATAGTTCAGAGACTCCTCACTGCTGACTCAGGGACCTGGTACCTCCCTGCTTTCCACTTCCTCCAGTCCCTTCCGGTGGCATTCTCTGCACCCACGAGCACGTATAGGAACACTTCTTGGTCAGATGGTTTTATTGGCCTGCTGGTGGGCAGCTGCACTGGTCGCGCACTGGGCATAGCGGGCCCTGCTGTATGATGAGTGTTGAGTACTTTCACCTTGTCACCTCCCGTCTGGTCCATGCTGCAGGCAGTCTGAGATAATTTCCCCATTTTCAGGAGAGGAACCGGAGGCTCTTAGAGGAGCAGGAACCTGCTCCAGTCCCCCGCCTCACACCTTCTACTCCAGCTGTGCTCCAGCCACAGATGCATGTGAAGGGGCTCGCAATCCTCTCTGCTTTCCCCTCCCCTTGTAACTGATTTCTGTTTGGTCACATCCAGGTACATTTTAGGACACGTTCTCTGAGCCAGTGTAAGTTGGAGGTTAAAAAATGGGAAGGCAGATTGTTGGTCTTTTCTTGTGACAGGTGTAGGGAGTGAAGGACATGCTTCTGGAGTCTGTGGTGAGGCCTGGCTTTCTCCCTCACTGACCTTGTGACCTCGGATGTGATTCTGGACTGTCCACACTCTGGCAGATCTCAACTGGCTTTGCTTTTCTTGCACGTTTGCCACTTCCCGGGCAAACGCTTCAGGGAGTGTGGTGGTTACTGTTCAGCCATCGAGGGACTTGGGACTCGAGGAGGCTGCTAGGAAGTGGCCAACCCAGGGCTCTGCTTGACTCCAAAGCTGCCACTTCCCGGGTCACTGTACTCTGCCCTCCTCTTCCACGTGTACGTTCGTGGTGTTTCTTCATAGGACAGAAGGTTTCAGGCACCAAATTATAACATCTCCAAGCATTTGACAAGTCCTTGGTTTAGACTCTAAATTGTTGAAGAAATGAAGAGGGATTTCTCTCCTGTTGTATGAACATTGCGGCTCTTACGTTTCTCTCACCCCTGAGAGGAGACTCTCCTTGTCTTCTTACAGGTGTTAACATGTGACCTGAGCACATTGCAGTGGTGGGACCAGGGCTGCTACTCTTCTTCCTTCAATAGATGAGATTGCCACCCTCCACTCAGGGAAGTGAGAAGAAAAAGTGGCTTTTTTCTTTTGCGGGGAAAGGAGCTGCATCTGAGTGCCTGCCCGGGTCCACGCCTGTGGCTACAAACTTGTGTCTGTGTGATAACGCTGAGTGATGGGGGTGTAGGGGGGCATGGGCCCCACTCTTCTGATGAGAAAACTGAAGCTTGGAAAGTCAAGTTCCCTGGGCAGGCATTGGAACCTGCTCTGCCGCCCCTGGCCCGGGTCTGGTGAATCCCCTTCGTTATCCTCATGTTGCAGAGGCCACGTGTGTCTTTACTTGTCCTTCCTCTCCAGACTATGGGCCCTCCCCTCCTCCCTCTGCTGACCCCCCACATGGTGGACAGTCTGCTCCTTTTATGGATGTCTTCAGATCAGGTCAGCCGTCGGCTGAAGACTGTCCGGGCGCTCATTGCCCTCGCAGTGACCCACGATCTGGCCTCTGCCCTCCCCTGAGGCTCATCCATGGCTCCTGACCTCCAGTCACACTGGCCTTCTCCTACTTATTGGATGGGCCAGTGTTGCACCTGCTGTGCCCTCCTCATTTAAATCTCAGCTCGAGTGTCACCTCCTTGGAGAGGCCTCCTCTGACCTACTGGCCTAAAGTGTCCCCAGTTCTCTACCGTCATACTTCCTCATGTCCGTGTTTTGTTTCCTGCTAGCCCTTGGTGCTGTCTGATATGCTTGATGTGCTTGTTGATGGCCTCTGTCCTCCACGAGAGCATAGCAGGAATTGGGCCAGAGCCTGGCATGTAGGAGGCACTCGGAAGTCCCAAATGAATGAAGCCGGGGTTGGGGGGCGGGTCGAAAGTCACCAGCAGGGCCCCTCTGGGGGCTGACAGCAGAGCCAGGGGAAGAGTGCTGTGCGGTGTGCAGAGTGACTCATTAGGGCTCTTTGCACAGGGGTGACTTGCTTTGCGGGACGTGGTGGAGAAAGAAAAGCTTGCCCGGTGGCGGCACAGCCTGGGTGGGGCACTGAGGCGTGAGCCTGCTGTCTTGTCTGTTCAGAGCCAGGGGTAGCTGCCAGCATTTAGCAGCTGGAAATGGGCCTGGTGAGTGGGGAGAGGTGTGGAAGGTGAAGGCGGGATCATGTAGAGTGGTGAGTGGGGCTTAGATGGGGCCCTCGGTGCAGATTTCTTCTAAGGGTCTTGGAATGCTTTTAAAGTAGGTTTGTGATGTGATGAGGCCGGAGCTTTAGAAAGAGGCAAGGTGGCTGAGCAGGGACTCCAGCTGGCAGCGCACCTGTGCCCAGATTGCTGGGAGGCGGGGCTGCCGCTGCAGTTCCCAGCTCACTGGGAGTGATTCAGACCCCTTGCTAAATGCCCTATCCGAAGCAGAAGGAAATTAGAGTGACTGTCTGAGTTCCATGATGATACCTTTAAAGCTTAGTGTATCTTAAAGCCAGCTCTCTTTAATTCCATCGCTCCCCCAAAATACTTTCATGTACAAAAAGATCATTTTTTAACTTAGAGAAAATTGGGTTTTATCTTCTTGATCCCTGTGGCCATAGATAAAACTCCTAAGTGGTGCTGGGGGTTAATAGTGACAACAGTACTTAGCATGTATTTAGTGCCAGCATTGTGACTTTTTTTGTTTGTTTAACCCTCATAGCAATCTGGGAGGTAAGAGGTGATACTCCCATGGGACAGATGCAAAGGCAGAGGCTCAGGGAGGTTAGGGAACAGAGATCAGAAGGGTCAGAGCTAGTTTGAACCCACGCTGATCTGCCCTTGGAGTACTGGCATTCTCAGTGTGAGTGGACAAGGGTGCCCATCCGCTCCAGGCCCTCTGATGGTGTTTCTGGGCAGTATTTTTCTCTGATGTGTTTTAGAGTATAAATCTTTCAGGGTTAGAACTTCAAAAAGATTCAGTAATGTATGTTTTTAAGACTTGGGTGGGGGTGAGGGACTTGGATCCATCCTCAATCTCACTCTGGCAGGAAGGAAGAGGTCTGAAAAATGCTGGTATCTTGGCTTGGCAATTTATAGTCCTCTGGTGGCTGCCACGATTAACAGTGCATTGTCTCCCAGTCTTTTGTTCCTGTGGTTAATGAACAGCAGCTCTTTTGCCATGACTGTCACCCTGATCGCTAGCCTCCTGTGCGCCCCCCACGCCCCTCCGTTTAAGCAGTGCTTCCTGCCAGGTTTGGGCCCTCTCTGGACCCCCCTGGCTGGAGCAGCTGATCTACCACAGCCTTGCAAGTGTGACTCAGGGCTCCTAGCTTTGGAGGTCAGTCAGCAGCCCTGGGGGTGCCTGTCTCTGGGAGGGAGCATTCTTTATGACACTTAACCTACTTCCCCTTCTCTGTTTTTCCAGCTCTCTGTGCTCGTGTGACAACATGGAGAAGCATGGTCCCTTGGGCCATTTTATCCAAGAGTGCACCTGCAGTCTGTCTGAGATGCTCTCTTTGGACCCATGAGACAGGTTCATGTGCGAACGACCGTGTGTTTTCCACCAGGTTTTTACACTGCTGTTTGGGTGTCTGCGCTTAGTCCCCAGCAGGCGGTGTGGCCCAAGCAGAAACGACAAACCGGAGGCCTGACCACCCCAGGAATATGGGTGTTTTTCTGATGCAAAACCAACCAACCAAACAAAAAAAGACACTCTGGTTTTCTTAGCCCCTAGTCTTTTAATGAATCTGTCCAGAAATGCATTGTGTTGGGCCTCCCTGGTGGCGCAGTGGTTGAGAGTCTGCCTGCCGATGCAGGGGACATGGGTTCGTGCCCCAGTCCAGGAAGATCCCACTTGCCGCGGAGCGGCTGGGCCCATGAGCCATGGCCGCTGAGCCTGTGCATCCGGAGCTTGTGCTCCGCAACGGGAGAGGCCACAACAGTGAGAGGCCCACATACGGCAAAACAAACAAACAAAAACAAAAATAGAAATGCATTGTGTTATGTTATGGTATCATACGTTTGTCCTAAAATATTGAGGCATATTTAAAGGCGTTGATGTAAGTGGAAATGCTGCTTTAGCCCTAGCCTCTTTAGCTCCTAGAATCTGTTGGGTCTTCATTTCCTTTTCCTCAGTGCGCACCTGGCCAGGACCTCCTCTCCTTCCAAGCTCAGCACCCTCAGTGTCTCCAGGAAATGCAAGTCCAGCTCCGTCTGTGGCAATTTCTCTGCCCCTGGATAGTGGGTGACTGCTTGTGTTTGGGTAACAGTGTGGGAGGAGCATAACATCAGAGACGCGGCCTTGAGTTTAAATGAATGCAGAATATTTGAGCAGGAACCAACAAGAAAGAAAAGTGGAAGCAGGTAGTCATATTTCATTCTGTTGAGGTACATTTTTCTTCTCGTGGGGCTTGCCCTTGAGAACAAAACATATCAAATGTTAAATCAAAGAATATTTTGCAGTCATGCTAAGAATAGAAAATAATGCAGACTTGCCTTGATGAGACGAATATTTTGCTGGAAGGTTATAATCAAAGTCAGAAGGAAATCATAGCCACAGCTTTTGGTAAAGCTGTAATCATTTAAAATAAATTGCTTTTAAACTTTTCACTTAGCATCACCTTTGTGGCTCTTGGGTTTTTCTTCAGAATCACTCCATCCAGGTTGGAATAAGATTTGGGCAGGCGCCCCAGGAACCAACCGGTAAATTAAGCCCTGAGACCTATTCCCCGCTCTCTCATCCTTGCATTGGCCAGGGCCTGGACCAGGCTGGGCCCGAGTCTCTGTCTGACCAGCAGGACTTCGAGGCCGTGCTGCACAGGGTGACAGAGATGACGGTCTCTGGAGCTCTGGGTCACCTGAGGTGACCACGAGGCCTGTTGTTCCCGTTAGCCTGGAGGCCTCTGTGTGGCTCTAGGGCCAGGCCAGGGCCAGGCACAGAGTGGACAGTCAGGGCTGTTTTTAAACATTTGTATTGAGATATAATTCACATTCCATAAAATTTGCCCATTTCAAGTGCACGCTTAAGTGTTTTCATCCTCTTCACAGAGTTGTATAGCCATTGCCACAGTCTAAGCTCCATCACTGCGAAAAGAAACCCCACAGCCATTAGCAGTCCTGCACCTTCTCCCTGACCCCAGGCCTGGCAACATCTAATCTACTCAGTGTCTCTGCCCATGTGCCCATTCTGGACATTTCGTATAAATGGAATCATACAATATGTGGCCTTCTGTGTCTGGCTTCCAAGGTTCATCCATGGTATAGCGTGACCTATACTTCATTCCTTTTTAAAAAAATCTATTATTTTTAATTGTGGTAAAGCACATATTTCATAAAATGTACCATCTTAACCATTTTTAAGTTTATAGTTCAGTGGCCTCCATCTCTAGAACTCTTTTTATCTTACAAAAGCTAAACTCTGTGCCCATTAAACTCCCCTTTCCCTTCCCCCATCATTCCTTTTTTATGGCCAAAGAGTATCCATTATAGGGATGGATCACTTTTTAAAAATCCGTTATCAGTTGAAGGACATTTGGGTTGTTTTCACTTTTTGACTCTTATGAATAATCCTGCCGTGGACATTTGTGTTCAAGTCTCTGTGTGGACGCATGTTTCCATTCTCTTGGGTTTATCCATAGGAGTGGAATTGGTGGCTCAGAGGGTAACCCTGTGTCTTCTTTTTGAGGAACTGCCAGACTGTTTTCCACAACAGCTGCACTGCTTTGCTTCCTACCAGCAGTGTAGGAGGGTCTGATGTCTTCACTGCCTTGCCAGCACTTGTTGCTGTCTTTTTGATTTGTACCTGTTCTAGTGCGTGTGATGTGATATCTCATTGTCGCTGTAACTTTCATTTCCCTGATATTTTCTTGTGCCATTTGTATATCTTCTTTGGAGAACTGTGTATTCAGATCCTATGCCCTTGTTTTTAGTTGGGTTATTTGGCTTTTATTATTGAGTTGTAAAGGTTCGTTATGTATTCTGAATACCAGTCCTTTATTAGGTATATGATTTGCAAATATTTTCTCCCATTCTGTGGATTATCTTTACTCAGTAATATTTGAATTAAACAAATAATTGAGTTGAATTAAATAAATGAACATATTTTGAGAGGATTAAATGTACCCAACACATTATTTAGGCTGTGGTGGGTGTGTAGGGAGTGCCATTTGCTTGTTTCTGGAAGGCCTTTAGGGCACCTCCTGACCTTTTCCTAGACCTGCCCACTCCTGTCCTTAGTGCCGACAGGAGGTGGCTCATCCTGTCTGTCCACCCCTGGGAGGGTCTCATCCCACACTAGGGTGTTGTGCAGATATGTTTTGATGGCCCATATGCTAAAGTCTTTTTTTATTTCATTTTATTTTTTAAATTGATTTAATTAATTTATTTTTGGCTGCATTGGGTCTTCATTGCTGTGCACGGGCTTTCTCTAGTTGCGGCAAGTGAGGGCTACTCTTTGTTGCGGTGCGCAGGCTTCTCACTGCAGTGGCTTCTCTTGTTGCAGAGCACGGGCTCTAGGTGTGCGGGCTTCAGTAGCTGCAGCACGCAGGCTCAGTCGTTGTGGCTCGCGGGCTCCAGAGCGCAGGCTCAGTAGTTGTAGCGCACAGGCTTACTTGCAGCGCGGCATGTGGGATCTTCCCGGACAAGGGCTTGAACCCGTGTCCCCTGCATTGGCAGGCGGATTCTTAACTACTGCGCCACCAGGGAAGTCTGCTAAAGTCTTTTTTTTTTTTTTTTTTTTTGCGGTTGGCGGGCCTCTCACTATTGTAGCCTCTCCCGTTGCGGAGCACAGGCTCCAGATGCGCAGGCTCAGCGGCCATGGCTCATGGGCCCAGCCGCTCTGCAGCACGTGGGATCCTCCCAGACCAGGGCACGAACCCGTGTCCCCTGCATCAGCAGGCGGACTCTCAATCACTGTGCCACCAGGGATGCCCAAAAGTCTTTTTTTAAAAATTCATTGCCAGCGTTTAAAAATTGGCAGATTTCATAAAACAACCCAGAAGTTCAGTGCTTCGGGTGTGGGCAGGTGTGCAGCTGAGCTGCAGAGTCCGCGGGACCCAGAGCTCAGGAGCTTGGGGAGCCTCCTGTCAGGGGAGGGCGGGTGTGTTTTCAGCTGGGAGATCCTTCGGGTGCTTTTAAAGAGTCTGAGGAGAGGACCTGGGACAGAGGTCTAGGGCCACTGGAGGCAGGAGGGGGACACCGCCAGGAGGGAGAGTGTGGCTCTGGGGGTACAGATGCAGGAATGCCCTGTGGCGGGCCGGAGGAGGGGCATGGTGCCTGGGGAGCATCTCCCGTCCGGATGCTGTTCTGGACCCTTGATTATCTCACGGCATCCTGCCAGCCAGACCCCGAGGGGGTGTTTCCCTCTATACTCAGGGTGCCGCCCACAGAAAGGAGGCTGCAGAGGTCAGAAGCCGGCTCCAGGTCACGTGTCGGCGGCCTGGCTGCCCAAGCTGCCATTGCACCTCAGCCTGCACCTGCTTTGGTGGGAGCCCAGCTCCTGGGCAGCACTTTCTGTGTAAGTCAGTTTGTCAAAAACAGAGACTTCCGCCTCCATTCTCCCCTGGATTATTGGAAGTTTGTTAATTGGGTCTTTTATTTTCTTATGTGTTGTGATTAGGCTTCTGCTGCTTTGAAGTGGCTGTGGCTGCATGGGGAAGGGGACTTTTTTAATGTGGGTGATCCTCTCTTGGCAGGAGAAGAAACAAGTTTTGCTGTTGAGAGAGAAGTTGACTTTCCCTCTTGCAGTATCTCTTGTGTTATGATGATGCCTCTCTTGTCTTGGGGCCTTCAAGAAGACTAGAATAATTTCCTTTGTCTCTAACCTACTTCCTGAGGATATTTATTTGGTGGCATGCACAGGTGCTACCTAAAAATAAACCTGACTTTTTCCTTTTAAAATTAGTGCTTGGAATTGCCAGCATTGACCTGCTTGGCCTCTGGAGCCGGCCTTGCTTGGCCACGGGGCTCCACACTTTGCTGTGGGGTTACGCAGGTGGCTTAAAGCTCCAGGAGTGGGTGGCTCGGCCTTGGTCACCTGATGCTGGGACGAGGGCTCTGCCTTCTGGTTGTACTGTGGGTGGCACTTACTCTGCTCGGGGTCATTTCCAGGTGAATTTCAGGACCTCATGCCCTAGGCACCCAAGACCCTCCTGTGTGTGTGTGTGTGTGTGTCCGTCCCCAGTGTTCCCTGCTCTCTAAAATGATGATTGTTCAGAGACGGTCTTCAGAGCATCTGCTCTAGAGAAAAAAGACTTTCTGTAAGCCGGGCTCCATTTCCTAAGCACTTGCTGTTTGGAGTCCGCAGACAGGCAGAGCACGGGAGGCTGGGAGAAAGCTGCGGGTCACCACTGGCGTCGACCTGGCTGGGGAGGGCTGGCACATGCTGGCTGCGAGCGACAGTGTTTGAAAAGTCTGTGCAGAGCTTTCCCAGCACCATCCAGAAGGATCCTCTGTGCTGGTGGGAGTGTCTTCCAGCAGCACAGCCCAGGGAGGCAGCCACATAACCGACGAACTGAAACTGTAATTTGATTTTAGTTAAGTCACATTTCAGTAGGCAGCTCTCGACCTGCTATCCAAGTGCCTGCTGGGCTGGCTTCTTCATCAGTGAGCCCCACAGGTCCCCAGACTCCACACTTGCAAGACCCCATCCCCACCCCCGCTTGGCAGTAAGTGCCCACAGTGGGGCAGGCCAGTCACGCGGTCCCCAGTGTGTCCTCCTTCACCTTCACGGACTCCTTACAGACTCTTGCCTGTCCTTCGCCTCCTCTGCCCATCACCACAGCTGCTCCTTGGACAGGCCTCCATCCACTCTGCACTGGACGAGCACGACCTGCCTGCAGCGTATCGATTCCAGCCCCCTTTTCTTTTCAGTACGCGGCCTCTCGCTGTTGTGGCCTCTCCCGTTGCGGAGCACAGGCTCCGGACGCGCAGGCTCAGCGGCCATGGCTCACGGGCCCAGCCGCTCCGCGGCATGTGGGATCTTCCTGGACCGGGGCACGAACCCATGTGCCCTGCATTGGCAGGCGGACTCTCAACCACTGTGCCACCAGGGAAGCCCTCCAGCCCCCTCTTGAAACTGCCCTCCCCTCTGTGGCTGAGAACTCTTTCTAAATGGCTAATATGATTATTTGACTCCCCTGTCTAAAAGTCTTCCTTTGCTCTCTGTTGGCATAAAGGCTAAACTCTGCATAGGCTGACAGGGCACTTCCTGATGGGTCAGTGTCTCTGTGTCGCTCAGGACTCCAGGCTTAACGAGCTGCCTGCAGGTCTCTGGACAGACAGACCGGGGTCTCTCATGGCGTCTTCTGGCTACACCACATCTCTGGGAAGCCTCACCGTTGGCCCTCCCCAGCCTCGACCAGGTGAGGGTCTGTACCATCCTGCGGGCCCCCCGGACCCCTTGTCCTCCCATCTGTTGTCATTGCATTTACTCGACCTGATCCCTTTGAGGATGGGGTCCTGCTGTCATCTGACTCCAGGACCAAGGGCAGGGCCTTGGTGCAGGCACGCAGCATGGACGAGTGAGAGAATGAATGAATGAGTGGGTGACAGGTCGTTTCCCTCTGCCCGCGGCCAGCATCCAGCCTCCTGTGGGGCTTCAAGCCACCGGCCAGCCACACAGGGTTCACAGCTGAGCAAGCCTGCCTGGAGGTTAGACAAGTTAATCTTTCAGTGGAAATTCAATCCTCATATTTCATTTTCAGGCCACTTAGCGTAGCAAAGTAGTTTAACTCGGAGCAGATTTCTGCTGTGCTGATGGTTAATTTCATGGCCGACAAAGGGTCAGCACACTGATGCTGGGGACATGGTGACCCGGTGCAGCTCACCGCACACGGCGAGGGCCCGCAGCCCTGTTGTTTTAGAGAAGCAGTTTTCACACATCCTTCAGTGGGCTGATTTTGAGTTAACAGGGGTGACCTTTTCAAGAACATTTTTAAAAGCTATAACATAGATCCCTCCCAGACCGTATATTTTCCTTTCTCCACGCAGTTCAAAGGGGCTGAGTTGTCTCATAGGTTTTTGCAGGCAATCTTCAGCTTGACCCTGGTTGTTTAAATCTGCCAGAGGATATTTGAACAAACGTGTACTTTGGTAATTCTTCTGCCTCTGTGAACCTTTAACCTTAAGGTTTCTTTCAGAGTCTGGGGCTGCATTGTCACCAGCCGTTCCTGCTGGGGCTCTCAAAGGCCATTGTTTAGCATGTCTGTTTTCACTTTGCTACTGGAGTTCTCTGGAGGAAGGGTATTAATTCAGACCTGATCTGAGACAGGACGAGGACTTCTAAACTTGCCCCGGAGCTTGGGGACTGGGAAATGAGCATAATGCGAGCCTGTGGCCCAGCATGGTGTCCTGCAAGTAGCCTGTGAAGCTGAGGGGAGGAGGCCCTCCAGAGGCGGGCTGGCATGGTAGCTTCCAGCAGGTTACCCAGCTCAGCCAGGTCTTGTCGGACAACATGACCAGAAGTGGTTGCCAAGGTTGTCCCTGGTGGCCAAGCCTGGGGCCCGAGTCCCTCCTGAATGTAGACTTCCTGGAGCACCAGGGTCTTCAGAACCCGGGAGGCTGGACATGAACTCGGGGTCCACACACGCTTACAGAGCCCTCGTGTGATGAGATGCTCCTGGGGAAAGAGAACAGGCTCCCCAGGCCAGAGGGCACAGGCTGGACACTGGGCCTGCCAGTTTCTCCATCGAGTTCTCCATGCGTTTCCCCGAAGGAAAGCTCAGAGACCCCGAAAGTGTGTGATGCCACAGTCCTGGCATCAGGGGTGCTGTAGCGTCTGAGATGGACTTTGCCCACCCCTCTCCTGACACCTGTCTCCTGGTGGCTTCTGGTTCGTTCTGGCACCTGCTCTTTGCAGTAGAGGTTGGGTGCTGTTAGCCTGGTTCCTTGGCTGTCTTTCCCTTCTCTTCCCAGGATTCTTAGTGTCCTGAAACCTGGCTAGGTGACCTAATTCCGTAAGATCAGATGTTGCAGAAGGAAAGGCATGTCGATGCATTCATTCATTCATTCATTCTGCAAACCCTGACCCACCTACTGCACGCTAGGAGCAGGGTTTATGTGGGTGAGCCGGGCAGAAGTGGAGCGCAGTGTGCATTGTGGAGGAGGCGGGTGTTACAGAAGTGAGCAGCAGCACGCAGCACACAGCACGAAGTTGTGAGCGTGCTGGAAAGGACAAGGTAGGACGCCCGCAGAGGGAGTAGCACATGGGAGGGGTTTGAGGCAGGAGATGGTCAGGCTGCTCCACACATGAGAGGCTCAGTCTGGCTGACTGTGTCAGAGCCAGGGTCCACAAAAGGAATCTGCTGTGGGGCTGGCGTTTCTGGACGGATATATATATTTGGAGTCTGTCAATCTTGGCTTTGCTGGAGATTAAAGCAGCCGCATGCCCTGTGGTTCTGATAGGGAGACAGAGAACGGGAGGGAGGGCCGCAGCCAGCCTCCTGTCTGGCCTCCGCAAGGCCGTCCTGTCGGCTTTATGCACCTGAGCCCTGTTTCTGGTCTTGGACCCCCATTTTCTTCCCGTGCTAGAGGAAGGGGCTGATGTGGAAACAGGAGGCAGCAGGTAACCCTGGCATAACGTGAGCTGGACAGCTGTCACGACTCTGGGGCTGAGGCTGGCCGTTTAACACTGGCCCTTTGACCACCTGTGGTTCACACGTTCCCGAACCACTGAGCCAAGCTCTGGGCATCACAGCTGGTATGTAAAGGAGCTGAAGTCGCTGGCACCCAGCCTACCTCCTGACTCCTGGCCGCAGGTATGCAGACACTCCCGAAACATTCTCTTGTCCCCTTTCCTTCCGGGGTGCCCACTGGGTTGAAGGTAATGCACTGGGGGCAGATTTTGCCTTTTCTTGCCCAGAGATGAGTTTGGCATGAGATTTGGCCCATCCTGGCTTGTGCCTGGAAGGGTGGAAGAGTGGGTTCAGCATCTGGGTGGCTCATAGTTCGGAACAGAACTGGAAGACTCACTCAGAGAAGACCAGGGCTTCCCCTGGAGGTTCCTGCCAAGTAGGCCTGGCCTCAGACTGGACTGGATCTTTGCCTTTGCTCTTGTCATTTTACATCCTTTGAGGCTCTCTTGCAATGCCAGGTTGGTCTTCTGGGCATGGAGCCCTGTCCCTAGGTTGCAGGTAACCCTGCAGGTCGGGGCTCCTCAGAAAGAAGAGGAACCATGACTGATCTTTCGGTGTTCCTCTGAGAAACAGCAATGTGGGTTCCCTCTGCCTTTTTTTTTCTCCTTCTGGAATCAAATGGAATCTTTTCCTGGCAAATATTTCCTAGATAAAAAAAGTACTGTATACTGTTATTGTAGATTTATTAGTCATTTCTAAAAGTTTTTTAAAGTAAGCAAAAAGAAAACTTGCCATGGTAACCAATAAAGTTTTTTAAATTAATTATTTATTTTTATTTTGGCTGCACTGGGTCGTAGTTGCGGCATGTGGACTTCTTAGGTGCAGCATGTGGATTCTTAGTTGCGGCATGCATGTGGGATCTAGTTCCCCGACTGGGGATCGAACCTGGGCCCCCTGCATTGGGAGGGTGGAGTCTTACCCGCTGGACTGCCAGGGAAATCCTGAGGAATGAATCTTTTCTAGGAAAGGTAAGAGTCAGTTATTTTTGGTCTGATTTCTTCAGCTGAATCTTTCCCTCTTCCTCTTACCTCACAGTCTGTCCCGGAAGGCAGTCTGGGGACACTGTGGCAAGCACCCTGGACACAGATGTGTGTCATCCTTTCCCAGCATCCCTCCGGGCCGCGGAGAGGCAGCTGTAGGCCTGCCTGCGAGCCATCCATGGGTGCTGGGTGGAAACGTCTCTGCGCCGACTCGGCACTGTTCAGTGCACAAGAGGGCAGTGTTTGCTTGCGGTCCTGGATGGAGATGATCACTGTGGAGGGTAACAGGTCAACAGAGTTAGAATGACCTCGGGGCTTTTCCAAGACAAAATAAACCATAAGCTGCAGCCAGGGTGGCGTCCCATATACGCCTTTAAGTGGTGACCCCTCCAGAAAATAGCTGCTCGCTATGTTTTTTTTTCCTTAAAAAGAAAAATATTGTTTCTTTCAGTGTTTGTTTTTTATTTAATCAATGGAAGTATCGTTTGCAGCCTTGTACCTACAGTGGCAGAGGTTAAAGAGTGTTGCGAACGCAAAACAACTGCCTTCCAATTAAAAACCATACGGGAAGATTTCTGTTTGAAGCAAGGGGTCAAATGTGCATTCTCCCCTTTTCACATCATCAGATTATGTGACTTAACTTTGAAAGCGTCTGAAGATGTGGGCCCGGCTGTCAGCCCTCTCCACTCAGTTTGCTCTCGCTTTGTGAGCCCATGGTGCTAACCAAAGCAGGGGGTCTCCAGGAGAAGAAGGTGGCCCTCCGCCTCCCAGAGGGACAGGGTCCCACCGAGCGGAACCGTTTCTGCGCTTGTATGAGGACTTGCCTGTTTCCAGCTCTTAGGTGGTGTTTTCCGGGAGCGGCTTTCAAGGCTGAAAGTCACTTATTGGTGCACGGCCCCTCCCCCCACCATATCCCCCACCCCAGACTCGGGATCTCAAACCCTCTTTGTTCCCGCCCGACCTGGAAGCACTGGTTTTGGGTGCCTCCAGGATGTGAACACCCCAAGCAAGGCCCAGCACCCCGAGGAAGCAGGCGGAGCTCAGGCATGGCCCAACCCGGCTCTGGGCAGCCCAGCGCAAGGCCACTTTTCTAACTGAGGCTGTTACACCTGAACCGCAGGTGATTACCTCACTCAGGTGGCTGTATCAGAGGAGCCGTCTGCAGAGCTTCTGGCACATGGTTGGGATGGTTGTGATGACGTTGACCCCTGTGCCCCGACCGTGAGAAGCATACGGGGTGCAGGTTGTTGACGTGAGGCCAGAGGCGCGGACGCGGACGGCTGTTCGGTGATGTGCCGCTCGGGCCCTCTGAGCACGTGCGGCGGGGGTGGAGTCTGGGCGGAGTTGCCACGCTGCCACCCCGTCCTCTGCCCTCCGACGACGGCGGCCGACAGCCGTCCAGGGGGAAAGCTGGGATCCCAGACGCAGCCTGTGTGAGACCACACGTCTTCTTCTAATCTTTCCTAGTCGCAACGCAAATCTTCCAAGGTTAGTGCATCTACAAGATAGACGCCGCGTGCACGGTGGGTATGTTAGCACGTGTGACACCCTCACCGTCGTTAATTGAACAGTGGCGTCTAATACAGAATTTGAGTTTAACACTACCAGTGCAGAGAGCCATGGGTGGCGGGTGGCCTTCTCGTTTGCTTCCCTGTGAAGCCCCTGCCCTGGCTTTTATTAGAAGGATCTGCGTAGGAAAGGAAGCCTGAGCTGAGGCTTTCAAAAGACACTCATGCCATGTTTTTCCAGGAACGTAATTTCTGAAAAATGCCAGAACCCTCAATTTCCAAAGGAGCCTGGTTTGTAAAGGGAATGAAAAGTTGTTTCTGTGTGTGGATTCTGAGTTGTTTTCCATCGCACTCCCTGAGGCAGGGTTGGCAAGCGGGGTACAGGACAGATGTTCCTTGGTAGTAATTTCCAGGCAGATTCTTGAATGCCTTGTATACTCTGGGTCACCGTCAGCTCATAATGGAGCAAGATTGAGTGAGAATTCCTCCAATGAGAGATGTGAACGGCACACCGGAGAGATATGATGGTGCAGATAGGGGGCATTCTGTGAGAAAATATTTCCTGTGCTATCTGTAAAATTCAGATTGAATAACCATTCTGAAGTGCTCCCTTTTAAAAGAGTTCCTTCCACAAGCGTTGCAGGCTGAGTAAATACCAATAATTTTTATTTCCCTCTCCTTATCGGTCCCCTTACTGAAATGTTCCTGCACAGCCTATCTGGTCTTTTCAAGTGAACATCAAATGATTAGTGTCAGCCTCCAATTTGAATTATGATCCGCATTTCAAAACACAAACTGCTGCTTCACTTCTGCCTTTGGAGGCAATTATCAATATTTACCAATACTGGGGAAGGGCTGGAGAGGGAGGATATGCTGCTGAAGCGTGGCCCCAGACGCAGAGGCACGGGGAGGTGTGTGCCCACATGTTCAGGGGACACAGGCCCTTCCCTGGGCGCCCACCCGCCGCCTTTCAGGTGGATGAGGGGTTGTGTGGCCCTGGGGACTCAGAGGAGGTTGGGAAAGCCATGCCCGATGCCTGTAGGAAATGCCTGCTCTGGCCTCTGCTCTCCGAGACCCTCCCCTCTCTTTCCTGGGGACTGCCCAGCGTGCCTGGTGTGGGTGCCCTGGGGGGGAAGGGCTGCTCTGAGACCACGTGGGCCTGAGGCCACCCCACGGCCTAGAAGGCAGACACACGGGAGCAGAGTGTGCTGTTGTCCTCCCTAAAATACATTTATGACACTTACCTCCACGTTGCATCCCAAGTATACTAGGCGGCCTTCTCTTATATCTTAGTAGACATTCAATTCAGCTTTGAATAATTCCAGTTTTTGCAGTTTTATGTTTGTATTTTGGAGCCAGTAAACCTTTTAAGTTTGCAAACACTGTAAACTTCAGTACTTTGCTTGTCGTGTCTGATTAATGGTGCCTTTGGGAAGTCTAGAGCTGGTTTCGACTTTGCCCTGTGGGACTTCCCTCAGAGTTAAGAGGCTGCAGGCAGTGGGCCCTGGCTTTGGGCTTGGAGAGACTGAAATGGGAATTTCGGCTCTTCTAGTAGCTTATTGCACGACTGCGGATGTTTTGCTTTTCTGAACCTTAGTTTCCTCACCTGTTTAATAACGGAGTAATACCTTTTTTATGGGGTTTGCTGTTGGGATCTGCAGTGGTAACGGTGATGTGGTCAGCGGTGGCCCAGGTGCTGGGGGCGGCTCCCATGGGGAGCTCCTCCTGCCGGGTGCCCGCAGACCAGCACTGAGGGTCTGCACAGGATATCCCGCTTCTGAGGGCTCGGGAGGGGCGAATGCCCCCTTAGCTGTGCTTCCGTATAGGGAGTAGTGGAAAGAGCCGGGCTCGCATGCTGGCCCAGGTTTGAACCCCAGCTGGCTACAGTGAGCTGCTTGGAACCTCAGTTTTCTCATTGTCAGGCTGGGGAGAATCACCAGCTTGTGGGTTTTTGTGAGAATCCATGAGATAAGCTGTGGATAGTGCTTACCTCAGTGCCTGCAACCTACAAAGTTCTCAGTAAATGGTGTTAACTGTTGTGATTGTGACCATATGATTTGATTTTTTAATCTTTAAGAGACTGTTCATATAAAAATAAATCGTTCGGGACTTCCCTGGTGGCACAGTGGTTGAGAATCTGTCTGCCAATGCAGGGGACACGGGTTCGAGCCCTGGTCCGGGAGGATCCCACATACCATGGAGCAACTAAGGCCGCAAGCCGTAACTACTGAGCCCGTGTGCCACAACTACTGAAGCCCGTGTGCCTAGAGCCTGTGCTCTGCAACAAAGAGAAGCTACTGCAATGAGAAGCCTGCACACCGCAATGAAGAGTAGCCCCCGCTCGCTGCAACTAGAGAAAGACCTCGTTCAGCAACGAAGACCCAACACAGCCAAAAATAAATAAATAAATAAATAAATTTATTTATTTATTTTTAATTAAATAAATAAATAAGTCGTTTGTCAGAAGTCTCTCTTGTGTTTGGTGGGGAAGGAAGGCCAGATGGATGGCGACCGCTACCACGTGAATGTATGATTTTTGTCTCTGCTTTTAAATTGGTGGTAATGTCATTGGGGAGAAACTAAATTGACACAGTTGAAGTACAAGTGCTTAATTATGTTGATTTGGCTGTAAAACTGTGAGGCAGTTGGAATTGGAAGGAGGAAGGCCCACAGTGGGGAAAGACGGGATGGAAACCAGAGGGGAGAAGTGGATGTTTGTTAGAAAGCAGCGTTTTTTGTCTACCAGGAGAGGTCGGGCTGCAGGAGGCCTTGGCTTGTTTTGTGTTTGGAAGTGGAGAGATGCCCAGTCACTGCTGAATGCAAGCGAGCCCAAAATATGTGATGCAGGAACAGAGCTTTTCTTGAAGTGATGTATGCATCCGTATTACAGGGAAAAAACGCACCCACAGAACAGCATAAATGCAAACATGGCACAACTTAAAATCCTTGAAGTTTAGAGTCTGAGAAGCTGAATTTGAGTCTGGCTTCAGCATCTGTTAGCTGTATATTCTTGGGTAGATTCCCTAACTTCCCGGTGCCTGGACTTCCCGGTCTGCAAAATAGGAAAGAATCATCTTAAGGATTAGAAGAAATATATCTGGTGCATGATGAGCTTTTAATAAACTGGTGTAACTGTTGTGACCGTTACTTTCCTCCTGACAACAAGGCCCCCAGTCTCTGCTGGGACACGATGTTGCAGTTGTAAACGTGGGCTTCCCTGAAATGCTCTAGTTCCTTCTGTCGTATAAACAAACGTCCTGGACCATCGATTCAGTGTCATGGGAGGTTTGTAGGTGAGTTTACATGACTAAGCTTTGGAAAGCTCTTTTTTGTTAACTCCTTATTTTAATACCAGGACAGAAGAGGGCCCTTCATAGCTTAATATTTTTGAAGCCTGAACTTGGCCTGTGTATAGACCCAGGGAAAAATTCAGAAAATGTTAGTTTTTCTAAAGACTGGATAGGGGTGCCATTCTTTAAATTGGGGAAACAATTTTTCCCCCTGAATTTACTGTTTATTTTGGGGGCATGTATATTTCCAAATATATCAAATATAATACATAATAATGATGTATTTTAAAGTTTCTAAACTAACAATAAAACATTAGCCCTTTACGGAGTTTTTAAAAGGTCTTGCTGATTTTTTGTTTCCCCCAGATTTGCATGACTGAAATTTTTGGAAGCTTTGCCTCTCTAGCCAAGCAGAAAACACCTCTGTTTAGAGATGGTAAGGAGATCCACGTCCAGCCAGTCTCATTACAGCAAACTCTAGGGACCCTCCTGCATGCTTTCATTTTGCTGTAGCACACACACATGGCTTAAACCAAGGGGGTTTCTTACAATATAGAGATACTCATTTTTGTCAAATGTGTCTTCGAGAAGCAGGATCCAGTCTGTTTTTATAAACAGGAAAGTTGATTTGCGAGGAGGTGAATGAGGACTCCAGACAGGAGGTGGCATGTGGCACCTTTAGGGCTTGTTTGGAGGCGTCACACCATGAACAATGTGTAGACGTTCTTTGTATAAATGGTTGGTGTCCGGATCTCCAAAGATGCTGTTGATACAGCCACGTGGCACTTGGGTGGATTTCAGGTTCGGGATGGGTCAGTGCATGTGTGGAAAACTTACGGCAAAACAGCGTGTTGTAGTCAGTGCAAGTACAGCAAAGAACGCAGAGTCAGGGTCACCAGGGACGTAGTGAAACTCGTGCACCAGAGGCTTTGTTATTGAGGGACTAGACTTTTTAGTTGTTTTAAAAGAGAGTCTCTTGGGCAAATTTGAAGTGTGGAAACCATCTTATTTTCCTACAAGTGAAACATTTAAATACTTTTTCCCCATGATATTTTTCAGCATATGAAGTGAAACTGGAAGTGGTTTCAGTAAGTAACATATTTTGGGGGCCGAGGAGACGCACTAAAAATTTGGCTTCCGAAGATCATTCTTCACGGGAAATCAGCAGCATCCAGACGAACTGTTGGGTGAATATTTTCTAAGCCATAACCAAATTTTACTTCTGTTTTATTCAGACTCAAACTTAGTTTAATAGTGATATTTCTAAATGAAACTTTCTAGAGGTAGGTGCATTTGGGGGCCAACAAATTGGTAGAAGCAGTACACAGAATCCAAGTTCAAAGTGGCACATTGTTTTTTCCCATTAAGCTTGCTTACTGTGTGACGTTCCAGAGTCCATATTGAATCTTTACCACGGAACATTTGTGATTCCAGAAGCCCAGAACCCAAACTGAGTTAGTCTGACCTCCTGTTCCTTTCTTGTGCCGGCTGTCAGGACCTTTTTACTTTACCATGGATCAAAAACCACTTCTCACTGATAGCTCTGCCTTGTTCTGTTAAATCTCCAGATCCCTGTTGTTATTATTGTAATTGTTATTTTACTGTAAAAAATATCATTGTCACTATTATTGAACAAGTCTGGATTTCAGTGTGAAAAGATGCAGTCATGCATTTTGATTCAGTGCATGTGAAGCCATGCCAGGAGTTTGAATGTATTTTAGGGCGTTTTCACTGTGAGGCCGGGAGTAAGACCTGTTTTCACAGCCTAGAAAGGTTGTCATGAATTCCAGCACTTGGGAATCCCAGGTTTCATGCTGACTTGTTCTAGTAAAAGGAAAATTAGCCCTTGATACTGTTTTAATCTCTTGAATGAATGGGACCTATTTCTGATTCCGATTTGACTGAGGCGATTTCTCCGTTTCCCTAAGTGCCACTTCCCAGGGCAGACAAAACATGTTCTGTGCACGAGAAATGTGAGATGCTGGCAGCATGGAGGAGGAAGGGGGAGAGGAAGCTGTTTGCAAAACTACTTAAAATAAATTTGAAGGGTCAAACATGGAACACAGTTACAGAAGAGAAAGGAAAAAGTGCCTTAGGTCAGTTCAGCTGAGTAGCTAGGCATTCACATTGGCTGGAGGGTTGAGTACTTCTTGCTAATCAGATACAATGGGTGCAGATAATATTTGACTATCTGAGGCTCGATCTCACCGCCTCAGTATCAGGGAAATTAACCAAAAGGGGCATGTTTTAAAGGGCTGATTTGGGCAAACAGATACCGTTCGGAAGAGATGCAGGCAGTTCACCTCGTCATCCGTCATCCGAAGCTCTCAGACTGGACTCTCCAACTCATGGTGTGTCCGTCAGAGCCTTGGGCTGTGGCAGCAGGGCTGGCTGGCGTTAGCACTTCATTTGAAAGCGATCGGTACTTTTAAATTAAACATGCAGAGTTATCTTGGTGAGACATTGAATGGGAGGTTGCTGGATTATTGAATTTGGCCCACAGTTTAGCCAGATCAGCAGGGATTTGGGGGTCTGAAGCAATTAATATGCAAGTACATTTGAGTCAGCAAGGTAGGAGATTACTGTCTTATCAGGGCAAAAAACCCCCACAACATTTATTTCCCCAAGAACCATACTTTTTAGGAGGTAGATAAAACCTATTGTTTGAGGTTCCTGTTTGAGAGTGACCACCTCAAATTGCCAGATTTTAACCACTAAAACACACAAGATGGAATAACTGCATTAAGGAAAAAAAAAGTTTGACCTTTTATCTGCATTATGCTTAACATAGAGGAAACCCTGAGTTCTTTCGTCATGTTCTTTTTTGTTTTGCTCATATAGATTGGGAGAAAACTTAATTTTCTTTGTTGAAAAAAAACATTCACTGAAGTGATCCAAGCACATGAAGTTGTTTTGTCCCGTCAGATTGAGTGCGTGAACAGACAAAACTGAAAAGGATTTCCTTTACTCCTACAGGCAGGGACGCTTGGTATAGCCGGAAGCTTTAGTCTTTGAAAATCACATTTGCCTTAAAAATGAAAAATAAGAAAATGATGGCTCATGGAGTGGTGAAGGCCTTTATTTCTGTATTTTCTATGGAGACCCTTTCCTTCCGGAAGCTTTGATTTGAACCGCCTGCCTAATCGGGACTTGGGAGGCCTCAGTGACTTGGAAGAAGGTCATTCTTCCTTTTGCCAGGGCCTGAGCGCCCCTGAAAAGCTTACGGCTCTGGCTGTATGGGGGCACTTCAGGACATGGCCCTGGAACACGTGACCAACAGACCACGTCCTCTGGGCAGGTGACACGGGGACGCAGCCTGGGCGCGAGTGGGTGTGTGGCCCGGTTCCCTGGCAAAGGGCCTCCAGGGTTTCCTATGGGGCCTTTTCCATCCAGTGCAGCCCCTTTTCTACTGCAGATGAAGGATAAAATGCTTGGGAGAATGACTGTCATTGTTCCCATTCCCAAGTCCTTTCTGTGTGTGGAGAGCATTCTGAGTTTGTCTGCTTGTTTGCTGTCCTCCATCAAGACTCATGGCCCAGCCGACATTCTTCCGAGCAGATCACATGCGCTTGGCAAACAGGTGGGCTTTCTGAGCACTTTTTTTGTGTTTTCAGCCACAGTCCTTAGTTCTCAAGGGATCCTCCTGCCAGCCTCCATCCTAATTTCAGATTTAGGAAAAGAAAAAAAAAACAAACACAAAACAAAACAAAGCAAGGAGGCTTGATGTAAAATGGAAGTAGAACTTGGCAGTGGCCAGCGAGATTGTGATAAGGGTTGGAAGCATCTCTCCTCGGAAAGGTCTCTCTTGCTGGAGGAGTGGGCTCGTCCAGCGGCAGCTGGGGTGGTTGGGCTCTGCCTCACCCGCAGGCTGGGTTTCCTTACCTTTGGACTGAGATATGGCCCCTTTGTGGGTTGTTGGCCTTCCTCAGTGGGAGAAAGCCCCCGGACTAAGTCTGTGGACGGCAACTGAGGGTCACAGACCTGCAGGCTTGGGTCCCTGTTACTCTGCATTGTCTCCTCTAACCCTCCACAATTTCTGGGAGGAAAGTTTGTTTTGTGTTTCCCTTTTTTAATAAATGAAGAAAAGGTAACTCAGAGGGTACCCCAAACTATATAGCGGGAAAGTGACTGATACAGAATTTTTATGAAAAGTATTCTGTTTTCCTTTAGATGCCACATGCCCGTGGTGGGAGGCGCACCCAGGACTGGAAGGCACAGTGGCAGTCTGTCGTCCTCCAGTCCCCCAGCCGACGCCTCATTGCTGGTTGTGTCAGGGAGCTGCCCAGGGGACACCACTGCTGTTTCACACCGTACTGCATGGACTTGGTGGTTTCCTCTGCTGCATTTGTGCACATAGGTTAAAGGGTGGGTCCCAAGACAGCCCTGCCTGGTGATGTCCCTCCAGGCCTGTGCAGATGCCCCTGCCCACTCTCCTCTCCTGGGTTAGTGTTGTCCTTGCCCACAGAGGCCTGCTGCCGGCTTCTGCTCTGGCTCCTGACCTGTCCCAGCCCGCCTCGCAGGGGTGGTGTCTCGGGTTGGTGGCCTTGCCCGAGAGAAGGAGGAGCAAGAGGCCTTTCTTTCCATCTACCCTCTGTGTGTGCTCTGTAATCTCGACCTTCTTTGCGATCCCACCGACCCAGGCTTGAATTCTGGTTCTACTGTTGTATTAGTAGCTGAGTGACCTTAGCCTACTACTTAACCTTTCTGAGCTTCAGATTTATCGTAGGTAAAAATGGTGCTCCTAGTACCTCCCGGTGAGAGTTGCTATGAGAAAATAGGATAAATGATCCAGCTCGCACCTTCAGTAGCCAGTTAGCTTTACTGAGCTCGTGTCTGACACTGTCGTAGATCCTGTGACCTGTGTTATCTCATCTAATCCTGATAAACACCCTCCCCGCCCGCCCCCCACCCCCCCGCCCCCGTCCTATCCTGCTAAGTGACTTAAGTGAGGTCCCCTGCTGAGGGCCGTCATCTAATAGTGGTGGAGTAGACTTCTGATGCCACCTTGTCCCTCCAGAGCCCACAGTCTTGACCACTAGGCTGTGCCGGCCTCCTGTGGATGTGGCCAGAGTGGACTGTACACACTGAATGATGTGCCACTCAGTGAATTCTGCTTCTGGTGAAGCTGAAGCTCTTTTCTTGCACGTTCATGCCAGAGAGGGTCATTTCTTCCTGAGGAAAGCTCTTGGAGTTTTGCTTCTAAGGAATGTGACCTGGAACAGGATGAGCCATCTGCCTGCACCTGTTTCCATGTCTGTAAAACGGCATGACAGCACTTCATCTTCTTGTGGTGCCTGGCAGGCAGGAGGTCCTCCGTTAATGTGTTGGCTCCTCTTTCTTCTTATTTGGCCAATTCATAAGACTACTGGAGAGAAATCTGAAGTTCTGCAGATGCCCACGGAGTGACTCAACACGAAGTTGCCTTCGGTTCTTTGTTCCCCTGGCAGTGATGGGCCGGAGTGCTGGGGCATGGGGGCAGCCTTTCTGCTCCGCGGACACGCTCTCTGTGCTGCATGTCTCTGTGACTCTGACTGCTCTAGGGACCTCACATAGTAGAACCCTACAGTGTTTGTCCTTTGTGACAGCCTCATTTCACTGAGCACAGTGTCCTCAGGTTTCATCCAAGTTGCAGTGTGTATCAGAATTTCCTTCCTTTTTAAGGCTTGAATAATATTCCATTGTCTGTATATTCTTCCAGGTTTCTAAAGCATGGGTTAAGTACATAAACACACACCTGTACTTGCCAGTATATTTATTTACAACCATCTTTGTAGTTTTGTATTTTGCTCTGACTTAAAATGTTATCTTTTCTGTATTATTACGTGATCTTTGTTAATATTATTGTTAGTGACGACATAGTGTTGGATTCTGTTTAGAATGAGCTATTTATTTTCCTTATCTTTTACAGAGTTAGTTTTACTGAACTCATTGCATATTTCTAAAGTTAGCAACATTTCTCGGGGATACTGGGAAGTTTGCGGTCTGCTCTGCCTCACTCTCTGTGAGATTCTTGGTTGCATTGTGAGCTCTTTGGCATGGGTGAGCAGCAATGGCTGTATTTTGTACCTTACCTGGACATGGTAAGAAATACAGGTCTACCATATCTGAACCATAATTCCAAAATTCCAAAACCTCTAGAAATTGAAAGTGTTTTTTTGGGAGTTTAGTTGTAAGCCTGATCTGAACTAACTGAGGCTATTTATAACTTTTTATAAACTTTTATTTATAAACTTTTCAGTTTTCCCATTTAGTGTGAATACTTACAGGGAATGCCCCATTCCTGCTAATGCATTACATAATATGTGGTATATTTTTATATATATAGAATTCCCTTTTTAGGGGTAATATTTTAAAATTTATTCATAATTGAAGTACTTCACATGTAACTTCTTTTTGCTTAATGATACAATGTGGACATCTTTCTATGATGTTAATTTATAATAGAACATTCCTTTGTACAGTAAGTATATATTTTTTAAAAACTGTTTTTATGGGCTTCCCTGGTGGCGCAGTGGTTGGGAGTCCGCCTGCCAATGCAGGGGACGCGGGTTTGTGCCCCAGTCCTGGAGGATCCCACATGCCGCGGAGCGGCTGGGCCCGTGGGCCATGGCCGCTAGGCCTGCACGTCCAGAGCCTGTGCTCCGCAGCGGGAGAGGCCACAGCAGTGAAAGGCCTGTGTACCGCAAAAAAAAAAAAATTAATTAATTAATTTAAAAAAAACAAAACTTTTTATAACAGCTTTATTGAGATACAATTCATATACCATACAACTCAGCCATTTAAAGTATCCATTTAACAGCTTTTAGTATTCACAGAATTGTGTAACCATCAGCACAGTCTATTTTAGAGCATTTCATCACCCCAGAAAGAGACCCCGTCCCCAAGAGCAGTCACTCCGCCTCTCCCCCTTCCCTTCACCCTAGGCAACCACTAATATACCTTCTGTGTCCATAGATGTGCCTATTCTGGACATTCTGTATAAATGGAGTCATAGATAATATGTGGCCTCTTATGTCTGGCTTGTTTCACTGAGCATCATGTTTTTAAGGGTTGTCCACCTTGCCACAGGAGTCTTACTTCATTCCTTTTCGTGGCCAAATAATATTCCATAGTATGGATAGGTCACATTTTGTTTATTAATCAGTTGAAGGACATTTGGGTTGTTTTCACTTTTTGACTACTGTGAATAATACTGCCATGGACATTTGTGTTCAAGTCTCTGCGTGGACGGATGTTTTCTTTCTCTTAGGTTTATACCTAGGAGTGGAATTGGTGGGTCAGAGGGTAACTCTGTGTCTGCTTTTTGAGGAACTGCCAGACTGTTTTCCACAGCAGCTGCACTGCTTTGCTTCCAACCAGCAGTGTAGGAGGGTCTAATGTCTTCACTGCCTTGCCAGCACTTGTTGCTGTCTGTCTTTTTGATTGTATCTGTTCTGGTGTGTGTGATGTGATATCTCATTGCAGTTTTGATTTGTGTTTCCCTGATGGCTAGTGATGTGGGGCATCCTTTCACATGGTCATTAATGTACCTTCTTTGGAGAAATGTCTGTTCAGCTCTTTGCTTATTTTAAAATTGGGTTATTTGTCTTATTGTTGAGTTATAAGAACTTTTAGTATATTCTAGATAATCCCTTATCACATATATGATTTGCAAATATTTTCTCCCATTATATTGTCTTTTCACTTTCTTGATGGTGTTCTTTGAAACACAAAAGTTGTAAATTAAAAAAAAATTATTGGAGTATTGTTGATTTACAATGTTGTATGAAAGTTTTTAATTTTGATGCAGTCCAATTTATTTTTCTTTTGTTGCTTATGCTAAGAAACACTTGCCTAATCCAAGGTTATGAAGAAGTATGCCTATGTTTTCATCTAAGGGTTTTATAGTTTTAGCTCTTATATTTAGGTCTTTAATCTATTGGAGTTAATTTTTGTATATGGTATGAGGTAGGGGTCCAGATTCATCCTTTTGCATTGCGGATATCCAGTTGTTCCAGTAACATTTGTTGGAAAGACTGGTCTTTCCCCCAAAGAATTGTGTTGGCACTCTTGTCAAAGATCAATTGAGTGGGGCTTCCCTGGTGGCGCAGTGGTTGAGAGTCCGCCTGCCAATGCAGGGGACACAGGTTCGTGCCCCGGTCCGGGAAGATCCCACATGCCGCGGAGCGGCTAGGCCCGTGAGCCATGGCCGCTGAGCCTGCGTGTCCGGAGCCTGTGCTCCGCAACAGGAGAGGCCACAACAGTGATGGGCCTGTGTACCGCAGAAAAAAAAAAAAAATCAATTGAGTGGAAATGTGAGAGTCTGTTCCTGCAGCTCAGTTCTATTCCATTGATCTATATGTCTGTCCTTATTCTAAATTACTTTTTTAAAAGTTCTGAATTCTGAAACACATTCACCCCCAGAGTTTTAGGGACTAGATAATAATATTAGCTTGCTGTTGACCCTTGGGGAGGGTACTGTTTTTTCAGCTCCACAGACACCATTACACTTCCCTTTCTTGCCTGTCTCACTAGGTGATCTCCATGGCACACTCTACAACCCGTGAGCAGGGCGTCCACACTGCCGCTGGGTCAGTGTGATAATGCCGTTACTTTCAGAATGCAGGCTTGAACATAAATGGGAGTTGTTGTAGGCACCAGCTGGAAGGTTGACAGCCCACGAGTCCCCCATCTCCAAACACACTGCTCTGCAGGTGTGGGCGCCCAGGGACCATGTCTGAGCTTTGTGACCCTGGCCACCCCCAACCCCATCCGTATTTAACTGGTCCAGGGAGAGATACCTAAACAGATGTTCTCCTCTAGGGACTTGAGACTCAGGGAAAGAGGCAGAGACCCGTGAGTCCTGGAATCGGCATTGGATGCAAATAGTAGAGAGAGAAGGCTACCGAGGTCCCCAGAGCTGCTGTGAGGTACCCAGGATACTAGATGAAAGGCGCTCCATTTGACTTTGCCTTATGCCAATACCTTTGGTATTACTATTCCACAGAATCACATCTAATTGACTGTTTCCAAACATCCGTGTACGTTTTGACTGTAGAGCAGGGTAGGTTGCCAGCAGCCCCTTTCTGCTCCGGCTGCCTTGTTGGCAGAGGTTGTTGGTACTGCCCCCTTCCCCGGGCTCCCAGCTCCTCCGTGCCCAGGTGCCAGGCACCTTGCCCCTCTCTAGCCTTGCCCACCTGTGTCCTGGGCCCTCCTCAGCTGGGGTTGGAGGAGGGGCTGTCGTGGGGAGGATGGCTTCAGCCCCCAGGATGGCCTCCCACGCCCGTGGGTCTGTGGGGAGCCGGACGGCAGTGGAGGGGAGCAGTGCCCCCCGAGGTGGGTCACACACGCCAGTGCACGGGAATGGTGTCAGGTGACCTGCACCGCCTGCTGGGCCAGCCCTACCCTTCTCAGTGCTCTCGCACCCTGACCACCCAAGGGCGAGGGGCCATGGTGCTGGTTCTGGACACTGCCCACCATGCTCTCCGCCCAGGGCAGGCAGCTCACAGAAGGCACAGGCAGAGCAGCAGCATTTCATTTTTTTTTTTAATGGTTGCCTTCTCCTTGTGGCATGTCACTGTTTTCCACTTATGGCAGCCATACAAACTTTCCTATTATTTTTTTTATTGGGGTAAAATATACATAACATACATATATAACATACATACATAACATAAAATTTACCATTATGACCATTTTAAGTGTGTAATTAAATAACATTAAATATAGCCACCATGTTGTGCCACCATCACCTCTATTTCCAAAACTTTCCATCACCTCAAATTGAAACTCTGTCCCCATGAAGCACTAACTCCCTAACCTCATCGCCAGCCCCGGCAGCCACCGTCCTACCTCTGTCTCCATGGTACTTCCAGGTACTTCCTGCGAGTGGAATCGTACAATACTTGTCCTTTTGTGTCTGGCTTACCACACTGGGCATAAAGTTTTCAAGGCTTCTCCATGTTGTAGCAGTCGTGAGCGTTTCCTTCCCTTTTAAGGCTGAATAGCCTTCCCTGTACGTGTACACCGCGTTTTGTTGCTCCATCTCCCGTTGAGGGACACTTGGGCTGGTCCCACCTTTGCCTGTTGTGAATGGTGCCGCTGTGAACATGGCGCACAAGTCTCTGTTTGACTCCCGGCATTCAGCTACTTTGGGGATCTAGCTAAGAGTAGAATTGTTGGGTAAAATGAGATGAATTTTCCTTTAAAGAGCATCTGGGGTGGGCTTCTGGCTGCTCCAGCATCATCTGTTGGCCTTGGGCTGTTACCCCACCTCTGAGCCTCAGCCCGACAACCCGTAGAATGGGGAGGACCCTTCGTTTCCCTGCAGGTCGTGATGATTCCACCGTCGGGGGCGCCCAGCTGCTGGCACCCCACCCCTTTGCTCTCCCCCTGCTCAGGCCCCACGGCGCTGGGCAGGCTCACTGGCGAGTGTGCGAGCAGGGTTCCGAGCCCGAGTCCTGTTGTCGCGGACCACGTTCCCCCCTGGCCGCCTCCTGCTCTGACACCTAGACTGGAACCCGAGACACTTGGGGATCTTCCCCAGCTTCACACATGTAAACAGTGCTCCACCGTGGGCCGATTTTCTCTCTGGCTTGGTTTTTTCTTCTCCCTCCTATTGAACCTGTCTTTTGACTCCTTTTGTCATTTAACTGATAACCCTTTCCCCAATATTATTGAGCACCTGTTCTGTTGGGGGGACACCAAGGTGGAGACGCCTTTCCTGCTCCCAGTACCCCCAGTCTCCTTAGATAGAAAAGAGAGGGATGGTTGCCATCGTCAGGGGGCAGTAATCACGTGTCGCAGCCATTTTCCTTCCTTCTGGAGGCTGCCCCCTGCCAAGGCACAGGGCGCTTGCTTGTCTTAAGTGAGGGGCTCCATGGCGTTATAGGAAACAAGATGGGTCTCAGAGTCTAGGTTTGAGTTTGAGCTGTGTCCAGGTGTGTGCAAGGAGCCCGCAGGGTAGTTAGTTGCTATGCCCCCCAGGCCGCTCGCTCTGTCCTCCCGAGTCACTGAAGGGTGCTGCAGTTCGGGTTCCCCACCAGGTGCTGTGCCGTGGCCACAGAGCCCCCTCCAGAGAGAGCAGCCCCCGAAAGGAAGCAGAGGAGGCCAGCCTCCAGTCGTCCATGCTGGCGGGCCCCCCACACTCGGGGGGTCCTGGGATCGTGACAGCTGCTGGTGCTGCAGGAGGGGACCCCTCTCCCTGCCCCCAGCCTGGGTTGTTTAGTGCCTGCCTTAGAGGATGACTCACCTGGTCGTCTGGGTGGTAATAATGACTTTAAAAGGTTTTAACTTCCTCGACTTGTCCCGGCCACCAGTCTTTGCACGGTTACCTTGTACAACCCCACGACAGCTCTCCCTGGTGGGCTGGAATGTGAATGGAGCTTGCCCAACTCCAGAGCAGTTTCTCTGAAGGAGGAAGGTTTCTCTGGATGGGCGGAGTGGTGGTGGGGCAGGCACTATCCACCGGGCGGGAGGGCAGCCACTGCCCCCGGGGTGGACGGCCACTCCAAGCCCTGCAGGGCTGCCCTGCATGCCTCCCTGGCCCCTCCCACCCACGCAGCACCTGTCCTGGTTGGTGGCCTTTGCTCTCTTCAGGATGGAAACAGCCTCTCGGGGGTGCCTGCACTTCAGACACCTTTGGGGCAGCAGGGACCGTGGGCTGGCGGGAGCGCGATGGCCAGTTCAGTGGCAGTTACTGGAAAGTTTTGGCTTTGCCCAGCCTTTCTGGGGACTAATTGTGGGAAATCTCTCTAGAGCCTTAAATAAATTCTATTTGTGGTTTTGTAATCCATCTTCTAGGAAATTATCAAAATGAGCCAGAGCTTTATGCTTAGAGATGTTCTCAGCATCCATCACTTACAGTAGCAGAACATCAGAAACCACACAGGTGAACAAATTAAGGTGCTTTTTGCCACCCTTCTTGAAAATGATACTTATGGAGAAATTTAAAAACATGAAAAATCGCATTAAATATTATGTTAAGTGAAAAAGCAGGGCAAGGAATTCCATTTCAGCCTAGTTCAGTAACACACAAAATCCACAGGCACAGGAAAAACACTAGAAAGAAAGACATCACATGTCAGTTTAGGGACTTCCCTGGCGCAGTGGTTAAGAATCTGCCTGCCATTGCAGGGGACACGGGTTCGATCCCTGGTCCGGGAAGATCCCTGGTCCACATGCTGCGCAGCAACTAAGCTCGTGTGCTACAGCTACTGAGCCTGAGCTCTAGAGCCTGCAAGCCACAACTACTGAAGCTCACGTGCCGCAACTACTGAAGCCCGCACACCTAGAGCCCATGCTCCGCAACAAGAGACGCCACCCCAATGAGAAGCCCATGCCCCCGCTTGACACAACTAGAGAAAGCCCACGCACAGCAACGAAGACCCAACACAGCCAAGAATAAATAAATAAATTAATTAATTTAAAAACATGTCAGTTTAACAGCCGACTTTAGGGGTCACTTTTTTAAAAAAAAATTATTTATTTATTTTTGGCTGTGTTGGGTCTTCGTTTCTGTGCAAGGGCTTTCTCCAGTTGCGGCGAGTGGGGGCCACTCTTCATCGCGGTGCGTGGGCCTCTCACTGTCGCGGCCTCTCCCGTTCGGGAGCACAGGCTCCAGACGCGCAGGCTCAGTAGTTGTGGCTCACGGGCTTAGTTGCTCCGCGGCATATGGGATCTTCCCAGACCAGGGCTCAAACCCGTGTTCCCTGCATTTGTAGGCAGATTCTCAACCACTGCGCCACCAGGGAAGCCCTAAGGTCACTCATAGTTTTCATTTACATAAAGGAGGTATTTTTTTCCAAGGTTTTTTCTTTCCCCATGTGATTTCCCAAAATGTCTGCAACGAACATTATTAGTTTAATAGTCCTCGCTTCCCCCCAATTACATAAAAATCAAACCAGAGCTCTGGCCTCAGAGCTCGTTCCTGTCCAGGGAGGTGGCCAGGCGTCAGCTGTTGCCGCCCCTCTGCTCCTTCTGAGGAGCCGCCCTGTAATGCATACTTCACACAGTCCTTGCGTGAAGTCTGTTGGCAGTTTGGGGTTCTTCCTTTAACCTAAACTAATTTTAAAGTTGAGGGGCCAGGCTGTTCTGTGAGTTTTGTTGAGGAAACATGAAGAAAATCTGCCCTCCTTGTATTGGTTTAACTATTAAAGCATTTAAAATATTATTTTTCCTCCTTTCAGATAAACCAGAACACAGCTGACTGTCCACTGCTGTGCAGTGCTGGAAGCTAGCCCCCAGTGGTTAACTCCATGGTAGTGGAGAGGGCAAATTTTAAAGAAATAATTAAAAAGCTCTTGGGAACTTGTCATTCTTTTGTCTCATGATAGAAAACCAGGCCTGTGTCTTGTTGAGCACAGTGTTTGGTGACCGGCAGAGAAAAGAACATTCCAAAGTCCACCTTGGAGCTGTTGTCATCTGCCAGATCTGTCCTGTCTGGTGGGGTGTGGGCAGGTCCTGGCTGTGAGACCCTCTCTGAGCCTCGGTCGGTCTCCTCACCTCCACGATGGGCAGAAAAGCGCCTCTCAGGCACAGGTGGAGGTGCTGGAGGCGTGTCAGTTTCTGAAGATGGCTAAGCCTTCCCTGTGTCCCCAGAAGGTGGGTTGGGGTTTGGGCAGAGGGCAAAGCCAAGGGGTTTGCCGTGAGGATTTGCTCTGAGGTCTGGGACAGCACGTCTAGACAGTGACCAGAGAGCCCTTTGAGCAGCTGGGTGGGTGGGGGTGACTCTGGCCCATGTCCCAAGCAAAAAGTACAAAACTGTTGCAGGGGCTTCCCTGGTGGCGCAGTGGTTGAGAGTCCACCTGCCAATGCAGGGGACACGGGTTCGTGCCCCAGTCCAGGAAGATCCCACATGCCGCGGAGCGGCTGGGCCCGTGAGCCATGGCCACTGAGCCTGTGCATCCGGAGCCTGTGCTCCGCAACGGCAGAGGCCACAACAGTGAGAGGCCCGCGTACCGCAAAACATAAAAATAAAAATAAAACTGTTGCAGGAGGTGTCCGATGCCAGGCCTTCAGGAGGCAGCTCTGGCCTGGCTGGACTCGGGCAACAGGCCGCCCTGGGTGAGGGTTGTTCTTGCTGCCTTTCTGGGAGGGCCTGGAGTGTGGGCAGCCCTCCCCGCTACAGTTAGGCCTCAGAAAGTACGTCTGTACCTCTCTGCTGCCTTGTGTGAGAGTCTCCGCCTGAGGAGAAGAATAAAAAGGAAACAACTCATTTATAGTAACTGTCTTCTGACATGCATAACCCCAAATCGTTTGTAAAGACAAAGTTCTGAGCAAAATGAAATTGTTCCTTTATGATTAACAGAACGATGGACACAAACACAAGATGTTCCTTTGCTGATGTGTACTTTCTGATTCTACTGCATATGTAGAATTTTTATGGAAAGCAGAAGTGGGTTGGTGTGCACATGGGTGGGATGTGTGCTGTGATACAAGAACACAGAGGCCCTTTATATAGTTTTTAAATACAAAGTCATTTTTTTCTGATTATAAAACTAATACAGACCTATTTTAGAAAATATGGATAATAGGCAAAATTATAAGGAAGAAAATAATCATCTAGTTTACATGGTTGAAATTATAAATTTTCTGTACGTTTTTCTGCAGCTTTTAAAAATTTAACATTATATCCTAGGCAGTTTTCTCCACACCATTAGTCACTTTCTCTAAACATCATGTTTTCATGCCTGCAGGTGTTCCATTGTATGAATATACAGCTTCTTTAAGCGTGTGGTGTTGGGGAAAGCAGACACGCTTGGCTTAGAGAAAACCTGTGTTCAGAACCTTGCAATGATTTCCTGGCCCTGGTGACCTCTGGAGCCTGGGCTCCTTATCTGTGAATTGAGGACAGAATCAATCCCTGGTGGGCTTGCTGAGAGGGCTCTGTGAAAGCGGGCGTGGGCTGCTGGGTGCTCAGCAGGTCCACGCAGGTGGCCGCTGCTGTCACGGTGGATGGCGGCGGTGTGAACGTGGGCCTCCGCAGCGCATTAAGAAAAAGCAGCCCAGCTCTGGCCTCATTTTTTAAACACATTCTTTTTTCTCTTGCTGTGATTCCTCCTCTTGCACTTGCCCCTTTGTCCTGTGTATTTATGTAACCTGCCTTCCATCCTCTTTGCAGTAAGGCAGGTAGAAACGCACAAACACTTAACCATTTCCTCCAGCGCTGGACGTTATATTGTTTCTGATTTCTTGCTCTTGTAAATGATGCTGCACAGAGTATCTTTGTGTACCAAGTCCTCCTGGGTTGGATCATTTCCCGGGGCTTGAACACCAAAAGTGGAATTACAGAGCCAAAGGGCACGTGCATTTTCACGCCTCTGATCCACACTGGCAAGTTCCTCTTAGGAGGTTGTACCAGTCTGTGCTCCTGAGCGTGGTGTGAGGGACGCCCTGTGTCGCCGGCTCCCCGAGTTCACGTGACCGTGTCCTTCTCCAGCCCTTCCTCCCCGTGGCCCACTGGCTGCTGTGCCCCACGCCACCCTCACTAACTGGAGCCCGGGCCTCCTCCCCGTTGGTGACTCTGACTCGTGATGGGAAGGCCGTGCTGTCGCCAGCCAGTCCTGCCTGTGTAGACGCCCCTCTACTGAACAATGAGCACATTCAGGCCCAACTCGTGTTTTCCGTTATTAAAAAACAGAGCCAGCTGTCTCTGCCTGTGACTTTAATCTTTAAGCCTTTATTCCCTCTACCCCACCCCCTTCCCCTAACCTTTTGTTTGTGCAGTTCCGAGCTCGGGATGTGTGGGTCCAGGAGCTTCTGAATGTGCGGCGCCTCTCCCAGCAGCTGCAGATGGTGGTGGCCCTGAGCGATGCTGTTTCAGGCTGGGGGGCTGCAGACGGGAGGGAAGACTGGTACTCTTGCCCCCAGTGGCCCCTGGGACTTTGCACAAGCTGTTTTGGTATTATGTAGCTCTGGAGCCAGTGCCCAGTCCCATCCTCTCCCCAGATTCAAATTCAGTAGAGACCCCTTCTGACTCGGAGTCGCTTAGTCTTAATAAAGTTTACGTCTTTCTGTGGCCTCTTAGCATTTCCTCCTGGGGAATAGTTCTTGTGGTTGAATTATATTTGTGATATTTAAATAAAAGCAAGAGTCCCAAGAAAGGATCTTCAGTAGTAACCCTAGGCCTCCCAAAACAGCCAGAAGCACACAGCCGGACAGATGTGTCTTCAGGGTCAGGAAGGCGCTGTCCTGGCAGCAGCGTGGACCGGGTGTTGATGTGGAAATGGGGGCAGGGCTGAGCCCTGGCCGCAGACACGGGCACACAGGGGAGGCGGGGCTGCGCGGGTTCTGGCCCAAGAAGGCCCCCCTCCTGCGGCTGCAGCGCCATGTCCTCCGAGCTGCCTGTCCTCCTCCCAGGGCCCGGCCAAAGATGCTGCACGTGGAGGGGCCTGTCTGAGTGAGGCCGAGGGGAAGGAGATGGTCTTTCCAAGTCTTCTTAACAAGTGTATGCGTTCTTACCTGCAAACACGCCTTGTTTGACTGCAGACTTTTCATAGCATTCCAGCATATCATAAATGCTTTAGAGAGAGTCTCCCCACCCGTCAGAGGTTAACAGATGGGCTGGTGCATAGTCATGTGGCTTTTTCCACGTGGATTTATATTAACACCCATATTAATTAATGTATTCATATTGTCATTTTTAAATTTCATAGTAGGGCTGTGCCACACCTGCTCTTCTGCACTTTGTTTTCTCCACTTAACAGTGCCTTGGTTTTTCCACGTACATTCAGACCATTCAGACCCAGCGTGTTAGTGGCTGCAGGATTCCCCTCTGTGCAGGACACACCCCTGTGTGCGGGGTTCCCCCGTGTGGGGCACAGCGTACCTAGTCTTTGAGCGCTGGCTGTCCCGGGTGTCTCCTGGCTCTGCTCGAGCATACCTTTTTGCACCTCGTGGAAGTGTTTCTGTCTTAGAAGTAGTGATTGTTGGGGCAATTACATTTTAATAGATATGCCACATGCACCCCATGTACTCTTTATCTTGGTTTTATAAAAATAATATTTTAAGTGAGTTACCATCAGGGCATCAAGAAAATGTAGGCTGTGTCTAAACTCTCAGGACTGTATTTATTTCACGACTTTCTGTGCACACCGTCACACACCTGGGTTTGCAGACTTGAATTTGAAAAGCCAGGCTCCAAGCTTAGTCGCCTTCCTCTATTCATCCTGTTTTTACTGCGTGCCTACTGTGAGCCAACTTCTGACCCCGCAGTGAGAAATACGGAAGACATTCCCTCTCTGAGCGCTAACGTGAACCTTTCTTGGCGGCCACGTTTTTACAGCTCTCTTGCCACACCTTGGGGCAGGAGGGAAAGAGTATGGGTTGAAACCATGGCAGCACATAACTGTGCAAAAATAAATGGGACGCAGGTTTCATACAAAACTACCACCACAAAGCTGCTGAGGAATAAACCTTTGTTCTGCATGGTCAGGGTTTTGGTCTTTATACCACCCCGACTGTCCCATTAGGACGTCTGTGGTCACTGGGTGAACGTGGCACCTTAGGGTGGAGTGGAGGGGCTCAGGGACAAGAGAAGTTAGAGTTTCTCCTGGGACAGGACAGTTTGCTGTTGATTATTTTGTTAACTGCTGGTGACCCATGGTACTGGTGATCCCAGACTTGAGTTGTTCACAATTCACCCTTGCAATTTTCATCTTGTCCACATACTGCTACTAGTACTGTTATTGTTATTATTTTCCTTTAAATTGACTCATTTCTTTTATTTAACCTTCTCCTAAGTAACATTATCCTTGAAATATGGGTTTAAAGTGCTAGTTACATTTTCCTGCAATGCATATTAAAATAAATACGTAACTATTACAGTAAAAATCTGATGGGGTGTGTCATCTACTTTGGGAAGCACCGTGTCCTGGCATAGTTGCTCTGCACCCTCTTCCCTGCCTGGGACGTGGTGTCCGTAATGGTAGGTGTGGTGGCAGGGGCGGGAGGTGAGACGTCTCCGACCCCGAGCTGTGGGTGTGCTCAAGAGGGAAAAGGAAGATTCTGGAGAGCAGAGATGCTGTGAGGAGCTGGGATCGGTGAGTAGGGAGAGGCCTGCAGGGTACAGGTCCCAGGGACTTTGAGGGGCAGGGTGATGGGCCAGAGACTGAAGCATCCGCAGGGCCTGAGCAGACACCGGACAGGCCCTGGGGCCGAGGATGACTTCTCTGTTCCTGGACTTGACTGGCTCATGTGAGGATGGCCACCCGGCCTGACTCGGGGTGGACGCTGACCCAGGCTGGGGAAGCTTCTCGCGGTGGGAGGAGGCCCAGGGAAGAAGTGTCAAGTTACTTCAGAGAGAGTGAAGCGCTGCAGGTGCTGGGTGTTTCTGTTTGTTGTTTTGTGATGTTTCCTTTTTTACGTTTGTTTTCTGAGAATTCATTATATGTAAAATGTAACACAAATCTTACTTGTATGATTCTTGGAGTTTTGACAAACTCATACCTGTGTACTCCAAATGCCGACCAGGATGTAGAACATTGCGGTCGACGCAGAGTGGCTGTGTTGCCGGTTGGAATCCCCTGGGAAGGCTGCCTGGGATGCTGATCTGCTTGTGGGGTCACCGGGCTGTGGGCTTGTGCTGGGAGCTCTCCTAGGGGATTCTCATGTGTAGACAAGTTTGGGAATTACTGCTCTAAAAAGTTTCCATTTCCATTTCCCCTCCTCACTCCCTGGAGTTAATCACGGGTGTGATTTTTTTTCCACATAGATTAGCCTCCCTGTTCTAGGACTTGATGTAAGTGGAATTGTCCCTCTTCCCTGGGACAGGACAATATTGAAATTAGGCCAGTTAATCACCCTACAGTGGCCTCTAAACGTTCAAGTGAAAGGAAGACTTGTATATCTCTCACTTTAAATCAAAAGCTAGACATGATGAAGCTTAGCGAGGAAGGCCTGTCGAAAGCCCAGATGGGCCAAAAGCTGGGCTTCTTGTGCAAGCAGTCAGCCACGCTGTGAAGGCAAAGGACAAGTTCTGGAGGAAATTACCGGTGCTCCTCCAGTGAACACACGAATGGTAAGAAAGCAAAACAGGCTTATTGCTGATGTGCAGAAAGTTTCAGTGGTCTGGATAGAAGAACAAACTAGCCACAACATTCCCTTCAGCCAGAGCCTCATCCAAAGCAAGGCTCCAACTCTCTGCAATTCTATAAAGGCTGAGAGAGGGGCAGAAGCTGCAGAGGAAATGTGTGAAGGTAGCAGACTTGGTTCGTGAGGATTAAGGAAAGAAGCCGTCTCCATAGCATCAAAGTGGAAGGGGAAGCAGCCAGTGCTGATGTAGAAGCTGCAGCAAGTTACCCAGAAGATCTAGCTAAGATAATTGGTGATTTTCAATGTGGATGAAACAGGCTTCATGGGAAGAAGATGCCACCTAGGACTTTCATAGCGAGAGAGAAGTCAGTGCCCGGCTTCAGTGCCTCAGAGGACAGGCAGACTCTCTTGTTAGGGGCTAATGCAGCTGGTGACTTCAAGTTGAACCTAGGACTGAGTTATCATTCCAAAAATCCTAGGACCCCTAAGAATTATGCTAAATTGACTCTGCTTATGCTCTGTTAATGGAACAACAGAACTTGGGTGACAGCACATCTGTTTACGTGGTTTACTGAATATTTTAAGCCCACTGTTGAGACCTACCGTTCAGAAAAAAAAGATCCCTTTCAAAATGTTACTGCTCACTGACAATGCACTTGGTCACCCAAGAGCTCTGATGGAGCTGGACAATGGGATTAATGTTGTTTTCATGCCTGACAACACAACATCCTTTCTGCAGCCCATAGATCAAGAAGTAATTTGGATTTTCAAGTCTTATTATTTAAGAAATACACTTTGTTAGGTTGTAGCTGCCATAGACAGTGATTCCTCTGATGGATTTGAGCAAAGTAAATTGAAAACCTTATGGAAAGGATTCACCATTCTAGATGGCATTAAGAACATTTGCGGGACTTCCCTGGCGGTCCGGTGGTTAAGACTGCGTGCTTCCAGTGCAGGGGGCGCGGGTCCGATCCCTGGTCGGGGAACTAAGATCCCACGTGCCTCACGCGCATGGCGTGGCCAATAAAAATTAAGAAAAAAAAAAAGAACACTTGTGATTCATGGGAAGAGGTCAAAATATCCAAATTAAGAGGAGTTTGGAAGAAGCTGATTCCAGCCCTCCTGGATGACTTTGAGGGGTTCGAGACTTCATGGAGGAAGGACTGCAGACGTGGTGGGAACAGCAGGGGAACCAGAACTAGAAGTGGAGCCTGAAAATGGGACTGAATTGCTGCCATCTTGCGATGAAACTTGGGAACGGATGAGGGGCTGCTTCTTATGGATGAGCAAAGAGAGTGGTTTCTTAACACGGAATCTACTCCTGGTGAAGAGGCTGTGAAGATAGTTGAAACGACAGCAAAGGCCTTAGGATATGACACAAACTTTATTGATAAAGGAGCTGCAGGGTTTGAGAGGATTGACTCCAGTTTTGAAGGAAGTTCTGTGGGTATAATGCTGCCAAACAGCATTGCTGCTCCAGGGAAATCATTCATGAAAGGAAGAGTCCATCAGTGCAGCGAACTTCATGGTGCCTTTGTTCTCAGAAATGGCCGCAGCCATCCCAGCCTCAGCAGCCTTCATCCTGATCAGTCAGCGGCTGCCAGCACTGGAGGTGAGACCCTGCACCAGCAGAAGGGCTACAGCTGGCTGAGGCTCAGGTGATGGTCAGGGTTTTTTAGCATATTTTTAAATTAAGGTCGTACATTGTCTTTTTAGACATAATGCGATTGCACACTTAATAGACTACAGTATACTATAAACATAACCTTTTACACACTGGGAAACCAAAGAATTCATGTGATTCACTTTATTGTGATATTTGCTTTATTGAAGTGTTCTGGAACCAAACCTGCAATATCTCTGAGGTATGCCTGTAATAATGTTGACTACTCTTCAATATGTTTATTGCTATCTGTATATCTTATTCTATGTAGCATCTTTCAAATCTTTTGCCCATTTAAAAAAATATATATTTATTTATTTGGCCACACCGGGTCTTAGTTGCAGCACGCGGGATCTTCGTTGCCGCATGCAGGATCTTTAGTTGCAGCATGTGGGATCTAGTTCCCCGACCAGGGATTGAACCCAGGGCCCCTGCATCGGGAACATGGAGTCTTAGCCACTGGGCCACCAGGGAAGTCCCTCTTTTGCCCATTTTTAATTGGGTTTAGAATTTTTAAAAAATTATAGAAGTTCTCTGTGAATCTGTTTACCAGTTCTTTGTCAGATGTATGTTTTGTAAATATTCTGTCACGATCTGTGGCTTTGCCTGTTTGTTTTCTTGATGTCTTTTGATAAGCAGACATTTTAGTTTTTTTGTTTTGTTTTGTATTTTGGCTGTGATGTGCAGCAAGCGGGATCTTAGTTCCCCGCCCAGGGATCAAACCTGTGCCCCCCGCAGTGGAAGCTCAGAGTGTTAACCACTGGAGTGCCAGGGAAGTCCAGCAGACATTTTTAATTTTGATGAAGCCTCTTTGTTCATTTTTTTTCTCTAATGGTTTTCACTTTCTGTGACCTGCTTAAGAGATCTTTGCCTGTTCCAAGTTGTGAAGGCATCCTGCTCTGTTTCCTTCTAAAAGCTTTATGGCTTTAGCTCTTATATTGAGGCCTTCGATCCACCTGAGTTAGTAGTGTTTGTATCTACCATGAGCTGGCGTCCACCTGAGCTTTGTTCACCTTGTTCACAGGGCTCTTCGGCGGTTCCAGTTCAGCGTTTGTCCCTGTCTGTTCATTTGCTGACCTGGTCACTGGTCTGTGCACTTGTCTGCACCCAGCATGTGGGCCCTCCCTCTTATGGGCCAGGAGAGACCCCTGCCCCGTGGGAGCTCCCGGCCACGGGGACAGACGCAAAGCCCCCTCCTCAGGGCTGCGGGCCCAGAGAGGGGAGAGCAGAGGCGGGACCCCTGCCGACGGGTTGTGGGTGGGGTGCGTTCCTGCCATTGCAGTGAAATCTCCCTGATGAAAGGGTTGCCGCACCCCAGCACAGGGTGTGCTGATCTCAGGCAGTCTTTGTCTGTAAGAACCTTCACCTGTAAACATTTTCTTAGACCATTAAGTGGCCTTCAGCCTCTCCCACATTCACTAATGCCGGAGAAGGCCGAGCATATGTTGCCATTTTTATGAAACTCTTGCTTTTCCAGAGGCTTATTCTTGGACCTAATTTACTCTGAGTCTCATCCCACAGATCTGGCTTAATTTGTGCAACTGGGACGACCGTCTGTAGGCAGGGCCTTCCTGGAGTTGGGAGATGAGCTGCATGACAGGCACACGGCTCTTAAAAACTGTTCTGCTTGTGAACGTACCAACCTTGGGACACTCTGGGTGCAGGGTACCAAGGGCACCAACCCACTTGGACCATACCTTTGTCCTCCTTTTCAAGTTAACATAGTGATTCCACATGTCTTACGGTGCAAAGCATGTTGGTATTCAGAACCCTGCTGAAGACGTAGGGGTACATACAGAGCACAGGGCACTCTGGTGCTTGGTGTCATGTCCCGTGTTCCTCTCAGGATGTGGAGCTGGGTCGTGGGATGCATTCTGGAGCAGCTCTCTGGAAGGGGGCTGCCTGGAGAGCCTAGGCAGAGTCTTCTTTTCCTTCTGGTCCCCAGGTGGTATCTGTAAACCTGTGTTAGTGGTCCCCTCAGGCTCCAGGGAGGTGGAAGTTCCCCATGCAGTCGGCTTGCTTGGACTCATTTGACCAGCCACCAGCCTTGAAAAATTATCCTTGCCTTTGTCAGGCTTCAGAGGAAGGGGTGATCTCCGGGTGACAGGCCAGGAGCCAAGGCACTAGGAGCAGAGCGGGGACTGGGCGCACAGCATTGCCTGCCACACCCCGGTGCCTCGTCAGCGGACAGAAGGGAGTCGGCTCTAGAGAAGGCTTTTCCTGCCTCCCCGGAAGCCCACCCGTAGGAGGCAGCTGGGGTTGGAGGGAGGGTGGAGGGCGGGCAGCCAGGAGCCTGCACCAGCAGCCTGGGCTCTGCCCACATCGCAGAGGGCCCTCCGGGGCTCCAGTTCAAGAAAATGGCATCTTTGAACATCAGCATGAGAGTAGAGTACATTTATTTCTATAATTCAGAGTTTCTTGCTTCATTTTAAAACCTCAAAGTTGTTCAACCTGAGTAAGAGCCTTAGAAAACAGTACCTACAGGTGGCGGCCCCTCCTCGCTCCATTTTCCTTCCTCCAGCTCCCTCCCGCCTTCTTGCAATGTAGGACTCAACTGTCATTTCACCTCAATTTCCCTGGAAAGTGGGTGGCAGCTTGGGGAAGGTTCTGTGGAAGCAAGTCTCTGGGGTGTGTTGCCTTTGTCCTCTCACTAGAAATGAGCTCCTTGGGCAGAGGCCTCAAGAGATGACAGTGAGGCCAGGAGGTGTGGTGGGTGCAGCAGCCTTTGTGACGGTGGCACAGGAGTGAGCAACATTGGAGGAGCCACTGTGTGGCGGGACTTGCCTTCAGGTCCTTTTGGAGTCCTTGCTGACTTTTCTTTTCTGGAGCATCTTTAATATTATATTATGATTTCATAAGAAAAAATTTTGAACTAAGGAAAATCATTCAGTGACACGTCACTAATACAATGCAAGTCGGTTCGAAATATAATACGAGACTTTTAAAGTTTCAGTTTCCTCAGTTACATAAAATAAGACAGCTGAACTAAAAATTTTGTCTCAGTCAGTGAGGCACAGTTCCTTCAGTGACTATTTGCAGCCACCGTGGAAGATAATTACTCAATGGAAAGTGACCTAGTACAGACCCAGAGGCCATCAGTTGACACCAGAGTATTAACTAAGTGATGCAGGATTGTAGAATTCCTGAGGTCTCTTTGTTTCCAGGAGGGAAACTGGAAATTGCCGTGCTCTGTCACCTGATAGCTATAATTAAGGTACTTTTGAAGAAGGAGTATGGGTAAGAGGGAGCACCTCCGCAGTCTTGGGGGTAGGCTGTGACAGCACCGTCACACATCTGAGGAAACCTTGGTTGAAGGGGAGTGGGGGAGTCCCAGCGGCTGGTGGAGGACTGAACCTGAAGGTGCGGCCCTGGGTCGCTGAGGTCACAGCGATGGGGAGACTCTGCACCAGCCTCCAACTCTGACATGTGGCCTCTGCGCCATCTCACCTCCCTGCCGTGTGGATGGTGCCTGGACCTCACACTTGGACTCTTAGCTGTGTTCTGGCTTTCTGCATCCTTAGTGGGCTCATGGTCTTATGTCCAATTTCCAGGTGACTGCAAGCCCTTGATGTGAGGGGTGAGGCCCACGGCCTTTGTGTCTCTGCCTGCATTTAGGGCAGGACTGTGCACACCAAGGCAGCGGGGCCTTCCTGGGGGGGAGGAGTGTAGGTTTTGGATTGAGGATGTGAATCTGGATCCCGGCTGCACAGCCTAATATCTGTGTGACTTTGGGTGAAACGATGATGATTGCGACAGCAACGGCGGAAGGGAATAATTCCTCGGCCTTGTCTGTGAAGTAAGGGTAGCCATGATGCGCACTGCACAGCGTTGGTGGTTCAAGTGAGATCATGTGTGTAAGCAGTCACTTTAGTTGCTTAGAAAATGCCATGAAGGCACTAAAATCAGGACGCTTGAGTTGAGTAGAATTGTTAAAGCATGTTAGTACGTAATCTTCATTAGTAAAGGACAGAAATTCATCCCAAACTGCTTCTTACAACCAGCATGATTTGTGGGCTGGGTTTAGGCACAGCTGGATCCAGGGCCCCCCATCTCTCGGGCCATGTCCCTCGTGCCCGCTTGTTTCTCAGGCTGGCTGCCTCCTGCAAGGTTGTGGACCTGCCCGTGGCTCTGGGCTCAGCTTTCTCGCTGCCGAGTCAGTGCCCCCAGCAGAAGACGCAGCGGAGACTGAGTGGCTGGATCTGGGCCCAGCCTGTGCCTGGCACTTGGCCTGGGGTTCCTGCCAAGTAAACAGAGAGACGGAGCCGGGGGATGAGGACCTCGGAGGAGAGCAGCTCTGTGAGCAGTTGGTGGACGGGGCACAGGGTCCCCGTATCAGCAGCAGATGCAGTTCCCTCGTGGGTTCCGAATCCCTCAAAGTGGGAGCTTTTCTCATGTGTCCCCCAGCCCAGCACAGCTACCAGCTTCCGTTACAAACCAAGCATTTGGCTATTTTTCTTGCTCTGGGAATGGTTGATAAAAAGTTTCTGTTTAGTTGAAGCATTGCAAAAGTTATACAGGAAAAATAAACAAATCTGAGAACCTGGCCAGTTGTGGCCTGGAGGGACATCAAAGGTTGGCCAGTCACCAGGCCCCACTTGCACTGGGGCGCTTTGTGTCCACCCTCAGGTCTGCAGACCTGGGGCTGGAAACCAGCTCCAAACGGCTGTGCTCGGGCTGGACGTGCTGAGCCCATGCTGGAGCAGCTGGTGGTCTGTACCGGCCTTCTTCCTGCCCCAGCCCGGGGCCCTGCCTGCCCGCCCCCCCTTCCACCCCTCGACCAGCCCACTCAGGCCTGCACCAGCCTCTGGCAGCTGCCTCTACATGGGTTGTATCTCACACCCTCTCACTCCTCAGCACTCAGCTCACTCGCCCCGTCTCCCAGTGAATCGCTCACAAGACCCCCAGGAGCCCTGTTAGCCCAGCTTGCAGAAGCTACAGGTCACTGGCCAGTTTCTCGCTGGGCCACTCTCGGAACGGGGCCCGGTGTGGTCCTGGTTTAGGGCAATGGGGACCATAGGAATGGGGACTGAGTTTGGAATCCTTTGACAGGAGAGGCGGGTGGGGGCAGCCTTTGTCCGGCTGGCTTTGGCAGTGGTCCTGAAAACTGTTTTCAGATCCCTGACGTAGCGGAGGGAGACCTCTGGTCCTGGGATGGACTCTTATCATATAAGAATAGCCCAAGCATTTTCACTCTCTAACATTTTAGTAGGTAATGATTTTTGTTATAAAGTATTTATAGTTATTGCGAAGTGAATTTTCTTGTCCCGATTTTGGAAAACAGCACAGGAAGAAGAAAATAAAAATCACCCATGATCCCACATCCATGGGTGTTGATGATGTTAGGGAAAGGGTGGTATGAGCCATGAGAACCAGTCAGATCTTAATCATGTCCCATTTGTTGGGCACCTTCTACGTGCCAGGCTCTGTGCTTGACGCTCGGAAAGCTCCACAGCCCCTCGGGTGTCACAGGTGAGGAACTGGGGCTCGGAATGGGTTGAAGAGGTTGGCTACAGCCACGCAGCAGGCCAGTGAGGAGAGAGCTGATGTGGGAATCCAGATCCAAGTAAGGGGGCAGCGACCATGAGTCAAGACCACAGCACACACACGTTTCTTTTAACCCAAGTCCCTTTTTAAGGGGCTCTTTTGCAAATAGCATCTAAAGCACCGAAAGATGCTGTGCAAGGGGTTTTACTCTGCGTGACTCAAGGCAGCAAAACGCAAGAGGGGAATGAAAGAACAAGACCAACCGCAGCAGGCCTCCCGAGTGGACCTCTCTGCCGTCTCTGGCCTCAACCCAGACGTGACTGTAAGAACCGCTCTGGAAACAGCTGATGACAGACTCTGTGCTTTCAACCTTTCTGTTTTCACTGTTGCCAGAAAAATAATCAGCTCTGTGTCTCAAGTGCTTGATAAAGTGGCCCAGACACCAGCTGTAGCTTAAAGCAGTTTCTGGTTTAGGTGCTTTTAGCCAACAGATGGGTGGCCTCCTGGGCTGAGTGTGGCGCCCACATCCGAGGACGGCCACACCCCTGTCCTCACCGCGTCTGCGTCTCGTTCTGTGCCTTCGGTCCTCCTTTGCCTGTGCTTCCGGAGGCTTGGGCTTGGGTTGAGAAGGGCAGTTCTGGGCTGGGCGTTGGCTGCCCGGGGGCTGTGCAGGAGGTGGGGAGCAGAGGTCGGTGCAAGGGCAGAGCCTTCTCTCTCCAGCCACAGCCATCCTGACTCTCTAGCTGATGATTTCTTCTGTAACTTCATTACGTACTTTTAGTTTTTCTTGGTTTGGGACCTCCTCTGCGGGCTTCCTCCTAAGGAGGACAGGACTCCCTCCCCTTCATGTCGCCGGCCTCAGCTGCAGTCATGGGGTTCCGGGAGCCTCCGCAGCCAGGGGGGGCCCAGGCCTCTGCCGAGAAGCTCACAGACGGTGGGAGCAGGCAGCGGGAGAAGGGAGGCCGCAGGCAGGGTAGAGGGTCTGTATTCGCACGCTCTTCCCCGGCCCGGCCTCCCGCAGCTGGCCTCCCTGGCCACTTCCTTGAGTAATCACCGTCCCCTGGGCCTACAGCCTCACCTCAGGGAAATTCTTTTCGATGACCTGCAGGGTGGCAGCCATGCAGCTTCTTCGATTCAGAAATATATCAATATCACAGCCCACCAAGTCTTCAGGAAGGAGAGGGGAGGGAATAGGATGGCTGAGTGGGGTGTGGGGCCAGCACCAGCCCCTCCCCACGTTACCATCCCTAAGTCTCCCTCCAGGAAGACCCCTCTGCCCTCACCCGCCCTAGAATTACTGCTGTCAGCCGTACCTGGGTCAAGGCGGAGCCTCTGGAGGTCGAGAGCTTGCTGGGAGACATCAAATCGTTTGCTCAAGGTCAGCTGCGGAGAGAGAGATGGAGAGAGCCGCTCTGAGGCTGTGGTGGTGGCAGGGAAATCGGGGGCGAGCGGGACGGGGGTCTGGAGGAAGGAGAGGTGGGTCTGAGCGCTGGTACACTACTCGCCGTGAGTCTCCATTACCTTTAGCTGCTCCATTTCTTCTGGCTTCAACTTATCCCGCACAGAGTAGGGAACAGCGGAGGGGCTGACAAAGACAGGTATCTGCAGGAAGAAGAGGTGGGGTAAGCACCAGGAACTCTAGTTCCAAAGAAGACAACCAGCCCCTGGCCTGTACTCCTTCCTCAGGACGAGGTACACGTAACGCCCTCGACACACACCTTTCGGCTCTCCTCGTCACGAATCTTGTAGCTGACATCCATCAGTGCAGAGGCAGTGCTAGCTTCCTGGACAAGGAACCGAGCCCCATTTTGCATAAAGTGGAACTACAGGGATTGAATGCAACAGCAATAGAATCAGAAGCCAGCAGACCCTGCTGAACCAGGTCTCTCTCTCCCCCTTCCCTGTGCCCACGCATCTGGCTTCAGCATCCTCTCTTACGTCCACTGGAGTGAAGTGGACACTGCAATGTCTCTGGATTGAGTTCATTAGCCATGTCCTGTCATACTTTATCCCATAAGGAATCTAAGCATGAAAAGAAGCGATGGGAGAGAGGACAGACAACAGGGAATTTAGGCTGGAGGACGAACCTTTTCCTGTTCTTTTCTGGCCTTCTACTAAGCTTTAAAGGGCTTCTAAAGAAGGGACCACTGGCATGATTTCTTATGGGTGTGCGTAATATGGATTTCCTAAATACTCTTTCTCTCCAGTCAAACTCTCTTCCAAATAATCAAGGTGTCAGAGATGATCTTCCTTTTATAAATTTCCAGGAGATCCTACCCGGTGCAGACACTGCTTGCCCCTCAGACAAGGTCTCCAGAGGCTCGACCCTCCATCTCCCACACTCAGCTTGCCAAGCTGAGACCTCCAATGTGGAGTCGCTCCATATCCTTGGCAGTAGTTTCCATCTTTGCTTTGAGACAGGCTCCTCCGTTCTCCTCACGGTCAGCCTGTTCCCTTTACATTGCTTCTCTGAACCTGCCCTTAGATGAACAAGACTGTTAACTCCTGGTAATAAAAAGGACAGATTACAAACTGTCCCCAGTGAAAGAAACCAGCATCTCTACATGAGACCAACACAACTCCCCCTGCCTTTTCTCTCCTGCACATTCCGTACATTTTACAGGATACTCACTGTGACCCTGAACCAGCTCCCTGGGGTTCCATCTTGTGTGTTCTCCCCCATTTCTCTCTCCAGAGGTTTTCTGTTTCTCCACACAGTAGTATGCATGTGGCCTTCACTGTGCCATCTCACTCCTCTCTTGTTGCCTCGGATGGTACAGGGAGAGCTGCAGGGGGGATGTGGAGAGAAGGACGGTGAGTGGCCATAAGTGCTAAGAAAGTCTTCTGTACACCCTCGCCTCTTTGACACCAGCACTACAATTAGGATTGCTCAACCATTATTTCACTTCTAGCATGCTTCAGTTTTGCAGTGAGAGAAGAAAAACAAGTCCACGGAGAGTGAGTGAGGTGCATAGTCCCAGGGGCTGTACAAACCCTGCTGCCTGGCCACTTACTGTCTTACTTGGGGGTCCTCCTGGACATCCCTCTTCACCACGTTTCCATCATCCTCCTGGAGGTGTGAGGGCTGAGGCTCACTCCCATCGTGTTCATAATGAGGGCACCTCTCGTCAGAATTACCTGGGAAAGAACTCCAACCTTTCTTTCTTCCTTGAGGTGATCTGCCACCGTCACTGTATTCTGAAAAGAGGAGCAAAAATACAAGTTTGCAGACACATCTGTGGTCCACTTACCACGTACCATGTCTTAGGCTAACAGCATGGTAGGGCAGGCCAAGTGCTAACCTGGCCTAAGGGACCAGTCCCACAAGCCTCAGAAAGGGCACTCTTCTGCCTGTGCAGAGAGGACAGCCTTATCCGACAGATGGCACTATCAGGGGAAGAATCGAGGAGGAGCAGGATGAGGAAGAGGACGACAAGGAGGACAAAGAGGGAGGAGGGAGGAGAGGACAACTGTGCTGAAACTTTTAAAACAGTGGTGCAGGACTGATAAAGAACCGAGGTGTATGCGTCCATGGGTTAGACTGGACACCAGTCATATAGATACCAGGAAGGCACCCGAATCTTGCCTTCTCTCAGGACTTTCCAGCAACCACACCAATACCTCTCTCATGCTTCCCAAATCCAATGAGCCACCAAACCGATTCCACTAACAACCAGCAAGCTAGCTGGACTTCCTTTGCCAGTGCACTTGGAGCTTTAATCTCAGGTGACACTGATGTAACGGCCTCCTGAACTGTCTCCCTCCCTCCAGCCTTGCCCTGAACAATACTCTGTTGGAAAGAGCCAGAGTGACCTCTCTATTGGGCCAGCCTGAAATGCCTTTCAGCTCAGCAGGCAACTCTTCCTAACTTCAGCCCTTCTATAACAAGGGTGTGAATGATAACCTGGAATGATGTTTCAACCACCATTTCCAAGTGTTTAGGGATTCTTCTTTTTGCTTTCTACAACTGGTTTCTAATTTGATTCCATCGTGGACAGGTAACACTCTGTGAGATTTCAATTCTTCTTTTTTTCTTTTTTCTTTTATTTATTTATTTTATTTTTAATTTAATTTTTTTTTTTTGCGGTACGCGGGCCTCTCACTGTTGTGGCCTCTCCCGTTGTGGAGCACAGGCTCCAGATGCGCAGGCTCAGCATCCATGGTTCACAGGTCCAGCCGGTCCACGGCATGTGGGATCTTCCTGGATTGGGGCACGGACCCGTGTCCCCTGCATCGGCAGGCGGACTCTCAACCACTGGGCCACAAGCGCAGCCCCTATTTTTATATTTTTTAAATAAATTTATTTCTTTATTTATGGCTGCATTGGGTCTTTGTTGCTGCACACGGGCTTTCTCTACTTGTGGCTAGCGGGGGCTACTCTTCGTTGCGGTGCACGGGCTTCTTGTTGTGGTGGCTTATCTTATTGCAGAGCATGGGCTCTAGGCATGCAGGCTTCAGTAGTTGTGGCACGTGGGCTCTAGAGCGCAGGCTCAGTAGTTGAGGTGCACGGGCGTAGCTGCTCCGCGGCATGTGGGATCTTCTTGACCAGGGCTCGAACGTGTGTTTCCTGCAATGGCAGGCGGATTCTTAACCACTGCACCACCAGGGAAGTCCCTCAATTCTTTTTGAATTTACTGACGCTTGTCTGATGGTCGAGGAGATGGTCTAACTTGGTGAATGTTACAGAGACCCTCGGGGAAAAAACTGTACTCTGCTGTTGTTGCGCAGACTGTTCTATTTATGTCATGCAGATCTCATTAGTTTACTGTGTTATTCAGATCTCCTATATCCTTGCTGATTTTCTCTCTAGCAATTCTGTCACTTGCTAAGGGGGAGGTGGGTGTGGAAAGCCCCCACTATAAATACAGATCTGGCTCTTTCTCCTTTCAGCTCCACCAGTTTTTGCTTCATGTACCTTGAGGCTCTGTTGTTTGGTGTGTACACATTTAGGATCTTTATGTCTCCCTGGTGTACTGATCCTTTCACCATTCTGTAAGGCCTCTCTTTGGCTCTTGTTCATTTTCTTTACTCTGACATCTACTGTACTGGATACTGAAGCTACAGGCATGCTTAGAAAGTGTCCTGGGTGTACCTCACCTTGTATTCACTCCTAGCAGCTGTGTTGCTGTTCGCCCCTCCACCCACAAATTCTCCCCTCCAGCATATCTAATTCACCATGTCAAAAGATTTGGAAGTTTTTCCGCACCTGCAGAAATAAGATCGTGTCAATTCTCTCTCCCATGGGTGGATTCATTAAGGGTATTTTATTTTTAACGCATTCCACTGAAACAGTGAACCAGCAGATAATCATACTAGTGGCTTGTGGGGAGGGAGGATTATGGTAATTACACTGTTACAAACCAGCTTCCTTTGGGTTGTAATACTTAAGGTTCTGTAGGTTTGTGTGCTGTGCCTTTTGTACATTAACTATTCCATGTTGTCTCAGGGCACGCTTATGAGTAAAGATCCGCCCACTGCTGATCACTCCACGATGGACTGATTACGACCAGGCCTCAGATGAACTCCTCTGGGGAGCCCTTGCTTTCCCTGTGTGGCCCGCTGTCAGGGCAATCCTGCTACTCACAACCTTGGGACCTTCCGTGTGTGGCACTGGAAGTGAAAGGAAACACAGATAGGGCATTTGACCCACAAATGCCACTTGCTCAGTCCCCAAACCTCGGAGGGGGCCTGGCGTGCTCTCTTTCTCCCACACTCCACATCCAACTGGTCAGGAGATTCTCTCGGCCCCTCTCTCAAAGTATGTCCAGAAGCCAGCCACTTCTCACCACCTTCATTACCACCACCCTGGCCAAGATACCAACAGCTACCTCCTGGACTGTACTGCTGTCCAGCTGGCCCCTCTGCTTTCATCCTGGCTCCCTTACCTGTCTCTTTTCAACCCAGCAGCAGAGAGCAAATCAAATCATTTCACTCCTCTGCTCAACACCACATAACGATGGTTTGAAGCCCACCAACATGTTCAAAAGCCAGGAGTTCATAATGACACTCATCAACAATAACAACAAGAAAGAGGAACCTTATTGGTGACCTTTGGAGAATGCCGGGCAACCAACTCACTTTCAGGAAAATCCAGCAATGAAAGGGAAAAATTCACATTTTAAAGGGAGCAGCAAGGGCATGTGGTCTATGTACGGTGTATAGAAAGAGTCAGAGTCATTTGCAAGAACCCACTTTCCTTCCGAAGTAACGTTGCCGAGGGGAAAGCGTAAAAGGGAGCTATATAACAGCTACCGCAGTCCCCCGGCTGACCAACTACGTCGGGTGCCTGAACAGGGCTAGAGACCTCCCTCATCAAGGTGATTCAGACATAGGAATCTCAGGCATTGCCTTGTTTTGGAACTCTTCCAGGAGAGTGGGTATGTGATCAAAAGCCACAGAGGGGTCATCACACACACACACGCGCCCACACACACGCTCACATGAACACACATACATTCACTTACTGAACATTTGCAACTCAGTCTGATTCCTGTCTCACAGTCGTGCTGCCAGAATCAAAGGTGATCTCAGGAGTATTTTAAAGCAACTAGTGCCTTCCGCTCAGGCTGCCTGGGTTGCCCCTCAGCCTCTACCACTTACGCGCTGATCCTCCCACGACGAAATAGTCGTTAGTATCCTTTATGACATCATGTGTATTCATATGGTGACTTCCTGTGTCGTTTTGGAATTCTACCTACATCATGGCTATGCCACTGAGTACATGGCAACAGCATCCCCACTATGGTAGGGAGAGAACACGGTGAGAAGCAAGCCAACACTTGCCCAGCAGCAACCAATGTTTGCTCAGTGATGGGCAGACTCACTAGATTTCTTTGACCTCTTCACAAACACCCCATGACGATTGTATCCACGGTCCCTTCTCAGGCTCACAGGGGTTAGATACAATAAATTTTCCATGATTCTCAGCCAAGTAAGTGGCAGAAGGGGGATTGTGTCCTCACCTATCAGTCTCCCTCCACATCCTAAGTGTTCCTCCAGCTACTGCACTGATTCTCCTTTAGTGGTGAGCTTTCAGGTCTCGGGGACAGATTTCTGTGAGCAGACCTGGGATGATGTTTTGTGACCAGGTGCTAGTTGCTCCTACTTGGGTGGGTCCAGGTACTTCAGACCAAGTGGAGATATCTGTCTTGAAGTAGAGGAGAAATCTCTCTAGATCACAGGGTTTGCAGGTTAGAAATCCCTTTGGGCTGGCAATACCTGGCATAGAATAACAACTAATTAATATCTGTTAAATGAATGTGTGTAATGGCGACTTGTGATCATCAACAAAGCCACATTTGAGAATCTGCAGATCTCAACCATTTCCACCCACATCTATTTATTTCAGACAAAAAAAAGAAAGAAAAACTGGGCTGCAAATCTGTTTCATAACCTGCTTGTAAAACTAGCATGTGTTGATTCTTGCTTTTGCAAAATTAATATTTTTCATTCACGTACAGTTAGAAATAGAGCTAAGCCCCTCCCTGTTGACTAACACTAATACTACAGCTTTTCTGATCACAGGAAGGGAGGCTTTTGCAAACAGTGGGGACGCAGAAACAAGGAGAAACTTTCCTTGAATCCAGCAGACACAGCTTCTTCCAGGATATCTGGTGGGTGGGGGAAGAAAGTTCCAGACCCACAGACATGACTGTGGGTGCTCAGCTTTGTGACAGACAGTAAGCATGGCTTATTTCTCAGAGGAAGAGAAAAGTGTGAGTGTGCATGGGTGTGTGTTAACATTTTGCATTATAAGCTTTTATAACTAGGTTACAGATACATGTATTCCAAATCATGTTGGTAAATGCACTGCCCTCCAAACTGGATCCTACTCTACATTTTCTGGATCTCACTGTATTACATATGACCAGTGTTTGCTCCTTGGTCTTAGTCTTAATATGCTCTTTAATGAGTCTTTTCATATTTGTGTTTGACTGATTTCTTTAGGGTTATAGAGCATCCCCAGTGGTGGAGGCCAAAGAACCCAGTGGAGCACAGCTTGGGCTTCAGGGTAGGTCCAGGACTTTAGTCCCTGCTCTTCAGCTTCCCAGAAGAACCACACCAATAGTTTTCAATGTAAGACATAGTTTTCTAAGGACGTGTGATGATAGTTACAGCAATATGCCTTTCCGCTAACAGTGTATGAGAGCCTAATTGCCTACAGTATGCTTAAACCATTCAGAAGTCATTCTTATACTTTGACCCAGACATTTCCCTTTTTGAATTTATCATACAAAATATTTCCTGCCTAAATATTTACCTACAGCTACATGGCTGTGCTTTACAGGCTCTTTGGCACAGAAGGACGATGGGACCAGAGTGACTGCTATTGTCAGAAGAGGGGTAGAAATGATTGTCATTGGAATCAAGCACAGGTGGAAAAGAAGGGACGTGAGTACCTGACATACAGAGAGTAAAGGCCAAAGGATGGATGTAGGGGCCGGAAAAATGAGGGTGAGCACTGGGAAGAGAATGAAACACACATGAAAAATGTCTCTAAGGACTGAATTCATCCTGGCCATATGCACACACCCTCTGGAAACCTTCCTTTCTTTCCATGTGTAGCTTGTCTGTCTCTGTTACGTCACCTTCAGTTTGAACACCAGAGAAACAGTTCCCACACAGTCTGAGAAAGGAGAGACAGTACAGGGCAACAGCGTGCAGCGATAGGCCTCTCAGACAGAAGGCTGGAGTTCAGGGCACCTTGGTCCCAGACCCCACACTCATCACTGCCTACCTGACTTTGTGAGTCCCATCCCAGTGCTCATTTCCGTCTGAACACAGAGTCACACATTAATGATTATGGGCAAAAGATTTGAGGTAAGATCGATCAGAGTTTGAATACTGGTGCTAAATTCTATGGTCCAAGGCAAGTAACTTTGACCTTACGGTGACTCAGTTCCTCTGCCCCCCTGCCCCGCCAAAGTGAAGACAGTAATAGTTTCTACCTCATCAGGTAATTGTGAGAATTGAGTTGGTATATGGAAATACATGGAAAGCCCCTGGAGAAGTGCCTGTGACCTAATGAGCACTACAAATAAGTTAGGTATTCCTAGGTCAGGTACTTAACACAGTATCTGGTGTTCAGTAAGGGGTGAATGTGTATGAGTAGCATTTGTTGTTATGAAAAGGAAGATGGACGGCTGTATGGGGGCAGGTTGCAGTGTCAGCTACTAATGTATCTTGTAAAGTGGCAATAGTAAAACCGGGCAGCCCCAGTGGGAAGCAACTTGACATACTGTTTAAGGGGACCAAAATTAAAAGTTCAGAGCCTGAAAAAGGCATGTGGAAGGATTAATGTGGGGGGGGGGCTGAAGTTCCCATTTCCAAATGCTGCTCAAAAAAAGAAAAAGCATCATTGTTCAAGAAACAGTTTGGGTTTAAGTGTTAGGTTACAAAAAGCAAGATAGAATATTCCTGACACCGCATGATACAATGTGAAAAAAAAAGTCAGGGTATAAAACTGTATATTACAGTATGGTTCCTCAGAAGAAGATATTAATGAATGTTAATGTTTTTATGGTTCCTCAGAAGAAGATATTAATGAATGCTTATGTTTTTATGTGTAATTATAAACATTAAGAAGTCAAGGCAAAGGAACGCGTGAGAGTGTCAACTATGTTTATAAATGGGTGACTGGAATGCAGAATTGTTATTCGTTCACATGTATGCTTTGCTTGTATGAAAGGATGTTTGTGTCTGGGTCAGCGTCTTCCCAGGTGCTTAGGGTGAAGCACTATACCTGTTGGCTCCTTACGCAGCATAACAAGGACAATTTGTCATTGATAAGCAGATATGAGTATCTCCTCACTGATTAATAAGCTGCAACACTTTACATGACTCACCCAACTTTTCCTGATCCGTGGTTCCTTACATGTAAGAATCAGGGGTTAGGGCTAACCGCCAGCTTAATCAAGATATAGAACACATACCACACTCCCTAAAGGTTCCCAGTTAATCTCTTCTTCTTGCCATGGCCCCATGCAAACTTTGATCTGCTATCCATTTCCATACATTAGCTTTTCCTGCTCTAGAATTCAGTATAAATGGAATCACACATCCTGTACTCCTTTGTGTCTGGCTTCTTTAACTTAGCATAATTTTTTTTCTAGAGATCCACCCGTGTTCTTGCCTTTTTATTGCTGGGTAATATACCATTGTATTGATTTGTTTACCTTTAATGTTGTTTCAATCAAGTTTCAGGAGGTAGTGAAAGTCCAACCTCGTGTTCAATCAGCCATCTTCCTGGTCAGTGTTCTTTTCTTATACAATGGATATAATTTCAACCTTTACCACTCCATTATCTCTCTAGAGAAATACTATCTTTAGGTCTTTTCCAGGCTTTTCTCTTTTTCCTGTTTCCTTAGTACCAATCACTCCATGTGTTGCGTTTGTTCTGTCCCTTCCATGCTTACCCTGTGTTGTGACAGTCTGCTGAAGAGAAGACTTCACTGTCGAGTCAGCCCTGGGCTCCTGATTGCTTGGCTTTAACCCATACCTGGCTCTGGGCTCATCAGTGGTTTAGCCTTCCTCCCTGACCCTAGCACTGGGGGCCCCTGCCTTACCGCTGTGTTTTCCCATTCCCTCCCTCCCTCGCTCACTCCCTCCCTCCCTCGTTCCTTCCCTTCCTTCTTTCCTTCCTTGAAGGAGAGCATTCTCCGTTTATTACATGGGAATTCTTATTTCATACTTTCCACCACAGTTATGTATTTATTATGATTGGAATATTCTATGTATTCATTATTGGAATATTATTTTTCCAAAACCATGATTATAAGATTTTTAAACTAAATATTGTAAAATACTTGCACTCTCATCATTTAAATTGTTCAGGCAGTTCTCAACCTCGTTTACACACTAGAGTCACTTGGAAAGATTGAAAAAGTCACTAGCGCCAGCCTACACCCACAACAATTAAAACAGATTTGGGGGCAGAACCAAGCAATCACATTTTTAAAACTCGTCATGTGATTGCAGTGTGCAACCAAGGTTGAAAACCACTATGTTAAAAGGCATCGGCTTTGGGGTTATGCTTGGCAGAAGACCTTAGGAATGCCTGCCACCTCACTTTGCTGACTTTCCACTCAGTGCTCTTTTTGGGGACCTAGTGATTCCATTAGCTTACAGTGGGGATTGGTAAACTGTGGTCCACGAGCCTGTTTCTGTATGACCTGCAAGCTAAGAATGTTTTTCCATAGTCGAATGGTTAAAAAAAATCCATAGAAGAATCGTATTTCCGGCATGTGAAAAGTATTTGAAATTCACATGTCCCTGCCCGTATATAAAGTTTTATAGGAAGACAGCCATGCTGTGTCTGTGGCAGCTTTTGCTCTACAATGCAGATCTGAATAGCTCCATCGGAAACTGAAAGGCCTGCAAAGCCTCAAATATTGGTCATCTGGGCCTTTCCAGGAAAAGTTTTTTGAGCTCTGGCTTAAGAGCATGTGTCCTTAAAGCAAATGCACAGTAACAGCGGTAAATGGCTGACTGTCCCTTTGGCTAAGCCTGTGAAGAAAATTTACTGTAGTTACTTGCGACTTCACTGTAGGGTCCTTCCTTCGTAGTCCACTCATTCATCGTGTTCTGGGTCAAGTGTGGGAATTGAGTAAGGGACTACCATTCGCCATCACGATAGCTCGAGTCACCAAATCTATAGCTTGATTTATTTATTTTTATGTTCTTATATTTTATTATAAATAAATACTTATCTATATTTTATTTATTTTTACACTGATCAAATGCAACTTTGGAGTATGTTCAGATATTTCAAGATCCAAGGGATCTGTTGATCAATTAGCCACCTTCAACGATTGCTGTAGGTCAAACCAATGTGACTACCCTTCCAGCCTTGCTGCTTATTAAGGTAAACAGCACTCACCTTGAGTCAGGAGGTTAAGTGCTCCTACTGGGCCTGCAACTCCAGGACCACAACATCCCCACTGAAATGAGGGGATCTCCCATCTCATCTGTGGCCTACACAAGTCAGCCACTTCAGAACACTTCGAAGATGAAGATGCCCTCTGCACTAATATGTTTCTCAGTGCTGTGGGGAAGGGAGCATCCTGTGAGTCCCTAACAGCATCTGTTTGGTCCACCGACACATTGACTTCAAAGGCATTTCATTCAAGTGACCACAGGCAACAACTCCTGCAACTGTTTCACCATTGTGTGCCATGGAACACCAATATTTCATCCTCTAATGTCACTTGGATCCTTACTGTCTTCAGATCCACCTACGCCAAATACCTTTTCTCAGATTCCCACTTCCTCAGGGCCCTTGGCTTGCAACCACTTTTGGTGTCAAGTACTCTTTCAGTCAAAGTTCCCACTTGCCTATGCCAGCTATTCGTTCTAATAGCTATTTTATAAAAATAAGACACTGTTAATAAAATATATTCCATAGCTGACAAAAACTCTGTGAGGGCCAGAAAAGCCGGCTTGGATGCTATGCAGCCAGGGGAAGTCCACTCACGCTTTGGGACTGCTATAGCTGAAACACCACTGCTGCCTGTGTGCTAACTGACATGTATGCATTCCAGGCACTCTGCTGTGACTGCTCCGTAAGAACCAGAGATCCCTCCCATCATACACAGTTGACCATGTCACTGAGCCATACGTGGCTCCCATGTCATTCAGTTACGCCTCCAAGTCTCAGGATGGTGCGTATGCTTGAAACCACCGATATCCCATTTAGAACCCGAGCTGTAAGGGGTTCTGGTTAATGTGTACACACACACACACACACACACACACACACACACACACACACTGGTTTCATGTTTTTAGCTTTTTGGTCACTAAAGAACAGGAAAGCTTATGAGTGTTCATGTATGTCAGAAGAGTTGCCAATGGAATCCGATTCATCGTTGATTTTATAGAACGTTATAATTTTTGCTTCTGTAAATGGTATATTCCGAATGGAAATGGTACTTTCTATTTGTTACAATTATTTTGTGTATATTAGTCTTATACTCAACAAACTTATTAATCTCTATCATTAATCTTAGTTTCCTTAGCGTCTCTTGAATTTACATGAAGGTAACTATGTTATCTTGACAGCTTTATTTTCCCTTGTACACATTTATTAATTCCCATGTATATAGATGCATATATACATTCTGGCTCACTGTACTACCTAGGAGATGTAGTATGATGCTAAAACAAAGTGGTCATGTAAGTCATCTTTGTCTCTCTTCTGATTTTAAAGGGAATGCTTCCAACATTTCGCTATTAAGTATGATGTTTGATGTAGTTTACCCTATTTTTAATATCTGTTGTCAGTCTAAAGAAACATCTTTCAATTTATGAATTGCTGAGAATTCCTGTTATTGTCAGTTTTACTGCTGATTGGTTGTTTCAATTTTTGTAGGCCTTATTTTACTGAATATTTTGTGATAATCCTCCTTCCTTTATTTCACTAATGGGCTAAGTTAACTTCACAGATCTCCTAATGTTAAACCAATGTGGCATGCTTGGGATTAAACACGACTTTGTCATACTGTGTTTCCTGTCTTCGCCGTGGCAGGATTTAGCTTGCTATTAATTTATGTATACGTTTTGCATTTGTGTAACTAACTGAGACTGGCTAATAATTTTGCCTTCTCGTGTATTCTTTGTCAAGAATACGTTTAATAATATTAAGATTTTCTGTTTCTTTAGCATGGAAAATCGTGTTATTCTCTGGGATTGATCTGTTTTCTCTAAATTTTAAATTTATCAGCATATCTTTTCCATAACACTGTTGTATCTTTTGAATCTTTGCTGAAACTGAAAGTGTGGCAGCTTTTCTCATTTCAGAGTGGCTTCTCCATGCCATATCTCTAATTTTCTTGACCCTTGTTGCCAGATGTTTCCTTATTAGCTTATCTCTCTAAAGTGCTTGCAGCTGGCATTTTTTTATTGTTGTTGGTCTCTGTCATATCTGTTATCAGTTCCGTTCATTTCTGTTCTTATTTTTATTATTTTTCCTTGAAAAGGGTGGAAAGATAGATTAAATTTTATAAAGTAAATGATCCATGAACAGGCTTTTCATCTACCACCATGCTTTATTTTCTAATTTTTATGTTTGAATATAATGAACACTCAAGTATCCAAGCCATTCATCTGTTTGGAAGAGGCCCGCAGCTTTGCAGTGCTGCCACTGCCACCACATGTATTCAGTTCCACTGTTGGCACATCAGATGTTTAAGGAAGAGGGAACTGGAGCACTACTGCTAAGTACAGCTGACCCTGGAACAACAGGGTTTGAACTGCGTGGGTCTGCTTATACTGGCATTTTTTCAACAAATGTATAAAAAGTACTCGTGTATAACATCGTGTACAAGACAGGTATTGAAGTGGATAGCCTATCCTTACACAGGCATAAGGTGAATGATATTTAATAAAAAATTAATGACGTGTTAGTTTTCTTACTGTTTTATAACTTTGCTTTCAAAGAATTACATACCAGTACAGTACGTCTCTCTGTCTCTCTGTCTCTCTGTCTCTCTCTGTCTCTGTCTCATAATTGGAGAAACTACACATCAGCCTATCATCACCACTGGTATGTGTTTTTTTAGTATAACAATGTTTCCAATGCTGTATCATGAAGATGACTGTGATACTGTATGCCATAAAAGTTTTATAATGATTCATTCATTAGTGTATGGTCTAGGCTAGCATGAAGCAATGGTATCCATCACACTAGACAACCATAAAGCAATCATATTGCTGCTTCTTTGTTATCAATGCACGGATCCCGATACCTGTAAAAAAAATATGAATTTCTTTGTCACATGATCTTTCTACTTTTGGTGTCTAGTGTTAGTAGTACATATAACATCTACCATGTTTTGTATCACATAAGACAGTATTGATATAGGTACTGACGGACAGACGATTCATTTTGTAAGCAGATGATGCAAATTTTCGGTATCAATAAATACAGCACAGTACTGTAAATGTATTTTCTCTTCCTTATGATTTTCTTAATAACATTTTCTTTCCTCTGGCTTACTTTATTGCAAGAATACACTATATAACACATATAACACACAAAATATGTGTTAATCCACTGTTTATGTTATCAGGAAGGCTTCCAGTCAACAGTAGGCTATTAGTAGTTACGTTTTGGGGGGACTCAAAAGTTATCTGCAGAGTTTTGACTGTGCAGGGGGTCGGCGTCCCCAACCCCCGCGTTGTTCAGGGGTCAAGGGTATACATGTATTTCATTTAAGAGAATAGCATACAATTTAGAAAAGAGTATGTAAAGAACATCGACTTTGAAAACATACCTGTCTGGATTCAAATCCTGCTCTGTCCCATACTGCCCATGTGACTTTACGCAAGTACTCAATCTCTCTGCATTTCAGTTGCGTCATACAGCAGTCAGTGGTCCTGTTTGCCAAGTGTTTCCATTTCTCCCCTGTTCCAGGCCCCTGGAAGAACCGCACTTCTTGCTTTATCCCCTTTGTTTGGGCAGGGCCATAAATGTGAGTAGTTCTGGCTAATGGGTTTGAGTGATATGTGAAATAATTGTGGGCCACAACATATGGTTGTTGGTGTGAGACCTCCCTCCAGGCCCAGGGCCCTCTTCCCCTCAGGCACAGCGAATGACAACTTTCTAGATGGTAGCTGCTCTGTCGGGTTCAGTCTCCAAGTCATTCCAGTAAGAAGAGATCAGATCTCCGACATCCACCATCCTGTGATGGACGTGCACCTGCCATGGACATGTAGTGGGAGTGAGGAATAAGCCAGTGATATTTGGGGATTGTCTATGACCACAGCATAGCTCAGCCTCTCCTGACTCACGAATCTCATCTGCCAACTGAAATAACACCCTCTCAGGATTTTTCTGAGGGTGAAATGACTTAACTTACATGACGAGGTTATCACAGTGCTTGACATATAATAGGGACTCAAAACATGGCAGCTTTAATTATTACATAATAATAAAACTGTTTTCGAAAACTGTAGGATATTTGTATAAAATGAGAGGTATTGTGTCTGCTCATCCTGACAGGTAAGTTGTACTTTTCTTTCCAGAGCGGGGCAGTATATTTGTTGCTATAGAGAAGACTGCTTAATGATGTGCACTTACGCACTTGTCTTTGCCACCACGCTAGCAGACATATGTTTAGAAATTGAGGTTACCTCTGAAGACTAAAAAGTGAATAGATTTAAGCAGGAGAGAGACTGGCTGATGAGATAAGATAAAATGCATTTCAGAGCAATAAGTAATTTCTTAAAGAGAAGAAGAATAGATTATAATAATTATATACATACATTCTCTTGCTCTTAGTAAGCAAAGGCACAAGGTTTTAAAGTGGTAGGAGATTTAGTGTGGACAGGTCTTTCCAGAATATTTTCTGGCAACACTCGTTCCTCCGATGCTCTGTGGAAAAATGTATCATCCCTGCATAAGTTGGGGAAACTATCCTTGCCTTTGACATTCATATTGCATATTAGCATATTATCTAAAAAACATCCTATGGTATGGAAATTCATTTACCTCTAGTCCTGTATGTTCCACATGTCTCTGAAGTAGAGTCCAATTTCGTTGTTGCTGTTTTTTGTGGCCCTAGTGTTTTGCAGAACAAGCTTGGAAATGCTGAAGTGAGAGAAAAATAAAGTGGATTATTTAAGCATCATGTAATATAAATTATCACAAGTGACAATATTCTTGAGCCATGTATCAAGAAGTATTTCTCCCCCATAAATGTAAACACAATCTCGCTATCTGCTCAACTTGACTCATTCAATACCACTTTTCATGACAGGCCAGGACCCTGCTGCTGAGAGATGACATCCAAGTCCATGAACCCCAGCCACCCCGTCCACGGCCGCCCCACCCACCCAGGCCAGGCCATCCTCCTCCTCCACTTCACTCTCTACCAGCAGCTGCTCCCGTAAGTCCAGGTTCAGGTCGCACACACCCACAGGCTTTCTCTGCCAGCTGTACAACAGTTAGGCCGTATCCAGAAGCCCCCTCCCGCCCCCCACCTCCGTCCAACACTCTCTCTCGGGCCCTTGGCTCTTTGCCGGACCTCGATCTGACATTGCTTGGGCGCCTCTAAAAGCCCAGTTCCCTGAGTAAACTTCTAGTATCGGCGGGGGCACCTCCTACCCGAGTACCACCCACCGCGGCAGGATATAAAAGTTGGTGGAAAGGTTGGGATCTGAGCCAGAGTCTCCTCAAAGTCCCCCCTCAGCCAGAGCGCCCACCACAGCTCTAAAGGTCTTCTGCACCTATGGGTCTGACTCTTCTGGAGGTTAAGCCGAACTGCAGTTGAATAGACCCTCCCCACTCTTAAAGAGCAGACCCTCCTGCACGACCGTAGGTGATCACATGATTTCGGGGACCACCTGAACCACCGAACTGAGGAGCCCTCAATCTTCACGTGACTGAGGGGCCTGAGTCTCACCTGACCACATGATGGCACATGTCCATAAGGTCCACTTGACCAACAGCGAGTGGTTCAGAAGCTGCAGAGCTGACATGAGTGGAAGAACTTTGGGTGCCACGTGTGGTAGGAGACACACTGTTGCCCATACATGGATATACAGTGTTTAGTAGCCCACAACCTTCACGTGATGGAGATTGCTGAACTTGACATGTACCCTGCTGGGAAGGGTACCAGAGCATAGCATCCACATAACCGTAAGCAGTAGATCACATCAGCTGAGGTTACCACATGCTGGTAGCTAGTCAGGGTCACATGAGAGAAGGAGCCACGTGACACGCAGGGTTCAGGAGTCCACCATGCTCTAGTGACTTGAAGGGCTGGAGCTACCACGGGGTCATGGCAGCAACAGGGCCAAAGAGACCACATGCCCTTTGGGTTTAAGGGCCTAGGGTTCTGACCGGACAGGAAGGGCTGGGCCTGTCAGGTAACTATTGTCCACAGGATGGCAGCAGCCACATGATCCGCAGCTTTAGGATCCCACAAATCTCATGTGCCTGGGAGGGCTGAGTCAGCTTTCTGACAGTAGGGTCCAATGACAGTGGGGTCCAATGACAGTAGGGTTCTACTTGATCTGCAAGTTTCAGGGGAACATTACCTTCGGGAGAACAGGAGATCTGAGATTGCCCACATTCCTCATCTGCTCTGTGATTTTGGTGCCTCCGAGTGACCTTCTAAGCGCACAAGCTTGGGCTTTACGTACACCCACCCCACTCTAACGTGTTAATTTTATGTGCTTTTTTTCCCGCCCCATAGCACATGAAATTTAACACATAACAAATTAACACATGAGGATGAAATAAGTCCTCCCCCAAACCACGGTCCTGGGCATGCTGTAGAAAGTACTGTTAAGAGCCTAAGCAGTGGGTACAGGTAAGCGCTGTTGACTTCAGTTTCAGGCAGGTCTAAAGGAAATTAAACCAAATCTAATGAGTTGTAGTTGTTAATTTCGGAGGCAAAGTGTATAGTGATTACTGCGGGCCATGCACTTGAGAAGGATAACTCATTTAAGAGAGGTAACTCTATAGATTACGTACTGTTACAGAACTTTACAGATGCGAACACTGAAGTCCAGAGGTATTAAATCAATCACTTGACTAAGAGGTCACGGATATTGCAGGTGGCACACCAGGACTGGCCCACAGGTCGTCTGGCTTCAGACTCTGTGTTCTGCTCACCCACCAGGTTCCTCACCAGAAGGTAACATTGGGTACACCCTAACTACTTCAGAAAATCTGGCAAATCAGCCCCACTTACTGAAAAGTTGAGATCTTGAGAGAGCTCTTTGGGATGCCACGCTAATTAGACCCAAATTTGAGTCTATTTCATGGCCTCTGTTTAAGGTTTGTGTATAGATATAAACGTATCTCTAATATGTGAAATATGTGTATATGAGTTGTTTATGAATTGCTTGATGATAGCTGAAAACATTTCCTTCTTTTAAATAAACACTGAAAAGAAGGTATCATAAAGTTTAGTCACCATACTCCCCGTGCCTGAATTACAACAATTACAAATGAGTGGAATCTGAATTCATTAGGGTTTACAGTGCATATTCCGTCTGTGTCTGCACAGAAAGAACAGAGAAAGGAGTAGGACAATATATATTGTAGGGGTTTTTTTATTGCAAATCCAGAAACACCTATTTTGCTGATTTGTGTGGGAAGCTGCAGGATCATCAGTATGTCCAAAATAAGTGTGATCTGATCTTTCTGGTTTGCTGGCCTCGGTAAACGATGCTTTACATTGTTTGGATTATTTTGCTAGGTTCCTGCAATGTGGCATGGCTGCATAAATGAGCTGAAGAAAATGCAACAGATCAAACTTTCCACTGTTGAGGTATTAAGAAAGACAAGAGACTCTGTTGAGGTATTAAAGTTGAGGTATTAAGAAAGACAAGAGACTCTGTGGTTCTAGGCCTACTGAAAAATGTCCTAGTTTGGTGTAAAGAATTGTAAGAGAAGACAGTTATTCGTGCAGGTCACTGTGTCTCATGTAACTGTGGAGAATTATTTGTGGGACACATAAATTCAGGAGACAAAAAAGGAGGCATATCTTTATTTAAAATAGAGCCTATTATGAAACTTTACGCTGGATTTAGGAAACATCTCCATGTAGTCATAGGATGGAATCTGATACCAAGACCTGATATAGTTGTTATAATTAGGTACAGATGAGCAGATCAACAGTGCAAGATGCAGAACAATTTTATCGAGCCTATCTATGCTCACCTGATGGTGATTGGGGTCAACTTTTTTGACCAAAAGTCCAATTCTGGCCTCTTCATTATCCCTCTTAAGTCAGATTTTGCTCCTGTCAGACCTGATAACTCAAATTAATCATTCTTTCTCTGAGATGATGATCCGGAGTTCCTCAGGACCTTTTGAAAACATTTAGCTACATCAGTGGGGCCCTGTCACCATGCTCTACTATATATCACGGGGGCGGGGAAGAAACTCTATGGTTAAAGATCTGTGTATCTGGGGTCCAGTTTAGGCATTACGTTTATCAGGCACTGTGTTTAGGCAGCATGATAAACCATTTCTCTTGCATGTGATTTGGCAGGATTTCACAGGAACAAATTTTCCTTCTTTTATCTTTTTTGTTTTGAGGTGGCCACTTTGGGAGTTGGTGCCTGTGGTTTTAGGAGGAGGAGTGGCTTTATCTAAGACAGAGAATTGGGAAAGGGGAGCAACAGAACAGTTGTGATGCTGTTTACCTAAAGGTAAATACTCAAATTCTTCTTGTTCTAACACACATATGTACAACTAAACTAGATGTCGTATGTGACTTTACTTTCAGAAAGCAAAGTTGACTTACCTAGCAACAGTACACAGGAGACAGCGTCATATGGGGCTGTATCATTATGGAAACTGCATTCAGAACCTGTTTCTCTTTGTTCCTTTTTGAAATTCGTTAAGATATATGGACGTAAGTTTACTGTCAGTGGTTTTTTTGTTTGTTTTTTTAACATCTTTATTGGAGCACAGTTGCTTTAGAATGGTGTGCCAGCCTCCGCCCTACAACAAGGTGAACCAGCCACACATACAAACACGTTCCCATATCTCCTCCCTCTTTTGTCTCCCTCCCTCCCACCCTCCCTATCCCACCCCTCCAGGCAGTCACAAAGCACGGAGCTGATCTCCCTGTGCTATGTGGCTGCTTCCCACTAGCTAGCTATTTTACGTTTGGTAGTGTATATATGTCCATGCCACTCTCTCACTTTGTCACAGCTTACCCTTCCCCCTCCCCATATCTTCGAGTCCATTCTCTAGTAGGTCTGTGTCTTTATTCTCATCTTACCCGTAGGTCCTTCATGACGTTTTTTTTTTCTTATTTCCATATATATGTGTTAGCATACGGTATTTGTTTTTCTCTTTCTGACTTACTTCACTCTGTATGACAGACTCTAGGTCCATCCACCTCGAAAGAAGAGAAACGGTTGCAGTTACTGTGCTGTGGCGTAGAGTTGAATATCCCTACCCACCAACCATCATGATGTAAAATTCTACAGCCCTAGGTTGAATATAATAGGTCGAATAAGAGGCTTATCCTGTGAGGATTACCATAGCATGGAAATAGGAAATTACATCCACAATTAAAATTTCTTCTGGGCAAAGGATGGAGAGAAGTGAGAAGATAAGGATTCTGTACAGGGTGCTTATTCATAAGCTGTGTCTTTTGTCATGATATGACTCTCCAGTACAATTCGGAAACCCCATCCACGTGAAAACCATTGAAAATAAAATTGTGGTTCATAGATTTTCATAGTCCTAGTCGAGAATGAACTTTTTCCTGGGCTGCTTCTTTTTATCCACTCAAACATTTTTCCATTCAAATCATAGTTCTAGAGTGTGACGTCAGGAAGTTGGCAGAATAGGAGTCTCCAAGTAAACATTTTGCCAAATCAGCCATGGGCGAGAGTGTTTTTGTGGGAGCCCCAGTATCAAGTGAGGAAGCCCCAACACCCTGATCCTTTAAAAAAAAATTCCAAGAACAGACACGTTGAAGAGAGTAGGAAGAACAGCTTCACCCTACCAATATCAAACTTCCCGCAAGGCTACACATATCAATGCCTAGATAGATGCACTAGGCCTGCAATTCCTCCCATGGGAGATAGTGAGAATGTGGTGAGCACCTGAATACCCAGTGGTGCTAGACGCTGCCCAGGAATCCCACTTCTTTCTTGCCCAAACCCAGAACCCAGAGGTGATGAGCATGGCTGAATAGTCTTGGGATAGCAAGGAGAAGGGGAAAGGGCAAAGGCTCACAGCAAACAGGGCACCAAGCTCAACAAAGGGCTGCAGTTTCTACTAACTGCCTCACAGACTGTACCTTACAAACCTCATAGGCCCCATCACCTACAGAAGCCTCAGTTTGCCCACGAGCACATCCAGCACTCTATATGCCGGTCCCCCTCAGAACCGGCATTCCGTGGACACCCCTGCAGAAGGTGCACTCATGCCTCAACAGATCATGCACATGTGCATAAAGAGAACTGGCACCACTCTGCTGGATGGTGAGAACAGACATACCTTAAACACTTCAGGGTACCGAAATGGGGAAAATAAACAGGAGGCTGTCAGCATGTGTCCCGGCTTTGTGCAATTGAGAAAAGGCGTGTATCATCCAAACACTTCCTTCACAAGATGGAGCAAGAGGGGCAGAGCTGGTGAATCCACAGAAAAGGCCTCAGGGGACCCCCAGTATCCCTAGCTTGGCTGAGTGTTGCAGGTGTTTCTCTCCTGATAAAGGTCAGTAAAGGCTGATGGAGGAGATTGCTTCCTTAAATGTGAAGACACCAACACGAGATTTTCAGGGGCAGGAAAAATATAGGAAGCCCAACACCCCACAAATGATACAAGATAATTTCCCAGTAACTGACTCCATAGAAATGGAGGTCCATGAATTGCCTGACAAGGAATTCAACATGATTGTTTTAAAGATGCCCAGCCAGCTACAATACAACTCAATGAAATCAGAAAAGCAATACCTGAACAAAATAAGAAAGTCAACAAGGATAGAGAACTCATGAAAAGGAGCCAAAAGGAAATTATGGAGCTGAAGAATACAATGGATGAATTTAGAAATATAACAGAGAGCTATAACAACAGACTTCATCAAGCAGAAGAAAAAATGTATGAACTCAAAAAGAAGTAATTTGAAGTTATCTAATCAGAGGAGAAAAAAAAAGAATGAAAAATATTGGGGAAAATCTATGGGATTTTTAAAACACCATTAAGTGGACTCATATATGGATGATGGGGACCCTGGAGGAGGAGGAAGGGAGAGAGAGAGAGAGGCGGGGGGATTTTATTTATAGAAATAATGGCTGAAAACCACCCAACTTGTGGGAGCAACATGGACCCCCAAGTTCACGAAACTCAAAAGTCCTCGAACAGTTTCATCTCATAGGAGGTTATATGAAGACACATTATAATAAAAATATCAAAGACAAGGAAAGAATTGTTTTTCTTTTCTTAACTGTCTTTATATTTTACTTATTTATTTTGAATACTTACAACAATCTAGAATTTTTCTCATTTCTATTAAAAGTTAATTTTTATTGGAGTATAGTTGCTTTACAATATTGTGTTAATTTCTGCTCAACAGCAAAGTGAATCAGCCATATATATATATATATATATATATATATATATATATATATATATATATATATACACACACATACATATATCCCCTCTCTTGTGGATGTCTTTCCTATTTGGGTCACCACAGAGCATTGAGTAGAGTTCCCTGAGCTATACAGTAGGTTCTCATTCGTTATCTAATTTATATATAGTAGTGTATATATGTCAATCCCAATCTCCCATTTCAACCCACCCCCCCTTCCCACCCTGGTATCCATGACTGTCCTCTACATCCGTGTCTCTATTTCTGCTTTGCAAATAAGTTCATCTGTATCATTTTTCTAGATTCCACATATAAGGTATATATTATGATATTTGTTTTTCTCTTTCTGAATTACTTCACTCTGTATGACAGTCTCTAGGTCCATCCACATCTGTGCAAATGGCACAATTTCATTCCTTTTTATGTCTGAGTAATGTTCTATTGTATATGTGTACCACACCTTCTTTATCCATTCTTCTGTTGATGGACATTTAGGTTGCTTCCATGTCCTGGCTCTTGTAAATAGTGCTACAATGAACATTGGGGTGCATGTACTTTTTGAATTATGGTTTTCTCAGGGTATATGCCCAGGTGTGGTGTTGCTGGGTCATATGGTAGTTCTGTTTTTAATTTTTTAAGGAACCTCCATACTTTTCTCCATAGTGGCTGTATCAATTTTCATTCCCACCAACAGTGTAAGAGGGTTTCCTTTTCAAGGAGAGAATTGTAAAGTCTGTAAGAGAAATGCCACTTGTCATATACAAGGGAACAGCATAAGGCTATCAGATTTCTGAAAAGAAACCTTGCAGTCCAGGAAAGAGTGGGATTATATATTCAAAGTGCTGAAAGAAAACCGACAACCAAGAATACTCTATTCAGAAAAGCCGTCCTTCAGAAATGAAAGATAGATGATGACATTCCCAGACAAGCAAACGCTGAGGGAGTTATTCACCACTTGACCTGCCTTACAAAAATGCTAAAGGGAGTTCTTTGAGTGAAAACAAAAAATTAACAACATGAAAACCTACGAAAGCATAACTCATACGTAAAAGTAAGCATATAGTCAAATTCAGAAACTCCAACATTGTAATGGTGGTGGATAAAACACTTTTAACTTTAGTATAAAAACGGAAAGACAAAAGTATTAAAAATAAATACAGTTGCACTAATTCATTAGTGCTCACAATATAAAAGATACAAACTGGGACAACAATAACATAAAATGAGGTGGGAAGAGGTAGAAGTGTAGCGATTTTGCATATGATCAAAGTTAAGCTGTTATCATCTTAAAGCAGACTGGCATAACTAAAGATGTTTTATGTAAGCATGGTGCTAACCACCATGGTTAATTAGTTTTCTTTTTTTTTTTTGGTAAGTCTTTGAAATGCAGTGCATTATCTCAATATGTAAGCAATATGAACATATTATTAAATAATTTTGCATCCTTTCTCTTCTTTTAATTGGAATATGGTTGATTTACAATACTATATTAGTTTTAGGTGTACAGCAGAGTGATCCAGCATTTTTTCAGATTATACTCCACTACAAGTTATTATCAGATAATGCCTATAATTCCCTGTGCTATACAGTATATCATTGTTGCTTTCCCATTTTATACATAGTAGTTGTATCTCTTAATCCCATGCCCCTAATTTGATTTGTCCCTCCTACCTTCCCTCTCCCTTTTGGTAACCAAAAATTTGTTTTCTATATCTGCGAGTCTGTTTCCATTGTGCATATGCATTCACTTGTATTAGTTTTTAGATTCCACATACAAGTGGTATCGTACAGTATTTGTCTTTCTATATCTGACATTTCACTAAGCATAATATTGTCTAGGTCCATCCATATTGCAGCAAATAGCAGAATTTCATTCTTTTTATGGCTGAGTAATATTCCATTGTGTGTGTATATATGCCATATTTTTCTATCAATTTGTCTGTTGATGGGCACTTGGGTTGCTTCCATATCTTTGTTATTGTAAATAGTGTTGCTATGAACCTTTCAAATCAATGCTTTTGTTATTTTTCTGTAAATGTATCCAGGAGTGGAATTGCTGGATCATATGGTAGTTTTATTTTTAGTTTTTAAGGGAGCTCCATATTGTTTTCCATAGTGGCTGCACCAATTTACATTCCCACCAACAGCATACAAAGATTCCCTTTTCTCCACATTCTCTCCAATATTTGTTATTTGTAGACTTTTTGATGATTGCCATTCTGACAGGTGCGAGGTGATATGTCATTGTTGTTGTGATTTGCATTTCTCTAAATATGAGCGATGCTGAGCATCTTTTCATGTGCCTGTTAACCACGTGTACATCTTCTTTGGAAAAATGTCTATTCAGGTCTTCTGCCCATTTATCATTGGGTTGTTTGTTGTTTTGACATTGAGTTCTATGAGCTGTTTATATATTTTGGATATTAACCCCTTGTTGGTCACATCATTTGCAAATATTTTTTTCCCAATCCTTGGGTTTTCTTTTCATTTTTGTTGATGGTTTCCTTTCCTGTGCAAATGCTTTTAAGTTTAATTAGTTCTCATTAGATTATTTTTGTTTTTATTCCTTTTGCTTTAGGAGATTTATCCAAAGGAATATTGGTATGATTTTTATCAAAGAGTGTTCTGCTTATGTTCTCTTCTAGGAGTTTTATATTTTGAGGTCTTTCATTTAGGTGTTTAAACCATTTTATTTTTGTGTATGGTGTGAGGGAATGTTCTAATCTTTGTTTTACATGTAGATGACCAGTTTTCCCAACACCACTGATTGAAGAAACTGCCTTTTCTCCATTGTATATTCTTGCCTCCTTTTCTGTAGATTAATTGACCATACGTGCATGGGTTTATTTCTGGACTGTCTATTCTATTCCATTGATCGATGTGTCTGTTTTTGCGCCAGGCCCATGCTGTTTTGATTAGCTTTGTTTCATAGTCCGAAGTCTGGGAGGGTTATATCTCCAGCTTCATTCCTTTTTTTTCTCAAGATTGCTTTGGCAATTTGGGGTCTTTTGTGGTTCCATATGAATTTTTGGATTCTTGGTTCTAGTTCTGTGAAAAATGGCATGGATATATGATAGTGATTGCATTAAATCTGTAGATTACTTTGGGAAGTATGGACATTTTAACAATATTAATTCTTCCAATCCCACAGCATGGGATATCTTTCCATTTCTTTGTTCATCTTCAGTTTCCTGCATCAGTGTTTCATAGTTTTCAGATAGGGCTTTCACGTCCCTGGTTAGGTTTACTCCTAGGTGTTTTATTCTTTTCAATGTGATTTTAAACTGAGTTTAGACTTGAGGATATGGGGAGGGGGAAGGGTAAACTGTGACACCACATAGCACAGGGAGATCAGCTCGGTGCCTGGTGACCACCTAGAAGGGTGGGATAGGGAGGGTGGGATAGGGAGGATAGGGAGATGCAAGAGGGAAGAGATATGGGAACATATGTATATGTATAACGGATTCACTTTGTTAGAAAGCAGAAAGTAACACACCATTGTAAAGCAATTATACTCCAATAAAAATGAAAAAGAAAAACTTTCATTTTGTGATATTTCATTATTAGTGTATAGAAATGCAACAGATTTCTGTATGTTAATCTTGGATCCTGAAAGTTTGCTTAATTCATTCATTAGTTCTAATAGTTTTTGAGTGGAGGCTTTAGAACTTTCTATACAAAGTATCATGTCATCCGCAAAGAGTAACGGTTTTACCTTGTCCCTTCCAGTGTGGGTACCTTTTATTTCTTTTTTCATCTGATTGCTGTGGTTAGGACTTCCAATACTATGTTAAATATAAGTGGTGAGAGTGGGCATCCTTACTTTGTTCCTGAATTTAGTGGAAAGTCTTTCAGCTTTTCGCCATTCACTATGATGTTGGCTGTGGGTTTGTCGTAAATGCCCTTATCATGTTGGGACATGTTCCCTCTATACACACTTTGTTGAGAGTTGTTGTCATGAATGGATGTTCAATTGTGTCAAAAGAGTTTCCTGCATCTATTGAGATAATCATGTGATTTTTATCTTTCATTTTGTTGATGTGGTGTCTCACACTGATTGATTGGCAAATGTTGAATCATCCTTGTGACCCTGGAATAAATCCTACGTGATTTATGGTGTATGGTCCTTTTGATATATTGTTGGATTTGTTTTGCTAATATTTTGTCCAGGACCTTTTCATTTGTATTAATCGAAGATATTGCCCTCTCATTTCCTTTTTCTGTAGTGTCTTTGTCTGGCTTTGGTGTCAGGGTATTGGTGGCCTTGTTGCATTCTTATTTTATGATGTCTTTGAAATGCCATGTGTTATCATTTCAACAAAGCAACAACATATACAATTCATTTAACACGTTTATCTTTCTAAGTCAGAAATGCAGTAGCAAAATGGAGGTAACAACAAGTCATTAACTATTTTTATTAATTATTAATTAAGTTTTACATTATTTTCTCTGTTTTTGAAATGCAGTTTATCACTTCAACATGTAAGCAATAAGAAAAAATAATTGTAAAAAATTTTTTACTGAGTCTTTAAAATGTGTGTGTTTTCATTTCAACAAGGAAACACTATACAGAAAATACTGATTATTTTTTCCATTCTTTTCTGTTATCGTTGACATTTTCTATGTTACCATTTCAACATATAAACAGTAGGAACAACCTATTAATTAACTTTATTTTCTCTCAATTAGTCTTTGGAATGCAATGTTTTATCACGTTGATATGTAAACATATAAACACGTAATTATTATAACATTTTTCTTACTAAGTCTTTGAAATACAATGCTATCATTCTAACATGTAAGTATATAAAGAATTTAATTTACATTCTTTTATCTTTACTGTCTTTGATATGGAGTATGTTATCATTTCATCATGTAAACAATACACGTAAATTATCAATTAGTTATTCTACATCCTTTATTTCTTACTAACTCTTGGATACACAGAGTGCATTCAACACCTAGGGTACATCGTATTTGAGATTAGCCAAATTTCTAGAGTTCAGAAGCCACATATGGTTAGTGGGCACCATACTGAGCAGTGCAACTCTAGTGGAGGGGCAGAGGGAGCAAATACATATGCAATATGCAACAATGTGTACCATGAAGGAAATATACATGGTACCTTAAGCAAAAGCAGCAGCAGAATAAATCTGCTTAAATGGGGAAGTAAGAGAAAACCTATCTGAGGAGGTAACATTTAAGCCATGACCTGAGGCCTGAGCAGCTACCCAACAGCATAAAAAGACCAATGTCATTTGAGCAGACTATGTGAGGGGAAAAAGTGAGAAAAATACTGTGTTATGGGGGAATAAATAATTTCCCAAGTCTTCCAAGAAAGAGTAGAGAAACTGATAAATCATAGGAATGTCTACACTCTGAGTGAGATCAGGGACTTTATCTTTCTTAGCACCTGGAAAAGTACCTAAATCATAACAGATACTTGGTGAATGTGTGTGGAATAAGGAATAACTGAGCCAGGGGTCTGAGACCTGGGAAATTAGGCAGCAATATGCTGATGCAAATACCAGTAGGTAGTGGGCATAGTTTGTCTCCTTTTAGTTGCATACGGTTTCTCATAAGCCACCTGAGGAAATCAGAAATACAAGAAGTTTGCAGGTCCCTAGAGGGTAAAATTATTCAACAACTACCACCTCTAGGAAGAGTTTCAATTGATCTGACTTGTGTCAAGTGCCCATAAATGGATAAGTGAACCAATCAGTGTGGATAAGGAAATGATGTACCATGACTGGGTCAGCTTACGTCACATACCCAACACTGTGGATAGTAACCAGAAAATGTAGAGGGCAGTGGGCAAGAGATCCAGCGGACATTTCAAATTCCTCTATTTCCTTTTTAAAGTTCCTCTTTTATAGAGATCAGTTTACATATCCAGTGTTCCTAACCCCAGTTTCCTAGAACAGTAGAACTTTATATATGTGTCTCTACAAACTTGGGTTTCAGGCAAAAAAAAAAAAAAGTGAACACTTTCATGACCACACATCAGTGTTGAAACACCTCCCTGTGCTGTGGAAATCACTCTGAACAACTGACCCATTTCATGTCGTTCCTCTGTGCCCCGTGCAGCATCGCTTCCAACTGAGCCTGAACTTCAGCAAGTTTCTGTCGGTCCAAACGGTCATGAAAAATCCATTCCTCGTAGCAATGGACAGGGACAGGATAAATCACATGCTTCAGCTTCATCAAGGAAGTCAAGTGCTGCAGAAGGCTCTTGAGCACAGGCATTGTAATGGGATTGAAGGCAAAGCTAAGGACACGGAGGTGAGTACAGTGGCTCAGGGCTGGGATGACGGCAGAGAGAGTAGAATCAGTTATCATACAATTGTTTATCACCAGATGTTGCAGGGTGCTTGAGACCTTCTCCAGCAGAGCCTGGAAGGGCTCATAAACTTCTGAGAAGATGTGGTTGTTACTGAGACTCAATACCCTTAGGTGGGTGGCCTGAGAGCTCTGGGACAGGACAGTGACATCTCTGTGAGAAAGCTGACAGTGAGGGAGATACAGTGAATCCAACTGAGGTGGCACAACTCTACAGAGAGAAAAATGTAAGGTTATTTCAGAAGAATGAGGGCAATGAGCCCCAAATTTTAGGTACCTAAGGCTCTAGAAAAAACTACTGTGTTCATGGTTTGCAATAAGTGGTTAACAATGTGGACTTTGGGATCAGACTTTATAGATTTGTGACCCTGAGAAAGTTACTTTACCACTCTGAGGTACAGGGTTTTAATCTTGAAAACGTGCACAGCAGTCATTATTATACAGAACTGCGGGAAAGATTAAGTGAAGAAATTGCATGCACTTAGTATATACGACATAATCAGTGTTGGATCTGATTCACTTATTTGGCGAGGATGGGTCTGGGAAAACAGCCAACTGAGGGTTTCCTTTGACTAGTACCAGATGACAAGCTCTCCATTCAGGGTGTAAGCCTGGGGGGAAATACAGGAGCAATATTATCTGGCAGTGTTAACTATTGGGGCCCATCCATGGACATGTGCATTAGTCCTATAGCTTAATGCTTCTCCATCTGAATGCCTCCCCTTCCTCTCTAGAGATCTGTAAAGTCCAATAGGAGAAGGACTAAGTCTTTTTCACCAATATATTTACAGACTTCTTTTAGGATCTGCCCACGGTCACTGAATGAATGAATGAATGAATGAGCACAGCTTCCTTTTCTAACCTCATCTGCTGCTCAGCATAAGGTACCCCTCTCTCCCCCAGCTATGTTCAAACTCCCAGCAGTGCCTATGCTGAGGCAAAGAGAGAAATGGGTTACAAGGAGCTTAGGAAGATCCAAGCATGGTCTCTTCTGTGTTAACAATGAGGTGATCAGGGAACCCAGGTTCCTCCCCACCCCCTCACCTGAGCAGTTTGTGCAGTTGATCTGTGAGGCAGAAGAAAGACAAGCTGAGCTCCTGGAGATGGTCCAGCCGCCCAAGGCAGAGGAGAAAAGATCTGAATTTCCTTCTATTATAAGTTTTAAAGGGGATGTTACACAGAGTAAGGCTGTTCAGGTGGATCACCTGAGCCAAAAGGGTGATGACTTCACTCAGATTAGCCTGATCCACTTCCAGGTTCTCAATGCACCCCAGATCCAGAAACTGCAGGATACTTTTGTGCCCAGACATTCTATCGATTTGCAAATCTCTGCAGCAGACGTGCAAGGACCCAACATTCTGCTGAATCTTACTACAAAGGAAAGAGAGGAATTGTTCTGTCCTCAAGGTACTATTGAGGGAAATATCCACTAGTAATTCCATGGGTTCCTGAGCTGACTGAGGCTCAGACCCAGAATTACCAATCCTGAGGCACCTGACTCTATGCTGAGCTTCTATCTTAAGGATAGAGTGCTGAGAGTAAATGCATGACTGAAAACAGAAAGGGAATGCGGTCCCAATCTCAGAGCATATTGTCTTACAGACCAGATCACTCCTTAAATCTAGGATCCTCAGTTTGGGCCCCCTGTAAGGAAAGGAAGAGACAGAACACATGAGAGATAGCTGATTTTAATATAACCCAGCAAGATCAATGATGAGAAGCAGGGACAGAACACTTTAACCCTGGTTTTCACTTCATTGCCATTCACCAAGAAGTTCTTTCCACACAAATGCAGCATCTTTCATCCTTTCCCCACCCCCCCTTCACCTCCGGTCTTTCCCTGTCTCAATGGCCATACTCCACTTCTGTGTAATCGCACTCAAATCCATTCATAGTATCCTCAAACACCTCTACTCTATAATCAACTCTATAAGGCAATAGAGTCCCGAAGGACCGACAGCTCTGCAAAGACTGCAGTATTCACCACTGGCTACTATTGGGAGACTGTTAGGTATTCCCCTGCCCCAGGCTACAGCATACACTCCTGCTGACTCCCTGTGTCTCTACTGGTCATAGTCTTACCAAGAGGAAGAGTTCTGGGCAGGGAGGATCTGCAGACCATCAATCATGGCTTCCAAGATGTCATAGTATGATTCCCGTGTGGTCAATGACCCAATATGGAGACAGCGAAAAGGCCAAACCTTCACCATTGCCTTTAGGATCGTCTTATGCCCACCCAAGAAGGCAGCGTTGAACAATGGAACAAAGAGGTCTCTTGGGATTTCGTCCAGGGCATGGATAGCTGCAGGCTCATTATTCAGCAGACTCTTTGCAGCAAGCTCAAGGAGGGTGACTGTGGTCTTTTGGTCCATCTTCAAAAACCTGCTTCAGAGTGGAGAATTTTTAGAAATCCTGAGAAGGTATCTATAGTCACTTGTTTGCTTCCAGGGTTAGCTGTGGACAAAATACTTATTGAATAAGTATGTGGTGAACCATAGGGCCAACTCAAGTGACCACTACTATAGGAATAGAATGAAAATGGACTTGTGTGCACGCATGCATGCACACACACACACACACACAGACACACACTTCCATGAGATAAAATGCCATTAGAAATCAGAGGTAAGTTAGCAGAAGACAATGCTGACCACCTAGCTGCCTTCCTCAAATTATTTCCTCCTGAGGAGCTTCCAGATGGCAGAAGAGTAAGAAGTGGAGATCACCTTCCTGCCCACAAATACATCAGAAATACATCTACATGTGGAACAACTCCTACAGAACACCTACTGAATGCTGCCAGAAGTCCTCAGACCTCCCAAAAGGCAAGAAACTCCCCAAGGACCTGGGTAGGGTAAAAGAAAAAATAAAAAACAGAGACAAAAGGATAGGGATGGGACCTGCAGCAGTGGGAGGGAGCTGTGAAGAAGGAAAGGTTTCCACACACTAGGAAGCCCCTTCGTGGGCAGACTGCAGGTGGTGGCGGGGGGAAGCTTTGGAGCCGCAGAGGAGAGCGCAGCAACAGGGGTGTGGAGGGCAAAGTGGAGAGATTCCCACACAGGGGATCGGTGCTGACCAGCACTCACCAGCCTGAGAGGCTTGTCTGCTCACCCGCCGAGGTGGGCGGAGCCTGGGACCTGAGGCTCGGGCTTCAGAGGTCAGATACCAGGGAAAAGACTGGGGTTGGCTACATGAACACAGCCTGAAGGGGGCTAGTGTGCCACGGCTAGCAGAGAGGGACTCCAGGAAAAAGTCTGGAGCTGCCAAAGAGACAAGAGACTTTTTCTTGCCTCTCTGTTTCCTGGTGCACCAGGAGAGGGGATTAAGAGCGCTGCTTAAAGGAGCTCCAGAGAAGGATGTGAGGAAATAGTTAATCAAGTGCAGGAAGCACAGAGAGTCCCATAGAGGATAAATCCAAGGAGAAACACGCCAAGACACATATTAATCAAACTATCAAAAATTAAACACAAAGAAAAAATATTAAAAGCAGCAAGGGAAAAACGACAAGTAACACATAAGGGAATCCCCATAAGATAACCAGCTGATCTTTCAACAGAAACTCTGAAAGACAGAAGGGACTGGCAGGACATATTTAAAGGGATGAAAGAAAAAACCTACAACCAAGATTACTCTAACCAACAAGGATCTCATTCAGATGTGAAGGAGAAATTAAAAGCTTTACAGACAAGCAAAAGCTAAGAGAATTCAGCACCACCAAACAGCTTTACAACAAATGCTAAAGGAACTTCTCTGGGCAAGAAACACAAGAGAGGGAAAAGACCTACAATAAAAAAAAACCCAAAACAATTAACAAAATGGTAACAGGAACATACATATCGATAATTACCTTAAATGTAAATGGATTAAATGCTCCAACCAAAAGACATAGATTGGCTGAATGGATGTAAAAACAAGACCCATATATATGCTGTCTACAAGAGACCCTCTTCAGACCTAGGGACACATACAGACTGAAAGTGAGAGGATGGAAAAAGATACTCCATGCAAATGTAAATCAAAAGAAAGCTGGAGTAGCAATTCTCATATCAGACAAAATAGACTTTAAAACAGACTATTACAAGAGACAAAGAAGGACACTACATAATGATCAAGGGATCTCTCCAAGAAGAAGATATAACAATTGTAAATATTTACGCACCCAACATAGGAGCACCTCACTACATAAGTCAAATACTAACAGCCATAAAAGGGGAAATCAACAGTAACCCAATCATAGTAGGGGACTTTAACACCCCACTTTCACCAATAGACAGATCATCCAAAATGAAAATAAATAAAGAAAAACAAGCTTTAAATGATATATTAAACAAGATGGACTTAATTGATATTTATAGGACATCCCATCCAAAAACAACAGAATACACATTCTTCTCAAGTGCTCAAGGAAAATTCTCCAGGATAGATCATATCTTGGGTCACAAATCAAGCCTTGGTAACTTTAAGAAATTTAAAATCGTATCAAGTATCTTTTCTGACCACAATGCTATGAGACTAGATAGCAATTACAGAAAAAAATGTGTAAGAAATACAAACACATGGAGGCTAAACAATACACTACTAAATAACCAAGAGATCACTGAAGAAATCAAAGAGGAAATCAAAAATTACCTAGAAACAAATGACAATGGAGACACGACGACCCAAACCTATGGGATGCAGCATAAGCAGTTCTAGGAGGGAAGCTTATAGCAATACAATCCTACCTCAAGAAACAAGAAACATCTCAAATAAACAACCTAACCTTACACATAAAGCAATAGAAAAAGAATAACAAAAAAATCCCCACAATTAGCAGAAGGAAATAAATCATAAAAATCAGATCAGAAATAAATGAAAAAGAAATGAAGGAAACGATAGCAAAGATCAATAAAACTAAAAGCTGATTCTTTGAGAAGATAAACAAAATTGATAAACCATTAGCCAGACCCATCAAGAAAAAAATGGGAGAAGACTCAAATCAATAGAATTAGAAATGAAAAAGAAGTAACAACTGACACTGCAGAAATACAAAGGATCATCAGAGATTACTACAAGCAACTCTATGCCAATAAAATGGACCTGGAAGAAATGGACAAATTCTTAGAAATGCACAACGTTCTGAGACTGAACCAGGAAGAAATAGAAAATATGAACAAACCAATCACAAGCACTGAAATTGAAACTGTGATTAAAAATCTTCCAACAAACAAAAACCCAGGACCGGATGGATTCCCAGGCAAATTATATCAAACATTTAGAGAAGAGCTAACACCTATCCTTCTCAAACTCTTCCAAAATAGAGCAGAGGGAGGAACACTCCCAAACTCCTTCTACGAGGCCACCATCACCTTGATACCAAAACCAGACAAGGATGTCACAAAGAAAGAAAACTACAGGCCAATATCACTGATGAACATAGATGCAAAAATCCTCAACAAAATACTAGCAAACAGAATCCAACAGCACATTAAAAGGATCATACACCATGATCAAGTGGGGTTTATTCCAGGAATGCAAGGATTCTTCAATATACGCAAATCTATCAATGTGATAAACCATATTAACAAATTGAAGGAGAAAAACCATATGATCATCTCAATAGATGCAGAGAAAGGTTTCGAGAAAATTCAACACCTATTTATGAAAAAAACCCTCCAGAAAGTAGGCATAGAAGGAACTTTCCTCAACATAACAAAGGCCATATATGACAGATGCACAGCCAACATCGTCCTCAATGGTGAAAAACTGAAAGCATTTCCACTAAGATCAGGAAAAAGACAAGGTTGCCCACTCACACCACTGTTATTCAACATAGCTTTGGAAGTTTTAGCCACAGCAATCAGAGAAGAAAAAGAAATAAAAGGAATCCAAATTGGAAAAGAAGAAGTAAAGCTGTCACTGTTGGTAGATGACATGATACTATAGATAGAGAATCCTAAAGATGCTACCAGAAAACTACTAGAGCTAATCAATGAATTTGGTAAAGTATCAGGATACAAAATGAATGCACAGAAATCTCTGGCATTCCTATACACTAATGATGAAAAATCTGAAAGAGAAATTAATGAAACACTCCTATTTTCCATTGCCACAAAAAGAATAAAATATCTAGGAAAAAACCTACCTAAGGAGACAAAAGACTTGTATGCAGAAAATTATAAGACACTGATGAAAGAAATTAAAGATGATAGAAATAGATGGAGAGATATACCATGTTCTTGGATTGGAAGAATCAACATTGTGAAAATGACTCTACTACCCAAAGCAATCTACAGATTCAATGCAATCCCTATCAAACTATCACTGGTATTTTTCACAGAACTAGAACAAAAAACTTCACAATTTGTATGGGAACACAAATGACACCGAATAGCCAAAGCAATCTTGAGAACGAAAATTGGAGCTGGAGGAATCAGGCTCCCTGACTTCAGACTATACTACAGAGCTACAGTAATCAAGACAGTATGGTACTGGCACGAAAACAGAAATATAGATCAATGGAACAGGACCGAAAGCCGAGAGATAAACCCACGCACATATGGTCACCTTATCTTTGATAAAGGAGGCAGGAATGTACAATGTAGAAAGGATAGACTCTTCAATATGTGGTGCTGGGAAAACTGTAAAAGTATGAAATTAGAACACTCCCTAACACCATACACAAAAATAAACTCAAAAGGGATTAAAGACTTAAATGTAAGGCCAGAAACTATAAAACAGTTGGGAGAAAACAGGCAGAACGTTCTATGACATACATCACAGCAAGATCCTTTTTGACCCACCTCCTAGAGAAATGGAAATAAAAACAAAAATAAACAAATGGGACCTAATGAAACTTAAAAGCTTTTGCACAGCAAAGGAAACCAAAAACAAGATGAAAAGAGAACCCTCAGAATGGGAGAAAATATTTGCAAATGAAGCAACTGACAAAGGATTAATTTCCAAAATTTACAAGCAGCTCATGCAGCTCAATAACAAAAAAAACCCAATCCAATGCATAAATGGGCAGAAGACCTAAATAGACATTTCTCCAAAGAAGATATACAGATTGCCAACAAACACATGAAAGAATGCTCAACGTCATTAATCATTAGAGAAATGCAAATCAAAACTACAATGTGATATCATCTCACACCGGTCAGAATGGTCATCATCAAAAAATCTACAAACAATAAATGCTGGAGAGGGTGAGGAGGAAAGGGAAAACTCTTGCACTATTGGTGGGAATGAGAAATGATGCAGCCACTATGGAGAACAGTATGGAGGTTCCTTAAAAAACTAAAAATAGAACTACCATACGACCCAGCAATCCCACTACTGGGCATACCCTGAGAAAAGGTCATGAAGTACCTAGGGGTAAGACGGGAATAAAGACACAGACCTACGAGAGCATGGAGTTTAGGATATAGGGAGGGGGAATGGTAAACTGTTACAAAGTGAGAGAATGGCATGGACATATATACTCTACCAAACGTAAAATAGGTAGCTAGTGGGAAGCAGCCACGTAGCACAGGGAGATCAGCTAGGTGGTCTATGACCACCTAGAGGGGAGGGGTAGGGAGGCTGGGAGGGAGGGAGATGCAAGAGGGTAGAGATATGGGAACATATGTATATGTATAACTGATTCACTTTGTTATAAAGCAGAAACTAACACACCATTGTAAAGCAATTATACTCCAATAAAGATGTTAAAATAAGTTTAAAAAAATAAAATAAATTAAAATATAGGGGCAAAACCAGATTTGACACACACAGAAAAGGAAATGTCAATGTGACCACACAGGCAGAGGTTGTTTTGATGTGACCACACGCCAAAGGATGCTGGCAGCCACAAGAAGCTGGAAGAAGCAAGAATGGATTCTCTCCTGGAGCCTCCAGAAGGAAAACAGCCCTGCCAACACATTGATTTCAGCTCAGTGATATTGATTTCAGACTTGGCTTCCAGAGCTATGAAAGAATAAATTTCTGCCATTTTAAGCCACCAAAAAAAAATAAATAAAATAAAATAGAAAAAGGAAAAAAAAAGAAAATGGTCAGAGAACCTCGGTGTAAGACGGGAATAAAGATGCAGACCTACTAGAGGCTGGACTTGAGGATACGGGGAGGGGGAAGGGCGAGCTGGGATAAAGTGAATGTCAGGGACATATATACACTACCAAACGTAAAATAGATCGCTAGTTAGAAGCAGCCCTATAGCACAAAGAGATCAGCTCGGCACTTTGTGACCACCTAGAGGGGTGGGATAGGGAGGGTGGGAGGGAGGGAGATGAAAGAGGCAAGAGATATGGGGACATATGTGTATGTATAGCTGATTCACTTCGTTATAAGGCAGAAACTGACAAACCATTGTAAAGCAATTATACTCTAATAAAGATGTTAAAAATATTATTTTCTCCCAAAAGGATACAAACCAATAAGAAGGAAAATGTACATCTACACAAAAGCCACACCCTCATCAGTATTTTAAAATGGAGAAGGCCAAAAATTCAAAAGTATTGTGAGTAAAAAAAGAAAAATCATGAATCCTGGCATAAGATTTGTCACACTCCCATTACTAGGCTTTGTGGAAAACAAAAAGACAGACCAAGAAAAGCTGCCAAGAGAGAGGAAAGATGGAAAAGGGCTGAAAGCTGATCTAAAACTACAGCAGAAGGACTAAGCCCAGAATAAATCTAAAAATACCAAAAATGTGTCCTAGAATATGAGAGCCTGGACTACAGGGAAGGCACTCCAAAATCGGAGCTTATGAAGGGACAGAGATGATTTAAAGTGCAGTCTTTGAAAGATATAACTCTTAGGGAAGAAGAAAGGCAAAGAGTTAGGGAGAAGCATCCGTTGGCGCTTGGGTAATGATGGAGAAAATAAACAAAAGGGGAAAATTAAGGATCTTGCAAGACATAAGAGAACCGCAAAATCAGAGCACTCAGGACTTCTCCCTTCATCACCAAAACAAACAAACAAAATAAAAAAGGATCTGGTCTTTGCTATACTAACAAAATTTCACATTATTAAACTAGGAACCTTGTCGAAAAAACCAGTATCATACAGATGAACAGAATGAAGGGAATTCCATACAAAGCTTTGTAAAAAAAAAAACAGATGAGGGAACAAAAGTGCATACATATTAAACAACCATGAAGGAGAAAAAGAGTGGAAGTCAACACTCCAAACAAAATTAATTATACTCAAGCAAGCATTGGAGGATATGAAACCCACCTTAAATAGAATATTTAAAAAAATCAAAAGACAGAGATTGACTAAAAAGAAAGGCTGAAGCATAGATTTCATAACCAACTTGGGTGTCCTTTAAATATCACAGCCTACAGAAAAAGCTTTTGAACTTGCAGAAACTTAGGAAATTCTGCACCCCTCAGCCCTTCCTAAGGAAGCTACTAGAGCAGGGGTCTGCAAACTGGCCCACTGAACCAAATTCAGCCCACTGCTTGATTTTGTAAATGAAGTTTTATTGGATCAAAGCCATGATCAATCATTTATGTATTGACTATGAATGCTTTTGCACTACAGTAGAGAGTAGAGAGACAGTGACACTGTGACCCAGGAAGTTACAACATTTCCTATACTTCTCTTACAGAATGTTTGCCAAGTAATCTAAAAGAGGAACTGGGATTGTGATCCAACTGCGATGAGAAGGAAAACTTCACCAAAATACCCAATGGTGAGTATTTTACATACAATAGTAAAATGAAGGTGGGGGAAAGGGGAGAAGGCTAATGTACAAAAGTTTTATGCTGTGAAAAAAACCCACAGAAACTCCGCAACTAAAAATGAGAGAAGGTAGAGAAGTAGAAGAAAATACAACAAACTTTTTATCATAATGCAGTAGGTGAGTGTTAAATGATACTGGTGGAAAAAATGCATAGACCAGAGAGTAAAGTTAAGAAAACAGGTGGTTCAGGATGATTTTAAGAAAGCATTAAACGTGACCAAAAACATGTCTTAATGATAAAAGCCAAAACTCACAATGAAGATATAACCCTTAGGAATATTTATGAACCAATAACAAACAAACACCTTTATAAAGCGAAAATGCAAGGAGACGTAGATAAAATAATAATAATAACAGGAAACAGTAACACTAGGAGATTTAATACACCAACCTCAGTCTAAGGCTGATCAAGTCATATAAAAAAAGAGAAATCTAATCAATAATGTTATATAGGGAATATATTTTTGTCAAAAATGGATCATAATTATCTCACAGAGATTAGATAATTAATTTCTATAAAGTAGAAATAGTACAAACAATCCTCTCTAACCCCAATGCTATAAAAGTTAGTAACAAAAATTGAAAACAAAAAGGCCTTTCCACCTGAAAAAAATTTTTAAAGCTTCTCTTAAAAACTGTTGAATATAAGAAGAGATGCAAACTGAAATTGTAAAGAAATTTTTTAAAAGATTGACTGAAAAACTACATATTGGCATCTATGGGATACATTTAGAGCAGTGATCTGAGGCAAATTCACACAGTAGACACTTTCATGAGTAAAAATGGAAGAATGAAGATTAATTAAAGTATGGCCTCAAAAAATGAAAAAACAAAAGCAACTAGGTAAAAAAGAACAATTAAAGAAAGCAAAACATAAAAGCAGAAATGAATGAGATACAAAATAGAAAAATGAAATCTTGTTTTTCAAAATGGACAAACCCCTAGCTGGCTTGATGAAGGAAGAAAGGGAGAGATCACACATACACAAAATAATAGACAAAGGAGAAATAATCATTGAAACAGAAAAAAGAGGAGATTACTTTGCCAACCTCTATGCAAATAAACTTGAAAATCTATATGAAATAGGTAACTTCCTAGATAAATACAAATTACCAAAATTCTGATTCTAGTGTTAGAAAGCTTAAATTAGGCAATTTTCATAGAAGAAATAAAGTTATTACAGCAATACCCCCAAGAAGCACCTTGCTCAGATGGTTTTACAGGTGAATCCTAGTAAACCATCAAAGATCAAATAGTACCAAAGCTCTATGAGTTATGTAAGAACATTAGAAAGGAAGGAAACTTCCCTAACTTCTTATATGAAGCCAGTAGGATGCTAACAGGTAAAAGGTAGATACCAAAATACTAAATAGAATATTAGCAAACATCCAACAATACATTTAGAAACTAATATACTGTGATCAAGTGCAATTTATTCCATTAATACAAGGCTGGCTCTGTATTAGGAATTCCATTGATATCATTCACCATCGTCATATCATTAAGGACAAATATCATATGATTAAAACCACAGATGCCAAACAAATCTTTGGGAAACTTCAACATCCATTCATGTTAAGAAAAGAAAAACCTCAAGAAGTGGGAAAGAGGGACGCATTCTTAACATGATAAAAGATATATAATTAATTCTTCATGAAAGTATTTTATTTAGTGGGGGACTACCAGAGGTTTTCCAGTAAGCTCAGGAATAAGAAAAGTATGCCCATTATATCATTCCTGTTCAGTCTTCAACTACAAGCATTAGTCAGTTGACTAGAGAAATCAATTAGATTTATGAGAATGAATAACAAGAAGTAAAGCCACCTCTGTGTGCAGATATTACCGTACACCTGAAAAGCCCTATAGAAACAATGACAGATTGAGTAAAACAATAAGAGAAATCATCAAGGTAGTAGGATATAGAGTTACATACAAAAGTCAATGGTCTTTGTGTGCGCACACACACACAGCTGGAGGACACTTTAGTAGAGAAAATTCCATATACAATAGCAAAAACAAAGCTTAAATGCATAGAAATAAACTTAATGAGAGCAGCTATGCAAGGACAATTTTTAGACACTCCTGAACGACATAGAAGGAAACTTGAATAAGTACAAAGACATTGGTCAATGTTCTTGGATAGAATAACACAACATTAAGAAGATGTCAGTTCTCCCTAAACTAATGTATAAATTTAATATAATCTCAAAAATACCAGCAAATGTTTCTATGGAGTTAGATCAATGGATAATAAAATTAATATATTTTTTAAAAATCATGCAAGAATAGCCAGGATATAAGTGAAAAAGAAAACCTGTAAATGGGGAGTAATGATACCAGACATTAAAGCATGCTATAAAGCCTCGGTAATTATAACACTGTGGTACTGGTACATGAGTAGACAAATAGTCCAGTGAAACAGAATAGAAAACCCAGAAAAACGAGAATAATATATGGAAATTTCAGTATATGATGAAAGGACATTTAAAATCACTGAGGCAAAGATGGACGTTCAATAAATGATGCTGGAACAACTGAGACATCTGGGAAAAGAATCAGTGTAGATCCATATCACACACCATACACAGAAATAAACTGTAAACGGGTTAGGAATCTAAACAAATGAAACCATAACAAAATCTTTAAGAAAATATGGCAGGACTCTGCTTTAACCTCAGCGTAGGGAAAGGCTTTCTAACTGTGACTCAAATTTCCAGAGGCAATGAAAGAAAACAATGATCTATGTGACTACGAAGGATTTTTTTAATGTACGGCAAACACATCATAACTAAGTCAAAAGGCAATTGACAAACTGAGATAAAGTATTTGCACATGCCTCACGGACAAATGAATAATAGTCCAAGTATATACAGAACTCTCAAGTATTGAAGGACAAAAGGCTAATATTTCTACAGAAAAATGGGAAAAGATATGAACAGATAATTCACAAAAAATATATAAAACAGTCCTCAAAATATAGAGTCACACTTTCTCATAATTAGACAAGTGCATACTAAGACAATGCCGAGATATCATTTCTCACCTACCACATCAACAAAGGTCACAAAAGTAGGGCAACATGTTCTGTTAGTGAGTCTGTGGGGAAACAGTCACAGTAGCTAGTGGGAGTGAAAACCAGTACAACCCTTCTGGAGAGAAATTTGGAAATACCTAACAGAAATACACATGCACTTAACTTTTGGCCCAACAATACTACTGCTGGGAATAAAACTTGAAGATCCATTTCCACCAACACAAAAATACTTATGCCTAAGGTTATTCACTGCAGCATTGTTTGTAGTTGTAGAATGTTGAAAACCAGTTAAATGCCCCTACATATGTCAGCGGAGTCCAATGCAGCTGTATAAAAAGAGAAACAAAAACAAAAAAACAATGAAGCCCTCTATGGCATAAAGAGTTTTTTTATGGGATGCTGTTAACTGAAAAAGGAAAAGTGCAAAGGAGCATTATAAAATGCCATCCTTCATTTAATAAACAAGGGAATATAAGAACACATATATGTATCAGTTCATTTGTGCAGAGTAAATACAGGAAAGATTAAACCAGAAGCTAACGAGATTGGTTATCTACAGGGGGAGTGTGGGAAATAAGTGGCGAATGGGAGGGGCTTAGAAGGCATGAGGAAAGAGTGACACTTGTCTAATAGATGTTTCTGTGCAGCCCTGACTCTTTGAATCACAGTAATATTTCACATACCCCAGAATTAAATAAAAAATTAAAATCAACTAAGATGTGGGGAGGAGGCAAAGTCAAATACAAACACCAACAAATTAACCTAACTATATTATAAATGAATGTCTTAACCACAGCTGAAGAGGGGAGAAAGAAAATAGCTAAGCTAAGCAACTTAGGGAAATAGTAGTTCTTTGACTGCATCCTCTGAGGCCTAAGACATAAAGAACTGTACACAAACACAAGTTATCAAATCTGTTTCTAACAGGTGTATTGGGTAGCCTTTCTGCAAGTACTTCATGTATATATCAGGAATGAACAAGTAAGTAAATATTGAAGATAAGGAGAGCCAGGTGAGACAAAGAAGTTACAAACAAGGCTACAATGGATTAAAATAAGAAGTATCAGTATGAGCTCCTGGCTTTCAATATCTATACATATAGGTAGAGAAATTGAGAAGTATCTGTAAGCATGAGTATATACATACAATATATTTCCTTCATTTGTGGATGGAGAGGGAGGACTTAGCAGCAGTGAAACCGCAATAGCAATGAACACACACTGAGATATTGGTTTCTAAATGTCATTTTCCAAGAAAAGGAAACATGGCTCTTTGCAGAAGTGTTTTGATTTCAGGGCCGTGGTGGGGACAAAAACACAAGATGAACAGGAATACCTTACAATGCCAGCAAGGAAGTACACAAAAAAGGATCAGGTCATGCTGAAAGAACACAGACCCCACCAAAAGGAGCTTGCAGTCACCAAAGCTGGAACAATTCAAGAAACTAAATAATGATTTAATTTGATTATAAGTCACAATATAACATAGTTATTCATGATTCAATACTGACCAATAATTTGATTAGCTATTTGATTCAATAATTTGAAATAAAACAAGTTTTATAAACAACTTGATAATTTATAAATAAATAAATGGGGGAGAAAAGACAGCTCCTCAGAATTCCAATGAACCAATGTAGTAAGAATAAGGAAATAGAAAGTCACCATTAAGTCATAATTGTTGTAGGCAAGATCAACAGATGGATTTTAAAAGTCGTGAATAACAGTCTGAGAAGAAATAGGATATTTTCATAGTCTGAAAGTATTTCCTACACGATATTTATTACTTACAAATAGGAAAACAGTACTATTACAATGGAGCAACACAGTTGTCCCTACCTTAATCAAGTGTTGCAAATGAATATCATCATTAATACAACATATGGACATCATGTACCCCCTCACATGATGCTTGGAGCAAGGAACAGAATCGCTTTTGCAGCGCCGTGGTATAAGACCTAAAATTAAGGCACAGTGACATGTATGCCTTGACATTTGGGGGAAAACCCAGAGGGTCTCAAATGGACTAACCACAAGTTCCCATTCCCCTTTTGTGCTGCCGGGAAGAAGGTCCCCTAGCCAAAGAACCAGCCTTATCATGGGAACTAGCCACAGTGCCTGCTCGCCCCTGACTATCAGGTTTCAGTTCCCTACCAGCTCACAGAAGTATTCAAACAAGCCAATCACATCCTCCCATGTGAACCAAGGGTCACCTCGTCCTCTTGCTACTACAGACTGCCCCCCACAGCCCCTGCTTGTTCACTCTCTTCCAGAGAATGACTCCTGTGGGGCTCTACCTGGCCAGTGGTGTCCTCCTCCCCAGGCTGTGAGTAAACATTACTAATAAGCTGCTCTGGATAGTATCTGTCCAGTGTCAGGTGTCGTGTGTTCAGCCACCCCCATAACACAAGGGTGGAAATTCCTCCATCACCAATGGGATGAAGGGGAGGAGAATAAAACAGGTATTGTTGCCAAAAATGTATAAGTTCAATCAAATCACAAGAACACATCAGACAAACCCAAGTTGACACACATTCTATAAAATACCTGACCAGTATCTTCAAAAGCGTCAAGATTGGGAAACACCCAGAAAGCTTAAGGAAGTGTCAGCCTGGAGGAGACTAAGGAGAAATGATGGCCAAATGCAATGTGGTATCCAGAATGGGATGCTGGAATAGAAAAATGAGATTGCTGGGACAAATGGTGAAATTCAAATAAAGTATGTAGATTAGTTAATAGTACTGCATCAATGTTAATTTCCTAATTTTGATAGTTTTTCTTTGGCTGTATAAGATGGTAACATTAGGGAAATCTGGGTGAAGGCTTTCTATACTACTTGCAAAGTTTCTGTGAGCCTAAAATTATTTTAAAATAAAGAATTAAAAAAATCACTGGTTAAAGGAATGGTTATTGTATAAACGACATTGTTTAATAAGAGTTTAACTAATTGAAATACAGTTAGGAGGATGGATAAATGCTCATGCCGCATCATCCATTAAAAAACTATTTAAAACTGCTTTAGAGAGCCCATTAAAATAAATAAAAGTGCAGTCATCTCCAAGATGTAGATGAGTATTTATCTGCTCTTCAGAAGATAACCATTTTAAGTATAAAAGAAATGAAATACCATATATATATATATATATATATATATATAGAGAGAGAGAGAGAGAGAGAGAGAGAGAGAGAGACCAGAGAGAGACAGAGAGGTGGGGGAGGGGGGAGAGAGAGACATACATTTCAATACTTACAATTTAAAGTCTGGGATATCAAAACAAACCTCAAACAAAACTGAGGTGCAAAGGAGAAATACAATTTTTTTTTCCCGGTACGCGGGCCTCTCACTGTTGTGGCCTCTCCAGTCGCAGAGTACAGGCTCCGGACGTGCCGGCTCAGCGGCCATGGCTCACGGGCCCAGCCGCTCCATGGCATGTGGGATCTTCCCTGACCGGGACACGAACCCCTGTGCCCTGCATCGGCAGGCGGACTCTCAACCACTGCGCCACCAGGGAAGCCCCAACTTTTTTTTTAAGAAGCAGAAGGCTGATCGAGGGATTTTAAACAGAGAGCAGGAAATGATTAGCCACACAACTGAAGCGAATCACACCTGAGGAAAGAGGAACGCACGGAGCATGGACAGGACAGTGGACCCAGCAATCCGTTCGATTGCCTGTCTTATTAACCCCCAAACCTTGATCCTGGGTAATTTAATTTAGGTCAATAGAGGCGTATTTTATAGAAAGAATGCTGTTGTAATTTACCTGATTGGAACAAGAGTTGGAAAAAACTTGAGCTGTCCAAGACCCCAGCAGTAGGAGGAGGTTCCTCCCTCTCCAGAGCTCGGAGCGGAGAAGCCTCAGTGTTTCCGGAACTGGGCTTCTTAACGGTTCCCTCTCAACGTTAAGCTCACCGGAAGAGGACTTGGATTGGTGCAGCTCAGGTCACGTGACCCCCTATCACTCAATCTACTCTGTACTGGGAGGAGGGGCCAGATTCCCGACCCCACCCAGAGGGCCGAGGGGAGAGAACCTTATGCAGGAGAGGGTTCCTCTCAGGCGCCAGCGCCACCCTGCTACATCTCCTTGGCACAGTGTCTCTCTTTGTCACCTGGGCACCGCCTGGCCAGGGTTACTGCCAGGCCGGGTCTCAAACCTAGAGAACTGACGTCCAAATTGATAGTCTACACAACAGAGGGTGTGAACTTAAAAACGAGTGGCGGGCTTCCGTTGTGGCGCAGTGGTTGAGAGTCCACCAGCCGATGCAGGGGACACGGGTTCATGCCCTGGTCTGGGAAGATCCCACGTGCCGTGGAGCGGCTGGGCGTGTGAGCCATGGCCGCTGAGCCTGCGCATCCCGAGCCTGTGCTCCGCAGCGGGAGAGGCCACACCACTGAGAGGCCTGCATACCGCAAAAAAAAAAAAAAAAAAAAAGAAAAGAAAAAGAAAAAAACACGAGTGGCCAATGATGACAAAAAGCCATCAGACTTTAGTGTCCCTGGGGCTCCACTATATTAAACAAGCAGTCGAGTCCCCACCAAAACATAGGAAAAATGTATTCTTGCCTCTGTGCAGTAAAGCCAGCATAGCATTTACATTGATATTTGACAAAAGCAACGTAATGGAGAAAACTGCCACCCACTAATAACTCTACTATCAATTGCAAGGATAGCTAATAGTATTTGTTTCCAACCCTCTCCCTGGACTCTTGCTTCCACTTCTTCCCTGTCTGCTTCCTTTTCTGATCCCAATTGTTTACCACCTTTTGGAATACAATACACTTTATCCATATGCAATTTTGTAAATTGGCCATCTCCCTTGATGGAAAAATATGAATTCCAGGAGGGCAGGAATCTTTGTTGGTTTGTTCATTAACATATGCTAAGTGCCTATAGTAATGCCTGATTCACTGGATACTTGAATATTTGTTGAATGAATTTTTCTCCAGCCACACTAGCCTCTTTTCTGTGCCTCTAACCCTAACTCACCAAACATGTTCTCCTACAATTATGTGTTTTCCTGTAACAGCCTGCCCCAGATAGCCCTATAACACCTTCCTTACTAAACTCACATCTCTGTCAACTTATCAGACAAGCCTTACTTTTCTTCATGACACTTAGCATTTGATCATAGCTTTTCTGGGTTTTTCGTTTGTTTATTTGTTTTCTTTTTTGTTTTTATTTTGCTTTTGTTTACTTTTGTTTTTCCTGTTTCCTTTCTTCAACACTTTTTCTTTTTGTTTTAATTTATTTTTGGCTGTGTTGGGTCTTTGGTGCTGCGCGTGGACTCTCTCTAGTTGCAGCAAGTGGGGGCTACTCTGCATTGCGGTGCACAGGTTTATCATTGCAGTGGCTTCTCTTGTTGCGGAGCATGGGCACTAGGTGTGCGGGCTTCAGTAGCTGTGGCACACGGGCTCAGTAATTGTGGCTCACGCGCTCTAGAGCACAGGCTCAGTAGTTGTGTCGCATGGGTTTAGTTGCTCCGTGGCTTTGGGATATTCTCAGACCAGGGCTTGAACCTGTGTCCCCTGCATTGGCAGGCAGATTCTTAACCCTTGCGCCACCAGGGAAGACGAACATTTTTTTCTTATACTCTAATTGTAGATAAAGAATTAGACCAGCCATGGCCATTTTAATTTTTGCAGTACAATGTCATCTGTCAGTAGATGGGGTAATGACATCAAATAACTTAAGACTGGATCCCTGGTTTTATGGCTCTACCACTTAGTGGTACCACAAGTTGCATGACCTTGGCCAGGCACATCAACTCTTCCAAGATTTCATTATCCATATTCAAAAGGGGAACGGCAATATATTTTTTAAAATTTATTTATTTTCAGCAGGTCCTTATTACTTATCTATTTTATACATATCAGTGTATACATGTCAATCCCAATCTCCCAATTCATCCCACGACCACTCACAACGCCCAACCGCACTTTCTCCCCTTGGCGTCCATACATTTGTTCTCTACATCAGTTTCTCTATTTCTGCCTTGCAAACCAGTTCATCTGCATTATTTTTCTAGATTCCGCATATATGTGTTAATCTCTGATATTTGTTTTTCACTTTCTGACTTACTTCACTTTGTATGACAGTCTCTAGGTCCATGTACGTCTCTACAAATGACCCAGTTTTGTTCCTTTTTATGGCTGAGTAATATTCCATTGTATATGTGTACCACGTCTTCTTTATCCATTCATCTGTCGATGGGCATTTACGTTGCTTCCATGACCTGGCTGTTGTAAATAGTGCTGCATTGGTGTGCGTGTGTCTTTTTGAATTATGGTTTTCTCTGGGTATATGCCCAGTAGTGGGATTGCGGGGTCATATGGTAATTCTATTTTTAGTTTTTTAAGGAACCTCCATACTCTTCTCCCTAGTGGCTATACCAATTTACATTCGCACCAGCAGTGCAAGAGGGTTCCCTTTTCTCTACACCGTCTCCAGCATTTGTTGTTTGTAGATTTTCTGATGATGCCCATTCTAACTGGTGTGAGGTGATACCTCATTGAAGTTTTGATTTGCATTTCTCTAATAATTAGTGATGTTCAGCAGACTTTCATGTGACTCTTGGCCATCTGTATGTCTTCTTTGGAGAAATGTCTATTTAGGTCTTCTGCCCATTTCTTAATTGGGTTGTTCCTTTTTTTAATATTGAGCTGCATATGCTGTTTATATATATTGGAGATTGATCCTTTGTCTGTTGATTCGCTTGCAAATACTCTCTCCTATTCTGAGGGTTGTCTTTTTGTCTTGTTTATAGTTTCCTTTGCTGTGCAAAAGCTTTTAGGTTTCATTAGGTCCCATTTGTTTATTTTTGTTTTTATTTCCATTACTGTAGGAGGTGGATAAAAAAGATCTTGTTGTGATTTATGTCAAAGAGTGTTCCTCTGATGTTTTCCTTTAAGAGTTTTATAGTGTTCGGTCTTACATTTAGGTCTCTAATCCATTTTGAGTTTATTTTTGTGTATGGTGTTAGGGAGTGTTCTAATTTCATTCTTTTACATGTAGCTGTCCGGTTCTCCCAGCACAACTTATTGAAGAGACTGTCTTTTCTCCATTGTATATCCTTGCCTCCTTTGGCATACATTAGTTGACCATAGGTGTATGGGTTTATCTCTGGGCTTTCTATCCTCTTCCATCGATCTATATTTCTGTTTTTGTGCCAGTATCATATTCTCTTGACTACTGTAGATTTGTAGTATAGTCTGAAGTCAGGGAGTCTGATTCCTCCAGCTCCGGTTTTTTTCCCTCAGGATTGCACTGACTATTCAGGGTCTTTTTTGTCTCCATATAACTTTTAAGACTTTTTGTTCTAGTTCTGTAAAAAATGCCATTGGTAATTTGTTAGGCATTTCATTGAATCTGTAGATTGCTTACGGTTGTATAATCATTTTCACAATGTTGATTCTTCCAGTCCAAGAACATGGTACATCTCTCCATCTGTTTTTGTTATCTTTGATTTCTTTCATCAATGACTTATAGTCTCTTGAGTATAGGACTTTTACGTCCTTAGGTAGGTTATTCCTAGGTATTTTATTCTTTTTGTTGCAGCGGTAAATGGGAATGTTTCCTTAATTTCTCTTTCTGATTTTTGTTGTTAGTGTATAGGAATGCAAGAGATTTCTGTGCATTTATTTTGTATCCTGCTACTTTACCAAATTCATTGATTAGCTCTGGTAGATTTCTGGTGGCATCTTTACGATTATCTATGTAGAGTATCATGTCATCTGCAGACAGTGACAGTTTTACTTCTTCTTTTCCAATTTAGGTTCCATTTATTTCTTTTTCTTCTCTGATTGCCTTGGCTAGGACTTCCAAAACTATGTTGAATAATAGTGGTGAGACTGGACATCCTTGTCTTCTTCCTGATCTTAGAGGAAATGCTTTCAGTTTTTCACCATTGAGAATGATGTTTGTGGTGGGTTTGTCGTATATGGCCTTTATTGTGTTGAGCACATGCCACGGAGCAACTAAGCCCGTGCACCACAACTACTGGGCCTGCATGACACAACTAATGACACTCGCGCATCTGGAGCCCATGCTCCGCAAAAAGAAAAGCCACCGCAACGAGAAGTCCGTGTACTGCAAAGAAGAGTAGCCCCCGCTAGCCGCAAGTAGAGAAAGCCCGTGTGCAGCAACGAAGACCCAACGCAGCCATAAATAAAGAAATAAATATATTAAAAAAATAAAAATAGGGGCTTCCCTGGTGGCCCAGTGGTTAAGAGTCCACCTGCCGATGCAGGGGACTCGGGTTCGTGCCCCAGTCTGGGAAGATCCCACATGCCGTGGACCGGCTGGGCCCGTGAACCATGGCCGCTGAGCCTGCACATCCGGTGCCTGTGCTCCGCAATGGGAGAGGCCACAACAGTGAGAGGCCCGCGTACGGCAAAAAAAAACCAATTAAAAATAAAATAAAGTAATTAATTAAATAAATAAAAAAAGAAGAATTGAAATATTGCAGAGTGTGTTTCCTGGCCACAATGGAATCAAATTAGAAACCAGTAATAGAAAGCGAAAAGAAGAATCCCTAAACACTTCTTCAAGGGCTCTTTAAAAGTCAAGACTCAGTAGCAGGGGCTGGCTGAGCCTTAGGGCTAAGGCCGGCACTGTGGAAAGGTGTTTCTCATTCTTTCTCCTAATGAGAATATACATATCTTTATGAAGGAAGCAAATCTCTCTCTGGTATGCCTTGAGTTCAAAGTTTTAAAGACAGATTTTGCCATTTTACATGCACTCATTTGTGTGTTAGAACGCCTGTGCATAATACTTATATATATATCATACCATGCACTTTTACCAGCTATGTAGGTGTTCTAACTATCACCACAAACAAGATCAAAAACTGTTTCATCACCACACATTTCCCTCATGTTAGCCTTTATAGCCACACCCACCTTCTTCCTGATCCCACATCCCTAAACTCTGTCAAACATTATTATAATTTCCTAAATGTCATAGAAATGGAATCATTTAGGAATGGATTTCTTTCACTCAGCATAATTCTCCTGAGATCCATCCAAGTTCTAAAGTGTGTCTATCATCTGTTCCTTTATATTGCTGAATAGGATTCCACGGTGTGAATGTACCACAGTTTGCTTACCCATTCCCCCGATGAAAGACATCTGGGCTATTTCCACTTTTTAACTATTGTGAGTAACACTGTGATGAACTTCATGTAAAGGTTTTTGTGTAAACATAAATTTTCATTTCTCTGGGTAAATTGCCCAGAGGGCAACTGCTGTATCATTTGGTAATCCCATGTTTCGTTTTGAAAAACCTGCCAAATTGTTTTCCAGACGGCCTGTACCACTTTGCATTCCCTTTGGCAATGTGTGAGTGACTCAATTTATCCAGTGTTGCCTGCATTTGGTTTTGTCACTTTTTTTCAGCCATTCTAATAGGTGGGTTTAAAATTTCATTGTGCCTTTAATTTGCATTTGCATGATGGCTAAAGATGTTGAATAGCTTTTCCTAAGCCTATTTGCCCTCTGTTCATGTCTTTCATCCATTTTATAATTGGATTAAGAGACAAGAAGTTACCTCTAGAGAGCTGCCCTGGCTCTGGCTAATAGGCGGAGTAAGAGAACGTGAGGCCCCTCGAGACTCACTTTTCTTGACAGGGAGGGCAGAAGTGGGGCTGAAGCTATTAAATGTTCCTCAAATTAGGACTGAACTTGGATATGGAACAGGATTAAGAGATGGGGGCATCTCTGGGTCCATCTGTGGAGATCTGGATAGGGCAGAAAAAGAAGGAGGATATGGGGTAGAGGAAAAACAGTGGAAGGAGGGAGATACTGGGGGATGCCTTCTAAATGATGCTAGATTCACCACTCTCAGCCTGCTCAATGGAGTGCAAAAAACTATTCTCCTAGACATGTGGTTTTCAACTCTGGATATCCATTAGGATCCCCTCTAATGCTCAGATTCAACCAGCTGAATCAGAGCCTCTAGGGATAAGCCTAGTCATCAGTATCTTTAAGGTTCACCCCAGTTGATTCTAATGAGCTGTCAAACTTGAAAACCTTATCGGATGGTGTATTAGGTTGCTATGGCTGCCATAACAAGACACCACAGGCTGAGTAGCTTAAACAACAGAAATTTATTTCTCACAGTTTTAAAGGTTGGAAGTCCAAGATCCAGGTGTCCACAGGTTTGGTTTCTTCTGAGGCCTCTCTCCTTGGCTTGCAAATGGCCTCCTTCTTACTCCTTCTTCACATGGCTGTCCCTCTGTGCATACACACCCTGGTATCTCTTTATGTGTCCTAAACTCCTCTTATAAGGAAACCAATCATATTGGATTAGTGTCTACCCTAACAGCCTCATTTTAATTTAATCACCTCTTTAAAGGCCCTATCTTCAAACGCAGTCACATTCTGAGGTACTGGGGGTTAAAGCTTCAACATATGAATTTGGGTAGGACACAGTTCAGTCCACAACAGATGGTATGAGAAACACCATGGTCTGAGACATTCATCTCCCTTTTAGCTACCTTCCTGGAACTACTATACAACACTTCTGCCATCACCTCATTAGGTAGAAGTTGGTCATGTGACCATTCTTGGCTGCAAAGGAGGCTATAAATGTGGTCTTTTACTGGAAACATTACTGTTGCAAATAAATTTAGGATTCTTTTATTAGGAAAGAAGGAGAATAGGTATAGAACATATGCTACACTTTCATACCCAAGGCAGCTAGAAGCACTACCTCAATTATCATGTCCTTTCTACCCAGTTTTCCAACCACAGTTTTCATGGGTTCAAACAAAACTGCTGCTTCAGAGACACCTGAGCTCACTCTCCCATCCTCCCAAATCCCATGTCCCAGACTATGCCTGAGTCCTCACAACTTAGCATGCTTAATCTACGTCATTCACTCACTCAGTCATTCATTCAACAAATATTTATTGGTTACCAGTGATATGTGAGGCACTGTGATAGGCACTGGAGATAAATCAGAGAACCTGACAGACAGGGTCATGGTTCTCATGGAGCTCACATTCTACAGGGGTTGATACACTCAAGATTTGAGAGCCATTAAGAAAATAATATGGGAAAATGTGACAGAGAATGACTAGGGTGGGGAAGGCAAGGAAGGATTTTCAGAAGACGTAACTTAGATTTAATATGGAAATAACAAGAAGTACACAGTCAGCAGTGGGAAGATATAGGAGCTGAGCGCTTGAGGCAGAGAGAAGAGCAAGACGAAAGGCCCTAAGATATGGGCAAGCTTGGCAGTTTTAAGGAACAGCTTGTATGCAGTGTGTATTGGGAGAACAGTGTTAGAAAATGAGGTGAGAATGGTAGGAGGGGCCCAATAACAGAAGGTCCTGTGGGCCATGGGAAGGACTCTGGGTTTTGTTCTTATTATGATGGAGCCATTGGAGTCTTTCTGAAAGGAAGGGAATTATTATTATAATCTACCTTATTAAAGCTCATTCTAAATGTTCCTTGGAGTACAGACTGAAATAGAGCAACTGTACGATCAAAAGACAAGATTAGGAGGCTACTACACACATGACAGTGAGAGGTTACAGCCTCGTAGACCACAGTCGTAGCAATGGAAGGCGAGAGAGGGGGTTTGAGATGAGATGTATCTTGGAAGTACTGAACTTGTTGATGAAGTCCACGTTTGTGGTAAGGGATAGAGAGGAATTAAGTGTGTCTCTTGGAATTTGGATTTTTGCAGCTGGGTTAGGGTGGTTTTCTTCGATGGGGAAATGAATGGAAGACCAGCTTTGGTGCAATGCCAGGAAACTGACCGTTCAGTTTTGACCATGTCGTTTGTGGAGCCTATGAAAAATCTGGGTGGGGAGCATGTGGTTGGATGTATAAGTCAGGAGATCCTGAGAATATTCTTGGCTGTGGCAAAAAAAAAACCCAAAACAAACAAACAAACAAAAAATACAAGCATGCAAGCAAACACAGAAAAAGCCAAACTGTACAGTTCAATCTGAAAATACAGGTTGATTCCACATATGAGCATGACACAGCTCTAGATTCTGGAAGGGATACAAAGACATATTAAAAACCAACTTCACTGAGCTATAATTTGTGTTCAACATAATGCATCCATCTTTTTTTTTTTTTTTTTTTTTTTTAGCTGTGCTGCGTGTCTTGCAGGATCTTAGATCTCCAACCGGGGATCGAACCTGGGCTGCCAGGGGCTACTAACTGTCAGAGAAGAAAGATATATGTGTGGAATATAACTATCATTCATCCACTTATTCATCCATTCATGCACCTAGTGCATGTCAAGCTTAGTGCTAAGAAGGGAAGATAGGACCATGAACAAATTCAGACAATGTCTCTGTCTTCCTGAAGATTAGGAGTCGAAATAGTGGCTCTGGTTGCTAAATAGTAAGGGAGGTATTTGGTGAGATAATTGGGGCCCCAAAAGGTCTAACCCCAGTGCACAGACGCAACTCTTCCCCTTCTGCATGTCTCATTGACAATGCTGTGGCATGACCTAGAACATAGAGCTGTTAGAATAGAATGCGCCCGAACATTCTGTGCATAAATGGCTGAGGAAACAGCTTTCCAAACCTTCCACCCAGCAATCAGCCCTGATTATGTGCAGAAGTAGATCTCAATTTCATTTAATTCTCACAGTTGGAGTTGTATGACTAATTATTTTGTCTCTGTATCTAATTAAGAAGCTGAGGTTAAGAAGGGTCAAGTATCTTGGAAGAAAATAGCAGATCTATTGATAATAGGAAAGTGTTAGATTTTAAGCTGTGAGCTATTAACTAGTATGGAATACTAGTTCCCATCCCTTAGGTCCAGGCTGAGGTAGTAGCAATGCAAATTTCTCAGTCAAATGCCTGGGATTCATTGGCCATTCGAGAATTTTAGGAACTGGAGAAGCTATAGGAAAATGAAAGCCTAACATACCATCCTCCTGCCTGCTCCGCATCATTGCTCCTGCCTCTGCTCTCTTGTTTTCTATGATAACGTCATCTTAACATTAGGTTCTGTTATTGACTGAACTGTGTTCTCCCAAAATTCATATCCTGAAACCCTAACTACCAGTGCCTCAGAATGTGACTGGATTTGGAGATAGGGCCTTTAAAAGGTGATTAAGTGAATTTAAGGCTGTTAGGGGATACGTTAATCCCATCTGACTGGTGTGCTTATAAGAAGAGGAGTTTAGGACACACAGAGAGACAGCAGAAGTGTGTATACAAAGAGGGACAACCATGTGAAAAAGCAGCAAGAAGATGGCCATCTTCAAGGCAAGGAGAGAGGACTTAGAAGAAATCACCCCTGCTCACACCTTGATCTTGTACTTCCAGCCTCCAGAACTGTGAGAAACAAATTTCTGTTGTTAAGTCTCTTAGTCTGTGGTATTTTTGTTGTGGCAGTCTGAACAGTCTAATACAGGCATTATGAACGTGTTTCAGTAGTTCATGAAGTAGGTAGAGTAGACTGTCAGAAAGGATGAAAATAAAGTGATGGTAAAAAATACCAATGATCAGTAAAACTGAAAGCAACATGGTTAATTTGTATTACTATCAGGCAAAATAGACATCAAGCAATTGCAACCAAGAAGGCTACTATCAAACCATAAAAGAAAATGTATTGAGAAGATTACAAATTCTGAACTTACATTCACCCAATAACATATCTTCAAAAACATATATAGCAGTAAGTAACAAAGCTACAAGTAACAGAAAGTAAAATCCACTTTTGTGTATACGATAAGGAAAGATACTTGCTTATATAACTGAGAGCCCAGAGGTAGAGGAGACTTTAGGTTAGTTGATCTAGTGGCTCAAAGATATAAAGACTCAGGCCCAATCTTGAACCAATGACTGTGGCTAGGGACACAGGATTATTGCGTGAGATCTAGAGTAACTCTGGTCTCACCCTTGGAACTAGCAGGCAAATTTCCCCCAAACATGTGATTGTATGAGGGAGGAAATGCACTAATGAAAATTTGAGACCACTTAGGAAGATGAGGAATGTATATTGCGTAGGTAAACAAAAATATTCACCTTCAGGCACCATTTGAAAGCACAATTATCAATATGAGCATAATACCCACAGTACTCAAGCTCAAATGGTTTTCAACTACTATGTCTTTCCAGGTAACAAATACTTCTATTCAGGAAATACCTACATTGAATTAGTGAATGGGTAGTTACAAAGCACTAGAGCTCTCATCCCTGCAGTAAGTTTAGGAAGAACCACAAAGGCATCCATGGTAGCGTACTGAAATCTCTTTTTCTTTCTCAAATTTTTGGCAAAGCTTTTTCTTTACTATCGTACTTTGATATTATTGTGTCAGGATAGTTTGACTAGAAGGGAATGGATTCTTTATAGTTACAATTTCATCAAGTATTACCATTCTGTACACATACAACACAGAGTTCATAAAGGTATGAAAGGTGAGAAGCAAGAAAATTGTCAACATTTATGATCAGCAACAATTTTCTTTAAAGAGCACCATTAAATTTCAATATGGAATATCTTTAAAAGCTTCAAGCTTTTAGAAGAAATTCAGTCTCATGAAAATGTAATAAAATTAAAGAACATCTGTTAATGTACATATTTGTAAATATGCAAAAAGGAATATTCCTCTGGGAACACTAGCCCAAGACCCACCACAGCCCTGCCGCCTGGCATGCCAGGACCCAGCCCATACACCAACAGGCTGGCACCAGCTCTGGGACACATTGGGCCCCTCAACCAGCTGCTCCTGGATCTGGCCCCACTCACCAGTGGGATGACGCCATCTTTAGGACACCCCCGACCCCATACCAAGCCATGTCAGGAACTCGCCCCACACACCAGCAAACCGGCACTAGCTTCAGGAATCCAAGGCCCTGCAGCCAGAGACCCAGGGACCTGGCTCTGCCCACCAGCGAGCCAGCGCTAGCTCCAGGACTCCCTGGGCCACAGCCCCACCCACCAGCAGGCCAACACCAGTTCCAAGACACCCGTCAGCCAGCTGCCCTGGGATCCAGCCCCACTCAACAGTGGGCCAACACCAGCTTTTGGACACCCCCAAACCCGGCAGCCAGCCATGTGGAACTGGCCCTGCCCACCAGCAGGCTGACACTAGATACAGGACCTCTAGCCCCACCACCACCCACTGCAGAGCCTAGCACCACCCACCAGTGGGCCAGCGCTAATCCCGGGACTTCCTGGGGCACTGCAGCCAGCAGCCTCATGACCCAGCCTCACTTGCCAGTGGCCACCAGCGTCTGCACAAGGCAGGGCCTGGCAACCCACTGGACCAGGGGCCAGCCACACCTACCACACCACCCACAGTAGTGTGCTGGTCACAGCAGAAGGACACATGCAGCCCTAACAGGGGGCACCCTTTTAGAGCATATAGCTCTGGTGACCAGAGGGGAGAGCTCGGCTGGGTCACACAGGACGTCTCCTACAAAAAGCCACTTCTCTACGGTTGGGAAATGGAGCCAACCTACCAGATACAGAGAAATAAAACAGCAAATTGGACAAAATGAGGCAACAGAGGAATCTATTCCAAACAAAGGAACACGATAAAACCCCAGAAGAAGAACAAAGTGAAGTGGAGATAGGCGATCTACCTGATAAAGAGTTCAGGGTAATGATCATAAAGATGTTCAAAGAACTCAGGAGAAGATTGGATGAACAGAGTGAGAAGTTTTTAACAAAGATTTAGAAAATATGAAGAAGAACCACACAGAGAAGAATACAATAACTGAAATGAAAAATACACTACATGGAATCAATAGTAAATGAAATGATGCAGAGGAATGGACGAGCAAGCTGGAAGACTGAGTAGTAGATATAACTGAAGCAGAATAGAAAAAAGAAAAAAAGAGAAAAAGAAATAGGACAGTTTAAGAGACCTCTGGGACAACAGCAAGTGTACTAACATTTGCATTATAGGGGTCTGAGAAGGAGAAGAGAAAGAGAAAGAGAAAGGGGCAGCGAACATATTTGAAGACATGATAGCTGAAAACATCCCTAACCTGGGAAAGGACAGAGATATCCAGGTTTAGTAAGCACAGAGAGTCCCAAACAGGGTCAAGCCAAAGGAGACCACACCAAGACACACTGTAGTTAAAATGGCAAAATTTAAAGATAAAGAGAGAATATTAAAAGCAGCAAGGGAAAAGCAACAAATAACATACAAGGGAACTTCCATAAAGCTATCAGAGCAACTGGAATGAATCCAACTGGATCACAGTGTATGATCCTTTTTAATGTAGCATTGGATTCGGTTTGCTAATATGAGGTTGAGGATTTTTGCATCTATATTCTTCACAAATTTTGGCCTGTAATTATCTCTTTTGGTAGTGTCTTTGTCTGCTTTTGGTATCAGGGTGATGGTGGCTTCATGGAATTAATTTGGGACTGTTCCCTCCTCTTCAATCTTTTGGAAGAGTTTGAGAAGTATAGGTATAAGTTCTATATATGTTTGGTAGAATTCACTGGTGAAGCTGTCTGGTACTGGACTTTTGTTTGCAGGGAGTTTTTGTTTTGTTTTAATTACAGATTCTATTTCACTTCTGGTGATTGATCTGTTCAAATTATCTGTTTCTTCTTGACTCAAATTTGGCAGGCTGTATATTTCTAGAAACTTGTTCATTACTTCTTGGTTGTCTAACATGTTGGCATAAAACTGTTCATAGTATTCTCTTATATGTTTTGGTTTTTGTGTGGGTTTTTTTTTGTATTTTTGTGGTATTAGTTGTTGCTTCTGTTTCATTTCTTATTTTGTTTATTTGGGCCCTTTCTCTTTTTTTCTTGGTGAGCCTAGCTAGAAGTTTGTTGATTTTGTCTTTTCAAAAATGTAGCCCTTGGTTTTATTGATCTTTTCTATTTTTATCTCTATTTTCTTTCTTTCCCTCTGATCTTTCCCAAAGAACTGACTTTGGGAATTTTTTGGTTCTTCTTTTTCTAATTCTTTTTCTATTTCTGTTTATTTGAGATTTTTCTTGTTCCTTAAGGAAGGCCTGAATCTCTATGTACTTCCCTCTGAGGACCGCTTTTGCTGCATCACATAGATTTTGGAAGGCTGTGTTTTCATTGTCATTTGTCTTGAGGTATTTCCTGATTTCTTCTTTGATTTCATCATTGACCCACTGGTGTTCTGGTAGCATGTTGTTCCGTCTCCATGTATTCATTCTTTTCCCATTTTTCTTTCTGTGGTTGATTTCTAGTTTCATATCATTGTGGTGATACATGATGCTTGAAGTCATTTCTATCCTCTTAAATGTGTTGAGGTTTGTTTTCTGATCTAGTATGTGGCCTCGCCTAGAGAACGTTCCTTGCACACTTGAAAAGAATGTGTATTCTGTTTATGGGGGTGATGTAGTGTCCTGTAGATATAAATTAGGTCCAAGTGGTCTACTGTGTCATTTAGGGCCTCTGTTGCTGTGTTGATTTTCTGTCTGGAAGATGTGTCCATTGATGTCAGTGAGGTGTTAAAGTCTCCTAGTATCATAGTATTCCTGTTAATTTCTCCCTTTATGTTTGTAACTATTTGTTTTATATATTTAGGTGCTCCTATATTGGCTGTATATATGCCAACTAGTGTAATATCCTCTTCTTTATTGATCCCTTTATCATTATATAATGTCCTTTTTGTCTTTACGGACTTTGTTTTAAGTCTATTTTGTCTGATATCTGTACTGCTAAGCCCGCTTTCTTGTTGTTTCCATTTGCATGAAATAGCTTTCCATCTCCTCACTTTCAATGTGTCTGTGTCTTGTGCCCTGAAGTGAATCTCTTATAGGCAGCATATGGTACATTCTTGTTTTTTTTTTTTTTATCCATTCAGCCTCTCTGTCTTTTGATGGGAGCATTTAGTCCACTGATATTTAAAGTAATTATTGATAAGTATGTACTTACTGCCATTTTAAACCTTGTTTCCCAGTTGACTCTGTAGTTCTCTATATCTTTCACTTTGGCCATTTTAATTATGCTACGTCTTGGTGTCACTCTATTTGGGTTCTTCTTGTGTGGGACCCTCTGTGCTTCCTGTACCTGGATATCGGTTTTCTTCTTTAGGTTTGGGAAGTTTTCAGCCATAATTTCTTCAAATATATTTTCTATCTCCTTTGCTCTCTCCTCTTCTTCTGGTACCCCTATTATGCATATGACTGTGCACATTATGCATATGATTATGCATATAATGCATGCTTTATATTATCCTATATAAAGGATAATATAATGTTTCATATATTTCTTATATAATGTCTTATATGTTTTCTTCATTTTTAAAAATTTGTCTTTCTGTCTGCTGTTCTGATTTGGTGATTTCCATTATTCTATCTTCCAGATCACTTATTTATTCTTCTGCTTTGGTTAGTCTGCTATTTATTGCTTTTAGTTTGTTTTTTGTCTCGGCAATTGAGTTGTCTAGTTTTGATTGATTTCTCTTTAGAGTTTCTAGTTCCTTGTTGCAGGGATCTGCATGTCTATCAATAATCTTTCTTTATTTCTTTGGTCTTTTTCTTACCTCCTTTCTGAACCTGGGGACTAGTAGACTGGTGAGGTCTCTTTCATTATTTGTTCCTTCAGGGGATTTCTCTTGTTCTTTTTGTTGGGAAGAGTTCCTCTGTTTTTCATTCCACTCAATTTTCTTTCTCTCTGAATTTAGGAGAAGCATGAATCTACTGTGTTCTTGAAGGGGTGTTTTTAGGTTGGAGGATCCCTGTGTAGACGGTATGAGTCCAATATTTTTGGTGCAAGGGCTGGTTTTGGTGTGGGTGCTTGCCACATATTTCCTTAAAGTGTGCTGGCCCTTGTTCCCTTGATAGGGGGTGTGTTTGAAGTTGTGTTGACCAGAGCCTGCACTGGTTGTTGGCTGGGGCCTCCTCTTTGCTCGATGGGTGTCACAGCCCTGTTGGGGCTGGGGTCTGCTTCCCAGCTGTTGGAGTAGAAGCCCTGAGGGTCAGGTTCAGTCAGGTTCCATTGCCCCTAAGCACATGCCCAGATGCAAAGGAGGTGACCACTGAAGCTAATGACGTCCGTGTGGTCACCACAAACCTATGTGCCTCCCGTGCAGGCATCCATGGTTCTGCCAAGAAGCAGCCCAAGGTTGCATCCCTTTCTCTGTTGTGTTCATCCCAGACTTAGTGCTGGGCTGTGGTGTGGAGTAGGCTGGTGCTGGGGGCCAGAGCCCTGTGGCTACAGGAATTGAGGTGGTTGTGCCGCTGCCTGGAACCTGGGCTGCCTCTGTGGCAGACCTCTCCCAGGACCTGTCAGCTCCAGATCTGGCTCCAAGCTATGGTGTAGAGTGAGCGGGGCAAGTGTGCTCCCACCGTGAAATGAACGACATGCAGTGCCCAGCTGCTGTGCCGTTCCATGGTGCCATGTGGTGCATGTGCTGGCAAAGTCCACCATGGGCAGACCTGCCCCCACTGTGTGCACACTGACAATGGGCACTGTGGCAGGACCTGCCCCCACTATGTGTGGGCTGACAATGGGTTCCTTGGTTTGGCCCAGACCATACACCAGGCCCTCCGGGCTGTCTCCACACATCTAGATCAAGTCCTCTCCCTGGACCTGTGTACCTAAGATTCAATGCTCAGCTGCTGTGTGCATCTGTGGCCCCACCACCTTGTGTGTGCTTTGGATTGGGAAGTGCAGCAAGGCGGCAGCCGCCAGTGCCAGTCTCTCTCTGCCCTGATTGTTAGCAAGCCAGAATGCATGCACTCCTTGTGAGTAGAATTTAGGCTTTTCCATCCCCTCCATCTATCCCAGTGGCTATTTCAGCAGGCACGGGGGCTCCCTGGGGCAAGTGTCTGCCTATGTGTACCTTTCCTCCTCTCTCCCACGGGTGCCAGGACCGTCCTCATGCCTTTAAAATTTTTTCTGTCCTTCCTTTCCAGTTGGTTTTCTGTGAGAATTGCCTCACATGTAGGGGTATTTTTAATGTGTTTGTGGGGAGAGGTGAGCTCCACATACTCCTACTCCACCATCTTGATCCCCCTCCCTATGTGGGAGACTTTGAATTACATCAAAGTGTCCCATATAATAACAGATACACTAGACTAAATCAGAATTTCAGAATCCAGTGATAGTCAACTATTGCAAGTGCCTGTCATTTTTTAGAGAGCACAGGATAGGCCATGTTTTTCCAGATTTTGTGGGGAAAAAAGGTAGAGCATCATGTACATTTTAGATTATCACTGGCCCCAAACAGGCTACATGAAGTAGATAATTAAAAAATCATCTGGTGATGTTATGGAAATGCAAAGTTCATTGATATAATTTAGTCCTCAAAGCCTGCTTTTATTCTAAAGAAAACTGGCAAAGGTCACTCATTTACATTATATGGGAACATATCCACCAGCAGTAGATGCCAGTGTGATATCGTAACAAGGAAACAATGTAGCTGTTTACATAAAAACCCATCTCACAATACTTTCAAAGTCTATAGTTAGAATTATTTGGGGGGGGTGGCAAAAAAATAGTTACAATGAGTGGATAACAAGAGCCAAGCTAGGACCACTTCAATTCTCCCTGTCTAATAATTTTTAAAGCCTTGAAACACACTTATTTAATTTTTAAGTGGTCCTCACGTGGATGGGATTTTCAAAGTGTATCAGAGAATCATACCATCACAAATGACATAGTTTATGAGCAAAAACCCTGTAAGGAATCCCTGCCTTCTCGCCCCTTTCCATTCTTTGTCCTCAAAAGAAGTTTTCACGGTGGATGTAATTTTCTGTTTCCAGGCTGTGGTAGTCCCCATGAATGAGCTCATCACCTAGAGCTGTTAAAATTTACACTGTGCTGGGGGAAGGGAGCACACTGAGTACTCTGACAGGGAGCACTACCTGCAATTGTTTCTCTTCTTTCCCATTGCTTGACACTGACAGTAAAGTCACTTCTAGTTAATTAATGAGCTTCTTAAAGGAACAAAGAAAAACATGTTTCGATTACCATTTCTATAAAGGCACAGCAATATCTCATAAGTTCTCTTGGATAATGTTACCAGATTAAGTCAATTTTACTTTCTGAAAGTAAATTCACATAGGATCTCTACTTGAGTTGTACATATTTGTGTTTGAACCAAAAGCATTTGAGTTTAATTTAGCAGCATCACAAATGTCTGTTATTCTCCTTTCCCATTTCTCTGTGTTAAACAAAGCCACTCCTAAACGTCCACCCCAAAACAGAAATATAAAAGAAGTAAAAGTTGTTCCCAGTAAACCTTGCCAAACAACATTCAAGAAGAATAGCTTATCAGCCTGCCTCACCTAAACAGACACAGCACCTGATACATGCAGTGCCTAAACTGCCTAGCTTATATAGGCTGTGTTCATACAGGTGTTTACCCATAGCCTTAGCATCCCTTCCCCAATGTATGTTACAAAGAGCTGATGGGCAACCACTGGTGTAACTAAATATATTTTTAAATCCTAAAATAACTCCTGGTAATCATCACAGGGAAAGAATAAATGATACGACCATTAGTTCTGACAGGAGAATATCTGACCCTTCCCAAGTAAAGTTATAATTAGAACTCCAGGGTTTGCCTTTTGGTGAAAGAAGTTGACCTCAATCACCATTAGTGGATTTGTCCATTACAGAAGCTACAGTTGGGACAGACATCAGGTCTTGATGTCGGATTCCATCCAGTGATTGTATACAGATGCTTCCTAAATCCATCTTGAGGTTTCATAATAGGCTCTATTGTAAACACGTGGCTCCTTTTTCATACCCTGCATTTACATGTGTCCCATAAATAATTTTCCAAAATTATCTAAGTAACAGCAATGTGCCCAAACAGAGTTACTCCAAAAAATCACTACTTCCTTCGACAGGCTTAGAACTACAAACACAGTCTGTTATCCTTACTAGTATATTCAAATTTAACCATGGTGCAAAATTTGGTCTGTTGTATTTTCTTCAGGTTATTTATGTAGCCATGCCACGTTGCAGGGTGCCGGCAAAATAATCCCACTGCTTGTATAGCATTAAGTTTGCCTAAGCCAGCAAACGGGCAAGATCACATCAAATCTCTTTTGGATATACAGACAGATCTTCAGTTTTCCGTACAAATCAGCAAAAGAGGTGTTTGTAAAGCTGCAATAAGAAAAAAAAACACCAAAACTATATTGTATATTCTCCTTTCCCTTTCTCTGTCCTTTCTAGGAAGATGCAAACAAAATATAAATGCAGTAATATCTAATTCAGATTCTGCTCACTTTTAACTTTTGGAATTCCGTAAAGAGCCATAAAGTCTGCACTTTTTCTCTTTAGAGAAAAAGAGCCATAAAGTCTGCAATATTTCTCTTTAGAGTGTTTAAAAATAAAAGAAGGAAACGTTTTCAACTAACGTCTAGCATTTTATACTGACTTTTATATACATAAATACTTCACTTATTAAGGATAAGTTTATATTTATACCTTAAAATGAATCCGAGGGCCTTACCTGGCTTCAGCTTGGATTCATTCTAATTACTGATAGTACTGGAAATTATTTAAATGGCACTTTAAAGAGGTCCTCTATGATCTCAACTTTTCAGTAACTGCGGATGGCTTTCCAGTTAGTCTGAATAAGGAAGGCTGAATTATTCTTAATTTTCTTTGGAGACTCTTGTGGGTGATCAAAACACAAAGTCTGGAGCCAGGGTGCCTGGGAGTAAACCCTGGTTTGGCACCTATAGGTTCAGTTACCTCTTAGGCAAGTGACTTAAGACATCTGTGCTTCCACTTTCTCATCTTTGAAAACTGGAATAATAATCATAGTACCTCGTTTATAGAATTGCCAGCATTAAAGGGTTTGACGTTTTAAAGTGCCTGACACATAGTAATCATTATATACATTTTTTTCAAATTAACAGCTAAAATTCACTTATTGAGTTTGCTTTAATTTCTCTTAGACTTGCATGAAATTACGGCAACAAAGCTTACCTGTACCCACCGCTTAGGTTTTTGAAGTGGTCCCTAAAATATGGCAATGGTTATGGATTTAGGGAGGACCTAGTCCATTGCTATGTGTTAATTTATGTGTTAAATTTCACGTGTTATAGGGAAACAGAATTAGCACACGAAAGAAGCACATTAGCACATTAAAAGGGGGTTGGGGCAGGTGAAGCCAGCCTGTGTTCTGAGGAAGATCATCGGGAGGCACCACCATCAACGGGAAGCCCAGGAATGTGGGCAATCTCAGGTCTCCAGGTCTCGTGAAGAGAACGGCCTCCTGAAACATGCAGCCGGGAGAACCCTGCTGTCACTATCCTACACTCAGGAGGCTGACCCAGCTTTTGAGCACCGTGGGCTCCTAAGGCTATGGTCACGCGGATGCGGCCATCAAGTGGCAGGCCCTGACAGTTATGTGGCAGGCCCAGACCTACTGGCCATGTCAGCACCATGAGCCCTTAAACCCTGAGCTCGTGTAGTCTCTCTGGACCTATTGCCACTATGATCATGTGGTAGATCCAGCTTTTCAAGTCGCTAGAGCATGGCAGACTCCTAAACCCTGCCCATCATGTGGGTTCATCCTGTCATGTGGCCCTCACTAGCTAGTGGCATGTGGAAGCCTCAGCCCTCCAAGTCACACAGGTGACCTGCTTCTGAGAGTCGTATGGATGCTATGGTCGGTCACATATCCCCCTTGGTCACACATCAGGCTCAGCCATCTCTATCTCGTGAAGATTGCTGGCTACCAGAATCTTCAGATCCCTGAGTCAACATGGATGTGGCCGCTACCATCACATGGCAGGCAAAGCGCCTGCCGTCATGTGAACACCACACCTACCCTTCGGCTGTTGGTTGTGTATATTTTACGGTCATGGGACATGCTGTGGTCTCCTGAGGCTCAGTTCTCTCGGTCACAGTTCACGATTGAGGGCTCCTGAACCCTGAGGTCACCTGCATCCTTCTACTCTGTGGCCTCCGCCAGCCAAGCCCCTGGAAGTCAGGTAGGGCCCCACAGCGGCGCGTTGCGTTACGTTACGTTACGTAGGTCACGCAGTCACGTGACGCCATAAGGTCGCGACCGAGGGGGCGCCCTTTCAGCGTGTGGAGAGCCTGCCGAATGGTCGGTAGCTCGGCTTAGCCTTCTGAGGAGTCAGACCGAGAGGTGAAGAAGACCTTTAGAATTAAGGTACTTGTCCTGGCTGAGGGGGAACTTTGATGAGGCTCTGGCTCCAATGCCAACCTTTCCACCGGCTTTCATATTCTGCCACAGTAGGCGGTAGACGGTAGGCGGTAGTCGGGTAGGAGGGGCGCCCGCCGGTACTAGAGGTTTACTCAGAATTGGCGGGACAGCGGGCGGCAGGCATTCATGGGCTGCTCTCGGCAGCTAGGCTCGGGAAACTGGGTGGACCCCTCCCTTCCCCCTTCCTTCCCAACCCCCACATTAAAGCCCTACTCTTATCTCTCTTCCATATTCGTATTCACTGCCTGCCATGTGATGGCGTCCTCTGCGCTCCTCAGACCACGTTTGTTATTAGGGACACCAGAGAACTCCTAGATGCCAGTTCGTATCGATGATTTCAAATCTGATCTGAATTTCTGTCTCTTAATTTGTTCTGTAGAGAGAGGCAAGGAGAAAGACTTTGTTTAATTTGATATTTTTTCAGTAAAAGTGTGAAAGTAGCCAGCACCTTAAGGTTCAGAATTTGTTTTCTGTATTTGCTTTGCGGATCAGTAGCTTTTTGAAGTGTGTGGGGGTTGGGATGCCATAATCTTTTCCTGCTTGGACTCTCTAAACGGCTTAAATTAGTCCAGACAGACACTATTGGCTTCTGATTTTCCTCCTTATTTTCTAACCATTCCTTGTTACATTCCTTAAAAGCTCTCCCCTTTCCTTCGTGTGGGAAAAAACAGTGAATTTATTTAAGAAAACCATATTAAGTAAAATTATATATGATACATTTCATAAAAATCACATAGATGGTACTTAATGAGTAAAATGCAGCAAGTAAAAGATGGTGTTTACATTTGTGAGGGATTTAAATATTGTTTGAGAGATGGTTAAGGGGATGATATATATATTTTGTATTATATAATAGCCATTTCTTTCCTCTCATTTCAGCACTTTCAGGTTTGCTCTACAAGACACTATGTCTGAGAGACAGCAACAACAAAAATGTTTTTATCCATTGAAGAAATATGGGACATACAAAAATGAAGGTACAAAGGATTTCTATATTGTCATATTTTTAAGATAATATGCCACTTGAATCTCAAAGAATAGGGTAGTGTCTTAGCTTGTTCAGGCTGCTGTAGTAGAACACCATGGACCGGGTGGATTACAAATTACAAAAATTTATTCTTCACGGTTCTGGAGTCTGTGAAGTCCAAAATCAAGGCACCAGTAGGTTCAGTGTCTGGTGAGAGCCTGCTTCCTGGTTCATAAAGGGCTGTCTTCATGCTGTATCCTCACATGGCAGAAAGGGCAAGTGAGCTCTCTGGGTCCTCTTTTGTAAAGGCACTAAACCCATTCATGACGGCACCTCCCTCATGACCTAATCACCTACCAAAGACTTTACCTGCAAATACTGTCACCTTGGAGACTAGGTTGGTACATAAACATTCAGTCTGTAGCAGGTAGTTTCCTCAAGCTATATGGGAAAGGAACATTTTTCCACAGACCACTGGAAGTACTAGTGTTCCTCAGGAAACATTTTGGGAAAGCCTGTTCAAAGTAAATCTCTTCTGCCGCATTAATACCTTGTACCTTTGTTTACTAAGAAGAATGTATGCTTACTAATAATTAAAATCTGTTCTTCTCATTAAAAACTACTTATTGCTAACTCATTTTATCTTATGTCATTAGTCATTCTCTCTTTTGCCTAATCTTTCCACTTTTTCATTCTTTACATATAACCTCAATTTATGTTTCTGATATCATGACGGCAAGAAATAAGTGCATAAGTGCTAGTCATTAGGAAGTCTTAAAAATAAAATAAAATGCCCCACTCTTGAAAAGATGATACAACTTACCCATAAGGATGAGTGGATGAAATAGCTCTCATTTTATACCAATTTTCCACACTTTTCAAAACTAGTTTGTTACTATTATTTAATCATTATAGCTGCCATTTTTTGAGTTCCTGTTTTATGTCAAGCACTGTGGCAACCTTGTCATACCAGTTTTCTCATGTAATCCTCAGAAAAATCCTGAGAGGATGTTATTTTAATTTACAGATAAGATACAAGAATCAAGATAGGCTAGATTATGCTGTGGTAATAGACAGTCCCCGTATCTCAGGGGCTTATTCCTCACTTCGACTACATGTCCATGGCAGGTGCATGCCCCTCACAGGATGGTGGACTTTGGGGGTCTGAGCCATTCTTACTGGAATGACTTGGAGACCCAAACTGACAGAGCAGCCATCATCTAGAAAGTTGTCAGTCTCTGTGCCTGAGGGGAAGAGGACCCTGCAAGGTCTCAATCCAACAAGCATATGTTCTGGCCCAGAAATAGCACATGTCACTCACAACCCATTAGCCAGAACCAGTCACATACACAGCCCTGCCCAAACAAAGGAGGTCAAGAAGTACAGCTCTTCCAGGTCGCCGGAACAGGGACAAATGGAAACACATGGCAAACAGCACTACCGCATGATGGAAGTGAGGCTCAGAGAGGTAAAATACTCGCCGAAAATCACATACGCAGTAAGTGACAGAGCTTCACTGGATTATTCTATCAAATACTTGACAAGTCGATGTCTGAGATTGCTTGTGTCTGAATCACCTTGATGAGGGAGGTCTCTAGCCCTGTTCAGGCACCCGACGTAGTTGGTCAGCCGGGGGACTGCGTAGCTGTTATATAGCTCCCTTTTACGCTTTCCCCTCGGCAACGTTACTTCGGAAGGAAAGTGGGTTCTTGCAAATGACTCTGACTCTTTCTATACACCGTACGTAGACCACATGCCCTTGCTGCTCCCTTTAAAATGTGAATTTTTCCCTTTCATTGCTGGATTTTCCTGAAAGTGAGTTGGTTGCCCGGCATTCTCCAAAGGTCACCAGTAAGGTTCCTCTTTCTTGTTGTTATTGTTGATGAGTGTCATTATGAACTCCTGGCTTTTGAACATGTTGGTGGGCTTCAAACCATCGTTATGTGGTGTTGAGCAGAGGAGTGAAATGATTTGATTTGCTCTCTGCTGCTGGGTTGAAAAGAGACAGGTAAGGGAGCCAGGATGAAAGCAGAGGGGCCAGCTGGACAGCAGTACAGTCCAGGAGGTAGCTGTTGGTATCTTGGCCAGGGTGGTGGTAATGAAGGTGGTGAGAAGTGGCTGGCTTCTGGACATACTTTGAGAGAGGGGCCGAGAGAATCTCCTGACCAGTTGGATGTGGAGTGTGGGAGAAAGAGAGCACGCCAGGCCCCCTCCGAGGTTTGGGGACTGAGCAAGTGGCATTTGTGGGTCAAATGCCCTATCTGTGTTTCCTTTCACTTCCAGTGCCACACAGGGAAAGTCCCAAGGTTGTGAGTAGCAGGATTGCCCTGACAGCGGGCCACACAGGGAAAGCAAGGGCTCCCCAGAGGAGTTCATCTGAGGCCTGGTCGTAATCAGTCCATCGTGGAGTGATCAGCAGTGGGCGGATCTTTACTCATAAGCGTGCCCTGAGACAACATGGAATAGTTAATGTACAAAAGGCACAGCACACAAACCTAGTGGACTTTAAGTATTACAACCCAAAGGAAGCTGGTTTGTAACAGTGTAATTACCATAATCCTCCCTCCCCACAAGCCACTAGTATGATTATCTGCTGGTTCACTGTTTCAGTGGAATGCGTTAAAAATAAAATACCCTTAGTGAATCCACCCATGGGAGAGAGAATTGACACGATCTTATTTCTGGAGGTGCGGAAAAACTTGCAAATCTTTTCCCATGGTGAATTAGATATGCTGGAGGGGAGAACTTCTGGGTGGAGGGGTGAACAGCAACACAACTGCTAGGAGTGAATACAAGGTGAGGTATACCCAGGACACTTTCTAAGCGTGGCTGTAGCTTCAGTATCCAGTACAGTAGATGTCAGAGTAAAGAAAATGAACAAGAGCCAAAGAGAGGCCTTACAGAATGATGAAAGGATCAGGACACCAGGGAGACATAAAGTTCCTAAATGTGTACACACCAAACAACAGAGCCTCAAAGTACACGAAGGAAAAACTGGTGGAGCTGAAAGGAGAAAGAGCCAGATCTGTATTTATAGTGGGGTCCTTCCACACCCACCTCCCCCTTAGCAAGTGACAGAATTACTAGAGAGAAAATCAGCAAGGATATAGGAGACCTGAATAACACAGTAAACTAATGAGATCTGCATGACATAAATAGAACAGTCTGCCCAACAACAGCAGAGTACAGTTTTTTCCCCCGAGGGTCTCTGTAACATTCACCAAGTTAGACGATCTCCTCGACCATCAGACAAACCTCAATAAATTCAGAAGGAATTGAGGGACTTCCCTGGTGGTGCAGTGGTTAAGAATCCGCCTGCCAGTGAAGGGAACACAGGTTCAAGCCCTGGTCAGGAAGATCCCACATGCCGCGGAGCAGCTAAGCCCATGCGCCTCAACTATTGATTCTGCGCTCTAGAGCCCGTGTGCCACAACTACTGAGCCCACGTGCCACAACTACTGAAGTCCGCGCACCTAGAGCCCAAGCTCCGCAACAAGAGAAGCCGCCGCAACGGGAAGCCCGTGCGCCACAACGAAGAGTAACACCGCTCGCTGCAAGTAGAGAAAGCCCGTGTGCAGCAACGAAGACCCAACGCAGCCATAAATAAAGAAATAAAATTATTTAAAAAAAAAAAGAAGAATTGAAATCCCGCAGAGTGTGTTTCCTGACCACGATGGAATCAAATTAAAAACCAGTAATAGAAAGCAAAAAGAAGAATCCCTAAACACTGGGAAATGGTGGCTGACACATCATTCCAGGTTATCATTCACACCCTTGTTATAGAAGGGCTGAAGTTAGGAAGAGTTGCCTGCTGAGCTGAAAGGCATTTCAGGCTGGCCCAATAGAGAGGTCACTCTGGATCTTTCAAACAGAGTATTGTTCAGGGCAAGGCTGGAAGGAGGGAGACAGTTCAGGAGGCTGTTACCTCAGTGCCACCTGACATTAAAGCTCCAAGTGCACTGGCAAAGGAAGTCCAGCTAGCTTGCTGGTTGTTAGTGGAATCGGTATGGTGGCTCATTGGATTTGGGAAGCACGAGAGAGGTATTGGTGTGGTTGCTGGAAAGTCCTGAGAGAAAGCAAGATTCGGGTGCCTTCCTGGTATCTATATGACTGGTGTCCAGTCTAACCCATGGACGCATACACCTCTGTTCTTTATCAGTCCTGCTCCACTGTTTTAAAAGTTTCAGCGCAGTTGTCCTCTCCTCCCTCCTCCCTCTTTGTCCTCCTTGTCGTCCTCTTCCTCATCCTGCTCCTCCTCGATTCTTCCCCTGATAGTGCCATCTGTCGGATAAGGCTGTCCTCTCTGCACAGGCAGAAGAGTGCCCTTTCTGAGGCTTGTGGGACTGGTCCCTTAGGCCACGTTGGCACGTGGCCTGCCCTACCATGCTGTTAGCCTAAGACATGGTACGTGGTAAGTGGACCACAGATGTGTCTGCAAACTTGTATTTTTGTTCCTCTTTTCAGAGTACAGTGATGGTGGTAGACCACCTCAAGGAAGAAAGAAAGGTTGGAGTTCTTTCCCAGGTAATTCTGGCGAGAGGAGCCCTCATTATGAACGCGATGGGTGTGAGCCTCAGCCTTCAAACCTCCAGGAGGATGATGGAAACGTGGTGAAGAGGGATGTCCAGGAGGACCCCCAAGTAAGACAGTAAGTGGCCAGGCAGCTGGGTTTGTACACAGCAGCCCCTGGGACTATGCACCTCTCTCACTCTCCGTGGACTTGTTTTTCTTCTCTCACTGCAAAACTGAAGCATGCTAGAAGTGAAATAATGGTTGAGCAATCCTAATTGTAGAGCTGGTGTCAAAGAGGCGAGGGTGTACAGAAGACTTTCTTAGCACTTATGGCCACTCACCGTCCTTCTCTCCACATCCCCCCTGCAGCTCTCCTTGTACCATCCGAGGCAACAAGAGAGGAGTGAGATGGCAAAGTGAAGGCCACATGCATACTACTGTGTGGAGAAACAGAAAACCTCTGGAGAGGGAAATGGGGAAGAACACACAAGATGGAACTCCAGGGAGCTGGTTCAGGGTCACAGTGAGTATCCTGTAAAATGTACGGAATGTGCAGGAGAGAAAAGCCAGGGGGAGCTGTGTTGGTCTCATGTAGAGATGCTGGTTTCTTTCACTGGGGACAGTTTGTAATCTGTCCTTTTTATTACCAGGAGTTAACAGTCTTGTTCATCTAAGGGCAGGTTCAGAGAAGCAATGTACAGGGAGCAGGCTGACCGTGAGGAGAACGGAGGAGCCTGTCTCAAAGCAAAGATGGAAACTACTGCCAAGGATATGGAGCGACTCCACATTGGAGGTCTCAGCTTGGCAAGCTGAGTGTGGGAGACAGAGGGTCGAGCCTCTGGAGACCTTGTCTGAGGGGCAAGCAGTGTGTGCGCTGGGTAGGATCTCCTGGAAATTGATAAAAGGAAGATCATCTCTGACACCTTGATTATGTGGAAGAGAGTTTGACTGGAGAGAAAGAGTATTTAGGAAATCCATATTACGCACACCCATAAGAAATCATGCCAGTGGACCCTTCTTTACAAGCCCTTTCAAGCTCAGTAGAAGGCCGGGAAAGAACAGGAAAAGGTTCTTCCTGCAGCCTAAATTCCCTGTTGTCTGTCCTCTCTCCCATTGCTTCTTTTCATCCTTAGATTCCTTATGGGATAAAGTATGACAAGACATGGCTAATGAAGTCAATCCAGAGCCATTGCAGTGTCCCCTTCACTCCAGTGGACGTAAGAGAGGATGCCGAAGCCAGACGCGTGGGCACAGGGAAGGGGGAGAGAGAGAGACCTGGTTCAGCAGGGTCTGTTGGCTTCTGAAACTATTGCTGTTGCATTCAATCCCTATAGTTCCACTTTATGCAAAATGGGGCTCGGTTCTTTGTCCAGGAAGCTAGCACTGCCTCTGCACTGATGGATGTCAGCTACAAGATTCGTGACGAGGAGAGCCGAAAGGTGTGTGTCGAGGGCGTTACGTGTACCTCGTCCTGAGGAAGGAGTACAGGCCAGGGGCTGGTTGTCTTCTTTGGAACTAGAGTTCCTGGTGCTTACCCCACCTCTTCTTCCTGCAGATACCTGTCTTTGTCAGCCCCTCCGCTGTTCCCTACTCTGTGCGGGATAAGTTGAAGCCAGAAGAAATGGAGCAGCTAAAGGTAATGGAGACTCACGGCGAGTAGTGTACCAGCGCTCAGACCCACCTCTCCTTCCTCCAGACCCCCGTCCCGCTCGCCCCCGATTTCCCTGCCACCACCACAGCCTCAGAGCGGCTCTCTCCATCTCTCTCTCCGCAGCTGACCTTGAGCAAACGATTTGATGTCTCCCAGCAAGCTCTCGACCTCCAGAGGCTCCGCCTTGACCCAGGTACGGCTGACAGCAGTAATTCTAGGGCGGGTGAGGGCAGAGGGGTCTTCCTGGAGGGAGACTTAGGGATGGTAACGTGGGGAGGGGCTGGTGCTGGCCCCACACCCCACTCAGCCATCCTATTCCCTCCCCTCTCCTTCCTGAAGACTTGGTGGGCTGTGATATTGATATATTTCTGAATCGAAGAAGCTGCATGGCTGCCACCCTGCAGGTCATCGAAAAGTATTTCCCTGAGGTGAGGCTGTAGGCCCAGTGCTGGTATTAGGGTAGGGGGTGGAAGAGATGGGGTGGAGGGCAGATTTGTCTCCAAGGTCCTAGATAGTAACCTTCACTCTACCTCTTCTTGCCCCAAAGCTGTTGTCCTTGAACTTGAGCAGCAACAAACTGTACCAGCTGGATGGCCTGTCTGACATTATACAGATGGCCCCCACGGTCAAGATCCTGAACCTCTCCAAAAATGAGGTGAGAAGAGGGAGCCAGGTCAAAGTTGGGTTGAGAGTGGGGGGGGCATGTTATTGGCCATCAGAGTGATGACAGGAGGCAGGTGAAGGTACCTGTGTGGGAGGGAGGGGTCTGGGGGTGCAGGGATCCAGATGTCCCTCTTTCCCTGGGATTCCTTTTCCCACTTCTGCGCCATATTTCTCAGCTGACGTCTGTGTGGGAGTTGAGCAAGATGCAAGGGCTGAAGCTTGAAGAGCTGTGGCTGCAAGGGAACCCATTGTGTGACACCTTCCCAGACCAGTCCACCTATGTAAGGTCAGTGTGAACACCCTGTCACCCTTCTTGGTGACCTTCACCCATGGGAGCCTAGACTATCTGTGACAGTGCCCCTTTGCCAAAGGTGGCAGCCCTGGTCTTCTGGGAGGATCACAGGCCCCACCTTCTGCTTTCTCTGTGCCTATCACTGGTGAGGAGTTTCCTTCCCCTGACCTGCTCACCTCTGCAGGCGCTCTGGGGTCTGTTTCCAGCTCTCTGCACCCAGCTATATTCCAGCAAGGCCTCCCAAGAGTGTGCCCCAGGAAGCAGGGCTTCTCCTCCTCACCAGGACCAGGAACGACCAGCCTTGATCCAGATGCTGGCGCCCTGGACTGAGAAGGGTCCTCCAGTCCAGGGCCTCTTGCTGAGAGAAGCCTGCCTTCTTCGTGCTGAGATGGGGTTTGCCTCCCCCGTTCTGAGAGGGGCCCTCTTCCCCTTCCTCCAAAGGGATCCCCCCTCCTCTCCCAGGTTGACATGGGGGCTTTCCTGCGCCATGCTGAGGGCTGAGGCCATGGGTGGCTGCTGTCATGACATCCATTCTGCTGGCCCAGTGCCAGGAGCTGGACCCTCCTTGGGAAAAAGCAGGGCTCCCTGAGTCAGGGGCCAGACGTGGGCCCCCGCCAGTGATCAGAGGGCTTCCTGAGGCAGGAGTGGAAGGCAGAGGGCAGAGGTGGTAGAGGAGACCGAAGGACAGGCCTCTGAGGGGCACTTCCCATCCCTCCCTGCACACGTCACATCATCCCGCCTGGTCCTTCACAGGAGCCCTGGGCAGCCTGAGACAGGTATGATTCCTCAGATAAAGAACCAACTCAGAGAGGTGCAGGGGTCATCGGGAGAGAAGACGGTGATCATCAGAGGGGGCCACGGATCCTCAGCCCCATACTGAGCTGGGACCTGACCCTTTCCTCCTTCTGGGGAAGATCTGCCCCCATGGCTGCTCGGTTTCCCATGCCCAAGTCTGGCTGAGTTCACACAGGTGACAAAGTTTCAGCCAGCATCCAGTGGGCCCCCAGCCCAACATGTGCATATTTTCCCTTCCTACCTGGTGTGTCTGGGCGATTCTGGGGCAGGTGAAGAGCCGCAACAAGTGTGCCGTTTCCCCTTTCTTCTCTCTTCTTCCCGGACCCCGACCACGGGAGAGCTTCTTTCCCTTCCCTTTGTTGTCTCTCTCTCCCCTGTCTCTGTGCCCCTATGTCTCTCTCATCTCTCCCTTCCTACCTTCACTCCCTTTCTGTCTTCATCCCCTCCATCTCCCTCCCTGAGCCCCACCTCACTCACCTTGCTGGCCCAGCATCCTGGGCCATCCCTGGGGGGTGTCGGGGTCTTGCCAGAGTGCTGGACCCCCAGTGAGGTAGCAGAGCCCCGGGCTCCCACTCCATCCGCTCTTCTCCCCACAGCCTTCAGTGGGGCCCTGGAGGAAGGGAGGGAGGAGAAGGAAGCCCTGCAGCACGGGTTTGAAATGCTGGTCCCTGTGGCACTGGAGAAGGGAGTCCGAGTAGTCTGGGTGGGAGCTACCTAGGCGAAGGAGAGGAAGGGAGGCAGGGAAGGAATATTAAAGTGAAGGTACTGAGAGAGATGAGGAGACAGTGCCTTTCAGACAGTAAGATGACAGATGCTCAGTGCTCAACAGGCAAGTGGACTGAAAACCCTTAAAATCAGGAGCAGAGGTGGGCAAAGGGTGCTGCTGGATTGGCCAGAACACACTGATCTCTGTTTATGGTATTACTGTTTTAACTCAAAGGAAGCATTGCAACCTTGAACTATCAACCACCTCGTCTCTATTTTTGGTTTTGGACAGGGCCATCAGAGAATGTTTCCCGAAGTTGTTACGCCTGGTAAGTGCCTACGTAAATCATTGTCTCTTACGAATGTCGGTGGCCTCTGCACCTGCCCTCAAGCCCTTTGGGTCTTGCCTAGATCACATATTAGCATCAGAACCTTAACCATTTTGGGGGACATGGACTCCTGAAAATGACGTGGATATACTTGCTGGAAAAATGCCCATAAATACACACACGCACACACACAAGTTGAATATAACACTAGAGACTTCCAGGACCTCATGATGAAGACATCCACTGTAAGCTTTCCCATGGAATTTCCAGGGCCCTTTCACACCTGACCTCTGACCCTCACCCTCCTGGGCCCATCCTTTTCCCGGATCATCCAGGGCCACTCCCCTGGTCTCCACTCCTGACTTCCTCTTCCCTTCTCCAGGATGGCCAGGAGTTACCGTCACCAGTGACCATTGACGTTGACACTCCCTACATAGTAAAGCCCTGCAAGGTGAGGAAAAGGATCAAACAACATTTGGGGTGTTGCAGGGAGGCTTTATCTACTGCATAGTCTCAAGTGCCATTTGATTCCAGGGAAGCTACTTTGGATCTGATGAGCTGAAGAGCCTAGTCCTGCAATTCCTGAAGCAGTAAGTACCTCAGGGAAGCTGAGCAAGGGAGGGAGGGCTAGGACAGGTGAGGCCACCTGAGCACAGGTCTGCTCAGGGGAGTTTTCAAGTCTCATTTGAGGTCCAGACCACAGAGATAGACTGTCTTCATTGCTCCTCCTTAGGTACTACTTGATCCATGACTATGGAGACAGACAGGTTCTCGCGGGTGCTTATCACGAGGAGGCCTGCTTCTCCCTGATGATTCCCTTCCACCCCGAGGACCCAGCCCCGTGAGTATGACAGTACAGCCTCTGCTCCCGGGCCATGTGGCCCCCCAGCAGACACAGGCCAGCTCCTGCAAACACCCACCACCCACTGTTGCTCTTTGTCTCCTAGAAGCAGCTTGTGCAAGTATTTCAAGGACAGCAGGAATATGAAGAAGCTCAAGGACCCCTGTGAGTGTGTGATGGGAAGACCGGGTGGGAAAGGGCGGTGAAGGGGTCAATCATAGGGCCCAGGGCATGGCAGCCCCTGACCTTCGCTCGCTTCCCCTCCCCTCACAGACCTGCAGGTCCAGCTGCTGAAGCACACAAAACGTGTCATTGTGCACACTCTCTGTGTGTTGCCCAAGACTCAGCATGCCTTCAGCTCCTTCGTGGTGGACACGTGGTTCCAGACGGTGAGCGCCTGCTTCCTCCCCCGGGTGGGCCCAGGAAGCCGCAGGTGGGTGGGAGGTGGAGGTGGTGACTGGACGCCTGGGCTCTTCCCTTTCAGGAAACGATGCTCTGCTTCTCCGTCAGTGGGGTGTTCAAGGCAGGTGAGTGTGTGTAGACCCCCAGCGCAGATGCCCCACTGCTGCCTCCCCCTGGCCAGGCTCACTCCCAGAACCACCTAGCTTCCCTGACCCCTTCCCTTCCTTTCCCTTCCCTTCCCTTCCCTTCCCTGCATTCCACCCCTCCCCTCCCCACTTGCCCTCCCCCACCTCCCCTCCCCTCCTCTCCCCTCCCCTTCCCCACTGTGTTCTCCTGCCCTCAGGCTTCCCACAGACAACCCAGGTCTGAGCTGTGTCCATGCCTGTCTGCCCTGCACACCCTGGGCGTTGGGGACACAGGCTGTGGATTTTGGTGGCTCTCATCCCAGATCCTTACTCTGAGAACTTGGGCCATTACTGAACCTCTCGGTTTCCTCATTTGCAAAACAGGGTAGTAGTATCCACCTCTTGGGCGGCTGTGAAAAATGCACCCCGTGAACTTGTGTGGTGGTCGTCAGGGGTCCTGTCACTGGGTGCAGACTGCTCCTATAGTTGCCCTCCCCATTCCCGACACCCTGGCCCCCGTGAACAATTGCCCTCTCAGCATGAGTGTCCAGTCACACCCTGACTGGGGACCGCCATGTGAGCGTGTACAGCACGTGTGGCTCTAAGGGGTACTGTTGTTTGTTTGCTGTTGAAGTGGAAGGAAGTTCTCAGGGCTGTGTGCGTGCCTTCACCCGGACCTTCATCGCTACCCCTGCCCGCTACGCCAGGTGAGAGCCCTGTTGTGGGTGGGAATGCCCATCCCCACCTGGGCTCAGGGGCGTGGGAATGTGGTGGCAAAGACCTTAGGTTTACTCGGCATTGTGGAAAGCCAGCAGGGAGATCCCAGGAGCAGTGTAGCCTAGTGGTTAGGAAGAGCGTGGGCTCTGGAATCGGCCTATGGGTTCTCTCCTTGAAACAACACTCACTCGCTGTGTTATCTTGGTCAAGTCACATGACCTCTGTGTGACTCAGTGTCTTCTTCCGAGAATGGGCATCAGAGCGTCCAGCCCTTGGGCTGTGGTAAAGGGTAAATGCGAAATTGCCCGTGGGTTGGGGATAAACCTATAAATCGAGTGAAGGTGGTAGACAGTCTCTCCAAAGGTGGGCTCTGTGGGGAGGGGCAGAGGTACCAGTCAAGGAACCTGGGAGACAGAGACAGGAGGGACGTGGAAGGAATCTGGTTGCTGAGTGCCAGTGGGAGCTGAGTCAGTATTGGGGGTGTGGGTGTCCATCCACCAGTTGTCTGAGGGCCCATTTTTCCTTCAGTCTGTGCATCGTGAATGACGAGCTGTTTGTGAGGGATGCCGACCCCAGTGAGACCCAGAGTGTGTTCTCCATCCCACTGCCTACACCCACCTCCAGCTCCATGCACCCCTCTCCCAGCAGCAGCAGGACATCATGCAGGCATCCTCCACCCCATCTGAGATGAACCTCTAGTGGTCTCAGAAATGAGTGCTGGGGTTGCATGGGGATAGGAGGGAGCTGGGAGGAGTAGAGGAGTGATTAATGGGAACTTGAAGGTAATTTGTTTTCCTTGTTTATTTCAGTCATTTTTAATCTGAACATTTCATCTGTGGTACATATAAAGCTACCTAGTTATTTTGAGCAGCCTTGTATTATTTTTATTAATTTCATGGATGCTGCTTCTGTATTAACAGACAGTTGGGTGTTCAGGAGTGTGCATGAGGTTCATTCCACTGTATATGTCACAGTACATGTGGAGGGGAAAAAATCATTACCCCAAAACATACCTCCCAGAGGTAACCGTTGAATGTTTTCACCTTCATCATATCTTCCTGTAAGTTTGCTTATGTAGGTGTTTACATATTTATTAAGCACGTTTATATATTTCTATATTTATCTACAGAAAATGAGATCTCATCATGAGAGAGAGAGAGAGAGAAGGAAATAGAGAGACTGAGACAATGAGAAAGAGAGGCTTGTGGCTGAATGGGGAAGAGGGGTCCAAGGAGGGATTATTTAATCTTTAGTGCCTTGAGACTTGAGCAAGTTAACAGCTAATGTGAAGGAGCCATCTCAGCTCATTTGTAACTCTTAAATTTGCCCATATATTAATTTTCCTTCTTATCTTATTTCTACTACAGAGCTAATGAGACACCTCAAATGGAATAGTATAAATTTTAAGCCCAATATATATTTAGTTATTAGTGAATGGAAGAAGGGACAATTGTATTTCAATGAAATGGTAGTACTTTTTAGGTTTTTGTCTCACAGGGAGGCAGCACATGGTTGAAACTGTGGTGTGACGTGGCTGGATGACGCATGATCTGAGGACCCCTGCACTGTTGAATGGGAGACAGGTCTAGAATTTTCCTATAAACGTATTAACATACAGAGCAGTCCAGGAGCAGCAGTTAGGCAAACACTACGGCTTGCTGCCCTGGTGCCATCTCTCACTGAGCTCACCAGGTGAGTCAAAGGCAAGCCTGTCTTCCCAGCGTGGGGAACTGGGTTAGGGTCTGCTCAGAGGCACGATGTTGGGCAGCTCTTAGGAGCTTCTGAGTCTCCCAAGAAGCTAGAGATCCTTCTGTCTTTAAAACTTTGAACTCAAGGCATACCAGAGAGAGATTTGCTTCCTTCATAAAGATATCTATATTCTCATTAGGAGAAACAATGAGAAACACCTTTCCATAATGCCTGCCTTAGCCCCAGGTTTTCTCATTCACCCGTCAGGACAGCTCTGTGTTAAAGATGAGTCCCATTTCACAGATGACAAACTCCTCCTCATATAGCTTCTATCACCTATCCAGGTAAGTGGGAGTTTGGGAATGAGGTTCCATCCCTCGCCCTCTCTAGAGGACAGTGGAGCAGCCTCCCTTTTAGACAGTGGGTTTCTAGGCCTGGAGAAATGGTCCTTTTGTTCTCCCCTGATATAACAGGCCCAAGGGGTACTCCCTCAAAACCCCTATTGAAGAATTTGATAGTGCACATACATGTGCACATGCATTCATTAACTTGGAAAAGCATTCATTGTGCTCAATTTCATGGGGGAGGTAAAGTAAAACCAAATGGAATTGACAGCATATCTCCGTGTGTGTGTGTGTTTGTGTGTGTGTATCGACGGGCTGTGTATAGGAAATGTTTAAAGTCATTAGTGATAAAAGTACAATATGTCAGGTAAAAACGTGGAGATGACATACCTCTGAGAGGCAGGCACTTCCTTCTTTACCTCAGAGTCCCCCTTCCTTAGTGTGCAGGACAACTTTTTTTTTAACATCTTTATTGGAGTATAATTGCTTTACAACTTTGTGTTAGTTTCTGCTGTATAACAAAGTGAATCCAGAGTGTGTGTGTGTGTGTGTGTATATATATATATATATATATATATATATATATGTATATATATATATCCCTATATCGCCTCCCTCTTGCGTCTCCCTCCCATCCTCCCTAACCCATCCCTCTAGGTGGTCACCAAGCACCGAGCTGATCTCCCTGTGCTATGCAGCTGCTTCCCACTAGCTGTCTGTTTTACATTTGGTAGTGTATATAAGTCCTTGCCACTCTCGCACTTCGTCCCAGCTTACCCTTCCCTTCCCCGTGTCCTCAAGTCCATTCTCTACATCTGCGTCTTTATTCCTGTCCTGCCCCTAGGTTCTTCAGAACCGCTTTTGGTTTTTAGATTCCATATACATGTGTTAGCATACGGTATTTGTTTTTCTCTTTCTGACTTACTTCACTCTGTATGAGAGACTCTAGGTCCATCCACCTCACTACAAATAACTCAATTTCATTTCTTTTTATGGCTGAGTAAATATTCCATTGTATATATGTGTCACATCTTCTTTATCCATTCATTTGTCAGTGGCCACGTAGGTTGCTTCCATGTCCTGGCTATTGTAAATAGTGTTGCAGTGAACATTGTGCTACCTGACTCTTTTTGAATTATGGTTTTCTCAGGGTATATGCCCAGTAGTGGGATTGCTGTGTCATAACCCTCTTGCACTGTTGGTGGGAATGTAAGTTGTTCAGGACAACCTTTGAGGACTGAGGAAGGTAGAGTATCTTTTGTATGAGGAGAAAGCCCTTCAAGGGTCAGGTGTGGAAGTTTCCACGGGGTACCTATTCCGATACCCAGAAGACAAGAGCAGGGAGATGGCAATGGAGAGGCAGCTCTGGTGGTCTTCAGTGGGGAGGGAGCTAATAAGGGTATAGTCCTTCATCTGGGCACCTCCCTGGCAGCCCCCAGGTCGCCACTGTTTGCAGCTGAGAACCAGGAGTGCTGTTGGGTAAGAACCTTCCCTGAGTCATGAAAGGGTGGGCACAGGGCCTGGCACCCAGAGAGAGCCCAGGGCTTGTCTGCTTACTTCACCTCCATTCTCTGTCTTCACTTCCTATATTCTCCAGCCTCAGTTGGGTTCGTCCCTAACTTTGTGCTAATCACCACTCCTACCATTCACACTTGGCTGGGTGGTAAGAAAAATAATAATACTCATAAAACTGAAAGAATAAACCCACAATAGTAATAAAAGATAGCAACAATTATAGCACACATATTAGATGAATTACTTGCTCAAGATAAGTCAACCAGCCAGTAATGGTTCCCAGTATCAAATCCTGGTCTTCTGACCAAAAAGGCCCCACCCCTAACCCCTGTTTCTATATTGAGTGTACTTCTATGTTAGGACTCGGGCTGACACAGGGAAAGAGACTCAACCCAGGTCCTGTGGTCAGTTGATGGCTCTGGAACTGGACATACGTTTGATGACTTCTGTCTAGCTGACCTGTTCCTGTTCTTTGCTCTTCTGTGCTAATCCTTCTTCCTGGGGCTCAATAAGAAATTGCCTCTGGTCAAACTAGAATGAAAAAAAAGAGACAAGAAAGCATGAGGAAAAAGGAAATGATGAGATGGCACCAAAGTTCACTTCTTGCTGCTACATTTCCAGATGCTGTTTCAAATCTATTTTATAGGACAGAGGAGGCAAGGTGGGCCAGGAGTAATATATCTCAAAGTCCTATTGCCTGCCAGACATTCTTTGAGGTTTTCTCCTTTTCTTCTTACAAGTCTAGAAGTAGGCGCCCTTAGTCCCATTTTACAGAGGGCCAACCTCAGACTCACAGAATGTGTAAATTTTCCAGGGTCACATGTCTACACTTTGCCCTCTACACAGATCAAGCAAGCAGCCTCCTGTTTTAGATGATAGAATTCCAGGGCTTAAAAGACTGATAGTGGAAACCTCGCCTGATGTGGAATCTGGGCTGTGTCATGCTCCCCATTGGACTTGAAGATGATGGTAGGGATGAAATCCTACTCCGTGGGCCAAGAGGACTGGGTGTGGGGGCCACAATGACTAGCTGATTCTTGAGGTGCTGAACTGGACCCAGAAAGCAGCACAAGCTGTTGCCCTTTGGAAAGAGAACCTGAATGGTAGGATATTAACATGTACACAACTACTATATGAAAGGGGTTTTACATTTTATCTCATTTAATCCTAAACTCTCTTCAAGACCAATAGGTACTTATAAATGATCAGAATCAGAATTTTTTGTGTGTATTTTTTAAAATTGAAGTACAGTTGATTTACAATATTGTGTTAGTTTCAGGTGCACAGCAAAGTGATTCGGATATCAGATTATTTCCCATTATATGTTATTAAAAGACATTGAATACAATTCCCCATACTTTATTACCATAACTCATTGTTACTTATCTATTTTATGTATAGTAGCTTGTATCTGTCAGTCTCATACTCCTAATTTGTCCCGCCTCCCTCCTTCTCCCCTTTGCTAACCATAAGTTTGTTTTCTATGTCTGTGAGACTGTTTCTGTTTTGTATATAGATTCATTTGTATTATTTGTTAGATTCCACATATAAGTGATATCATATAATATTTGTCTTTCTCTGTCTGACTTACTTCAGTAAGTATAATATTCTCTAAGTCCAACTATGTTGTTGCAAATGGCTGCGTAATAGTCCAGTGTGTGTGTATGTGTGTGTGTGTGTGTGTGTGTGTGTGTGTGTGTGTATGAGTTTTCATTTCTTTCTGGATATATACCCAGGAGTGGGATTGCTGGATCCTATGGCAGCTCTGTGTTTAGCTATTTAAGAAACCTCCATACTGCTCTCCACGTGGCTGCACCAATTTACATTCGAACCAACAGTGTAGGAGGTTCCCTTTTCTCCGCACCCTCTCCAGCATTTATTATTTGCAGACTTTTCGATGATAACCATTCTGACTCATGTGAGGTTTTGATTTGCATTTCTCTAGTAATTAGTGATGTTGAGCATCTTTTCATGTGCCTGTTGGCCGTCTTTATGTCTCCTTTGGAAAAATATCTATTTAGATCTGCCCATTTTTTGCTTGAGTTGTTTATATTTTGATATGGAGTTGTATATTTTTGGATATTAACCCCTTGTCAGTCACATCACCTGCAAACATTTTTCTCCCATTCCATAAGTTGTCTTTTCATTTTGTTGATGGCTTCCTTGGCTGTGCAAAAGATTTTAAGTTTAATTAGGTCCCATTTGTTTATTTTTGCTTTAATTTATTTTGCCTTGGGACCCTGATCTGAGAAAATATTGCTACGATTTATGTCAGAGATTGGTTCACCTGTGTTCTCTTCTAGGAGTTTTATGGTGTCACATCTTATATTTAGGTCTTTAAATCATTTCAAGTTTATTTTTGTATATGGTGTGAGGGAGTGTTCCGATTTCATTGATTTACATGGAGCTGTCCGGCTTTCCCAGCATCACTTGTTGGAGAGACAGTCTTTTCTCCATTGTATATTCTTGCCTCCTTTATTGAAGATTACTTGACCGTAGGTGGGTGGGTTTATTCCTAGGCTATCTGTTCTATCCATTGATCTATATGTCTGTTTTTGTACCAGTACCATGCTGTTTTGATTACTGTAGTTTTGTAGTATAACCTGAAGTCTGGGAAGGTTATGCCTCCAGCTCTGTTCTTTTCATCAGGATTTCTTTGGCAATTCTGGGTCTTTTGTGGTGCCATATAAATTTTTGGATTATTATTTCTAGTTCTGTGAAAAATGTAACAGGTATTTTGATAGGGATTACATTAAGTCTGTCGATTGCTTTGGGTAGTATGGCCATTTTAACAATATTAAGTCTTCCAGTCTAAGAGCATGGGACACCTTTCCATGTCTCTGAATCACCTTCCATTTCTTTTATCAATGTTTTATAGTTTTCATCATATAGGTCTTTCACCTCTTGGTTAAGTTTATTCTTAGGTATTTCATTTTTTGATGGGATTTTAAATGGGATTATTTGTTTACTTTCCTTTCTGATATTTCATTATTAGTGTAATGAAATGCAACAGATTTCTGTATATTAATCTTGTACCCTGCTACCTTGCTGAATTCATTTCAGTGAACAGAACTTAAAAGTTAAGTAAGGTGACCTAGAAACAACCTTACCAATTGCTGCTCCAGGATTCATAATCTGGAGTTACACAAAGTAACCTGGAGTTACATTTTATCCTATGAACTGACATTCGACATCTCAGAAGGCATTATTATTCACTTGTTCTCTCTAAAACAACGTGAAGTGAAATAAAAACACTAAAGCTCATTAAAAAGGATTAGATATCCTCTGCATTTCAAAAGTCACAAAAGGTGTGTGAAAATCTGGGAGATATTGTATTCAGACGTAGGTTTATCTCTTCAGTGTACAAAATATTCTTAAACAGTAGAGTTAGGTCAATGATATCAAGAGCGGATGCACAGAAAAACCACTTGGAAACAAACCAAACTAAATAAATTAATAGGAAATAAATCATATTAAGCAACAGGGTTGTCATGATGTACAAAGTAAAATATGATGACCCTTTTTCTGCAAAAGAATATATATGAACATGGGTGTATGAGGGTGATTAAATATGTTAGTGCATTACATACAGAGAAAAATCTGGAAAGTAGGCACCTATAAGTGAAGAGAAACTCTCTTTGTATTATGGTGGGCAAAAGGTAGGGACAGATGGGTGTGGCAATGTAATTTTGGTTTCTAAAAACGCATGTCTATATTTTTCCATACGTGTTAAACAAAGAGAAGTATTCATTGGTGCCCTAACAAAGTACTGAGATAAAGTTTTGTTAAACAGGTATATCAGCAGCCAAGTCACAAAATAATAGTGCAGAAATACATTTATTGACTTAGACACTAAACAGATTTCTTTGGTAATAAATCACTGAGTGTGGATTGTTGAAGATAGAAGATGTTTTTATTTTATAACTGCATTTCTATGCTGTTTCCAGAATGGAAACATTGCGTAAAATGTTAAAAATACAAAAGATTGCAAACTGATTACCAATACGCTATTCATATATTCATGGCTTCAGAAGCAGATCAAAAGAATTGATTTGACAGTTCTTTGTATGTGTGTGTATTTGTATATGTCCCTTTGTCTCAAATTTCTTTACACCAATTATTCATACACTAACTCATGCAGCTTTCTACTCAGTTCACTTAGGGGCCAGATTTCCAGTCCCAGGGCTTGAAGATCCCAGCATGGGCATGAATACAGAAGGATCGCTGCCAGTGTGAAGTCTAGAAATCTTGCCTTTAGGATGAAATTCATTCCCCTCCCCACCACCACCACAGTCCTTTCCATCCCCCATCCTTTGCCAAGCCCCCATTTCAGACTTTTACACCTGCAGTTCTGACTTTGGTCACTAGGTGGCATCGCTCTCCATTTTCTACACATTTTTCTTTTTCCCCTCAATGGAAAATATATATTTTAAAAACAAGTGAAAAGTTTCCTCAAAGTCTATTGGAAAAAAACAAGTACAGTGTGATCTTAACTTACTTTGAAACATTCAGATGTGTATAGAAAGACTAAAAGGGCGTATGTGTAGTTTCTACCCTGCTTCTCATTCATTTATTAATGTGTACTGTGTGTTTACCATGTGGCAGGAACTGTCGGTCCAATTCCTTATCTGCATCCCAACCTCCCTCTCTTCATCTCCAGACCTGCATAACTGGAAAAGCCCCCAGGAAACCAGATGGTTGTTAGTGCCCACCGCATGGAGCCCCATGACCTCAGGCTCCATTCTAAGCACAATTAGTCCAAGCTTGACCCTGGGTCCTGGAAACCAGCATGGAAACAGGAAATGATGTAGCTTAGTGGGAGAGGCTATAACTTGGGAAACTGTGGCACCTTCTAACTCAAACCCCCGTCCTTTTGCATAGGACGAGTAGGCTATTACCTTCCCTGATGGGACACCACTCAGAGAGTCAAGGATGAGGTGAACAGTGTTGCTTTCAGTTTTGCTTCTTCTCACAGGCTCCAGCTGGAGGTTTTACTTTCTCTTAGACCTTTGCTCTGTCAGAGTGGTACATTTCGGAACTGGTTTTGTATGTTTTATCCCTAAGAGGGTGGTTCTATCCATTTAGTCATCTGACAGGTCCATTTGAGGTGACATGGAGTTCCTGCTTCATGAAGACCTTCTCTGCCAGTCAGGGGGAGCCTGGATCCATACCCACAAGAGACAGAAAAGAGTAGAGACCGAGCTATCAAGACAAACACAGGACCAAGACTCTGGTCCAAATGCCTAATTCTCTTGACTTAGTGAAATGGTTTTCACATATTTCTCACATGACGGTCACTTCTTTTCTGGGTTCCTCTTACACCTGACGCTCAAATATGATCCCTTTCTCTCTCTCCTGTCCACAAACATATACCCACAATAAATTCCTCTAAAAGCTAGTGGTGAAGAAAAGTTTTCTAAATATGGCTTCAAATCCAGAAGCAATAAGGGAAAACCATAGTACACCTGATTTCATTAAAAATTGTAAGGCAGAAAGCATCCCATCAGCAAATTAAACTGAAAAATTACAAATTGGGAAACATACAACTTACATCAATGACAAAGGTTATCTACCTTGTAGTAGAAAGATTATGAAAAAGCAAGGGCAAATTAGAACATTCTGAAGGAGAAAGGGCACTAGATACAAAAAGAATTTCCCCGAAAAATGTTCCTTAAACATGTTAAAAAGTGTGAAACCTAACTCTGGATTAAGAGATGCAAAGAAAAAAACAAACAAACCAAAAAGCCGAGATGCCTCTTCTCATCATTTACATAGTCAGTGAAGAAATAGGCAATCACGTACATTGCTGGTGGTAATGTAACATGGTATATAACTCCTAGCCAGGGGATTTGATACGGTGTTATGAAATTACCAGGGTACTTACCCTTGGAACCAGCAATGTCTCTCCTAAGAATCTATCCCAAACTAACAATGTAAAAAGACATAAACACAAAGCCATTCCTGCCAGAACAATTCATACAGCAGAAGGCCAGAAACAAGACATATCCACCAATAAGGGGCTGGTTGAATAAACTGTGGTCCATCTACATCTGAGAGGACTGTGCAGCTGTAAAAAGCAATGAAGACTCCTCCTCTGTACTGTTGTGGAGTCATCTCCAGAATATATTGTTCAGTGATAAAAGCCAGGTGCAGAAAAGTGTGTGGAGCTGCTGCTGTCCAATATGACGGCCACTAGCCTCAAGTAGCTATTTACAGTAAATTAAATTCAAATTACATGAAATTAAAAAATCAGTTACTCAGAGTTGCCACGTTTTAGGTGCTAAATGTTCAATTCCTGAATAAGACTCAGGTACTTAATGACTGCTGTGTTGAACAGCACAGATACAGAACATTCCCATCTCCACAGAAGTTTCTGTTGGAGAGCACTGGTGTAGAATATGACAACTTTTACGTATGAAACGGGGAGAAAACAAATGTATGTTATATTTCCTTATATTTTAAGAACTGTACAGTTAATACAAAAGATGATAAAAATGCGTACCTATAAGGGGACAGAAGAGTAGCCCAGGATGCAAGCCAATGACGTAGATTCTCTTAAATATGAAACCTATATTACTGGCTCTATGCACTGAAAGGGCAAGAAACAATGACCAACACAGTAGTAATCAGCAACTGTAGTCCCTAGACTGAATTTCCCACTAAAAGGAACCAGGCTTCCTTGGAGAAATGCCTGATTTTTGGTCTAGGTAAGGATTGTACCAGGTGAGTCTGGACGGAACTCTCATACCAGAAATTATATCAAAAAGACTCATAACCTCAGGGCTTCCCATTGGCCAAAGATAGAACAATTTGAACATCAAAAACATTAATGACTATCATGCACTAAAACACGTCAAATATAGAAACATCTATGACACTCTAAAAAAAAAGCCAACAAAACCAACTCACTGCTCACCTTTGAGAATCCTAGGGAAACACCTGATTTTTGAAAGTGCAAATATTGCCAGTGAACTGTATATACACCTTGCCTTTCCTGTGCTTGTTATACCTACACATAGTTGTTGAGGGAAGAATTCTTTTATAAAAGAATTTCCGCCAATACATGCAGAAGCAATTAAAGAATTTGTACGTCATGCTTTTGCAACCTTTTATGAAATGTAGCTCTAGGCAATGATCATTAGAGGCTGCAAAAAAGGGATGTGAAAAGCAGATGGGAAATTTTATAAAAGCTGTGTCACAGTATCTCTGAATTTGCCTTTCCTCACTTGTAAAATGGGAACAATTCTATCCATATTAGACAATTACTGTGAGGAGCAAAAGGTCAATCAGGCAGATGATACATATAGTGCTGAATAGGGATGAATAGTCTTATCTCATACCTGACCTTCCTTTAAAGGAGATTCCCTTGATACAATCCAAACAGCATGATTATAAGACAATAATGTGGAAATATTAAATGGAAGGGAAACGTATAAGTTTTCATTACGTATTCACTTCAGTGTCATTTCTCTGTGCTGGAGTCATTTCTCAGATAATTTAGGAGAAAGGAAAACTGACTCCAGCATTTCCATTGGGTGTGTGAAAGAAAACCATCGGTCCATTTCACATTATTTCATATCTTTTCCCATTCCACTTTTAATAATTATGTTAATTTCTTAAGAATAACATGTGTACTCAAACGAACTTATCTATCAAACAGAAACAGACTCACAGACAGGGAACACACTTGTGGTTGCCAAGGGGGAGAGGGGGTGGGGGAGGGACGAATTGGGAGTTTGGAATTATCCGATGCAAACTATTTATACATAGAATGGATAAACGACAAGGTCCTACTCTATAGCACAGGAAACTATATTCAATATCCTGTAATAAACCATAATGGAAAAGAATGTCAAAAGGAATATATATGTGTAACTGAATCACTTTGCTGTACAGCAGAAATTGACACAACATTGTAAATCAACTATACTTCAATAATAATAATAAAAAAAGAATAACATGTACTGTAACCCAGCAAGAATGGGCTTTGCAGAAGAACACTACAGTAAATCACTGGGGGCCAGGCACATCATAGGTTCTTGGGTAAATCGTTTCCCCTATGCTGGCCATTTTTTTGGATAAAACCTCCCAGATGTAGAGGCTAATGAGATACCATCTGGGAAAGCACTTTTGAGACCTTAGATGGGATGGAAGAAGCTATTATTTCTACGTAATTACTTTCCAATCTACACTTCAGATATTATCATACTCTGTGTTGAATGAATTCAGTAGGCATAAGTCCTTGCATTACTTTGTACTTGAACGGCCATTTGTGAATAGTCTTAGGGTGGTTGGAACGGAAAAGTTATATATTAGGGCAGGACCTCTGGCCCAGAAAATCATAGGGACTTATCTATTGTGAATGCATGCATTTTTTCTATCTCATGCATTTTCCACAACATTCCTGGAAGGTAGAGAATAACATATCTTTACATCATGTTGTAGCTGGAGAAACAGTAATGTACAGAGGTTAAGCAACTTGGCTGGGGGTCATCCTTCTCTTAAGAGGAAAAGCAGAGACTGACACCCTGTATGTCCAAGTGCAGACTGCATGATGCTCAGCTGCACATGACACCGTATTCAAATAAGTCTTGCTTTCCTGCTGGCCTGGGTCACTTCTGAAATCTATCTTCACTTCCGATGCCAGGCTGATAGTCCTGCTTGTATTTATTCAAGTCGGTGAACATCACTGTACTTCAATTTCCTGTTCTGTAGAGACAAGGGAATGTGGTTAGGTCATTAGCGTTTGAAAGTGAATTCCCAGACAACATAAGGAATATGCACAGTATAATAGAGGGACAGGTGTTATGCTGAGGATGAATAATTGAAGGAACAGCCTCCAAATGCATGAAGGTCAAAAGTTCCTGGATTCATTAATGCATATTGATAAATCAACCTGTGAAAAAGTTGTACTAAGTGAAATCCCCACCAGCAATATCAGACTTTGTAGGATTCCCCATATGCACCCCCACACTGGAAATTCTCAGTAGTTTATTGTTACACTTGAAAAACATGAACATAGAAATTCTCTTATTGTCATCAGATTTAATTGGATAGTAAGGTTATTTAAAAGTATCCCTAGTATGCAGACTCTTCTGCTAATCATCATTTGCATTAGTTATTAATGCAAAAAGGTCCAGTGACATCGGCAACCTAACAAACCATGAGTGACGGCCTTATAAGCCAGCAAGTTCTCCTAGGGCTACTGCCTGCATGAAGGCTCCAGGGTGTGTGTGTGTGTGTGTGTGTGTGTGTCCTCTGCGGCCTCCTAAGGACAATGTGTATCCCTAGAAAGAGATTGAGGATATCTCTTTGTGATATATGTTGAGTTCAAGTTTAGAGAGGAGCTGGATCTGCTCGTTCTTGAGTCTTTCGAAATGGCACAAGAGTTGGACCACAGCAAGCTTCTGAGCAGACAGTAGTCTCGTTCCCCCAGATGGAAGGCAAGCCTGTCTGTGAACTCACCTGCTCAGGTCAGGGATGGATCCCTCCAGGACATAAGGTGTGGCAGTCTGCCTAAATGTGCCTCTGAACACTGAAGTTGAGGGCTCCCATCTTGCAGCTGTCAGTTGCAGAGCCCTGAGAAGCTGCATCCTCTCAGCCACCCACCACCATGGGTTCAGTCATCTGCATGAGGAGCTCTGCACTCAGGGATAAAAATCCTTAAATTCTTAGCACATCTTTGACACGTCGTGCATTCACCTATTCATCCGTTCATACGTTTAACAGACATTAAGAAGAAACTCTACACTATCCCTTCAGTAAGTTTTAGGCTTCTCCAGAATGGAAACAAGGAAATAAAGTGTGGGAAGGCTGGTGTGGTCAATTCAGATGTTAAATCTAAGAAGAGATAGATCCTTCTCATTAAGATTTCAAGCTGCTCAAGTATCTTATAAATGGTGATTATAGAACATCATTTAATGCTGTGGGCCTCTGTCCACATCTCTGGTTACTGACCTCTTTACATATATATTCTGCACTCTGCAACTAAAGATCTACAATGAATTCTTGATACTCAGTTCACATCCCCCGACCTCCCCTGCAACTCAGTCTTCATCTCTCATCTAATGGGGATGTCCCTCCACTCCTCCACTGAAATTTATCTTGCCAAAGTCAACAACCACCTTTTTGTCACATTTATACATCATGAGTGTTGAAATGCATGGCCAAATGGAGACAGAGGTTTCCCTAGCCAGGATACAATTAAGTTGCTTGTCTACAGACAAGGATTACATTGCAAACTGATACTGGCAGTTACCTGAAATCTAGAATTGTAAAACACCTTGCATGGAGACCAAGTCAGGTAATGGGGAAGTGTGTGCTATAGACAGTAGGCTTTCAAATGAAGTTGAAAATGTCCCCCACATGTCTCATACTTTTGCATCATTGAAAGGGATTTTACAAATAGGTCTACAGCAGGATAACAATGTTTATTAGGGTCTCCTCACTAGACTCTGTCTCACCTGTCTCTTTTTTTTTTCTCACGGTATTTCCAATTATGGAATGAAATCATCTGAAATTGTAATGTTGTCTCACGTGTTGAGGGGCCGTATGGCCCAGCAGTTCCAGTTCTAGTTACACACTCAAGAGAAATAAAAACACGTCTACATAAAAACTCGGAGAAAAATATTCATAGTAACATTACTCATAACACCCAAAAAGTGGAAACAACTCACATGCCTATCAATTGATAAGTACACAAGTAAAATTTGGCATAGTCATACAACAAACTATTATTCAGCCATGAAATGAATGAAGCACTGATACATGTACAACATATACGATCCTTGATACCATTATGCTAGTGAACAAAGTCAAACATAAAAGACCAAATACTATGTGACTCAATTTATAGGGAATGTTCAAAATAGGCAAATCCATAGAGACAGACAGCAAATCAGTGCTTGCCTGGTACTAAGTATGGGTACGGGGCTTCAGTGTTTTCAAACATTATGGAAGTGTTGGGAACTACAGAAATGCCTAAAATTCAGTTATGGTGACGGTTGCATGCATTTACTACAAATCATCACACTGTACCCTTAAAGTGTGTGAACGTTATTGCCTGTAAACTTTACCCAAAGAAAGCTGTTTAAAATTAAAAAATTAAAAATAAAATATGATGTTGGCCTGGTCTTCTTTTGTACCACCATAACAAGCAAGTTACATTCAGGACGGACGTAGTTAAGGATGGTGATAGGAGTTGGTTATAAGGATTGCCATCCTGATAATTCCCTACCTTCATTCCTGGGCCTGGATTTAGGAAGGGAGAGCGAATGAGAAGCAAGGCCATGAAGGGGTTGAAAGAAACAGAAGGAAATGTGGTTGTCAGTGCGCACACACACACACATGCACCCATACACTGACACACTCACACCATATATATTCATACATCGACCAGGCTGCGTTTTGAATCCTAGGACTCTCACAAGAGAGCGCAATGTGTGCTCAAAGAGGACACATTCCGCTCATGTGCAAATAGCCACATGAATCCTGAACTGTGCCCTTCAGCGCAGTTAAATGCCATCCACACAGCCTTGACAATGGGGAATATAAGGAACACTGAATTCCAAATGACACGAGGTTGTGAGACTCCATTATGTCTCATCCATAGGATGGAATTCTAGTCAGGCAGCAAAAACGAGTTATAGTCACGACAAGGAGAGAGGATTTGTTGCCTATCAGATTAGCAGCGATTCACATTATTTCTAAAGTGTGCAGAAACAGGAATTTTCATATAGTATTGTTAGAAATATAAAATAGTAAGAGTTTGTTCAAATAAAATAGTTTTTTCATTGTTTTGAAAGAACACTTCCAGAACTTATAAAAATGCTTACTAAGATATCTGCATGTATATGAACAAGAATGTTAAGCACACTATAGTTTGTAATAGAAAACGTGGTAAAGGAACTATATTTACATCACTAGTACTGGAAAAGTGAATTCTGGAGCATTCATATAATGCAACAACCAGGGCAATATAAAAAAATAAGTGAAATTTTATTGTCAAGTAACTTAAAATGTTATCACAGAAACTCATCTACATGGAAATATGGTCACAATAAGTGCCAAGGTGGGTTACAATGATCATAAATGACAGGGATCCAGTTTTGCTTATATAGGTGTATACCTCTTTATCCAGAGGTCTTTAAAAATAATTAAAAAAAAACCTTTCTGTTAAAACATAAAAATAAAAATGGTCTTTCTGTTGAAATCACATAGAGCTTTCCACTCAGCATAGAAAGAGGCTGCACTTTCTGTCTAAATACCTCAGTATCCCTGTACCTGGAGTGTGTCCCTTTTCCACCCAGACTTCCAGAAAGCTCTCTGGATTTAGGCCTTTCGCTCCCACCTTCTGGCTCAGCGATGTTCATGCTGCAGTTCGGTCCACTGTCACGAGGTGGCACCATCGTACCTCCATTGTCAAACTTCTCTACAAAGACGTTCATTCAAAGAGCAAAAAAATACCATCCTCTTCCTCAAAACCCAGCCCATGAACCTATGTATAGAATGATTCTAATTTTGCCTGAAAAACCTGTTAGGTGTAAAAGAAGAGTGTAAAAACATATACTCCGGGTCTTGAATACGAAGACGAAATAGCAGGTGGCAGTAGCGTGTTGGCAACGGTCGGCTGTTGAAGGGCTTTACAGGACTGGTGGGAGGTGGAAGAGAGAATGGGGCTCCAGAGCGGGGTCTTGGCGGCTGTGCCCAGTGTCATGGACAGGGTATGACAGGGAGTGGGAAAAGTTCTGGACAGACTCTACGGGGTGGGTGGGGGTGGAGGGTGAACACCCTACTCTCTGGGAAGGACCCCCCCCCCCTGCAGTGTGGACACTTCAACCTACACTTAGGAGATACCTCAATAAACTCGATGTTCTTTTCGGGTCAACAGCAGATGGGACTGCTCTAGTAATACATCTAAGTTTCACAAACATAATTAGTGTCTTAGTAAACAAAACATTCCAAGATCTTCTTATCCTTGGCCTCATGTGCTCATTTTCTTTGTGAAAGAAAAATGGAGGTGGAAGCCACCTGCTGGCCAGATCCAAGATTGCAGCTCTGAAGCTCCGACCAGGGAGCTTGGCCGAGGAGAGTGAGGACGAAGTTTAGGCTCTGGGTTAATGGTGTTAGCCAGTGTTTTCCGGAATTTTTCACTTGCTGGTGGCAATTTCTCTGTATCTACCATTTTTCTGGCATATCTAAATCTGAGATAGGAATCAAGCTCTGGTCTGATATGAAGATAAAGATTGTGAAGTGGAGTGTACAAGCCATAGGACATATAGAAACACACACATACACACACCGTCAATTCAATTTTAAAAGCTACTTTGTTCTTCTATAAAATTGAATGCAATGAATGTTTATAACGTGAAGAATGTATGTGCACACATATGTGCACTATCATCTTCATCGTCAAGAGGGATTTTTGGGTGAGTACCCATGGGGCCACAATATCAGGGGAGTGTAAGATGCTCACTTCTCAAGCCTTGGAAGCCCATTTTCTCAAAGGGAGGCTGCCCTGTGTCCTCTCTCTCCTTAGGGCAACGGATGTAACTTCATTTGAATCCTGCCACTTATCTGGAGAGGTGCTGTCGGTTCTATGAGCCTGAGCTTTGTTGTCTATGAAATGGGACTCGGGATCCTTTTGTCACACAGCCATCCCAAGGAGAAAATGAGAAAACCTGTTCAAAGTATATGGTACATTGTGGGACTTCAAGGGCTCTTTAAAAGTCAAGGCTTAGTAGCAGGGGCTGGCTGAGCCTTAGGGCTAAGGCAGGCACTGTGGAAAGGTGTTTCTCATTGTTTCTCCTAATGAGAATATAGATATCTTTATGAAGGAAGCAAATCTCTCTCTGGTATGCCTTGAGTTCAAAGTTTTAACGACAGAAGGATCTCTAGTTTCTTGGGAGACTCAGAAGCTCCTAAGAGCTACCCAACATCGTGCCTCCGAGCAGACCCTAACCCAGTTCCCCACGCTGGGAAGACAGGCTTGCCTTTGACTCACCTGGTGAGCTCAGTGAGAGATGGCACCAGGGCAGCAAGCCATAGTGTTTGCCTAACTGCTGCTCCTGGACTGCTCTGTATGTTAATACGTTTATAGGAAAATTCTATACTTGTTTCCCATTCAACAGTGCAGGGGTCCTCAGATCATGTCGCACCAGGATTTCAGCCACCTGCTGCCTCCCTGAGAGGCAAAGATCCACAAATTACTACCATTTCTTTGACACACAATTATCCATTCTTCCTATCACTCATAGCTCAATATATATTGAGCTCAAAAACCCATACTGTTCATTGGAGGCATCCCATTAACTCTAAAGTGGAAATAAGAGGGAAATATGGGAAATTTCTTTCAAAGGTTAAATCTGAGATGACATGACTCCTGCAATATTAACTTTTATACTTTCAAGGAACTGAAGATGTAAAAGAAAATCCCTCTTTGGACCCCTTTTCCCCATTCAGTCACAGGCCTTCTCTCTGTGTCTGTCTCTGTCTCTGTTTCTCTCTCTCTCTCTTCTGTCTGCCTCTGTTTCTCTCTCCCTTTCTCCCCCGTCCTTCAAAATCAAAGTTCCAGAAAGCATTTTCTGCATTCCCGGTTAACATTCTTCACTTCCCACTAACCTCTTATCTCACTGCACTATTGAATCTTGCAATGAACGTGCTCTCACCAAGGTCACTAGGTCCAGCTATTTGTATAAATATGTTAATACATGAAAATTGCCTTAATGACCTCCTAAATTATACATGCTATGCAGATTGCTTCTGTTACTTAACAACAAATCTTTGACAGTTTCCCAGGCTCTGGAGCGTGAGGTACAAACCCAAGCTGTCCTGTTCTCTAACTGTGTAGTCCTAGGCCAAGTTCTCCCCGTCCCTCAGTTTTTCATCTAGAAAATGGGGTTGAGCAACTCTATCTACCTCTTAGGGGTGCCTGGAGCATTAAATGAATCAATACAGTAAAAATCATTAGGAGTTTAAAAATTTAGCCATATTTATTTTTTGCATATATCTTTATTATCATTACTATCCCCACAGGCACACACAAAAACATAGGATAGAGTGGGGTTTATTCACAATCAGTGACATTTGGGGTATACGGTTAGTGTGTGTGTTTGTTTCCTAGGGCTGCTGTTACTAATTAACAGGAACTTCGTGGCTTAGAACAACAGAAATGCATTATCCCATAGTTTTAGAGACCGGAAATCTGAAATCAAGGTGTCGGCAGGCAGCGGCCATGGCTCACGGGCCCAGCCGCTCCGCGGCATGTGGGATCTTCCCGGACCGGGGCACGAACCCGCGTCCCCTGCATCGGCAGGCGGACTCTCAACCACTGTGCCTCCAAGGAAGCCCCAGAGGAGAATTCTTCCTTTCCTCTTCCAGCTTCTGGTGGCTCCTGGCTTCCCTTGGTTTGTGCCAGCATAACTCCAGTCTCTGCCTCTGTCTTCACATGGCCTTCTTCCCTCTGTGTGTGAAATCTCCCTCCTTTCTTTTATAAGGACATTAGTCATTGGGTTTAGGGACCATCCTAAATCCAATCATCTCTTGAGATCTTTAACTTAATTATATCTGCAAAGACCCTATTTCCAACTAAGGTATGGGAGTGTTATGATTTCGAAATATTGGGGGCACCCAATTCAACCCACTACAGTGAGATAAGTTATAAAATTAAGTGTAAGATGAGATCTTATGATTTGTATGTAAATATATAAATGTATGCATACATGTATAAATATATAATACCTGCATAAGTATAATTCTGGAGGAATATAATGCAGATGAAAACATTAGAAGGGCTTTTTTAAAATAAAATATTTATTAATTTATTTAAAATAACAATGATAAAACCATTATATTCAACCTATAAAATTAACAGAAATAACATTTTTATGAAAATAATTATACTTCTAAAATGAAAATAGTAAGAAGAGTAGCATTGTTTTATACTTTGGGCAAATCTCTTTAATGTCTGGCGTAATAGGAGATAGTGGAATTCTCATACCTGCTTCTACAGTCAGACTATTGTTATATGTTGCTTTGGTTGAGTCATATAAGAAAATCTAGCCTCACACAAATATGTAGCTGGAAAAGGGGAAAGTATTTTAACAGCCTTGTTAAATAGTTGTGGATTTTCTTCTTTGCTGCTACATGAAAACTCAGCAAGAACTTCCTTCCAAAGAGTTCACTATGGAAAGAGGGGGAAAAGAGTAACTTTACAGTGGAGACAAACACTACCTCAGACAAGTGTGATCAAGGTTAACATCAACAGTGTTAAGTCACATTGATCATATGTGCCCTTGATATGATCTGATGAAAAGAGCACTTGACCTCTGTGGTCTTCCTCCCAAAGCCCACAATTCCAGTCAAATCATGAGAAAAACATCAGACAAATCCCATTCGAGGGACAGTCTACAAAATAACTGACGAGTATTCCCCAAAACTGTCAGGGTCATCAAAAAGAAGGAAAGTCTGAGAAATTGTCACAACTAAGAGGACTCTAAGGAGGCATGATGACTAAAGGTAATGTGGTATCCTGGATGGGATCTCCCTCACATAGCTCTTCAAATGTGCAGTCGGCAACGGTTCCACAGGCTTTATTCAGCCGCAGCTCTCTGCCTTGCACTTTTAGAATCCTTGGTCTAGTTAAATCACTTTGTTTCTGAGCCAGCTCATCAAACAACTTATCCATGACAGCCTCCACATTAGCTTCACTTGTGAGATAGTAGAGTTCTCCTGCAGCAGGAAGTTCCCTTTTCCGATAATCTATCCCAGAATCTAGCTGGACCATATTACAGTATTCCAGAAAGAAATACAGCATTGCCCACATACATGCATTCCTCTCTCTCATTGCCTCAGAGACCTTCAGGACAGCTATGAATGATACAAAGTTAGCTCTTTGGGGTCCATTTTAATAGAGAACATCTGGTGGCCTGTTGGATGTTGCCACAACAACGACCCCATTTTTTTTTTTTTCGGTACACGGGCCTCTCACCGTTGTGGCCTCGCCCGTTGCGGAGCACAGGCTCCGATGCGCAGGCTCAGCGGCCATGGCTCACAGGCCCAGCCGCTCCACGGCATGTGGGATCTTCCTGGACTGGGGCACGAACCCGTGTCCCCTGCATCGGCAGGCGGACTCTCAACCACTGCGCCACCAGGGAAGCCCGATGACCCCCATTTTTGAACAGATTTTCAAAAAGCTGTTTCAGAATCATGGCATCAGCAATGTCAGTGACCTGAAATTCATCAAAGCATAAGAGACATGCTTCTTCACTGATTTCTTCAGCTATAGGAGCTATTGGATCGTATGATTTAGCCATGAGTCCTGGTTTCCTTTATGGCAAACTCTGTTTAAGGCGGTGTATTCTTTTGTGAGCATCTAGCATGAAACCATGAAAATGAACCCGTTTTTTCCTCTTCATTTCCACATAAGCATAAAACACGTCCATCACCATTGTTTTCCCTGTACCTTAGAAAGAAAAGGCCTTCTGCCTCTATACTGTATCCTTTAAGGTCCTCATGTAATTCCCGCAAACACTGTATGACTCTTCTGTGATGTTCATCGTCCTTTAGCTCACGAGCTTTGATCAGAAAGTCACAGAGGTCCAGTGGTCCATGACAAACAGCTAAAGCTTTTGAATAAACCTCTGTAGCAGCAGTTGGAGACATACTCTCGGGGGTCTGAACTGTATAGGCTTTACAAAAGGGGTTTCCAGGGGCGGTGACCGAAGGGGCGAGAGCAGCAGCCCAAGCCCTGCGCCCAACACATCTTCCTCTCAGCCGGCTCGGCGCTAAGCGCCTAGAAGGGCTTTTCTTTAGATGGTGGGCTTTGAGGTGTTATTATCTTATTTCCCTTTGTATGTTATCTATTTTTAACTGTAATAAATTCCCATTGCCCTTGAAATTATACAAAATATTAAAAAGGCTGGAGAAACATAAACATTTTCTGCTCCAAGCACAGGGAAGTTATCCACTTTAGTAAGGGATCATCCCTGAGGCACAGGAAGGGAGACAGAATGTTGGAGGAGCCCCTTCCACAATATAACAGGACACAGGTCTCCAAATTCCAAACCACACTGATTAAGATCTGTTGTTTAAACTTTTGCCCAGCTAACTGAGAAAAAACCATGGGACGTTAGTTTTATTTCGCTGTGCCCTGATGAACAGTAATGTTGAGGGTCTTATCAGATGAGAAGCACTAGTGTGCACTAGTTAGGTGTGGGGCTCAGCTGCCACACAGAACTGGTTCATATCTTAATCTTGTGACTGGCTAGCACTGCCATCACTGTGCCTCAGTTCCCTGATGGTTACAGTTCAGAAACAGTAGCTTCTCCTCACAGGATGTGGTGGGAATTAAATGACCAAGTATAGGTTTAGCACTTACAACACTGTAGGGCCAGAGGAAGTCAGTAATAATATTAACCATTCTTATTATTATCATACCTAAATTGACCATTAGTGCTTAAGGCCATTTTATTATTATGTGGGCTTATACTGATTGGCTTGAATTGACCTCCATAATATGATGTTTGTAGAAAAAAAGCAGTTTACAAAACCGTATGTAGGGTATCATCTCATTGCTCATCTTAAAAATGCAGGTTATATTTGCATAACAAAATTTCTGAAAACAAATATACACTCACCTCTTAAGAGTACTTATCCATGAATAGTAGACACCAAGGTTTTCTAATGATTTTTGCTCTTTTTATCTCTTCTTGAGATCCCCAAAGTAACATGGGGTTATAGATAGTTTAAGAGAAAGGGACATTTGACTAAATGGGATCACAGATCATTATGGAACAATACTTAATTATCTATTTAACCAAAGTGACAATAAAAGACTTTAAAAGCAAATACAGCAGGTTACATAGTTGTGAGCAAAACGTAGCTATTTTAATACTGAGAAGACTGTTTTCTTATGTAATTAAAGACATGATAAACACAACATGAAGCACAGGAAATTATTTTGGAAAGAGAAAAACTATCACCTTTCTAGGCAGATTATTTAAAAGGTACAGAAAAACCTTTCCCAATCTCTTATCAAGAGCAGACCTACAGTCAAAGAAACCCTGTCTTCATAGCAGATGAAAGAAAATTAAGTTTTATTTTAACATAAATATACTATTGATATTAAAGCTTATTATTTAAACATTTATGGAAGATTGGCTCAAGATGGGGGAGTAGAAGGATGTGTGCTCACCCCTTCTTGCCAGAGTACTGGAATCAAAACTATCTTCTGAATAACCATTGAGAGGAAGACGCTGAAACCCACAAATAAAGATACCCCACATCCAAAGACAAAGGAGAAGCCACATGAGATGGTAGGAGGGGCACAATCATGAAAAAATCAAATCCCATAATTGCTGGGTGGGCGACTCACAAACTGGAGAACCATTATACTACAGAAGTTCTCCCACTGGAGTGAAGGTTCTGAGCCACGTGTCAGGCTTCCCAACCTGGGGGCTCGGCAACAGAAGAAGGAATCCCCAGAGAACCGGACTTTGAAGGCCAGCAGGATGTGATTGCAGGACTTCCACAGGACTGGGGGAAACAAGAGACTCCACTCTTGGAGGGCACACACAAAGTCTCATGCGCACCAGGACCCAGGGGAAAGGAGCAGTGACCCCACAGGACACTGAACCAAACCTACCTGCTAGTGTTGGAGGGTCTCCTGAAGAGGTGGGGGGCGGCTTTGGCTCATCATGGGGGCAAGGACACTGGCAGGACCAGTTCTGGGAAGTACTCTTTGGTGTGAACCCTCCCGGAGGCCCCCATTAGCCCCACCAAACAGCTTGCAGGCTCCAGTGCGGGGTTGCCTCAGGCCAAACACCAACATGGAGGGAACACACCCCTCCCATCAGCAGACAAGTGGATTAAAGTTTTACTGAGCATGCCCTGCCTACCCACCACCAGTTCCACTCATCAGGAAGCTTGCACAAGCCTCTTAGATAGCCTCATCCACCAGAGGGCAGACAGAAGAAGCAAGAAGTACTACAATCCTGCAGCCTGCAGAATGAAAACCACAACCACAGAAAGTTAGACAAAATGATTATGTCCTAGATGAAGGAACAAGATAAAACCCCAGAAAAAGAACTAAATGAAGTGGAGATAGGAAACCTTCAAGAAAAAGAATTCAGAATGGTGAAAGTGAAGGTGATCCAGGATCTTGGAAAAAGAATGGAGGCAAGGATGGAGAAGATGCAAGAAATGTTTGAAAAAGACCTAGAAGAACTAAAGAACAAACAGAGATGAACAATACAATAACTGAAATTAAAAATACACTAGAAGGAATTAATAACAGAATAACTGAGGCAGAAGAACGGATAAGTAACCTGGAAGACAGAATGGTGGAAATCACAGCCGTGGAACAGAATAAAGAAAAAAGAAATGAAGACAGCCTAAGAGACCTCTGGGACAACATTAAACACATCAACATGGGCGTTACAGGGGTCACAGAAGGAGGAGAGAGAAAGGACCCAAGAAAATATTTGAAGAGATAATAGCTGAAAAATTCCCTAACATGTGAAAGGAAACAGTCAACCAAGTCCTGGAAGCGTAGAGTTCCAGGCAGGAAAAACCCAAGGAGGAACACACCGAGACACATAGTGATCAAACTGACAAAAATTAAAGACAAAGAAACAATACTAAAAGCAACAAGGGAAAAATGACAAATAACATACAAGGGAACTCCCATAAGGTTATCAGCTGATCTCTCAGCAGAAACTCTGAAAGCCAGAAGGGAATGGCACAATATGTTTAAAGTGATGAAAGGGAAGAACCTATAGCCAAGATACTCTACGCAGCAAGGCTCTAATTCAGGTTTAATGGAGAAACCACAAGCTTTACAGACAAGCGAAAGCAAAGAGAATTCAGCATCACCAGACCAGCTTTGCAAAAAATGCTAAAGGAACTCCTCTAGGTGGGAAAGAGACTAGCAACTTAAAACAACCCTTACGCATATAGACAGCTATATCAAAACTTCATGCGAGAAGATATACAGACTGCCAACAAACACATGAAAGAATGCTCAACATCATTAATCATTAGAGAAATGCAAATCAAAACTACAATGAGATATCATCTCACACCAGTCAGAATGGCCATCATCAAAAAATCTAGAAACAATAAATGCTGGAGAGGGTGTGGAGAAAAGGGAACACTCTTGCACTGCTGGTGGGAATGTGAATTGGTTCAGCCACTATGGAGAACAGTATGGAGGTTCCTTAAAAAACTACAAATAGAACTACCATATGACCCAGCAATCCCACTACTGGGCATATACCCTGAGAAAACCGAAATTCAAAAAGAGTCATGTACCAAAATGTTCATTGCAGCTCTATTTACAATAGCCCGGAGATGGAAACAACCTAAGTGCCCATCATCGGATGAATGGATAAAGAAGATGTGGCACATATATACAATGGAATATTACTCAGCCATAAAAAGAAATGAAATTGAGCTATTTGTAATGAGGTCTGTCATACAGAGTGAAGTAAGTCAGAAAGAAAAAGACAAATACCGTATGCTAACACATATATATGGAATTTAAGAAAAAAAATGTCATGAAGAACCTAGGGGTAAGGCAGGAATAAAGATGCAGACCTCCTAGAGAACGGACTTGAGGTTATGGGGAGGGGGAAGGGTGAGCTGTGACAGGGCGAGAGAGAGTCATGGACATATACACACTAACAAACGTAGTAAGGTAGATAGCTAGTTGGAAGCAGCCGCATGGCACAGGGATATTGGCTTGGTGCTTTGTGACAGCCTGGAGGGGTGGGATAGGGAGGGTGGGAGGGAGGGAGATGCAAGAGGGAAGAGATATGGGAACATATGTATATGTATAACTGATTCACTTTGTTATAAAGCAGAAACTAACACACAATTGTAAAGCAATTATACCCCAATAAAGATGTTAAAAAAAAAAAACAACTTCATGCAAACAGCAAACCCAAAAACTACAATAGATACACACACAAAAAAGAAAAAGTAACCCAAACACAACACTAAAGATGGTCAGCAAATCACAAGGGAAGAGACCAAAGAGGAAGGGAAGAAAAAAGACCTACAAAAACAAACCCGAAACAATTAAGATAATGGCAATAGAACACACATATCGATAATTACCTTAAATGTAGATGGACTAAATGCACCAACCAAAAGACCCAGACTGGCTTAATGGATACAAAAACAAGACCCGTATATATGCTGTCTACAAGAGACCCACCTCAGACCTAGGGACACATACAGACTGAAAGTGACGGGATGGAAGAAGGTATGCCATGCAAATGGAAATCAAAAGAAAGCTGGAGTCGCAATACTCGTATCAGAAAAAAGTAGACTTTAAAATAAAGACTGTTATAAGAGACAAAGAAGGACACTACATAATGATCAAGAGATCAATTCAAGAAGAAAATATAACAATTGTAAATATATATGCATCCAACATAGGAGCACCTCAATATTTAAGGGGAATATTAACAGCAATAAAGGGAGAAATTGACAGTAACACAGTAAGAGTGGGGGACTTTAATACCCCACTTTCATCAATGGACAGATCATCCGGACAGAAAATCAATAAGGAAATACAGTTCTTAAACGACACATTAGACCACATGGACTTAATTGATATTCATAGAGCATTTCATCCAAAAGCAGCAGAATACACATTCTTCTCAAGTGCACGTGGAATATTCTCCAGGACTGATGACATGCTGGGCCACAAAGCAAGCTTTGGTATATTTAAGAAAATTGAAAATATATCAAGCATCTTTTCCAGCCACAATGCTATGATATTAGGAATAAACTACAAGAAAAAAACTATAGAAAACACAAACACATGAAGGCTAAACAATATGCCACTAAACAAGCAATGGTTCACTGAAGAAATCAAAGAGAAAATAAAAAAAATACCTAGAGACAAATGAAAATGAAAACACAATGATCCAAAACCTATGGGATTCAGCAAAGGCCGTTCTAAGAGGAAAGTTTATAGCAATACAATCTTACCTCAGGAAACAAGAAAAATCTCAGAGAAACAACCGAACCTTACACCAAAAGCAACTAGAGAAAGAACAAAGAAAACCTAAAGTTAGTAGAAGGAAAGAAATCATAAAGATCAGATCAGAAATAAATGAAATAGAGACAAAGAAGACAACAGCAAAGATCAATGAAACTAAAGGCAGGTTCCTTAAAAAGATAAACAGAATTGATAAACCTTTAGACAGACTAATCGAGAAAAAAAGGGAGAGGACTCAAATCAATAATACTAGAAATGAAAAAGGAGAAGTTACAACTGACACGACAGAAATATGAAGGATCATGAGACATTACTACAAGCAACTCTATGCCAATAAAATGGACAACCTGGAAGAAATGCACAAATTCTTACTAAGGTCCAGTCTCCCAAGACTGAACCAGGAACAAATAGAAAATATGAACAGACCAATCACAAGCACTGAAATTGAGACTGTGATTAAAAATCTTCCAACAAACAAAAGCCCAGGACCACATGGCTTCACAGGCGAATTCTATCAAACATTTAGAGATGAGCTAACACCTATCCTTCTCAAGCTGTTCCAAAAAATTGCAGAGGAAGGAACACTCCCAAACTCATTCAAGTGAGGCCACCATAACCCTGATACCAAAACCAGACAGAGATACCACAAAAAAAGAAAATTACTGGCCAATATCACTGATGAACATAGATGCAAAAATCCTCAACACAATACTAGCAATTCGAATCCAACAATACATTAAATGGTTCATACAACATGATCAAGTGGGATTTATCCCAGGGATGCATGGATTTTTCAATATCAACAAATCCATCAGTGTGATACACCACATCAACAAATTGAAAAATAAAAACCACATGATCATTTCAATAGATGCAGAAAAAGCTTTGGACAAAATTCAGCGCCCATTTATGATAAAAACTCTCCAGAAAGTTGGCACAGAGGGAACATAGCTCAACACAATAAAGGCCTCATATGACAAACCTACAGCTAACATCATACTCAATAGTGAATAGCTGAAAGCATTTCCACTTCAATCAGGAACAAGACAAGGATGTCCACTCTCACAACTTTTATTCAACATAGTTTTCGGAAGTCCTAGCTATGGCAATCAGAGAAGAAAAAGAAATTAATGGAATCCAAGTTGGAAAAGAAGTAAAACTGTCACAGTTTGCAGATGATAGTATGTATAGAAAATCCTAAAGATGCTACCAGAAAACTACTAGAGCTCATCAGTGAATCTGGTAAAGTTGCAGGCTACAAAATTAATACACAGAAAACTGTGGCATTTCTATACACTAACAATGAAAGATCAGAATGTGAAATTCAAGAAACAATCCCATTTACCATCACATCAAAAAGAATAAAATACCTAGGAATAAACCTACCTAAGGAGACAAAAGACCTGTACTCCAAAAACTATAAGATGCTGATGGAAAAATCGAAGAAGAGACAAACAGATGGAAGGATATACGATGTTCCTGGATTTGAAGAATCAATATTGTCAAAATGACTACACTACCCAAGGCAATCTACAGATTCAATGCAATTCTTATCAAATTACCAATGGCATTTTTTCACAGAACCAGAACAAAATATCTTAAAATTTGTATGGAGACATAAAAGACCCTGAATAGCCAAAGCAATCTTGAGAAAGAAAAATGGAGCTGGAGGAATCAGGCTCCCTGACTTCAGACTATACTACAAAGTTACAGTCATCAAAACAGTATGGTACTGGCATGAAAATAGAAATATAGATCGATGGAACAGGATAGAAAGCCCAGAAATAAACCCATGCACCTATGATCAATTAATCTATGACAGTGGAGGCAAGACTATACGATGGTGGAAAGACAGTCTCTTCAACAAACGTTGCTGGAAAAACTGAACAGCTACATGTAAGAAAAATAAAATTATATCATTCTTTAACACCATACACAAAAATAAGGTCAAAATGGATTAAAGACTTAAATATGAGACGGGACAACTCCTAGAGGAAAACATAGGCAGAACACACTGACATAAATTGCAGCAATATCTTTTTCAATCCGTCTCCCAGAGTGATGGAAATAAAAAGAAAAATAAACAAATGGGACCTAATTAAACTCAAAAGCTTTTGCACAGCAAAGGAAACCATAAATAAAACGAAAAGACAACCCACAGATTGGGAGAAAATGTTTGCAAATGATGTGATTGACAAGGGATTAGTCTCCAAAATATACAAATAGCTCATGTGGCTTAATATCGTCAAAACAAACAACCCAATCAAAAATGGGCAGAGCACCTAAATAGACATTTCTTCAAAGAAGACATACAGATTGCCAACAAATACAGGAAAAGATGTTCAACGTCGCTAATTATTAGAGAAATGCAAATCACAACTACGATGAGATATCACCTCACACCAGTCAGAATGGCCATCACCAAAAAGTCTACAAACAATAAATGCTGGAGAGGGTGTGGAGAGAAGGGAACCCTCCTACACTGTTGGTGGGAATGTAAATTGGTACAGCCACTATGGAGAACAGTATGGAGGTTCCTTAAAGAACTAAAAATAGAGCTACCATATGATCTTGCAGTCCTACCCCTCGGTATTCATCCAGAGAAAAACATGGTCCAAAAGGATGCACACACCACAATGTTCATTGCAGCACTGTTTACAATAGCCAAGACATGGAAGCAACCTAAATGTCCATCGACACAGGAATGGATAGAGAAGTTGTGGTACAGATATACAATGGAATATTACCCAGCCGTAAAAAGGAATGAAATAATGCCATTTGCAGCAACATGGATGGACCTAGAGACTGTCATACTGAGTGAAGTAAGTCAGACAGGAAAGAGAAATATTGCATGATATCGCTTATATGGGGAATCTAAAAAGAAATGATACAAACGAACTTATTTCCAAAACAGAAACAGATCACAGACTTACAGAACAGACTTATGGTTACCAGGAGGGAAGGATGGAGGGAAGGGATAGTTAGGGAGTTTGGGATTGACATGTACACACTGCTATATTTAAAATGGATCACCAACAAGGGTGTACTGTATAGCACAGGGAACTCTGCTCAATGTTACGTGGCAGCCTGAATGGGAGGGGAGTTTCGGGGAGAATGGATACATGTATATGTATGGCCAAGTCGCTTTGCTGTGCACCTGAAACTATCACAACATTGTTAATGAGCTATACACCAATATAAAATAAAAAGTTAAAAAAATATCCAAAAAAATAAAATAAAAAATTAAACCTTTATAATAAATTCATTCAATTTTAGCCAGCTCGACCATACAAAGTAAATTTCTCTTTCTCTCTCCTCTACTTTCTATATCCATTTAGTGTGTCCTGTATTCTCCTCTTTCTCATTCTGAAACAACAAGTCATTCTACTGTAGGACAAAATTACCTTTTCCTTTACCAAAAATGCATCTCCATACCTCACACCTTTTCTCATCCCCAAACATCCTACTTTTCTTACATACAGAGATGAAATAATTTCCCATAGTAATTTTAGCAGTTTTAATTATATGTATTAATTAGAATTCTTAATGCTTACAAACCGTAAGCTCTAGTGAAAACTAGGAAGTAAGCAATTGTGAACTGTCTGTTCCATACCAACAGTTTGTAGATTGGCAAATTTATGAATACATTTGATAATTTTTAAAAGCATGTGCTTCCTCATAGTACAAACTTTCAATGTGGCACAAGACATTTTTGCTAACAAGACCAAATATCTTTTGTTCCTTTTTAATAAGGGGACAAAAGTAGGTAAACCTAGACGTATGTTTAGCCATTAATGTTTCAGTGTATTAGTTTGAAATGATCTAGATATTACAAGAATATCCATAATTTAACTCAGCAAAATTCTAAGGTTGTAAGTTACTAAAAGTTACTAATTTGGGAAACTATTTTTAAGGAGACATTATAAAACATAATTACTCCACAACTACAGAGCCCACGCACTCTGGAGCCCATGCACCACAACTAGAGAGTCTGCGCACCCCAACTACTGAGCCCACGTGCTCTGGAGTCAACACACCACAACTAGAGAGAAGCTCGCGTGCTGCAATGAAGAGCCTGCGTGCCACAATGAAAGATCCCACGTGCCACAACTAAGACCTGACACAGCCAAAAATAAATTAAATAAATATTTTAAAAAAAATAATTACTGTTTGAAAGTTCTTTTATACACTTTTATCTTATGTACATTTACTTAATTCACTTGCTCTTAACAATTATGTTGAGATCACTCATGAAATTTTAACAAGATATTAAGCAGCTAGCCATAATCTTGTTATTTTTCTTGCTGGCAAATATTGTAAGACATGACATGAACTTATGACTCGTACATCTAGGTAGAACAAAAGTTGTATCTGCATTATATTTAATGTTGATACTTCTGAAGACATGTCTGTCTTAATTAATCCAACAAACAAACTAGTTTTTATTTACTTTAGATTATCTCAGATCATGTGAACTTGAAAAACATTTGTGTTAGTTTCTATTTTATTTCTGAGAGTTTAGCGATACTTAATTTATATAAGTACTTATTTTACTTTAAGCCAATCAAATAGAGATCTTTTACAAATCTTTTACCATTTGGAGGTAAAGCAGTATCACACATCTCTAACATACACATAGACATACAGACAAATAAAGATATAGCTTTCATTTTAAAATTTAGCAATGATATAGGTACAATAGTTTAAAACTCACTAATTTATAATAGAACACTTGGATTCAAACTGTGTTTCTGGCAGATGGAAAAGTTAAGGTTATCTGCTCAGATGGCTAAAGCTTTTTACCACTATTTGTAGAGAAGACTTTTAAGATTTTTTCATGTGTCTAGTTTCCAAATAGCTCCTTTTTTATTTCTTTAATTTCTGACAAGAATCACCTCCCTGAACTTTGCATTTAAAAGAGATGCTCTCAGGTCCTAGAGAAGACAGAGTTGAAAGTCAACATCTCAAAGGCACTGAGAAAAGATGTAAATTTTCTCTAAGAATGAGTTTTGGTGCATATTTGCCTATTATCAAAGGCCTAGGATAATTATTGTTTAAATGTTCCTTCTTTTTCTTTGTCATTTGTTTCTATGTATGTTTTTAATTTCCTCTTTGATTTCTTCAGTGATCTCTTATTTAGTAGCATATTATTTAGCCTCCATGTGTTTGTGTTTTTTATATATATTTTTTCCTGTAATTGATTTCTACTCTCATAGCATTGTGGTCAGAAAAGATGCTTGACATGATTTCAATTTTCTTAAATTTTCCGAGGCTTGATCTGTGACCCAAGATGTGATCTATCCTGGAGAATGTTCCGTGTGCACTTGAGAAGAAAATGTATTCTGCTGATTGTGGGTGGAATGTCCTATAAATATCAATTAAATCTATCTGGTCTACTGTGTCATTTAAAGCTTGTGTTTCCTTATTTATTTTCTGTCTGGATGATCTGTCCGTTGGTGTAAGTGGGGTGTTAAAGTCCCCCACTATTATTGTGTTATGGTCGATTTCTTCTTTTATGGCTGTTAGCATTTGCCTTACGTATCAAGGTGCTCCTATGTTGGGTGCATAAATATTTACAATTGTTATGTCTTCTTCTTGGATCGATCCCTTGATTACGTAGTGTCCTTCCTTATCTCTTGTAACAGTCTTTATTTTAAAGTCTATTTTATCTGATATGAGTATTGCTACTCCAGCGTTCTTTTGATCTCCATTTGCATGGTATATATTTTTTCCATCCCCTCACTTTCAGTCTGTATGTGTCCCTAGGTCTGAAGTGGGTCTCTTGTAAACAACATATATATGAGTCTCGTATCTGTATCCATTCAGCCAGTCTGTTTCTTTTGGTTGGAGCATTTAATCCATTTACATTCAAGGTAATTATCGATATGCCCCCTAAGAGTAGGCAACAGTCAGTAGGACACTAGCTGCAAATGGGGTGCAACCCACATTTCTTTCTGACTATATTCTTGGGGCCTACATCCTGATGTTCGAGACACCTGCACACACAAGAAATGACAACCTATGTGCCCTGGGCAGGCAGAAAGCCAAGCCAAGTTCTCAGAACATACAAGACAAACAGGAAAGTGATAGCTGTCCCTGGGAGGAAAAGGATCAATAGCCAACGGGTACCTAAAACCAAATTCACCAGTCACAATTCAAAGAATTAAATCTTACAAATGTCTTTCTTCTGCCTATTGGAATTTGGAAATGAAGAGACACTGTAAGATTTTAACCTTCCCCTCTTGACTGGACACTACAGACAGAGATCCAGGAGAGCTGACTTTGGTAAGAATTCTTACCCTTAGCCAGCTTCTGCCAGTTTTTCAGGATCCCATCTGTAGACTCCAGAGCAAGTGAGGTGCCCCAGTGGAGCCCTTCATGGTTGCCAAAATGGTAGGAGAGGAAAAATAATTTTCCCTTTACCGTTCGAGCTCTTGGCTGAGACCCCCTGTAATAAAAGACATTAACAAGAGAAAAACAAATAAGTTTGTTAATATGTATACTTCATGTACACGTGGGAGATTCCCAGGGAAACTGAATAACTCCTTGAGATGGCCCATGCCACCACCTTAAAAACAGTCTTCAGCCAAAGGCAAAGAAAGATGTTGGGGGTGGGAGGAGAGGCCAGTTATTCGAGGTTACCAAGAAAAGCAAGGTTAACAAGGGTAAGGTTTGTTATGCCGACTAAAGTTGGTGCCTTCTCCATTGACAAGTGTTTCATGTGATTTCAAGTCCTCCTTCAGAGGGAAGAACAGAGAGGGAGACACTTACTAGTGGAGATTTCCGTTATAAATGTAAATGTTCCTTACAAAAGGGTAACTTCTACTCTGTTTTTAGAGATTTTCTTGTGTCTGCTGTTTCTTAAAATAATCAGCTCAAAATACTCCTTACACCACAGAAGCATATTTTGGGTGGCATGTTCTGCTACCCTTCACAGCAATGGATAGTACAAATATAAATGGAGTATTCATGTAAAGAACAATATATATACCAAGTACCATTTGAAGACACATTAGCTAACAAAATACATGAAAACATAAAGAGCTGTTATTTTCAATGAAAAAAAGGCAAGTTGCAGAATATGAATAATGGGATTCTATACTGAAAAAGAAAACATGTATGAATAAATATTTTTGTGTATCTCTGATTACGATAATATTTCACCTACAGACAAACACATCTGGAGAAAATGCACCAATCTATTGAGAGTGGGCAACTTTGGGTCAAAGGACAGGTATCAAGCAGAAGGGAGAGTCAGGGTAATTTCATATTATAAATATACATTTCTGTATTGTTTGAAGAATTGTAAACAGGAAAATTTATTAAGAGAAAAATTTGAAAATAGAAAATACTTTTTACAGATAAATAAGTTACTTGAGATTTTAGTGTTTTGGAAATATATTCAAGGAATACCCATTTATGGAGGAAAGAAGCTGAGTACAATTTTTGATAATGCATTTGTATGTGTAAGTGTGTCTCAGTTTGGGTTTATGTGGCTGAAACTTGATAGTTAATTTGTGTGCTTCTGTGCCTCAAGTTCTATCACCCTAAATATTCATGGGCTCTGGAGCCATGCTATTTGGGTCCAAATCCAAGATGTGTCACTTTCTAAGTATGCTAGCTTAGGCAAAATACTTAACCTCCCAGTTCTTTACTATCTTCATCTGTAAAATAAGGATGAAAAATGTCACACTGCAATTCTGAGAATAAATGTTACTTGACCCAAAACAAATGTTGGCTAATTTTAATACTTTCATGTTTTTATGGGCCATTAGTATTCTTGTAAGCACTGAAATTATGATGCAAATGGATGTTTATTGACATTGAATGACATTCAATTTGTGTTGCTAGTGAAGAAAGGCAGGGTATAACACTATAAGAAAGATGAAATTTTATTTTTAGACAGAAGTATGACTATACTTGCAGAGGAAAAGGAACAGGATGGTAAATATCTGGGAAAAGATAATAGACTATTCTTCTTTTCTTGAGTTCTGTTAAAAGATAAACTGAGGCATATTAAAATTTTTACAAATTTAATTGAACAAAGATTGATTCTAATTGAGCACCAGATGGGAAGTGAATAGGAGTGCTCCACTGACAGGAGCCAGGAGAATGGGTTACTTAGGAAAGGTACGGAAACAAGGAAAAGAAATTATTTGGCTGGCAACAGCTTAAAGCTCACTTGGCTGTTTGTGGTTGGTTGTCCTTGGTTTTGATTTTGTAACCTTGAGGCATTTACAGGCTTAGATTTTGGTTTGCTTACATGGGCCACCATGGCATTAGGGCCACCTCTAATGGCCCCCTTGTTTAATTACTTTAACAATTCCACCTTTTGGTATGAGTGGCACTCTCAGTCACCACCAAAATTGTTCCTGTCTCACCATGAAAACTTGTAGATTATGATATCAGGTCCACAGAAGAATTACTTTTGCTATTTATCTCATTGTTCATCTTGTTCCTGTTTCTTCAAGCACAGTGAGACCATCTGATGGCTGTGAACATGCATTTAAGACCTTTGAGAGAACACAGAGCACCAGGGAGACTACAATGATGACTATCAGGAGGATAATACCAAGAGAGTAATGTATACTCTTTAGCTAGGGCCCCCATGAACCAAACCAGTTGGCATCAAATAAATCAAAGAATGTACCTGGAAAGGCATCAACTTGTTTTAGCTAAGTGTCTTGTTTGTTAATTCCTTGTATTGGCTACAATACCAGAGGTGTTTATCCAGGTACCACAATAGGTATTTGTTATGGCACAGACTGCTCCTTGTTCAGCCAATAAGTAATCTAAAGGAAATCTCTTATCTAAAGCCATCTTAGCAAGAAAAGTCTAGGGACTCTGTTGTATAACTATGGCCTTTTTCTTGTATTCAGCAATAGTTGCCAGAGTTAAGAGGCATTGTCTTCCCATGCATTAACAGAGAGAAAAAGCAAGTACCAAAAAGGCAAGAGGAATAAGAGTTTCATATTGGAGATGAGGATCTTGATCTGTGATCTTGGGAGAGCTGTCCACCTCTAGATGCCTCAAGATGCTGAGGAACCTCCCTAGTCAACTTTAAGTTTAGATCTCCAGCCCTTATGCAGTTTCAAGAGTCTGGAAGTGATTCCTGAAACTTGACTCTTGAATCTTGGGTCAAGATTCGAGTGCCTGCAGTTTGGCTGCTATCTGGATAGTGAGGGGGACATGGTATGATCCCTTTCAAGGAGGTTGAAAGGAAGTCTTTGTTCTTATTGATTTCAGGTCAGAAGGGTGGGAGAAAATTGGAAGTGTTAGTTTGGAGAGTTGTAGCCAGTATCTGAGGAAACTGGAAGAATTCAGGATCCAGTCCAATTTACAGGTAGATAACAAAACCTCAAAGATAATGAACATGAATAGAACCTGATATCCACAAGGATGTCTTATACTTTTTTACTAAACATCTTCTTCTCTCTACAACCACTCTCTCACTTCTATTAAAGATAATCACAGTAAGACCAATTTGTTTGCAAAACAGGTCTAGTCTCATTAAACTTGGCCTGATGTTTACATAACTGTAGCAAGAGTAGTGACTGGCCACAGAGGCTATTTTAAATTTTTCTTTGCTGGAACTTTTTATAAGGAATCTCAGTTGGACATTTAAAAGCCTCTTGAGGCTAAGAAGCCAAGCCTGAGACTTGCCATCAAACTTTGCCTACAATACCTATAGATCTGGGTTAATTCCTTTCTTCTTGAAGTCTCCTCAATTTCTTGAGGTTTCCGGGCCTGCAGGAAGAGACCTTCCTTCCTTACCTGGGAAAGCTGCTGGGAACGCAGCAAGCAAGGTAACAGGCTGGTTTTCCAAGAGGCTTTACTGGCTCCATAAAGTCAGCCTCAGTTCCTTAAAGTTGTGTGGTCTATATTCTATGCATATTCTGAATTATGATATTCTGTCAAAGCCATAATATAAACAATGTTTCAAATTGTATTCTAAAAACAGATTCTTACTGAATTTATACAAATAACTAAATAGCCATGAAAATAAGAACACTCAACAAATTTCCTAATTCTGGAGGGATCAGATACGGAGAAAAATGAAATGTTTCAATTCTGTTTACAAAGGTATACTTTATCAAATTGCTATACATCATAGACAGCTTAAAAGAAAAAGGTTTCTTTAAACTTGTAAATAAAAACATTAAAGAACCAGCAGTGTTTCACATAAAAAGTCATAAAAATTATAATCATCCCCATCAGTTCATTCAACCCATGTTATTAATTCTTGTTCTACTTGAATCTAGTTTTTCCATTAGAGCTCTGGAAATTCTTACCCAGTCAGTAGTATGTCCTTAAACTTTTCAGAAACCTGTATTCTATAGTACTTTTCAGAGTTTTCTCCATGAATCTCTCTGAAGATGAATCACTTTTGCAAAAGCATCAGAGTAAAACAACAACTGTCTGTAAATGACAAAAAACATTTTAAATGCCCATGATTAAATACCTGATGAGAGTTTATTATAATGAAATTGACTATGAAATTTGGTTATTTATGTGACATAACATATATCAAGATAATAACCAGAATTATGACTGATAACATTATACGAGGACATACTAGATTTCTAGGACTTTCATACAATTTCTGGAACACATATTAAAAACATATATCCATACAGATATAACCTAAGAAGGTTTAGTATCACTTATTTGACAATGCTTCCCATGTATTTCACCATATCCAATAAACCTAATAATTTTAACATCTTACCAGGTGAGAGACAAAACCTTTGAGATTTTCCGGAAGCCCTCTGGGAAATCTCAAAGTTAATTTAAGGTTAAAAAGATTCCATTCATAATTTGGTTTTGGGAAGTTGTCAAAAATGTCAAAAGGTTTGAGCATTTGATTAAATAGGATCATAGATCATTATGAAATAACTAATTATTTATTTAACCAAAGTGACAATAGAAGATTTTAAAGGCAAATACAGAAGGTGACATAGTTGTGAAGAAAACTTCACACTTTTAATATCGAGAAGACTCAGTTTTCCCAAGTAACCAAAGACCTGATAAAGACAACAAGAAGCAGAGGAAATCATTTTGGCATGACATAAAATCTTTGTTGACCAGGCAGACTACGAAAAGGTAAAGAAAAACCTTTCCCAACAGCTTATCAAGATAAGACCAATAGTCCAAGAAAATGTTTTTTTTTAACAGAGAGAAAACCAAATTCTGATTTTACACCAATGTAATTTTGATATTAAGACTCACTCTTTAAAAACAAAAATAAATTCATTCCAATTTAACAAGCTTGACCACACATACAATTATTTTCTCAAGAGTCCTTTTCCACAAACCTTCTATACATTCAGGTTTTGTACTGTATTTTCTCTTCTCTTTCATTCTGGAACAACCAGCCAGTCTACTTTAGGACAAAATTACTTTCCTTTTCCCTCAGGAAAAAAACATGTCCTTCATACCTTTCCTTATTCAAAAAACACATTCTAATATCCTTACCCACTTTTCATAAACAGTTGTTTTCTTTTGCCCTTATTACTTTGAAAGTTTTAATTACATATACTGATAAGAATTCTTAACCCTTAGAATTCTTAATTTCTAGTTAAAACCAAGAAGTAATCGTGGACTGCCTGTTACATTACCATTCTGTGGATTAGCAAATTTATAGATACATTTCATAATTTCTAGAAGTATATTCCTCTTCATAGTAAATTTTTTTAATTTGCCATAAAATATATTGACTAATTGACCCAAATATCTTTGGTTCCTCTGTAATAAAAAGTAGGTAAGCCTATGTTCAGTAACCAATGTTTCAGTATATTATCTTATATGGAAATTATCTAGATATTCAATGAATATTCATCATTTAACTTAATTTAGTTACTTTAAGGTTTCAAGTTACCAAAAAGATTTTGGAGACTATTTTTAAGTAGATATACCATAAAGCATAGTTATTATTGAAATATTTATTTGTAAACTTTTATCTTACTTACCTCTATTTAATTTACTTATTCTTAACAATTATGTTAGATTACTCATGAAAATTTCATGAGGCATTAAACAGCTAACCATCATCTTGTTAAAAAACAAAATTCAACTGAATATATTTTAAAGATCTTATTGGCTTTATTCAGTGACTTATGAATTGGGCAGTATCCAATCTAGCAGATAGAAAGTAGCTCTGAAGAGCTGTAGAAAATGACTTATACATGGAAGAGAGTAGGAATAAGGAAGTTATATAGGCAACAAAGTAGATTGGTTATTGTCAGATTACTTTTCTTCAGAGGACAGAAGAGATTTATTAGGCAGATTACCAAACAAGTGCTGATCAGGCAATTCCTGATTGACTGGTATAAGGTTCCATTTCTGGGAAAGCCAAAACAGTAATGAAGTCTTGGTTTGGTGGGGCTTACCATAAGTGACTCCATTTTGGACCTGTTGCCACGTTTTAAAGAATCTTAATTTATTTTTCTTGCCAACAAATAACTTGAACTTATGACTACTATACCCAGATAAAATGAAAGTTGTATATCTGCATTATATTTAATAATGATTACTCTGATGTGTTTATTTTAATTAAACCAACAAATTTAGCTTTTTATTTACTAAAGATTAACCTAGATCACTTGAATTTGAAAAATATTTCAGTTAGTTTCTATACTTCTGAAAAAAGTATACTTAATTTATATAAGCACTCTTTTTTGTTTGTTTTTTGTTTGTTTGTTGTTGTTTTAGTATTTGTTTACTTATTTATTTACTTTTGGCTGCCTTGGGTCTTCATTGCTGCATGCAGGCTTTCTCTAGTTACGGCGAGCGGGGGCTACTCTTCATTGCGGTGCGTGGGTTTCTCATTGCAGTGGCTTCTTTTGTTACGAAGCACATACTCTAGGTGTGCGAGCTTTAGTAGTTGTGGCACACAGGCTCAGTAGTTGTAGCTCGCAGGCTCTAGAGCACAGACTCATTAGTTGTGGCACATGGGTTTAGTTGCTCCGCGGCGTGTGGGATCTTCCTGGTCATGGGCTCTAACCCATGTCGCCTGCATTGGCAGGCAGATTCATAACCACTGCACCACCAGGGAAGTCCCTGTTTTCATATTAAAAAAAAATTTTTATTCAGTCTTTTGAGATCTTCGTGTTTTATAACAAATTTTAATTTTTTATATATTTCCATTTCTACTTTCCTCTTCTGTTGTTCTGTGTTTTTTCCCTTTTCATTTTATTTTATTTTTTTAAAATCAGTTTTATCAGATTATTCTGTTTCCTTGCTTTATTCTTCAATTGGCACGCTGCTATGGTTTTGTTTTTAGGTTTTGTGTTTTTCTTAGTTCTGACTCAAATTGTTTGATTTTGTTTGGGGGTTCTGTTTGTCTGGTGGTTCTCTCGCTTTTTGTCTTATTTGGTTCTGTTTTTGTTTCTTTTGCATGTGTGTGTTTCCTTGTTTCTCTTTTTGTTTGTTTGATTTCGTTTTTACCATTTCTCTGGGGGCTTTTTTGTCTTTTTTTTCGTTCTTTAATATATATATTTTTTATTTTTTATGTTTCTATTTCTGCATTGCTTTTCTATTGTTCTGTCTTGTTTCCCCTTTCTCTTTTTTTAATTTTTTAAAATCATTTTTGTCAGTTTGTTTTTTCTTAGCTTCACATATCAGTTGGTACTCTGCTTTGGTTTCGTTTTTGGTTTTTTTTTTTTTTTACTTTTCTTTTAAATTGGTGATTTTGTTCTTTGGTTCTTTTGTTTTTGTGGTTGTTCTCTTGCTTTCTGTTTTATTTGGTTCTGTTTTTGTTTCTTGTGTGTGTGTGTGTGTGTGTGTGTGTGTGTGTGTGTGTGTGTGTTTCCTTGTTTCTGTTGGTTTGATTCTACTTTTTACCATTTGTCTGGGTTTTTGTTACTCATTTTTTTTTAATCCCCTTTACTGCCAGGACGAGTGACTTGTGGGGTCTTGGTTCCTCGACCGGAAGTTGGGCCTGAGGATCTGGGGTGGGAGCACCAAGTCCAGGACGCTGGAACAGTAGAGAATTTCTGGCCCCAGGGAAGATTAATCACTGAGGGCTCTCATGGAGGCCTCTCTCTGAATCCAAGACCCAGCTCCACCCAACTGCCTGCAACTCCCAGCGCTGGACACCTCACACCAAACAGCAAGAGAGACAGGAACACAAACACACCCATCAGCACACAGACTATCTAAAGTCATACTAAGCTCACAAACACCCCAAAACTCATCACCTGATACGGGCCCTGCTCATCAGAGGGAAAAGACTTAGCTCCACCCACCAGAACACAGGCAGCCAGCCCTCCCATCAGGAAGCCTACACAACACACTGGGTCAACCCCACCACCGGGGGTTGCAAGAGGAACTACACCTCTTCAGCCTAGGGAAAGGAGACCTCAAATACTGTAAGTTAGGCAAAAAGAGAAGACAGAGAAATATCTTGCAGACAAAGGAGCAAGATAAAAACCCACAAAACCAAATAAATGAAGAGGAAATAGGCAATCTATCTGAAAAAGAATTCAGAGTAATGATAGTAAAGATGATCCAAAATCTCGGAAATAGAATAGAGAAAATACAAGAAATGTTTAACAAGGAACTAGAAGAACTAAAGAGCAAATAAACAGTAATGAACAACACAATAAATGAAAAAATACTCTAGAAGGAATCAATATCAGAATAACTGAGGCAGAAGAACGGATAAGTGAGCTAGAAGATAGAATGGTGGAAATAACTGCCACAGAGCAGAATAAAGAAAAAAGAATGAAAAGAATGGACGACAGTCTAGAGACCTCTGGGACAACATTAAGGGCACCAACATTAGCATTATAGGCATCCCAGGAGAAGCAGAAAAAAGAAAGGGTCTGAGAAAATATTTGAAGAGAATATAGTCGAAAACTTCCCCAACATGGGAAGGGAAATACTCAATCACGTCCAGAAAGTGCAGGGAGTCCCATACAGGATAAACCCAAGGAGAAACATGCCGAGACACATATTAATCAAACTAACAAAAATTAAACACAAAGAAAAATTATTAAAAGCAGCAAAGGAAAAGCAACAAATAACATACACTGGAATTTGCATGAGGTTAACAGCTGATCTTTCATCAGAAACTTGGCAGGCCAGAAGGGAGTGGCAGGACATATTTAAAGTGATGAAAGGGAAAAACCTACAACCAAGATTACTCTACCCAGCAAGGATCTCATTCTGATTCGATGGAGAAATCAAAAGCTTTAGAGACAAGCAAAAGTTAAAAGAATTCAGCACCACCAAAACAGCTTTACAACCAAAGCTAAAGGAACTTCTCTAGGCAGGAAACACAAGAGAAAGAAAAGCCCTATAAAAACAAACCCAAGGGGCTTCCCTGGTGGTGCAGTGGTTAAGAATCCACCTGCCATACAAAATTAATGCACAGAAATCTCTGGCATTCCTATATACTAATGATGAAAAATCTGAAAGTGAAATCAAGAAAACACTCCCATTTACCATTGCAACAAAAAGAATAAAATATCTAGGAATAAACCTACCTAAAGAGACAAAAGACCTGTATGCAGAAAATTATAAGACACTGATGAAAGAAATTAAAGATGATATAAATAGATGGAGAGATATACCATGTTCTTGGATTGGAAGAATCAACATTGTGAAAATGACTCTACTACCCAAAGCAATCTATAGATTCAATGCAATCCCTATCAAACTACCACTGGCATTTTTCACAGAACTAGAACAAAAAATTTCACAATTTGTATGGAAACACAAAAGACCCCGAATAGCCAAAGCAATCTTGAGAACGAAAGAAGGAACCGGAGGAATCAGGCTCCCTGACTTCAGACTATACTACAAAGCTACAGTCATCAAGACGGTATGGTACTGGCACAAAAACAGAAAGATAGATCAATGGAACAGGATAGAAAGCCCAGAGATAAACCCATGCACATATGGACACCTTATCTTTGATAAAGGTGGCAGTAATGTACAATGGAGAAAGGACAGCCTCTTCAATAAGTGGTGCTGGGAAAACTGGACAGGTACATGTAAAAGTATGAGATTAGATCACTCCCTAACACCATACACAAAAATAAGCTCAAAATGGATTAAAGACCTAAATGTAAGGCCAGAAACTATCAAACTCTTAGAGGAAAACATAGGCAGAACACTCTATTACATAAATCAAAGCAAGATCCTTTCTGACCCACCTCCTAGAGTAATGGGAATAAAAACAAAAATAAACAAATGGGACCTAATGAAACTTCAAAGCTTTTGCACAGCAAAGGAAACCATAAACAAGACCAAAAGACAACCCTCAGAATGGGAGAAAATATTTGCAAATGAAGCAACCGACAAAGGATTAATCTCCAAAATTTACAAGCAGCTCATGCAGCTCAATAACAAGAAAACAAACAACCCAATCCAAAAATGGGCAGAAGACCTAAATAGACATTTCTCCAAAGAAGATATACAGACTGCCAACAAACACATGAAAGAATGCTCAACATCACTAATCATTAGAGAAATGCAAATCAAAACTACAATGAGATATCATCTCACACCAGTCAGAATGGCCATCATCAAAAAATCTAGAAACAATAAATGCTGGAGAGGGTGTGGAGAAAAGGGAACCCTCTTACACTGTTGGTGGGAATGTAAATTGATACAGCCACTGTGGAGAACAGTATGGAGGTTCCTTAAAAAGCTACAAATAGAACTACCATATGACCCAGCAATCCCACTACTGGGCATATACCCTGAGAAAACCATAATTCAAAAAGAGACATGTACCAAAATGTTCATTGCAGCTCTATTTACAATAGCCCGGAGATGGAAACAACCTAAGTGCCCGTCATCGGATGAATGGATAAAGAAGATGTGGCACATATATACAATGGAATATTACTCAGCCATAAAAAGAGACGAAATTGAGCTATTTGTAATGAGGTGGATAGACCTAGAGTCTGTCATACAGAGTGAAGTAAGTCAGAAAGAGAGAGACAAATACCGTATGCTAACACATATATATGGAATTTAAGAAAAAAAATGTCATGAAAAACCTAGGGGTAAAGCAGGAATAAAGACGCAGACCTCTTAGAGAACGGACTTGAGGTTATGGGGAGGGGGAAGGGTGAGCTGTGACAGGGCGAGAGAGAGTCATGGGCATATACACACTAACAAACGCAGTAAGGTAGATAGCTAGTGGGAAGCAGCCGCATGGCACAGGGATATTGGCTCGGTGCTTTGTGACAGCCTGGAGGGGTGGGATGGGGAAGGTGGGAGGGAGGGAGACGCAACAGGGAAGACATATGGGAACATATGTTTATGTATGACTGATTCACTTTGTTATAAAGCAGAAACTAACACACAATTGTAAAGCAATTATACCCCAATAAAGATGTAAAAAAATAAAAAAAATAAAAAATAAAAATTAAATAAAAAAAAAAAAAAAAAAAAAAAAGAATCCACCTGCCAATACAAGGGACTCGTGTTTGAGCCCTGGTCTGGAAAGATCCCACATGCTGTGGAGCAACTAAGCCCGTGCACCACAACTACTGAGCCTGTACTCTAGAGCCGGCGAGCCACAACTACTGAGCCCATGCAACACAACTACTGAAGCCCAAGCATGCCTAGAGCCCATGCTCCGCAACAAGAGAAGCCAACACAATGACAAGGCTGCACACCACAATGAAGGGGGACAACCCCCGCCGCAACTAGAGAAAGACCATGCACAGCAACAAAGACCCAACACAGCCAAAAATAAATAAATTTAATAAATTAAAAAAACCCCACAAACCCAAAACAATTAAGAAAATGGTAATAGGAACATACATATCAATAATTACCTTAAATATAAATGCATTAAATATTCCAACCAAAAGACACAGACTGGCTGACTGGATACAAAAACAAGACCCATATATATGCTGTCTACAGGAGACCCACTTCAGATCTAGGGACTCATACAGACTGAAAGTGAGGGGATGGAAAAAGATATTCCATGCAAATTGAAATCAAAAGAAAGCTGGAGGAGGAATACTCATATCAGACAAAATAGACTTTAAAATAAAGACAAGAGACAAGGAAGAACACTATATAATGATCAAGGAATCAATCCAAGAAGAAGATATAACAATTGTAAATATTTACACACCCAACATAGGAGCACCTCAAAACATAAGGAAAATGCTAACACCATAAAAGGGGAAACCGACAGTAACACAGTAATATTTGGGGACTTTAACACCCCACTTTCACCAATGGAAAGACCATCCAAACAGGAAATAAATAAGGAAACACAAGTTTTAAATGACAATTAGACCAAATTGACTTAATCAATATTTACAGTACATTCCATCCAAAATCAACAGAATACACTTTCTTCTCAAGTGCAAACGGAACATTCTCCAGGATAGATCACACCTTGAGTCACAAATCAAGCCTTGGTAAATTTAAGAAAATTGAAATCATATCAAGCATCTTTTCCGACCACAACTATGAGACTAGATATCAATTACAGGAAAAAAACTGTAAAAAACACAAACACATGGAAGCTAAACAATAAGCTACTAAATAACTAAGAGGTCACTTAAGAAATCAAAGAGGAAGTCAAAAAACACCTAGAAACAAATGACAATGAAAACACGATGACTCAAAACCTATGGGATGCAGGAAAAGCAGTTCTAAGAGGGAAGTTTATAGCAATATAATCCTACCCCAAGAAAGAAGAAACATCTCAAATAAACAACCTAACCTTACATCTAAAGCAATTAGAGAAACAAGAGCAAAAACCCCCAAATTTAGCAGAAGGAAAGAAATCATAAAGATCAGATCAGAAATAAATGAAAAACAAATGAAGAAAACAATAGCAAAGATCAATAAAACTAACGTCTGGTTCTTTGAGAAGATAAACAAAATTGATAAACCATTAGGCAGACTTATCAGGAGAAAAAGGCAGAAGACTCAAATCAACAGAATTAGAAATGAAAAAGGAGAAGTAACAACTGACACTGCAGAAGTACAAAGGATCATGAGGGACTACTACACGCAACTATATGCCAATAAAATGGACAACCTGGAAGAAATGGACAAAGTCTTAGAAAAGTACAACCCTCCAAGACTGAATCAGGAAGAAATAGAAAATATGAACAGACCAATCACAAGCACTGAAATTGAGACTGTGATTAAAAATTTTCCAACAAACAAAAGCCCAGGGCCAGACGGATTCACAGGTGAATTCTATCAAACATTTAGTGAAGAGCTAACACCCATCCTCTCAAGCTCTTCCAAAATATAGCAGAGGGAGGAACACTCCCAAACTCATTCTACGAGGCCACCATCACCCTGACCCCAAAACCAGACAAAAATGTCACAAAAAAAGAAAACTACAGGCCAATATCACTGATGAACATAGATGCAAAAATCCTCAACAAAGTACTAGCAAACAGAATCCAACCGCACATTAAAAGGATCATACACCATGATCAAATGGGGTTTATCCCAGCAATGCAAGAATTCTTCAATATATGCAAATCAATCAATGTGATACACCATACTAACAAACTGAAGGATAAAAACCATATGATCATCTCAGTAGATGTAAAAGAAGCTTCTGACAAAATTCAACACCCATTTATGATAAAAACTCTCCAGAAAGTGGGCAGAGAGGGAACCTACCTCAATATAATAAAAGCCATATACAATAAACCGACAGCCAAATTCATTCTCAATGGTGAAAAACTGAAACTATTTCCACTAAGATCAGGAAGAAGACAAGTGTGCTGACTCTCACCACTATTTTTCAACATAGTTTTGGAAGTTTTAGCCACAGTGATCAGAGAAGATAAAGAAATAAAAGGAATACAAATAGGAAAAGAAGAAGTAAAACTGTCACTGTTTGCAGATGACATGCTGCTATACACAGAAAATCCTAAAGATGCCACCAGAAAACTACTATAGCTAATCAATGAATTTGGTAAAGTAGCAGGATACAAAATTAATGCACAGAAATCTCTTGCATTCCTTTACACTAACAACGAAAAATCTGAAAGAGAAATTAAGGGAACATTCTCATTTACCATTGCAACAAAAAGAATAAAATACCTAGGAATAAACCTACTTAAGGAGGCAAAAGACCTGTACGCAGAAAACTTAAGATACTGAGGAAAGAAATTAAAGATGATGCAAACAGATGAAGAGGTATACCATGTGATTGGATTGGAAGAATGAATACTGTGAAATTGACTATACTACCCAAAGCAATCTACAGATTCAATGTGATCCCTATCAAATTACCAACGGCATTTTTCACAGAACTAGAACAAGAAGTTTTACAATTTGTTTGGAAACAGAAAAGACCCCAAATAGCCAAAGCAATCTTGAGAAAGATAAACAGAGCTGAAGGAATCAGGCTCCCTGACTTCAGACTATTCTACAAAGTTACAGTAATCAAGACAGTATGGTACTGGCACAAAAACAGAAGGATAGATCAATGGAACAGGATAGAAAGCCCAGAGATAAACCCACACAGTATGGTCACCTTATCTTTGACAAAGGAGGTAAGAATATACAACGGAGAAAAGATAGCCTCTTCAGTAAGTGGTGCTGGGAAAACTGGACAGCTACATGTAAAAGAATGAAATTAGAACACTTCCTGACACCATACACAAAAATAAACTCAAAATGGATTAAAGACCTAAATGTAAGAACAGACACTCTAAAACTCTTAGAGGAAAACATAGGCAGAACACTCTATGACATGATTCACAGCAAGATCCTTTTTGACCCACCTCCTAGACAAATGGAAATAAAAACAAAAATAAACAAATGGGACCTAATGAAACGTAAAAGCTTTTGCACAGCAAAGGAAACCATAAACAAGACAAAAAGACAACCCTAAGAATAGGAGAAAATATTTGCAAATGAAGCAACTGACAAAGGATTAATCTCCAAAATATACAAGCAGCTCATGTAGCTCAATAGCAAAAAATCAATCAACCCAATTCAAAAATGGGCAGAAGACCTAAATAGACATTTCTCCAAAGAAGATATACAGATTGCCAACAAATACATGAAAGGGTGCTCAACAGCACTAATCATTAGAGGAATGCAAATGAAAACTACAATGAGGTATCACCTGACAACACTCAGAATGGTCATCATAAAAAGTTCAGATACATATATTATGAAATATCCACACGATGTAATAATATACTATACACTAATGAGAATGAATGATCTACAACTCTAGATGACAGTAACGTAAATCACTCATACATACATCATGTTGATTAAAAGGAACCATACTCAAGAGTACATGCTGCCTATTTCCAGGAATTTTTCCTCTGGCCTCACCTATCAGACCATCCCTGCCTCCCAACCAGTGAAGCCTAGAGCACAGAGCAATGTGATTCCCATTTGAAAAGCACCTTGAGTTCATAAAAGGGAAAATAATTCATAATGGAAGTCCAAGTAATTATTTTAACATCCAAATTGTCTAATGCATAGGAACTATAATTATTATTCCCTTTATCCATTTGTTTTTATAATTATTGCCCTTGACAGAAGACGTAAATAGACATTTCTCCAAAGAAGACATACAGATGGCCAAAAACCACATGAAAAGATGATCAACATTGCTAATTATTAGGGAAATGTAAATCGAAACTACAGTGAAATATCACCTCACTCTGGTAAGAATGGCCATCATTAAAAAGTCTACAAATAATAAATTCTGGACTTCCCTGGTGGCGCAGTGGTTGAGAGTCCGCCTGCCAATGCAGGGGACACGGGTTCGTGCCCCGGTCTGGGAAGATCCCACATGCTGCGGAGCAGCTAGGCCTGTGAGCCATGGCCACTGAGCCTGTGCGTCCGGAGCCTGTGCTCTGCAACGGGAGAGGCCACAACAGTAAGAGGCCCGCATACTGCAAAAATAATAATAATAATAATAAATGCTGCAGAAGGTGTGGAGAAAAAGGAACCCTCCTATACTCTTGGTGGGAATGTAAATTGGTGCAGCCACTATGGAAAACAGTATGGAGCTTCCTTAAAAAACTAAAAATAAAGCTACCATATGATCCAGCAATCCCACTCCTGGGCATATATCCAGAGAAAACCATAATTCGAAAAGATACATGCACCCCTATGTCCACTGCAGCACTATTTTCAATAGCCAGGACATTGAAGCAACATAAATGCCCATTGACCTATGAATGGATAAAGATGTGGTACATATATACAATGGAGTACTACTCAGCCATAATAAAGAATGAAAAAATGCCATTTGCAGCAACATGGATGCAACTAGAGATTATCATATTAAGTAAAGTAAGTCAGAAAGAAAAAGACAAATACTGTATGATATCACTTATATGTGGAATCTAAAATATAATATAAATGAACTTATTTACGAAACAGAAATAGACTCACAGACATAGAAAACAAACTTATGGTTACCAAAGGGGATGTTGGGGGAGAGAGATAAATTAGGAGTTTGGGATTAACAGATAAAAACTACTGTATCTAAAATAGATAAACAGCAAGGTCCTACCATATAGCACAGGGAACTATATTCAATATCTTATAATATACCATAATGGAAAAGAATATGGAAACAAATATATACATATATATATATGCATAAAACTGAATCACTTTGCTTACACCAAAACAAACACAACATTGTAAATCAACTCTACTTCAATAAAAATAAATAAATAAATAATTATTGCCCTTGAAAAAGATTCTCTCCTTGACCAAACACTAGTTACACTCCTCTTAGCTCTCTTTTGAACCAGGCCTCAACCTGGCCAATAGTCTTGAACAAAACACTAACGTAGTTTCTAACAGCTCAAGGCTGCATCCCTAAGATGACCCTAAATTCCCTTAAAGTGATTGTCTGAGAACACTCAAGCCTTCCAGGACAATTTACTATTTGTTCCAGCTAACACAGGAGGAGAGGACCTTCTCTCCCAGACTCTGTGGGAGGGTAGAAATCTAACTTGAATTCAAGTGCCAGTTAGAAACCCAAATGGGTTTCACATGGATGAACACCCCTTTCCTGTTTTTTGTAATTTTTACTTCCCTGGTTGTATTGGTCACTACTTACCCCCTCTCTTTTCCCTCATGCTCACTTTGAAAAGCCTAGTCACCTCTGTACAAATTGAAGTTGGGGTCAGTTCACGCTGGACTCTTTTCCCTGTCATAATAGTATATTACTGATTAAAATATGTCCTTACCACTTTAACTAGGGTCTGGCTTTGTTCATCTTTAACATTTTTTTCCTATAATCATTACCTTTTTATTAAATAAATACCATCTGGTACATGGCAAAATGCCTAACGAAGCATAGTTTCCACCCAAAGAGATACGGATGGCCCTAACCTAACATCACCCATCATGGGCTGACATAGTTCAACAAATGTCTCCTTCTTCTTCCTAAGTGTATTGGTTAGGAGTGTGGGCTATGGAGACAGACCAGGTCCAAACCGTCCTTCTGCCACTTATAAACTGTGTGAGTTGGAATACTCTTACTTCACCTTATAGTCACTCAATGTATGAAATTGCCTTATGTATAAAATTGGGATTGTGCAGTACTTACTGTAGAAGACGAAACGTTTCTAAACAAATATGGCTTTGTGTTTTGGTCTTTACAAGGATAAATGGCCCTGAATACCAATATTTTAAAAATTCTACTGCAGAGATATTGGGATACCTGGCTCTCTGTGATCTTGGGAGATTGAAAGAACCACTCTGCGCTTCAGTTACCGCTTCTGTAAAAGGGGGAAAACAACCGTCCCTACGTCATGGGCTGCTGCTTTGAGAACTGAGTTAATACATAACCATTAGAACAGTGCGAGGCACACAATAACAGCTCACTAAATGCTAGCTGCTTTAAACAAATACTGACAATATGATATTTTTATAGTTTTATAGTTTACACATATGTTTAATAAAGCTTAATAGTCTTACAACTGAATCCTATTCATTAAATGTTAGATTTTGTGTATCATTAACTTTCACTATTAACCACTGTTGGATACCTAACTAATTATGAGAATATCTCAAAGTACTTGGAACAACTGATTTCAGGAAATACACCACCATTTCTGCACATGGCCAAACATAAAGCTGAGGTCCCATGCAGGATCCTGCCTTATCCTCACATACCTCCCGTGCACACCCACTTGCAGGCCCCTCCTGCCCTACCTCCAACAGGCCCTGTCCAGGCCACCCATCCTCTGCACACCACTGCAGCTCAGGGCCGATCCACCCTCGTCTCTCCCCTGGACCCTGCAAATTCTCCTAACGGTTATCCCCATAGCTATCCTGTCCCTGTCCAGTCCATTCCCCACACAGCAGCCAGAGTTGCCTTGAGAGCACGTGAATCAGAGCATGTCACTAGGGACCTTGCCTGTCTTGTTCTATGTGCTGTGTCCCTGGTGCCTAGTTCAGTGCTTCACATATAAATCTCTGAATAAATATTACTTACATGAAGGAACTGTTACCTATTTGACATATAGGAGCAGAGACAAATATTTAAGACTGAGGTACAGGAGAAGTTGACAAGGAAATTAGACATTAAAGGATTCAAAATTTTAAGAAGTGTTTGTTGCAAATCTGCAGCAGAGCTGTTTAAAATGGGATGAATACCAGAAACACCAGAGATGTTACTCAAAATGTAGACACCTCGCATTCTACCTCCCTGGTTTTGATTCAGCAGACCTGGGGTGGACCCAGGAATCTGGTATTTTTAACAAGACCCCAAGTGAGTTTAATGAAGTGCTCTGAGGATCCCACTTGGAGAAATCCTGACCCAAACAGCTAACATTTGTGTAGCATTAATTTAATGCCTACCATGCAGAGTTCTATGATATCTGGGGTGTATCTGTTAATGTTATTACTTGAAAGTGCACTGGTCCTTCCCTCCCACCTATGAGCACAGATTGCTTTCCCACATGGGCTCATACCTAAAGCCCACAATACTCCTGGGTGGTCAGAAACATTGAGTACTGTTATCCTGATGTATAGAAGACAATGGAGGGAAGGGTGGTGACTTACCTTACACTCTTGTTCCAGGAACCTGTCTAGTAGACTCGACATCACACTTGGTTCTTCTCTATTGGATCCTGCTCCTGGGACTCGAAGTCCACACCCTTCTCTGATGTTCCACTGTAAGGAGATAAGACAGCACATGAAATAGAGAGGAAAGAGAGATGAAGGGAAAGTACATGAAACACAGGGGAAGAGGTGAGGATGTTCTGCCTGCTCCCTCTCAGTTCACTGGAAGCTGTGCGGTGATGCTTTTCCTCTTCCCCAGCTCCATCACACAGCCCCCTCTGCACACACAGCAGTGACACTGAGGCTCACAGGTCATGGACATGTGCGCTTATCCCTGCTTATGTTACATGTCCAAGTACTCTCCCTGGAGGTCATGCTACTATGGTAATGCCAGAGGCATCATATTGACAGAATGAAGTAAGCAAAGTTGGAATGGGGAACTAACATTGCTGAGGGCCTAATAGGTGCCACACACTGAAGGCTGTAATTATCAGACTTTTTCTCTTCAGTTCCTCAAAGGGATGTTCTGAGGTGGGGATCATAATTTTCTTTCTACACATTAGGAGATACTCAGGTTTAGAGAACAAAGTACATGTTCAAAGAATTCTAAGGAGGTGTCAAATAGACACAGAAGCCAACTTAAAGCGACCTCTATTGGCCAATTCTGGGACATTTTGAGCATCAAAATAAATATAGCATCAGATGGTAGCCCTCTGAGCAAAATAGGAATCTATGAGTCATACTGATATAAATATTAAAACAGAGAGAAGAGAAAGCTCTACCTCCAGTCAAATTTCAATGAACAAACGGAAAGGAATGAGCAAATCAGAAAAGCAACACTTGACAACTATCATAGTAATAAATAATTCAGGTTAGAATTATAAAATGATGTTCAAGCTGTGCCAAATCCCACAGCAGTCACTGAGTCACCATGGTAACCATGCTGGCCAAGTGAAGCTGGAAAAAAAACGAACAACAACCACTGTGATTTGGTTCCAATTATGTGCTAGGAAGTTAACAGGACTGACATGACCACAGGATTAATCTCAAGTATTCCTTATAATAAAGATTCCTGGCAGCTTCCCCAATATACATACAAACGTACATGCTCATATACATACATGCTCTCTCCTTCTGTCTGTTTCACCACCTGATAACCCAGGAATTCATTGAGGAAGACTTGCTGGGGGACAGAAAAGAAGAACCCCACAATTAAATTGGTTCAATTCTAACCACACACATGAAGTTAAAAGCTACCGTAACTATTTTCTTTCAGTGGCTAATTTTTCTGGAGATGTCATGTAGAATTATCTCCATGACATTTTCCTGCCTAGCTTCAGCACATTGCCAATAACGTCTAAAAGCTGATATAGAAACACAGTCAAAAGCATGTTATGCATTAAGTAGCTTTTCCACCCTAGGGTAGCCTGTGCTTTCAACCAAAAAGTTCCTGCAATGGCTATTGTTAAGCATTTGGCTGCTGACAGTTCAGTGAAAATATAGTAATTGAAAACTGTATTTACAAAATAATGCTCTTTACAATAGCATCAAAAAGTCTGAAATACTTATGGATAATCTGTCCACAAATGTGCAAGGCCTGTACTGAACACTACAAACCATTGCTCAGAAAAATTAAAGAAGACTTAAATAAATGGAGAGACAACTGTCTTTAAGGGTCAGAAGATTCAGTACTGTTAAGATGGCATTTCTCCCCAAATTGATCTATATACTCAGTGCAATCCCAATAAAAATCTTAGAAAATATTTTTTAAAATAAATTTATGGGCCAATTCTGAAGTTCATGTGGAAATGCAGAGGCCATGAACTATGAAAAACAACTTTGAAAAAGAATAAGGTTGAAGGATGAACACTCCCAGATTTGAAGACTTACTATAAACCTACGGCAATCAAGGCAGTGTGGTATTGGAATCAAGGTAGATAAGCAGATTGAAGGAAAATAATAAAGAGTCCAAGAATAGATGCAAACATACATGGAAAACTGATTTTTGAAAAAGAGGCAAAGGCAATTCAGTGGAGAAATGATAAGTCTTATCAACAAATGGTGTTGGGACAAGTGGATATTATATACACAAATATAAACTGTGATGCACATATCACATTATACACAAAAGTCCACTCAAAATGGATCATAGACCCAAATATACTCTAAAGCTATCAACCTTCTAGACGAAATATAGGAGAAAAATCCTTGTGACCCTGGGTTAGGTGAAGATTTCATAAATGAGACACCGAAACTATAATCCATAAGTGAACTAATACATACACTGGACTTCTAAGTTAAAAACTGCCCTTCCTAAGATACTGGTGTGAGAATGAAAAGTCAAGGCACTGAGTGGGAGAAAATATGTGCGAATTACATATCTGACAAAGGACCTATATCCAGAATATAGAAAATCTATCAAAAGTCATTTAGGAAAACAAAGACACTATAATAAATAAATGGGGGAAATTTTTGAATAGAAATTTCACCAAAGAAGATATAGAATTAGCAAATAAGCACATGAAACTATGCTCAACAACATCATTAGGGAATTGCAAATTAAAACTACAATCTGATACCACTACATCCACATGAGAGTGGCTAAAATTAAAAAGACTGATCATCCCAAGCATTGGCAAGGTTGTGGAGGATGGAACTCTCACACACTCCTGGAGGGAATGAAAAATGGTGCAACCAGTTTGGCAGTTTCTTAACAATGTTCATCTTACATCTACCATATGATCCAGACACTGCACTCTTAAGTATTTACCTGAGGGAAAGAAAGCATATGTCCATGCAAAAACTAATACACAAATATTCACTGGAGGTATAATTAAAAAACAACAACAAATTTCAAACAAATTGCAGTATATCTGTATACTGGGATACTAGTCATCAATAAAAAAGAATGAACTATTGATACATGCAACAAAAGGGATAAATCTGAAATAAATAGGCTGAATGAAAGAAGCCAAACCAAAACCAATGAACTAAAAAAACCTTTATGATTCCATCTGAATAAAATTCCAGGATATGAAAACTAATCTATAGTGAGAGAAGTTCAGTGGTTACCTCGGTACACTGCAGAGGGAGGGGAGGGAGGCCAGGTAATAAAGAGCTGAAACTGTTATGTACTGGGAAAGTAAACGTAACTATATTTAAGAGTATTTGGTTATTTTAGCAGATTAATAAGACACTCTAAAGTAATTATTTAAAAATATAAATTCTTAAAACATATTTTAAACTTACATTTGGAAATTTTCTGCCTTCTTAAAACTTTTCATTATAGAATGGATAAAAACATGGCTTCCAGGGAAGAAACTATATTACAATCTCAAATCGCTAGGAAGACTTTCTAACCAAATGCATATTTCAACAACCACCTGATAGAAACATGGGAATCACTGAATAATATTTACCCAGTGAGAACAATTTAGGTATATTTATTCCAAATGCATGTTAAAGATCAAGTTCCTCCCTCAGACTGGACAAATAATTGCTTTCAGACAAAAGAAGACATTTCTAATGGACCTCAAGGGCTATTACAAAGCATGCAGCTGCTGATAGAATGGAGTTCCACCTGCTAAAACTTTTCTTCCATGATAAGATCAAAGTAGCTTCTCTACTTTTAGGCTAGTATGTGAACCTCACAGGAGCTATTCCACAGCATGCTTTTATCAGATCTGTGAACTCACTTGAGCCAGGCGGCATAACCAAATAAAGATGTGAACTGTTGGGTTCTCCTGAAGACTGTTGCCTTTGAATCTGGAGTAGAAGCTTCAGAAGCCATCAGGACACAGATCCTCAGAACCTGCCCCCTTCAGACACCTGATATGAGCAAGGCCATCGGCATGAGGAGCTGCACAGGGAGAGACAGATCCAGCAATTACCATGCTTTACTGGTGTAACTGTGTGCCCTGCACCGTGCTAAGCACTGGGTTAGTGACAATGACAGTGAAACAACTGGGTAGTGATCCTAACCACCAGAAGGTACAATGAGCTTCCCACCAGGGCCTTTTTCTTCTCCTTTCCTCATATGTCCCCTAAGAACAGAGTGGAAAAGGAATAAGAAGTGGCCTGAATTCATACAGACATTCATGCTCCTGCAATAACCACAGGACCATCGGCTTATTCACGTGTTATCGCTAAACGTTCACAGCGATCCTGTGGGGAAAGCACTGTTATCCCCATTTTACAGAGGGGAAAGCTGAGGCTTAGAGTCGTTACCTGTTTCACCTCCCGCGCCCCTGCCTTTAGAAGGAAAGTGGCTCCAGGACACCCCTGGAGCAGGACACCGCACCCACTGGGGCTGGGCGGGACCCCAATGGCTTTACCTACGAGACAGCGGAGGCACCAAGCCCCAAAGCGGGAAAGAGGTGACTTGGATGTGGATCCCTTTATCTCCCCACACCCCAGGGCGGCCCAGCCCGCACCTCACGGACCCACACTCTCAGCTGAGTCCCAAGAACCTGAAGGCGGAACCTGCTTCTCTCATCAAGCAGCGTCCGTCTGTATTAAAAAATCGTCACGGTCGCCATATTGACGTCAGGTTTCTATGGCAACCGCGAGGCGCAGGCTTGTTTCTCCACATTGGAAATGCCTCTACACAGCCATCCATCCACACCCTGGATTTCGCCGAAAGCAGAGTACCTTTGCTCTTCAGGCTGCCACCGGAGAAATAGAGGCACTAGACTGGGACCCGGGCGGTTGGCGAAATTCTGCCCACGTTGTTGTAACAAGGCATGTGCCTGTCGTCAGGAATTTTGTGTTAAAATGAGACAGGAAGGAAGTATCAGTATAACAAAACTCAGGGAGGTGTCCTAGGGTTTTTGAAGGTGAACTAGCCCTCAGAGGGTGAACGTGTAAAATCACAGGCCATGCTAAGCAGTTAGCCATCTGTGGCAGAAAACTAAGAGACTGACTGTAATCATGTGACTGAATGATCGAGGAACACACAAAATAAATGCCATTTAGGCAATTTGGGAATTATTTAAAGAAAGCAGGCCTAGAATATTATAGTTATTTAGTAGGCAGAAACTTAGTCAGTTGGACCATACATTGGTTTGTCCTGGGGAATTCTAATCCTCCATTCCTGTTAACTTCTTCTATATGACGGGGCATCCATGACCAAAACACTTCTAGACTCTCCATACACTCATTTCTTCTCTATCACAGGAACGACTTACCTGATTAGTGACACTGGAAGGAGAAACTAATTGCACAGCTCAGGCCCGCTCCCTTCAAAACTCTTGGTGGTGAGTTGCCCTTATGGAGCACATGTTCTGCTCTGCCCTCATAGGTGGGTCTTACAATTGGCCCACAGTTCTCTCCCCTTTCTGTGTCTTGCTGGCTCCCAATTATTCCTATGGTCTTGCTCCAAAATTCTTGGGCTTCTAAAGGCTTCCCCACCCCTAATACATCACTGCTCCACATCTGAGCTCTAAACCAATTAAGAAATATGAAAAAAGAATAAGAACAATATATCAACTTTACTCCTTATAAAAGTGATATTGAGAAAGTGGCTTAGATCTACAGGCACATTTCCTATTAATGAACCTAGAATCAGATAGACTTATCCACCCAGCAGTACTACACTGGAACTGTCACAAAGGTCAAGGACTACAGTGCATTATCTGTTGGCTGTCTGGTGGCTGTCAGCTCAGGGTGCTCTCAGTTCCTAGAGGCAACTCTAATTCCTTGTCATTGGACCCCTCTGTCTTTGAGCCAGCAACAGCACATTTATTTATTTATTTATTTATTTTTTAACATCTTTATTGGGGTACAATTGCTTTACAATGGTGTGTTAGTTTCTGCTTTATAACAAAGTGAATCAGTTATACATATACATATGTTCCCATATCTCTTCCCTCTTGTGTCTCCCTCCCTCCCACCCTCCCTATCCCACCCCTCCAGGCTGTCACAAAGCACCAAGCCGATATCCCTGTGCCATGCGGCTGCTTCCCACTAGCTATCTACCTTACTACGTTTGTTAGTGTGTATATGTCCATGACTCTCTCTCGCCCTGTCACAGCTCACCCTTCCCCCTCCCCATAACCTCAAGTCCGTTCTCTAGGAGGTCTGCGTCTTTATTCCTGCCTTACCCCTAGGTTCTTCATGACATTTTTTTTTCTTAAATTCCATATATATGTGTTAGCATACGGTATTTGTCTTTTTCTTTCTGACTTACTTCACTCTGTATGACAGACTCTAGGTCTATCCACCTCATTACAAATAGCTCAATTTCGTTTCTTTTTATGGCTGAGTAATATTCCATTGTATATATGTGCCACATCTTCTTTATCCATTCATCCGATGATGGACACTTAGGTTGTTTCCATCTCCGGGCTATTGTAAATAGAGCTGCAATGAACATTTTGGTACATGACTCTTTTTGAATTTCGGTTTTCTCAGGGTATATGCCCAGTAGTGGGATTGCTGGGTCATATGGTAGTTCTATTTGTAGTTTTGTAAGGAACCTCCATACTGTTCTCCATAGTGGCTGAACCAATTCACATTCCCACCAGCAGTGCCAGAGGGTTCCCTTTTCTCCACACCCTCTCCAGCATTTATTGTTTCTAGATTTTTTCATGATGGCCATTCTGACTGGTGTGAGATGATATCTCATTGTAGTTTTGATTTGCATTTCTCTAATGATTAATGATGTTGAGCATTCTTTCATGTGTTTGTTGGCAGTCTGTATATCTTCTTTGGAGAAATGTCTATTTAGGTCTTCTGCCCATTTTTGGATTGGGTTGTTTGTTTTTTTGTTATTGAGCTGCATGAGCTGCTTGTAAATTTTGGAGATTAATCCTTTGTCAGTTGCTTCATTTGCAAATATTTTCTCCCATTCTGAGGGTTGTCTTTTGGTCTTGTTTATAGTTTCCTTTGCTGTGCAAAAGCTTTGAAGTTTCATTAGGTCCCATTTGTTTAGTTTTGTTTTTATTTCCATTACTCTAGGAGGTGGGTCAGAAAGGATCTTGCTGTGATTTATGTCATAGAGTGTTCTCCCTATGTTTTCCTCTAAGAGTTTGATAGTTTCTGGCCTTACATTTAGGTCTTTAATCCATTTTGAGCTTATTTTTGTGTATGGTGTTAGGGAGTGATCTAATCTCATACTTTTACATGTACCTGTTCAGTTTTCCCAGCACCACTTATTGAAGAGGCTGTCCTTTCTCCACTGTACATTACTGCCACCTTTATCAAAGATAAGGTGTCCATATGTGCATGGGTTTATCTCTGGGCTTTCTATCCTGTTCCATTGATCTATCTTTCTGTTTTTGTGCCAGTACCATACCGTCTTGATAACTGTAGCTTTGTAGTATAGTCTGAAGTCAGGGAGCCTGATTCCTCCAGTTCCTTCTTTCGTTCTCAAGATTGCTTTGGCTATTCGGGGTCTTTTGTGTTTCCATACAAATTGCAAAATTTTTTGTTTGCAACAGCACATTTAATCTTTCTTGTACTTTGAATCTCTGACTTCTCCTCCTGTAAACAGCCAGAGAAAATTATCTGCTTTAAATGGCTTGTCTGATTAGGTCAGGCCCACACATATAGTCTCCATTTTGCAATATAACATACCATAATCATGGAATTGATATCTCTTCATATTCATTGGTTCCACCCACACTCAAAGGTGAGGGGATTATACAAGTCTGAGAATCATTGGAGATCATCTTAGAATCCTGCCTACCACGTGGAGCTTCAGACCAAAAAATGTGCAACCTTTAATCAGTGATATCCAGCTTTAAACTGAGTTTTCTGACCCAAAGCTCAGGCTACTGGTATAGAACATCATATTGTTAGGGCTGAGGCCAGAACAAAGGGAGTGCCTCAAACGAGGTTCTATAGTCAGGGATATGTCTGGTCTCCTGACTCCAATTTCCTCTCCAGCATCCACATTATTTTGCTCTGTACTATCTCTTCTACCTCAGAATCATTGGGAAACTTCTCTTCCTTTAGTGTCAAACTAGATGATAAACTAAGGGGACAGGAAAGCATACACTTTAACAGGAGACAGAATGGTGATTTTCTTCTCTTTCCCCAACTTCCACAAGTAACTCATCCCATAATTCATAACTGGCACTAAAGCTAATACATTATGATATATTTCAGCTCTTGCTACTACCTTTCCAAATGCTCTTTATGGCAGTAGTGCTCTTTGGATTAGGATAATTTCACCTCCTCTCTGGGAGGGAGGAGCCCGGTGGGCCAGAACTGATATGTGATACCATAATCTGGTTGAAGTCTTACTATGTCCCATATGTACTTTACAGGTTTTCTCACTTACAGTCCAGGACAGCACTGTGAGAAAGGTATCATGATAAGTCACAGATAACCAAGCTCAGGCTGACAGAGCCTATGTCACCTTTTCAGATAAATGGCAGGATGGGGTGAGGTCCCATCTCTTTCCCTCCCCACAGTATGACCAGGAGCTTCCCATTTAGAAGATGATAGTTTTACACTTCCCCAGTATTGTGCCCTCATGGGTACACACTCAACAACTTCTCTTGTTGAGGAAGATCATAGATGATTAAATACTGCTCCTTGGACCAAGATGCCTAACGGTGGGGTCACACAGATTGGCTGGTCCCTGAGATCACTCCCAGGCTCACTGATCCCACCCCACTGACATCAGGCTTGGGCATGTGACTAGATGTGGCCAAATATAAGAGGAAATCAAATATGCCCCTTGAGTGGAAGTGTTAAGAACCATTGAGAGGTTCCATCAGTACTCTTTTTTCCCTCTGCCTCAGAATGTCCCAGATTTCTTGTAAAGTAGTTTCACTCATCTAATCTTTCAGTAACACTAGGATATGAGAATTTAAATGATGACAGGAATGCTTGTGAAGAGAGAAGCTAAATGGCTTATACCCAAATTTGGCCTGATAGAAGATCAATTCAAATCTTATGCCCTAAAACTGAGTCAAAAGCCAGGAGAAGTTACGCATCTTAGCCAGGGTCGTACAGAAAATAGTTAGGGACCAACATTTCCTTCCTTTTGCTCCATTGCTTTCTCCAGAACACCCATCATCATGCTTGTGCTTCTCTGGGTGTTTATGTTTACTGAGCCACAAGATGAACTCACATACCCAGTTAGTGGGCATTCCTGATGTTAACTCTCCAAGAGGGCCTCATAAGAGCTCAGTAAAGGTACACTGATTCCATGGAAATGGGGTGACAATTTTTCCCCTAGCCCACCTCCATTAGACAACTTTACAACACAAAAGTGGCACCAACTCTTAGACACTAGGTGGGTCTGTGTGAGTTATATTCCTTCTTGTTGTCATAGTTCCAGAAGCTCTTTAGGACATAGTTATGCTGTTTAGGGCTATGTAGTTTAGGTTAAAGTAATCTTGGAAGCAGAAGTGAGGAAGTGGGGTAGGAAGGAAACTAACACTTCAAGGGCCTACTACTGGCCAGACAGTGTGTTAAGAACTCTACATACTGTTTTTATAACTTCTTACAATTGTTCTGTAAGTTAAGTATCAGTATTCCCGTTACAACTCATTCCTCCTCCAAGGCACACTCTACCGAGGCTCAGAGAGGTTAAATACATTTTCCAAGGACACACCTGATAAGAGGCAGCATAGTTATTCTAATCCAGGGTTGTTGGGTTCTACGCTGAATCTGTGCACATAGGGTGGGTAGTAACGTTTACCTTGCTCTAGAGCAGGTTTTCTCAACCTCAGCACTGTTGACACTTTGGGTCAGAGAACTCTTTGTTGTGAAGGCTGTTCTATGTATTGTGGGATGTTTAGCCTCTACCCACAAGATTTCAGTAGCACCCCCAGTTGTGACTACCAAAAATGTTTTCAGACATTTCCACATGTCTCCTGGAGCTGGGGAACAAAATCACCACCATTTGAGAACTACTGCTCTAGATACACATTTCTGACAGGTAATTGGATACATGGGTCTGGAGACTAGAAAAAAGTCCTGAGATGAAGACAAGATTTATAGGCTGAATGGGGCCTGGCATGTAGTAGATGCCCCATAAATATTTGTTAAATAAATGCAAATGGCTTATAAAATTGAGAGTCGTCAAGCCTTTTTATATCCTTATACCAGTTCTACAAACTGAAGTAGGATCATTCTTATAAACTTTATCAAAATCTGCATTTTCAACCCAACATTTATTGCTTAGCTTTTGTTTCCCTTTGTAAAAGTAATGTATTTGAGATGGAAGAACATGTCTAAGTGAGTTACACTACCACCAGGTAAATCCAGAGCCAGAACTCAACATTAAGATGGTGGAACAAGAGACTGAAGGTCCAGTGTAGCCTATATTTCTGTGACAGACGCCATGCTAACTACTTTAATGACATTAACATATTTGATCTTCACAACAGCCTTTAAGGTTTTATCACCATTTATGGATCAGAAATTCAAGGCATGGAGAGGTTAAGGAACTTGTCTAGGTCACACGGTTAGTAGGAGACAGAGGAAGCGCCCTTCCCAGGACTGTATGGTATTAAAGCCCATTGATATTAACCACAAAGGTATCCTACCATGCATCAACAGATATCTCTAAAGCCTTGCCCAGGGTCTGGAACTCAGTGACTTTTTAACTGAATTGAACTTAGATATAGTGACTGAATGTAGAATTCTTCTGAGCCTGCAGCATGACTCTTAAAATAATTCCTTGAACTTACATGGAAAAATATCTCCCTTCTAGAAACTCAAAGTATTTTTCTGAATAGAAATAACTTTATTCTCTGGCCCAGACCTAGCTGGCTGGGAGAAGAGGCTGGTGTGATCCTCTTTGACAGGTGAGACCACCTCCTCTTTGGGCAGTGACTTACCCAAGGTCATCCCAGAGTTTTGAGGTGAGGTCTGCCCCCGGGACCCAGGGAGATCTCCTGGATGGTACTGTAGGGTCCTGTACAAAATACACAGAAATAGTTTTTGATGCTATGCAGCACCCTACCTTTCAAAGGTTCAATGGAAAAGTATTTTCTTGAAGTTATCTGCAGCCAGAAGTAAGGGAACATGACAGCACATGGAATGAGAACAAACAGGATGATGACTTTCTTCCTTTTCCCCAGCTTCTCCAGGGGAGGAGAGCAGAAAACAGCAGGTTTTCCAGGGGCTCTCTCTTTACCCCCTTTCTTACCCCTTTGCTCCAGCCCAGCCCTTTGTGACATTAGAGTAATGTAGACAGAAGCCAGGAACCTGGGGTGCCCTGACAGTGGGGACAGAAAGATGGGAGGTGCCTGACAACCAGAATGGTACATCAGGAAACACAGGTACTGAAGCCCATGCCATGGCCATTGGTTCATCCATCAAGCTCTCAGTTTCCACCTGTTTGTTTGCAGTGCCATCACTCTACCCCAAAGCAATGAAGCTCACACATAACACAAATATGTATTTTCCAAGTGAGACTAAGAGGAGTGAAGTGACTTACAGACATGAACAGGAAGGTCTCCTGTCTCTCTTGATCCAGTGTCCAGTGTCCTGTCTGGCAGACAAGTGGCTTTGATCTCACCCTTCAGGATCTCAAAGAAATCACTCTTCTCTCATGTGAAACAAGGAAATAAGGGGACAGGAAAACATGGGAAACACGGGAAACAGAGTCAGTGGTGAGTTCATTCCCTTACCCCAAACTCCATTCATGGGGCACATGACTCAGTTGAATGGAAATGGTGCAAACACCTTTTTTCCCCAGCCCTCAAGGCACTTATTCCACTGCATGAAACGGCGTTGACTCACAGTCAAAATGGAAACGTGTGTATTTTCCTTCTTCTCTCCACATGCTCTCCAGATCATGCTGCCCCTCAAATATATTCACATCTGTAGTTCACCCTCTCTTGCCCCCTCCACTACTAGTAGGGTAAAGCTCCACCAGATTCCTGACTCTCAGCAGATCTGTCCTCAAAAATTGTGAGTCCCTCTTCCTTTTTCCTTTGAATGTATGGCTCGGCTTCCGTCTTCACAGGCCCATTGAGGCTGGAAGGGAATGGGACCAAGGCCCTACGTCACACGGTGACTGTACCGTCCTCACATTCCCAGGGTGCTGGATGCCTCCTGATGAGCATCTTTCTGATCCCGGTGGATCACTCCAGGAGAGCAGGGAGGTGGCAGGATCCTCCTTTGGAAGAAAGCTGTTTCTAGGCAAGAATTATAACTCAGAGGTTGTATTCAGTTCCATCAGTTTTAGACATGGAGAGAGTCACAGAGTAAGGTTGTTCATGTGGTAGATTCTTTTAAAGGAATTAATTTAGGCCTCCTGGCAAAGTGAAGGGAGCTGCCTCTGATGAGAGCCAGGCAAAGGGCTTCTGAGAAATGACCTCCTCTCCCTGAGACTAATTGGGGAGGAGGGTGGATGAGGTCTTTCCTTGAGGGCCCTGGGGGACAAAGAACCCCATGTCTAGCATAATCCACCCAAAACAAGAGTAAGGATTTATAGTGAAGCCCAGAAGGAGATAACTACATGTGACAAACAGTGGCTGGACACTTTTGATGAGTGCTACAACATTTCTTTTCCCACCCCATATACTGGCAGAAAAGAATCACAAGTCATTTTTTCAGTACGAAATGGGAAACACCAAATAAATTAGTCAGTGAATAAAGTTTCTAGGAAAACTAGCAGTAGCTCCTCCACCCAAGGCTGAACTGGCAACCAAGACTCTGATAAGCAGCTCTGCATGCTAGGGTAATAATGGAAGTTTCAGAGGAGAAAAAAAAGAGGCAGGTAATAATGGAGCCACCCCGTTGCCAGGTCAACAGACACTGAACTGCTCTGGCCAGCCTCCCTTTAAGCCTCTTGCCCAAATCACCCATCACTGTGAACTTAGACTGAGTGAAAGAGGAGACGACAACCCAGAGAGTTTGTGACTGTGGGACAGCTCCTCTTCCAACACTTTAAAATTATGGACTCCTTGCTGTTGGCAGAGTGAAGAGAGGGCCTTCTCTGAGTGAAAATCTGTCCATCACAATGGGTGGTTGGTCAGACATGATTCCCTATCACTTTTTCATGTTGCAGCTGATTCTCTCTCTTCTGCTCCTCATCATATTAGTGTCCCACAGGGCTTTTCAAATGTGGAAACAACTTCGGACAACTTAACTCCAGGAGATTCAGCCTCTCTAAGATGAAAGATTCTCAAACTCCATTGGTGTCTGCAGCTCTCAGAAGAAAAGAACAAAGAACAGGCTGAAAGAGAAGATCATGTAGTCCATTACCATCACCTTTTGGTATTGAATAGCTGGCTCTGGCTTTGCTCAAAGAACCAGGGATCTCCACGCCATGTGACATAAGAGCAGAAAACATAAAGATCAGCAAATATGCCTCTGTATATTTTTGTTATTATCTCCTGAAGTTTCTCATTTTGTACAGGTTTTGTAAGTAGCCTTTACTGTAAATATCCTATACTATGTGACAGGGATTGTGTTAAGTGCTCTACTTGCATCATCTAATCCTCAGCACAGGTCTCTGAGGTAGGTACCACTTTTATACCTGTTTTACCGAAGAGGAAGTAGAGGCTGAAGGGGTTTGTCTGCAGCACCAGCTAATTATAAGTGGCAAGGCTGGGACTCAAACCCACACCATATGACCCCCAGACACTCACTCTCCCCTTTGATGTTCCCTGGTGGGCATAGAGTGTGACAGTCCTTTGTGGTCCTGGGTGAACAACTTGGTGAGATGGAATGATTTCTCCTGGCTACTTCAAATTTCCCCTAGCTTAACATGAAGTCCTTTGAGGCTATAGGCTGGTGGAGAGTCAACACAACCAAGCCTCTTAACATTTCATAAGTAGCCTGATGACACACTTGTATAGAATAGAGGAATCCTTTACACGTCAGCAAATAATGGTCTTCTTTTATTTTTTGAATATATTCTTCTTTGAAACACATTTCTTTGCAAGTTCATGTGGGAGTTATTTAAAAGATAACAAAATGTAGGTTCCTTGGGATATTCTACAATATATAGGCAATCATGCATGTCATCTGCAAATAGGGACAGTTTTATTTCTTCCTTTATTTCTTCTTTTCTAATTTGTATGCTTTTCATTCCATTTTCTTGCCTTCCTGCAATGGCTAGAACTCCCAACACTATGTTTAATAAGAGTGAAGAGAGCAGACATTCTTGTCTTGCACCCTGTCTTAGGGGGAAAGTATTCAGTCTTTCAGCATTAAGTACAGTGTTATCTGTAGGTCACTGTCAATACTCTGTATAAAGTGGAGAAAGTTTCCCTCTATTCTTTTTTTTTTTTTTTGCGGTACGCGGGCCTCTCACTTTTGTGGCCTCTTCCGTTGCAGAGCACAGGCTCCGGACGCGCAGGCTCAGCGGCCATGGCTCACAGACCCAGCCGCTCCGCAGCATGTGGGATCTTCCTGGACCGGGGCACGAACCCACGTCCCCTGCATCTGCAGGCGGACTCTCAACCACTGCGCCACCAGGGAAGCCCCAGTTACCCTCTATTCTTAACTTAGAGTTTTTAATCATGAAAGGGTTTGGAATTTATCAAATGCCTTTTTTTTAGTTTATTTATTATTATTGTTATTTTTATTATTTTTGGCTGCGTTGGGTCTTTGTTGCTGTGCACGGGCTTTCTCTAGTTGTGGTGAGTGGGGGGCTACTTTTTGTTGCGGTGCCCAGGCTTCTCATTGTGGTGGCTTCTCTTGTTGCGGAACATGGGCTCTAGGCGTGCGGGCTTCAGTAGTTGTGGCATGCGGGCTCAGTAGTTGTTGCTTGCGGGCTCTAGAGCACGGGCTCAGTAGTTGTGGCGCACGGGCTTAGTTGCCCTGCAGCATGTGGGATCTTCCGGACCAGGGCTTGAATCCATTTCCCCTACATTGGCAGGCGGATTCTTAACCACTGCGCCACCAGGGAAGTCCCTCAAATGCTTTATATGCATTAATTGAAATGATATATATTTTTTATTTGGTGGATTACATTGGTTGATTTTTGAATGTTGAATCAGCCTTGCATCCCTAAAATAAACACCACTTGGTCATGGCATGGACACATCTACACCCCACATATTTTGATATATTATGTTCTTTTTTTTTTTTTTTTTTTTTGCAGTATGCGGGCCTCTCACTGCTGTGGCCTCTCCCGTTGCGGAGCACAGGCTCCGGACGCACAGGCTCAGCAGCCATGGCTCACGGGCCTAGCCGCTCCGTGGCATGTGGGATCTTCCCGGACCGGGGCACGAACCCGTGTCCCCTGCATCGGAAGGTGGGCTCTCAACCACTGCAACCACCAGGGAAGCCCGATATATTATGTTCTTATTACTCAGGTCAAAGTATTTTATAATTCTCTTTGTGAGGTCTTCATTGATCCATGGATTATTTATAATCATGTTGTTTAAAATTCAAGTATTAGAGGATATTCTGATATATTCCTGTTATTCATTACTAACTTAATTCAGCTGCCAGCAGTGACCATACTCTGTATGATTTTAATCCTCAAATTTTTTTAAACTTGTCTGTCTTAAGAATATGGTTGAATGTTTTTGAATATTCCATGTTTACTCAAAAATACTTATTCTGCTGTTGTTGGTTGGTTGAAATTTGTTCTACAAATTTCAATTAGGTCAAGTTAATAGTGTTGTTCAGGTTTTTTTTTAATTGATAGGCTTAATTTTTTTAGAGCAGTTTTAGGTTTACACAAACAGTAAATCAAAAGTACAGAGTTCCCATACACACCTTCTGCCCCCAACAGTTTCCCTAATATTAGCATCTTGCATTAGAATGGTACATTTGCTACAACTGATGAGCCGCTATTTTTTTCATTTTATTATTTTATTTTTTATTGAGAGATAATTGACATTTAACATTATATTACTTTCAGGTGTACAACAATGATTATATGTATATACTGCAAAATGTCCACCACGATAAGTTTAGTTAACATCTGCTGATGAACCAACCAATATTGATGCATTATTATTAACTAAAGTCCAGAGTTTATATGAGTCCACTCTTTGTATTGTACATTCTATGAGTTCTGACAAACGTATAATGACATTTATCCACCATTGTAGTATCATACAGGATACTTTCAGTACCCTAAAAATCCGCTGTGCTCCACCAGTGCATCCTTGCTTTCTTCTCCCTGGTCCCTGGCAACCACGGATCTTTTTACTGTCTCCATAATTTTGCCTTTTCCAGAATGTCATATAGTTGGAATCATACAGTATGGAGCCTTTTCAGTTTGGCTTCTGTCACTTAGAAATATACATTTAAGTTTCCTCCATGTCTTTTTGTGGCTTCATAGCTCATGTAGTTTTATTGTTGAATACTGTTCCATTTATAGATGAACCACAGTTTGTTTATCCATTCACCTGTTGAAGGACATCTTTGTTGTGTCCACACTTTGGCAATTATAAACTACTACAAATATTTGTGTGCAGATTTTCATGTGTTAATGTTCAGGATTTTATATCCTTAATTTTTTGTCTACTTGCTCCATCAATTATTGAGAGAGGAGCATTGAAATCTACAACTATAATTTCAGATTTGTCTATGTATCTTTTCAGTGTTAGGATTTGCTCAAGCATTTTGAAGCATATTATTGGGTGCAGCATATTTAGGATTTCTATGACCTCTTGATGAATTAATCTTTCTATCATTATAAAAATGTCTTTGTTTTTCTGAATATTGCTTGTTCTAAAGTATACTTTGTCTAATGTTAACATAACCACAAGCCTTTCTTGTGATTAGAGTTTTTCTTAATATACTTTTCTACCCATTGAATTTAGCCTATTTGTGTCTTTATATTTAAAGTCTATTTCTTTTTTTAAGATTTTTTTTGATGTGAACCATTTTTTAATGTTTTTATTGAATTTGTTACAATATTGCTTCTGTTTTATGTTTGGGTTTTTTGGCTGTGAGGCATGTGGGATCTCAGCTCCCCGACCAGGGCTCGAACCCGCAACCCCTGCACTGGGAGGCAAAGTCTTAACCACTGGACCACCAGGGAAGTCCCTAAAGTCTATTTCTTGTAGAGCAAATATTTGAGTCTTGCCTTTTCATCCAGTCAGACAAGCAAGCCTTTTAATTGGAGTGTTCATAACACTTACGTTTAATGTAATTTTCAACAAAATTTGGTTCAAATTTGATATTTTGCTATTTGTTTTCTATTTGATTGTGTCTCTTTTTAAATTTTTCCTCTTTTCTTGCCTTCATTTGGATTACTTGAACATTTTTAGTAATTTATGTCATCTCCTCTGTTGGCTTGTTAGTACACTTTATTTTTACTAGTTTCTGTGGAATTTGCGTAATGTATTTTTAACTTCTTACTATCTACTTTCGAATACTGATTTAGCAATTCACATATGAATGTAAGAATCCTACAATAATCATATTCCATTTTCTTCTCCCTTATTTTGGTATTTTTGTCATATATTTTACTGGTGTATATCATATAAATTCCATAATGTATTTATCTTATATTAGTTTTTTGGGGTTTTTTGTTTGTTTGTTTGTTTTTTGAGGTACGCGGGCCTCTCACTGCTGTGGCCTCTCCTGTTGTGGAGCACAGGCTCCGGACGCGCAGGCTCAGTGGCCATGGCTCATGGGCCCAGCCGCTCCGCTGCACATGGGATCCTCCCGGACCGGGGCACGAACCTGTATCCCCTGCATCGGCAGGTGGACTCCCAACCACTGCGCCACCAGGGAAGCCCAATCTTATATTAGTTTTAAAATAATCTTTTAAAAATATTTAAAACTGAGAAAAATTATATTTACTTACATATTCACCATATTTAGTGTTCTTTAGTTCTTTGCCCAGATTCAGTGTTCCATCTGGCATCATTTTCCTTTAGTCTGAAGTACATTTTTAAAAATACTTTTTATATTGCTAGTCTACTGGCAACAAACTCTCTCAGGCTTTGTTGAATACTGAAGTATTTTATCATTATTTTCAAGGATATTTAAATAGACATCAAATTCTAGTATGACAGTTTTTTTTTTAAGCACTTCAAACATGACTTTCCCTTGTATTCTGGCTTACACTATTTCTGATAAGTAATCCATACATAGTGACTTTTACCTTTGTTTTTCTTTCTGTTTCTTTGTCAACTTCTCCAGCTGCTGTTAAGATTTTCTTTTTATTACTAGTTTTCAGATATTTTGTCATTATATGCTTTGGTGTGGCCTTATTTGTTTTTATCCTGCTTGGCTTCATTGAGATTCTTGAATCTCTGAGTTTTTAGTTTTCCTTAAATTTGGGAAATGTTCTGCCATTATTTTTTCAAATATTTTTATTGTTCCCTAACCGTATATATATATATATATATATATATATATATATATATATATATATATTAGACATCTTGGTATTGTCCCACAGATCACTGAGGAAACTCTTAGTTTCTATTGCTAGGCCAGCCAACTCAATGACCTTTTATTTTGCAGTGTCGAGTCTACCATTAACCTCAATGAATAAAATTTTCATTCAGAAATTGTATTTTTAAATCTCTCAAAGCTTCACTTGGTAGCCTTTATGTCTTCTATTTAACTCCTTATTATATTAATATTTTCCTTTAAATCCTTGGGAACATTTATAATAGCTCTTTAAAGTCTTTGGATGTTAACCTCAACTGAGATGCTGCTATAATTTCTGGGCTGTTTATATTGACTATTTTTCCCTCTTGATTATTGGTCATATTTTCCTACTGTTTTTGTATTGCTAGAAAGTTTTTATTAAATGCTGGACATTGTGAATTTTATGTGGTTGAATATCGGGATTGCTTTCTTCCTTTAAAGGGTGCAGGATTTTGTTCTAGTAGGCAGATCATCTTAACTCTTTTGAGGCTTATCTTTAAATTTTATCAGGCATGTTTACGGTACGTTTTACTCTAGGGTTATTTTATTACTAATACTAAAATATTTTCCTTCCGAGGACTCTACTGAATGCTCCCAGTATTCAGGAGGACTCTGCAATTTGGCTGATGACAACTGAATGATTTCCCACCTGTGCAAGCTCTGAAAATGTTTCAACCTGCAGCTCCCCAGTTATTCAACAGTTGTTATTTGCTGGGTTCTATATATGTGATAAGGTCAAATATGTTAAGAATTTTGTAAAATCTTTGAGGTCCTTACTGATAATTTTTGAAAACACTATTAGTTACCAAAAAAATATCCCTTGTATTATTCTTTCTCACTATAATTATGAATTTTTCTACTTGTCCTGGTATTCTGATTTATATTTTTTGCTTTATGCCTTTAGGTGCATATAAATAAAGGATTAGGATACCATCTGGTGGATTGATCTTTTCTCTTTATTAAGTGTCCCTCTTTATCTATACAAGTGAGTGTCCATTGCCTTGAATTCTACCTTGTTTGATATTTTAAAAGTGGTACCAGAATTCTTACAGATACAATTTGCATAATATACCTTTCAACATTCTCTTGGTTCCACCCTTTCTCTGTTCTTATATTCAACGTGAATCTTATATAACCATCTTATAGTTTTATTTTACTGGAATACTGAGAGGCCGAGTTGAGATTTAGACCCAATTAGAAGTGACAAGTTCCAACACCTGGACTCTTAGAGCCTGAGCTGTATTGCTTCCCTGAATATTGCAAGTCCTCTCTCTTCTTGGTCTCCATGCTCTCCTTAGCTGATCCCATTCACTTCTGCAGTTGTCACTACAATTCCACATGTCTAGCCCAAACTACTCTTTGGCCCTACAGACTTTTATTCAATTCTCTAGTGGAACTTTCCTCCTGAATGTCCCAAACTTACCTCAGTCTCAACAGGTCCAAAATTTGTTCCACCATTAATCAAGATTAACACTGTTTCTCTGTCCCAGGCTTCCAGCTCAGTGATGTTCAAGCTGCAATGCTGGCTCTGGTCACAAAGGTGACCCTTTACTTTTTAAGTTTCTTCAATAGACATCCAAGTTTTGCTAAAAGAGAAAAATAAATCTGTCCTTATTTTTAAAAACAAGTTAGGAGATATTATCTACCACACAGTACCCATTCAGTTCAGTTTTGAAAATGTATATGAATCAAAGAGATTGACAAAGTCTACTTGGCACGTTCTTTCCCACAAAATATGCATTCGTACAACAAATGCCTATCTTCACGCATTGCTGACAGGTGACTTAATTTTCTCCTGGAAAGCTTTTCTCTGTGTCCTTGCTTCTACTTCTTCATAGTTTCTGCTCTCCCCTAATTTCATCTTCCTCACAAGTTGGACTTAACATGATTACCTCTCCAGTCAGAGACTCCCATTGTTTTCCTTTTTGCTTCCCAACATCGATTGCCTGATTATCTCTACTATGCCCAGTTTTATTCAATGCGAGAGAAAATACAATTCCTCTTAGAATAAACAGTGGGATTAGGATTTGCTGTTACTAAAATATGTTTCAAAACAACAAGATTTTAAAATTATATTTAAGAAAATAGGTGGCTGTCTCTAGGTGTTCCTTAACTCCTTGGACTTAACATGATTACCTCTCAAGTCCTCAATCTTAGGGACTCCTTTTTTTTTTTTTTTTTCAGTACACAGGCCTCTCACTGTTGTGGCCTCTCCTGTTGCGGAGCACAGGCTCTGGACGCGCAGGCTCAGCGGCCATGGCTCATGGGCCTAGCCGCTCCGCGGCATGTAGGATCTTCCCGTACCGGGGCACGAACCCGTGTCCCCTGCATCGACAGGTGGGCTCTCAACCACTGATCCACCAGGGAAGCCCTAGGGACTCCTTTTTTTTCCTTTTGCTTTTTTTCCTTTTTGGTTCCCAACATCGATGGCCTGAATTTCTCTACTATGCCTAATTTTATTCAATGTGAGGGGAAACCCGTCTCCGTTTAGAGGAAACAATAGGGGCTTCCCTTGTGGTGCAGTGGTTGAGAGTCCGCTTGCTTTCACCAATGGACAGATCATCCAAAATGAAAATAAATAAGGAAACATAAGCTTTAAATGATACATTAAACAAAATGGACTTAATTGATATTTATAGGACATTCCATCCAAAAACAACAGAATATACATTTTTCTCAAGTGCTCATGGAACATTCTCCAGGATAGATCATATATTGGGTCACAAATCAAGCCTTGGTAAATTTAAGAAAATTGAAATTGTTTCAAGTATCTTTTCCGACCACAACACTATGAGACTAGATACCAATTACAGGAAAAGATCTGTAAAAAATACAAACACATGGAGGCTAAACAATACACTACTAAATAACCAAGAGATCACTGAAGAAATCAAAGAGGAAATCAAAAAATACCTAGAAACAAATGACAATGGAGACATGATGACCCAAAACCTATGGGATGCAGCAAAAGCAGTTCGAAGAGGGAAGTTTATAGCAATACAAGCCTACCTTAAGAAACAGGAAACATCTCGAATAAACAACCTAACCTTGCACCTAAAGCAATTAGAGAAAGAAGAACAAAAAACCCCCAAAGTTAGTAGAAGGAAAGAAATCATAAAAATCAGATCAGAAATAAAGGAAAAAGAAATGAAGGAAACGATAGCAAAGATCAATAAAACTAAAAGCTGGTTCTTTAAGAAGATAAACAAAATTGATAAACCATTATCCAGACTCATCAAGAAAAAAAGGGAGAAGACTCAAATCAATAGAATTAGAAATGAAAAAGGAAAAGTAACAACTGACACTGCAGAAATACAAAAGATCATGAGAGATTACTACAAGCAACTCTATGCCAAAAAAATGGACAACTTGGAAGAAATGGACAAATTCTTAGAAATGCACAACCTGCCAAGACTGAATCAGGAAGAAATAGAAAATATGAACAGACAAATCACAAACACTGAAATTGAAACTGTGATTAAAAACCTTCCAACAAGCAAAAGCCCAGGACCAGATGCTTTCACAGGCGAATTCTATCAAACATTTAGAGAAGAGCTAACACTTATCCTTCTCAAACTCTTCCGAAATATAGCAGAGGGAGGAACACTCCCAAACCCATTCTACGAGGCCACCATCACCCTGATACCAAACCCAGACAAGGATGTCACAAAGAAAGAAAACAACAGGCAAATATCACTGATGAACATAGATGCAAAAATCCTCAACAAAATATTAGCAAACAGAATCCAAAAGTACATTAAAAGGATCATACACCATGATCAAGTGGGGTGTATTCCAGGAATGCAAGGATTCTTCAATACACGCAAATCAATCAACGTGATACACTATATTAACAAATTGAAGGAGAAAAACCATATGATCATCTCAATAGATGCAGAGAAAGCTTTTGACAAAATTCAACACCCATTTATGATAAAACCCTGTAGAAAGTAGGCATAGAGGGAACTTTCCTCAACATAATAAAGGCCATATATGACAAACCCACAGCCAACATCATCCTCAATGGTTAAAACCTGAAAGCATTCGCACTAAGATCAGGAACAAGACAAGGTTGCCCATCTCACCACTCTTATTCAACATAGTTTTGCAAGTTTTAGCCACAGCAATCAGAGAAGAAAAGGAAATAAAAGGAATCCAAATCAGAAAAGAAGTAAAGCTGTCACTGTTTGCAGATGACATAGTACTATACATAGAGAATCCTAAAGATGCTACCAGAAAACTACTAGAGCTAATCAATGAATTTGGTAAAGTAGCAGGATACAAAATTAATGCACAGAAATCTCTGGCATTCCTATACACTAATGATGAAAAACCTGAAAGTGAAATCAAGAAAACACTTCCATTTACCATTGCAACAAAAAGAATGAAATATCTAGGAATAAACCTACCTAAGGAGACAAAAAACCTGTATGCAGAAAATTATAAGACACTGATGAAAGAAATTAAAGATCATACAAATAGATGGAGAGATATACCATGTTCTTGGATTGGAAGAATCAACATTGTGAAAATGACTCTACTACCCAAAGCAATCTACAGATTCAATGCAATCCCTATCAAACTACCACTGGCATTTTTCACAGAACTAGAACAAAGAATTTCACAATTTGTGTGGAAACACAAAAGACCCCGAATAGCCAAAGCAATCTTGAGAACAATAAACGGACCTGGAGGAATCAGGCTCCCTGACTTCAGACAATTCTACAAAGCTACAGTAATCAAGACAGTATGGTACTGGCACAAAAACGGAAAGATAGATCAATGGAACAGGATAGAAAGCCCAGAGATAAACCCACGCACCTATGGTCACCTTATCTTTGATAAAGAAGGCAGGAATGTACAGTGGAGAAGGGACAGCCTCTTCAATAAGTGGTGCTGGGAAAACTGGACAGGTACATGTAAAAGTATGAGATTAGATCACTCCCTACCACCATACACAAAAATAAGCTCAAAATGGATTAAAGACCTAAATGTAAAGCCAGAAACTATCAATCTCTTAGAGGGAAACATAGGCAGAACACTCTATGACATAAATCACAGCAAGATCCTTTTTGACCCATCTCCTAGAGAAATGGAAATAAAAACAAAACTAAACAAATGGGACCTAATGAAACTTCAAAGCTTTTGCACAGCAAAGGAAACCATAAGCAAGACCAAAAGACAACCCTCAGAATGGGAGACAATATTTGCAAATGAAGCAACTGACAAAGGATTAATCTCCAAAATTTATAAGCAGCTCATGCAGCTCAATAACAAGAAAACAAACAACCCAATCCAAAAATGGGCAGAAGACCTAAATAGACATTTCTCCAAAGAAGATATACAGACTACCAACAAACACATGAAAGAATGCTCAACATCATTAATCATTAGAGAAATGCAAATCAAAACTACAGTGAGATATCTTCTCACACCAGTCAGAATGGCCATCATCAAAAAATCTAGAAACAATAAATGCTGGAGAGGGTGTGGAGAAAAGGGAACCCTCTGGCACTGCTGGTGGGAATGTGAATTGGTACAGCCACTATGGAGAACAGTATGGAGGTTCCTTACAAAACTACAAATAGAACTACCATATGACCCAGCAATCCCACTACTGGGCATATACCCTGAGAAAACCATAATTCAAAAACAGTCATGTACCAAAATGTTCATTCCAGCTCTATTTACAATAGCCTGGAGATGGAAACAATCTAAGTGTCCATCATCAGATGAATGGATAAAGAAGATGTGGCACATATATACAATGGAATATTACTCAGCCATAAAAAGAAACAAAATTGAGCTACTTGTAATGAGGTGGATGGACCTAGAGTCTGTCATACAGAGTGAAGTAAGTCAGAAAGGAAAAGACAAATACCGTATGGTAACACATATATATGGAATCTAAGAAAAAAAAATGTCATGAAGAACCTAGGAGTAAGACAGGAATAAAGACACAGACCTACTGGAGAATGGACTTGAGGATATGGGGAGGGGGAAGGGTAAGCTGTGACAAAGCGAGAGAGTGGCATGGACGTATATACACTACCAGACGTAAAATAGGTAGCTAGTAGGAAGCAGCCGCATAGCACAGGGAGATCAGCTGGGTGCTTTTTGACCACCTAGAGGGGTGGGATAGAGAGGGTGGGAGGGAGGGAGACGCAAGAGGGAAGAGATATGGGAACATATGTATATGCATAACTGATTCACTTTGTTATAAAGCAGAAACTAACACACAATTGTAAAGCAATTATACTCCAATAAAGATGTAAAAATAAATAAATAAAAATAAAAATCTAAAAACCAGACATTGAAGTAAATAACAGCAGAAAAATTACCTTTTATCACACATCATTCCTAAATGTCATTAGTTGTGATTTCCTTTACGTCTTTTTCTACTTTGTTTTTTTTTTTTTTTTTTTTTGCGGTAAGTGGGCCTCTCACTGTTGTGGCCTCTCCCGTTGTGGAGCACAGGCTCTGGACGCGCAGGCTCAGCGGCCATGGCTCATGGGCCTAGCCGCTCCATGGCATGTGGGATCTTCCCGGACCAGGGCACGAACCCATGTCCCCTGCACTAGCAGACGGACTCTTAACCACTGCGCCACCAGGGAAGCCCCTTTTTCTAGTTTTATATGCACATTCCCATATATAATTATATACCTTAGTTTTTTTATTAGAGTACCTGTAACATACACCATTGATTCAGAAACACTTTTTTGAGAAAAAAAAACAAAACCCATCACATAAAATCTACACATATATTTTATGACATATCCCAATGTGAGAGATGTTGAAGATTTTTTTAAAATTGATGTTAGCATAGAGTAAGACAATTTAGGTCATATGATATTTGCGTTGCCAGGATCTCTGGCATTTTCATGTATTTTCTTGTAGCCTGTTTCTAGGCATGTTTGTATTCAATGTAATTGTGTTTCCACTATGCTACCAGTGGTTTTCAAGTGTTAATGTGCATTAGAACCTCTCAGGGGAACATGATAATAATGTATGTTTTGGGGCCCAGTTGGAAGTGTGTTTGATTCATGAAATCTGGAGAGAGATGCCAAAGTCTACATTATTAGCAAGAGAGACAGAAGATTCTGAAGCAGGTAGTCTTTGTGGAATGCTTCAAAAAATCACTGATACATACAGACAAGGACTCCCTCTTAGACCAAAACTTTACTCAGGCTCCTCTGGCCTTCTTTTCAATGAGGTCTTGTCCTTGGTTCTGGCCTTGGCCTGGTAAGCCCAGTTTTAGCAAGAAATTCTGGTTAGGCAATTTATCAAGAATTCCCCCAACCTTGATATCTAATCAAGCTTGATACATAACCAAGTTTCTCTTCATAATTTTCCATCCTCTCCCTCACACTTCCCATTGGCCATAAATCCCTAGCTGTCCCTGTTGTATTTGGAGTTGAGTTCAATTTCTCTCCCTTATTGCAATAGTTTTGATCCTTATTGCAGTAGTCTTGAGTAAAGTATTTCTTGCTGTTTTTAATAAGTAATAGTGTTCAAGAAGCTGGAGGAAAGACTGAAGGTAGTTAGTGGAGACATGGAATACAACAAATATAAAAAAGACCCAAATTGAACATCTAGAGATAAAAACTACAATGTCTAAAATGAAAAATATGTTAGATGGGGTTAATGGCAGATTAGATGTTGCAGAAGATTAGTGAACCTGAAGACACAGCAATTGAAACAATTCAAAATGAAATACAGAAAGAAAAAAGACAAATAAATCAACAGATCTCTTAATCCCATACCCCTATTTTATAGCACAGGGTATTATATCCATTATCTTATAATAACTTTGAATGGAGTATAATCTGTAAAAATACTGAGTCACTATTCTGTATATCTGAAACTAATATAATATTGTAATTCAACTGTACTTCAATTAAAAAATGAACAAGCATTACTGAGTTGTGGGACAACCATACTGATAATCATTTTAAATGGAAATGGTCTAAGCTCTCTAAGACATGACAGAGATTGTCAGAGTGGATAAAAGACTCAGCCCCTAATATCTGAATGTTATGGAGAAGAGAGACCTGGCTGCACACACAAAAAATCATATACACGTGCTGAGAAAAAGATCTTTTCGCTAAAAATATACATACCACGGTCCAAGCATCATTAAGATAGTACTCACCTAAGCTAGTACAATTCTAAGTCAGGTAGAGGATAAAAATGCACACCTCTATAGGAGACAAACTGGGACACTGAGGTGTTTAGAGAAATCTGTAATGATGGAGGGTGGAGGTGGCTCACCACAGCACAGGAATGGAGTGGGCTTGTGACAGTTTGGATGCTACTTCCAACAACTGAGGGGAATCTGAGGGACTTGGGTCCTGCAAGTGCAGGTGAACATAAGAAGTAGGTAAACATAGCTCACACTCTCTTTACCTATTTTAGTTCTCTAGGCAGCCCTGGAAATTATCTCCATTTTACCAATGAACAGAGTAAAATAACTGAGGCACTGTCATGGTAAAAACCACCGTTTATATTACTAGCTAAATGATTCAGAAGTAATTTGAAATTCATTATTCTCGTTTGTTGTTGCTTTTTCATCAAGTTCTTCACTGTCTTTAAGCTGATTGACACATTTAGTTTGCTTCCTTTTTTTTTTTTTTTTTGGCCGTGCAGCATGCAGGATCTTAGTTCCTGACCAGGGATCGAACCTGGGCCCTAACCACTGGACTGTCAGGGAATTCCTGCTTCCTCTTTTAAAAATCAAACTTTAATATAATTAGAGAGTAAGTAATACTTGTTGATTTAGGAAAAATAGATAAAAACTTTAAAATTCATCTACGCACGTGTGATCTTAGTAAAGGAAACAGGGTGTTGAAAGTAAGATTTAAAATTTTTCTTCTTAATACATTTTCTCTCTGTTCCAAAGCAACAACAAAACCACTTTAGGATGCATATTTTACAGTCAGAAACACAATAAAGCTCTTTCCATTTGTGGGAAAATGATTTTTTTACATTGGCATACATCTGAAGATTTCTCTCTTCATATGAAATTCACCAAAGTTTATTTTTACTAAATGGAAAATATTTTCCATCTGCTACAAGGGAAAGAGTAAATTTCCAAACAGGCTAATTGTAACTTTTAAAACAATGTTTGGGGGAAAATTAAATATACAAATAAATGTTAAGATTTTAAAATTTATAGGTATGCCTTATTTATTTGGTTATGTATGTTTATATTACTCAGAAAGCACTTCGACTGGTTACACAAGATAACAACTACATTACATGCCATATGCTTGAAAATTTTAAAATGGGATCTTTCTAAACAAAATCCACATGTTTATTACATGAAATATGTGATATCAGGGAAGAGGACAGTGAATAGACATAGGATTTTGTCCATTTCATTCATGTAATCCAGTCCTTTTCCTACTCTCAGGACAACTTTTAAGTTTCATTATATAAATAGCTCCGTTCTATTAAGTAAATGTATTCACTTAATGTTCCCAAAGTTGCCAACTGAGAGTGGACCTGCTGAAACATGACTGTTATTTTCACAGTTTTGAAAAACAGGAACTAACTGAAAGTTGGTCAAATGTGATCCAACTAGCTTTAAGGAGAGGAGAGGAGACATAAAAAATAAACATAGCAAGTTAAACATGTCTCCTTGGCAGGGGCTTTGAAAGAAGCAGTATTCCTCTTAAGAGGCTCTGAGCCTTGTTTAATCATGACTAAATATAGGATGATGATAGAAAATTTTACAAGTACTTTCTTTGGATGATTGGATTATGGTTTTGTTTATATTTTTCCTTATATTTTCTGCATAATCCAAATGTCTAATGACCTTGTATTACACAAATAATTATAAAAAGTATTTCATTTAGAAATGTTCCTCATAGGAATTTTTAAATATGAGAGTGTAAAGAAATAAACAACTCACAAAGACTCAATGTTAATTTTTGTTATATGTTATTTTAGATAAATTATAATTGCTGGGGCTTCCCTGGTGGCGCAGTGGTTGAGAATCCGCCTGCCGATGCGGGAGACACGGGTTCGTGCCCTGGTCCGGGAAGATCCCACATGCCGCGGAGCGGCTGGGCCCGTGGGCCATGGCCGCTGAGCCTGCGCGTCTGGAGCCTGTGCTCCGCAGCGGGAGAGGCCACAACAGTGAGAGGCCCGCATACCACACACACACAAAAAAATTATAATTGCTAAACTCTTTAATAATAAAAGTTAAATGCATTATTATATTATTAAATATCTACTACATCAGACACTGCTGAAAATTGAGCTCCAGGGTGATTAAGACAAAATAATTGTTGTAAAAGGGCACAGGCTTGCATAGAAAAGATAATGCCTAATTTATTTAATAATTATACATTTATTATTAATAATAGATTCATACTAATGCATTAATTTAACAGGATATTTGGAAATATTAAAAAACAGTACTGGTTTAGCAACAAAGTCGTACTGTATAGCACAGGGAACTACATTCAATATCCTGTGATAAACCATAATGGAAAAGAATATTTAAAAAGTATGTATAAAAATAATGTACTGGTTTAAATATAGACATACATTGATTGTTGAATGCAATCCAATTTTAGAAATATTAAAATTTGGAAAGGTATATTCCTTGTGAAATCAAACAAGTAAGGTAATTTAGATCACAAGTTTTGTAGAACGGTGTAATCACTGTCAGTGTTTCCCCATGCCTATGCTGGCAAAACTGAGATGCATTAGAATCACCTGAGGAATTTTCAAAACAGTAGTTACTGATCAGGTGATTCAAGGATGACAATGGGAGGTGGGAGTGGGAAAGGCACCCACATGTCAGCATTTTTAACATTTCCCTCAGGTGATTATGATGGAAGTAAGGGGTCTGCTTAAACACTGGCACATACAAGGTTTTTAAAACAAGATTGAAGATCTTGGGTTAGAGACCTTCCTTGCTATGTTCCTTTGGAAATTAAAAGTAATACTTTACAGGTAAATAGTTACTTGCTTAGGCCACTTAATTAAGAACAGTCAGGAACAGTATTGAGCTTGGTTCTGAACTCCATTATAGTTAATCAATTAAAATAATTAATAATTAAATATCTACTATGTTAGACAATACATTAGAAACTGAGCTCCAGGATTAAGAAAAAATCATTGTCTTCATAGGGGCACACAATCACATAAAAATGATAAAGCCAGACATTCAAAACAGTTTTTAAGAACTTACAAAGCAGTTTCATGTTTCATGTATGGAAGGGATAGAAATGGGAAAGGAGTGCATTTCAGCTTTAAAATGTGTTCCTCTAACATAATTTACATGGCTTGTGGGTCTGTTAAACTGGTTGGGCAGGCCTACCCAGACTCTTTTCTGAGAAAAATCCCCCACATAGGGTAGAAACACAGGCAAAACAAAGCTTTCAGCCTGTTTGTGTTTTGGAGGTTTGAGGTAGTACAATTCTGGGCATCTAGATGTGTCTCCTGAGCTGGGCCCCAGTGCATTCATGTCTGAATTTTCAAAAGGAGGAGCATAAAAATAAACCAAAAGGGCTGTTTTGTTCAGAACCAACGTAAGAACAAGAACCATGGGAATGGTACTCTCGGGAATATAACTCCAAAGTGAAGATAAAAGCCTTCTCCACACTTTTATAGAGGTCAAAGGGGGGATTTATCTCACCAGGGACTGCAGAGAGATCAGTGGGGTTTTGTTACCTTGTGGACTCTAGCACATCAGCAACAGGAACAGAAACAGGAGCCAGCAAAAGGGAAAGTATACCCAACTGATATGGCAATAATCAGGTGAGTAGGGGTACTGCAAATATGATCAGAATGACAAGGTGGAACCCACCTATTTTGCCCTCTGGACTTGTGAGCCTGGGTGAAAACTCCCTTTAGTACTTCCCAAGTATCTGATGAGGGCCAGGGTCCTGCTAAATGCTGGGGAGTTGCCTAGGAGGCAGCCCAACACAGTTCCACACCTCATATATTCCACTCAGCAGCCCTGTAAGGCAAGCATTATTCCCCATTTCACATAAGAGAAGACTGACTCTTTACAGGAATGTATCTGTAATAAAGGGAGGGTTTACTTCCAGTTAAGACTGGAAGATGCTTAAAGTTCACTTTTCTTTAAGGTTGCTGAACCAGTAATTATTTTGTACATTCACAGACTCATTGAAAAACCGTTTTCATTGCTTCTAAAACTCCAGATAATTAAAGGGAAAAAAGTCACATATTATCCAACCATAGAGAAATGTGCTCCAATTAACATCCTGCGATATTTGATTTCAGATTTTTGGAGGGTTCATATATTTTTTTCAATGAGACAATAATAAATGTATAGATTGATTTTAATTGCTTTATTAACTTTACATTTTTCCATGCAAATGGGTGAAACTCTACTGTTGACAGAAACTTAGATTGCGTGACAAGACAATCTCCAATTAGAAGCTGGTAACACAAGAACCCACCTGACACATGGAAATTACATAAGGTTCACAGCAAACGGATCAGTAAAGGCGTATCAGGAAAACGCAAGGAAAAGGAGAACAACAGTGGGAATCACAGTATTAATCTCATGGAAAATGGCAGGAGTCAAGGCATAAGGCAAAATTCATCATGATGGTCATGGTGATTAGAGAGCTCCCCCATAAGGATACGCAGACAATTCCTCAATTGCAGCTCCCTAAGTTTTCTCCTGATTTCTCTCATCTCCTCCATGAACATTTCCATATCATCTCCATCTCCACCCATCCCATCGTTGACCTGCCTATTGGGTATGGCCCATCGGAAATTAGGGGCAAGTCGGCGAGCCTGTCCCCGTCTATTATTTCCTGCTGGCTGGTGGCCTTCGCCCCCTCCCAAAGGGCGGTCTTCCTCTCCATTCTGCACAGGCTGCTCCATTTCTTCGTTTTCCTGGTGGATATTTGCCATGATGAGATTTTTTTTCCCTGGTTATTTTTCTTTGAACAACAAGTAAGACAAAGGCAAGGAGAGAGACTGAATGCTTGGTGCACTAACCAGCAGGATTCAAAGCCCTGATATCAAAGACTTTTAAAATTTATTTTTTCCCACCTCAGGAGCCTCGTGAGCCTTCTAGGGAGCCTCCAATTTGAGCCCCTTCCCCAGCTCTCTCCTTTTCTCTCCCTCCCCCAAACCCAAAGCCCACCATTTTTCTTTTCCCAGGATTCTTTCCCAGAGCGCAGCAGGCACCAAAATGGAGGACGGGGGATAGGGCCTGGGGGAGTTAGGAAGGTGTCTCAGACTGGCTTTGCACCAGCACCCCCCGCACCGACCTGGGCCTATCCTCGCTGTCTCCTGCTCCTCCTGATTCTCGCCACGAGTGCGCCGCCGCGACGCCTAGTCCCGCAGACCTGCAAAGGGGCGAGGTGGGAGTAGGGGTCTGCTGCAGCCGGGCGCTCGGCCCCTTCCCGGCCCCACGCCCCCGCCAACCCCTCCCTCCCCGCGTCCTCCGCCCCCACCCTCAGCCGCTCCCATCCCCGCCCCGCTCCCGGGTTCACCATTGCCCTGCAGGAACTCAGGAATGATTTCCCATCGCTCTTAGTTGCTCTGCTGCCCTCCCTGGAACCCAGCCGTCCCTGCACCCCCACCCAAGGGGGCCCCCATTTCTGCTCCCAAGAAAGCCGAGGCGTAGAGATAGCTCGCCGGGACCCGCCGCGCTGAACCCCTGCGCCGGCCTCTGGGGTTGGCGGGCCGCTGCAGCCCTGGCGTCAGCGCGCGGGCCCCGGGGCCCTTACCTGCTCAGCTTCCCCCGGGCCCGATGCCAGCCCGCCGTGCGCAGGGCAGCGGGGAGCTGGTACCCAGACACGAGTGACGACTGCACCAAAGGCTGCGTCGCTCTGCAGCTCGCGGTCACGTGAGAGCTGCGCGTCACCGCCGAGCTCTCCCCCAAGTCCTGTGGCCAGTGCAGCAGGAGCGCCCCCCTCCAGCCTAGTGCACACACACAGACAGCCCCCTCCGCCTGTTCGTGCGCAGGGCCACAGCGCGCACCGCTCTGTCACTCATCTTGCTCCTCTCCAATATGAGAGCCCACAAGTGGCATCACCTCCCTGCGGTTGGAGTTTGCCCTTCTCTGGTTACCAGGGAGGGCCTGCAACACCCTCCACCTCTCCCACTCCCACCCCAGGCTTTGGCGCTGGCTTTTTCTGCTCTGTCTTCTCGCTAACCGCGGGGTCCCCGCCCCCACTCCCTTGCCACACACAGGCTGCATGTGCACAGCCACCATTGCCCACCATGTCCCCTGAATTCATACCCTTCTAGGAAATTTAGATTGAGGGCTGGGGTGAGGAGGGAGCAAGGGGCTTGTCAGAGAGGCGGGGAGAAGTGGGCTGTATAACATATATCCTTACTAATAATTTCTCTTTATTTCCTTTTTAAGAAAATCAGCGCGCCATCAAAAAATTTAAAATTATGAGGTTTCATTTTTGAAAGAAATCTTGAAAGAATTTTGAAAGAATCTTGCAGGATGAAAAAGCCTCATTGTTTGATTACATTCACCTATACCACCCAGAAAATATTTTCTCTGGGCTCCACACATCAACAACAATATATATATATTTTTTTGCGGTACGCGGGCCTCTCACTGTCGTGGCCTCTCCCGTTGCGGAGCACAGGCTCCGGACGCGCAGGCTCAGCGGCCATGGCTCACGGGCCCAGCCGCTCCACGGCATGTGGGATCTTCCCAGACTGGGGCATGAACCTGTGTACCCTGCATCGGCAGGCGGACTCTCATTCACTGCGCCACCAGGGAAGCCTCAACAACACTTTTGAAACATTTTATTTTATTTTGAAAAAATACAAGCATCTTCCTGAATACAGTTGGTATTTTCAAAATGATCTGTAAAGTAAATCTTCAGATACAAGTCCAGTTGTCAGACCTTGGCCATTTTATGTAAATGTAATGTGATATTTTTGATACCACAGTCTTTGGAGAAAATGAGCCTTTTTATTTTCTGCTTTCCTTTCCAAACCTTCCAAACCACTCCTACACATATCTCCTTAGAATGATCTCAGAAGTTAAGTATAAAATAGGTAAAAGTTCCAAAGACATTTGCTTTTTAATGTGAATGTTTCCAAAAAATATTAGAAATGAAGCATGGAGTATGAGAAGCAATTAAACTTGAAACTCGAGTGTAACTGTTCCTTTTTTCAACTTGAAATAACTGAAAACTTTTTTTAATCACGGTTAGAAAACAGAGATGTCTTCAGGAAAGTGGCATTATTGTAAAAAAATATTAAAAAGTGTTGGTTGTGTTAAAGGAACCGAAAGAGTTATATGTACTGAGTCAAGACAGGCCAGGCAAATTCTTACTGCCTCTAGTTTTGGCTCCAAACTACTATGTAATCTCCTACCCTGCTAAACTAGCTGGGAGATTGAATAAAGAAAGAGTATATGCCTACTGCATATGTAGTTTGAAATATATAAAATTATATATATGCGATATATAGAAATATTGACATATAGCTCCAAAAGCTCAAATTACAAAATAATTGTCTTTTAAAGGAATGCTAGTGATTCCTGGATTCTGTCTCACTGTTAGCAAGTCTTCGTATAGGTAGCTCTATTAATGATATCCACTGGAAGGATGCTGATTAGAGGCATGAGCTGTAGTATCAGACATGTCTGGCTTTAAATCCTGTTTCTGCTACTTACTTGATGTATGACTTTGGGTCAATTACTTATCAAGGTCTCTGTGCTTCCTCTGCGAAACAGGGATTGTTAGAAGAAATAAATCACATATTTCAAGTATGTACCACAGACCCTAAAGAACCATCAATGAAAGTTGATTTATTACATTTTTTTACTATTATTAGATGGTTTCTAACAAGATTTGAAGAGTAGGCAAAGCATAGTTCTGTCCTTAGCTAGATCCACTTGTCTTTAAAATCTGTGAGAGCCCAAAACACATCTGCTGTCTTCTACTTTGCAAAGCCAGTGACTTATAGAATTCCTTGCACCAAGTAGGTGATTGGTAAATATTTGTTGACTAATACATCCACTAGTAAGGCTAATAGGTTGCTTTTCATTCAGAGGACTGTATTTAGAGCAATATGGAAAAGCTTTCATGAAAATTAGGAATTACCTAGAAAGAATCTGCTGAAAGTAGACAAACCACTATGACATAACCATTGAATACAAAGTTTAAGAAGTGGATTTTTAGTTCTCGCAGTGGCTAAATGTTTTGCTATTATCTTTTTGACCCATCTTGGATAAGTCTTTTGCTTGAAACCACCAAATTTTCTTGGATGGAAAACATGCATCTGTATATTTTTCCAGATTAGATGTTATGCTACATAGGAGATTAGTTGTAATGAAGTGCTGTTTTAAAGATAGGTGAAAATTGTTCTGAAAATGATGTTATCTTCACTAAAATGCTGTGAGGTATTGATTGAGATCTTTTCTTGTCCTTGGTGTTTTCTGAGGAGTTGAAGATAACAACCTATTGAGAACAAAATTTTTTAAATTTCTAAAGCTGAGTTACAAGGACACAAGAGTCTTAGTTTGGGACTCATGTGCCCTGAAGGACAGAGAGAGGGTGAACTGGTTTGATGGCTTTTACCCTAAAATAACAGAAGAGTAGTGTAATACTGGGAAGGAGGAGACTGGGTTCACATTTGGGGAAATGCAGTATTCGTGAAAAGAACCTATTTCCTCTCCTTATCTCCTGTAATTATAGTGGATGGTGGCACTTGATTGGTTTCCTTCCCCAAAGCCAAGGGAGTGGGATCCCAAAAGAACTGAACATAAAGTTTAGGGATATCTACAAAACGTTAAGGTTCACTTATTCATTTGCTGGATATCTGCATTACCATTGGGATTTTGAGCTAACCAGATGCTATAGGAGACTGGAAAGAACATTTTGGAGAGATGATGTGGTGATGTGGCCAGGTAGAGAAAGGGCTAAGATTGACCTCCTACCAAAGTTCCCAATTCTGGAGAAGCATGAAAAATAAATCCTACCATGCCTACAGGTTCCAGAGTTGGGGAGCGGGGAGTTATTGAGATACAGATTTACCAGTAACTGATACAGAGTAGGGCAAAGAGACCTATGAATCATAGGAATGCCATGTGAGGGTTATAAGAGTCACATGCAAGATATGGCCCAGTCTTCCAAGGAGACACTTGGAAGGGAACTGCTTGGATGTGAGTCCTTATCAGCAGGTTCTCTAGAAATCAGACTTGAACTTCAGTGACAATTAATCACGTGGGGATAGCAATCTTACCCTAGGTATTCACATAAAGAGTTGTCTTTTTATCCGTCTTCAAATTCTCAAGTCATCTGAGTAAACACAGGGAAGGAGGGTGTGACTGTTAATTTTATGTGTCCACTAGGCCATTGGATGCCCACATATGTGGTTAAATAATATTTCTGGGTGTGTCTGTGAAGGTGTTTCTGGAAGAATTTAGCATTTAAATTGGTGAACCAAGTAAACCAGATGGCCCTCCCCAATGTAAGTGGGCATCATCTAATACCATTGAGGGCCTGAATAGAACAGAAAGGCAGAAGAAGGTTGAATTCATTCTCTGCCTGATTGCTTGAGCTGGGACTTTGATCTCCTGCCCTTGGTGTTCCTGGTTCTCAGGACTTCTGATTCAGACTGGCACCTGCATGTCAGCTCTCCAGCTCTCAGGTCTTTGAAGTACACCATTGGCTTTGCTGGCTCTCCAGCTTGTAGACAGCATACAATGGGACTTCCCAGTCTACATAATCATGTGAACTTGTAATCAATCAGTCTATAAACCTTATAATCAATAAACCTATCTATCTATCTATCTATCTAGAGTCTATCTAAATGATAGACTCTAGGTAGATAGACTTAGATAGATAGATAGATAGATAGATAGATAGATAGATAGATAGATAGACTCTAGATAGAAAGATAAATCTCATAGAGGGATGAGGAGGACTCTGAACCAAAAGTGATACTGGTGTTTTAAAATACATAGAACCAAGAAGAAAACTTCTATATATAGAAAGGTTAAACAACAAGGTCCTTGAGGTCGATGGACCTAGAGTCTGTCATACAGAGTGAAGTAAGTCAAAAAGAGAAAAAACAAATACAGTATGCTAACACATATATATGGAATCTAAGGAAAAAAATGTCATGAGGAACCTAGGGGTAAGACAAGAATAAAGACACAGACCTACTAGAGAATGGACTTGAGGATATGGGGAGGGGGAAGGGTAAGCTGTGACAAAGCGAGAGAGTGGCATGGACATATATACACTACCAAACGTAAAATAGATAGCTAGTGGGAAGTAGCCGCATAGCACAGGGAGATCAGCTAGGTGGTTTGTGACCACCTAGAGGGGTGGGATAGGGAGGGTGGGAGGGAGGGAGACGCAAGAGGAAAGAGATATGGGGACATATGTATATGTATAACAGATTCACTTTGTTATAAAGCAGAAACTAACACACCATTGTAAAGCAATTATACTCCAATAAAGATGTTAAAAAAAAAGAAATTAGAAACTAAAAAGTAAAAAAAACCCAAAAAACAAGTTCCTGCTGTAGAGCACAAGGAACTATATTCAATATCCTGTGATAAATCATAATGGAAAAGAATATGAAAAAGAATGTATATATATGTATAACTGAGTCACTTTGCTGTACAGCAGTAATTAACATAACATTGTAATTCAACTACAATAAAAAATAAATTTAAAAAAAGACATAGAGCCAAATCTTTAACAGTTTAACTGAACCTATTTTAATAAGCAAAAGTGACTGAAAAGTTGGGGAAGGACTGAGATACAGTTAAAGAAGCCCATTATCCAGTAGAAAGTGGTGGGTGGGGATGATAGAGCACTACTGAGGCAGTTATTGGAAAAATAAGACTGTTTTGTAATTTTACCTCAACTAGTTATCCCTCAATCAAATTGATATCAGGTTAATATTCCAACAGAGGAAGCTCATTTTTGCTGAGATCTTTTTGCATGTTGCCATGACATATATTGTAGCTCACATGTATTTGGCTGGAAATGTCCTATTTTCCTCTCATTATACTCTCCTGGGTGAGTGCTAGGCTTGGGAGAAGATAGTCTGGCGCATGGTGGGCTCTGTGAGTGTGGATATCTCTGTTCCTGCCTAGAATGGTTCTCTATGTGTCGTCCTGATGCTTCATTGCTGCAGTCTTACTGTACTTCTCTTTTTTTTTTTACTACATTTAAACACCTATTAACAAATTGAAACTAAGTATTAAAAATCTAGGAAATTATGCCTACTCTAGCTTCCCTATAAGCTATGGCTATTATAACTTTGATGCCAAGACCTTTGAAGAATTGAGAACAGACCTGATAAAGTTTTAAGGGTGTTACTGTAAGAGTTTGAAACATTTGAAAGATAATGTATTTCATTCAAGAGATCTAGTCTTAAATAATAACAAAGCTATAAGGCTAAGACGTCTGAGTATGAAATCAACAAATATTCAGGACCTCACTATCTATTAGACAGCTGAGGGTTGTTATTTTATTTTAGAGACTGCAGATGCTGTCTTGAGACACCAGAGACCCATGGCCACTCTTTCCTGTGGTTTAGGACTCTGGTGAAAAAGAAGTTCTGTCCTGTATAGTCTCTAACTGTTAACTGAGCTACACTACGTATGGGCCAAGAAAACTCCTTTGACCCTTCTAGCTACAGGCCTAGGCTAGCCTCATTCTTACTTTCCCCTGGATTTTGGGATGAACTTAGAAGAGTATCAGGAAACTTAGCATAAATGTTTACCTTGCCTTACTGCTGCTAGTCCCATGTAAGTTCCATTACTGATACAGTTTTAACACCTAGCAAGGTCCTAGTACCCAATAGGCCCTATTAGTTCAGGGGTTGCAATTCATACGGCCACAGGTGACATATATTGAGTGAAGCCAGCTGAGCAGGAATCTGGTTAACTAGGGAGCATGTGCTCTATCAAAATGAGATAGCCTCTGCCAATTATTGTCATGAGACAATTCAGGCCCTATGTTGCCAAATATTCCTTTTTTTCCCTCAAGAGATATCAGAAATATAAAAGTTTATGTGAAATTGCCCCCTCCCCACAAATGAGCTGCTAATTTAAAATTCTGCATTCATTTTCTCACCTTTTCTCACACTTAACTATTTGGCAGACTTGATAAAACATTGGCTTCATACTATTGTGTACCTATAGCTATTGCCTGCAGCATGACACAAGACTCTTCCAGTTATCTATTGGTAAGTAGCAAACCATCCCAAAATTCACTGGTGTAAACTATAACTGATATTTATGCGCACAGACTCTGTGAATCAGAGGTTCAGAAAGTACACAGTGGAGGCTACTCTGCTCTAGGATGTCTGAGGCCTCAGCTAGGATGGCTTGGCTGAGGGTAACTTGAAAGGCTGTAGATGACTCAAACAGCTGGGTCCTGAAACAGCTGAGACTGAAATGGCTGCAGGACAGGCTTATGTAGGAGTATCAACCAGAGCTCCCACAAGCAGCCAGTCCAGCATGGCTATCTCAGGATGTTAAAAGCAAATGTTCCCTGCAAACAAGGTGGAAGCTGTATGCTCTTTTATGACCTAGCCTTGGAAGTCACATAGATCAGTACTACTGTACTCCATTGGTTGAAAGAATCATAAGTCCTCTTCCAAGATTGAAGGGGAGGGACTATAGACTTCAACTCTTGATGGGAGGAGTGCCAAATAATTTATAGTCATGTTGTAAAACCATCACACACATTACTGGTGTGTGCTTCTTACAATCCTTTTCTTACCCTCCAGCAAGACAAGGCAGTCAATATGTTATTGACACTTGCTTGATTACAATCGTTAAGTACAAAATAATTTTTGAATAAGACCTAAAATGGAATTCCCACAGCTTAGTTCCACTCATACTTTTCCTACCTTAAGGATTTCTAAGAAATTAATTTTTACTAGAAAAATATTTAGCATATTTATATATTTGTCCACAATTATCCACCTGTGTACTGATTGGGTACTGATGTGCATAGTTATCAGAAAGGATTGGAAATAGGAGATCAAAATAAACTGTGAGCCCAAAAGAATGGATTAGGAGGGTTATAGAAAACTGGATTTTATAGTCATGTTTTCTGTGCTTTTGCCTAATTTTGGATTTACAGGGTAGGACTTATGATCTCACTTGCAGTCCCAAGCTTTCACAGATCATGTATTGTCGAAACTGGAACGACCTTAGAATTATTTTAGTCCAAGAGCCTATTTTACAAGTTGGGAAACCAAGATAGAACAATTAAGAGGCTTGGCTAGGTTACCAAATAAGATAGTGGCAGAACTAGAAATAGAACCACCTATGCTTTCTTAGATAATACTACCTACCTACCTACCTATCTATCTATCTATCTATTTGCCTTGTAGGTCTATACATATTTTATATAAAATCAAAGGAAATACACTAACATTTTGTTTATAATTGCTTTTGGCTCTTGTGGTGATGGTTGATAGGCTAAAATCATAAATCCAATTTATGATTTTCCACATTTTCTAAATATTCTACAATAACTTAGGTAGATATGAGAATAAGCAAAAAATTATACTTAAAGACTAGTGAAACTGATAATTTTATGTGTTTTTAGTACAGATGAGTTTATCTATCTCTAACTAAAGAGTAAACTAACACCCTCTCTCTCTCTCTCTCTCTCTCTCTCTCTCTCTCACACACACACACACACACACACACACACACACACACACACAGAGACAACACACACACACACACTTCTCCCCTTCCTCCCATCCTCCTCTCTTTTTACACCCCTGCCCCAGCTCCTGAGTCAAGGGCTATATTTCCCACCACAAATCTAAGACTTAGGCATTTGTACCATGACAGTATCTTGTGCCATATTTTACACTTAGAGACCTATGCCTGGTGACTTGGTGACTCCCCACTCCCACTCCTCCCGCATCCCCTCCCATTTAGTTGTCCTCATCTCTGAGATTAAAAATGCATTTCTAATGCTGGACATCAGGTGGTGATTACCTCTATCTTCTAAATTATCTCAAAGGACAGTGTATCCTTTTTGTAAATAGAAGGGAAAAATCTTTAATTATTTTTCTTTTAAATTCAGGTTATGAAATAGTATGTGCAGAATTATCCTAGTTTCCTTAAACATACATAGTGATGAAAATGAAATAAAACAGCACTTATATAAATGCTGATTATGTAGAGCATTGTTGTATATGTATATTCATGATTGCACTTTATCCTCCCCCAAATCCTATGAGGTAGGTGCTAATGTTATCCCCTATCTTATTTTACAAATAAGAGAATTGCAGGACAGCAAAGCTATGCAACAGATAGGAGGTGGTAGGGCAGGAATTCAGACCCATACAGTCTAGTTCCTAAGTCCATGTTCTTACTCAGTTTCATTAATTAATAAGTCCCAAATCTATAACTCACTCTTTCTTTTATCCATCTATTGTTTGAGACCTTTTCTGTGCTATGCACTGCCTGCCCATTACACATCTCAATCTCAGTACCATATTTAGGAGTTCTGATTCCCCTGACATAGTTCTTTCCACTTAATAAAAATATAAGAAATATACTTTTCATTCAATCAATTTATTGAGCATCTACTATGTCCCAGGCAAGACCCTGGAGATATAAAAGACAGTAAGACAGATACAGCCTTCGTATTCCTACGGAGCTCATGGTTTAGTGGGAGGAAACCAGGAGAGTGTGGTAAGTACTGAAGGGGAGATTGGAGCACTGAGTAAGAGGACTTAAACCAGTTGCCAGTAAAGTCTTCCAGGAGGAAGCAATGTCTAGGAGATCAATTTCTGCTGTGACAGTGTGAGGAGCTCTGTGGAACTGCTTTCCTGTGAAACTCATTAAAAAACCAAACAAAATAATTTAAAGGCTCTAGAAATGGTTTTAAGGGCATATATTAAGTGGAAAAACATCTATTCAAGAAAATCTATAAAAAACTTCATAAGAAATATGAGTCTGTGGTATCTGAACCTAGACCTCTCCCTCCCTCTCACTCCCAGGTCAAGGAGGCATAAACTGCACTCCTGTCAGTCAAGAACACAGGACATCCTCTTCCTGCAGCTTGCAGCCATGGGGATTTCTTCCTGGGAAGAGAAGGATATCAGCATTTCTTATCCTGCCCCAACTACTGAGATTGTGAGGTTAAGCTCCAGGTGAGTGCAGTTGAGAGGTGGGGGCTCTTTCCTTCCAACCAGCCCCCACTGATAGAATGGAGGCTGTCCTGTGGGTGTGGCACCACTGAGAATACTGAAGCCCTGATCATTCTTGGTTTGGCTTAAAAGGCATGGTTCCACACTATGAGAAGCAAGGTGAGAGGACATCAGGCTACTGTTTCCTTTCTACCCACATTGAGACACCAGCTCCTAAAGCAGAAGTGTCATTCAAAGATAAGAGTGCCATTGTCCCCACTCCCAGATCCAGAGCCCTGGCTCAGAGATTTTGCCTGGGGAGAGAAGAAAGCCATAAGTAATATAGGTTCTAAAATTTCCCCAATGGGACTTACTTTATTTGCAACAGAGCATGGAGACTGTTCAAGACAAAGGTGCTCTAAAAACAGTAGTGGTTGTGGTGGAGGCAATTGGGAAGTGATTCTTGGGTTTGGTGAAGATAACAGTTAACTGAAAGCTGGCTAGATTGTTTTAAAAAGCCAGCTAAGAAGATGGCTGTGGGGAGTTCTCTTTCCCTGTTTGGAACAAATATTAAACACTGACCTTTGGAACTATTCCTGCAAGTGAGCCCAAATTTGATTGAATTAGGCTTCAGAGCAATTCCTGCCCAAGGGCATTATGAAAAATAACAGATTAGTCAACTGGTAATTATAGGAGCCTAACAGCTGAGCATGGTTAGGGCTATGACCTTTACAAGTGCTTCTCAGTCCCTCACCTCACTCTCACTTAGTTGGGACAGGATGACTAGAGAGGGGTTGGGATTGGATATTGTCCTTCCTTCAGGTCAGTTAGGCTCATAGGTTAGGTTCTGGTAAAAGAGTTTCTCTTGAGGGAAGGCCTTACTTAAGAAGAGTAGAATGCTCTGGGTGCATTAAAAAAATGGCTACTTTTCCTTTCCCCCCGCCAGAAGCACAAGGAAATTTTCTCTAATATTCACCGTGAGAACCTCATAGGGCTCTGAGAAGTAAAACTCATAAAAGTGTGGGAGGACTCCTTAAGACTGGGCCTCATGGAACAGGATAGAAAGCCCAGAGATAAACCGACACACCTATGGTCAACTAATCTATGACAAAGGAGGCAAGGATATACAATGGAGAAAAGACAGTCTCTTCAATAAGTGGTGCTGGGAAAACTGGACAGCTACATGTAAAAGAATGAAATTAGAACACTCCCTAACACCATACACAGAAATAAACTCAAAATTGATTAAAGACCTAAATGTAAGACTGGACACTATAAAACTCTTAGAGGAAAACATAGGAAGAACACTCTTTGATATGAATCACAGCAAGATCTTTTTTGACCCACCTCCTAGAGTAATAGAAATAAAAACAAAAATAAACAAATGGGACCTAATGAAACTTAAAAGCTTTTGCACAGCAAAGGAAACTATAAACAAGATGAAAAGACAACCCTCAGAATGGGAAAAAATATTTGCAAATGAATCAATGGACAAAGGATTAATCTCCAAAATATATAAACAGCTCATGCAGCTCAATATTAAAAAAAAAACAAACAGGGCTTCCCTGGTGGCGCAGTGGTTGAGAGTCTGCCTGCCGATGCAGGGGACATGGGTTCGTGCCCCGGTCCGGGAGGATCCCACATGCCGCAGAGTGGCTGGGCCCGTGAGCCATGGCCGCTGAGCCTGCATGTCCGGAGCCTGTGCTCTGCAACGGGAGAGGCCACAACAGTGAGAGGTCTGTGTACCGCAAAAAAAAACAAACAAAAAAAACCCAACCGAATCAAAAAATGGGCAAAAGACCTAAATAGACATTTCTCCAAGAAGACATACAGATGGCCAAGAGGCACATGCAAAGCTGCTCAACATCACTAACTATTAGAGAAATGCAAATCAAAACTACAATGAGGTATCACCTCACACCAGTTAGAATGGGCATCATCAGAAAATCTACAAACAACAAATGTTGGAGAGGGTGTGGAGAAAAGGGAACCCTCTTGCACTGTTGGTGGGAATGTAAATTGATACAGCCACTATGGAGAACAGTATGGAGGTTCCTTAAAAAACTAAAAATAGAATTACCATATGACTCAGCAATCCCACTACTGGGCATATACCCAGAGAAAAACATAATTCAAAAAGACACATGCACCCCAATGTTCATTGCAGCACTATTTACAATAGCCAGGTCATGGAAGCAACCTAAATGCCCATCGACAGACGAATGGATAAAGAAGATGTGGTACATATATACAATGGAATACTACTCAGCCATAAAAAGGAATGAAATTGGCTCATTTGTAGAGACATGGATGGACCTAGAGACTGTCATACAGAATGAAGTAAGTCAGAAAGAGAAAAACAAATATTGTATATTAACGCATATATGTGGAATCTAGACAAATGGTACAGATGAACCGGTTTGCAAGGCAGAAATAGAGACACAGATGTAGAGAACAAATGTATGGACACCAAGGGGGGAAAGTCGGGGGTGGTGGGATGAATTGGGAGATTGGGATTGACATATATACACTAATATGTATAAAATAGATAACTAGTAAGAACCTGCTGTATGTAAAAAAAAAAGACTGGGACTCTCTGGAGTTTTAAATCTCAGACTTGTCCACACTGAACTTCCAGCAATTCATAAATTATAGTTTAGGTTTTCCTACATCAGTACTGATTCCTGGGGATGTTTCTGTTCATAGGTTTTACTCCAACAAATTGTGATTCTCTGTATCTGACTGTCTGTCTCTCCTTTTTTGTGGGCAGTGATTTGCTCTGTGACTTCAATTCTCTAATGGATCTAAGAAGAGTTGTTGATTTTCAGTTTGTTCAGCTTTTTACTTATTGTTAGAATGGAGTGATAACATCTAAGTTCTTTCCATGCCAGACCAAAGCAAGAGGGAATTTAATGATAAAAGAGTTAATCCATAAGGAGTATATAACAATTATAAATATATATGCACCTAACAACAGAGCACCAAAATATATGAAGAAAAAACTGACAAAAATGAAGGGAGAAATAGATAATTCAACAATAATAGTTGGAGACTTTAATACCCCGCTTTTTTTAAAACATCTTTATTGGAATATAATTGCTTTACAATGGTGTATTAGTTTCTGCTTTATAACAAAGTGTGTTAGTTTCTGCTTTATAACAAAGTGAATCAGTTATACATATACATATGTTCCCATATCTCTTCCCTCTTGCATCTCCCTCCCTCCCACCCTCCCTATCTCACCCCTCTAGGTGGTCACAAACCACCAAGCTGATCTCCCTCTGCTATGTGGCTGCTTCCCACTAGCTATCTATTTTACATTTGGTAGTGTATATATATGTCCATGCCACTCTCTCACTTTGTCCCAGCTTACCCTTCACCACTTTTAATAATAAATAGACCAAATGGGCAGAAGATCAACCAGGAAGTAGAAGACATGAGAACACCACACACCAACTAGACCTAACAGACATATAGAATATGCCACCCAACAACAGCAGAATGCACATTCTTCTCAAGTGCACATGGAACATTCTTCATGGTAGACCATGAAGGCCATAAAACAAGCCTTAATAAATTTAATGGGTTATAAGTAATACAAGATATGTTCTCTGACCACAGTGCAATAAAATTTTGTATAAACAACATAAAAAAATTAGGAAAGTCACAAATATCTGGAAATGAAGCAAAACACTCCTAAACAGCCAATGCATCAAAGAACAAATCAAAATGGATATCAGAAAATACTCTGAGATTAATGAAACATAACGTACAGCATACCAGAACTTATGGGGATGGAACTTTGGTATGTAGAAACACAATGTACTCAAAACAATGGGATGGAGCTAAGCTTATGCTTAGAGGGAAATATATAGCTGTATATATAGCTGTAAATGCCTATATTAAAAAGAAGAAAGATCTCAAATCAAGATCTTAACTTTCCACCTTAAGATGCTGGGAAAGAAGAGCAAACTAAGCATAAATGAGAGCAGAAATTAGAGTAATGGAGTATAGAAAGAGAATAGAGAAAATTAGTGAAACCAAACTGGTTCTTTGAAAAGATCAACAATATTGACAAATCTCCAGCTAGATTGATGAGAGAGAGAGAGAGAGAGAGAGAGAGATGTGTGTGTCAAGTTACTAGAATCAGAAATGAAAGAGGGGTCAATATTACTGAACTTATAGATATGAAAAAAGATAATAAATGAATAATATGAAATATTACATGCCATTATATTATATAACAGACAAAACGGACAAATTCCTACAAAAATACAAACTACCAAAACTATCTCAATAAGAAATAAACAATTTGAATAGACCTATAACAAGTGAAGAGATTTAATTAGTAATAAATTTTTAAAAACTACCCATAAAGAAAATTCTAGGCCACGTGGCTTCACTGCTGAATTCTATCAAACATTTAAAAAAGAATTCTTCAAAAAATATATAAAAGGAAAGAACACTTCTCCTCTTATTTTAAGAACACTTCTCCTCTTATTCGACCAGTATTATCCTGGTATGAAAACCTAAGATATGACAAGAAAAATCTACAGACCAGTATCTCTTATGCATATGGATGCAAAAAATCCCCCAAGAAAATACTAGGAAAACAAGTCTAGAAACATATAAAAACAATTATACATCATGACCAAATGGGATTCATCCCAGAATGCAAGTTTGGTTTAACATCCCCAAGCCAGGAATTCCCTCAACATAAAAAAAGGTATTACAAAAAAACCCTCAGCTGACATTATACTTAATGTTAAAACACTGAATGCCTTGCCCCTAGTATCAGAAACAAAACAAAGATGTGTGCTCTCACAATTTCTATTCAACGTTACACTGGAGGTTCTAGCCAGGACAGTTAGGCAAGGAAAAGAAATAAAAGGCATCTAGATTGAAAAATAAAAAGTAGAACTATCTCTATTTACAGATGACATAATTTTATATATAGAAAGTCTTATGGAATCCACTGATAAACTAACAAAACTGACAACTTCAGCAAGGTTGCAGGATACAAGATCAATAAACAAAAATCAACTATATTTCTATACACTTCCAATGAACAATCTGAATAAGAAAATTAAGAAAACAATCCTACTTATAATAGTATCAAAAAGAACAAAATATTTAGAAATAAATTTAATAAGGGAAGTACAAAATTGATACGCTGAAAACTGCAAACCATTATTGAAAGAAATTAAAGAAGATGCAATTAAATGGAAAAAAAGATCCCATGTTCATGAATTGAAAAATTTAATATTGTTAAAATGGCAATGCTTCCTAAATTGATCTACAGATTCAATACAATCCCTTTCATAACCCCAGCTGATTTCTTTGTACAAATTGACAAGCTGATTCTAAAATTCATATGCATTGCAAGGGACCCTAATAGCCAAAACAATCTTGGAAAATAATAAAGTAGGAGGACTCATGTTTCCTGATTTCAAAATTGCTTCAAAGCAATGGTAATCAAGACAGTGTGATACTGGCACATGATAGACATATAGGTCAATAGGACTGAATTGAGAGTCCAGAAGTAAAACCATGTGTCAGCTGATTTTTGATGAGGGTGCCAAGACCATTCACTGGGAAAAATAAAATAGTCCTTTCACAAACAGTTCTGGACCAACTAGATAGCCACTTGCAAACTAACGAAATGAGACCCTTACCTCACACCATATACAAAAAAATTAACTAGAAATAGATCAGAGAGCTAAATGTAAGAGCTAAAATGATAAAACTCAGGGAAAAAACCCATAGGGATAAATCTTCATGAACTTGGATATGGCAAAGGATTCTTAGATATGACACCAAAGTAATGAGCAGAAAAAGAAAAAAACATAGAATTTCATCAAAACTAAAATTTTTAGGGCATCAAAGTATACCATCAAGAAAGTGAAAAGATAACCCACAGAATGGGAGAAAATATGTACAAATCATGTATCTGATAAGGGACTTGTATCCAGAGTATATAAAAACACTTACAACTCAATAATAAAAAGGCAAATATCCCAATTAAAAAATGGGCAAAGGATTTGAATAGACATTTCTCCAAGTAAGATATACAAGTGGCCAATAAGCACATGAAGAGATGCTCAATATCATTAACAATCAGAGAATTGCAAATCAAAACCACAGTAAGATACCCCTTCACCTCTGCTAAAATGGCTACAGTCAAAAAGTCAGAAAATAAAAAGTGTTGTCAAGGACATGGGAAAATTGGAACCCTTACACACTGCTGATGGAAAGGTATAATGGCCAGTCAGTTTAGAAAACAGTATGGCAGTTCCTGAAACAATTAAGCATAGAGTTACTGTATGACCCAGCAATTCAATTCCTAGATATCTACCCAAGAGAAATAAGAACATATGTCCTTACAAAACTTGTACACAAATGTTCATAGCAGCATTACCCATAACAAGAAAAAGATGAAAACAGCCCAAATATCCACCAATGGACTAATGAATAAACAAATGTGGCATATCCTTACAATAGAATGTTGTTCTGCCATAAAAAGAAATGAATACTTGGTACACAATGGGCGAACCTTGAAAACATAAGCTAAGTGAAAAAAGCCAGTAACAAAAGACCACATTTTATGAGTACATTCTGATGAAATGTCCAGGGATAAGGAAATCTATAGAGACAGAAAGTAGATTAATGTTTACTTAGGGCTGGGGGGATAGAGGTGTAGGGGGTGGGGTCATAGGTAAGGTATGGTGTTTCTTTATGACTTGAAAATGTTCTAAAATTGACTGTGGTGATAGCTGCACATAACTGTGAATATATTAAAACCACTGAATTGTACACTTTAGGTGGGTGAATTGTATGGTATGTGAATTATATCTCAATAAAGCTGTTTAAAAAAAAAAGAAGTAACATGTATTCTGGGATAAATGAGTAGGAGTTATCCCGGCTAAGTGCATGAGGAGTGGTTGAGAGAAAGTTTCAGGCAGGAAAAACTATGGGAACAAAGACCAGGACTTGAAAGTACATGGAGCTTTAAGGAAATGATGGGAATCCATTTAGCACAGTGTTGCTGTTGTTGTTAGTATTTATTAAATACCAACTGTTGCAGAGCAGAGATTAGGAATGAGGGCTTTGACCATAGGCAGGCATTCCATTTAACAGCTGGGTGACCTTGGCTTGAGACATGTAATCTCTCTAAGCCTCACTTCCTTTTCTATTAAATAGTAGGTTAATGATATAACACCTGGAAAAGGACTCAGAATTCATGCAAGGGGAGAAGGACTTTGTATAACTCCAAGAAACTATTTTGACAGTTACAATGCAAGGATAATAGAATTATCTATTAGGAGAAATTTTTTTAAAAAATAATCATTTCTTAAACAATCAGATAGCAGGAGGCCTGGTGAGATATCAAAATGTCACTTTAAAAGACATAATCCCTCCCTTCAGTGAGCTAATGGGCTTTATCTTGGTATTTGTGGATATGTGTATCTATGTGTGTGTATATATTATACTGTACCTCCTGTCCTTCATTTTTCTTTTAATAATGCATGGTGAACATGTGGTACGTATGGATCTACCTCATTCTTTTTTTTTTTTGCGGTACGCGGGCCTCTCACTGTTGTGGCCTCTCCCGTTGCAGAGCACAGGCTCCAGACACGCAGGCTCAGTGGCCATGGCTCACGGGCCCAGCCGCTCCGCGGCATGTGGGATCTTCCTGGACCGGGGCACGAACCCGTGTCCCCTGCATAGGCAGGCAGACTCTCAACCACTGCGCCACCAGGGAAGCCCCTATCTCATTCTTTTAAATAGATTCTTTACCCACACTATATTGAAAATATTAAGGGGGGTGTTTAGGTAAAATATTTGAATAGACATTTCTCAAAGTAAGATGTATAAATGGCCAATAGTACATGAAAATATGCTCCATACCCAACTAAATTATGCAGCTGTTTTTGCTAAGGCTCTTGCAAAACGTTGGTGTCAAAATATCAAATATTGCTTTTGGATACCATTATGTGTCAAAGGTTCCCCCTCTCTCGAAACTTTCCCTGTAGAGGGAACAGACCAGCTTTCCTCTTAGCTCTTGGCTTTTCCTTTTATAGAGGCAGTGGCGATTACATGTATATGGGATCTGAGGTTGCCTTACAAACACACACAATCCTGTCAGTTTTTCAGTGAAAAATTTCACATAAGATTACTCCTGCCATTAGCACCTTGATAAATCCATTGGTTTTGCTCCTCTACTTCTTTAATTTTGTGTGTCATGGTAGCTATGTCTTTAAAGTTCCTCATAGATTATTTACTTTTAGTTTCTTTGTTGTTCTTTTCATTGAGTTAATTAGGATTCATTCAAAATCCTATGTATTTAAGCAAAAACTAGAAAGAGTTACAAATTCCCTGTTTACAGTCTACAGTACAATGCATTATCTGCTTTAACTTGGAATTATAAATCAAAATTTGTGATATTAGGAAAGGCTTACCATTCACATTAAGATTTACTGCACAGAGAAAAGTGTTACTGGGAGAGGCAATCCACCTTGGGTCCTGAGCATCCCTGCATGTTCTTATTGGGTACACCAAGAATGTAAGGCCCTGACCACTCTTTATGCAGGCAGTCCATTTCGCAGAGTTGTGTTTGCAGCAAGCAACTTTGAGGGATGGGGTAACGTCTTTCCCTGGACACAGAGCAGGCTTGCTTTTGCTTACTATGAAAGCAATGAATTCTCCAAACTCAGGTATCTTTCCTAAAACACAGTGCACTGCATGTGTAGGCATCCAAGGGACTTGAGGATAATGGGGAACTGATATAAACCAATATGAAGCCGTTGCTACTGCTTTTACCATGAGTAATATTGTCCTTAGTCTCTGATCAGGATTCTAGTGTCTTCTGTCATAGCAAAAGCAGGTTAAACAGTAGCAGGTTAATGTTAACTTGTTAATTTGTAAGTAGGGTAAAATCTCAGACTGCACACTTCTTGACAGGTGTTTCCAGATGTTATTCCCTAAATCAATTATGCTAGGGCAATGTTTCCCACTAGGATGATTTTTGCCATATCTATATACCACCTTTGCTGTTAACGTTGTGTTCTACTTCATGTTTGTCTTCAAACAGACTCATTTAATTTGAATATTTTTGAAAAGGAAATTTGAGTACTTTTTTGAAAAGGAAACTTTATAACACCACCCTAAATCTAAACTATCATTTGCCTTAAAGAGAGTATTCATTAATACACATTCAAATAAATATCAATACATGAATATTACAACTTAAAATATTTGTGTATTACCTGAAATCACCTCCACCTACCACCAGGCCCTTCTACTTTAATCCCAAGTTATCTGATTGCATCTAGAGTAGTCATGGCTGGGACAAAAACTATCACAACTAATGTTTTTAGTTAGTGACTTTTGAAATCTTTTCTTTAAAAGTTATATTCTTTCCTTTAAAAGTTCCCATCAAGCCCCCTTGTGAAGGAAAAAAGGGGTAAAGGAAGTCCAGTGCTCTGACCTGCAATGGGGACAGTCCTTGTCCTCCAGGTATGTATGTCCAGGACAGCCTGGCCTTCAGCCTAGAAGAGTCTGGTACCTGCTGCAGGCTGGAACACAGAAACCAAAGTCAGACAACCCTGGAGAGGGGTGTGCCTTGGGGGAGCCCTTCCACATCCTGCCCCAGCTCCACCCCTCAGAGTGCCAGGGGGTTGGATTCATACCATCCTATAAAAGTGGCACAGTAAGTCTTTGGACCCTCATCTCACTTCAGCCAGAATCCAGACCAACCAGCATCCATCAGACTGTTGCAACCTTGAAGAATAGTCTGGAGAGATTAATTGCCCCAAAAAGAGCATCACAGAGGAAAAATAATATACAACTGGCACAACTGTGAGCCACATATACATATATAGATACATATATAGTTATGAAGATTTGGATGCAGATATACATACACAGTAAGTCTTACACAGCACTTCATACATTTCCAAGTAAGCATGGGAATATCCCGAAATCTTACTTGAACTCCCTTTAAAAATTTACACAGGTCTAAGGGTATCTTTTGAGCTGGTGAGGAGGGCCTGCCACCAGTCTTTTGGGAGAGATTGCTCACCCTAAGGAAATAAGAGTCAGGAAGATAAAACCAATCTTTAGGCTCATAAGCAACTCTGACTAAAGCATAATGTCTGTTACTCAGTCTTATCTTCTGGTCCCACCCCCAAAGAGACCCATTGTGTCCGAATCTTATGGGGAAGAGGGGGTCTGTGATTAAAATCCCAAAGTTGCCAAGGTATCAATAAGATATCACAGCCCAAATGGCCCTGCATAAATGTCTATCTAAATTTAAGAGATGGGTGTTTCCCCCACTTCTGTAGAGGTCAGACGGGAGAGTCAGTCCATTGGGGGTTCCAAAGAAATATGTTGGGCTTCACTATTTGAGATTTCTAACACATCAGCAGTGTTAGGGGCCTGAGAAGTACAGAACCTGAATGAAGGGGCAGAAATACCCAATACACATGGTAGTATCAAGGGGAGGAGGATGGAAGGTTAGGCAGGCACAGCAGGAGAGAAACACAAACGTAGTGCCCACCTAACAGTTGTCTGGATTTGTTCTTAAGCACAGGTGAGAACTACTTTCTCCCTCCAAAATACCTGAAATAAATCTCTTAGGAGTTGGGATCCTGCATGAGCAGATGGGAACAAAAGCTTGTCAAATACAGTTCACAGTCACTACCTTGTTTGGTCCTCATAAGATCCCTGAAAGTTCTTTATTATCTCTATTTTGCAGATGAGAAACGATGTAAAATTTATTCTCCTAGCTAAGTGGTCTGGTGGTAATTTGGAGTTTACATTTGCTTCTAAAACTCTGCCATTAAATATTGTGTCCCAATGCCTTTAGAAATATACTCAGTACTGTTGTTTACTCCTTTTTTTACATAAAGCTTTTATTATTTTTAACAATAGTGTGTGTACATTCTAGAAATAAGGAAAAATACAAATAAGCTGAATAAAAAAATCACTCATAATTCTACCACTGACTGTACTTTTTGTCTTTCATCCTTCACATGTTCTTCTGTGCATATATGTGATATATAAATGTACTCTTCCTTTTTAAAAATATGATATTCACAGATTACTTAGTAACTTCTTTTTTCATTTTATATCCTGCCAGGAACCTCTTTTTGTACAAATGAGTAAAGTTCTCTTATTAAAAGGCAAAGACTTGTAGATTGCTTTGAAGTAAAATAAACAATGAGATGCATCTAAAACCACTAATAGCAACAAGTTAAAAGTAGAAAGATGGACAAAGGTGTATTGGGAAAACGCAAATCAAAAGAAAGTAATGTTAACATCAGAAAAAATAAAAATCAAGGTAAACTACATTAAATAGGGGTAAGGATGGTTTCGATTAACCTTCCAACGCATCACTATAAGTTTGTTTCTTACTCTCCTTATCTCGTCTAATTCATTCACTTCTCTAAACATATCTTCCTTGCTTAAATGCCTGTTGTGTATATCTTCTTTAAATTCCTGGAGAGACTGAATCAGCCTTTCTCTAAAAGTTCCTTCTGTTTTTTCCTCCTCTTCTGGCTCTTCCTCCTCCTCTGGCTTTTCCTCAGGCTTTGGCTCTTCCTCAAGTTTTGGTTCACTCTCATTTTCTGGTTTTCCTTCAATCTTTTGACAGGGTGTCATCTTGTATCTGTCTCTCTTCCTCCTGTTCCCTCTTCCTTTCTTTTTTCTGCTTATTCTTCTTTGAAAACAACTACTTCTAGGAAACAAGAAGGCGACATTAAGTCAAAAGTTTGGTGAACGGACCAGTGCTCTGGACACAGGTCTCCGTATCTGCTTTTTGTGATTCAGAGCTATCACCAAATATTTTCCACTTGGGAGACTCAGTCTGCCATCTGGGTTTCCCCAAGCCTGCTGCTCCTACCCCCACTTTCCACCTCCTCACCTCCCTCGTCCCTCCCTCCAGCCTTTTCCAAGGCTCTCCTCAACCATTTCTCCCTTCACAAGGCATAACGCAAGACCCTCCTAGAACAGAGTAGGCTGGGAGAAGGGGGGTGCGGGGAAGAACAGGGGCCGACAACCTCAGTCCCTCCTTTGCCCACCTCCACCCCAGGGGTCTTTATATTTCCTTCACCTACCCGTACTGATTCGGTCAGTTTCTTCCTCGCCTTTTCTAGCCCTGCGTACTGCTATGAACAACAGACCTGCAGACCTGCGGACAAACGGGAAACGGGAGGGGGAGGGGTGGGGTGGGGGTGGGGCGAGCGCTCAGTGGGCCGACCAGCACCACGCACTTTTCTCATTAAGGTTCTCGGTTATGGAAACTTTCCTACCTTCTTATTCCCGCATTTGTCCCCCTCTCCACAGTGCAAGTTAAGTCGAATTTTCCATCAGACAGGGAGTAGGAAAAGCAGATTATTTCCAAACTATCTTTAAGACTGAGGGGGGCGGTTGGGGGGTGGGTAGGTGTTGGGATAGCGGTCTGAGGTGGCAGAGGATGATTATTTTCAAACTCTCACAGGTCTCCCTGTCCTTCTCCCGGGACCCCTAGTCCCTCTCCCAAGGGTCACCATTTCCTGCAGACCTGGAGGTGGGAGGTGGAGAGATGGAATTGACCAGGGCTCCCTCAAGTCTCTGCTCTAGGCCACCCCACCCTAGAAATTCCCAGACAGCACCTATTTTGCCACCAACCTGCAAAATTCCGGCAAGCTGACTCCTTCTCCTTCTCCTAGCCTCGGGCCCCACCGGCTGCGCTGCTGAAGCAAGCTGGTACCCAGACGGGAACAAGGACCAGACTAGCAGGACTTCTGCACACGTCGACTCCTGGTCACGTGATATCTACGTCACCAGTGAGCTCGGGTCCCCAATTTCCACTCCCACCAAAAGCGCGGCAGAAGTGGGCCGGCCCTCTGCCCCCTACCCCCTTATACATTTGGCCCTTTCCATCCCAGAGGGGGAAAATGTTATTTGCCTTTCTCTGATTTCTAGGGAGGGGCTGCATCTTTTTCTGGAGCTACTAAACTTTTCTACTTTTTTCAAGAATTGTCTTTTCCTGCCTTCTGCTCCCAGGATTAAGAACTCCAACCTACATCCATCGCCCCTCCCCCAGCCTCCATTTCATCTGCAATCTAGTCCTTGGCTGTTGTGGAGCAGGGTTGGTTTGGCAGCAGGTTGTTTAAAAAAAAAAAGGATGGTGGGGGAAGCCTGGGACAGGAGTAAGATTTTTAGTGTAGTTTTTTACTTTATTCTTAATACTTTTCTATATTTTTTGAAAAGTAACTGAAAAAAACACAATTCAGCTGAGTAAATGTGAAGAGCTAATTGGCTTTATACAGCAATTCATGAACAGGGCAGCAACCCATCTAGCAGCTAGAAGGGCGCTCCCACGGGTTGTACAAAATGGAAGGTTTTTATAGTCAGGAGAGTGGGGAAAGGGAGCTATTAGCAAAATAAAAGAAAGGATTATTTTTAGGCCAGGACAACTTTTTGGGGGGCGAGGGGAGAAGAAGGGAGCAGCAAGGGTTTTATCATGCAGATTGCTTCTTCTTTCTCTGGGAGATGGAGGAGCCTATGCCACAGATTACCTTACTGTTGCTTGACCAGAAAATTCCAGACTGGTTGATTTAAGATTACATTTCTGGGAGAGGTTGAAACTGCAATTAGGTCAGGTATTAAATCTAGGTTTGGTATCATAGGCTTTAGCACAAGAGATGTGGTTTGGGGCCTGTGGTTTTCTTTTTAACAAATTTTTATCTTTTTATAGTCGGAAAAGACAAAGACAGAATTACTTTAGTTAAGTGAGGCAGTATGTGTACAGTCCTGAGAATAGTGCCTGGCATATGGTAAGTGCTTTAAAAGTACAAACTATTATTATAATTATATTAGGATTTCGTTTGGGGAAAAGGATTCAAAATGACAAAAAGTAATGTCTGACTCCAGAGTCTTGGTGGTGGTATTTGCCAAGAAGTAATTGGTTTGGTCCTCTAGACGCCCTCTTCCCCAGGTAGTGAAGTGTCGATGGGGCAAGAAGATGTGATTACTTGGAAACTTCACTTCTATCCTTCTAAACCACATTCTAGATACCTAGGACCCTAGAATATCCTGCCCAAAGCACCTGGAGCCCAAATGCAAGACTTGCTCATGCCTCTTCTCCAGATCTATCCTCCTGATAGTAACCCACATCCCCTTTGGGTTCACGCTAGGGTTGGAGTAGATGATACAGCTGGAAAGGCAGAACCCCCTTCATATGAGGCCATTTGGAGAAAGGGCTAAAGGAAAGGGTGTACTGCCAGGCCAATAGGAGCTCAGAGAAGGCAAAGGCCAATTAGCCCAAAATAGCCAGAGGAAGCCTCATGGAGGTAAAAGACCTTGACCTGGGCCTCACAGGGTGGGTAAGACCTAGATAGAGGGGGGAAGGAAAGAGGAGACCAGTCTGACTGAACCTAGGCCCTGTGGCCTTACCATTACCCTGGCCTGTCTCATGCTGCCTTGCTGGGTCAAGTCCACTCGTTCCTCCTTAAGGGTTATTTGTCTCTTGATGGTGGCTATTGTCCGAAAGCAGGTTCAGTGCAAGCACTTTTTGACAAGCTCTGCACTACCCCCAAGGACTTTCTCCCTTATTTCCAGGTTACAGAATCTGAATTGGTCAACCTTTATGGATAGTTCTTAGGCAGTTGCTAAATACTTAAATATGCATTCCCTTTGAGCCTGTAAATCCATTCTTAGGCATTCACCCTGAGGAAATATTTAACAGTAGTCACAATGATTTACAACAACATGGTTACTTTGTAGACCTGAATTCCTGGCATCAATCCTTTGAGTTGGACCTGAATATGCAAAGAGAAGCCACAGGTGAAAGGCAGCAATGAAGGAAAGAGAATTGTTCTAGGAAATGACATGTGCCCAAGCATGTACATATGCACCTGCACATTCACACGTGTGTATGCATTCTCATAAACCAACGATTCTCCCAGATGATTTTGCTACAAGTTAAAGAAGGCAAACTTCATAATTCTGTTTAAACAATTCAAACTGCACCAACAGTATGTACCATTTAGAAATGGAGAATGACTATTAGGATATTCGACACAATTCTTTATAAAAGGTGCAATTAAGAAGCAAATTAAACGGCTTACAATGGGGAACAGGTTAAATTAATTATGTAACAACCATATCATAGAATTCTAAGAATTAAAATGAGATCTATTGAGAACATGAGTTAATTTTCCACCTATGCAATTAGAAAAACTGAAAAATATTGATCATATTCAGAGTTGGTGAGGGTATGGAAAAACAAACATTCACATGCACTTTTGAGAATATAAAATAATATATGAATGTGAACTAAACTTATTGTGGTGATCAGTTTGCAATATATACAAATATTGAATCACTGTGTTGTACACCTGAAACTAATATAGTGTTATCTGTCATTTATACCTCAATTTAAAAAGTAAAAGTACAAGCAAGATGCAAAAATAATAAAAGATAGAATAAAATAGTGCATTTCTGGAGGTCATTTTGGCAATATTTAACCTTAAAATATATGTGCTTTTGGACACATCACTTCCTCTTCTAGTGTTTTATCATGCTGAAATACTCCCATGCCAAATATGGTCAATGTTGTAGTTGTGGTAATAGATTTTTTTAAAGGAAAAAACTAAATATTCCTAAAAGGGGATTGGTTTAAGAAAAGTTTGATAATTCACTAATGCAATACTATGCAGTGATGAAAAATAATAAGGTGGAGTTATATTTACTCACATGAAAAAATGTCCAACATATATTGTTAAGAAAGAAGAAAAATTGAAGGTTAATATATGTGGTAGTACATGTTTGTCACAGCATACATATATTTATTTTTGTGTATTTGAAATATAAGTAAATAAAGAAATTCTACCATAGCATGATTAGTAAAGTCCACAAAATTCATTCCTGTAAAATTCTGGGTTATATTATTGAGAGATGAATGAAATTACTGATGTGAGCCTATTTGGTTAGCTCGCTACACAACCCAAGTCCATTAGAGACTCGCTGTGTTTTGATGGCACCTCATAACAGTTGTTTACTCAGCACTCAAGCTTAAACATCATCCTTACGTTTTCCCCTTTCCCCATGCCCATCGCCAATCATGTTATATCCAGTGTCAACTTACTGTGGAGTCTTCCTGTGTTTCTCTATCATATTAGAAATTTGAATGAATATATACTGAACTATTCCGATAGGATATATTTGAAATGAGTAGTCAATATAAAAGGAACTTTTCCTTTCTAAGTGTTGCATTTATATATTTAAAATTTATCTTTAATAGGTATGCATTAATTAATAACATTCAAAAAATGATTGAGATAAAACTTTGAAAACATGCAGAAGAAACAAAATATCTGACAAATATAAGATAGTCATATATATATATAGAAATGAAAGTGTTTTATAATATATTGGTAGGTGAAAAAAACAGATTATAAATGGTAAACTGCAGAAGGTCCCATTAAAAATAATATATATGAGTAGATATTTATATGTATACGCCAAAATATTAGAAGTGGGTATGATTGGGTGATTGGTGGGCATATAGGTGATTTATATATTATTTTATATACTTCTTTGTAGATTCTTCTACATTTTCTCAGTGGGTATGTGTAAATTCTATAATAAAGAATAGTCTGCAAACAGTATGACCTTATCTTATGACACACATTTCGCATATGTACTTCTCTGTAGCAGAGCAGAATTTGATTCAAGGCCTCCACTACCTGTTTGAGGTGTGGGGTCCTTGCAATGGTTGGATGCCTCACATTTGCTTCCCTTGCCCCATTAGTGACTAGTATCCATTAAAACAAGGCTCTCCTCCCCATGCTCTGACTATGCCTCCCTCCAATTCAAGTTTGAGATAATCAAGCTGTAGTACTAGTCATACATTAGACAGGAGGCATCTCTTTCCAAATTTTACCCTGTGAGAAATCATTTCTTTAGGAATTTTTTTTGCTAAAAGTAATATTGTTGGCACTAATATAATATTTTAAGCAGATTATAAAATAGTCTTAGTTACCAATTCAATGCTTTTAAAAATATATATGAATAGAGCAAGAAAGAATTGTATTTCTGGCTCTGCTCGACAAATGGCATTTATGTATAGTTCCTTGACTTTTTTTCAGTGAAAATGTTTTACTTTTGCAAATAAAGGCAACAAATACTATTTAAAAGCAGGTTATAAAACAATGTGTATAAAATTATTCCAGTTATATTTAAAAACACACACAGAAGGAAAGAAAACCCTCAAAATCTACACTCAATTTCATTTATTTCATGACTCTCAAACATACATTATTCCCTAAGGAAATATTTCTAAAAGTGAAATTGCTAGGTCTAAAAGTCTGAAAAATCTTATGATTTTTTAATGTGTATTGCCTAAAGGGCCAGCAAGATAATTCAACAAATTTACACGTGTACTTACAGCCCATGTGGATGTTCTCATATAAAATGGATGGTGTTTTTTCTTTTTTAAAATTCCCCAATTTGACAAGGGAATAAGAATACCTTGAAGTTTTAATTTGTATATATATATTTTAAGAAGTAAAACTTTCTTATTCATAGATGACATGATTGCCAATTTAGAAAATCCTACAGTCTACAAAAAAGTCACCAGGGGGCTTCCCTGGTGGCGCAGTGGTTGAGAGTCCGCCTGCCGATGCAGGGGACACAGGTTCTTGCCCCGGTCTGGGAAGATCCCACATGCCGCGGAGCGGCTGGGCCCGTGAGTCATGGCCGCTGAGCCTGCGCATCCGGAGCCTGTGCTCAGCAACGGGAGAGGCCACAGCAGTGGGAGGCCCACGTACAGCAAAAAAAAAAAAAAAAAAAAAAAAAGTCACCAGAACTAATGAGTACAGTAGACCTGTAAATAGGATATCAATTATATTTCTAAATACTGAAGCTGAATAACTTACACTTATTTTCCAGATAGATGTCTTCTTTGCTCAATACCCTACTGATGTCTTTTCACCAGTTTTCAGGCAGTGATAACTACTGTTGTTTTGTTGATTTTTTTAGGAACATTTTATTACAGATAGATAACTATTGTTTCAGTTAGTCTCATTGGTTGTAAGGAATAGAGACTTAGGCCAGCTCAGCTGAGGCAGATCCATGGTGAGAATTTATGAGATAGTAAAGAAGACTACGATCTTGAGGAAATCTGAGAATTAACAGCCAGTTTCGAATGGACCTCTAGAAGTTAGGGCCTGAGCATTTTTAATGTTCTGCCATTAACTTGGTTCAGCTGTGGACCCAGTCTCTTCTCCCTTCCTCTCACATCCCCTACTTCTCCTTTGTCGTGTCTCTGTTTCATAGCTTCAGCTTCCCCGTAACGTGCCCTGCTCATGTATCAGGCTTTCTCAGGTTCCTAAGGTACAAACCCTCTTCCCACAAAAGTGCATGTACCCCACTAACCCCAAACTTGGACAAATTTGCATAGAATCTCAGGTGGTCCACAGACTTCCCTAGTTGAGAACACCTGGTCCGGGTTAATTAATATTGTCAGCTGGTGAGAGTTCCTTGGACATTGGCCTAAGCCTGGCTGAGGGGACATCAGTATGGGGATGGACTGGCAGGCAGCAACCCTGATGCAGGGCTAGACGACTCCTGGGTTTCCTGGAGGTAAAGAGGCCAGAGGTGAGAGGCCTAGCAGGCTGCATCCCTCTAACAGAACATAACTGAGCCAATTAGTATTTATGAACATTAAAAACTCCTCAAAGTGGAAGAGATAGATTATTTTTCTAAAATGACAAAAATAAGACACTTACTAAGGCTCTACAGGGATTAATTTCTTAACATGTAAAATGTTGATTTGTTTTCGAAAAATTTAGGTTTAAAATTTTCAAAATAATTAGCCTTTTTTTTAAAGCTATTTGGGAAGTATCACTAGAAGCATTCTGTAAATGATAAATATAAACATGACCAAATTATGAAGGGTTTCCTATTTAGTAGAAAATCTTATATTTTATTGTAAATTACTTTTCTCCCCAAAGAGTATGTCTTAAAGATTGTGAACAATTAACATGTTTTAAAAAATTGCTCTTTCCTTTGTAGCTGATGGAAAATATTTTTTTTAAATTATTTTGTGTCCCTCATGACTTTTAAAGAGGACTCTTTTTTTAAATTTTATCTATTTATTTTTGGCTGCATTGGGTCTTCGTTGCTGTGCGCAGGCTTTCTCTAGTTGTGGTGAGTGGGGACTACTCTTCGTTGCTGCACGGGCTTCTCATTGCAGTGGCTTCTCTTTTTGAGGAGCACGGGCTCTAGGCACGTGGGCTTCAGTAGTTGTGGCACATGGGCTCAGTAGTTGCGGCTCGAGGGCTCTAGAGCATAGGCTCAGTAGTTGAGGCGCACGGGCTTACCTGCTCCGCGGCATGTGGGATCTTCCCGGACCAGGGCTGGAACCCGTGTCCCCTGCCTTAGCAGGCGGATTCTTAACCACTGCACCACCAGGGAAGCCCGATGGAAAATGTTTTCTATTTGATATATGTTAAGTTAGCCAAATAACAAAGCACTCCAACGAAAAGAGAAGTCTTAGGATGAATACCCATACTCTTCCTCCCCACATGTAAGTATCGTATTTCTGAAATGTAAAAACAAAACATTTTAAATTAAAAAATTGGAACATAAAAGTACATAGAAGAAAGATAATTTTCCACTCCCAGCCTCCTTTCCTGATACCTAGCTTTCTGGCCACTTAGGTGCAGGTAAGGGCTTCAGGGGAAAAATAATAATGACTACCAGGAGAGGAGGTTCTGGGGAGGAGCAGGTTGCGGAGCAGTTAGAACAAGGGAAAGGGCTAATCCCACAAGAAGATTAAGTGGACAATAACTCCAAGAGAAAATGCTGCCTCTCTCTTACACTGCATCTGACCTCCTGAAATGCCAAGATGGAAAAAGAGACATTCCAAATCCAGGGTGACAAGAGGAGGAGGGGTTGAGTGTTCCCGCTGCCTTGCTTGGGTGGGAGGCAGGATCAGGAACTGAACTCCTTTAGTGTCCCTTGATGAGAGTCTACCTGGGCCCAAATCCCTTTCTTCCTGTCTTTTGTATCCTCTGAGTAATGATTCCTGTTGCAGAGGAGGAAAAACTTCTGGTCAAGGAATGCGGGGAAAAGCAACGGTCCAGTCCAGAACGCTGTAAGTTTGTGTTCCGACTGAAGAGGCTTGGGGTAACCCTGGCACCAGGATGGCTGGGGCCTGAGGGCAGAATCCTCAAGTGGGTCAGAGTCTGTTTTCTGGTCACACCTTCCTTACCCAAAGTCCATTTTGAGTGGTCCTGGGGGCAAGCAGTTTATGAATATGGACACAGGTATATGCTGGAAAGCTTTCCACTCAGCCCCTGCTCCCAGTGTCCCACATCCATTTTGGTGCCAAACATTTTGGTAGTAGGAGTGTGGAAACTAATCACCGGAGGAGGAAACAAAGAGACACAGAGAGTGAAAGTTTTACTTTAAATAGTCACCCCTCGTCCAACATTGTGGGTATTTAAAAGAGGAGGAGTACCAAAGGCTGAGGATGGCTATGGATAAAGGAGGGACAAAGCTGGGATATATAGTTTTGGGAGACGCCGGGCGGGTCCGGGAAGGGCCGGGCGGCTGCAGGTCCGCACTGAGTTCTTGCTGCAGCAGCCCCCGCTTCCCCGACCCCAACCATCCGCTGGTCTGATGTTCGCCGGGTCAAGCGAAAATGCGGCGGCAGCGGAGGAGACAGCAAGGAAAGGCGCAGTCGATGCGAGGGACAGTGGTGGGGGGAGGGAACAGAGCCCAGCCTGAAGCTCCCCTCCAGATCCTTCCCTTTTTGTGCCTGCATACGCCTGGGGAAGTATCTACGTACAGGAAAAAATGGTGAGTTTTAAAGGAGGAAGGAGAGAGAAGCGAGCGGGAAGACGGAGCTCCGTCTGGAGGCCCCCTGGAGGGCGCACGAGTCTCTCTTAGGTGGGAAAAATAGAATTTCAGAAACCATTAAAATCTGAATCTTGAAAGGTGCATAGTAGGGCCTCTGTCCTCGGTGCTGATCTTCCCGTCAAGCATTCAGTCCTTTCGCTTGCCTCTTGTCTCCTACGAGTAATGGAGTCCAAAGTGGAATAAGCAGGGGGATAAAAATCTCAACATGGAAAATGTTCCCCAGGAAAAAAAGGAAAAGGAAAAAGAAGGAGGAGATCCTGCCCCTGTGGAGAATGGAGAGGAAGCTCGCCCTGTGGGAGGGAATGAAAGCTAGAAGCCTGAAGGCAATATTAGAAGGGGTTGGGCTCTGCTTTCCCAGGATTTTAGGCTTGTCAATAATATTAATGTGATAGACATAGACGGAGATGCAGATGATACCGAAAGTTTCACGGAAAAGATGAGAGAGTTAAACGCAGGGCAATGAAGTTAAGGTATAGTTTATCTGGCCTTAGTAGGACCACCCTCATCATTGCCACCATGAGGAATTTTTCCTTATGCCTTGAAAACTGAGGTTTTCTCTGAGGTTAATACTTTTCAACCTTGTTTTCTGTTTATTTGCCTTTTCTTGGTGTAATTTTACTCATTCAATTGCTTCAAAACTTTCAGTATTGTCAGCATCTATTTGAATATTGAATTCAGACCAAAGCCACAAGTTTTTCTTTGTCAGCAGAGGTGTTTCACCCATTCGAATAGAAAGATGTTCATTGTCTGTTTCAAAAGAGAAAAAGAAGTTAGAAAGCAGTGTGTAAATTTATCGTTGCTTCATTTTAGAGCATATATATTTATGTATTATATATATTAACAATGAGTCTTAAAGTATATATACTAAAATGTGGGTGTTTATCTTTAGATGGCATAATTTTTAATGATTTAATTTCTTTCTCTTTGATAACTGTATTTTCCCAAAATTTGTATTTATTACTTATACCCTTAAAGGTAATAAAAGTAATAAAAGTCATGTGTCAATCAGCTTTTTAAACAAGTGTCATTTAATAAAAACTTGTTAAAAGAACAAAACATGCATTTCAAGGTTATTTTTTAGAATTTCTTTTTTAGCAATATAACCCTAGTATTTATCACCCTGACATTCTTTTAAAGGGTCACCCTTGTCATTCGTGAAAAGAGAATACTATTTACCTCCCAGGGCTGCTGAGCGGATCAGATGAGGTACCCTATGTGTGAACTTTGTTGACTTGGACCCTACCTGACTCCCCTGCCCTTTCAGAACCCCCACTGCAGTGATACTTAGGGAGGACTGAGGGATATCTAACCTATGCCCAGGAACAATTTCAGGCAACTGAGAAGTAGGTGCCACCCTCCTCTGGATACTGCCATGTCTTCCAGACTCTACTGTCATTTCTCCTTCATCTTATTCCTTCTGCTGACAGAGGTTTTGGAGTCCTCAAGGTGACAAAGGCTTCCTGATTTCTGTGAGATCATTGTTACACTTATGAAGGTGGGTACTACACAAAAGTGCCTCAGCAAATAATATCTTAGCCAAGGTCTTAGTAAAAACAGGAATTTCTTATTTTACTTATAGGTCCTCTGCTCTCTAGGGACTCAGACATGATTCCATTTGGGTGGAGAGTGCTGGGTCAAGACATGAATAAAACAAAATGATGACTTGAACAGTTGGAGTCAGCCACTTATTACCTTAATTATAATATAAATTATAATAAAGCCTATATTTCTTTTCTGCTAGTAAAAATTTACAAGAATAATCTCCAGATGGTGACAACATTGACTGCCATGTTATTTCCAGAGGTGACTTCTCTCTCAGGACACTCTACAGTCTCTCATACAAAAAATTCTTGGCAGACCCACTCACTAGGGCAACAGACACACATGAAGTATATAAGTTACAGAGATATTCACTTTCTTTAATCAAAACTGAGTAACATTAGCCAAATCTGATATTATCCCTACATGAAAGAGTTTAAAATATTTTGTGAGATAAAAAAAAAAATTCCTAAATGTGTTAGCAATTACTCCTCTGCAGAACTGTGCCATTCTCATAGCATGTACTCTTTATCAACCTTATACTCCTAGTGTCTATTACAATGTTTGACATATTGTAAATGTTGAATAAATGTTTAATATGGCCATTTTGACTCTGTGGGGATCCTCAAGTCCTTTACCTAGTTCTGCTCTTGACTAAAGAACAGCAGGTAAGTCATTTCATTTCTCTAGAGGCAAAGACATGCATTTCCTAGGGAGCGTAGTAGAGGCCAGATGACACGCTAAATTAAAACACGAATAAAATTTAGCGAGATTTGCATAGTGTGTCACACAGACTGCCTGATTTAGAATCTCCTATTGTAACAGAGAAGAACAAACCTGACTCCATATTGGATCTACTTCTTTAGCTCTAACTTTTGTGCTCTGTTGCCTGTGCTTAGTTATGCTGGCTCTGTACCTTTGTAAAGGAATGTTGCCTGTAGCCTGAAATATACATAATAGCCCCTTTCTCAAGGCTCTGCCTCCCAGGCTTGACTTTCCATATAGAGATAAAAGTTGTAGAACAGAGAATAACACTTGTCTTGTTGGAGGTTTACAGGAACATCGTGACCAGACCTACCTGGATAGCTGCAAGAACAAAGGATTATCACGTCCCCTCCGGGGTCTGGTGGGCACCAAGAAGTTTGTAACAATCAGCCACACCCTCTCCTCTTTTTGTATAAAGGAAGGCTGAATTCTAACTGTGGTAAGACGGTTCTTTGGGACACTAGTCTGCCATCTTCTCAGTCTGCTGGCTTACAAATAAAGTCGATATTCCTTGCCCCAACACCTTGTCTCTTAATTTATTGGCCTTGTCTGTGGCGAACAGTAGGAGCTTGGTCTTGGTAACACTCTCTATTGCTAATAATGTAGACTTTGGCACCCTTCTCTGGATTACATGAATTAATCATACTTCCAACTGGGCCACAGAACATGTATTATTAACTTGCTTCCCTGAGAGATTCTGATGTGTACTAACACTGGATAACCACTGGTGGTACAGTGGAAACAGTTATATTAAGTACTGCCTTAGTTCATTTGGGCTGTGATAACAAAAATACCATGGATTGGATGGCTTAAATAACAGAAGTTTATTTTTCCCTGTTCTAGGGGTAGGAAGTCCAAGATCAAGGCACTGGCAGATTTGGTTTTTGGAAAGGGCCTGCTTCCTGATTCGTAGACTGCAATCTCCTTTCTGTGCCCTCATACTGTGGAAAAAGCAAGGGAGGTTGCTGGGGTATCATTTATAGTGGCACTAATCCCATTCATGAGGGCTCCATCCTCAAGACTTAATCACATTTTAAAGGCCCAAACTCCAATTACCATCACAGTGGGGATTAGGTTTCAACATATGAATTTCAGGGGGACACAACAAATAGGCCTAGAAAAAGACTGCAAGGAAATACATCAAAATGTCAGAGATTCCAGCGATGCATATATCACATGACCTAAATTGTCTTATTCTATGTTAGGATCAATTTTTTAGAATCTTTCAACATTTCTCACATTGAAATATATCATAAAATACATGTGTAGATTTTATGTGATAGTTTTATTTTTTCTTAAAAAAGGTGTTACTGAATCAATGGTGTATGTTGCTGATGCTGTAATCTAATAATCAAGAAAGTAAGGTGCATAAATATATATGGGAATGTGCATACACAAATAGAAAAAGACATAAAGGAATTCATCTTTGAAGACATGTGGGAATTGATGTGTGATAAAATGTAATTTTTCTGCTGTTATTTACTTCAATGTCTGGGTTTTAGATTTTATTTTTGTACAGTTATAATCTTATTGCCATTAAAACAATTCTGAATATATATATGTCATCATGTTAGTTTGGACTATGCAGAAAAATGGTAATAATAACAATATTCATAACATCCTTTTAGCGTGCGCCATGTTAGAGACAGTGTTCTCAGCTATTTACAGGTACTAATCAATCCGTTCCTCAGAAGAAATCTGTGAGGGCTATACTATCAATGTACCCATTTTATGTAGGAGGAAATTGAGGCACATACAGATGAAGCAAATTATCTGTAGTTGTATAGCTAGTAAGTTTTAAAGCCAGGATATAGCCCAAACTATTGGGTCCAGAATCAGTGCTCTCAGCCTTTCAATAAAACAAATACCTAATCCATTAAAGCAATGATTGGAACAGCCACCTATTTTCTTAAATATAATTTTAAAATGGCTGTTTTTTAGATATCTTAGTAGTGGCAAATTCCAATTCTATTGTTTCCTCTAAAGGGAGACGGGTTTCCCCTCACATTGAATAAAATTAGGCATAGTAGAGAAAATCAGGCCATCGATGTTGGGAACCAAAAAGGAAAAAAAGCAAAAGGAAAAAAAAGGAGTCCCTAGGGCTTCCCTGGTGGATCAATGGTTGAGAGCCCACCTGCCAATGCAGGGGACAAGGGTTCATACCCCGGTCCGGGAAGATCCCACATGCCATGGAGTGGCTGGGCCCGTGAACCATGGCCTCTGAGCCTGCGCGTCCGGAGCCTGTGCCCCGCAACAGGAGAGGCCACAACAGTGAGAGGCCTGTGTACTGCAAAAAAAAAAAAAAAAAAAAAAGGAGTCCCTAAGATTGAGGACTTGAGAGGTAATCATGTTAAGTCCAAGGAGTTAAGGAACACCTAGAGACAGCCACCTATTTTCTTAAATATAATTTTAAAATTTTGTTGTTTTGAAACATATTTTAGTAACAGCAAATCCTAATCCCACTGTTTATTCTAAGAGGAATTGTATTTTCTCTCACATTGAATAAAACTGGGCATAGTAGAGATAATCAGGCAATCGATGTTGGGAAGCAAAAAGGAAAACAATGGGAGTCTCTGACTGGAGAGGTAATCATGTTAAGTCCAACTTGTGAGGAAGATGAAATTAGGGGAGAGCAGAAACTATGAAGAAGTAGAAGCAAGGACACAGAGAAAAGCTTTCCAGGAGAAAATTAAGTCACCTGTCAGCAATGCGTGAAGATAGGCATTTGTTGTACGAATGCATATTTTGTGGGAAAGAACGTGCCAAGTAGACTTTGTCAATCTCTTTGATTCATATACATTTTCAAAACTGAACTGAATGGGTACTGTGTGGTAGATAATATCTCCTAACTTGTTTTTAAAAATAAGGACAGATTTATTTTTCTCTTTTAGCAAAACTTGGATGTCTATTGAAGAAACTTAAAAAGTAAAGGGTCACCTTTGTGACCAGAGCCAGCATTGCAGCTTGAACATCACTGAGCTGGAAGCCTGGGACAGAGAAACAGTGTTAATCTTGATTAATGGTGGAACAAATTTTGGACCTGTTGAGACTGAGGTAAGTTTGGGACATTCAGGAGGAAAGTTCCACTAGAGAATTGAATAAAAATCTGTAGGGCCAAAGAGTAGTTTGGGCTAGACATGTGGAATTGTATTGAAAACTGCAGAAGTGAATGGGATCAGCCAAGGAGAGCATGGAGACCAAGAAGAGAGAGGACTTGCAATATTCAGGGAAGCAATACAGCTCAGGCTCTAAGAGTCCAGGTGTTGGAACTTGTCACTTCTAATTGGGTCTAAATCTCAACTCGGCCTCTCAGTATTCCAGTAAAATAAAACTATAAGATGGTTATATAAGATTCACGTTGAATATAAGAACAGAGAAAGGGTGGAACCAAGAGAATGTTGAAAGGTATATTATGCAAATTGTATCTGTAAGAATTCTGGTACCACTTTTAAAATATCAAACAAGGTAGAATTCAAGGCAATGGACACTCACTTGTATAGATAAAGAGGGACATTTAATAAAGAGAAAAGATCAATCCACCAGATGGTATCCTAATCCTTTATTTATATGCACCTAAAGGCATAAAGCAAAAAATATAAATCAGAATACCAGGACAAGTAGAAAAATTCATAATTATAGTAAGAAGGAATAATGTAAGTTTCTAGGTAACTAATAGTATGGTGGTGCAGTGGTTAAGAATCCACCTGCCAACGCAGGGGACATGGGTTTGATCCCTGGTCTGGGAAGATCCCGCATGCCACGGAGCAACTAAGCCCGTGTGCCACAACTACAGAGCCGGTGCTCTACAGCCCACAAGCCACAACTACTGAGCCCACGCACCGCACCTACTGAAGCCCGCATGCTCTAGGGCCCACGTGTCACAACTACTGAGCCCGTATGCTGCAACTACTGAAGCCCACGCACCTAGAGCCCGTGCTCCGCAACAAGAGAAGCCACCACAATGAGAAGCCCACACACCACAACAAAGAGTAGCCCCTGCTCACCGCAACTAGAGAAAGCCCACATGCAGCAACAAAGACCCAACACAGCCAAAATTAATTAATTAATTAATTAATTTTTAAAAAAGAAATAAGTACACATCCCCAGAAATTCCATTCACAGGAATTTTTTTAAAAATAATAATACATGTAAAAAAGTATCCAACAAGGTAGGCCTTAAGGAAAGAAATATTACTAGGGATAGAGATATATTTTATAATGGTAACATAGTCAATATAATGTGAAGGTACTAAAATTCTAAATCTGTATGCTTATAGTAACATTGCTTCAAAATATACAATACAAAAAGTATCAGAATAAAAGGAGAAGTAGAGAAATCTCAAGTCAGTGTGGGACATGTAAATATACCTCAGTATATTTACAGAAGAATCAGAAAATAATATCAGTAGAAGTATTGAAGATTTAAGCAATGAGAATAACAAATTTGGCCTAATTTACATACATAGACCAATACAACCTACAATTGCAGAATATAAATTTTTTTCAAGGCAAATGGGACATTTGCTAAAATTGACCTTCTACTAGGTCCATTAACCAAGTATCAATGAATTTCAAAGTATTGGAATAGTTCAGAATATGTTCTCTGATGACAGATGAATAATAAAGCTAAGAATTAATAACAAATAGATAACAACAAGAAAATCTCAAAGTGTTTGGAAATTAATCAGTACATTTCTCATGAGTAAAAACAGAAACTTAAATTTAGCATTTTTAATTGAGTGATAATGAAAACACAGCATATGAAAACCTGTGGAATGCAGCTATCTGTGCTTAGTAAGAAATTCTATATCCTTAAATGCATATATTAGAAAAGAAGAAAGGCTGAAAAATATCGATGATCTAAGTTTGCTTGTGAATACATTTTGGAGAAAACACCAACAAAAATCTTAAGGCACAATTCTTAAGGCAGGAAATAAGAATAGAAACTAATGAAAGAGAAATGAAACACACAAAAGAAAGAAACAGACAAAATTTTAGTCTATGTACATACTAATAAAATCAAAACCCTCTAATAAAATTGATCAAGATAAAAAGAGAAGACACAAAGTAAATGTCAGGGGTAAAAGAACAATAGTACATATTCTACAGATTTTAAAAAAGAGAATAAAAGGATAATATGAACAATTTCATACCATTAAATTTAAGAATTTAGATTAAGTGCATGAATTTATTAAAAAACAACTTACCAAAAGGGAAAAAAGAAGATATAGAAAATCTGAACAGTCCCATATCTATTAAATGAATTAAATTGCAAATGAAAATAATGCAATATATCCACTTTGGTGATGACAGCGGGAGGACCTATGAAGACCCACTTGAGAGCTAAATGAACAGAGCAGGAAAAAACTATAAAAACATTTAATGTCTCTAGAAATTGTCCTAAGGGAAAACAGCAAATGAAGAAACATTTACTTCAAAAAATCTACTAAAACTTGGTAAAAATAGCAAGGATTTCTGGCATTTGAATCAGGACCTGCTCCCTCCTTCCTTTCCATCCCTAGCTCAGCTTAAAGGAAACTCTACTCGGGACAGGCATGGCCAGGAAGGCAGGATTCCCTTTCCCCTCAGCTCCCAATCGAGGCTTATGATATCTTCACTGAGAGAGCAGGCCACCAGCATTTCTCATTCCCTCCAAATCAGAGTTGAAAGGTTAAGTTCTTGGTGAGTATGGCCAAGAGGTCATGGATTCCCTTCTTCTAACCAGTCACTACCCATAGGGCAAAGGCTCTACCCAACAGTGGCAGACCAAGAATATAGTGGCCCTGATTGCTCTCACTCCAGCTTGCTCTTAGAGCAGAGGTTCCAAGCTAGGAGAAACGAGCCAAAAAACCGAAGAGCCTACTGCCCTGCCTAGAGTAGCAACTCAGAGTCTTTGCCAAGAGAAGGAAGCAGCCCTTAAAAACAGAGGGCTCCTAAGTTCTCCCCAGAAGGACTGGCTTAATGTGAAACATAGTCTGGGGAAGATCATGCTTAAAGGTACTCTAGAAAACAATAGCTTCCCTTAATTAAGAACAACAAGTTAAATCATAGGCCAGCTGGTACACCAGAGAGAATCAGGGAAAGAGTTAGTAAAGAAGAATCTGCTGGGGGTCAGAATAAATGTCAAAGACTGGCCTCAAAAACTACTCCTGACTGAATTTAATTTGATCAGACTATTGAACATATTATGCCCCAAGGCTTTGTTGAAAACAACAGAGCACTCAGTCTATAATTAGTGGAGCCTAACAGGCCAAGTGTAATACCAAATGAAGCAGACAGTTTAATACCAAGATTAAAGAAATAGACAGTCAAAAAGAGTGTTGGTAAAAACCAATTGTAATCCTAGGATACCTGTGCATGTCCCCAAGTTTGCAACATCTGAGGAGTGACACCAGAAGGTTCACACAGTAGGGAAAATGGGCCAAGTCACAAGACAAATGAGTAAACAACAACCAAAGCAAGGAGTAGGAAAAAGGGGGAGGTGAATCAGTATCCAAAGGTGCAAAAATAAATTAAACTATACAGATTTCAACAAAAATTACAAAATATGCTGTCAAAGAAAAATTGCACTGGACAGAGTTAAATATCAAAGGAAGATGTTTTCCTTGAGATTGAACTCAGCTATAAATACAACAATGACAGCAGGGGACGTATAATCAAAAGGTAGGGAGAGGGAGTCACTAGATTAAAAATTACCAAAAGTAACTTGATTAGATATCAAGAGTGAGGGGAAGAGGAACTTAATTGAATTTCAAGTATGGGAGGATTCTTGCTAAACTGGCTTAGCAGGATTCTTGCTAGAACTAGGCTCAGAAGGATTCTTTACTAAAACTGTTCTTGACAGCCCAGTCAAAAAAACTCAAAGGAGTCCTATTAGACGCAAGAGGGAGGGGATATGGGGATATATGTATACGTATAGCTGATTCACTTTGTGATACAGCAGAAACTAACACACCATTGTAAAGCAATTATACTCAAATAAAGATGTTAAAAAAAAAAGAAGGGAGTCCTTGTCAGTACAAAGAAACAGACATATGAGACCCACACACAGGAAAGAGGGCCAAAAAAGGTATAACACATAGAGAAAGAAATGGTAGAAGCGCTTCCTTATCAGTAATTACTTGAAAGGTAAATGGATTAAACTCTCTAATCAAAGAGCAGAGATTGGCAGGATGGATACAAATCAAGATCTAACTATATGCTGTCTACAAGAGACTCACTTTAGATTCAAAAACATATATAGATTGAAAAGATAGTAAAACATATTTCATGCAAATAATAACCAAAAGATAGCTGTATATCTATAGGATTATTAAACAAAATAGACTTTAAGATAAAAAAAGTTACAAGAGACAAAAGACATTATATATTGATAAAAAGTTAAATTCATCAATAAGATGTAAAAATTATAGGCATATATGTATGAAATAACAGAAGCCCAGAATATATGGAGCAAACATGACAGAATTGAAGGGAGAAATAGGCAGTTCTAGACTAATACGTGGAGACTTCAACATCCCAGTTTCAGTAATGGATATCACATCTAGATAAAAGACCAATAAGGTTAGAGGTCTTAAACAACTCTATAACTCTATAAACTAACTAGACCTAGCAAACATGTAGAACATGACACACAACAGCAGCAGAATAAACATTCTTCTTAAGTGCACACAGAACATACTCGAGGATAGGACATCATTTAGACCACAAAACAAGTCTCAATACATTTGAAAAGATTAGGGTAATACAAAGTATCTTCTCTGGCCACAATTCAATGTAAAAAGAACTCCTACAACTCAACAAGAAAACAAGCAAATTAAGAATGGTGAAAAGACTTGAATCTCCAAAGAAGATATAATAACGAGTGACCAATAAGCACATGAAAAGGTATTCAACATCATTTAACACAGAAAAATGCAAAGTAAAAGTACAGTGAGATACCACTTCACACCCACTAGGATATCTATAATAAAAAAAAAAGGAAAATAACAAGTCTTGGCAAGGATGTGGAGAATTGGAACACTTGAGCATTGCTGGTGGGAATGTAAAATAGTGAAGCTGCTATGGAAAACCTTTGGCAGTTCCTCAAAAAGTTAAACATAGAATTACCATATGACTCAGTAATTCCATTCTTAGGTATATCCCTAAGAAAATTGAAAACAAGGACACAAACATATACTTGTTCATGAATGTTCGTTGCAGCATTATTCACAACAGGTAAAAGGTGGAAACAATTCAAGTTCCCACCAAGAGATGAATGTGTAAACAAAATGTAGTATATGCATACTATTGAATATTATTCATCCATAAAATGAAGCTCTGAAGCATGCTAACAACATGGATGAATTTTCAAAACATCATACTAAATGCAATAAGCCAGACACAAAAGGACAATATTGTATGATTCCACAAATATAAAATAGACAAGTTAGTAGAGCTGGACGGTAGATTGGGGGTTACCAGGGACGGGGGGAAGGAGGGAGATGGGGAGTTATTGCTTAATGGGTACAGAGTTTCTGCTTTAATTGATGCAGTAGTTTTAGAAATAGATAGGAGTGATGGTGGCACAACATTGTAAATGTAATTAATGCCACTGATTTGTACACTTAAAATGGTTTAAATGAAAAGTTTTATTTGGTATATGTTTTACCAAAATAAAACCCCCAAACTACAGGGATGACATGATCTGAAAATCCATGGTTACTATGTTGCTTCTCTCAGTATTCAACGTGTTGATTGAATTCTTATTGGGATTCACTTTCAGCCATTAGCTCTCTTAGTTGCTTTATTTAATTTGTGTTTATTTCTTAGAGAAGACTGAAGTAAACAGTGAACGTCAGTTTTAAATGAGAATAGAATAAGATTTTACTTGAAACAAAAATCAATTCTATTTCTATTTCGCATCCGTGAGCACACTGAAAATAAAATTAAGAAAAAATCCATTTAAAATAGCATCAAAAAGAATAAAATATGTTGGAATAAATTTGAAAAAAGTGCAAACTCATACTCTGAAAACTACAAAATATTTTTGAAAGAAATTTCAATACAATTTTTATCAAAATCCTACTACCATTTTGTATAAGTTGATAAACGATCCTAAAATTCATATGGAGATTAACGGGATCCCAAATAACGAAAACAGTCTTGAAAAAGACCAAAGCAGGAGAACTCACACTTTGTGATTTCAAAACTCTCTACAAAGCTACATAATCAAGACAGTGTGATACTAGCATAAGGATAGACATAAAGATCTATGGGACAGAATTGAAGATCCAAACATAAACCCATATATCGATGGTCAATTGATTTTAGATAAGAGTGCCAGAGTGCCAAGACTATTCAGTGGGGGGGGCGGGTGGGACAGTGTTGACAGTGTTTTTTTTTTTTTGAGGTTTATTTATTTATTTTTGACGGATGGATGTCCAGTTGTTCTAACACCATTTGCTGAAAGGACTATTCTTTCTTCATTAGCACCTTTGTCAAAAATCAATTGATCATATTTGTGTGGGACTATTTCTGGACTCTTTATTCTGTTTCAGTGATCTATTATCTTTCTCTTACCAATACCACAAAATCGCATAGTGTGATTTCTCCAACTTTTTTTCATAATTGTTTTGGCTATTCTAGTTCCTTTACCTTTCCATTTAAATTTTAGAATCAACTTGTCTATTTTTATTTAAAATTTTCTTCTGGCATTTCGATTGGATTTGCATTTAATTTATAGATCAATTTAGAGAGAACTGACATCTTTACAATGTTTAGTCTTCCAACCTATGAATATAGTATGGGAATGGTCTTTTTAACAAACAGTGCTTGAAGAACAGATATCCAGAAGAATGAAGTTGGATACTTACCTCACACCATATATAAAATTTAGCTCAAAATAGACCGAAGACCTAAATGTAAAAGCTGAAACAATAAAGCTCCTAGAAGAAAACAAAGGTGTACATCTTTGTGACCTTGGACTAGGAATGGTTCTTTAGATATGATCTCTAAAGCACAAGGATCAAATGAAAAAATAGGCAAACAGGACATCATCAAAATGAAACTTTTGTGTTTCAAAGACAATCAGAAAGTGAGTAAACAACCCACTCATTTATAATAAAAAAACCCTCCTAATCAACCGAAAACAGTAGGTAACTTCCTTAATGTGATAAATAGAACCTTAAATAATAATTAATAAAACTTCAACAACTTTAATGGTACTTTAATGGTACAAAATGGAGGGTTTACCCCTTGATAGCATGGTGGAGACAAAGATTCCCTTCATCACTTCTAAAATAATGTGTTGTAAATCATAGCCTATACAGTAAGGTAAGAAAAAAGTTTAAGAATTGAAAAGGAAGAAATAAAGCTGTCATTATTTGCAAGCAACATGATTGTTATATACAAAATCCAAAAGAATCTACAGACATAATATGTATATTAATAAGTAAATTTAGCAAGTAGCTGGGTGCAATGTCAATATTCAACATTGAATTGTATTTCTATGTATCATTAACAAACAATTAAAAAAGAAACAAAAATTTACCATTTACAATTGTGTAAGAGAATATTAAATATTTGGGAGTAAATCTAACAAAGATGTTCAAGACCTCTACACAGTAAACTACAAAATATTATTGAGAGAACTTAATGAATACTTATATAAATTAATACATAAATGTGTAAATAGACAAAAGGTGACAAACTCCTCAAATTGATGTATCCCAATGGAAATAACAATATTTACAAAACATCCAGCTATATCAAAAATAAAAAATAATCAAAGAAAACTTTGATCCTCATTCCTAATCTATTTTTCATCTCTTATCACAAGTAGCTGAGTTTGTCCATATTTCCTCAATTTGAATTTTTGAAAACAAAAATTTTATTTCACCAGCTTATCCCCAACCACACTTTCAAAAAATGTTAGTCATTTTTATGTTTATTTTACTCATTTAAAAATATTTTATATTTCCTTGAACCAAAAACATCCTCAATTGTAAGCTGCATCACTTAATTTCAATACTATTTTCAGGATAAACAATATAAGGGTAAACATTCCATGTAAAATACATTCCAATTTCAGAAATGTTAAAATATGAAAAACCTGCAAGCCTTAGAACTCATAAACAGAAGTTAATTATGTTCATTCTTTGAATACAATGTTCAAACAACAGTGAATATTTTGATTTGTTTCTCTGTACCCTTTCTGTATATTATTATAATTAATATTTTTGACATTATCTATAGGGTTTCACAACACTTATTTGCTCTTTCCATTCCTTTTCTTGTCTCCAGGACAACAGGTAACTAGTACCTGAAAGACTTTATGGGACTAGAAATACTTCAACACAATTCAGTTGTTCATTATAGGAGGGCTATGTCACCAGTGAATGCCAGTCACTAATTTCCCCTCACTCTATCCCTGCCCTCTTATTTCACTCTCCCCACATCATCACATCACACATTTTTGTCTTTGCCAATCTGAGAGGTAAAAAGTGTTCTCTTCTCCTTGTGGCATTCATTTCCCTTTCTCTGTTTAACAGAAAGGGACTACAGTTTCCCTTGCGGCTACTGGCCATTGGCACAAGTTTTCTGACATATTTTCTTTCTTTCCTTTGCTCCCCAGGCATAGATCTCCTAAGTCCACTTCTTTCCTCAACATTCACTGATATTCATTTTTCCTGTGTTTTGAAAATGCATGAAATTAATACAGAGCAGGCTGTCAAGATGGGATGAATAGACTTTAAGGAGGGATTTTTCTTTTTAATATTTTTTCTTTCTTTCCCCTTTTCCCATAAAATTCTCTTATTCTGATAATCAGAAAAGTTAATAAAGATTTTTTATTTGATGAAAGAAAACATTCAAGGTAGGAAAAAAATACATTTCTTAAAGAAAATTATTTGTTTCAGTAGAAATACAACATTACCTTTATTGCACTAATTTGTACAAAGTGTGTTTGTTTGGCTACATGCATAGTATAAGTTTTCAGCGTTTTAAAATAGATGCTTCTGATCTGGAGCATGAGTATACTGTCCCCTTCACCCACACCCCACCCTAGTTCATTGGACCTTTCAACCATCCTCCTATTCAAGGGGCCACAAAGACCAGAGTTTACCATTCTCTGATTACCAGGAAGGCTCTGTACTACCGCCTCTATCCCCGCTAGGCCTGCCTGTTCTCTGCCTTTATTCACAGTGCCCAGGTGGAAGCTTCCCTGAACCCTGTCTACTCTATCCCACATGGATTATGTGGTGCAGTCTGCTGCACCTTTCACCCCCAAATTACCATTTCTAGAGCCCTGGGAGGAGCCTAGGCTTACTGAAGTGTTGCTTCCTACCGGACCATCTTCCCAGTGGCCTCTCAACCAGACAGGTCAGTTTCCAAGGAACTCTTACCTTCTGACCAGATTGATTAACCTAGACTGGGTACTCTCACTGGAGAAGTCTGTAGACTACCCAAAATTGCATCCAACTTCCCTCTGAGTGTGTGTGTGTGTGTGTGTGTGTGTGTGCACACGTGTGCACACATGTTATAAGCAGGGTTATATGCACCTTTGTAGGGAGGTCGTTCTAGTCAAAATATGTCTGTATGAGGTCCATGGAGGTTATATAACATGCTTAAGTTCACACAGTTAAATGAAGAGTCAGATCTGGTATTTATATCCGGGTTGTTGGACTACATGGCATGTGGTCCTAGACATTAAGTTCTGTTGCCTCCCAAATGGTGTTTCTTAAGATCCTGTTATGTTTTCACTTCTCTGTTTACAGTGTATCAAACAGTACCATCTGGATATCCCATAGACACCTCAAATTCAATCCATCCAAATATGATCTTGCCATCTTCCCCTTGCCCTTATAACTTTCCTTACCTGATTCCTCCTCCTTTTCTCATGAACCCTATGGTGATTGGTGCCAACATACAAACAATACCTTCTCTCTTATCCCATACAATCAATCAACCCACAAGTCCTAGAGAATGTAACACTTGGGTGGATATGATTCCATTTGTGTATAATTTTTTTAAAGTAATATTAAAAAGCATTTTTTTAAAAGAAAAATTTTAGTTCACAACAAAATTGAGAGGAAGGTACAGAGATTTCCCATATACCCCTTGAATAGCCCCCATCTTTATCAACATTACTCAACAGAATGGTATATTTGTTACAATTCATGAACCTAAATCAACACGTCAAAATTACCCAAAGCCCATAGTTTATCTTAGGGTTCACTCTTGGTGTTGTGCATTTTATGGGTTCAGAAAAGTGTACAACATCTATCATTAGAGTATCATACAGAGTATTTTCACTGCCCTAGAAATCCTCTGTGCTTCACCTATTCGTACCCACCCCCAGCCCTTGGCAACCACTGATTTTTTTACTGTCTCCATAGTTTTGTCTTTTCCAAAATGTGATGTATATAGTTGGAATCATATAGTATGTAGCCTTTTCAGATTGGCTTTCTTTCACTTAGTAATATGCATTTAAATTTCCTCCATGTCTTCATGGCTTGATAGCTCATTCCTTTTCAGCGCTGAAAAATATTCCACTGTCTGGATGTACCACAGTTTATTTATCCATTCATCTAGTAAAAGTCATCTTGGTTGCTTCCAGGTTTTGGCAATTATGAAAAAAACTTCTACAAACATCTGTGTGCAGGTTTTTGTGTGGACATAAGTTTTTAACTCCTTTGGGTACATATTAAGGAGCATGATTGCTGGATCATATGGTAAGAGGATGTTTACTTTTGTAAGAAATTGCCAGTCTTCCAAAGTGGTTAAACCACTTTTCAGCCCCACCAGCAATGAATGAGAGTTCCTGTTGCTCCACTTCCTTGCCAGCATTTGGTGTTGTCAGTGTTCCGGATTTTGATCATTCTAATAAATGTGTAGTGTATCTCATTGTTGTTTTAATTTGCATTTCCATGATGACATATGATGTGGAGCATCTTTTCATATGCTTACTTCCCATCTGTATCTCTTCTTTGGTGAGGTATCTGTTAAAGTCTTTGGCCCATTTTTTAATCAGGTTTTTTGTTTTCTTATTGTTGAATTTTAAGGGTTCTTTGTATATTTTGGATAATGGTCCCTTCTCAGATGTGTCTTCTGCAAATGTTCTCTCCCAGTCTGTGGCTTGTCTTCTCATTCCCTTGAATTGTTTTTTTCAGAGCAGAAGATTTTCATCTTAATTAACTCCATCTAGTCAAGTATTTCTTCCATGTATCATGGTTTTGACGTCGTATCTAAAAAGTCATCGCCATGCCCAAGGTCACCTAGGTTTTCTCCTATGTAACCTTCTAGTAGTTTGATAATTTTGCATTTTACATTTAGGTCTGTGATCCATTTTGAGTTAATTTTTATGAAGGGTGTAAGGTCTGTGTCTACAGTCATTCTTTTGCATGTAGATGTCCAGTTGTTCCAGCACCATTTATTGAAAAAACCATCTTTGCTCTATTGTATTGCCTTTGCTCCTTTCTCAAAGGTCAGTTGACTCTATTTATGTGGGTCTATTTCTGAGCTCTCTATTCTGTTCCATTGATCTATTCTTCTATTCTTTTGCAAATACCACACTATCACTATTACTGTAGATTTATGGAAAGTCTTGCATTTGGGTTGTAGTGCCAGTCCTCTAATTTCATCGCTCTTCAGTATTGTGGTGGCTATTCTGGGTCTTTTACCTCTCCATATAAACCTTAGAATATTTTGTGATGTCCACCAAATAACTTGCTGGGATTTTGATTGGGATCTAACTTTTTGCTGTACGTGGGCCTCTCACTGTTGTGGCCTCTCCCGTTGCGGAGCACAGGCTCCGGACGCGCAGGCTCAGTGGCCATGGCTCACGGGCCCAGCCGCTCCGTGGCATGTGGGATCCTCCCGGACCGGGGCACGAACCCGTGTCCCCTGCATTGGCAGGCGGACTCTCAACCACTGCGCCACCAGGGAAGCCCTGGGATCTAACTTTTTAATATGCCTCTAGAACTACTTTTTCTATCCAACTCTTCTACCACTACACACATTTAAGCTACCACCATGTTTCCCGTCTAAATAAATAATGCCAACATACTTTGAACGTGGGTATTCAGAAACGTGGGTATTATCCTTTCCTTTTATTCCCTCACTTCCCTCAATCTCATCAATTCCTTGAGAGTTCAACCTTCTAATTGTCTTTTGCCTCTGCCTACTTTTTCCCAAACCTACTGCCTGTTATTGCCATGGTTCAGGTTCAAGATACCCAGTTATATTTTTCCTGGAATACCGTGAAAGTTTACTTGCTGGCATTCCTACATCATATATTGTTCCTGTTTAATGGATTCATTTTTTTCAAGTATGAAATCTTATAAAATCACTGCTATTTAGTATCTTATTTCTTCTTCCTCCCATAGTCCTGTGAGATAGGTACTTTTGGAGAAATGTTCTTTAAGAGGATGATGTAGTGGGGTAGAAACCACTACCTTCTCCAGGTAAAAAGGAACTTTGAGTTACTTATTTACATATAAGTTCTTAGCAGCTCGCAGCCTTGTTACCATGGAATGCTGAGAGGATAGACAATAAGCACACCTTTGGATTATTTAGAAGATAGGAGTCCAAGATCTTATGTGGGACAACTACTGTGAAAAATGAAAATTATGCATAAATTCCTTTATATAAATTTATTTCAATTCAAATTACAAGGAATCTGTTTTGGAACTTGAAAATGTTGCTCAAAAATTCCTCTGAATTATAAATACACATACACAAATTACAAATACACATACACATACAAATACACATACACATACAAATACACAAATTGATGAAAACAAATAATAAAAGCAAACTGTACTGCCAGTTAAATTAACAATAAATTTTTAAAAAGTGACTGCCCAAGAATAAAGAAAATAGCTAAGGAATAGCATTTGAAAGTTGGCACAGATCTAGAAACAACTTGGCTTTTAGAATGGAATAAAGATAGCCTTTCAAATACATATGGTCCTCAGTCCCAGACTTCTCAGCCTGAAGAACAGAAGTTCACTGCCATTCTCATCCTCATCAGGGGGTGTCATTAAGTGAACCTACATATATGTATTATATAGTATGGCCATTAAAATGTGAATGTGTAGAAGCTGATAAACTGGTCTCATCAATTCATAAGAAGGACACACGGAATGATAAGTAGATTGGGAGCTAGAATCCCAGCCTTGACACACTCCAGTGTTAAAAAGTATTACATAAAAACTTTGAACCTCAGTTTCTTTATCTGTAAAATTAGCATAATATCTATAACATAGTTTTAAGTTCATGGATCTAAATGTAGAAAACACTAACGCAAAGCACTTTATTTCTAACATTGAGATAGGTTTAAGAGGACACAACTGACCTGTTGGAAATGGTGTTCTGGCTAAGTAGGTAAAACCCATTGACATGAGCATATTTAGAGAATGATTATGGACTAAAATGTGAAGGTCAAAAACAGCTTAGAGAAAGTGGCAGTCTTCAAGAGCTGGGGTAGTCTGAGAAGACTACAGATCAAAAAGGTTTTTAACACATTCCTGATGATGTGAGGGGAATAGACAGTCTTATGCATTGCTGATGCTACTGTAAATTGGTACAAACTCTTAGGAGCAAAATTTGGAAATATTTCTAATAATTAAAATGCATATAATTTTGTATTTAAGTGAAATTCACATAAAATAAAATTAACTATTTTAAGTGTACAATTCAGTGGCATTTAGTATACTCACAAAGTTGTACAACTGTTACTTCTATCTAGTTCCCAAACATTTTCATTACTCCCAAAGGACACCCTGTACCCATTAGACAGTTACTCCCCATTCCGCCCTGTCCCCAGCCCTGGCAACAACTAATTTGTTTTTTGTCTTTATGTATTTACATATTTTGACATTTCATACAAATGGCATCATACAATATGTGACCTTTTATGTTTGGCTTCTTTCACTTGGCATATTGTTTTCAAGATTCATCCACGTTGTAGAATGTATCAGTACTTCATTCCTTTTTAGGACTGAGTAATAGTCCATTGTATGGGCATAACACATTTTGTTTATCAACTCATTATTTGATGGATATCTGGGTTGTTTCCACCTTTAGGCTATTGTGAATAGTGTTGCTATGAACATTTCTGTACAGCAGTTTGAGTACCTATTTTAAATTCTTTGGGGTTCATTTCTAGGAGTGGAATTATTGGATCATACAGTAATTCTGTTTAACTTTTTGAAGAACTGGCAAACTTTTTTTCTACAGGGGCTGTAACATTTTACATTCCCACCTGCAATCTATAAGGATTACAATTTCTTCATGTCCTTACCAACACTTGCTATTTTCAGTTTTACAGATTAGAGCCATCCTAGTGGGTGTAAGTGGTATCTCATTGTGGTTTTGATTTCCATTTCCCTAATGACTAATAATGTTGAACATATTTTAATGTTACTTTTGATCAACTGTATATCTTTTTTGGAGAAAAGTCTACAATAAAGTCCTTTGCTAATTTTTTAATTGAGTTGTTTGTCTTTTTGTTGTTGAGTTGCAGGAGTTCTTTATATATTCTAGATACTAGACCCTTATCAGATATATGATTTATAAATATTTCTTCCATTCTGTAAGTTGCCTTTTCACTTTCTTGGTAGTGTCCTTTGATGCACAAATGTTTTTAATTTTGATGATGTCCAATTTATCTATTTTTTTTTTGCTCATGCTTTTGGTGTAATTTTTAAGAATCCATTGCCAAATACAAGGTTATGAAGATTTGCTCCTACATTTTGTTCCAAAAGTTTTATGATTTTAACTCCTATATTTAGGTCTGTAATCCAGTTTGAGTTTACTTTTTGGATATAATGTGAGTTGGGGTCTAACTTCCCTCTTGTGCATGTGGATATTCAGTTGTTTCATCACCACTTGTGGAACAGCTTATTCTTTCTCCAATTGAATGGACTTATCACCCTTGTCAAAAATCAATTGACCATAGACATATTACTGGACTCTCAGTTCTATTCCATTTATCTATATATTTATCCTTATGACAGTACTACACTCTTCTGATTACTATAAATTTGTAGGGTTTTGAAATAAGAAAGTGTGAGTATTTTTACTTTGTTTTTGTGCCCAAGGTTTCTTTTTTACTATTTGGGATTTCTTGCGATTCCATATGAATTTTACTATTAGCTTTTCCATTTCTGGAAAATCCATTTCTGGATTGTTCTTGTTTTGATATGAATCACATTGAATCTGTAGATTGCTTTGGGAATTATTGCCACTTTAACAATATTAGGTCTTCTAATTCATGAGCATGGGGTATCTTTCCATTTACTTAGGTCTTATTTAATTACTTTCAGTAGTTTTTTAATTTTCAGTGTACATATATTGAACTTCCTTGGTTAAATTTATTCCTAAGTATTCTGGTCTTTTTCATGCTTTTGTACATAGAATTGTTCTCTTAATTTCATTTTTGGATTGCTCATTGCTAGTATATAGAAATACAACAGAATTTGGATGGCTGATCTTGTGTCTTGCAATTTGACAAGTTCATCTATTAGCTCCAGTAGCCTTCTTGTATATTCTTTTGGATTTACTATATATAGTATCACACCACCTGCAAATGAAGATACTTCTTTTTCAATTTGGATTTGATTAATGTCTTTTTCTTGCTTAATTTCTCTGGCTAGAACTTTCAGTACAATATTGATGAAAGCAGGCATCCTTGTCTTATTCCTGATCTTACATGGAAAGATTTCAATCTTTCACTGTTGAGTATTATTTAGCATTGAGTTTCTCATAAATGCCCTTTATCATGTAAGACAATCCTCTGATATTCTTAGTTTGTTGAGTGTTTCTATTATGAAACAGTGTTGGAGTTTGTCAAATGCTTTCTTTTGCATAACTTGAGATGATGTGGTTTTTCTCCTTTCTTATATTAATGTAATATATATTACATTAATTGATTTTCATATATTGAATCACCCTTTCATTTTGTGCATAAATCCCAATTCATCATGATGTAAAATCCTTTCAATATTCTGCTGGCTTAGTTTGTTAGCATTTTGTTGAGGATTTTTGCATCAATATTCATCAGGACTTTTGAGGTGAGGTATATGTTTCTGGCATACACTATGGTAAATAAACAAACAAGTAAAATTATGCACATACCATATGACCCAGCACTTCCACTGCTTTAATTTACCTAGATATATATACACACATGCTCAGAAATGCATAGATGGATTTTTATTGTGGAACTGTTTGTAAGGGTCAAAATGTTGGAAATAGCCCAAGTCATCAAAAGGGAAAGGTCAAATAAACTATCCTCAAAGAAAACCGCATAGTCATTAAAAAGAATGAGATTCTTTATTGAAGCATCTCCAGGAATATTGTTAAGTAAAAAACAGTAGGACAGTAAATGTAATTTTATAACTTTTAGTTAAAATGTATAACAGAAATATATAAATTTCTATATGGATAGCTGTCAAGCTGTTAAGTGTTTAATTGTGGGGAGGGGTTTGAAATTGTGTTAAGGTGTAGTTAAAGCAGTATATTAAGATGAACTAGGCTATCTCAGTGACTTTAAAATGGTTTATTACTCCTTCATGTCAGTTCAGTGAGAGTTATTGGCTCTACAGCATGGCTCTGCTCCATGGATTATTTGGGTATCTAGCCTGCATTCATCTCACAGTTATGTGTTCCAGATGGCACACATGGTTTCCAAGGTTACTGAAAGGAGTGTGGAGAGGTCACCCCGCAGTGTTTATAAGCCTTAGATGTGTCTTATATTACATTTGATGGCCCCAACATATGTGCAAGGGAGGCTGGGAAATGTAAAAGGACACGAAATTTTTGTTTTTTTGGCCCCGCTGCCCAACTTGCTGGATCTTAGTTCCCTGACAAGGGATTTAACCCACGCCCTCTGCAGTGAAAGTGCAGAGTCCTAACCACTGAACAGCCAGGGAATTCCCAGAACAAGTACTTTTTGATCAAGCAATCTTACTTTCCAGAATCTATTCTATAGAAATAAAAGCACTAGTAAATTGAATATCTGTACAAGCATGCTCATTGCAGACAGCAATTCTTCTAGTGGGCAAAATATAGAAATAGTTTGAACGTTAATTAACAGGGGAATGGTTTGAATAACATAAGTTATAGTCATACTAGAGAAAGTAGATTCATTTACGTTTGTATTTACTGACCTTTGGAAAGTCCTATAAGACTTCCAAGCTGAAATAAAGAGACACAAGGTAAATGCGTAACTCAAAGTCATATGAAGACATAAACAACAATGGTAAAGGTAGCTACATAGCTAAGTTAAAAAGCAAGCAGTTTTGCATATTTGGTTTATAACTCCTCTTTTTATTCTATATGACTTAAAAGACAAATGCATAAAACAATAATTGTAAAGTTATGTTAATATGCGCACTCACCATAGACCCTGTTTCAGGTGAGCTGTGCAGAAGGAGTCTTCTTATAATCAGAGAGCCTACTGGTTTATAATTCATAATTAAGAGCTGCTGAAAGTCATAATGTAACATCATAATATTTAGTTAAAATGCAAAACAGAAATATATAAATTTCTAGATGGATATCCATAAAACTGATAAGTGTTTAATTGTGGGAAGGAGGTTGAAATTGGATGTGTGGTTAAAGCAGTATATTAAGATGAACTAGGTAATTCATTATTTGTGACAATAGCAACATAAAGATATATAATGTCTTTATTTAACAATTATTCCTGGAGAGGCTTCAATATAAGAATCTCATTCTTTTTAACTACCATGTAGTTTTCTTGGTATAGCTAGACCACAGTTTATTTGACCTTTCTCTTTTGATGACTTAGGCTATTTCCAATATTTTGGCTCTTACAATGTCACAATAAACATCCATCTAGGCATTCTGTGCACATGTGTACATATATCTCTATTGTAATACAAAGCAGTGGAATTCTGGTTAATATGGTATGTGCATATTTTTATGGGTTTATTTATGTTTTTCCTTTCCCTTTGTAAAAGCTATTGAGGTATTAGAGATATTTTCCTGTTATCTGTTATGATATTGCAAATATTTTTTTCCCAGGCTATTTCTTGTTTTTGGATATTTAATATTTTTTTCCTTTACAACTTCTGGATTTTCTTTCATGTTTAAGAAGATAATCACATTACAAGACTATATAGTTTTTTTCTTAATTTTCATTGCAATATTCTATTTCTGTTTTACACATTTTCATCTTTAATCCACCTGGGATGTATCTTTGTGTATGTGGCTAGTAGGAATCTATGTTAATTTTCTTCTGATTGGATAGTCCATGTACTTGATTCTTAGGTTAAAAAACCTCCTTGAAAATGTGTAAAATCTTTAAATAAAAATGCTTATAGCTAAATATTTGCTCACTGCTGTGATTATTTCCTTAGGACAAAGTTTAAGCAGTAGAATTTGGGAGTCATGGAGTATGCAGAGTATAGAGCTTTTGGTATTTATTGTGAATAGAAGCAAAAAAAATGAATATAGCAATTTACTCTTTCATTGAGTATGAAAATGCCTACATCCTCAATAAAACTGAGTATTGTAAGTAAACATTTGTCTATTTGATAGGTAGATAACAACTTGTTTTATTTTATTCATTTTTCATTTGTCTTTTTGCCTTCTACTAAGGTTGGATAATGCTTATTCTCCACATAGATTTACTTGATGAGTACCCTCAATTTTCAGGCTATGGTACCAACCATTTTGACTTTCAGGAGCCCTTAATTACGAATTGTAAACAATTAGGCTCTTTGGTTATAAGAAGACTCCTTCTGCACTGCTCAGCTGAAACAGGGTCTATAATGAGGATTTTTGAAGCAGTTTTGAAGAACATAATTTCATGGGAACCCCAAAATGAAGATTCCAAGGCTATATGCACAGAAATTCTGACTTTGTAAGAGTATGTGTGTGTATGGGGAGCTATTTGTCATAAATTTGTATTTGTAATAAGCACTCTAGAAGATTATAATGTCAGGAGCTGACTTTTTGAGAGACATCAATTAATTATACAAGGTTATATATAATAGTTTTATAGACTGAATTTAGGGAATAATTCCTTTCTTATTGGGTTCTTTTTGAAAATGTAAGTTACAGTTTCTAGAGAAATAGATTATTTCCAATTTTATGCAATCAGAAGTAAAACTGGGCCAAGAACACTAGAATTCTAATTAAGTAAACATTTATTAAGTACCCACTATGCGTAAGTCACAGCAGTAATCAATAGAAATATAATGAAATGATAAAATATAATGAAATATTATAGTCTTTACTTTGAAATGGAAAATGCAAAGTCCAGTTAAGAAATAATGCTTAAGTATACATGTATACATATACATAAAACAATATATGTACATATATACACTAAAAGGTATAAATACATATATTTCTATATATGTGTATATGTTTATATATATAATATGTGTTATACATATATGAGTCTTACAAAGAATTCTTACACATGTTTCAGGATTGGAAGGGATGGAGAGAAGGGGATTATTTCCCTAGATCTATTTCCTGCATTACTTTTTGCAATTTACATATGTCTCCTGAGAGTCTTCTGAACCAGTAGGGCAGGCCTGACAGGCGCCTTCAGGGAGGAATCATCCCACAAGAGCAAGAAGACAAAACCTCAGTTCTTAGACTTCAAGCAGCAACTCTGACTATAGCGTGACATCCTTTGCTCAAATTTGAACCCTGGTCCAACCCCCAAAATGGACTCATCATGTCTGACTCCTGTGGAGGAAGTGTCCTGTGGCTGAAAATGGAAGGGGCTGTTTTACTAAAAACTCTGCTAAACACTGTGGCCCAAGCAATCCTGGAACAGTCCCCACCTCTGTTAAGCATCACTATAAAGCAGAGAGAAGCTTTAGAAGACAGAGTGGGGATTCAACGCACTGGGGACTCCAGGAAACTCAACGGGGCTTTGGCACTCAAGGACTCCACTGCACCACCAGCAGCAGGGCTAGCAGAGAGCAAAGGGCCCAGCAGAAAAGGCAGCAGTGCCCAGCAGGCCTGGCAGGACCCAGGGGAGCCAGGGGTGGGGCTCAACAGCAGAGGCCTGGCATGGAAGTCCCCACCTCCCTGCCTATTGGACTTGTTCCTGAGCGCTGGTTGAGTCATGCCAGGACAATCCCTCCCTCAAAACTGATGTTCTGTAGTGGGTTGGGGTTCTGTATGCATAGGTGGGAACAAGAGCCCACCAAGCACAGCTCAGTCACCTCATTTCTTCCCCACAGCAGCCCTGTGAGGCAAATGTTTTCCCATGAAAAGACTGAGTCTTAAGCAAGTGTATCTACACTAATTGCCAGTTTTATTTCTCTGGCTAAGAGATCCAGAGATAATTTGAAGTTTACATTTCTTTCTTATAGTTCTGTTATTAAGAGTTTATTAAGTGTTTCATTGCCCTTCAAAGGTGATTGACAAGTTCTTTTATTGTGTCTGTTTATTTTAGTTTTTTCGTGACACAAGTAATACACACATATACACACATTTATATTATTCATTATTTTGGAAAATGAGAAGATGCAGATAGGCAAAAAATAAAATAAAATACAGATCACAGAGATTCACTGTTAACCTTTTGGTGTATAATAATTCAGACATTTTTTTGCATTATGACATGTATAAATGTACCTATAAGATATATATAGATAGACATATCTATATATATCCTTTTGCAACATATTATTTTCACTTTACAATATACAATGAGCATCTTCCCATGCAAACGAATGAAACAACCCTATTAAATGAGTGAGATTGGGTTAAAGGATGAAATGGTAACGAGTCATATGTAAATCAAAGGAACACTGAAGGATTGGAATAAAATAGTAGCAAATATTTAGCAAGAAAACGCAGACAAAGGGAACCAATGTTGCAGTATTAATAACAGAAAATAGTTGAATTCAGGGGAGAAATGCATTAAATGGGATAAGGACGGTCCCGAGAATGCCTATGGTTAGAATGCAGAGCCCTAAATTTCTTTCTCAGACCCCTTATCTCTTCCAAACACCTTTCCATCTCGTCTCCCTCTCTTGTCTTTTCTTCATCCTTAAAATGCCTATAGTCTATGTCCTCTTTAAATTCCTCGAGAGACTGAAGCAACCTTTGCCTAAAATTCCCTTCTGTTTGCTGGCGTTCGAATTCTCCATAGGGGCGTTCTTCCTCCCTCTTTGGCACGCTGCACTTGGGCTTTCCTTCATTTTCTTTGCAGGATTTTTGCATGCTGTTGCGGTTTCCTGCTTAAGGCCAGGGAGAAAATGTAGAGTAAGATTGCTTCATTTCTTTTCATTCAAGATTGTCAGTTTCTCTCTGAAGCTAGATAGTCGCCTAATCTCCCACCCCTGCTTCACTGGTCCAGCCCTCCGAAGTTCGAGATGCACCCCTCCCTCCCCTACCCCTTCTCCGCCCCCTTTCCCCTCCCTCAGCAGCCCACCATTTCTCCAGCAGACGAGACTAATGGCCTCTCTGATGGGCGGCAGGAGGGGAGCGAGACAGGGAGTTGAGCTGTGGGGCCGCTACAAATTTTACCCAGCTCTTGCCCTTCCCAACTCTCACCCTCAGAGACCCCCGTCTGAGTGCTCCCCTCCCTGAGACGATTCGGGATAGTTTCCTCCTCTTTTACTTGCCTGGAGATGTCTGTGAACACAGACCCTCAGACCTGCAGACAGAAAGGAAGGGGCGGGAAGGAGGGAGTTCTCTGTGGATCGACCAGCGCCAGAGACAAGACACACGTTATTATCTTGAATCTAGGATCCTCATCACCGTGTCGCCCCAAATTTCCCACCTCCTGTTTCCCCTCCTGTTCTTATCCCTTCCTACCGAATCTCTGCCCCCAACCCCCCCCAACCCTCAGGCCTAGTCCCGCAAGGGCCCTGTCCCCACCCCTCCCTCCCCACTCCTCCACATCCCTCTCGCAGGCTAGCATTGAATGAGGCGAACTGTTTTCAAATTATCTCTAAATTTCTCTGTCTCCACCTCAGGATTCCAGCCTTTCTCCACGCACCAGCCCACACCTCATTTCCTCCAGCGGAGTTGGGAAAAGAGAAGAAGGATAAAGGGAAATCTTGCTAGTCTGAGAGAAGCTGAATATTTCTAAACTACACTAAACCTCTGATGTCTCTCAGGAGACTTCCACCTACTCCAGCCCCACCCCCCTTCAAAAATATAATTATCTCCGACGAGTTTGCATGGGTTTGGAGAAAGCAATCCTAGACATATTCCAGGCACTAGATTCAGTCACTACCACCCCAAGAGTCCCAGTGGTTCCCTCACACCAACCTTCTGGGATTTAAAGAATTTACGTCCTCTTTCTCTTGGCCACAAGCACGAACGCCTGCAGGGCAGTAAGGAGCTGGTACCCAGAGGAGAAAGAAGCCCGGGAATATGAGGACTTCACGTCAGCTCCTGATCACGTGAGGATTATGTCATCCTCCAACTCTGGTCCCCACTTTCCCCTCCCACCAACTGTGCTGCAGAAATGGAACGGCTTACCAACCACCCACCACCCCCCACCAGGCCCTGTCACTCATTTTTGTCATTGCTAATTCCAGAGGTCAAAAGTGGCCCCTTCTCCCTGTAGTTGGAATTTGCCTTTCTCTGATTACCAGAGAAGGGCTGCATTTTCCCATAGTCATATTAACAATTTTTTAATGGTTGTGTGGAGAGAGAGGATTATTCATCCTCTTCTAAAATACAAGAACAGAAAGGGAGCAGTCTTCCCTCCACCCACCCTCTCCCCAGTCACTAATAGCCACCATTTTCCTTGCACTTCAGTTCTTGCAACCAAATTGGAGGGAGTGAGGTAAATTAAGGAAGGAAGTAATGACTGGGATTGTGGTTTTCACTTTCATTCTGATAATTTCCTATTCTTTTCCCCTTTTCCCCCATAAACATATTATATTCTTTTAATAATCAGAAATATGGTAACAGTACGTACATTTGGAAAAAAGATTCAAGATAGGAGGATAAAAAGACCCAGCCACCTGTTTCTGTTGCTGAGTCATAAGATAAATATAGACCCTCCAAGCAGACACATTTTTGTAAGTTTAGGATGTACAGGGCAACTGGAAGCTACCTTTTTGAGGCACTCCTGAGCATGTGAGGCCTTTTCATTAGGTGAGCTTCTGAGTTCATAATCCTACATACCTAGATTTTCAGATATCAAAAGTCAGTCATAAAATTTTACTGCTTCGATCTCAGTATCATGCCCTCTGTCTCCCAGTTTGTACCATACCCTTGTATCTCCCTCAATACTGTGTTTAAAAGATCCCACCTTTCCTCAACACTCTTATTTAGAATCCAATAGTTTTTCATTTCTCCCACACATCTCTATCCTATTTATGTTTCCTTAGACCTTACTCAGCCACACTGGGGAATTAGAAGCACTAACAGAAATTGGCCCCATTTAGTCACTTATCACACAAAACTTTTTGTTGCTAAGGCTTTTGGTACTAATCTAAGTGAATCTGTTGTTGATTGGTTAGCTTGAAATATATGCAACAGAAAGAAGGATATGTTTTTTCTTTTAACTTTTTTTTTTAATTTTTTTTTTTTTGGCTGCACTGCGCAGCTTGTAGAATTTTAGTTCCCTGACCAGGGATTGAACCCGGGCCCTCTCAGGCAGTGAGAGCACGGGAGTCTTAATCACTGGACCACCAGGGAATTCCCAGGGATGTGTTCTTAGTATTTGTTTTTAGGAAAACAGTGGCTCATTATAAATGCAAAGTTGCCACTAACAACTTTGAAGTAAATGGTTCCAGAAAATATTTAAGAAGAGAAAGAGAAGAGATCTTAAAAAGAGTAAGGCATTGTTATCACGGTTATTAAGGAATGGTTAGTTGTGATAGAAGCAAATGATTTGTTGTTGGGGTGGAGAAATCCTGAATCCTCTATAAACGGCTTTTCATGCAGATCATTAGATTTATGTGTTTTTTTTTCCAATTTGAAAGCAGTCATTCTTTATTAACTGACCAGATTACAAAAATGATGGCAAATACCATAGTTCATCCTTCTAATAAGCCTGCTTTTCTGGTCTTCCCTGTTGCCAGCATCTCCACCTTCTGTAAAATGCGTGGTCTTTTTCTTCATTGTCTTCATGACTGACAAATACCAAGTGCTCCAATAAGTGGCAGGTCTCAATGATTACCTCCAAAGTATCTCAGGAATCCTTCCAATTCCCACTCTGGCTTCCCTGTCACTTCCCAAAGGCAAGCAACCATAAACTCCGACCACTACAACAACATTTACTGGCCTCTTTAACTTACATCTTGCCACCTTCCAATAAAATGAAGATTCTAAACAACAGATATGATCATGTCACTGCCCTGCCTTATTTTACTTCATTCTCCAAAAATTCTATTAGATCTGGACAGCTTTAGTTTATCTAAACATTTCACAGAATACATCTCCATCTATAAGTAAAAGCTGTTATAAAAATGCATGCAAATGCAAGCAAAGTAGGATATTGAGTTAGATTTAATTTGTTTCCCTACTATTGGTTGATGGGACTCATAGGTGAGGACAAAGAGGCATTATGTATCATGAAAAAAAAGTCCAATAATTGGGACCTGATACCTTCATAAGACCTTACCAAAACCCGTCTAAGCCGTGTATCTACAACAATGTCCCAGTCCTCCTTCTCCCAAATCAGTGTAAGGAGACAGGTAAGGGTGACAGGTAAAGAACTGTGGGAGCCATAGACTTTGCGGGGAGTTCAGTGTCATTCATTATAACAACAACACCGATAGTACTTCATATTTACATAATACTTGTAATATACCAGGCACTCTTCTAAGCACTTTACATATACTAACGGAATTACTATTCATTACTACTCACAATGCTATTATTAGCAAACTAAGGAGTACAGAGGTTAAGTAGCTTGCCCAAAGTCACACAGTAAATAGTGGAGATAGAATTTTAACCAAGGTATTCTGACTCCAGGGTTGGCACATGGTGAAAGTCAATTCTATCCCTTTCTCGTGGATGAAAGGGAGAGCATAGTTCTTTCCTCTTTTAAACCAAGTAGAGGTGGAAGCTCTAAGAGAATTACATACAGAGAGAGGTCTGCAAGAACAAGGTACTGGTGTACAGTTCTTAGTTAGATCACTGCTTATTCTGTTGATCCAAAAGAGATAGCAGGGTGAAGATAGACACATAGTATACTCTCCCCATTGCTATGGCAAGGAGGGGTGAATTTTCCTGTGTGTTAGGTAGACACCAGGCTGACTTGCTGGTTCTTTTCCAGTATGGCTTCACAAAGGGTGAGGGGACTCTATAAGCAAATAGTCCTAGAATTGTGCAAAATATGCTCAAATAAACCAAATGACAAATGATGGAAAAACTTGGATTAGGCATATCCTCCTGCCTTGAATAACTAGATAACTGGGCAAATATATCAAATAACTACAAATTTTTTTAGATTCTAGACAATTGGCAGCACAAGGGTGTCGTCCCTGAGAGAAGAGAAGCAATCAAGATGAGCCCTATGATTGCTTTGGATTTTGACTAAAGGCATCCTATGGATTGTGGCATAGAGAGGAGGAGCATTGTGAGGAAGAATACAAGAGATGATTGATTAGTGCAGAAAATCATTCTCCAAAAGTCTTTTAAAAGTTTCCCTTGAGCCTGTTGCTATATATTAAGCTGCACACACATAAAGTGAAACTTCATGAGGCTGGGCAAAGAATGACAAGTGAGTTACAAGCCAGACACAAAAGGCCACATATTGTATGATTGTATTTATATTAAATATCCATAATAGGCAAGTCCATAAAGACATAAAGCAAATGAATGGTTTCCAGGGGCTAAGAGAGGAGATAATGGGGAGTGAATGCCTAAGAGGCCTGGGGTTTCCTTTTGGGATGAAGAAAATATTCTGGAGCTAGATAGTGTTGATAACTGTACATTTGTGAGTGTACTAAAAGACACTGAATTCTACAATTAAAAATGGTTGAGGTGTGACCAACATGGTGGAGTAGGAAGACCCTGAACCCACCTCCTCCCACAGGCACACCAAAATTATAACTATTTACAGAGCAACTGTCTATGAGAATAACCTGAAGACTAACAGGCAAGATTTTCCATAACTAAAAATATAAAGAAGGAACTACAATGAGACAGGTAGGAGGGGTGGAGTCATGGTATAGTAAAGACCCACACCCCTGGGTAGGCAACTCACAAATGAGAGGATAATCACAATCGCAGAGGGTCTCCCCAGGGAGTGAAGGGTCCAAGCTCCACATCAGACTCCCCAGTCCAGTGTTCCTGCACTAGGAAAGCAAGTTCCAAGAAAATCTTCTTTGAAAGCCAGTGGAGCTTGTGTATGGGAGAGCTAGAGGGCTGTGGGCAACAGAAACTCTGTTCTTAAAGGTTTCACACAAAATCTAACAAGCTCTAAGTCATAGTGCCTGGTTTGGACCCACTTGCTGATCTTGGCGAGCCTCCCAGAGAGTCAGGAGACAACTGGGACTCCCTCTGGGCCATAGATGCTGGCAGTAGCCATTTTGGGGAGCTCCTTCTACCACAAGGACACTGGTACTGGCAAGCACTATTTTGGAGTCCTCCCTCTAGCCTATAGCAACAGGAGCTTACCCACCCACCAGCAGGCTGGCACCAGCCTTGGGCCCTCCAGCTGCACAGCCAGCTGCCCCAAGACCCAGGCCCACCCATGAGCAGATTGGCAACTATGACAAGAGGCAGAGCCTGGCAACCAACTGGGCTGGGGGTCAACCCAATCTACCACTGTGCCCACAGTAGTCTACTCCACCACAATAGAAGAGCCCATGTAGCCCACATAGGGGCATCCTTGGAGCATAGGGCTCTGGTGATGAAAAGGGAGTGTGGTACTGGGCCCAACAGGACATCTCCTACATAAGGTCACTTCTCCAAGATGAGGAAATATAACCAACCTGCCTAATACATAGAAATGAACACAGAGAATTAGGCAAAATGAGGAGATAGAGGAATATGTTTCAAACGAAGGAACAAGACAAAACCCCAGGAGAAGAACTAAGCAAAGTGGAGATAAGCTATCTACCCAATAAAGAGTTCAAGGTAGTGATCATATAGATGCTCACTGAATTCAGGAGAATGGATGAGCATAAATGGATGAGCACAGTGAGAATTTCAAAAAAGAGTTGAAAAATATAAAGAATCAAACAGAGCTGAAGACTACAATAACTGAAATAAAAAATACTGTAGAAGGAATCAACAGAAGATTAGATGATACAGAGGAATGAATCAGAGAACTGGAAGACAGAGTAGTGGAAATGACCCAAGATGAAGGGAAAGAAGAATTTTTTAAAAATGAGAGTTTAAGGGCTTCCCTGGTGGTGCAGTGGTTGAGAGTCCGCCTGCCGATGCAGGGGACACGGGTTCGTGCCCCGGTTCAGGAAGATCCCACATGCCATGGAGTGGCTAGGCCCGTGAGCCATGGCTGCTGAGCCTGCGCATCCGGAACCTGTGCTCCGCAACAGGAGAGGCCACAACAGTGAGAGGCCTGCATACCGCAAAAAAAAAAAAAAAAAAAAAATGAGAGTTTAAGAGGCCTCTGGGACAAAATCAAGTGTACTATCATTCACATCTAAATACATAAAGCAAATATGAACAAACACAAAGGGAGAAATTGACAGTAAAACAATAATATTAGGAGACTTTAACACCCCAATTACATCAAAGGATAGATCATTCAGACAGAAAATCAATAAGGAAACACTGGCCTTGAGTGACACATTAGACCTTATAGACTTGATGGATATATGTAGAACATTCCATCCAAAAGCAAGAAAATATGCATTCTTTTCAAATGCACATGGAACATTCTCCAAGACAGATCACAGGTTACACCAAAAAACAAGTCAATAAATTTAAAAAGATTTAAATGATATCCAACATCTTTTCTGACCACAACAGCATGAAAGTAGAAATCAAGTACAAGAAAAAAACCCTGCAAAAACCAGAAACATGTGGAAGCTAAACAATATGCTACTAAACAATCAATGGGTCACTGAATAAATCAAAAAAGGAAATAAAAAAATACCTGGGGACAAATGAAAATGGAAACACAATGATCCAAACCTAATGGAACACTGCAAAAGTAGTTCTAAGAGGGAAGTTTATAGTGATACAAGCTTACCTCAGGAAACAAGAAAAATCTCAAAGAAACAACCTAACCTTACGTGTAAAGCAGCTAGAGAAAGAAAAACAAATAAAACCCAAAGTTACTAGAAAGAAAGAAATAATACAGATCAGAGCAGAAATAAATTAAATAGAGACTAAAAAACCCAAGAAAAGATCAATGAAACTAAGAGCTGGTTCTTTGAAAAGACAAACAAAATTGATAAGTCTATAGCCAGATTCATCAAGAAAAAAAGAAAAAGGGCCCAAATAAAATTTAAAAATGAAAGAGAAGTTAAAACCAACACTGTAGAAATACAAAGGATCATAAGAGATTACTATGAACAATTACATGTCAGTAAAATGGACAGCCTAGAAGAAATGGATAAATTCCTATAACTGTGCAATCTCCCAGGACTGAATCAGGAAGAAATAGAAAATATGAAGAGACCAATTACCAGTAATGAAACTGAATCAGTAAAAAACAAAAAACTCCCAACAAAGAGAAGTCTGGGACCAGATGGCTTAATGGATCAAGTCTAACAAATATTTAAAGAAGAGTTAAAACCTATCCTTCTCAAACTATTCCAAAAAATTAAAGAGGAAAGAGTACTTCTGAACTCAATCTATGAGTCCAGCATCACCCTTTGTCTGATACCAAAATCAGACAAAGAGACCATAAAAAAGAAAATTATAGGCCAATATCACTGACAAACATAGATGGAAAAATCCTCAACAAAATGTTAGCAAACTGAATTCAATAGTTAAAAGGATAATACACCGTGATCAAGTGAGATTTATCCCAGGGATACAAGGATGGTTCACTATCTGTAAATAAATCAATGTGATACACTACATTAAAAATTGAAGAATAAAAACATATGATCATATCAATAGATGCAGAAAAAGCTTTTGACAAAATTCAACATCTATTTATGATAAAAAATCTCAACAAAGTGGGCATAGAGGGAACATACTTCAACATAATAAGGACCACATATGACAAACCTACAGCCAACATCATTTTCAATTGTGAAAAACTGAAAGTATTTCCTCTAAGACCAGGAACAAGCCAAGGATGCCCACTCTCACCACTTTTATTTGATATATTCCAATAAAATATATATTTTGTTGGAAGTCCTAGCTACAGCTGTTAGACAAGAAAGCAAAAGAAAAGTAATCAACATTTGGAAAGGAAGAAATAAAATTGTTACTCTTTGCAGGTGACATGATTCTATATATAGAAAATCCTAAATATGCCATGATAAAACTATTAGAACTAATAATTGAAATCAGTAAACTTGCAGGGTACAAAATCAATATACAGAAATTTGTTGCATTTCTATACACTAACAATGAACTATCAGAAATAAATTAAGAAAAACAATCCTATTTACAACTGTATCAAAAAGAATAAAATATTGATACCTAGGACTATATCTAACCAACGAGGTAAAAGACACGTACTCAGAAAACTATAAGATGTTGATGAAAGAAATTTAAGATTACACAAATGAAAAGATATTCCATGTTCATGTATTGGAAGAATTAATATTGTCAAAATGACCATACTCCCCAAGGCAATCTACAGATTTGATGCAAGCCCTATCAAAATTCCAATGGCATTTTTCACAGAATTAGAACAAATAATTCTAAAATTTGTATAGAAACATAAAAGACCCCAAATAGCCAAAACAATTTTGAGAAAAAAAGAACAAAGCTGGAGGTATCATCCTCCCCCTTTCAAACTATACTACAAAGCTACAGTCATCAAAAACAGTATGGTACTGGTACAAAAAACAGACACAGATATTATGGAAGGGAATAGAAAGCCCAAAGATAAACTCAATCTTACATATGGTCAATTAATCTACAACAAAGGAGGCAAGAATATACAATGGGGAAAAGACAGTCTCTTCAATATATGATGTTAGAAAACTGGATAGCTATATGCAAAAGAATCAGCTGGATTACTTTCTCACACCATATACAAAAATCAACTCAAAATGTATTAAGAATTTAAATATAAGAACTGAAACCATAAAACTCCTGTAAGAAAACATAGACATTGAGCAATTTGATATTGGTCTCAGCAATATGTTTTTGGATATAGTCTCCTCAGACAAGGGAAACAAAAGCAGAAATAAACAAATGGGAATACCTCAAACTAACAAGCTTATACACAGTGAAGGAATCTATCAACAATACCAAAGGCAGCTTACTGAATGGGAGAAGATATTTGCAAACCGTATATCTGATAAGTGGTTAATATCCTAGATATACAAAGAACTCATATAACTCAACATCAAAAAAAAAAAACCCAACCCAATTAAAAAATGGACAAAGGACCTGAATAGACATTTTTTGAAAGACATACAGATGGCCAACAGACACATGGATAGATGCTCAACATCACTAATCATCACAGAAATGCAAATCAAAACCACAGTGAGGTATCACCTCACACCTGTCAGAATAGCTATTAACAAAAAGACAACAAATACGTGTTGGAGAGGATGTGGAGAAAGGAGAATACTTGTGCACTGTTGGTGGGAATGTAAATTGGTACAGCCACTATAGAAAACATCATGGAGGTTCATCAAAAAATAAAAAAAAAAAAAGTTTGTTGTCTTAAGCCCCTAAGTATTGGGGTTATTTGTTATGTTGCAATACCAAACACAAACAGTAGAACAAAAAAAAGGAACAAAGTGATTCAGGCAATAATATGGATGAAGCCAGGCACAAAAGAATATGTACAATATGATTCCATTTATACAATATTCCTGAGAAGGTAAAACCTATCTATAGTAATAGAAATCAGTTTATTTGTTTCCTGGAATAAAGTTTATTGGGGTACTAACTGCAAAGGGGCATGACTTTCTGAGGTAATGGAAATGTTCTATATCTTAAATGTGGTAGTGATTATGTGGGAGTATACACTTTTCAGTACTCACTACTCATTAGAAATGTATTCTTCATATGTGTACAATTTAATGTCTGTAAATTATCTCTCTAACAGTTGTTAGAAAAGTGATCAAAACAAAATCAACACAAGGTGAACCTGACGCTTCTGCAAAACAAGGCAATCAATTTGGACTGTGAAAGGCTATACAGGAGCCCCTCAATTGTCATAATTTTGTAGCATTTTTATCCTAGATGGACATTGCCTGCAGATTGTGTGAAAACCACAGTGATATTTTCAATAATTGCATGCAATTGTAAAACAAAGAAATGCAGGACTTGTTATATAAACTGGGAAATCACTGAGTCAATTCATGTGGTAGAATTCTTAACAACCCTGATCTTGTTTATTATGAGGTCATTAGGAGACCCTGAAACCTCACTGTCACTACCCTTGTTATCATGTTATGATTCTTGAAACTCACGTAAAAAAAGAAAGCTTGTAAGTTTTAAAGCATTTTTATTATAAAATATAACCTAGAAACATTTAAAATGTATAGGGCAGTGAAATATTGTGAGGTGAACACTCCTATAACCATAAGTCAGATCAATAAATAGAACTTTTTCAGCTACCCCAGAAGCCTCCATTAATGTATGGCTTTTTCCTCCATTTCTTTCTTTTCCTCACAAATTATCTGTGGAAGAACTTGGGCTGTTTCACTTGTAGGGTTTCTCACAGTCTGGATTTTGCTAACTACCTACTTCTTGTTCAACCTGATCCTCTTTCCTCTAATCCTGCAAATTTGCAGCTATATCTAGGAGATTAAAATATTAACTCCAACAGTTTTCCCTTACCCAGTTGATATCATTTTGTGACTACAGGCCTATGGGGGCCAAATTGACTTTTAGGTCTTCTGCTGATATTTTATAGTCATCTTTGAATGAGATCGTGTGCCTTTAACATTAATTAACCCAACCTACCATATTAACTTGTCTAGTCACTCTGTCTTGAAATTTCAGAGCCTTGTCTGACTCTCACCCCCTTTGATAGCCAGTAAGCCTCCATCTTTCTTTATTGTGACAGCTGAACTTATTATGCTGGTTTAGGCCCTTTTGAGCTTGCATCTGAACTGTTATGGCACACTCTTCTCTGGTGTTCTTCCCTCCATTCTCTCTCTCTCTCCTTTTGAGAGGTTTAAGTAAGGTGTCCAAGGTTACATGGCTGGTTAGTGTTGAGTCTGGGAACCAATCCAGGTTTTAGAATGAAGACTGTCTCAATATAACCCTATGTCCTCTCCCATATTCTCCATTCAATTTCTTCCCTTTGTTCACGGTTGAGTCAATAGGTATTTTGGGGACCTCCTCAGATGCCCAAGCCCTGCCCTGTGTGCTCTGAATGATAAGGGTTAGGTCTCAGAGGAGGGTACTATGCTGGTGAAAGATATACTCTCTCTGGGTAGGGCAAATACCCCTACATATGAGGCCATTTGGAGAAAGCTAAAGGAAAGGGTGAACTGTCAGGCCAATAGGGGCTTGGAGATAGCAATGGCCAGGTTCGCTCAAAATAGAAAAGCCTAGAGAAGGAAAAGGAACTTGACCTGGGCCTCAGAACATGGGCACGACCTAGAAGTAGGGTGGGAAAGAGGAGACCTGTCTGACTGAAGCCAGGCCCACTGGCTTATCACTAATTACTCTGGCCTGTCTCATGCTGCCTTGTGAGTACAAGTCTACTTAGTCCTCCTTTGGAGGTACTTAAGTCTATTGATGGTGTCTATGGTCTCAAAGTGGGTTCAGTGCAAGCTCTTTATGACACAAAATCAGGAAGTCTGTACTCTACACTCCCCCAAGGGCTTTCTCGCTTATTTCCAGGTAATGGAATATGAATTTCTCCACCTTTCTGTATAGAACTCAGGCATTTACATTTAAAATATGGGTGCCCCTTGAGCCCACAAATTCATTCCTAGGTATCCATGCTAAGGAAATAATCAGTGGTGTTCACAAAAATTTAACTATGACAAAGTTATAGTAAATATGGATGATCAGGGTCTCTGTACACCACACCGCTATTCACCCAGTTGATTTTTCTTAGACATAGAGAAAACTTTGTTTTGCACTAAATGGAATTGTGTGTGGATGTAGTATCTCAGATGATCAACTTTACCAAAGTTTGGGTGATGATTGTTAACTTTATTGCCATCACTTATTTTACCCAAGACTGCTAATTGCCCCCAGTGACAATTTTCCCTATCTTCCTCTAAGTAACAGGATTTCCTTTCCCAATGTTTTAGAAGAACTCTTGATCACTCAACAAGAAATTAACATTCCCTAGCCTCCTTTGTAGCCAAGTACAGTATGTCTTTTGTTCAAGTTCTTTGCAATAGAATATGAGCAGATGTGGAACGTGCAACTTCTGTATCAATTTTTAAAAGGGAATTGTTTGCCTACTACTTTCTCTTTCCTGCTTCCTGTGTCCTAGAACTCAGACAAAGTATAAGGACAACACTCTAGGAGATAGCAGAGCAACAGAATAGAAGGCACCTGACCTATACAGCAGACAAATTCACCTGCCCAAAAGTCCCTTCCTATCTCTGGACTATTTTGTATGAGAGAAATACACTTCCCTCTTGTCTGAACCATTTTATTCTTGGGGTCTCTATTACAGTGGCTTATCCTGTATCCTAAACAAACTGTGAAGGGAGTGATAGATTTTTCATGTGAAAAGAAAGGTTTTCTCCATATCACTTTTTTCTGAAGCATGGAAAAATGAAGTTAAAATGAATTCATGATATATATTGTGCATATTTCCTAGTTTATTTGCTATGTTTGTTTCTGGTGGTTTTACGTACAGAAATTGCTTGTTTTAATATTGATTGTATAAGAATATTCAGAAATAAGGATTGATTATATTTTATCATTACATTCTATGTTTATATGTATACATATGCATATAGATATATATTACAATCCCATTGAGCATATTGTTTCTAATCTACTTTTCTATTATTTAAAGTGTAAATCATGAAAGGTATTCTTTATCATTAAATACACTTTTACAGTGTACTTTTACTACTTAACAGAACTCAATTATGTGGATAGGCAATAACTTGTTTAAGCCCAATAATCTATATTTGTATATTTTGTTTCTTCTATTGTTTGGCTTTATTTGTTTTACTACAAAGAACATCTTTATGTGCAAATCTTTCCACACATGTATGATTTTTTTCTGTAGAACAGAATGCAAAAAATTAAATGACTATATCAAACAATATGAACATTTCTTTTAATAATTCCTGTCAAATAGCTCTCCAGAAAGAATGAACCAAATTACAGATAAACAACAAGGTCCTACTGTAAAGCACAGGGAGCTAAACTCAATATCCTGTGATAAACAACAGTAGAAAAGAATATGAAAAAAAGTATATATGTATAACTGAATCACTTTACAGTAGAAATTAACACAACATTGTAAATCAACTGTACTTCAATAAAATAAAATTTTTAAAAAAGAATGTACCAAATTATATACCCACCAATAATGTGAGAATTTTTTTTTGAGTTTAAGTTTACTATGAGAGGAATGATGTAAGCTTGTTCGGCATTTAGGGAATATTTTACTAGAAATAAAATACATATGTAAAAGTGCTCAAATCATAAATATGTAGCTCAATAAACTTTTACAAATTAAAACCATTTAACGAACACTCAAAACAAAAAACCCGGAACATTAACAACACTGTAGAAATTCCATTCCAGTCATTTACCCAAGACTGCCACCCTGAATTCTAGCATCATAGATATTTATGATGGTTATGCCTATGTTTAAATACATACAAACTCATATACATTATTCTTTTTCACTCTGGCTTCTTTATCTCAATATTATGTTTGTGAGATCCATTTATATTATGTGTAGTTCAAATTTGTACATTTTTAACATCTTTCTTGGAATATAATTGCTTTACATTGTTGTGTTAGTTGCTGCTGTATTACAGAGTGAATCAGATATACGTATACATATATCTTCATATCCACTCGCGCTTGCGTCTCCCTCCCACCCTCCCTATCCCACCCCTCTAGGTGGTCACAAAGCACCGAGCTGATCTCCCTGTGTTATGCGGCTGCTTCCCTTTAGCTACCTATTTTACATCTGGTAGTGTATATATGTCAGTGCCACTCTCTCACTTCATCCCAGCTTACACGTCCCCCTCCCCGTGTCCTCAAGTCCATTCTTTACCCCTGCATCTTTATTCCTGTCCTGCCCCTAGGTTCTTCAGAACCATTTCGTTTTTTTAGATTCCATATATATGTGTTAGCACATGGTGTTTGTTTTTCTCTTTCTGACTTACTTCACTCTGTAGGACAGACTCTAGGTCCATCCACCTCACCACAAATAACTCAATTTTGTTTCTTTTTATGGCTGAGTAATATTCCATTGTATATATGTGCCACATCTTCTTTATCCATTCATCTGTCGATGGACACTTAGGTTGCTTCCATGTCCTGGCTATTGTAAATAGAGATGCAATGAACATTGTGGTACGTGACTGTTTTTGACTTATGGTTTTCTCAGGGTATATGCCCAGTAGTGGGATTGCTGGGTCATATGGTAGTTCTATTTTTAGTTTTTTAAGGAACCTCCATAGTGTTCTCCATAGTGGCTCTATCAATTTACATTCCCACCAAGAATGGAAGAGGGTTCCCTTTCCTCCACAGCCTTTCCAGCATTTATTTTTTGTAGATATTTTGATGATGGCCGTTCTGACCGGTGTGAGGTAATACCTCACTGTAGTTTTGATTTGCATTTCTCTAATGATTAGTGATGTTGAGCATCCTTTCATGTGTTTGTTGGAAATCTGTATATCTTCTTTGGAGAAATGTTGATTTAGGTCTTCTGCCCATTTTTGGATTGGGTTGTTCCTTTCTTTGATATTGAGCTGCATGAGCTGCTTGCTAATTTTGGAGATTAATCCTTTGCCAGTTGCTTCATTTACAAACATTTTCTCCCATTCTGAGTGTTGTCTTTTCATCTTGTTTATACTTTCCTTTGTTGTGCAAAAGCTGTTAAGTTTCATTAGGTCCCATTTGTTTATTTTTGTTTTTTTTCCATTTCTCTAGGAGGTGGGTCAAAAAGGATCTTGCTGTGATTTATGTGATATTGTTCTGCCTATGCTTTCCTCTAAGAGTTTTATAGGGTCTGGCCTTACATTTAGGTCTTTAATCCATTTTGAGTTTATTTTTGTGTATGGTGTTAGGGAGTGTTCTAATTTCATTCTTTTACACGTAGCTGTCCAGATTTCCCAGCACAACTTATTGAAGAGGCTGTCTTTTCTCCATTGTATATTCTTGCCTCCTGTATCAAAAATAAGGTGACTATATGTGTGTGGGTTTATCTCTGGGCTTTCTCTCCTGTTCCATTGATCTATTTTTCTATTTTCATGCTACTACCATAGTGTCTTGATTACTATAGCTTTGTAGTATAGTCTGAAGTCTGGGAGCCTGATTCCTCCAGCTCTGTTTTTCTTTCTCAAAATTGCTTTGGCTATTCGGGATCCTTTGTGTTTCCATACAAATTGTGAAATGTTTTGTTCTAGTTCTGTGAAAAATGCCAGTGGTAGTTTGATAGGGATTGCATTGAATCTGTAGATTGCTTTGGTTGTATAGTCATTTTAACAGTGTTGATTCTTCCAATCCAAGAACATGGTATATCTCTCCATCTATTTGTATCATCTTTAATTTCTTTCATCAGTGTCTTATATTTTTCTGCATCCAGGTATTTTGTCGCCTTAGGTAGGTTTATTCCTAGGTATTTTATTCTTTCTGTTGCAATGGTAAATGGGAGTGTTTCCTTAATTTCTCTCTCAGATTTTTCATTGTTAGTGTATAGGAAAGCAAGAGATTTCTGTGCATTAATTTTGTATCCTGCTACTTTACCAAATTCATTCATTAGCTCGAGTAGTTTACTGGTGGCATCTTTAGGATTTTCTATGTATAGCAGCATGTCATCCGCAAACAGTGACAGTTTTTCTTCTTCTTTTCCAATTTGTATTCCTTTTATTTTGTTTTCTTCTCTGATTGCTGTGGCTAAAACTTCCAAAACTATGTTCAATAATAGTGGTGAGTGTGGGCACCCTTGTCTTTTTCCTGATCTTAGTGGAAATGGTTTCAGTTTTTCACCATTCAGAATGATGTTGGCTGTGGGTTTATCATATATGGCTTTTATTGTGTTGAGGTAGGTTCCCTCAATGCCCACTTTCTGGAGAGTTTTTATCATAAATTGGCATTGAATTTTGTTGAAAGCTTTTTCTGCATCTATTGAGATTACCTTATTATTTTTCTCCTTCAATTTGTTAATATGGTGTATCACATTGATTGGTTTGTGTATATTGAAGAATCCTTGCATTCCTGGGATAAACCCCACTTGACCATGGTGTATGATCCTCTTAGTGTGCTGCTGGATTCTGTTTGCCAGCATTTTCTTGAGGATTTTTGCATCTATGTTCATCAGTGATATTGACCTGTAGTTTTCTTTTTTTTGTGACATCTTTGTCTGGTTTTGGGGTCAGGGTGATGGTGGCCTCGTAGAATGAGTTTGGGAGTGTTCCTCCCTCTGCTATATTTTGGAAGAGTTTGAGAAGGATGGGTGTTAGCTCTTCTCTAAATGTTTGATAGAATTCACCTGTGAATCCGTCTGGCCCTGGGCTTTTGTTTGTTGGAAAATTTTTAATCACAGTCTCAATTTCAGTGCTTGTGATTGGTCTGTTTATAGTTTCTATTTCTTCCTGGCTCAGTCTCAAAAGGTTGTGCTTTTCTAAGCATTTGTCCATTTCTTCTAGGTTGTCCATTTTCTTGGCACATAGTTGCTTGTAGTAATCTCTCATGATCCTTTGTATTTCTGCAGTGTCAGTTGTTACTTCTCCTTTTTCATTTCTAATTCTGTTGGTTTGAGTCTTCTCCCTTTTTTTCTCGATGAGTCTGGCTACTGGTTTATCAATTTTGTTTATCTTCTCAAAGAACCAGCTTTTAGTTTTATTGATCTTTGCTATCGTTTCCTACATTTCTTTTTCATTTATTTCTGATCTGATATTTATGATTTCTTTCCTTCTGCTAACTTTGGGGGTTTTTTGTTCTTCTTCCTCTAAATGTTTTATGTGCAAGTTTAGGTTGTTTATTCAAGATGTTTCCTGTTTCTTAAGGTGGGCTTGTATTGCTATAAACTTCCCTCTTAAGACTGCTTTTGCTGCATCCCATAGGTTTCGGGTCGTCGTGTCTCCATTGTCATTTGTTTCTAGGTATTTTTTGATTTCCTCTTTGATTTCTTCAGAGATCACTTCGTTATTAAGTAGTGTATTGTTTAGCCTCCATGTGTTTGTATTTTTTACAGATCTTTTCCTGTAATTGATATCTAGTCTCATGGTGTTGTGGTCAGAAAAGTTACTTGATACAATTTCAATTTTCTTAAATTTACCAAGGCTTGTTTTGTGACCCAAGATATGATCTATCCTGGAGAATGTTCCATGAGCACTTTAGAAGAAGGTGTATTCTGTTGTTTTGGATGTAATGTCCTATAAATATCAATTAAGTCCACCTTGTTTAATGTATCATTTAAAGCTTGTGTTTTTTATTTATTTTCATTTTGGTTATCTGTCCATTGGTGAAAGTGGGGTGTTAAAGTCCCCAAATATTATTGTGTTACTGTCGGTTTCCCCTTTTATGGTGTTAGCATTTTCCTTATGTTTTGAGGTGCTCCTATGTTGAGTGTGTAAATATTTACAATTGTTATATCTTCTTCGTGGATTGATCCCTTGATCATTATGTAGTGTCCTTCTTTATCTCTTGTAATAGTCTTTATTTTAAAGTCAATTGTGTCTGATATGAGAATTGCTACTCCAGCTTTCTTTTGATTTCCATTTGCATGGAATATATTTCCATCCCCTCACTTTCAGTCTGTATGTGTCCCTAAGTCTGGAGTGGGTCTCTTGTTGACAGCATATATATGGGTCTTGTTTTTGTATCCATTCAGCCAGTCTATGCCTTTCGTTTGGAGCATTTAATCCATTTACATTTAAGGTAATTATCAATACGTATGTTCCTATTATCATTTTCTTAATTGTTCTGGGCTTGTTATTGTAGGTCTTTTCCTTCTCTTGTGTTTCCTGCCTAGAGAAATTCCTTTAGCATTTGTTGTAAAGCTGGTTTGGTGGTGCTGAATTCTCTAAGTTTTTGCTTGTCTCTAAAGGTTTTAATTTCTCCGTCAAATCTGAATGAGATCCTTGCTGGGTAGAGTAATCTTGGTTGGAGGATTTTCCCCTTCATCACTTTAAATATGTCCTGCCACTCCCTTCTGGCTTGCAGAGTTTCTGCTGAAAGATCAGCTGTTAACCTTATGGGGATTTCCTTGTATGCTATTTGCTGTTTTTCCCTTGTTACTTTTAATATTTTTTTCTTTATATATAATTTTTGATAGTTTGATTAATATGTGTCTTTGTGTGTTTCTCCTTGGATTTATCCTGTATGGGACTCTTTGCAATTCCTGCAATTGATTGATTATTTCCCTTGCCATATTAGGGAAATTTTCAACTATAATCTCTTCAAATATTTTCTCAGACCCTTTCTTTTTCCCTTCTTTTTCTGGGACCCCTATAATTAGAATGTTGGTGCATTTAATGTTGTCCCAGAGGTCTCTGAGACTGTCCTCAATCCTTTTCATTCTTTTATCTTTATTCTGCTCTGTGGTAGTTATTTCCACTATTTTATCTTCCAGGTCACTTAACCATTCTTATGCCTCAGTAATTCTGCTATTGATTCCTTTTAGAGAATTTTTAATTTCATTTATTGTGTTGTTCATCATTGTTTATTTGCTCTTTAGTTCTTCTAGGTCCTTCTTAAACCTGTCTTGTATTTTCTCCATTCTATTTCCAAGATTTTGGATCATCTTTACTATCATTACTCTGAATTCTTTTTCAGACAGACTGCCTATTTCCTCTTCATTTGTTTGGCCTGGTGGGTTTTTTACCTTGCTCCTTTATCTGCTGTATGTTTCTCTGTCTTCTCATGTTGCTTAACTTACTCTGTTTGGGGTATCCTTTTCGCAGGCTGCATGTTCATAGCTCCCGTTGCTTTTGGTGTCTACCCCTAGTGACTAAGGCTGGTTCAGTGGGTTGTGTTGGCTTCCTGGTGGAGTGGACTGGTGCCTGTGTTCTGGTGGATGAGGCTGGATTTTGTCTTTCTGGTGGGCAGGACCGAGTCCGGTGGTGTGTTTTGGGGTGTCTGTGAACTTAGTATGATTTCAGCCAGCCTCTATGCTAATGGTTGGGGTTGTGTTCCTGTCTTGCTAATTGTGTGGCATGGGGTGTCAGCACTGGAGCTTGCTGGTTGTTGAGTGGAGCTGGGTCTTAGTGTTGAGATGGAGATCTCTGGCAGAGCTCTCGCCGATTGATATTACGTGGGGCCAGGAGGTCTCTGGTGGAGCAATGTCCTGAATTCGGCTCTCCCACCTCAGATGCTCAGGCCTGACACCTGGCTGGAGCACCAAATCCCTGTCAGCCACACAGCCAGGTATGTGGAGAGTTTCTTGACTTTTGGGGAGTCTGAGGTCTTCTGCCAGCCTTCAGTAGGTGTTCTGTAGGTGTTGTTACACATGTAGATGTATTTTTGATATATTGTGGGGAGGAAGGTGATCTCCACATCTTACTCCCCTGCCACGTTGAAGGTCCTCTAATTTGTACATTTTTATTGCTGAATAATACACTGTGTTAATACACAATTAACCTGTACATTTTCCTGATGAAGAACATTTGGGTACTTGGTAATATTGGGCAGTTTAAAAAGTGCTATTATGAACATAGGTGTAAATGTTGTTTTGTAAACCAATGCAGACATTTTTATTATGGGTGAATCTAGAGTGAGAGTGCTGGGTCATAGAGTATACATATGTTTACTTTTATATATTCTTCCAAATAGTTTTCCAAAGTGATAGTACCAGTTCTAATTGTACTTGTAAAACACTTGATATTTTCTGTCTTTATTATTTTAGACATTCTGGGTGGTGTTTAGTGGTATCACATTTTGGTTTCAATTTGCATTTCTCTGCAAGAGAATGAAGATGAGCATATTTTCACAAATTTACTAGACATTTGGATATTCAGTTTTTTGAGTTGCTGTTTTAAAGTGTTTGCCCAGTTTTCTATTGGGTTGTCTTTTTCTTATTCATTTTTGAGAGTTCTTTATACATTATAGATACAAATCATTTCTCAGATATATGTGTTCGAAAAATCTTCTCCTAGCTTGTGGCTTGCTTCCTTATTCTTTTGATATGTCTTTTGATGAATAGAAGTTTCTGATATTAATAAAGTACAATTTATAATCTTTTTTATACTTTGTAATTAGTCCTTTTTGTGCCCTCTTTAAGAACACTGCCTACTCCAAAGTCATGAAGATGATTTCCTGTGCATTTTGCATTAGAATGACATTTTTACCTTTCCCATTTAGATCTGCAATCCTCTGGGAATTTATTTTTGTGTGTTACTTAGGTGGAGTTAACAAATATTCTTCACCCATGGATATTTATTTGAACTGCTATGACTTTTTTTTAAAATCCTTTCTCCACTGCACTGTCATCTTTGCCATAAATCAAGCGACAGTATGTGTAGGTATGTTTCACAGGTCCATACGTGTGTGCCTGTGTCTGTGTGTATACACATATATGTTAATATTTGAGACAATGTCATACTATTTATTCACTATAGCATTGTATTAAGTTTGGTACCTAGTATGGAAATCTTGGAGCTCTCTTTTTCAAAGTTGTCTTGGATATATTTGGCTCTTTCTTTGCATTTTCATATACGTAGTTGGAATCTGCTTGCCAACAGAAAAATAACCTGCTGGGATTTTTATATGGATTGCATTGAATTTATATATCAATTTGGGAATAATTGACAACTTGAAAATATTGAGTCTTTCAATCCATATTTCTATACTTATTTAGGTCTTCTTTAATGTTTCTCAGAAGTATTTTATAATTTTCAGTGTAGAGGTCTTGTAAGTATTTAATAAGATTTATTCCTAGATAATTTGATTTTTAATTTCCTTTACTGGGGTATAATTTACATACAATAAGATACATACATTTTAACTATACAGTTCAATGAAAATGCATTTTCCAGTGGAGTTACTACTCTGTCAAGATAGAGAACATTTCCCTCAGCTAAGAAAGTTCTGTTTTGCCCCTTTTACAGTCAGAAAAATTACAACCTTCAAGCCAGGCAAACATTGATTTGATTAAATTTATATCAATATAATTTAGTTTTGCCTCTAACTTTATATAAATGGAATCATGCAGAATGTACTATTTTGTGTCTGGTATCTTTCCCTAAGTATAATATTTTTTGAGATGCATCTCTGTTATTGCTTGTACCAGTAGTTTGCCTCTTTCTATTGCTTAGTAGTATTCTAATTCATGAAAACATCAAATTTGTTTCTCTATTCATTTCTTGATGGACATTTGGATTGTACCCACTTAGGGCCTATCATAAATGAAATTGCTATGAACATTCCTGTGCAAATCTTTTTGAGGAAATGTTTTAAATTCTGCTTGGGAAAATTCCTAAGAGTGGAATTTCTGGGACATATGGTAAGTGTAAGTTTAACTTTTCAAGAAACTGTTGAAATCTTTCAAGGTGGGTGAACTTCTTACCAGCAATGAATGAGAGTCCCAGTTGTTCCACATCCTCAAAAATACTTAGGATTGGGGACTTCTCTGGTGGTCCAGTGGTTAAGACTTCGCCCTCCAATGCAGGGGATGCGAACTAAGATCCCACATGCCTTATGGCCAAAAAAAACCAAAACATAAAACAGAAGCAATTTTGTAACGAATTCAATAAAGACTTTAAAAAAAAAGTGGTGATGTAAAAACATGGATAAGAGGCAACTATTTAAAAAAATACTAAGGGTTGTCTGACTTTTAAATATTAGCTACTCAGATGAGTGTGCAGTGATATGTAATTCTGGGTTTTGTTTTGTCTTGTTTTTTACATTTTCCTGATGATTAACGAGATTGAGGATCTTTCCATGAGCTCATTGGTAATTTGCATATGTACTTCTGTGAAATTTTTGTTCATTTTTGGTTTTTAGTTTTCTTTTTTTTTTTTTTTTTTTTTTTTTTGCTATACGCGGGCCTCTCACTGTTGTGGCCTCTCCCGCTGCGGAGCACAGGCTCCGGACGCGCAGGCTCAGCGGCCATGGCTCACGGGCCCAGCCGCTCTGCGGCATGTGGGATCCTCCCGGACCGGGGCACGAACCCGTGTCCCCTGCATCGGCAGGCGAACTCTCAACCACTGCGCCATCAGGAAAGCCCCTAGTTTTCTTTTTAATGTTTTTCATATATTATTCTTTTTGATCATTTTTAATTGCATTGTTTGCCTTCTTATTTTGAAATTTAAGAGTTCTTTATATATCTTCTGGATACAAACCTTTTGTTGGTTACACATATTCTAAGTATTTTCTCCCAGATTCCCACTTCATTTTCTTAACCATATCTTTCAAAGAGCAGACATTTTTTTTTTGATAAGCCCAATGTCTGTACATGCCACTACTACACTACCTTTACTACTACATCTAAGTCTGGAACTCAGATAATGCAATTTTCCAGATTTGTGGTTTTCTTTTCAAAATTATTTTGTCTATTCTAGGCACTTTGCATTTCCATAGAAATTTGGGGTTAAGTTTATCAGTTTACATGAAGTTGCCTGCTGCAAGTTTTATTTTGACTGCACTGAATTTATAGATCAATTTGGAGAGAATTAGTATCTTAACAGTACTGAAATTCTTGACCCAGGATCATGGTTTACCTTCACATTTATTTTGATCTTTAGCTTCTTTCAGCAGTCTTTTGTAGTTTTCAATGTATAAGTTTTCTACATGTTTTCTTAAATTTATCCCTAAGTATTTCACATTTTTGGAACCTATCATACATTTCATACACACACACAAAATTTCAATTTCCAATGGTTCATTGCTAGCATACAGGAACACAACTGAGTTTTTGTATATCTAGCCATAACTACAACCCTGCTAAATTAAATTCTTACTTCTACAGTAGGTTTATTGTAGATCCCTTAGGAGTCTATCAATACATGATCATGCGATTTGCAAATAGGCATACTTATTGCCTTTTGAATCAGAAATTTGTGAAGGAGTTTCTGTTGTTGTTTTAGTTCTGAAAAACAAACAAGGCTCTGCTGTACTACACACTTATTGGCTCACCTCATGGAACGGCCTCATGTATCTAGAGGCCACTCACAAGAGGAGCCATCAGCTGCCTTGTCCTTTTCCAAATTCTAAAAACGTAGCTGCCTGTAGAGTCTATATTTATATAATGACTTCGCAGAAGAGACAGGTGGTTGGTCTTTTTTCCAACTTTAACGCTGTTTTTCAAATAAAAACGATTTACTTCCTTTTTTAAAAGTATACTGACTTTTTTGTCTAAAATAAAAGGAACAAAACAGAGAGGTATAAAGAATTTTTAAAAATCCTCTCTCCTGGGGTCTTTTCCAGACACATTTCTTCTATGCATTTTAGTGGAGGAAAAGGGAGAGATTGGTAGCAGAAAGCACAGCAGGTGGAAGGAGGCGTGTCCTGGGAGCAGAGGAGGGCAAAAGCAAGTCTCCAGAAGAGCACTGGTAATGGCCAACGGCCCCCCGCCCCCCGGGAAGATACTGCCCTTCCGTGGCCGTTAGAGAAAGGCCCAGGAACACACAAAGAAAGGAGAGCGTCGGGGCCCAAGCCGGTGTTCGGACAAGTGACATGGGGGGCAGGGGGAGGTGAGCACCACCGGTTCTGCGCGACCCCGTGGGGCAGAAGGGGGCGGCGCGAAGGCGTGGCGTCCCGCGGTGACGGAGGGCGCACGTGACCGGCCCGCGCCAACTCGCGCTTGCCCTGCTCTAGTGTTAGACTCGGCCGTTGCTCGCTACCTTCTCGGTCCCTGCTCCCGGTGGCCCTGAGGGACTGCGGGCCGAGGTCGGCCCCCAAGGGTAGGAGGCGCGGGGGCAGCAGGTAAGGAACCCGGAGGGGGGTCCCCAGAGGTGGCGTGAGCAAGCGGACACGGCCTGTGGACCCCTCCCCGGGGATCCGGTTGCCCCGGGGCGGAGTCCGCAGCCCCCATGCCCCCTGCGGCCTGGCGTTTGGCCACAGAAAACGGTAGGCCTTCTCTGGGGGCGGGCCGCGCGGCCCTGAAGCGGCTGCCTGCTTCTCGCAACACAGCGAGCTTTTCCGACACCCCCGCCCCGCCCCCTTTCTTCTCGGGGTAGAAAATGGTGGTCGGCGCGGAGGCGGTTGAGGATGGGAGCGGGGGACGCTGGGTGGGGGTGGCCGGGGGTGGGAGATGCGGGGCTGAGAAGGGGCCGAGCGTCCGGATGCAGCAGCCCCCCTTCCCCCACCCTTACTCTCTGCAGGTCTGCGAGTCGAAGTGTTGCGGCGGCGCACTTGCAGCAAGAATCGGGAGGAGCAGGAGACCGCGAGGATAGGCCCAGGTCTGTGCGGGGGACAGTTGGGATGTGGGGGGTACGTGTGGATAGCCCTAAGACCCCCAAATGCCACCCCCTACCCTGTCCTCCATTTTGGTGCCTGCAGAGACGTGGGCATGGATAGGCAGGGAAAATGGTCGGTTTTGGGCGAGGGAGGGGGGAGAGCTTGGACTGGGGGCCCCCTAGAGGGCATAAGGAGCCTCTCAGGTGGGAAAACGAAAATTTGAAGAGCCTTTACATCCGGGGCTGGAAGTCTTGAGAGGTGCTTAGTAGGGCCTCTGTCCTCGGTGCTGATCAGTCCACCCAGAAAATAGTCTCTTCTCTCTTTTGTCTCCTAGGAGCAATGGCGTCCAAAGAGGAACAAGCAGTAAAAAATCTCTACATGGAAAGTGCCAACCAGGAGAATGAAAACAAGGATGAAAAGGGGCAGGATGCTAATAAGGGAGAGCCTTTCGCCCTCCCTTTGGAAGCTGGTGAATATTGTGTACCTAAAGGAAATCGTAGGAGGTTCCGTGTTAGGCAGCCCATCCTGCAGTATAGATGGGACATGACTCAGAGGCTTGAAGAGCCACAGGCAAGGATGAGAGAAGAGAATATGGAAAGGATTGGGGAGGAGGTGAGGCAGCTGATGGAAAAGCTGAGGGAAAAGCAGTTGAGTCATAGTCTGCGGGCAGTTAGCACTGACCCCCCTCACCATGACCATCATGATGAGTTTTGCCTTATGCCTTGAATCCTGATGTTTTCCCTGAAGTTAGTAGGGAGACACACCTGCTTCCTAAACTTACATGTTTGTGACGTACATTTGTTGTAAACCTTTTGGTGTTACTTGTTTCTTGTGGGTCTCCTATTACCAGCTTCTAACTGAATGTTGTGTTTCTGACCCAATCTGTAAGTTTCTGTCAGCAGGAGAGTTTTACCTATTGCATGGAGAGATGTTCTTTATATATTGTGACATTAATAAAGCAGTTTAAAAAAGCATTCTCTGTTTTTTTCCCTTAAAATCATATATATTTTATATCTGAATAGACAGTCTAAGGATATATAAAGTAAAATGATCTCTTTATGGTAGAATTATGAATAATTTTTATTTTCTTATCTCTATTTTCTTGCCCTTTTTATTTTTTTACCTGCATTGGACAACTCCCAAATGATGCTGATTTGAGTACTAGATCTTCCCAACGTTTTCAGTATCACATCCACAGATAATTTCTTGTGTTATTCACAGAGACAGAAAGCCATGTTCATTGTCTATCAGATTTATCCATTTGGAACTCTCAGAGGGCATCCTCATTTTCAAGATTTGAGGTCCTGGCAACCCACACATTATATCCTCCATGTACTTTTTATTTCCTTTGGCTGCGCTGCCTGGCTTGTGGGATCTTAGTTCCCAGACCAGGGATTGAACCCGGGCCATAGCAGTGAGAGCTCCAAGTCCTCACCACTGGACTGCCAGGGCACTCCCTCTATTTTCTCATTTTTCAAAAGAACACATACTACTTAATGAAAGAGATTGACAACCTGATAAAGCAATGTGAGCACTTACTAAGCACTTGTCACAGAATCTTGGTTTTAGCTTACCTTGGTCTCTTATTTAGAAGTGTAAACCTAATAATGATGAGACATACCTCTTTAAAAATCATTATGTTTATCAGCAAGATGAAGATAATAATCACCTCCCAGGGCTTTTGTGTGCACTTGAGGCAATAAGTTTGTAAGCTTTCTTTAAGCTCATTCCCAGTGGCATATGCATGACCCAACCCTTTAGATATTACCTTCAGCTATTTGGGGAAGTTCCCAAAGCCAGGTCTTCCCTATACTCACAAACAAGTCCAATAGGCTAAGGGGTAGGTAAGTCCATTCCTCTGTTGTGCCCCATTCTCACCATCTCCACAGGTTGTTGATGTTCAGGAATCCTTAAGGTGAGAAAGTCCCACTATGTCTCTGGAATTCCCAATGAATTGAATCTTCACTCTGTTTTATAAACTGGATAAATCCCCTCTCCCCGTTTAGCTTCATGGAAAGACCTTGCCTGTCTGGGTCTTTCTTAGGTGTAGTTCTTTCCCAAGAAACCTCCATAATTCATGAGACTATACAATGTGTGAGGGAACAGCTCACTTAAAATTTGAGACAGTGCCTCCTCACACCACCCCCGTGAAACCTATGAATGTGAAAAGTTATCCTATATTGAGTTGGTTGCCAGGAGATCATGTCAGTGAATTCAGTGGATACCCAAATGTGGAAACCTTTATGAGAAGACTGATTGGAGGACTCTTGGGTTTAAGTGTTCCAGTAGAACTTGGGAAAAAAAGTTGCCTTGCAGTGTGCTAAGTAGGTGAAATACATATTATGCATATTATTTCTTTTGTGGAAATAAACTTAGAATTCTAGAACAGAAGTTGGCAAACCACAGGCCATGAGCCAAATCTGGCCTACTGCTTATTTTTTTGGCCAATGAGCTAAGAATAAATTTTATGTTTTTTAATGGTTGAAAAAAATCAAGAATATTTTGTGACATGTAGAAATCATATGAAATTCAAATTTTGGTGTCCATAAAGTTTAATTGGAATACAGACATGTTTATTAATTTACATATTATCTATGGCTGGTTTTGGCCTACAGTGGCAGAATTGAATAGTTGTGAAAGAAATGGTATGGCCCACCTGTAAAGCCTACATGTTTATTATCTGGCCCTAACAGAAAAAGTTTGGTAACCCTGCTCTAGAATATAACATCACAATAGCACTTAGGAAACCAAAGGGAAAAGTGGCTAGGCAGGTGAAAATGACATGTAACACAGCAAACCACAGACATCATGAATCAGATGCCTAATCAATTTCAAAGCCCTCCTTCCTCCAGGTGCTTGAGACACAAGGTATTACATTCATGTGAGACAAGTTTATAGAGAGAAAGGCTAAAGTTGAAAAGACAGGAAAATTGATGAACTGAGAAGCTTATGCCCTACCAAACTTCTCACTCTTTTTCTTATTTTATTTTTTAGCCACGCCATGCGGGATCTTAATTCCTGACTGGGGATCAAACCTGCACCCCCTGCAGTGGAAGTGCAGAGTCTCAACCACTGGACTGCCAGGGAAGTCTCCCAGACTTACCGCTCTTGATTACCAATATTTGCACCAGCTTCTATGGAAAACAGAAGCATTCTGGCTTTCTTGGCCTAAGGATATTCAGCATTTCCTTCATGAAAAGAAATTGGAAGCTCATATGTGAGTGAATCCATGGTATACCTTGATAGGTTAGACATGCATATGCCCAGAAAAATGTACATCTCTTCGTATATAGGTAGATTCAAGGTGCCCTGTCAACCTCAGAGAATGATGAGTTTAGGATTCTAGTCTCTGGACAGAATGCTTTCTGCTAACCAGCTTCCCTTGGCTCTTAACAGAGTGTTTGGATCTGAAAGGGCATCTAAGGGAGTAGTATGTGAGTGGTCAGGCTCCATGTAAAATGCTTGGGCAAGAAACAACCAGCAGAAAGTGAGCAAAAGACAATAAAGGAGCAGGGCATGAAGTTCCTTTGAGGAGAACAGCTATATCTAAGGTCTGGCTGCATTTGCCTGTTGACATCATTTCTATGTGTTGAGCCTCCTTTTCTCCCTCACAGTGGCCATTCTCCACAAAAGGGATAGACCAATTCTTCCCATAAATGCCTTAAAAATCTAGCAAAGAGAAGGCAGTGAGATTAGAGAGTGTTCCCTTTGTTATCAAAGAAAAACGGTGTTCAAGAAAGTTTTGAGATGTAGATATGGACTGGGTCATTGGAGTTTTAGCACATCATACATATCTAGTAGATATCTGATGAATGAAAAACTGAGTAAGTATAGATTTAGTGATATTCAGAAAATGATAAGGATACATGTTTGAATCCTTATGTATTTCTAACAAAATTGAAATAATAATGCAGATAATATAACAGTTGAATACAAATAATTACTGAATTTTTTTCTTTAAAAATACAAATCTATTGAAGGAAATTCAGAAAATAAACTTAAGGGCCACCTTGTGACCAAAGAAAGCAATGCAGTTTCAATTTTCTAGCCAGAGGAAGAGTGCACAGACACTGGACTCTTCCAGGGAGTTGAGATACATAGGAAATGCACTTTGATTAGAAGTGAAATAAAGCCTTCAAAATTAACCATCACGTGAGACATCAAGCCACATTTATGCTTCAAATGAAAATAGAGTAACAGGGACTGGATTTACTTCCCTAACTAAAACAACTAAAATCAGGACAAAATATATAAAAGAACAATTTTCAGTTGCTGAACATCAGACAGTCGAGGGAAAAGTTCTCTGAGAGAGGGGAAACAACATGAGCCTTCGGATTGCCCCCAACTGTGTATTGTAGAATTTATAACATGTGGGAGTAAAATGTATGTCAATAGTAGCACAAAGGCCAGGAGATAGGGAATGGAAGTACACAATTTTAAAGTTCTTATTCTATACCTTAATATCACTTGAAGGTAGGTTCTGAAATGTTAAAAATGTATATTACCAACATATGAGATAAAATGGAATCTTAAGAATACTCAATCAAAAAAATGTTGGAGGGAAAAGAGAACAAAGAACAGATGAGACAAATGTAAACAAATAGCAAGATACCTGATTAAAACCCAAACATGTCAATACCAATAATCACATTAATGTAAATGGTCTAAAGACCTCAATTATAAAGCAGAGATTGTCAGATTGTATAGAAAAGCAAGACACAAATATATACTGCCTATAAGAACCTTAATTTAAATTTAAAGATACAAACTGATTACAAGTAAAAGAATAGAAAAAGATGAACAATCTTAACACTAGTCAGAGCAAAGCTTGAGTGGCTATATTGATATCAGTTACAATAAATTTCAGAGAAAAGAATAATACCAGGGAAATTATGGTCATAGAATGTCATTACATCATTTTAAGTGGTGAGTTTGTCAAGAGGACAAAACAATCATAAACATTCATATATCACAGTGCTTCAAAATACATGAAGCCAAAATTGATAGAACTACAAGGATAAACAGACAAATCCACAATTACAGTCACCTTCTCTAAAATATTGATAGAATAAGTAGACAGAAAATCAGCAAGTACAACACTATGAACCAATTCACCTAGTTGACAATTGTAGAACTTGCCACCAACAACAATAGAACATTTGTTTCACATGCACGTGGAATATTTACCAAGATTGTCCATATTCAGGACCATAAAATAAGCCTCAATAATGTTAACAGGATTCAAATCATAAAATGTATGCTATTTTGAGCACAATAGAGTTAAACGAGGAGCTAATGAGAGAAAGATCTCTGAAAAATCCCCAAATATTTAAATTAACATGAAATAATACAGATCTAAATAACTCAAAGAAGAAATCAAAAGGGAAATTATATTTTGAACTGAGTGAAAATGAAAACAACATATAATAATCTGTGGGATGTGGCAAAAGTAGCACTCAGGAAATTTTATAGTATAAACATTTATATTAGAATAGAAGAAAGGCCTATAGTTGTTAAGTAAATGGAAATTTCATTTAAAACACTTCCTCTGAAGAAAACTATAGGTCGAGATGGCTTTACTGGTAATTCTACTAAACATTTAAGGATGACATAACACCAATTATATGCCAAATCCTTAGAAAACTAAAGAGGACGGAATACTTCCCAACTCATCCTACGAGGGTAGAATTACCCAGATAACTAACCAGACAATTATATTACAAGGAAAGATAACTACAAACCAATCTCCTTCATGGACATATATGCAAAAATTCTTAACAAAACTTTAGTAAAATCTAATTCAATTATATATAAAAATTACAGTACACCATCATCAAGTAAGGTTTATCCCAAGGATTCAAGGCAAGGTTAATATTTGAAAATCATAATTCACCATATTGACATAAAAGAGAAAAAAACATATGATCATCTCAAGGGAGAATGAAAAAAACATTTGCTAAAATTTTAAAAATCTCTTATTAAAATACTCAGCAACCAGGTATAGAAGAGACCTTCCTCAACCTGATACAATACATCTATGAAAAACCTACATATTGACGTGTGCCTAAAGGCTAAATGTTTTCCCCCTAAGATAAGAAACAAGGCAAAAATGGACACTTTCACAAATTAGATTCAACACTGTATTAGAAGTTTTAGCCAGTACAATAAGATAAGAAAGAGAAATAAAAGTCATACAGATTACAAAGGAAAAAAATAGAAAAATCTTTATTCATAGAAAACATGATAGTCCATGTAGAAAATCCTATGTAATATACAAAAACTGCTAGAGCTAATAAGTGAGTTTAGAAAGGTTGCAGGATAAAAGATCAGTATACAAATTTAGCTGTATTTCTAGTTTTCTGAGACTGCTGTTAACAAATAACCATAAACTTGGTGACTTTAAAAAAACTGAGAAATTTATTCTCTCACAGTTCAGTACACCAGAAGTCCAAATCAAAGTGACAGTAATGCTAAGTTCTCTCTGAAGGCTCTAGGGAAAAATGCTTCCTTACCTTTTCCAGCTCTGGTGGCCCTAGGCATTCCTCAGCTTGTGGCCCATCCTAATTCAGTATGCTCTGATCTCAATTCTCAATTAACCATGTCTGCAAAGACCCTATTTTCAAATAAGGTCAAATTCTGAAGTGCTGGGTGAACACGAATTTTAAGGAAAAATATTCAGCTCTCTGCAAGTAATGAACAGCCAGAATAAAATTTAAAACATGTCATTTACAGTAACATCAGAAATATGAATTATTTAGGGATAAATTTGACAAAAGATGTGTAAGATTTGTACATTGAAAGCTATAAAACATTCATGACATAAATTAAATCACAGCAGTTTTTAATAGAAACTGACAATCTGATTCTGAAATTTACATTAAAAAATCCAAAGGACTGAGAATAGTCCAAACAATTTTGAGAAGAGAAACATTTTGGAAAACTTTCACTACCTTATTGCAAGAGTTATAATAATGGTGCCATAATCAAAACAGTGTGGTATCAGCATAAATATAGACAAATTGATCAATGGAACAGAACAGTCAAGAAATAGATTCACACATATATGCTTTTCACAAAGATTCCAAGGCAATTTGATGGTGGAATAGACACTCTTTTTGATAATTGGTGTTGGAACAACTAGTTCCAATTGAACCTTTATTAGTGATCGTGATCATGATCACCATCATCATCATCATAATTAGAATAACTTTATCTCACATCGTATAAAAAGTTGAGTGAAACTGTGTCAAAGACCTAAATGTAAGGTAAAACATAAAATTTCTAGGAAAAAAAATAGGAGAAACTCTTAGGGACTTTGAGTTTGTAAAAAATTTGAAATTAGAATTCAAAAAAACAAACTCTAACAGAAAACAAATCAATATATTGGACCTCATCAAAATGTATCCTTTCTCGTCAAAAGACATTTTGATTCTCAGAGATGGATAGAGACAGAGTGTTAGAAATCCTAAGACCTCTCTCTACAACAATAAATAAGGACACAGGCTAAGAGAGTACAAGTGTCTTGCCATACATCTGAGAAGCTGTAGGACCATAGCCAGACCTGAGCTGGATTCAACTTTATTAAACAGCAAAAATCTGACCTGCAGGCTTCCAGTTCTGGATAAGGTAGAGCCACACCATCCCTTCCACACCTTTCATCTTACAACTGAAAAACCAAAGACATATCACAACAAAAAGCATAGGAAAACACTGGAAGATAGAAAGATGAAGATGGACTGCCCAGAGATCTTGGGTTCCAAAGGAACTCAATAAAAGTTTATTAAACTTTGACCAATGGGTCAAAGAAGAAATCACAAGAGAACTTAGAAAATATCTGAGACAAATGAAAATGACACATCATACCAAAATTTATGGGAGGCAGTGAAAGCAGAGTTTAGAGGGAAACTTATAGCTACGAACACTTACATTAAAAAAGAAAAAAGATCTCACACGAAAAGCTGACTTTACATATCAAGGAAGTAGAAAAAGAACAGCAAATTAAACCTAAAGCTATTAAAAGGAATGAAATAATAAAGATTAGAGCAGAGACAAATAGAATAGATAATAGAAAAGCTATAGAGAAAAAAAATGAAACCAAGAGTTAGTTCTTCAAAAAGATCAACAAAATTGAAAAATCTTTAGCTAGGTTGAGTAGGGAAAAAAAGAATATCTATGTACCTAAAATTAACTTACAGAGGGGACATTACTACTAGTTTTACAGATATAAAAAAGATTAAAAGCGAGGACTATGAACAATTGTATGTCAACAAATTGGATAACCTGGATGAAACAGACAAATTCCTAGAAACACACAACCTACCAGGACTGAATACTGAAGAAATATAAAATGTGAGCAGAACAGTAATGAGTAAGGAGATTGAATCAATAATCAAAAAGTTCTCAACAAAGAAAAGCCCAAGACAGGATGGTGTCACTCGTAAATTATACCAAATATTTAAAGAAGAACTAACACCAGTCTTTTTCAAATGCTTCCAAAAAATTTGGAACACTTCATAACTCATTCTGTCAAGCCAGCTGCATCTTAATACTAAATCCAGACAAAGACACTACAAGAAATGAAAACTAGACTAATATCCCATATGAATATTAATTCCAAAGTACTAGCAAATGTAATTCAGCAGTGCATTATAAGGATTATACACCACGACCAAGTGGGCTTTATTCCTGGATGTAAGTATTGTTCAACATATTAAAATATAGTAATGTAATAAACCATATTAAGAGAAGGAAGGAAAAAATACATGATTATCTCAATTGTTGCAGGAAAAACATTTGACAAAATTCAACACTCTTTCATGATAAAAACACTCAGCAAACTAAGAATAGAAGGAAACTACCTCAACATAATAAATGCTTTCTATGAAAAGCCCACAACTAACACCACACTTAGTGGTGAAAAATTGAAAGCTTTTCCTTTGAGATCAGAAATGAGAGAAGGAGGTCACCTTCATCACTTCTACTCAATATAGTACTGGAAGGCATAGCCCAAGCAATTAGGTGAGAAAAAAATCCATACTGTATTGGAAAGGAAGAAGTAAATATCTCTGTTCACAGATGACATGATCCTATAGGTTGAAAACCCTAAAGAGTCCTCAATAAAACTGTTAGAACTAAGAAATGAATTCAGCAAAGTTGCAGATAAATCAATGCATAAAAATTGGTTGTGTTTCTATACAACAACTGGGAACAATCTGAAAAGGAAATTAAGGGAATAATTTTTTTACGATAGCATCAAAAAGAATAAAATATTTCAGTATAAATTTAAGCAAGGGTGAAAAGCACTTTTACACTGAAAAATGCAAAACACAAATAAACGGGAAGACATCTTATGTTTGTGGAATTGAAGACAGTATTGTTAAGATGTCAATACTAGTCAAAACAATTTACAGGATTCAGTGCAACCCCTATCAAAATCCCAACGATGTTTTACTCAGGTACAGGAAAATCTATTTTAAAATTCATATGAGGACTTCCCTGGTGGCGCGGTGGTTAAGAGTCTGCCCGCCGATGCAGGGAACACGGGTTCGATCCCTGGTCCAGGAAGATCCCACATGCCGCAGAGCAGCTAAGCCCATGCGCCAAACTACTGAGCCTGTGCTCTTGAGCCTGCGAGCCACAATTACTGAGCCCACGTGCCACAACTACTGAAGCCCGCACGCCTAGAGCCCGTGCTCCACAACAAGAGAAGCCACCGCAATGAGAAGCCAGAGCACCACAACAAAGAGTAGCCCCTGCTCTCTGCAACTAGAGAAAGCCCGAGTGCAGCAACAAAGACCCAACGCAGCCAAAAATAAATTTGAAAAAATTCATATGGAATCTCAAGGGACCCTAAATAGCCAAAACAACCTTGAAATTAAAGAACAAATTTGGAGGACTCACACTTCCTGATTACAAAACTTACCATAAAGCTACAGTAATCAAACGGGGTAGTTCTGGCATAAAGACACATATAGACCAATGGAATAGAATAGAGTGCCCCAAAATAACTCTCACATATAAGTCAAGTGAATTTTGACAAGAATGCCAAGATCATTCAATGGGGAAAGACTTCACGCCAGTCACTAAGACTAGAGTCCCAGCAATGCCTATATGCTATCTTTCCTAAGGCACTGACAAATTGGACACAATAAATTTATTGCTTTTCTCCCTTTGATTTTAGTGATTTTATTACATGTCCTGAGTTCATAATTTACTTAGCCAATGACCCTGGTTTATGTTTTACTCTCTGCCAAAAGGTGTACATCTCTATATTCTTATGCCTAAAGGGAAATCTTATAGAGGTTACTACAGTACTATTAATGCCATTATAAAAATTAATGGAGATTATTGCTTTCCTCAGGGGGCAACTACCTCCTAGACCACTCCTCAACCACCTGGGAAGAGGACCTCCCACTCTCTAGCACTTAATCCTACTCCCCCACTCCAACTTCCCACCACTACCTCCTGTCTTACGTCTCTGACCATGAACACAACTACCCCTTCTCCTTGGCTATAAATACCACTAACTTTTTCTATATGTTTTACTAAACTATCAGTTCGTACACTCCAACAACATAACTACTGGACTTGTTACCAAGATCTTTTTGTCATAAAATATATAATTCATATTTATAACACTTTTCAAGTCTACCAAAAATATTGTTAGAGACCCTGAAAACTTCAGATCTGTTTTCTTGGCTATCACCATATAAATAGGGAATTTGGTTATGGCTGGCCTACAAAGACTCCTCATTCTTCTATTTGTTTTCCTTCTCTTTTTTTTTTGTTTTGTTTTGTTTTTTGCGGTACGCAGGCCCCTCACCGATGTGGCCTCTCCCGTTGCGGAGCACAGGCTCTGGATGCGCAGGCCCAGCGGCCATGGCCCACGGGCCCAGCCGCTCCGCGGCATGTGGGATCCTCCTGGACCGGGGCACGAACCCGTGTCCCCCGCATCGGCAGGCGGACTCCCAACCACTGCACCACCAGGGAAGCCCCTGTTTTCCTTCTCTTAATTCTCACAATAAAATGTTTTCTATGCTGTTTAGGGCAACTTATTCCCTACTCTCTGTAAATATCCCCTACTATTTGGGCCACTCAAATATCCCAAATAATTGAACTTAAAACAGATGTCAAGACATCAAGGGGGTAAATTGTAGTATATTTTTTTGTAAAAATGCCTTTTATTCATTTGCGTGACAGTGTGTTGTGCACTGCCATCAAAAGAATCTTTAAATCTTATAAAGCCATAAAGAAAAATGAACTCACACCATATTAAAAAAATTAACTCAAAATGGACCTAAGACCTAAATATATGAGCCAAAACTTTAAAACTCTTAGAAGAAAACAAAGTGATAAATCTTCATGTCCTTGGATTTGGCAATGGATTCTTAGATATGACATTAAAAGCATGAACAACAAAAGAAAAACAGATACATTGCACTTCATAAAAATTTTAAAGTTTTGCGAATCACAAGACAGTATCAAGAAAGTGAAGACAATCCACATCATGGGAGAAAATATTTGGAAATCATATATTTGATAAGTATCCAGAATATATGAAGAATTCCTACAATTCAACAACAAAAAGCCCAATTAAAAATGGGCAAAGGAGTTGAATATATATTGCTCTAAAGAAGATATATAAATATCCAATAAACACATGATAAGACGCTCAATATCATTAGTCATTAGGAAAATGAAAATCAAAGACACTTCTCACCGACTAGGATTATAAAAATTAAAAATGGAAATTAACAATTGCTTTGGAGCATGTGGAGAAATTGGAACCCTCCTCATACATTGCTGGTAGGAATGCAAAATGTTGCAGCCACTGTGGAAAACAGTTTGGCAGTTCCCCAAATAGTTAGATATAGAATTACCATATGACCCAGCAATTCCATTCCTAGGCATATACCCAGGAGAAATAAAAACATACATCCACATAAAAACTTATACACAAATGTTTAAGGCAACACCATTCACAATAGCCAAAAGGTGGAAACAACCCAGATATCCATCAATGTTTGTATGGATAAACAAAATATGATATAGACATACAATGAAATATTATTCAGCCATAAAAAGGAATGAAATACTGTACATGCTACAATGTGAATGAACCTTGAAAACATTATGCTAAGTGAAAGAAGCCAGGCACAAATGGTCAAATATTGAATGATTCCATTTATATGAAATATCTAAAGTAGATAATTCCATAGAGGCAGAAGGTAGATTAGTTGTTGCTAGGTACTAGGGGAAGAGAATTGGGAGTGACTGCTTAATGGGTATGGAGTTGATGAAAATGTTTTGGAACTAGATAGAGGTGATAGATTCACAACATCATGAATGTACTATATGCCACTGAGTTGTACACTTTAAAATGGCTAATTGTTCTGTTAATTTCTCCTAAGAAATAGACATAGTCCTATTTGAGAAAAAGATGTATATGAAAATATATTTTCTAGGCCAGTTGACCTTCTCCCTTTTTTTTATATTACCCCTTTGAGCATCTAATGAGAGTAACGGATCCTATCCTAGGCAAATGTACACACCCAGTAAAAATGTGTATACCCTACCACCCCACACACGCGCACATTATTTTGAACATAACTCCAGGGGTTTCTTTAGTTAAGAATGCCTGAACCCAAGGAGTAAGTGCTTTCCCTCTAACATAGCTCAGCTGCTATTTGTCTCTTCTCCTTCCTGTCTCATTCCCAAGTAGCTCCTTCTTCTTCTGTCTTTTCTCTACCTCATAGCTTCTGCTTCTTCATGATGTCAACCTGATCATGTATCAGGGTTTCTGAGGCTCCTAGGGTACAGCTCTTCTTTTCATAAGTCTACATACTCTACTACCTTCTAAGCACATGCTACCTTGCACATTATTTCAGGTGGTCCACAGACTTCCTCAGCTGAAAACACCTGGTCTAGGTCAATCAGTAATGGTCAGTCTGTCAGAGTTCCTTAGACACTGGTCTAAATCTGGCTGAGAGAGCACCAGGGTGGGTGTGGACTTGCAGGCAGCAACTCTTCAGCGTGGCTAGGCTCCTCCTAGGTGCCCTGGAGGTAAAGATAATAGAGTTGAAAGACCCAGCAGGCTGCATCTCCTTAGTTAGGTGGTAAGCAGTAGACAGGGTCAAGGAAGTTTCCACCTGGGCACTGGGAATAAGGGTAGACAGCAAGCAGGTCTGGAGGCTCTCCCCCCAGCAATCACTTCTACAGGCTTTATGGAAACCCTCTGCTGCAGGGGTCTAGAAGGGATCTGTTTTGGTTTCCAGTTGTCAGAACAGCATTCCCAACTCTGCTGGAGTTGCATAATCTCTGTGGGAATTTGGGGGAGGGAGGGAAGGAGCCAAAAGCATTTATTGAAGTCACCACCTTGGTCACCTCTCCATGTATATTTTTGGGTAAGCAACAGTCAGGTGCCTGAATGCAAAGGATGAGAGGCTCTGAAAGGTGAGAAGGGGTCGGGACAGCATATTCCTCCTCTCTTGATAGGGCAGGGAAGATCAGAGCATGTCGGCACCCCTCAGATCCTCAGCTGCCTTGCAGCACAGCTAAACCTCTGAATGAAAATAGCCATGGGCCAAATTTTCAAGACTGATATTGTGTTAGCCATCATGTTCCAGCAAGTGCACTTAACACTCAGCTATTGTTTGGGAACATTAAATACACGTATTTTCGGTAGAACATGACAGAACCAGCTATTTATGAAAACTTAAAGAATTCTTTTGTAAGTAGACAATCAAATCTATTTTCTAGTAAAAATTAATACTAGGAACTTACGTTGCTCTCACAATTTGGGGATGTTGGGTTTTTCCTCTACCTTAAACATGTTCTTTTTCCCAAATGAAAATAGCTTTATTTAACTTTTTGCTTATAAAAGTAACACACGGTGAGGGAAATAAGTTAAATAAAACTGAAAAAAAATTATTTAGAAGAAAATAAAATCCCTATTTCAACTACCTGCTTCCCTACCTACCAATGCACCCTGTACCTCTTATGTGAAGGTCTGGAAGACAGGAGTGAGCACCAGTGTCAGAGTGGAGAAGTAGATGGAGGGGGTGGGTGCTTTGAGATCAAACGAGAGAAAGAAAGAAATTCCACAGAGATGGATCAGTGGGGCCAGTAGCCCTGGGAGAAGACGCAGCCCCTGATAAGACAGAAGAACAAATACATACCACAGGAAGAAGGGGCCCCATTTGACCTCTGGGATTAGCCACGACCAAAATGAGTGACAGGGCCTCAAGAGGTCAGGGGAGGATACTGAAGAAGGGTGAGGTGGGAGGGGGCCAGTGAAGGGAAGAAGGGGGCTGACTCCTGAGGCACTTCCTGCAGGAAGGAGAACTAGGGACCCGAGCCCACTGGTGATGTTTCCTTCATGTGATTGGGAGCCAACGCGTGCAGAAGTCCCTCTCTTTCAGGTATCAGCTCCCTATTTCCGTGGAGGAAGATAGATTTCAGACTGAGGGACCAAGGGGACAACTGCCCTATAGCCCCGCAAGGTCGCAGGTCGGTACTAGCCAGAGTGGGGAAGGGGACACCTGAGGTAGGGGTAGTAACAGATAGAGGCTACACAGGATCCGGTCTGCTTTCCAGATGCCACCCTCCCTTATTTATTTTGGCGCAGAAAATTGTGTGAGTGTTGGGTGAGAGGTCTGGGTACCATCTCTTATTTCCCTGGATAAGTACTGGCTTATGGCAGCAAGAAATGTGAGAAGGAGGCATCTCCCTGAGATGGTCACAAATTCACTGCCTCCTGCGAACACCTGGGGTGGGGGTGGCAGAGGGCAAAGACCAGAGCAGGTCCAGGACTAGATTCTCTCTACCCCTTCCCTGATGCCCATCCATTTGGTGCAAGAGATGGAGGGCTTGGTGGGAGGAGATGGAGAGGAGCCAGAGGATAAGAATGGGTACCAGTTGGGATCTCTTAGGAGGCAGGTTATCAGGGGACATCTGACAGAGGGAAAAGGCTAGCGGAGGGAGATGGAGGGGAAATGGCCTGATCCTTCCAGGGTGGAGGGAGGAGGGCAACGCCTGTGAACCCAGGATGGGGAGGGCAGACCCCCTTGCAAAGGGGCCAGGCCTGCTCTTCTCCACCTTCGTCCTTTTTGCAGGTGGGGGATGTGGGGGGAGGGGGATGAGGGGGAGGGGAGCGGGAGAGATGCTACAGAGGAGGTGGACTGAAGTTCAGTCTGGAGACCAGCTCCCTATAGGGCAGGATTGACTCCTGAACTAGGGAGAGTTGAGAGGAGGTAACATGGACCAAAATTTTTAATGAGTTTGGAAATAATTTGTCTCTTGCATTGCAGGAAAATGTGGTCTTTCTGTGTATGTGGAAAGGGAAGGGGTGGCAGGAATGCTCTGGACATTTCTGCTGTGCTCCCTGACTCTACCATTACCGTTTTCAGAATGAGTGATGGGCTCGTTCTATCTGGGTGCCCTGGGGTGAGGGTTTGGAAGGTAGAGACCTGAGCAAAACTGGATATGCCTTCTGAACATCACTGTCCTGAACATCACAAGGAAAAGTGAGATAGAAATTTGGAAGGAAGATTGGGAAACATAGAAACACTTTGGAAATAATCTCTCTCTGACATTTCTCAGTGGTTAAAAAAAAAGGAGGCTGTTAGGGAGGAGCTGTAGAGGGGGATCAGAGAAGCAAGGGAAAGGGCAAGGGTATGGCAGGAGCTGGGAAAGTACTGACAGCTAGAGTCGGAAAAGAATCAGTGTCCTCATTGCCACTCATTCACTTCTCAATCCCTCATTCACCATCTGTCTCCTGTCTCTCTACAGGTCTTCGGGTCTGTGGTTGTAGGCACCAACCCAGACAAGGAAAGGAAAGACCTGCAGTATCAGTGCAGGTCAACGGAAGAGGGCAACTGCCCCAGGACCCCTGGGAGTAGGAGTGACTAAAGCCTGAGCAGTAGTTGGGGAGTTTACTACCTGCCACCCCTCCTCCAAGCCTCCCTATTCCAGTCTCAGAATACATGGCCTCTGTCAGGACCCTAAGGTAACCTGGTGCTTTATGGCTGGTGAAGACAGTGGGGAGAACAAGGAAGTGAGAATTGGCAGGTGTGGCATCTGTGAAGTCCTTGAAGATGACAGAGTATCTCTAATATCTGAGAACTGGCCATTGTCTGGTTATATCTGCAGTTCTACAAGTCTTACAACTGTAGACAAGGGGAAAAAGAAACTGGCCAGGTTTCTTGTGGGTCAGTCTAAGTTGGGACCACCCAGTTAAAATTGTTACCGGCATAGCCAAGGCCAGAGAAAAGTTTAGGGACAAATCTGCTCTTATACACTTGTCAGCACAGCCCACTTAAATGTAGGGAAAAGCACCTGTGGAAGTGTCTGCAAGGTGGGCTCATGTTAGCATGTGTGCCAACCTTGTATACACTGGGAAAGAAAGGAGAAAATGTATGGGCGGGAGTGCACCCCGCCCATAGGGGTAGGCCATGAAGATCTTAAATCACAGAGGCAAATACTTACCAGAACCTGTATTTCACCACCTAAGTCCTCAGTCTCCTTTGTCTCCGTTTTGTCTCCTAGGACAGGCAAAGGAGGGCAAATCTCAACATGGAGAAGGTCTACAGAGAAAATGAAGGAAAGCCAGAAAATGAAGGAAACCCAGACAATGAGGGAAAGTCAAAAGATGCAGTAGATACAGAAGATGAAGGAAAGTCAGATGAGGAAGAAAAGCCAGAAGTGGAGGGGAAGACAGAACACGAGGGAGAGCTCCAGAATGAGGGACGGCCAGAAGACCAGGGACAACCAGAAGATGAGAGGAAGAGAGAAAAGCAGGACAAGTCCGAAGCTGAGGGAAAACCACACAGTGAGGGCAAGCTGGAATCCCAGGCAAAGCCAGAGTCAGCCGCGAGCTGCCAAAAAGCACACCGATGAAGACTACGTGCCCCGGAAAGCAAAAAGAAAAACGGACAGGGGAACGGACGATTCCCCCAAGGACTATCAGAACAACTTACAGGAAAGGCATCTGGGCAGTGAGGAGATGATGACAGAATGTGCAGCTATGTCAAGGGCTCAGGAAGAGCTAAGGAAAAGACAGAAAATGGGTGACTTTCATTGGATGCAAAGAGATGTACAGGATCCATTCACCCCAAGGGGCCAACGGGGTGTCAGGGGAATGAGGGGCAGAGGTAGGGGCCAGAGGCGCTTACATGATATCCCATATCTTTAATGCCTTTGGCCTTCAATTCTGACTCCTCTGATGAGAATATCGCTGACCCTGCTTTCCCTGGCAGGCATTTGCCAGGCTATGTGCTTTAACCTTAAGCTGATTCTTTGCTTTAGGTGTCACTCTCGTTACCAGCAGCCTTTTGATCCAACTACAGTGCTCTCTGTGTTTCAGTAGGGGATTTTCACCCACGTGCATGGAGGAGATGTTCATGGTACACTGTAAAATAACAATAAAGAAAAACACCAGTTTTCAGAACCACATATACAGCATCCACCCGTTTTTGAAAAAATAAAACAAAAAAGTTATACAATACATCCATGTACAGGGAAAACTGAAACTGAGTAGACCAAAAGCAAAATAATGGTTTTCTCTGGGTGCTGGTGGTAGAGATTATCCTTTCACCTGTACTTTTCCCCCTAAAATACACAGATTACTTTTGTCATAAAATAAATAATAAAGTATTTGAAACATAGGAAAATACCAAGCAATCAAAATAACTGCTCAGTGAGTTTATGAAGGTAGTGGAGACACTTAAAATTCCTGTTGTCAGGATGTGAAATGATGCGTAAAACACATTATCTCTGGGACTCACAGCTGGAGGAATCAACCTGGCAGTTATTACAGAACCACTGACGTAGGGAACAGTCTTCTCATCAGTGAATTGGGGATAAAGCTTGCCTTCCAGGGCTGTGGAGAAGATCAGATGAGATGCTGAGTGTGTGAACTGTGTTAGGATGGTTCCTACCCTTTCCCCTGCACTAGCAGGACCAGAACCCCATCAAATGTTTGGGAGAGGGCTGAGGGAGCTCTCACGTGTGTCCATAAATAAATCCAGACAGCTGAAAGGTGGGTGTCACTCTCCCCCAGGTAATGCTGTATCTGAAGGACACTCTCCCTCTTCTCATGTGTCCTGTACTCTCCTTAGGGCCCCACTGCTGCTGGTGAGCTGAAGTCCTCAAGGTAACAAAGCCCCTTTGATTTCCCTGGAGTCTCTAGTGAGTTACACCCCACTATGTTCCCTACTGAACTATGGAGAAGGTCCCCCTTCTCACGTTATAGTTTTATTAACTATAAAACTATAGTTGACATGAAATGTGGGAAACGCTTTGTAAAATCTTAATTAATGCATTTTCAGGCATTATAATTAGCCCACTAGACTTGCCCTATTCAAAGCAAAGAATTTATCTTATTCATTTTGGTACCTACAACACATGACAGAAGCTTAAAAATCAATACATTAATTATTGAGTCAGAAGGCCTCAATTCTTGGCCCAGTTCTGTCCCTGATTGAATACATAATCTTGAGCACATTATTTCATTCTTTAGCAATTGAAACTTGCCACTCCAAAAGGAACACAGCAAGAGAGGGATTATACCACAATCCATTGTTAAATAATTTTAACATTGGATATAGTAGTGTTTCTCAAAGTTTGCTAGCTACTAGCAGACCATCTGCATCGAAAACACCTACCTTGTTGAAAATGCAGAATCCTGGCTCCCGCCTCAGATCCAATGTATCAGAATCTCTTTTGACTTTTCCTCAAAATGTCTCTGTGTATATAAGTCCATGCCAATCCCTCACTTCGTCCCAGCTTACCCTTCCCCCTCCCTGTGTCCTCAAGTCCATTCTCTTCGTCTCTTTATTCCTGTCCTGCCCCTAGGTTCTTCAGAACCTTTTTTTTTTTTTAGATTCCATATATATGTGTTAGCATACGGTATTTTAGATAGCTAGTGGGAAGCAGCCGCATAGCACAGGGAGATCAGCTTGGTGCTTTGTGACCACCTACAAGGGTGGGATAGGGAGGGTGGGAGGGAGACACAAGAGGGAGGAGATATGGGGATATATGTATAGGTATAGCTGATTCACTTTGTTATACAGCAGAAACTAACACACCATTGTAAAGCAATTATACTCTAATAAAGATGTTAAAATATGTCTCTGTGTAGGTGTCCTTTGTTTTTAGCTCATTTTTATTTTTATGGATATATGTATAAAATTAAAAAACCCAATAGTGTAAGAGAATATATTATTAAAAACTGCAGTCTGCCTCATCATTCCACATTCTCACTGTCCAGAAGCAACTACCATAAATGTTTTTGGTTTCTTCTGGTATTTACCTCCGTATTTCAGAAGAATATGCTTATGCTGCTATTTCTTTCTCTTTTATAAAATTAATTAAATTAATTTATTTATGGCTGCGTTGGGTCTTTGTTGCTGCGCGTGGGCTTTCTCTAGTTGTGGCGCACGGGCTTCTCATTGTGGTGGCTTCTCTTGTTGTGGAGCACGGGCTCCAGACATGTGGGCTTCAGTCGCTGCGGCGTGTGGGCTCAGTAGTTGTGGCTTGTGGGCTTAGTTGCTCCGCGGCATGTGGGATCTTCCCGGTCCAGGGCTCGAACCTGTTTCCCCTGCATTGGCAGGCGGATTCTTAACCACTGCGCCACCAGGGAAGTCCTGATATTTCTTTTTTTAACGCCTTTATTGAAATATAATTCACATATCACAACATTCACTCTTTTCTTCATAAAAATTCACCCTCTTAAAGTGCACAATTCAGTGGTTTTCAGTATATTAACAGAGTTCTGAAACCATCGCCATTATTCAGTTACAGGACATTTTTATTGCCCTAAAAAGAAACCTCATACCTGTTAGCACATAATGGTGCTCCCATTCCCTCCTCTCCCCGGCAACTGGCAAACACTGATCTGCTTTCTGTCTCTATGGATTTGCCTATTCTAGACATTTCATAGAAATGGAATCATATAGTACATGGCCTCTGTTGTCTAGTTTCTTTCATGTAGCATAATGTTTTCAAGGTCCATCCACGTCCATATCAGTACTGAACATTCGTGTACATTTTCTTTTGTCTTTTAAAATAAACTATTGAAAATTCAAAATATAAAATTTTCAAGTACAGAAATGATGGTTCTGCCTTAGTTTATTATGTAGATAACCTCAGACCATGCTGATTATTATGTCCAAAGTTGCTTTTAACTTCATTTGAATGCTTTGATTCATTTTATGAAGAGGTACTGTAATATATTTGTTTTGTTTCTGATTTATAAAAAACACAGGTATGTAGTATTTGATACACTAGTTAATCATTTCTGCTGGAAGAAGCAAAGGTAATTTCTTTCCATTTTTTTTTTTTAATTAAAATTTTTACCAGTTTTGTTGAGACATAATTGACATACATCACTGTATACATTTAAGGTATACAGCATAATGGCTTGAGTTACATATATTGTGAAGTGATTACTACAATAATTTTAGTTAACACCCATTATCTCATATAAGTACAATAAAAAGAAAAGAAAAACATTTTTCTCCTTGTGATGAGAACTCAAGATTTACTCTCTTAACAAATTTCATATATATCATACAGCAGTGTTAACTTCTTGCATGTAAATATGTTTTCAATTTTCTTGAGTATATACCTAGGAGTGGAATTGCTGGTTCATGTGGTAACTCTAACTTTTTGAGGACCTGCCAAACTGTTTCCAAAGCAACTGTGCCATATGACAATCCTATCAGCAGTGTACGAGGGCTTCGATTTCTCCACATTCTCACCAATGCTTGTCATTGTATCTTTTCTTATAGCCATCCCAGTGGGTATGAAGTGGAATCCCACTGTGGCCTTGATTTGCATTTGCTTGATGGCTAATGATGCTGAGCATGTTTTCATGTGCTTATTGGCCATTTGTATATCTTCTTTGGGGAAATGTGTATTCAAGTCCTTTACCCATTTTTTTTTTTTTTGCGGTACGTGGGCCTCTCACTGTTGTGGCCTCTCCCGTTGCAGAGCACAGGCTCCGGACGCGCAGGCTCAGTGGCCATGGCTCACGGGCCCAGCCGCTCTGCGGCATGTGGGATCTTCCCAGACCGGGGCACGAACCTGTGTCCCCCGCATCGGCAGGTGGACTCTCAACCACTGCGCCACCAGGGAAGCCCCCTTTACCCATTTTTAAATTAGGTTGATTGTCTTTTTATTGTTGAGCTGTAACAGTTCTTTGTTTATTCTGGATGCAAGTTCCTTATCAGACGTATGACTTAACAACTGCTATTCCTCGACTTGTTTAGTTATTACCTATAGACTTTCTGATATGACACTTGAGTAGTACTCTCTTACCATCATAATCACCACTATCATAATCACTTGCCTCTCAATATAGTTTTCCCACATATAAAGTGTATTTTAACAAGAATTCCATTGATTCTGTTGCTTAACTCTGAGGACCATTTGTGTGTTTAGGCTAAGCTTATGATAGGATAGCTACCAACCCCAAAACATCAGTGGCTTAACACAACAAAAGTTTATTTCTCACACTTCATGAGAATTGGGGATGGAGAGGTTCTGCTCCCCCTAGCTTCCCAGAGATCCAAACTAATCTTGATACCACTGCAGCAGAGGAAAAGAATACATGGAGATATCACACACCTTTTTCTACACTGTGGCCTAGAAGTGATGTAAATCATCACTGTTCACAGTCCATTTTTTCATATTTCTAGCTCTTTTAATTCTGACAGGCAATTTTGAGAGAGGTGTTATTGTGCCTTCAATATAGGTGACTAAACTGAGGCTCAAAGAGTGTATGTGATTTATACAAGGTTACATACCTGTAAGGGGAAGAGCCTAGATTGGAACCTAAGGATTTGAATTTTATCTTCACCTTATTGCCCAGCCAATCCTTTAGGATGTCCGAATAGTGGTAATGGTTCTTCAGATGACAGACCTAAAAAGCAAGGCTCACAGTGGCATTGCTTCCTCCACCATTAATGCCTTAAAAAGGCATTTAATGCCAGTTCACAGCTTGACTGCCTTAGTACCCAAATCAGATGCTGTGCCTACAACACATGAGGGTATTCAAACAGGTGGTAACACCTGTTTTCTCCTGAGTTGGAGGACCACATGCCTTTGTAAGCTCCCTTGCCTGCTGTCTCCTGTACTTCTGGGACTGGGCTGAATCAAACATCAGAAGCAAGGCATCAGGCAGATACAGAACTGAATTCACCACAAAACCACTAAAACAGGCCCAGGCACAACCAAGGCCCTTCTGGGAGTCTGAGCAAGGTTGTTTGGGGTTACTGTCCAACTGCATCCCCATCACTATTGCTCTGGATGCTACTTCACTGAACTCTGAGAGAAGGGTTCAACCCTTCTACTTTAAACTCAAAATTATCTGGTCAGTCTTAGTTTGTAGCTGAAAAGGAGAAATTCTTACATTTTTAGGCTATGGAGTTTTATTTCCATCTCTACAAAAGTCTCCTTCATACCTCAAAGGGAAAGTGGACAGGGAAGAAATGCAAAGCTTTACGACTGACAATTTATGAGTTCTCATCATTCCAATGATAGGAATAGTCTCCAGACTATTTAACTTTTCACCTGTTCACCTTGAGCCAACAGACAATGGCCAATGTTGCTAAAGACAGCCATATAATAAGGAATATCTACCTTGCTTCTCCCTCACTATCCTCCCAGACACAAGAATATTTTTGGGATAATGAGAGAAATGTTTCTGAAATAGGCCCCAACTCCCTGTCCAGTGCAAGGCACAAGAGCAAAAGAGATTGTACTGCTTATGGGAACCAAAAGGAACTTTAAATCAAATGTTATATTTAAGTTGTAAAATGAACAAGTCAAATTTTAGTTTCAGCTCCAAATGGAGAGCTGAAAAGAATGCTACTCACACTTACAACAGGAAAAGAAGTTGGATAAATGCAAAATAACATTTTGCATTTTTAAATATTTATTTATTTGGCTGTGCTGGGTCTTAGTTCAGCATGCAGTACCTAGTTCCCTGACCAAGGATTGAACCTGGGCCCCCTGCACTGGGAGCATGGAGTCTTAACCACTGGATCACCAGGGAAGTCCCCAAAATAACAAATTTTCTTAAAACCTTTAGAGAACTGAGGTCACAGGGCAAATGATTATCCCAAAATCTAGAGAGAGACTCATGTAGGGAGAAATAGGACCCAAGCATTTGCTTATCTGGAATAGACACCACCAAACACCATGTAGACCAGTAGGAAAATTCAGCTTGAAATTTCTAATGAATTTCTAAAGACTTAAGGCTAGCATGAGAGTGTTCAGTCCCTGAAGTCCACAGACATAAAGAGCTTGCACTCTCTTTCAAGCTTTAATCCAGAAACCCCACTAGGTGTTATCAGGGAGAATTTGAGAGAGCTTTCCCCATATTGCCAGCTAAGAGAGGGAGATAGCAGTCACTGCTGAAATTCCAACCAGACCTATCTCCCCTAGTAAACAAAAGACTTAATCTGCAGGGAAACGGACAACAAAACCCATATCCTAAAGTCTAAAGTAGAAACCCACTGCAGCTAGGAAAGGGAAACAGAAAAACAAAAAAACCTATGAGGGGAGGCTTAGCATTATACCTGGAGGAGAGGCATGAACACATGTGAAGATTACACCACCAAAACTCAGGTTCACAGTGGTTGCCTAAGATGAAGACACAATCAGAACACCAGAGAATGCTCGTCCCTCCCTCAACACCACACTAACAAACACTGAGTAAAAATAACAGTGGAGGACAGCAAGAAACAGGTTCCTTTTGGGGAGAAATACAAAGGGAAACTGCAAAACCAGGTGGAAAGACTCAGAGCCAAATAGGAAGAAAACATCAAACTCAGCCCAACTTCTAACTAGATTAATGCAAACTTCACACTAAAAGCTTTGTAGGAATGACAGGCTCATCTCCAATAATAAACTCCATTTACCTCAGTAATTACTGTCTTATACAAATCCAGTTTTCAAGTAAAAATTATGAGAAATACAAAAAGAAAAGAAAAGACTCTGAAGAGGCAAAGCAATAATCAGAAATGACACAGATCTTGACACCATCAGACAGGAAATTAAAAATAACTATGGTCGGTGTTCCACTTTTGGCAAGGCAATATGAGGAACTCTGAGGATCCATTTCCCAGTGAAATTGTTAAAAGTTATTCTCCTAAAATACAATCATTTAAATTCTTTGGAAATGGTCCTAAGGGCATACAGCAAATGAAGAAACGTTTTTAAAAGACAATCTACTATAACAATAAGAACAATGATAATCTGTGGCATTTGAACCAAGATTCTTTTCTTGCCTTCCCACTTCCAGCTTAGCATGATGGAAACTTCACTCCAGAAGGGTGTAGTCAAAAACACAGGTCTCCTTCTCCCCCAGCTCACATCTGAAGGGTCACAGTATCTTCCCAGGAGAGACAAAACTTCTCATCCTGCCTTGAGTTGACTGTTGCTCAGGCTAAATTCCAAGTGAGTGCAGCTGAAAGGTTGGGGCTCCTTCTGCTCCTCCTCCATTCATCATAAGGAGGCTCTACCTTCAGCATAGTGTGCTAAGAATACTGGGGACTCAATTTCCTGGGAGAGGCAAGCCAGGAAGACCTGAAGGAACTGCCCATCCTGAGTCAAGTGTACAGCTCCTAAAGTAGCAGTGTCACTCAGAGAGAATTGTGCTACTGTCACCATCCTTAGCTCCAGAGCCTTGTATCAGAGATTTTCCCAGGGGGAGAGGCAGGCCTTAAAACAGAGAGCTCCAAAACTCTTTCCAAAGGAACTGACTTCATTTGTCACACAGTGTGAACTTGAAGGCTACAGGTGCTATAAAAAATGGAGGTTGTAGTGAATAACAATTAAGAGGAGGTCAGTAGATTCATTAGAGATATAAGCTAAATGTTAGGCCAGCTAGTCTACTAGAGAATTAGGAAAATAGACAGCTAAGTAGAGTCTTCTTGGAGTCCAAACAAATGTCAAACAATGACCTCAAAAACTGTATCTGAAAAGGAGCCCAAATTTAATCCCATGAATCTGTGGAGCAACTTATGCCCCCGTGTATTGTCAAAAACAATAAAGCAATCAACCATTCAAGTATGTTCAGGTAAGGAGTCAGTAAAGAGAGGACTGCCAAAACCACTGTCATCCCAGAGTGACTATGGGCATACCAATACTGTACACTCTGAGGATCAACATAGAGGCATCATATAGCAGGGAGGAAATGGACATGATTGAAATAATTCAGCCAGTCACTAAAAAAACAAGCAAATAACAACAAAAATAAGCCCCAGAGAGAGAGGATCAGTACTCAGAGTTGCTAAAATATATTATCTGAAAAAATTGCAAGACATGTAGAGAAACAGAAAAATATGACCCACATGTGGGGAGCAAAGCAGGCAACAGAAACTGCTTGTGAGAGTAACCAGATGTAGAATTTAACAAATAGTTCAACATGGCCAATATGTTCAAAGAATGAAAAAAACCCTATGATTAAAGAAGTAAAGGCAGGTATGATGACACTATTATATCAAATAGAAAAACAATCAATCAATAGATATTATAAAAAGAAACAAGTGGAAATTCTGAAAAATAGAAAGATTGAAATGAAAAATTCACTAGAGGAGCTCAACAGTAGATTTGAGAATTAGTGAACTCTAAGATTCATAGATTTTATGTAATCTGAATAAGAAAGAGAAAAAAGTAATGACTGTGGTGACCTAAATGGGAAGGAAATCCAAAAAAGAGGGGATATATGTATACATATAGCTGATTCACTTGGCTGTACAGTAGAAACTAACACAACATTGTAAAGCAACTATACTTCAATAAAAATTAATTTAAAAAAAGAAAAAATCATGAAAAATGAACAGAGTCTCAAAGATATGTGGGACACCATTAATTGCACCAACATACACATAATGAGAATACCAAAAGGAGAGAAAAGAGAGTGAAAGGAGCAGGAAAAAGATACAAAGAAATGATGTCTGAAAACTTCCCAAATTTGATGAAAAACATTCATCTACATATCCAGGAAGCTCAGTGATTTCAAACAGGATAAACGCAAGAGACTGACAAACAGACACAACATAGTAAGAATGCTGAAAGCCATTCTTACTATGCTGAAAGTCAAAGACAAGGAGAAAATGTTGAAAGCAGCAAGAAAAAAAATGACTCCTGACCTATAAGAGAACTCCAATAAGATCAACAGCTAATTTATCACCAAAACAATAGAGGCCAGAAGGAAGTGGGATAGCATATTCAAACTGTTCAAAGATACAAAAAGTCAACCAAGAATCCTGTATTCACCAAAGCTATCTTTCAAAAGTGAACACAAAATAAAGACATTCCCAGAAAAACAAAAAAATGAGAGAACCTTTCACTAGCAGACCCACCTTACAAGATATACTAAAGGAAGTTCTCTACTTCTGAAAGCAAATGACCCCAGACAGTAATTTGAATCCACTGGGGAAAAAAAGCACATATAAAGTTAATTATGTAATTATAAAACACAGTTCAAATGTATATTTATTTCCCCTTCCTTCTCTCAACTGGTTAAAACAGTATATATATAATGTATTATTGGCCTTATAACAGAGAAAAGAAATATATTTGCCAATAAAAACACAAAGGAGATGGGTGGGAGCAAAGCTGCAATAGGCTAAGGAAACAAATCCAGAGGGTAACTAAAATGCCCTGGAAGAAATGAAGAAAACCAGAAGTGATAAATGAAAAGGTTAACATAATAAATTCTATAAATATATACTTGCTATCCTTCTTTCATTTTCCATAAGAGACGTAAAGTTATGTAAAGTAATAATGGTAACAGTGGATGGGTTTTATAACATTTTGTTGTAACATGTATAACAATACCACAATAAGTGGATAAAGGGAATAGAAATATATAGAAGTGATGTTTCTATATCTCACTGGAATTAAGTTAGTATAAAACTGAAATAGAACCCAATAAACTAAGATGTATATGTCAAGTCCTAGGGTAACCACAAAGGAAATAACTCTAAAAGATATAATGAAAAAGTCATTAAATAAATTAAAATCCTTCATTAGAATATATTTAATTAATGTAAGAAAAATGGAGGAAAAGAAGAGAGGAACAAAAAACACATGAGATATATGACAGACAAAAAGTAAGTTGACAGAGGGACTCCCCTGGTGGTCCAGTGGCTAAGACTCCGCACTCCCGATGCAGGGGACCCAGGTACCATCCCTGGTCAGGGAACTAGATCCCACATGCTGCAACTAAAAGTTTGCATGCCACAACTAAAGATTCCACATGCCACAACTAAGGATCCCGTGTGCTGCAACTAAGATCCGATGCAGCCAAATAAATAAATAAATAAATAAATTTTTTTTTTAGAAAAAGTTGGCAGAAATAAATTCAATCATATCAATAATAACATTAAATATGAATGGATTAAACAATTCAAACAAAAGGCAGGGATTGTCAGATTAGATTTTTAAAAGATCCAACTGTATGGTGTTTACAAGAAGCATATTTTAGGTTTAAACATATAAAGATTGAAAGGAAAATGATAAAAATATGTATATCATGAAAACAGCAACCATAAGAAAGCTGGAGTAACAATACTATTATCAGACAAAATAGAATTAAAAATAAAAAAGGTTACTAGAGGTAAAGAGTGACATTTTATAGATAAAATGGTCAATCCATCAGGAAGATAAAACAATATTACAAATATATGGAACTAACAATAGGACTAAAAGTACGTGAAGCAAAAACTATGAAAACTGATGGGAAAAATAGACAATTCAACTATAATAGTTAAAGAGTTCAATATTCCACTTTCAATAATGCATAGAACAACAAAGCAGAAGATCAACAAGAAAATTCAAAGACTTGAAAAATGCTATAAACCAATTAGACCTAACAGACATCTATAGAACACTCCACCCAGCAACAGCAGAATATACATTCTTCTCAAACGCACAGTGAAACTTCCTCATGATAGTCCATATAGGATAGGCCATAAAAATCTCAATAAATGTAAAAAAAAAAGAAATAATAAAAAGTATATGCTCTGACCACAGTAGAATAAAATGAGAAATCAACATCAAAAAGAAATTTGGGATATACACAGATATATAGAAATTTTAAAATGCTTCCCTCAATAATCACTGGGTCAAAGAAGGAATTAAAAAGGAAATTAGAAAACACAATGAGGTGAATGAAAATGAAGATATGACATCCAAGACTTATAGGATGCAGGTAAAACAGTGCTTAAAAGGAAATATATAGCTGTAAATATTTATATTAAAAAAGAAGATCCCAAATATATAACTTAAACTTCTACCTTAAGACACTGGAAAAAGAAAAACAAACTAAACATAAAGTGAACATAAATAAGGAAACAGAAAAGATTAGATTTGAAATTAATGAAATGGAGAAGAGAAAAAATCAGTTAAACCCAAAGTTTATTCTTGGAAAACATCGAAAAAATTGACAAACCGTTAGCTAGATTAACTAAGAAAAACAAAGAGAAGACTCAAATTACTTAAACCAGAAATGAAAGAGTGTGGGCTTCCCTGGTGGTGCAGTGGTTAAGAATCCACCTGCCAATGCAGGGGACACAGGTTTGAGCCCTGGTCCGCAAAGATCCCACATGCCGTGGGGCAACTAAGCCCATGTGCCACAACTATTGAGCCTGCGCTCTAGAGCCTGCAAGCTACAACTACTGAGCCTGCGTGGTACAACTACTGAAGCCCGTGAGCCTAGAGCCTGTGCTCCGCAAAAAGAGAAGCCACTGCAATGAGAAGCCCGCGCACTGCAATGAATAGTAGCCCCCACTCGCTGCAACTAGAGAAAGCCCGCGTGCAGCAACGAAGACCCAATGCAGCCAAAAACAATGAATAAAATTTTAAAAAAGAAAGAAATGAAAGAGGGGCATTACTATTGACCTCTCAGGAAAAAAAATGATTAAAAGGAATACTATGAACAACTGTATGTCAATGAATTAGATAACTTAGATGACATGGACAAATTCCTATCAAAATTGACTCAAAAAGAAAATGATAATCTGAATAAACCAATATAATAATAAGTTAAGAAATTGAAATAATAATAAAAAATAATTATTTGCCCCCCAAAAGCCCAGGCCTAGATGACTGTGCTGATTAATTCTACCAAGCATATAAAGAAGAATTAATACAAATCCTTAGCAAACTCTTCCATAAATAGAAGGGGAAGGAACACTTCCCAACTCATCGTAAGACCTGTATTACCCTGATACTAAAACCGGTCAAGGACATCACAAGAAAACTACAGACCACTAACTGTTATGAATATATATGCAAAAGTACTAAACAAGATGATAGGAAATTGAATCCAGCAACATATAAAAATCATCATACACTACAACAAAGTGGTATTTATCTCAGGAATGTTCGGTTGCTTTAACATCTGAAAATAAATTAATATACATCTGTACAATGGAATACTACACAGTAATTAAAAGGAACAAATTTCTGATTCACACAACAACATGTATGCATTTCAAATGTATTTTGCTAAGTGAAAGAAGCCATACTCAAAAATATATGTATTGTCTGATTCCATTTATATGACATTATGTAGAGGTTAATATATATAGATATAAAAGAGGCTTCAAGGGTGAGGATGGGGGAGTAGTTGACTACAAAGGGGTCACCCAAGGGAAATTTTAGAGTGATAGAACTCTTCAGTATGGTACTGTGGTGGTTGATACATGACTATATGAATGTTTTCAAATTTCACAGAACTGCACACCACAAAGGGTGACTTTTGCTCTATGTCCATTAAAAAATATACAAATCAAGATGTAGGGGAGCCCTAGACGGAAAGCACACTGTTGTAAATGAATCTCCTATATTATAGATGTATGCCATAACTTCAATAAAAAGGGTAGGGAAAAAAAAGAGCTGACCTAAGCTGCTTTGAAAAAGTGACTGGATATTATAACGGTCAAGACAAAAAGAACTATACAGAAATGCTATGTTCTGGTGGGGAAATTTGTTTCTCACAGGGGTACATGACAGAAGTTCTGAAACTACTTTAACTATATACTAGAGTTAAATAAATAAGTAAATAAATTATGCATAAAGGAGAACCAGGTTTCTCACTGTCAGAGATAGTATTGCACAAATGTTAATTTCTTTGTTTTTATAAATGTACCACAGGTATTAGGCTAAGCTAGATGTAGGGTTTACAGAAAAGCTTTGTACTATCTTCTTTAGAACTAAAATTATTTCAAAACAAAAAGTTTAAAAAATAAACCAGACTGAGTTTCAAAAACCCAAAACAAAACTCTCTTAATGAATGAAAGTCATTGAATAGTTGAGGAAACAAACTGAAATGTCATTAAACGAATTCATCATTCAGTGAGAAACAGAAGATTTGACAGACCATAGTTGACAGCAATTACTGGAAAAAATAAAATTGTTCCATGTTTATACCAGAAAATTAGAACTACTTAATAAACTAGTTGCATACACATATATGTATGCATTATTTGTATGTGCGTGGGACAGTATTCTCTAAATACTGTTCTGCCACTTTCTTCACTCAAAAATATAACTTCAATATAATTTGATGTCACTACACATTTTTTATTTCATTACTTTTTATATCTGCACAATTTCCACAGTGTGGATAATTTATTTAACCATTCTCATATTAGCGAAAATTTAAATCGTTTCCACCAACTTGAACTTTCAGCATTGGAGGGGTTACAAAGTTGAACCAGATAAGGTTTTTGTCCTATGGCACTTACAGATAAGTAAGGGATACAAAGCAGAAAGTCAACAAAACAGGATGAAAGAGTTAGGATGGGTAAATAGAGTGCAGGCAACTAAGTCAGAATCAACAGGTCAGCAAAGATTTTCTTTCCATTATAAACTTAATATTTTAAAGCACCTAGCCAGCAACAACAGCACTCTCTCCCCAACAACTCTGCTTTTGCCACAGGAAAAAGTTGCCTGGTCCAAGCTGTAGTACAGCTGAAGTGTGCCTCTCCGCAACCTAGCAATATGCTCTACATAGATACGAACCTCAAGGCTTAAGCAAAGCAATCTCAAGAATCTAGCTGAGGTGGATCTTAAGCATTCTGTCACATAGTAAGAAAGTCTAAGCAGACCAACTCAAGGATTCCTATTACTGTGGTCAACACAGACACCATGGGGACGTATGAAAGGGCAGTGGTTATGACACAGCATTTCAGGTTCACAGCAATTCATAAGCATTATGCTCTGGATAACTAGAAACTCTTGGCCACAATAATCCACAATGTGTGCAGCATTAAGCTGTGAGTTCAGGAAGTGGGCAGAATTATCTGGAAGAGATGAAAAGTTGTGCTTCAAGTTAAGTTCATTTGCTTGGATGTGGCCAGTGGCTATTCTGAAGAGTTTGTGGAACTTCTGAAACTTACGCATGCCAAATTTCCAAATGTCAGGGAACGTAGTGACAGGAGAGATGGTAGAAGAGTTTACTTTCTGAAGCAGAGACTTACAGTCTAAGTGGAAATCAGCCTGGGCTCTATGTGTACCATTTACATCAGAACATGAGTGGACTACCCGCAGTTGAGCAAAGTGACGAAATGCGTTGGGTCTCGTTGCACTCCAAAGGGGCAAATCATCTCAGAAGACAACTGCTTTGAGTCCATGCACAGCAGCCAAACCTTTGGATCTGGAGCAGATTTTGCCATACTGGGAGGGATGTTTTCAAGCCATAGATAGTGTGCTAGAGAAGCGAGGGAGAGAAATAGCCCTCTCAAGCTATTCTATGGGATGAGCTTTGAAAGAGCAATAAGAAATATGCAGGAGTTGCTGAATACAGAGCCTCAGGAAATGACTTCGAAAGAGAACATAAAAAACAATATTCTGGATATCATATTCTTGTATAAGAGCTCCTTTCTCCTCCCCTCACACCACTTGAAAGGCTTTAGACTTTGGAGCTATCCCCAGTGCCCTCTTGGTGTATAAAAACAGAATATTGATTGGGTCAGAGGTACATGGTGTCTACTCTCCAGAATTCATGTCTTCATTGTTTAAATCAATTTGTGCCCTCTTTTCATTCCTTTTTAAAAATAGTTTTTAATTGACAAGAATGCTCTTGTCTCCAAAAATCTTACATTTAAAAAGCTACTGTGATTAACTTGATTTCAAAGGCAGCTGAATGCTATATTGATGCACTGAAATTGCTCAGGGACGAGGATGAAGGTAAAGGCCTGTACCATCTGGCTCTTGGTAAGGTGTGAACCAGTGAGCTGACTGATCTCTCTCTTATGACTATTTAGGAAAACAGGACAATATCCTCTGTCAGTAGCTCCATAAAAATGGTATTAAGGTTGTTCTGACTATCTGTAAGTAGAATAAGCAGAGGAGGGGGACAATGAAACTTCAGCTCCAATTTTTGTGCAAGCAGAAAGAAGGATCGTCTGTGAGCCAATTGGCATACAGCTCCTTCTGAATCTCTGAGATTTCTGGGAGATGCACTGTTTAAAATCACAAGAGCCACTCAAGCAGCATGAGAGCTGGAGCCTGACCCCCACTCTCCATCAACCCACATTTGAACATCTGCCTGGTTAGATAACCCCCACCCAACACAAACACAAACACACAGGAAAGGGGAAAGGTAAAAGGCAACATTTGCTAAGAGCAATATGAGGGGTGCAGACCCTACCTGCAGCATTGATGGGGCAGGGCGGGGTAGAGATCACTTCCAGCTGAGGTGGCTTTAGAGGCTGGGTGATGAAGGTTAGGTCCCTAAGAATGAGCAGGACCAGGATCTAGGAGGAAGAGGAGTGCAATCAGGTGGAAGAACATACCATGCAAAGACAGAGAGAAGAAGGCATACTTGGGCATAGTGTATGAGAGTTCCTTTTGGATGGGGCAGAGAAGTAGATGACAAGTGTGGCTCAATTCTGATCAACACTGAATGTCAGGATGAGGAAAGTAGGATTTAATTCACAGATAGTGGGGTTGCCAGCCAGGGCCTTTGAACAGGAGAATGACAAGTTGAAAATAAGAAAGAGTGAAGTTTAATTTGATGGTAATGTGCAAAGTAAATTGAAGACGGAGAGGGAGGCCTGAAGGTAGATAGGTCAGAGAAAAGGTTACCCTAGTAGTCCAGTTTGAAGCAATGTTTATAGCAACTCTTTTCATTATTACTCAAAACTGAGAACAACACAAATGTCCTACTGAGGGTACATGGACAAATAAACTGGAACATCCATATAACAGAATACTACTCAGTAAAAAGAAAAGAATGAGCTATTAATGCATGAAACAGCTTAAATGATGAATCTCCAGGGCATTATGCAGAGTGAAGGAAGCCTGTCTCTAAATGTGACATGTTGTAGATTTCATTTATGTAACATCCTGAAAAAGACAAATGATAGGAGTTGGGAATAGATCAGAGGTTGCCAAGAGTTCAGGAAAGGGGGGTAAGGTATGACTGCAAAGTGGTGGCATGAGGAAGTTTTTTTGGGGGTGATTGAACTGTATCCTGTATTGTGGTGGTAGTTCCACAAATCTATACATTTCTTAAACTTCATAGAACTGTACACCCAAAAAAGAGTCCATTTCTCTATATGATAATAATTTTTTAAAAATATCAGTTATCCCCTGTTAAATATAACATCTGAAAGGATGGAAATATTTTGTGGTACTTAATGGTTACATCTTTATAATTCAGTAGCTATATTTATATTAAAAACTCTCCCTCGAATAATAGGAAATATATCCATCAACTGTGGAATAAATTCTTCATGCTTAAATATAAATGATAAAACATTAAGACAACAAAAATACTTTTTCCAACCCTGCTTTCTCTGTGGTGGGCTCTGTTTTTGGCTACCACATCCCACTGTGACCATCCTAGATAAGAGACCCCTCTCTGCCTCCTTCCCCTGACTCTCCAGCTGGCTCCACTGGCCAGACTGCCATTCCCAGCACCAACATACCTCCAAGTACCAGTGGATTCTGGGTTGCGGGGATATCAATTTCCTCTTTTAACTAATATTTTTACTGCAATGATGTCCTCTCTGCTTTCTGATCATAACAATTATGCATGTTGATAGTTCTTTCTAATGGATCAAAGTGAATGATATCAGAATATCTCAAGAGTGGGATGCAAGAACAAAAATTCCACCTGTTAAAAAGCCTCACACCAAATGGTGAGATAGAGGGAACTCTCTCCTTTCTGAGTGTTTCAAGGATGTATGAGAGTTATTTTCCAACACATTTTTTTGAGTTCCAAAGTAAAGTTGACTCCTTTATAGACTCATCTGATTAGCAAGGCACTGGATCCTACAGAGGACATGAGAAGAGGCAGTATGCCTAAAGCCTCCACTTAAAACTCAAGCGGAAGCCATGCAGCAGTCCTCATGAAAAGGTCAGACATCTAATACTTGATAACTTGAGTTCAGCCAGAAAGAGAAAAAGTAGTGGATTACTTACATAAAATTGCTACACAAGGGAAAACTGGGCCTCTTCCCACAGATTAATTTGGGGTCAGGTTTTTTTTGTTTTGTTTTGTTTTTGTGGTACGCGGGCCTCTCACTGTTGTGGCCTCTCCCGTTGCGGAGCACAGGCTCCGGACACGCAGGCTCAGCGGCCATGGCTCACGGGCCCAGCCGCTCCGCGGCATGTGGGATCTAACGGATGGGGGCACGAACCCGTGTCCCCTGCATCGGCAGGCGGACTCTCAACCACTGCGCCACCAGGGAAGCCCTGGGGTCAGTTTTTAAAGGCGCTGCTTTAATAAGATTTTAAAAACCTTTTCTAACAGATCAATATGTTGTGAAAACTGTCATTTCATTTGCAGCCATTAGAAAACTTTTCCAAAGTCTTAAAAATTCATGTAACTAATTTGTCCTCCATATTGTGCCAAATATTGCTTATGTGGAATCTCTTTCCTAAAAATCATTTTTAAAAAGTATGCTGATTGTTTAAAACATTACACAAAGCAGAAAACTATTCAAGAGAACTAGTAAAAAAGAATTCCACACCCTCACTCCCACATTCTTTTCTAGCCGCCCTCCCGCCCCCATCTACCACCTTCCCCCATTTTAATGCTAGACAGGACTCCAAGGGAAATGGTGGACTGGAGGACCTTGGGGGAGGCGTGGAGGTGAAACTGGAAGCAGGAGAGAGAGATGATTCCCCAAAGAAGAAGGAGAAATGGTCGGTTCACCCCGAGAGGCTGATTCTCCCTGGTAACCCGAGAAAAACGAGAGTATCTGCTGGGAGAAGATACCAGTATTGTTGTCTCTGATTGGCAAATACGAAAAAAGATTGACAGTATCAAGTGGAGGGAACGCAGGGGGCGGGCTGCAGTGTTAAATGGGAGGGGTAACCGAAGACTCGAGCTCATTGATGACGCAACGCTCACGTGACCAGGAGTCGACGTGTGCAGAAGTCCTTATAGTCCAGGGCCTGTTTCCCTGTAGCAGCTCCCTATTGCTGGAGGAGAAAAGTGCCCCGGATCCTTTGAGGTCAGTATAAAGGTGGGCGCTGCCTTCGGGACCCTGGGGCCTAGGAGTCAGAGAGCAGAAACCAAGCGTTGCCGGTACCGCTTTCCCAACACTACGGTTCCGCCAAACTCTCATTTTTGTGCAGGAAATTTGGGGCTGTTTGGGGGTGGGTGGGGGTGGAGAGGGAGAAGGGCAGCCAATTGAGGGTCCCGAGACAGAGACATAGAAACAATTTGGAAATAACTTGTCTCCCACTCCCTGCTTGCAGGGAACCGGTGGGCACGGGGGAAGGAGGGCGGGGTTGCCTTAAAAGGAGAGAGAGGATGAGGACGTGGGGAAACTTTAGACGAACAAGGCCTAGAATCGTGAAAGGGACCCGTGATTCAGGTACTGACCTGCTCACCAAGCACTCCTGTCTGCAGGACTCTTGGTCTTTTGGGAGCGACCCAAATCGAGTGAGGGAAGAGGGAGGAAAATCCCCTGGATCCCTGCAGGTCAGTGTAAAGGTGGAATTGCCTCAGGTCCCTGGGGGTGGCTGTGGGGGGTGGGGTGTGAGTCCGGACGACACCAAAGCCCATCCCGGGTCGCTGCCGCCTCTCTCCATCCGGTTGAAGCGCCGGAGGCCTGTGCAGAGCCTGCAACGGAAATGGGGCGGGGGCGGGGGGGGAGGAGACTGGAGAGACGTGGAAGGGGGAGGGGAGGCCAGAGACTGGACCAGCCGGTCTCAGGTGAGAGGCAGGAGGTTGGAATGGCTTGGGAAAGCCCAAAAGGGCGGGAGTGTTGGGAGACCTGAGGCAAGGGAGGGGTTAATTGCTTCTGCGCTGCTCCCGTTTCGGTGCTAGGAGAGGCCTGTAGCAGGGCCTGCTGGGAAATGGTGGGCTGGAGCGGGAGCGAGAAGATGGAGCTGGAGCAGGAGGGGGAGAAAGGGGAGGGGGAGAAAGGGGTGGGGCCAGGGGAGTTCTGAGCCTGAGGATCTAGTCTTCTCTAGTTGGAAAACTTTGACAATTAGGGACCTGAATGTGAAGAGGCCAGTCTCTATGGAAACCCATGCTCTGACTGCTGGTCCATTTGCCTGGCATCTAGTCGTTTTGTTTCCTTGTTTTCCAGGGTTAATTTATTCAAAAAGGAAATAAGAGAAAAATACTCAACATGCAAAAGTCTTGTGAAGAAAATGAAGGAAAAGCACAGAACATGCCAAAGGCTGAGGAAGACCGCCCTATGGAAGCTGTACCACAGGAGGCAGAAAGAAATCCTCAACCGTCTGAAGAAGGTGAAAGCCAGGAAGCAGAAGGAAACCTTAGAGGAGGGCTGACTCAGCCTGGTCAGGGATATAAAGAGGACACTCCGGTTAGGCATTTGGACCCAGAAGAAATGATAAGAGGAGTAGATGAGTTGGAAAGGCTTAGGGAAGAGATAAGAAGAGTAAGAAATAAGTTTGTGATGATGCATTGGAAACAAAGACATTCACGCAGCCGTCCTTATCCTGTGTGCTTTAGGCCTTGAATTCTTTTTTTTTTGGTCTGATGTTAAAATCTGGCCCCTGCTTTCTTTCTGTTAGCATTTTCTGATGTATCTTTGACTATTGTTTTATTTTTAATCATGTGGTGGAGTTTTGTTGTACGTAGTGTCCTTATTACCAGCATCTGGATTTTGTATTTTGACACATTCTCCAGGTCTGTTTTTCAATTGGGAAGTTTCACACATATGCATGAAAATATGTTCATTCCATATTGTAAAGTAAAACATAACAGGTTACAGCATATTTAGTATCAGCTCACATATGTAGGAGAAAATCTCAAATTGTGTGTGTGTGTGTGTGCGTGTGTATACATACATATATCAAAAATTTAACTGCTTATTTCTGTGTGGTGTGAGTTTTTTTCTTTTTGCTTATATGTATTTTTTAATGAACACGTCACACATACAAAAAGAATTAAAGTTTTTTTTTTATAATTAAGAGTCAATCAAATAATTTGCAACCAGCTTATAAGGGCAATGGGGGGACCTAAATTCTTGATGAAAGAACTATTAAAAAAAATGTAAACCTCAAATTACTTCTGGATCTCTTAGCCAGAGGAATAAAACTGGCAGTTATTACAGATACACTTGCTTAAGACTCAGTCTTTTCATGGGAAAACATTTGCCTCACAGGGCTGCTGTGGGGAAGAAATGAGGTGACTCTGAGCTGTGCTTGGTGGGCTCTTGTTCCCACCTATGCGTACAGAACCCCAACCCACTACAGAACATCAGTTTTGAGGGAGGGAGGGTCCTGGCATGACTCAACCTGCGCTCAGGAACAAGTCCAATAGGCAGGGAGGTGGGCTCCCCTGGGTCCTGCCAGGCCTGCTGGGCACTGCTGCCTTTTCTGCTGGGCCCTTTGCTCTCTGCTAGCCCTGCTGCTGGTGGTGCAGTGGAGTCCTTGAGTGCCAAAGCCCCGTTGAGTTTCCTGGAGTCCCCAGTGCGTTGAATCCCCACTCTGTCTTCTAAAGCTTCTCTCTGCTTTATAGTGATGCTTAACAGAGGTGGGGACTGTTCCAGGATTGCTTGGGCCACAGTGTTTAGCAGAGTTTTTAGTAAAACAGCCCCTTCCATTTTCAGCCACAGGACACTTCCTCCATAGGAGTCAGACATGATGAGTCCATTTTGGGGGTTGGACCAGGGTTCAAATTTGAGCAAAAGATGTCATGCTATAGTCAGAGTTGCGCTCGAAGTCTAAGAACTGAGGTTTTGTCTTCTTGCTCTTGTGGGATGATTTCTCCCTGAAGGCTCCTGTCAGGCCTGCCCTACTGGTTCAGAAGACTCAGAATATGCATAAATTGCACAAAGCAGTACAGGAAACAGATCTAAGGGAACAGTTCCCTTCACCCCATCCCATCCCCAGTTGGTACGTGAAAAAAAAAAAAAACTTGGAAAGGCAAAAACTTCATAAATACACTTAAAATAGAATGGCTTCTATGTAAATGTTAGGAATTATATTTTCCTTACAGATCAAAGACTATCTTTTCCTCCTGATATGCCACCTACTTGTAACACATCATGTTTCAATATTTAATTGACTTCTTGATTGATTATTGCTAAGGAGCCAGTAGGTTTGTCCAAATTCTGCTATTGACTCAATAATCTTACACAAGTCTTTTTTTTCTAGTATTATTACAAGCAATTCCAGAAAGAAACAGTTCATGGAATGGATTACACTCCAAATGTTTTATCAAAGCCTTGCATAATCACCTGCATCAGTATCACCTGGGGAGCATCTTTAAAATACTGATTTCTGGGCCCCACCTAAGACTTACTGCCTGGAGGTGGGCTGTAGAAGTAACAGGTAACAAACTCCTCCAGGTGATGATGCTATACACTGAAGCAGGAGGACAACTGGTATATACAGTATGCTTTCCATTATTGCAAATATGAAAGTAAAATAATTAGAAGAAAATACTGGTGAACTTTAATTGAAATTCAGGAAGTAGAAGCCTATAACAGCATTTATCTTTTTAAGTATGAACTTTTAAAGGAAAAGGTTGACAGGTTTATATATAAAATTTTAAAGATTCATTTTAACAAAGACAAGATAAAAAATCAAGGGGGGGAGCTATATAAGATGCATTTTTCTTGACGGAGCACCATCAAGAAAATGTTTGGCCATGCATTCACTCCTTCCAATATGAATAAAATATATTAAAGTTCTCCTGTGATCAGCTCAGAAAACAATGAGCCATCCCTGTCCTCTTTGGCTTTTTAAAAATTTTTTCACTGTGTGATGCCATTTGGGGGGAGTGTTCATGTCACCAGCCCATTCTCCAAAGTTATGGCAGCCTGATGGATGCTGGTCAGGCTGGAGTGAGATGAAGGTCCAGGAACTCACTTGCCAGCATTATAAGATGGGATGAATCCAGTGCACTGGCACTGAGGTTTGGAACTGGGGCAGGATGTGGAAGGGCTCCCCCAAGGCACATCCCTCTCCAGGGTGGTCTGACTTTGGTTTCTGTGCTCCAGCCTGCAGCAGGCACAGACTCTTCTAGGCTGAAGGCCAGGCTGTCCTGGACATACATACCTGGAGGACAACGACTGTCCCCATTGCAGGTCAGAGCACTAGACTTCCTTTACCCCCTTTTTCTTTCACAAGGGGGCTTGATGGGAACTTTTGTTTTCACTGTTTGAAAAGCTTTATTTTTTTTATGGAAAGGCATTTTATTTTAAATACAGCCGTGTGTACATGTCAATCCCAAATTCTCAATCTGTCCCTTCCCCCCACCCTTCCCCCTGGTATAACCATAAGTTCATTCTCTAAGTCTGTGAGTCTGGTTTCTAAATAAATTCCTTTGTTTTTAGATTCCGCATTTAAACAATATCATATATTTGTCTTTCTCTGTCTGACTTCACTTAGTATGATAATCTCCATGTCCATCCATATTGCTGCAAATGGCTTTTTTTTCTTTTTTTTTTTTTCTGCAGTACACAGGCCTCTCACTGTTGTGGCCTCTCCCGTTGCGGAGCACAGGCTCCGGACGCGCAGGCTCAGCGGCCATGGCTTATGGGTCTAGCCGCTCTGCGCGGCATGTGGGATCTTCCCGGACCGGGGCACGAACCCGTGGCCCCTGCATCAGCAGGCGGACTCTCAAACACTGCACCACCAGGGAAGCCCTATTTCATTCTTTTTAATGGAGTAATATTCCATTGCATATATATACATACCTCAACATAATAAAGGCCATATATGACAAAACCTACAGCTAATATCATACTCAACAGTGAAAAGCTGAAAGCATTTCCTTTAAGATCAGGAATGAGACGAAGATGTCCACTCTCACCACCTTTATTCAACGTAGTTTTGGAAGTCCTAGCCATTGCAATCAGAGAAGAAAAAGAAATAAAAATAATCCAAATTGGAAAAGAAGTAAAACTGTCACTGTCTGCAGATGACATGGTACTATACATAGAAAATCCTAAAGATGCTACCAGAAAACTACTAGAGCTCATCAATGAATTTGGTAAAGTTGCAGGATACAAAATTAATATACAGAAATCTGTTGCATTTCTATACACTAACAATGAAAGATCAGAAAGAGAAATTAAAGAAACAATCCCATTTACCATCACATCAAAAAGAATAAAATACCTAGGAATTTGCCTACCTAAGGATGGGAACTTTTTAAGGGAAGAAGATAAGACTTCAAAATTCACTAACTGAAGATGTTGGTTTTGATAGCCTTTGGCCAAGCAGTTGCCTGAACTGGATCTGATCAGGTAACTTGGAGTTAAAGCAGGAAGGGCTGACCCTTCTCTCAGTGTCCAGTGAAATAGCTCCCAAAACAATTGGGGTGAAAACGGGGATAGATCTTAGACAAGATCTCTGTCATGCCTCTCCCACCCACCTTGCTCAGACTTCCAGAAGGGCCTCTGTTGTGTCTGGGCCTGTTTGGGTGGTTCTGTAGTGACTTTAGTTCTGTGTGGGCCTGATGCAGTGCTTCTGATGTCTGCATCAGTCCAGACCCAGAGGTAGAGGAGAGAGCCCAGGTAGAGGAAGCTTGCAAAGACATGTGACCCTACAGCTCAGGAGGAAAGGGGTGTCGCCTCCTGTTTGAACAACCCCATGCGCTGTAGTTCTAGCCCACAACTTGGGGGCCATGGCAGTCAAGTTATGAATTGGTACAAAGATGCTTTTGCAGGCATTGATGGTGGAGGAAGCAATGCCATTGTGACCCTTGCTCTTTAGGTCTGTCATCTGAGAAATCATTACCACTTTTTCTGGTTGGGCAATACGGTGAAGATGAAATTCACATTCTTGGGTTTAGGAAGGCAAAGTGGTTATGTATATGACCTTAGAGTCAGATAAACTTGAGTTCCAATATGGACTCTTCCCCTTATAGTACGTGACCTTGCATAAATCTTTTCTTGGAGACCCATGGGGTGTCCGGACATAAAACTCTTAGATCAAAAATAAAGTTTCCTTTCCATTACCATCATTGCTGTTATCATCATAATTATCATCATCATCACCATTATGATCAAGGGATAGTACTGAGTGAATAACCAATGGATTCCTGTTGGGCACAGGTGTCATACTGTGAAGGATTGTAACAATCACTGGCGAAGCCTTGGAAATCCATCATCTGAAATGGTGGACCCAGTATAATCAGAAAACACTGGCTAGAATTGGATTCTCTGCTTATAAGAAGTGTGAGGCCAGATTGGTTCATTCATCTGTAAAATGAGTATAACCCACAAGACTGTAGTGGGAAATAATGCAGAAAACTATGAAATTCCTGGCATATAATGGCTTTCAGAGAATGTTAGCTCTTTGATCATCATTATCATCCGTGTTGTCATTATCATTGTCATCATCATTATCATCAGATAATGCTGAGATAATACTCAAATAGGAACCCCAAAAGTCTGTGCTCGTTCCTTTCATCCAACCTTCTCCCTTGCCTAAAAGAAACAAAGTACAAACAAAGTACATGAACTAAATGGAAAAACTTTCATTCATTTGGAATTATAAAAGAAATAATTGAATTCTATATACATTTACATCATATATGAACTCTGGTGCCATTTCTGTATTGTAGGATGAGAAAAAGTTCCCTTCACATTTCCATTTTATTTAGTTGCCAGAAAATGTGAAATCATGAGGAAAGTCTTGCTGTCAGGAATGACAAAATATAATCTAGAAATATATCATTGACACGGAAAGTTGCTCCTTACATACTGTTTTGTGAAAAAGCCAGCTGCAAAACACAAGCACAGGTTAAGGATAAATATCAAAATATTTGAAGTGAATATTTCTAGATGGTGTTATTACAGGAAATTTATAACGTCATCTTTATCCTTCTCTCTGTTTCCAATTTTAACATTTTCAATGAGCATGTTCAGTTTTTATAATTAGAAAAAAAAGTCGTGAAGGTGAAAATAGTATAATTCTGTTCCTCCTTTCTCTTTAGCTGAAATAGGGGCTGTTGGATCTTGCAGTTCCTCATTTGCTTTCTGTTCCCTCTTACTTCTGAGGAGAACCTGGCATAAGTGTCAGAACTCTGTGGGTCCTGGCTGAGAGGCTTCCCCTCTCTATGCTACCTCCTTGCCACTCTCCCTTGTCAGCTAAATTTGTGCTGGATTCCTGTCTTTGGTCACAAGGTGGCATTTCATAATTACTTTCTAAATATTCTCCCATTTAAATGATCTTATTTTTCAAAAATAAAATAGCAATAAACAAAAATTTCAAAGAACATTATGAAAATGATTCCTAATTCTGCTTTAAAAATGTACAGGTATAGCAAAATATTGGAAGGATATACACTCAGTTGAATTTGCTAGAGACTCACAAATTTAATTTCATTTATTTATTCATTCAACAAATACTTACTGGTTGCCAACTATGTGTCAGCCAAAATCAATTTATCCATCTCAGACTTTTCTCCTGAGACTCTGTTTTCAACTGCCTGCTGATACTGACCACTTGGACTAAGATAAACATTATCCAACAATATGGGCATAACCCTACATAGACACATACTCATCACTTTTAGCCAGTTTATCCCTTAATCCTGGAGGCTCACCATGTAAAGTGGAGAACGTATGAAAAAGCAGGAAAAGTAAAGGGTTAGAGTCAGAGAAACTTTTGCTGTAATAACCATTTTTTAATTTCAAAACCTTTGTAAGTGATCAAAAGGATTCTTAGTAAGGCAAGAAGTGGATCAATAATATCAAGTTTCAAATGCAAGACATACCTATACTATTTAAAGTTGAGAGTCAAAATCTCCATTATGCATTTGAATACCATTGATTTAGATGATTTCCAAGGCCTGCTTCTTTTTTCCCCAATGTTTACTGAGCTCTTGCTAAGTGCCCTGGCCCGTCGTTAGTTCCTGAGACTCAGCAGTGAACAAAACAAAGTTCCCGCCTTCATGATGCTTATATTCTGATTTACACACTTTAAAAAATTGAGGTAAAATTTGCATACAGTGAAATTCACAGATCTTAAGTGTATACTATTGAGTGTAAAATGGGACATTTCCATTACTCCAAAGTTTCCTGTCCTCTTCCCAGTCCCCCTCCCCCCACAAGTACTCACTCGGCTTATTTCTATCAATTTATATTATTTTTATCTGTTGTAGAATCTCAGATAAATGGAATCCTACAGCATGTACTCTTTTGTGTCTAGCACGTCACTCATTTTACTCGATATAATGTTTTTTAGGATTCATCCTTATAGTTGTGTGTATTGGCAGTTGATTCTTTTAAAATCATTGCTGGGTGGTATTCCATAGCGTGAATATACAACAATTTGTTTTTCTATTCAGATGTTCTGGACATATGAGTTGTTTCCATTTTTAATCTATTATAAGCTGTGTTGACTTAAAAGAATGCACAACGTGAAAGTTGTGAGTTAAGTTTTATTTGGGGCAAAATGAGGACTGCAGCTGGGGAGACAGTTTCAGGTAACTGAGAAACTGCTCCGAGGAGGCAAGGCGGGGTATCAGGTTACATAGAAGTTTTGTAAAGAAAACCAGATATCTCAAGTTAAGGAATTTAGTGCTTTTCTGTGTATGGGAAGGTGCAAGAGTCAGGGCTCACTGAAATCATTCCTTTGATATGCACCTCAGCTCTCTGGGGCCAGTATCCTGTGTTTTCAAATCCTGAGTTTCCTCAGGGCTCACAGGCTCACGTTGGAGGGCTGAAATCGTTGATGACTGTGACACCCTTTGTTTGCTGATATGGCAGGAAATATTTCATTTGTAAATATTCCATTCCAGTATCAGCTGCTATGAACATTCTTGTGCAAGTTTCTGGTGCATATATGTTCTTATTTCTCTTGGGTAAATACTCAGCAGTAAAATTGCTGGGGCATAGAAGTAGCAACTGTTTGATTTTATATGAAATCGCTGAAGAGTTTTCCAAATTTCCTGTACCATTTGGTACTCATATCAGCAATGTTTGACAATTTCAGTTGTCTTACATTCTCACCAAAATGTCAATGCCTTGAAAGAAGACTAGAGCACAGTTCTAGATTAAAACAGATTAAAAGACATGACAACTAAATATAATGTTTGACTAAGGACTATAGTTTAGATAATAGTATTATATTGATGCTAAATTTCCTGAATGTGATCATTGTATTGTGGTTGTTTAGGAGACTGTTCTTGTTGTTAGGATACAAAATGTTGATGTATTATAAGGGCTGTGATTAACTTAAAATAGTTCAGCATTGAAAAAAAGATAGAAAAATACATAACAAGAGAGAGAAAGCAATTGGAAAATATTAATTGGTGAGTCTAATCTAGATGAAGGGAATGAGTATATGGGCATTCACTCTACTATTCTTGAAATATTTTGTAAGTTTGAATTTTTTCAAAATAAAAAGTTGGTGGTAGTGGTGGTTGGGGAAAAGACAGAGATATCTGGTCAGTTCTCCAGGAGAAAAGGTGGCGGAATGAGAATCTAGAATCAAGATTGACAAATTTAGTTATCTTCAAGCATGAGGTATGTCGACTAAAGAAAAACAACCTAAACTTTGTGAGCTATGTTTTATTCGGGGACCTTACTGAGGACTATAGCCCAAGAGACAGCCTCTCAGATAGCTATGAGGAACCGTTCTGAAGAGGCAAGGGAGGAGCCAGGATATATAGGAGTTTTTGCTGACCCTCCCCCAGAAAACATGTAGTGGAACGAGAGATTACTGCTAATCACAACAAAACAAGACAAAATAAAACCAGACATTTCAAGTTAAAGATTTTACTTTCCTATGTATGGGAAGATGCACGAATCTGGGCTCATTGAAATTATTCCTTAGATATGTATCTTAATTATCTAGGGCCTATATCTTGTTTTTCTTTTCCATCCTGAATTCTCCTCAGGGTGCACTGTTAGGGGGTGGCTGCACGTGGCTTGCTGGTGGCAACATTCTTTGTTTACTGAAATGACAGGTAACATTCTTTGTCCACAGGTGATAGGTTATGCAAACAACTTTAGAGGAACACAAAGACAGGGACAGCAGGCTGAACTCTGCTTCTGCAAATAGTGTAAGAAATCGTTCCATAGGCCAGCTTGTTGGGACAGACCACCACATGTCACCAAAACTTTTTTGTGAGAGTTAAAATAGTAATATCTACACACCATGAATATGATCAGACTCCTGTGGGAGGAAGAGAGTTAGGGACTTGAGAGCATTTAAGTATCCAGTTAAAGTGAACTAGGAGCAACATTAGGATTAAGACAAAAAGAAGAATGTAGTTTAATTAGAAAAACCCATAGTACTGTATCAGATCTTGATGTGGACAGACTATGTGAGCTGCTTTGCCAGCAGTGAAAGTATCAAAAAAAGAGAGTCACAGGGATCAACGTTGGCCCTGTCCCATTCAGTCACCATCCAGTGCAGGAGGAAAGCAGTGGTCTGGAACCCCAGAGTAAGTGTTCAGAAAGTGAGTGGAAGGAAACATAAGAATGCTAGGAACGGAGTAACGGTGTGAAGATGTAGCAAGGATGGACGTAGAGCAAAAGAATCCAAAGCAAGAGTACTGTATTCCGTATTTACACAAGGGCTAAAAGTGCAACTGGATTCAGACTAGAAATATACCAGAGCTATAGTATAGTGGTCTCTCAAGACATAAAGTTGCCTCCCAAGAGCCACATTTTACTCTCATCTTCTAAACATTACACAAATGGCGTTCATCTCCAGTAACAGCTAAAAGTTGATATGAGAATACACGAAAATGTTCTTTACACATCAGGTTCTTCTTATCTTTGAGAATTCTGCAAAAGCAGAATGAGAATTTCCCAAAGAGATGCTGATTTCATAGGCCTGTTTTAAGGATTATTAAATGTGACATCTTCCTGTATGGAATTCAGGAATCATCCTTTTACGGGATGGGGCAATGCTTCAGGTAGGAAGTGTGAAATAAAATTCATATTTTATGGTAAGACAAGAAAAATTTAAACATAAAAAATTTTCTCTGCCCTTTGGCCTCCTCTCTCCCCTCTACTGTGCATTGTGTATCTATATTATGCATTGACCAAACCTCCTCATCAGCAGAAATACCTGCTCATCCATAAAGAGCAACATTCTCCTAGCACCAATAAGACAACTCTTTAAAAGATAACATTCCTTCTTGATCTTGTAAGGGGCCATGACAACCCAAGATCCACTACTCACTTTGTACACTTTGATCTGTCAATAATACGTCATTTCATGTACAGCCCTTTGTCTCAAAAACATATAACCGCGCTTTGACCTCTTATGGGTGGAACAGTTCTCAGAGCTTTCTGAGAGGCTGTTCCCGAGTTATAATCCTCAATTTGGTTTGAATAAAATTTTCCATTTCTTTCTTAGAGGGACTGATTAATTTTTCGTTGAAAGGAGAACAGAAGGGAGGCTGTTACAGTAGTTTAAAGGAGGATAAGCAGCAGGTGTTGGTGACTGATTGCATGGGGACACTAGGAGAAAGTCTGGTGTGGGGAACTGGCTGAATCCTGGTGCCATTAATTTAGCTATAGACCCCAGAGAGAGATTTTGGGTGTGGAGAGAGAAGAAGTGAGAAAACACTTTGCTCAGGGTAGGACATTTAGGTGGAAAAGTCCAAAAGGAAGTTAGATAAAATAATATGGAGCTCAAAAGAGAGATATAGGCTAGAGACACAGATTTAGGAGTCAATGCTTATATGAAAGTAAACATCATAAGATTATTTGAACATTGTGGTAAGCTGAACAATGTTCCTCAAAGATATCCAGGTCTTAAATCCCTGGAACAGGTGAATTTTACCTTATATGGTAAAAGGGACTTTGCCGATGTGATTAAGTTAAAGATCTTGAGATGGGGAGATTATCCTGGATTATTCAGGTGGCCCCTAAAATGCAATTGCAAGTGTCCTTATGAAGGGAGGCAAAGGGAGAGCTGACTTCAGAAGATGAAAAGGCAATGTGATAATGGAAGCAGAAAGTATAATAGTGCAACTACAAGCCAAAGACAGCAGGCAGCCAACTAAAAGCTGGAAGAGGAAAGCAATGGGTTCTCCCCTGGAGCCCTCAGAAGGAACCAGTCCTGCCAACACCTTTAGTTTAGTCCTGTAAAACTCAAACTTTGGAGTTCTGACCTCCAGAACTTTAAGAGAATATATTTCTGTCATTTTAAGCCTCTAAGTTTGTGGTAATTTGATACTGTAGCAATAGGCAACTAATATAAACATTTTGAGAATGAAAAAAAGGTCTAGAAAGAACTGTAAGGTATACCAATATTTCAGGGGGCTTACAATATAGCTTACTGGCTATGACCACAAGTGGTGGTGTCAAACTGATCTGGATTCAAATTCAGCTCTACACTTAAGAGATGTGTGACCTTGGGCAAGTTTTTAAAACTATATACCTAAGTTTCCCTGTCTGTAAAATTGGGACAATAACACTATACCTCAAAGGACTTTTGTGAGGGTTAGAGGTGAATAGGCAACTAATGTACCTGGTACATAGCAAATACTTCATAGATGGTAGTTTTGGAGAGCCACATGTGTAAGCATGATTTATAGCTATTATTGTGTAGTTAATAAATGTTTTAATGTGGAGATGAACCAAAACTCAATGTTATTTTTTAGAGGAGTTGTATTAGCTTGTCCAGCTCAGTTTAGCAATGTAAGAGACTATATGAGGCTTGATGCCAAGGCCTGCACTGTTAATAAAGAATGCATCCATCTGGACTGCCGTACGTGTATATGCGTGTTGCATACATATATACATTTGGGAACAAACAGGTAAAAATGCAGTTTGTTGAGGATATGAGATGGCAGAAACATCTTTTTCTACTTTAATAGTTACTTGATGACTGTGATAATAACACCACATTTTCTGTTAAGGTCTCTCTCCTCCCTGATCCCCTTAAAATTTTCAGGTATCATTTACATGCAAGTGAATTATGGTTACAAAGTTGATAAGTTATGATAAGTTACCTCTTTGGAAGAGCATAAACTCAAACTGTTTTTCAAATCCCTTGATTCTTTCTAAAGTTTCTAAAGTAGAACTTAAAACAACCAATGACCAAGAAATGGGAAAAGAATAATGTTAAAATTGAATCTGGAGCTGGAGGAATGTTAACAATCTTAAAAAAAAAAACAAAACAAAAAACATTTTCTCCTCCCAAATAAAAAATAGCTTTATTGTATTTATGATTTCAAAAAGAAACTATGCAGAAAAATCTTGAGAATTAGTAAAAATCACACTTTAGATCCCTGCCACCTTGCATGACAAAAGCAAGTTACTTGGTAGGCATTGGTGGCTGGGGGGAAAGGTAGGAGGAGGGAGGGAGGTGGCAGGAGAGGCAGAGGACAGAAAAGCAGAAAAGGCCAAGGCCTGGTGGGAGTAAGGATGGGAAGTGGATGGAGACCTTCATTAAAAACCAGAGAAGTGGAAACTCCAACCTCAGGCTGTGATGTCACTTGTAGCTCCTCAGATTGGTGAGGACTAGAATGAATGACAGGGCAGTGCGCCGTCGGGGCTCCCCATACAGATGGGTGTAAGGAGGGGCGCGGTCTCTGTGAGTGTGTATGTGGCAGGAGTGTGGTGGGAGTTCCTGATGCACAGCCTGCCGGCTGAGAGGTGGGTGGGGGTCCTCGGAGCCAGTTGAGGGGGGTGGGGCGGTTGGCAAGCTCGGTAATGACGCGAGGACCTCCTGTGACCAGGAGCCAAGGTGTGCATAAGTCCCTCTAGTTCAGGTCTTTTTCTCTGCAGTACTCACTCCCCTTTTCCATCGAGTGAGGCTGGCATCTGGCCAAGAGAGGGAGGGGGATGAACATACTTCCTCAGAACAAAGCAGGTCTGTGTGAGCAATTAGACCAGGAACTCTGCGTTGATGGTGGCATGAGTGGGTGCGTGGAGGCGAAGGAAGGCAAAGAATGAAGTCGGTCTGGGCCTGTTTCATCGACACCTCTTTAACCTTTTGGAACAAAAATGATGGGCCTTGGGATGGAAGGAAGGGCTGGAGAAGAAGGGTCAGGAGGGAAGGAGGGAACACAGAGACTTGGGAATAGTTTGGAAATAATCCTTTGATTTTACAGCCTGTCTACAGGGAAGCGGTGGATAAACACGGAGATGAGCCTTGAAATTAAGAGGGAGGAGGTAAAACAAATGATTATCTAGGGGCGCACAGTGCATTAACAAAGACTAAGAAATCATTAAAACGAATTCCCTACTCCAATAAGGTGGGTATTTCATGGCTGGGGGTGGGGGCGAGGCAGGGCGGGGAGAGGGAGATTTGAGACTTGGAGAGATGGTGTAGGCCAGTCTTAAAGGAGACCCTTGTCTAGTGTACTGGTCTGTTCACCAAGCACTGCCATACCACACTGTCTCTCATCTGTCTGCAGGTCCAAATGTCCATTAGCTGTGTCTCAGTCCAAGAGGAAAAAAGGAGGAGGAAACTGCTTGGGATTGGGGCAGGTAGGTATGACACAGTGCCCTGGACTGGAGCCCCTGGTGCTGGTGGGCTGAAGGAGTGGATATGGCCCAGGCCAGAACGTAACTAGGACTTCACACTGCTCCTACTTGCCCCTCAGTCAGTAAAAGAAGACTCATAGAAAGAACTAAAGGGGAAATTGTTGAAAGAGACTGAGGGAATCTAGAGGTGCCCTTTGGGTATGGGAGAAAGGCAAGAAAGAACCTGAAGAGAACAGAGGAGTGAATTACAGGATGAGAGATACATTTACACCCCTTACTTGATTCAAGAAAGTAGATGGATGATGGAATGAACAACACAATAGAAAAGTGTCTGGAAGAGACAAAAAAGATTAAGAAATAAATTCAGAGTAATGCATTGGAAGCAACGACAGTTCAGGAAGCAGCCATATCCGATTTAATGCTTTTTGCCTTCAATTCTTTTTTTTCCTATATAATTAGAGCCTGACTTTTATTTTTGGTGGCATTCTCTAGTTATAACTGTGCTCATCTTACTTTTGAACTTTTGATGGTACTGGTTTTATTTTTTTAATTTATTTTTTATTGAAGTATAGTTGAATTACAATGTTGTGTTAATTACTGCTGTACAGCAAAGTGACTCAGTTATACATATATATATATACATTCCTTTTCATATTCTTTTCCATTATGGTTTGTCACAGGATATTGAATATAGTTCATTGTGCTATACAGTAGGACCTTGTCATTTATCCATTCTATATATACCAGTTTGCATCTGCTAATCCCAAACTCCTGCTGCTACCTTCTTCCACCCTTTCCCCCTTGGCAACCACCAGTCTATTCTCTTTGTCCCTGATTCTGTTTCCGTTTCATAGATAGGTTCATTTGTGTCATATTTTAGATTCCACATATAAGTGATATCATATGGTATTTCTCTTACTGACTTACTTCACTTAGTATGGTAATCTCTCATTGCATCCATGTTGCTGCTAAAGGCATTATTTCATTCCTTTTTTTTTTTTTTTCGGTACCCGGGACTCTCACTGTCGTGGCCTCTCCCGTTGCAGAGCACAGGCTCCGGACGCGCAGGCTCAGCGGCCATGGCTCACAGGCCCAGCTGCTCCACGGCATGTGGGATCTTCCTGGACCGGGGCACGAACCTGTGTCCCCTGCATCAGCAGGCAGACTCTCAAACACTGCGCCACCAGGGAAGCCCTATTTCATTCCTTTTTATGGCTGAGTAGTATTCCATTGTACTTACGTACCACATCTTCTTTATCCACTCATCTGTTGATGGACATTTAGGTTGTTTCTATGTCTTGGCTATTGTGAATAGGGCTGCTGTGAGCATAGGGGTGCATGTATCCTTTTGAATTATACTTTTGTCTGGATATACGCCCAAGAATGGGATTGCTGGATCATATGGTAATTCTATTTTTAGTTTTCTGAGGAACCTCCATACTGTTTTCCACAGTGGCTGCACCAACTTACGTTCCCGCCAACAGTGTAAGAGGGTTCCCTTTTCTCCACACCCTCTCCAGCATTTGTTATTTTTAGACTTTTTAATGATGGTCTTTCTGACCCACGTGAGGTGGTACCTCATTGGAGTTTTGATTTGCATTTCTCTAATAACTAGCAATATTGAGCATCTTTTCATGTGCCTATTGGACATCTGTATTTCTTCTTTGGAGAAATGTCTCTCTAGGTTTTCTGCCCATTTTTTGAGTGAGTTGTTTGTTTTTTTGCTGTCAAGTTGTATGAGCTTTTTGTATACTTTGGAAATTAAGCTCTTGTCAGTCACATCGTTTGCAAATATTTTCTCCCATTCTGTAGGTTGCCTTTCATTTTGTTTCTGGTTTCTTTTGCTGTGCAGAAGCTTGTAGTTTGATTAGGTCCCATTTGTTTATTTTCATTTTTATTTTTATTGCCTTGGGAGACTGAGATGGTACTGGTTTTAGATGTTCCTGTTATTAGCAGTATCTCATTGGATTTTGTCTTGTGATTCTATATGCAAGTTTGCATTTTAGTAGGGGATTTTTTTCCAATTTTCACAGAAAAAAAGTCATTATATATTGTACTGTGAATAAAGGAGGCTGAAAAGTAGTGTGTGTGTGTGTGTGTGTGTGTATCAACTGACTTGTTATTTTAATAATTTTCACTTTTTTATTTTTAAACATTTTATTATTTTTGTGACACAAGTAAAACATGTTCTCAGGAAAATGAGAAAATACAGATATGCAAAAAATACAAAAAATGTTTTTCTCTCCACTTTAATATTTACCCAGATAGGTACTGTTGCTTGGGCCCTGATGCATCATACATACAAACACAAAGTTATTTTAACTTACAGGCACCTCCTATCCATGATGAATGCATTGGGGGCTAGGGAGGTGGGGAAGCAATTAAATTTGAGCAACAGGCACCACACTATAGTGAGGATTGCTCCTGCTTTGCCACTCTGACATGCATAACTCTGTCTGCCTGACTGTTTCATTAAGTTCAAATCATTATATTTTCTCCTATTAAGGCCACTCTTCCAGGTCAGGAGGCTTATCTGAACTTTTTCATTTTATAGAGGCCCACTAAGTTCAAGCTGGAACATTACACTCCTTACTCTCACACAATCTATATCCCACAAATCAATCTATAAGGCTAAGTACTGTGTTAAGTATCATTATTTCCCATATATTGTGCCCAGTTAAAACAAAGATATCTTTTGTCATCTTGGTCTCCTAAGTGCCTACTAAGGTACCTTACTATCTAGATATCTTACACATATTAAACACCCCATCAAGGCAGGAATGTACCACTCCTACCTACCTTGGGATCAATTTTTAAAAGGCCCTTTCCTTTGATATTTGGCTTTTGTTCTTGTTCTTTTTATTGGGTTGAATGTTTACCATAATTTCACCACAACTATTACAACTAGTGCAATAGTGGAGTACTGCAACCTCCATCTCCCTTTCCAGAAGTTCATGCTGTTTGGTGGACCAACAAATGTGCTTGGAAAATTCCTGCTTAGAAAAGCATAGTGAAAAGATAGTACATAATGTCATTTTATTGGTTCTCAGGGCTGTCCTGACTGACTGCTTATGAGACAAGTGCTTCATACTTGTAACCTTCAATCTGTTTCTTCTGTCTGTCTTGGGCTCCATTATAACCCTGATGCCTAGAGGAGTGGTTCTCAAACCTTAGAGCACATCATAATCACCTGGCAGACTTGTAAACACAGATGGTTGAGGCCTACCCCCAGAGTTCTGATTCAGTATGGAGCGGGGCATGAGAATTTGCAATTTTAACAAGTTCCTAGGTGATGCTGCTGGTCTGGCCATTACACTTTAAGAACTACTGACCTAAAATAGTAATTGGTAGGTACTCAATAAATTTGTTGAATAAATTAATGAAATAAATTAATCTTAACAATAACTATTTGAAATACATTAGAATTACTTTTTACAAACAGGACACCTGAGGGACAAAGGAGTTAAGTGAATTGTGCAAAGTAAGAACTGAACCCAATTTGCCTATATCTAAAGTCACGGTTCTTAACAACTATGTCTTGCTGTGTCCTCTGGGCCAATTTAATGTTTTTAACTTTAGGATATTAGAAAAGTTATTACCATACTCTAGTCTTTGAATGTTTTTCCTATTAGCATGTTCAAATTTTCTTTTCCTTTTCTTTTTCTCCTATAAGCATGTATTATTACTGTAATCAGAAAATTCCATAAAGAATATTATAAATGCCTTAAAACAAAATAACATCATAAAGCATGTTAAAATACATATAAACAATGCAATGCAATGCAATATTTACAACATGTATTATAGATTTGGAGTTAATCATATTTGAGTGGCTCTAACAACTCAATAGCAAAACGGACTCAGGATATGAATGGGAAATTCACAGTAAGGGAAGCATAAAGGGCCAATAAACAAATGGAAACTCAACTAACAACAGAAAAATTACAAACGAAAACAAAAGAAATCCTTCTTTTGTCTAATCAAATCAGAAAAGATTAAAAAGGTTGATAAGATTCTGTGCTTGCTTGGGTGTCAGTAAATAGAACTATTATATGCTGTGGGTGGGAGTAATATATAAGCACAACCTTTATGGAGTGGGGTTTGTATACAGATGTCAATTAGAACAATAATGATAATATTGAAATTTGAAAACAACACAAATACCCATGAGTAGAGGATTGGCTCAATACATTATGATACACATAATTAAAGGAATACAGGCATACCTTGGAGATATTTTTGGCTCGGTTCCAGACCACCACAATAAAGGGAATATTGCATAAAGTAAGTCACACTGGTTTTCCAGTGCATATAAAAGTTATGTTTAGGGCTTCCTTGGTGGCGCAGTGGTTGAGAGTCCGCCTGCCAATGCAGGGGACACGGGTTCGTGCCCTGGTCCGGGAAGATCCCACATGCCGCGGAGGGGCTAGGCCCGTGAGCCATGGCCGCTGAGCCTGCGCGTCTGGAGCCTGTGCTCCGCAATGGGAGAGGCCACAACAGTGAGAGGCCCGCGTACCGCCAAAAAAAAAAAAAGTTATGTTTACACTGTACTGTAGTCTGTTAAGTGTGCAATAGCATTATGTCTAAAAAAAAGTACCTACCTTAATTTAAAAATACTTTATTGCTAAAAAAATGTAAACCATCATTTGAGTCTTCATTGCGTTGTAGTAGTAACAGCAAAGGTTACTGATCACAGATCACTATAACAAATATAATAATAATGCAAACGTTTGAAATATTGCAAGAATTACTAAAATGTGACGGAGACATGAAGTGAGCAAATGTTAGAAAAATAGTGCCAGTAGACTTGCTTGATGCATGTTTGCTTCAAACCTTCAGTTTGTAAAATAAGTAGTGTCTTCAAATCGCAGCAAATTGAGGTATGCCCCAGTATAGATGTAAATGTGTGAATGTATTGATATATATGTGTGAGTACCTATGTCTGTGTGTGTATGTATACACATACCAATATTGTCTAATTCTTTCCACTCTAATTCTAATTCACTCTAATTCTTTCTCCCAGAGAGCCTAGGAGCCCAGCACCCCAATAGCAATAAGCACACCTAGTATCCATATCTTGTCTTCTAAATACCATTATTCAATAAAAAGAACAAGAATTCCTTGGAGAAATGTTTGATTACATGGATGGGGCAGGTAAAGAACACAATGGGCCTGGAACATTTTGCTGTGCCAGAAAGCAAAGTGCTCAAAAAATGATGGGGGGAGGCATACCAAAAGGACACAGAGGTCAGTCTGAAGAGGCTCCTCACAAACCTGATAGGATAGAAAGAAAATACTACAGCAACATTTCTGTGACATTCCTGCCAAAGATGCATAACCTGAATCCACTCAAGAAGAAATATCAGGCAAACCCAAATTTAGGGGCAATGTAAAAAATAACTAAACTATAACGTCATGAAAGTCATGACTTGAGGGCATACTTTATACTGAAGGATAATAGACATGACAACTAAATGCAACCAGTGATTCTGAACTGGATCCTTTTGCCATCGTTAGAATAACTGCTAAAAATCCACTGGGGTCTGAGTTTAGATGGTAGTAATGTATCAATGTTAATTTCTGATTTTGATAATTGTATTGTGGTTATGCTGGAAAATGTCTGTGTTTGTGGAAAATGTGCACTAAAGATGCTTGGGGTTATGTTCATTTTCTACTGCTGTGTAATATATTACCATGAACTTTGCAGATTAAAACAATGCCTTTTATTAGCTCACAGTTCTGTAGGTCAATAGTCTGGGAGGGCTTGACTAGTTCTCTGCTTAGAGTCTCACGAGGCTGAAATCAAGGTGTTGGCTGTCCTGGGCTCTTATCTGGAGGATCAGGGGAAGAAGCCCCTTCAAAGCTCATTCAGGTTGTTTGCAGAATTCAATTTTTTTGCAGTGATAGGACTGATGTCCCCATCTCCTTGCTTGCTTTTGACAGGGGGTTGCTGTCAGCTCCTAGAGGTTTCTCTCTGTCCTTGCACTTGACCCCTGTCATCTTCAGACCAGCAATGGTGATGCATCCAAGCTTTATCATGCTTCCAATTTCTCTCACTTCCCTTCTGCCAACAGTCATATAAAAGTTTCTCCTTTTGAAGGGCTTGTGTGATTAAATTAGCCCCACCTGAATAATCTCGCTTTTGCCATATATGTAACATAATGGTAGGAGGTGAAAGACATAGGGGCCCTCTTCAAATTCTGCATACCATAAGATTAACGGGGCATCAGGCTGGCATTACTCTCAAATAATTCAGGGAAAAAAATTCTCTGTACTGTTTTTGCAATTTTTCTCTAAGTTTGTGATTTTTCTTCAAGTTAAAAAATTAAAAGTAAACATAAAGATTTAAACAGTGCTGTTCTGGTTCCAAGTAAGATAGAATAGGCACATTCTAACTTTCTGTAGCACTGAACACAGTTGTGAAAAACCAGACAGAATGTGTGGTGCAGCTATTTGAGTTCTCTGTAAAGGAAACATTAAATGGCAGATGTATTGGGAAAGAACCAGAATCCAAAGTGCCATCAAACTGATAGATTTAAACAAGACCCAAAATCTAGTAACATGATATTCAATGTCCCATATACGAACCAAAATTACTCAGCATATAAGAAACCATGAAAATCTCAAAAAGCATGGGGAAAGACAGTCAACAGACACCAATGATGGGATGACAGATGCTGTCTGTAAATATTTGCTAGCCTTTAAAGCAACTATTATAAAAATGCTCAAAAGAGCCATCACTCTTGAAAAACTAATTAAAAATGAAATTATCAGCAAAGAAATAAATATGAAAAAGAACTTAATGTAAGTTTTAGAACTGCAAAATGCAATAACTAAATTTTAAAACTGACATGATGGATTCAATGGAAGTATGGAGATGACAGAGGAAGGAGACAGTTAATTTGAACACAAATCAATCAATAGATATTGTCTAATTTAAACAGCACCCTAGATAAAACAGATAAACTCAATGGCCCTACAACTATTAAAAAAATCAAGTTCATAGTTTAAAACCATCCAGAAAGAAAACTCTAGGCCCAGATAGTTACACTGGCAAATTCTACCAAACATTTAAAGAAGAAAAAGCACCAATTGTACACACTCTCTTCCAGAAAATAGAATATGTGGTAGGCAGAATTATGATCCTACAAATATCCACACCCTAATCCCTGGAACCTATGAACATGTTTTGTTACATGGCAAAATGGACTTTGCTGATTTGATTAAGGGTTTGGACCTTGAGATGAAGAGATTGTCCTGGATTATCCATGTGAGCCCAATCTAATCCTTAAATGCAGAGAACATTTCCAATCTAGGTCAGAGAGATGAGATACAAGGAGGAGGAGAAATTCAAAATGTAATAAGCACTTTACCAGCCATTGCTGGCTTTGAAGATGGAGAAAGAGGGTCATGAGCCAAAATATGTGGGTGACTTCTGGAAGCTGGGAATGACCTTTAGCTGACAGTCAGTAAGAAAACAGGGATCTCAGTCCTACAACCACAAGGAACTAAATTCTGCCAACAGTCTTTGTGAGAAAAGAAACAGATGTTCCCCTAGAGCCTCCAGAAAGGAATACAGCTCTGCTGACATCTTGATTTTTGGCAGGTGAGACTTATGACCTAGATAATCATAAGATAATATATTTGTATTGTTTAAGGCTCTAAGTTTGTGGTAATTTCTTATGACAGTAATTGAAAACTAATACATTTTTGTATTAGTTTGTATAGTTTTGAAAACTAATACAAAACTAAGAAATACATTCCAACTCATTTTGCAATGTCAACATTACTCTGATACCAAAGCAGAGAAATATAGTACAAATAAAGAAAACTAAAACCAATATCCCACATATTACCAGATTAAATTTTTCAATACATAGAAAGAACAATCTACTGCAACCAAGTGGGGTTTATCCCGAGAATGAAAGGCTAATTCAATATTTGAAAATCAAGCAATGCAATCCATCACATTAAGAACCCAAAGAAGAAAAAACACATGAGCATAGCCATAGATGCAAAGAAGTCTTTTGACAAAATGCGATATCTATTAATGATGAAAACTCTTAGCAAACTATGAATAGAAGTCAACGTCCACAACCTGATAAAAGGCTTCTACAAAAAACCTTCAGCTAACATATTAAATGGTGAAGGACCGAATATTTTCTCTCAAAACTGGGAACAAGGCAAGAATATCGACTCTCAGCACTCTTATTCAACATCATAATGGAAGTCTTATCTGGTGCAACAAGGCAAGAAAAAGAAATAAAAGACATACAAATTGTAAAGTAAAGAAAATTTTCCATATTTGTGGATGACATTATTGTCTATGAACAAAGTTCCAAGAAACATATTGGAAAAGAAGAAATGAAACCAAAATAACTAGACACGCATAACTAAAAAAAATGGACTTCAAAACATACCTCACAACTTATAGAAAAATTAACTCAAAGTATAATATACTTAAATGTTAAATTTTCATTGAAATATATCTAAATGTGTTAAATATACATGTACAACACAATGTAAATCATAAAATGTAAATGTAAAGCATAAGAATCTGGAAGAAAATATAGGAGAATATCTGTGTGATCTTGGTTTTGGCAATGAGTTTTCAGGTATGACACCAAAAGAAAATATTTACAAGTATGACACCCATAAAAGAAAAAAAAATGATAAATTGGACATTATCAAAATGAAAACTTTTGCTCTGTGAAAGACACTGTTAAGAGAGTGAAAAGGCAAATCATGCTGGGAGAAAATATTTGCAGATTGCACATCTTATAAAATACTTATATCTTGAATATTTAAAGAACTCTTAAAACTCAGCAAAGGAAAACAAAAAATTCAATTAAAACATTGTCAAAATATCAAAATATGCTGTGTATCATTATTCACCAGAGAAATGAAAAGGAAAACCACAAGATAGTACTACACACTCTTTAGAATGGTTAAAATTTTTAAATATTGACAAAAATATCGTGACCATACTAAGTATTGCTGAGAATGAGGAGAAATTAGAACTCCAATACTCTACTGATAGAAATGTAAAATGGTGAAACCTCCTTGGAAAAACAGTTTGGCAGTTTCTTAAAAATGAAACTTACAATTTCCATACAACATAGCCATTCCATTCCTAGGTATTTACCCAAGAAAATTAAAACATATGTCTACACGAAAATTTGTACGTGCATATCCATATCAGCTTTATTTGTAATAGCCAAAAATTGGAACGTACCTAAATGTCCATTAACAGATGAATGGATAAGCATTCACCGTACCATGTAATACCACTCACCAATAGAAAGGAATATGCTATTATTTCATGTAAAATCGTTATGTTTAAAGAATGAAGCCAGACAAAAATAAAAGAGCATGTGCTCTATGATTCATTTTATATTTAAAAATACTATAAAATGAAAACTATAGTGACAAAAAACAGCTCAGAGGTTGAGTGGGGTTGGGGGTGTAAGGAGGGAGAGATTACACATGGGATGAAAGAGATTTGGGGAGATGATGGAAGTGTTTGCTATTTTGATTATGATCATGGTTTCATAGGCCTAAATATATGTAAAACAGATCAAATTGAATACTTTAGGTACTTCTAAAACTTTAATTGTACATTTAAAAAAAATTGAAGTATAGATGATTCACAATGTTGTGCAATTGTACCTTAATAAAGCTAAAATAATTACTCACTTGTAGGTACTAACTGAAAAGGCTGAGAGTGATAACCTGTCTTGTTGTTTATTCTCATGATATTTGATTTACTTGTTTTTGCTTTTTTCATTGTAAGTTCATTTTTTTCCTTGCTGGTCTTTTTAAATACTCCCTCAGTGATATTTCCATTTTCTGTAATTTGAAGAAAACAGCATATGCTGCTGAAAGGTTGACCCTCCTCAGAGATCTCCCCGTTTTCTCCTTATTTACTAAACTTCTATCCCAATCCTTGCTTGAAAATCTGTAAAAACATACATATTTTCCTCAAGATACTAAAAATTTACCAACATGAAAGTATAAACAACTGATAGGGATGAATGTATTAGTTCCTTTTGTTGTTCCTGGTTGACTCACTTTTCTTTTGTTTTCATAAGAGATTCATTTTATTTCCTTGCAGGCTTCTTTAGGACACTCCCACTGACATCTCTCCATCATTACCTTAAAAAGTCAGATTGTACTGTTCACCAAGATCAGGAAAAACTGACTCTCCTATGGGATATATAAATTAATGGAAGCATTCACGTGATACTCAGTTCTCCTTCAATCACCTTCTGACTCGGCTCCCTGACTTTTACTTTTTTCCGGAAAGTTCTGGCCTCATTCCACCCTTACAGAAACATCCAGGAAAGGGCACTTCCTTCAGTTCGACTTTAAGCAATCATGTTTTGATCATGGTCCCTGAACTTTACTGCTTCTAGAAAATTCTGTACTCATCCCCTACCATAAGAGGAACTCCCAGGAGAGGGATGTTAATTTCTCTTTCCACAATCACATTGTGACCTTATTCCTTGAACTTTATCACTTCCAGAAAGTTCTGACTGCATCATCCCACTCCCTCAGAAACACCAATGGGAGGGGATTTCAGTTCTTCAAAAAACCATACTCTGAACCAAAATATTGACCCTTACTTCTTCCAGAAAGTCTGTTCTCATCCCCCACCATCCCCAAAAACCCTGGTGAGGCTGCCTTGCTTTCCTTCCACCAGTCAAGTTCTGATCTCATTCCCATATTTTAAAAAAATTGAGGCTGCTTTGGGAAATCTAGGATTGGGGTAGAAGGCACAGTATTGATTTTCTGAGGGACCAAAAAGCCATTTACGAACATCACTCCATCAGCTAGCCTTTATGAAGTGCCTATGAGTTCACCTGTGCATTTTTTTTTATCAGACTCTCCCTTCCTCTAGACAGAAAATGAAAGATCATTCCAGCCCCAAAATATTAACGGTCAGAGTCCTCCTTAAATATGTTTCTCAATTGAACGTGCAGGGACTCTGATGACTAAAGTGTGAACATCAAATAAACAGTGATTTTGTATAAGTTGTGTAAGTTTGTCCATACACACCACTGGCAATAAGCACACACTGCAAAAATTTCCAAGTCATGTCTTGTGAAGGCACTGTGGTGAGGAGACAATCACCCTGAACTGGAAACTGTGGTCCCAGCTCTACTACTCACTGGCTGTGTGACCTTGGAAAAATCACTTTCCTACCAGTTTCCTCATCTGTGAAATGAAGTTTGGACTGATAAAATGACTTCGTTTTTTTACCCTGTGACCTAGTTAGAAATACATCTTATAAGGTGACAATTTTCTTACATGTAAAACTAAAACAAGTTTCTCAAAATGATAATTCTTAACACTACTCATGGGTTAGATGAACTCTGATGTTCTTTGGTTTATTCTTTTTAAAAAATTGCTTGTGACCCACAAAACTGATTTCAAGAGTTGTAATAGGTGGCAATTCTCACTTTGAAGTACACTGGATTGAAGAAACTTTAAGATTTCTTTCTGCTCTATTCTAAAAATTAAAATGTCTACACTTTTCCAAAGTGTCTACATTGGAAACACTAAAAAGCAAAATATAGAACAACAGCCTCAGTCTTGCTGAGTTTGATCTTCCTCAGCTTGTTATCAGTTACAAAAGTCAAATATTCTCCACCTCCAGATGACAAAGTCCTATAGAAAATGTCCCAGATCAGACCCCCCCCACCAAGATGCACAGCAGAGGGTAATCTTGGTACTTAGCATCTCTGAACTCCAGTACCCTCATCTGCCACTGTCCCTACCACTCTTATAATCAGTCTATTTTAGGGTCTTGTACTTTTTTAACATTTTTGCCCATTGAATTCAGGAAGTATTCATCCTGTTATTCCACGTACTTTGTTTACACTTAATGACATGAAACACACATACGTTCATGGAATATACATACAATGATACACACATATGTACACAGATATCCAACATACATACAAACAATAGTGGCCTCAGACTTCAGTGTACTCTAGAATTACCTGGAGAGTTTACTAATAAATGGAAATTTTGGAATCCAACTCTGTGGGTCTGGAAGATAGGAGCCAGAGGTCCTACATTCTCAAAAAGCTCCCCCATCGGGCTTCCCTGAGTGGCGCAGTGGTTGAGAGTCCGCCTGCCGATGTAGGGGACACGGGTCTGTGCCCCGGTCCGGGAAGATCCCACATGCTGCGGAGCGGCTGGGCCCATGAGCCATGGCCGCTGAGCCTGCGCATCCAGAGCCTGTGCTCCACAACGGGAGAGGCCACAGCAGTGAAAGGCCTGCGTACCGCAAAAAAAAAAAAAAAAAACTCCCCCATCAAGGTATTTTTATGCAGATGGTGGACTCACACTCCTTGAAAAACAGTACGACATACATTCTTAAAAGATACTGAATTATGAATATGATCCTTTCTGGTTGAGGACAAGAAAAAATAGTCAAAAGACAATTGAGATTTTGAGTCCAGGGATCTAGGAGAGGAAAGGTAACATTAACAAAAAATAAAGACTTGTGTGTCACAGGAAGATTGCTTTGTAAACTGCTTTATTAATTTCGTATTATGAAAAGAATAATTTTCCTATAACTGGATGAAATTGCCCTGCTGACAGAGAGTTTCACAGAGACAAAGCAATATTCAATTAGAAACTGGTAAGTGGAAACACCAAAAGGTTTACAGAAAAAGTAAATCAGAAAAACTACAAGCATGTAGAGCAGAGGCCACATTACTGACCTCAGGGATAATCTTAGGATTCAAGGTATAAGGCAAAACTCATAATGATTGTCAGGTTCAGGAGTTTGGTAGCGCAAATGATGCCTCATTTGCTGCTTCTTAGTCTTTCTCCTGATTTCCATCATCTGCCCTACGTGCTTTTCTACATCATCCCCCACTTCATTGTGATCAATATGCCTGCTGGGTATGGCCCATCGAAAATTAGGGACAAGCCGTCTAATCCGTCCCAGCCTGACATTTCCTCCAGGCTTCTGGCCTCTACCCCCTCCTAAATCGCGTGATTCCTCTCCATTCTGCAAAGGGGCCTGGTCCCCGCCTTCCTTTTCCTGTTGGGTATTTTCCATGTTGAGATTTTTTACTGCTTGTTCCTCTTTGGACGCCATTGCTCCTAGAAGACAAAAGACAAGAGAATGGACTATTTTCTGGGTGGACTGATCAGCACCGAGGACAGAGGCCCTACTAAGCACCTCTCAAGACTTCCAGCCCCGGATGTAAAGGCTCTTCAAATTTTCGTTTTCCCACCTGAGAGGTTCCTTATGCCCTCTAGGGGGCCCCCAGTCCAAGCTCTCCCCCTCCCTCGCCCAAAACCCACCATTTGCCCTGCCTATCCATGCCCACGTCTCTGCAAGCACCAAAATGGAGGATGGGGTAGGGGGCAGTATTTGGGGCTTCTTAGGGCTATCCACACGTTCCCCCCACATCCCAACTGTCCCCCGCACAGACCTGGGCCTATCCTCGCGGTCTCCTGCTCCTCCCGATTCTTGCTGCAAGTGCGCCGCCGCAACACTTCGACTCGCAGACCTGCAGAGAGTAAGGGTGGGGGAAGGGGGGCTGCTGCATCCGGACGCTCGGCCCCTTCTCAGCCCCGCATCTCCCACCCCCGGCCACCCCCACCCAGCGTCCCCCGCTCCCATCCTCAGCCGCCCCCGCGCCGACCACCATTTTCTACCCCGAGAAGAAAGGGGGCGGGGCGGGGGTGTCGGAAAAGCTCGCTGTGTTGCGAGAAGCAGGCAGTCGCCTCAGGGCCGCGCGGCCCGCCCCCAGAGAAGGCCTACCGTTTTCTGTGGCCAAACGCTAGGCCGCAGGGGGCATGGGGGCTGCGGTCTCCGCCCCGGGGCAACCGGATCCCCGGGGAGGGGTCCGCAGGCCGTGTCCGTTCGCCAACGCCACCTCTGGGGACCCCCCTCCGGGTCCCTTACCTGCTCCTCCCGCGCCTCTTATTTTTGGGGGCCGACCCCGGCCCGCACTCCCGCAGGGACCGAGAAGGCAGCGAGCAACAGCTTGGTCTACCGTTAGAGCGCGGCGAGCGCCAGTCGGCGCTGGCCGTTCACGTGAGGCCTCCGTCACCGCGGGACGCCACGCCCTTGCCACGCCCTCTCCTGCACTACGGGGTCGCACCGAGCCGGCCGTTCGCACTTCCCCCTGCACCCCGTGTCACTTGTCCAAGCACCGGCCTGGGCCCCGAAGCTCTCCTTTTTTTGTGTGTTCCTGGGCCTTTCTCTAACGGCCGTAGAAGGACAGTATCTTCCCAGGGGGCCATTGGCCATTCCCACTGCTCTTCAGGGGACTTGCCTTTGCCCTCCTCTGCTCCCAGGATACACCCCTCCCCCTTCCAGGATTCAGGCGTAACATTTTAGGGGGTGCAAAACCCCTCTGTACTGAAGATAAATCGCACTTTAATGCAATATTCTCAAAAAACAAAATTAATGCAAGAATATCTATGATGAGCAAGGTGCCCCAAACACCCCACCCCCAAACTGTTGTCCTCCTTGTTACCAATGCCCACTGTTTTCTCGTTTTCTCTATACGCAAATGCATGGTGGGGGCAACAGTAAGTGAATCAAGGAGATGGAGTTGTTTCTAATTATTCTTAACACTTTATTGTTTTGTTCCTGTTTTTGATTAAAAATTCCTTCTATTTATAGTTTACATTAACTTTTTTGTTATGGAAAAATTTCAAACATGCAAAAATAGAATAGTATAATGAAAGGCAATGTACTCGTCACCCAGTGTACACAACAACTGAAAGTGTACTGGAACAACTCATGGCCGATCTTATTTCATCTATATCCTTACCCACTTCCCACCCTTAGAGATTATTTTTGAAGCAAATTCCAGACATAATATCACTTTGTGCATAAGTATTTCAAAGTGCACATCTACAAGGACTCTTTTTTACTGACAATCATAATACCATTATCACACCTAACAATTAATCATCCATTAGTATCATTTAATGTCCAATCCGTGTTCAAATTCCCAATTCTGTTATAGTTTTTTTAACAGTTTGCCTGGACCAGGGTCCAAATAAAACCTGATGCCTACTGCTGCTTTCAGGATACTCTCTTTGTCTTTGGTTTTGAGAATTTGACTGTAACGTGTCTTGGTGAGTGTATCCTGCTTTAAATTTGTTGAGCTTCTTGGATGTATTTGTGACTGTCCTTAAATTTTAAAAGTTTTACCCATCATTTCTTCAAATAATCTTTCTTCTTTCTCTCTTTCTCCTTTTTCTTTTTGCTCCTCAGACTGGGTAATTTCAATAGACTTATCTTAAAGTTCCCTGATTCTTTCTGCTGCCTGTCTACATCTGACGTTGAACCTTGCTACTGAATTTTTCATTTCAGCTACTGTACTTTTCAGCTCCAGAATTTCTATTGTTTTTTTTTTTATAATTTCTTCCTGATATCCCCTGTTTGGCAAAACATCATTCACCTGGTTTATTTTAGTTCTTTTTCTTTACCATTTTGGTCATATTAAAGGCAGTTGATTTAAAGTCTTTTATATATATATATTTATTTATTTTTGGCTGTGTTGAGTCTTCGTTGCTGTGCACAGACTTTCTCTAGTTGGGGCAAGCAGGGGCTACTCTTGATTGAGGTGTGCAGGCTTCTCATTGCGGTGGCTTCTCTTGTGGTGGAGCACGGGCTCTAGGCACTTGGGCCTCAGTAGTTGTGGCATGCAGGGTCAGTAGTTGTGGCTCGTGGGCTCTAGAGCTCAGGCTCAGTAGTTGTGGTGCATGGGCTTAGTTGCTCCGCGTCATGTGGGATCTTCCCGGACCAGGGCTCAAACCCATGTCTCCTGCACTGGGAGGCAGATTCTTAACCACTGCACCACCAGGGAAGCCCTGATTTACAGTTTTGAGGGACAGTTTCTATTAATTTTTTTCCTGTGAATAAGCTGTACTTTGTTTGTGTGCCTCATAATTTTTTGTTATTGAAACTGGACATTTTGAATATTACTATGTGGTGACTCTGGAAATCATATTCTTCCCTCTCCCCAAGATTTGTTGTTGCTGGCTATTGGTTTGTGGTTGATTGTTTGTTTAGTGATTTTTTTAAAACAATTTTTGTAAAGTCTGTATTCTTTATCATGTGTGTCAATTAAAGTCTGTTGCCTAAGCTTAGTGGTCAGCTGATGTTTTGACAGTTACTTTAAATACCTGGAGTCAATAAAAGTTAAAGAAGAAGAAAAAAGAAGAAACATTCTCCCAGTCTTTGCAAATTGGTCCTTGCTGGGGAACTCATTCAGTCTTAGCCAGGCCATTTACAACTCTGCATTAGTCTTCACTTCCTACTTGCCTGAGCCTGAAGGACAGCTGAGGTGAAAGCTTTGGGTCTCCTCAGGCTTGTAAAGCACATGCCCACCTTTCCCTTTCATGCCATGTTCTCTCCTTTGGCAGCCATCTCATCTATACTTATATCTTCAATTGCTGTCCATCCACATATGATTCCTGCATTTCCCTCTCTAGCTCAGTCTCTGATCTAAATATCTTGCTGCATTCTTAACTTTCCCACTTGGGTGTACAAAGGTACTGAGAAATCAGGATGGCCCATCATGTTCCCTCCAGAAAGGATCCATTACATGTTGCTCATCCCAGTTAATATCACTACCTGTCACACAGATAATCAGGTGAAACATCTGAGAATCACACTAACACCTCCCTCTATACCCCCAACCCAACTCTCAAATCTTTCATGAGTTCATCTGTTTGTTCATTCATGCATATATTCACTCATCTAGTAGAAAGAGGAATATTGCTGGCTCAAGGGAAAATGGGGATAATCACACAATCAGAGTCCTGGAGTAGGTGATCCATTGCTAGGAGAAGGGCTACCATAGGAAGATTTGTCACTGCAGGGAAAGTAGTGAGCATAGGTGCTGAGGCAGGTAAATTGGTATGTTTGGTGCTGGGGGACATATAGACAATCTCTTCTGTGATAGCATTTATTTTTCCAAAGAAGCAAGAAGCCAAAAGAGCAGTTGAGAATGTTGAGGTGTGAGAGAGTGTTGAAGGTTTGTGCACAGAATAGATGTTGTGCCCCAGTGGTCTCAGATATTGAAGAAGTATACTGACTATGGAAATGTGGTAAAATTGCCTGCTAGGCCTGAGTTTTCTTCCCATATCTTACAATAGCTTTCTTTCTGCTTTGTCTCTCCCCACTTTTCCCACCAGGCTCCCACACTGGTTTTTGTCTTTTTCTGGAACAAGTCATACTCACTCCCACATCAGAGTGTGCTGTTCCGTAGGCTAATATCAAAGGTTCTTCACACACACCCTCAACTCATTCTTATCATCCAAGTCTCAGCTGAAAAGTCACGTCCATAGCATGGCCTTCTCTAGTGACAAAGCATGGCACAGCTCCAGGGATCATCATGTATGGTGTAGTCAAAGTAAGTGATGGTCTTTGAAGTTGTCAAACTGGGTGGCCCTGGAAATCCTTGACTGCCTTCTCCATAAATATTATTTTTGATCCCATTTCTCTTTTTTATTTACTTCATGGCATTCTTCACTCACTGAAATTACATTAGTTATTTTTTTATTTTATGTGTATCCAAAAGAGAATGTAAACCCCATAAGGGGAAGGGCCTTTCCTGTCTTAAGGACTCAGTAAACAAGTGCTGCATGTCTCAATTGTTACCTACCAGATACACCAAAACAGAAACATAATTAAAGTTGAATGGCAAAACCAACTGACATTGGAATCAGAGATCACAGTATGCAAAATATTTAAAGAAATCTTGGACATTTGCTATCCAGCAGTTCTCAAACTATAGTGAACATCAGAATCTACCAGAGAAATTGTTCAAAATACAGATTCTTGAACCTCAAACTCCAGGGAAAGGTCTAGGGTAAGGTCTTAAAAGTTGCGATTTTAACAAGAGCCCAGATGATTCTTATAAAAGTGGCCTGTGCTTCATGCTTAGACCAACAAATACCTTTTAAAATGCTGTTTTTCTCATTCTCAGACATAAATTGTAGCAATATTTTCTTAGGTCAGTCTCCCAAGGCAAAAGAAATAAAATCAAAAATAAACAAATGGGACCCAATCAAACATAACTTTTGCACAGCAAAGGAAACCATAAACAAAACGAAAAGACAACCTACAGACTGGGAGAAAATATTTGCAAATGATGCAACCAACAAGGGATTAATTTCCAAAATATGCTAACAGCTCATACAACTCAATATCAAAACAAACAGCCCAATCAAAAAATGGGTAGAAGACCTAAATAGACATTTCTCTAAAGAAGACATACAGACGGCCAACAGGCACATGAAAAGATGCTCAATATTGCTAATCATTAGAGAAATGCAAATCAAAACTACAACGAGGTATCACCTCACACTGGTTAGAATGGCCATAATCAAAAAGTCTACAAATAATAAATGCTGGAGAGGGTGTAGAGAAAAGGGAGCCCTCCTAAACTGTTGGTAGGAATGTAAATTGGTGCAGCCACTATGGAGAACAGTATGGAGGTTCCTTAAAAAACTAAAAATAGAGTTATCATATGATCCAGCAATCCCACTCTTGGATATATATCCGGAAAAGACGAAAACTCTAATTCAAAAAGATACATGCACCGGAATGTTCATAGCAGCACTATTTACAACAGTCAAGACATGGAAGCAACCTAAATGCCCATCAACAGATGAATGGATAAAGAAGATGTGATATATATGTGTGTATATATATATATATATATATATGTAAATGGAATATTACTCAACCATAAAACGAATGAAATAATGCCATTTGCAGCAACATGGATGGACCTAGAGATTATCATACTAAGTGAAGTAAGTCAGACAAAGACATATATTGTGTGATATCACTTACATGTGGAATCTAAAAAATAGTACAAATGAACTTATTTACAAAACAGAAACAGACTCATAGACATAGAAGACAAACTTATGGTTACCAAAGGGGAAAGTGGGGGAAAGGATAAATTGGGAGTATAGGATTAAAAGATGCAAACTACCATATATAAAATAGGTAAGCAACAAGGATGTACTGTATAGCACAGGAAACTATATTCAATATCTTGTAATAAACTATAATGGAAAAGAATCTGAAAAAGAATTTATATATATGTACATATATAATGGAATCACTTTGCTGTACACCTGAAACTAACACAATATTGTAAATCAACTATACTTCAATTTTAAAAATGGTGTTTTCCTAGGGGAAATTGCTTCTATACCATTAGTCTGTTACCTATTATGCAGAGTTCTATGATATCTTCAGTTTGACTGCTGGTGTAATTACTGGGAAGCACAGTGTTCATCTAGGACCTCAGGTTGCTTTTCCAGATGGGATCTCATTTAACTCTTGGTAAACAAACTATCAGGGTCCACTGCAACCAATTTTTGTTTTTGAGCTTTTCTTTGAGCATTTCTAAGTATTTTTAAGGATTGCTATTTTATGTTTTCTATTCTTTCTTAGAAATCTTCCTAAGAATGAGAATATTATCTCTTATTTTTAAATAGAGATAATAATAATAGAGATGGTGTGTTCATTCTACCTTGCACACACCACGTGGGACAACTGGGCCCTTTTGTAAAATTAACATATGGGATCTTATTGATCTTATTTTTTCTATATCTTGAGACATTTTGCTATTCATCATCCTAAGAATTATTTTATTGTTAGCTAATTATTCCCAGGTATACTAAAAAGACTAAAAAAATTGAGATAATGCAAGAATGATGGACTAGCTTACATTAAGAATGACGCAATACTGAAACAAGTCATATCACATCACCATTTAGTTTTTTACTGCATTGTCCAAAGTATTACACTATCTTTCAAGAAGGTATAAAAGAAGTCAAAAGACTCCATCTTTGCATTTATTTAATCCAGCTTCCACTGAACACAGGTGGGATTTTTTTTCCATTTTCTTCCCATACAGACGGAAATTGAGAGAGGAATTCATTTTATGGTTATTAAATCAGAAGATGTAAGTACAGTGACAGCAATATCAAACTGTGAGTCTTCAAACGACAGTATATTAGATGAACTTTCTCAAACTCAAAAATCAACCAGTGAATAATGTACTTCTAAGGACCAAAATGATAAATGGTGTTCTCCATCAGTTTGACACTAGTCATACAATATGTTGTGACAAGAACTAGAAATGCCGTGTTTTGCTCAAAGGACATGGGGAAACTTTCTGTCATCTTTATGATATCATATATTTAGTATATGTCCAACATTTAATCAGTAAGTTTCTAAGTAGACAAATGCTGAAATCAGGTAATTAGAAGGAAATAGATCATGTATAAGTGGAAAAAAGTCATTGGATTCATCATTCTAATTGGTGTTCATCAATCTAAAAATGAAAATGTTTTGCAACTATGGAGCAAGACAATGGCTGTCTTCCCTTAAATGAAATTATGAGCTGTCAAAGTTTTGAAAAATTTTGTTTTGATGATTTAAGTACAAGATGAACCAGAGTGGTGGTAAGACAGAATTTATTGGGGATGTAAGTGAGATAGAAGTGAAGAATCGGTATCTACAAGATGTATATATTCCAGATTCAGGCATGAGAGTTGATGAGTAAGTTACATTCACAGGATGATGGCTATTTGTGTATACCTATATTAAAAGCCAGGAAAGTGAGGAATAAAATTTGGGTTTGATATGTTTAAATTCTTGTTAAATGTTCTGATTTAGTTGTCCTCTGTTATCCCTTTTCTTTTCACTCCTGTAAATTATTCATAAATTGACTTAATACACAAAACATCAAATGAGTATTTTGTATCCAGAAGGTGATGATGATTTTGTCTTGGTATTCTTTTTTTTAATATATTTATTTATTTGGCTGCTCCAGGTTTTAGTTGTGGCATACGGGATCTAGTTCCCTGACGAGGGATCAAACCTGGGCCTCCTGCACTGGGAGCACAGAGTCTTAACCGCTAGACCACCAGAGAAGTCCCTTGTCCTGGTATTCTGAGTGGTAACATTCTTGAGTGGCTAGGAGAACTCAATATTTTTATCTTGTTTAATCAATGCGGCTGGTGGGAGTGACCTCTCCAAAGTGCCTTTATGATGGGAACCCCTGACTCTCATTTCAGTGTTCTACTTAGCCAAGTCAATAACACACTGTGTGCTTCCTTATCAGCTTCTGTGCCTCAAGATCAAAGTTCACAAACTTTTCTGATGCTAAATCTAGAAGTCAAAATAAGACAACTGGAGAGCTTATGAAATAGAGGGGTGGGGGAGATTTTCTTCTCCTATCCTAGACTCGACTGGAGATCCTTCAATTAAATGCAAATGATATAATGACATTCCTTTTTTTAAATTTATTTTTTTTTGGCTGTGTTGGGTCTTTGTTTCTGCACACGGGCTTTCTCTAGTTGCGGCGAGCTGGGGCTACTCTTCATTGCGGTGCACAGGTTTCTCATTGCAGTGGCTTCTCTTGTTGCAGAGCACGGGCTCTAGGCGCACGGGCTTCAGTAGTTGTGGCACTCAGGCTCAGCAGTTGTGGCTCACGGGCTCTAGAGCGCAGGCTCAGTAGCTGTGGCAAACGGGCTTAGTTGCTCCGTGACATGTGGGATCTTCCCGGACCAGGGATCGAACCCATGTACGCTGCATTGGCAGGTGGATTCTTAACCACTGCGCCACCAGGGAAGTCCCTATAATAACATTCTTTCTCCAGGACTCCATCAGGCAGCCAATTCTAACATAACAAATTGGCACAGAAACTCACGTGGGCAGGTAATGAATTTGCATGCATATCCCTTTATTGTTACATTTTCAAGTATTCCCTCTAGTAGTCAAGCTTTTCAGTTCATGTCCAGGACACCTCTTTTAAGAAGGGAAGAGTCAAAGTGGGAAGCAAATTGACATCTCCTGAAGTGCCCCACTAGGTGCCCAACACTGGTGGTTTAAAAATGAGGAAGGCTGAGGGTCAGAGCAGTTAAATATCATTCCCAGGCCCCACAGTTAGTAAAAGGCTGAGGAGATCTTCTCACCAAGGGTTGTCTGAATCTAGTGACCATAGTCTCGCCACTCTCCCACTTGGACTTCTCTTTTAGATGGTAGCCTTGCAAGGATGAGGAATGATTGAGCTTATGCTTTTTTGGGTAGGGGAATCCGTGCTGAGTGGTACAGGTTACCAGGGGATTTATCTTCCTCCAGTTGAAGATTTCTGATAGATACACAGGATTAGAGCTCATGTAAGAAGTCTGGAATGAAATGTGAATTGGAGCCTGCGTACCTTGATCCCATTAGGTGCCTAACACATGCATGGTGGCCATGTTCTACTTTACTCTTTCTGAGTCTCATTACTCTCTCTGCAAACTGAAGTTGCTGGACTAGGTAACTGCTAAGGTCCCTTTCTGCTCTGTTTTCATAAGGGCTAAAGATGGCCACTTAATAGTTTTTGGATGCTGCAAAGTGAGTCAGAGTTCCTCATCAACTGCCCCATCCCTCCTTGTAGGCTGCACTTCAGCCATATCAGACTGTCTCCTGGCTGTGTACCCCAAGCACATTGGGTACATTTCCTCTTCCATGCCCTGTGCATAGCCAGGAATGTCCATATATGTATTCCACTTCCTCTCACAATCCTACTCTTCCTGTACGATTTAGCTCAAAGCCCATCTCCTCTGATGATTTTGACTGGCATTGCCTGGCACACAATATTTTCTCAAGAAGGGCATGACAAAAGAATGAGGCCATTAACCAGTGAAGGTTTAATATTCTTAATGCATAAAAAACAATAAATATCAGAAAAGGTGGTTAATTATATCAGTAATTAGGGAAATGGAGGTGAAAACAACAGAAAGCAATATTTCAGAGTCATCAGTTGAGGAAGACTTATTTTAAAATTCTCTAAATACCAAAGTTCTGGTTTGTTTTTGTTTTATTTTTTTGTTAGGAGTATGATGTATAAATTGAGAATTTTCACCCACTGCTGGTGGCAGTTTAAAAAGGTGCAAACATTTGGGGGAACAATTTTATAATTTCAAGTAGAGCTTATTCATGTCCTAAGACTCAGACATTTCATGCTTAGGCACATAACAGCTGGAAACTCATACATACGTACATACATATATTCATAAAACACTATACCATTTAAGGAATAGTGCAAGTATTTCGTAACAATTTTCAAGGCCACATAGCTTGGTAAGAGGCATTACAGGGATTCTAACCCTGATTTTTCTCATTCTACACTAGCACGCTGACTCCCCCGCAGACAGTCAGTCACCTTCTAGGGCTCATGTAAACTTATTCGATGTGAAAACTCTGCTAGAATCTTGCAGTTGTAAAGGACAGGGACACTAAGTAGGCAGTTGTATAGATAAGTTTAGGGCTGAACAGAGAGAGAGAGGTGTGAAATAGGAGTTTGAATACAGGTTGCCAGTGCCTGGCACATAGAGATTGCTCATAAATATGTAGTGAAAGGATGAATGAAATGTCAGTTTTGGAACGATCAGCCTCTGGCAGTGATCATACATCTTTACAACTTTTACCTAATTGTATATGAGATAGAGGCTTGTTTCATACTTCCAGTTTTAGAACCTGCTTTGTAAAAATTATTTTTTAAAATGTTTATACTTTTGACAACGTGAAATATGGACTTTGGGTAATAAAGGGTGTATAGATATAGGTTTATTGATTGTGACAAATGTAGCACTCTGAGGTGGGATATTGACAGTAGGAGGGGAATTGTGTGGGTTTGTGGGAGCAAGGGGTACATGGGAACTCTCTGTACTTTCTGCTCAATTTTTCCTTGAACCTAAAACTGCTCTACAAAATAAAGCCTATTTAAACAAACAAAAATCTTTATTGCTTTGGTTTTCTTTCCTTGCTAAAAAATATTATATGCTTGGGGAAAATTTAGAAAGTAGAGGTCTTCACCAGCTGGTGAGGAGAACTGGAATTGCAACTTGAACCTCACAGTTGAGGACAACAGATTAGGTGGGGATGAGGGAGCACCAGGGGTTCCCTTAAACCCACTTGATGGACTTTTCTGGATGTGAAATGTGGCACAAGACCCTGTGCTTCCACTGCTATTACCTGTGCAGTCTCTGATCCTGTCTGATAAGTAAAATTTGGGATGATGCTATACGTAGTTTCTAATTTGCTTCCTCCCCAGCCCCTTCACTATTAATTATGGACATATTTTCAGAAAAGTAAATCTCTCTCTACAACAAAAAATTTGCAAATAAATTTAAGACCAAATTCAAACCTCCTGTTTTAAAATGTTATTTTTATTATAATTACGTAAGTAGTAAATCTTGGATGTAAGATAAATTCGAACAACACGGAAGTGTACATAACATCTATATTTCACCGCAACCCTGGAAATATCCATTGCTGTAATTTGGTGTATGTATAATTTATATATATTGTATGTTATATGAAGAGCTGTATAGAAAGACCTTTTCGTAGGAGAACATCCTCCACACCCAGCCACCTGAAAATACTGAATTCAGTGTTTGTTCACTGTCCTGGCAATGCAGAAGAGTCAGAAAAACTAAAGGTTGAGCATTTCTTATCTTCATCAACTTTTAGACCTTGAACTCTCTATTTTCTTTACAAGGCCTTTCCTTTTCAAAATTAATACGAACTGGCTTATGTTTCTCCTTCCAATGAATAGCTAAACAAATATACCAAAAATCCTTCCCTACAAATCAATATTCCTAAGCCACATCCTCCCCTCTCTCCTCATTTTCATAAACAACAAACTTCTCAAAGCAGGGGGAACTATATTCACTGTCTCCACTTTCTAACCTCCCTGTCATTCCTCAACCCACCCCTGTCTATTGCCTCTCCATTCAGCTGAATCTGCTCTCAACAAGGTCACCAATGGCATCATTGTTGTAAAACCCAAAGGAGTTCATTTCAGCCCTTATCTATATAAATGAGCCCATGTTTCTGATGAAAACAAGACATGCTCCTTGATTTTGGTTGTTGTTAAAAACAAATCACAGACTTACAGAAAATTTGCTGGTATAAAACAAAGAATCCCCTGCCCCACCCCCTTCCCTGGACCATATGAGAGCAAGTTGCCAACACGATGCCCCATAGCTCCCAAATACTTTAGAGTGTATGTCTTACAGACAAGACCATTCTCCTATATAACCAGAAGACAACCATCAAAATCATGAAATTATCATTAATAAAATGTATCACAAGCTAATCCTCAGACCCTGTTCAAGTTTTGCCAGTTGTCTTAACGATGTCTTTCATAGCAAAAGGATCCAGGACAGAATCTTGTACTGTGGTGTCTCTAGTTTTCCACAGTCTAGCAAAGTTCCTCCGTTTTGTCTTGACTTTCATGACCTCGACATTTTTGAAGACTGTGGGCCGGTTATTTCATACCCTTTTCTCCCTCCCTTCCCCTTCCATTGCCTGCTGCCTTGAGACTTTCAGAGCTACAGTTCTAGATCTGACCACCAGGGGGGTATCTATCAACACTGACTACATTTTACAAAGGAAAAGCCATGATTTTCTTTTTTTTCGTACCCTTATTACAGTGACTCACCAAACTGTTTGCTAATTCCTTTCTACTTTCCAGGTCTGTTTTGTGTATGACCTCTCTGGCATGTGACTGATTTGAACCAACACTTCACCTAAGAAATTATATAAATGGCAAATCGGTACATGAAAAGGTGATCAACATTATTCGTCAATATGGAAATGTAAATTAAAATTACAGTGAGATATCACTACACCCCTATGAGAATGGCCAAAATTAAAAATGCTGACCATACTAAGCACTGACGATATTGTGGAGGATCAAACCCTCATACACTGCTGATGGGAATGAAAAATGGTATAACCACTTCAGAACCAGTTTGGTAATTTCTTACAACATTAATCTTACATCTACCATATGCTCCAGCCATTGAACCCCTAAGTATTTACCCTACAGAAAGAAAGCATGTGTCCCTGTAAAGACTTAAACCCAAATGTTCATACCAGTTTTATTTAAAAGAGCTTCATGTTGGAAACAACCTCATATCCCTCACCAGGTTAATGGATAAAACAAACTGTGATATATCTGTATAATAGAATACTACTCAGCAATAAAAAGAAACTATCTATACAGGCAACAAATGGGTAAATCTAGAAATAGGCTGAATGAAAGAAGCTAGGAAAAAAGTACATTCTATACAATTCTATTTATATAAAATCACAATGAAATTAATTAATAGTGACAGAAGTTCAGTGGTTGCCTGGGAACAGGAAAGGTCCAGGGGAGGAAGTTGGAGGCCAGAGGCAGGTGGGTGGGAGATTACAAAGGGGCACGAGGAAGTTCATTATCTCTGCTGTAGTGTTGGTTTCATGATGTAGACATATACAAAACCGTATTAAAGCATACAGTTCAAATGTGTGCCATGTATTGTATGTCAATCATAGGTCAATAAAGCATTTAAAATATATTTTTCTAAGTCTTTGATGCAATTAAAATAACCAGGAGAACAATACCCATCAATATGCTCTTATCATATTAATAGGTCCACACCATGTCTCACCAAATTCATCTACACCACATATTACCAAAATAGAAATCATCTTTTGCAATGAGGTATGTTGAAATATTTAGTGAAAGTTGATGCACATGTCCTTCTGAAGTACAGACTAAAACTATTATTTCTTGGAAAATAATCATAAAGATATTTTAGAATATCCGGTTATTTTAGGGGATATGGCTGAATATTATTATAATAGGGAAGCTCTAGAGTAATTATTATTTTTCAAAATACTAAATCCTCATAACTGACATTTTATACTAACACTTGGAAACTTTTTGGCATTTAAACATTTTGTTACGCAATGGATAAAAATGTGGTGATCAGGGAAGAATCCATGGTACAATCACAGATTGCTAGGAAAAACAACGTAGCATATTTCTTTTGTTTTTTTAGAAACTGTTTATTTTCCATCAACCTATTTCCATTTTGAGTTTGTGGAAGAACAGTTTCAGACCACTCAGTGGTTGTTCCTACCCACTCAATGGCCTGAGCAGTGGGAGCTGCAGACCAGTCTTCAGTGGCAGGCTGAGCACTCCAGTCTTCAGTGGAGAACTGCTGAATAGGCACAGAAGGCACCTGCACACCTTCAGACCAGTCCGCCACCTCAGGCTGAGTAGCAGTGAACTCAGGAGCTGGAGCAGTCCATTCACCTTGAAATTCCTCCTTGGCCACAGCCTTCTCAGCTGCCGCCTGCTCTCCCTTTTCAATCTCTTCAGGATCTCTGTAGAAGTAGAGATCAGGCATGACCTCCCATGGGTGTTCACGGGAGATGGTGCCACGCATGCGCAGAACTTCCCAGGCAAGCATCCACCACATCAGACCCACTGAGTGAGCTCCCTTGTTGTTGCATGGGATGGCAATGTCCACATATCGCAGAGGAGAGTCTGCGTTACACAGAGCAATGGTAGTCAGGTTAGCATAAGAGGCCCCAGTGAGAGGCTGGTGGTCAGCCCTGGGATCAGTAATCACTAGAAGTCTTGGCTCCCGGAACGCTGCCTGGATCTGGTTAGTGAAGGTTCCAGGAGTGAAGCAGCCAGTAATAGGAGTGGCTCCAGTGGCAGCAGCAAACTTCAGCCCAGCTCGCTGGCCAGTATTCCTGGAGGATATGACACTGACATCAGCTGGGTTTTCAATGGCAACAATGGCACGAGCCTCCAACAGAAGCTTCTCCCAGGTTCCCTTCAGATTTATGATGTAGATGCCATCACTTTTCCTTTTGTAGATGTACTGTTCCATTTGGAAGTCAAGGTTGGTGCCACCTAAGTGGGTTTCTGCTGCAAGGAATTTGAGGACATCCTTCTCCTTCATTTGCAGGACATCAAGACTCCGGACATTGTGAAAGTTTCCCTTTAAGTTCCGATGGGAATACAGAACAACGCCGTATGGACCCCTGTCTGGCTGGCACGGAAAAGGCAATTGCATATTTCAATACCCATCTGACAGACATACGTGAGAATCACTGACTATTATTTACACAGTTAGAAAATATATATGTAAACTTATTGCAAATGCATATTAAACATCAAGCAGCTCCCTCAAGCTATAGAATTCATTGCTTTTGCACAAATAAGGCATTTCTAAGATGGGCCTCAGGACTACTACAAAGCAAGTAGCTGCTGATGGAATGACATTCCACCTGCTAAACCTCTTTCCCATGAGATCAAAGTAGCTTCTCTACTTTTAGGCTAGAATCTCACAGGAGCTATTTTATAACATGCTTTTGTCCAGATCTATGAACTCACTAGAGCCAGGCGTCATATTCCACCAGGAAGTGAAGTGTTGTGGTTTCCTGAAAACTGCTGCCCTTGAATCGGGAGTAGAAGCTCCAGCAGCCATCAGGACACATGCTCAGAACCTGCCCCCTTCAGACACCTGATATGACCAAGGCCACCGGCATGAGAAGCTGCACAGGGAGAGACAGATCCAGCAATTACCATGCTTTACTGGTAACTGTGTGCCCTGCACCGTGCTAGGCACTGGGTTAGTGACATAGACAGTGAAACAACTGAGCAGTGATCCTAACTACCAGATGTTACAATGGGTTTCTCACCAGGGCCTTTTTCTTTTTCTTTCCTCATCTCTCCCCCAACAACGAAGTTGATAATAAATAAGAAGTGGCCAAACATTCATGATCCCACAATAACCACAGGACTATAGGCTTACTCATGTGTTATCACTGAATGTTCACAGCGATCCTGTGGGGAAAGCACTGTTATCCCCATTTTACAGAGGGGAAAGCTGAGGCTTAGAGTCGTTACCTGTGTCACCTCCCGCGCCCCTGCCTTTAGAAGGAAAGTGGCTCCAGGACACCCCTGGAGCAGGACACCGCACCCACTGGGGCTGGGCGGGACCCCAATGGCTTTACCTACGAGACAGCGGAGGCACCTAGCCCCAAAGCGGGAAAGAGGCGACTTGGAAGCGGATCCCTTTGTCTCCCCACACCCTAGGGCGGTCCAGCCACCACCGCCGGGACGCACACCCTCAGCTGAGTCCCAAACACCTGAAGGCGGGACCTGTGCTACTCATCAGGTCACGTCAGTCTCTGCAGAAAAGTCGTCACGGTCGCCTTATTGACGTCAGGTTTCCATGGCAACCGCGAGGCGCAGGCTAATCCCCCACACCGGAAATGCCTCTTGCACACTCCTCCACTCCCTGGATTTCGGTGAAAGCAGAGGACCTTAGCTCTGGCTACCACCAGAGAAAGCATACTAATTAGAGGCACTAGACTGGGATCCGGAAAATTGGCGAACTCTGCCCAGGCTGATGGAAAAAAACGTCCCTGTTGTCAGGAATATGTTTGCTTTAAAGAGACAAGAGCGGAGTTACTCTCAGTATACAGAGACCCAGGGAAATATCCTAGGATTCTTGGAGATGAGCTAGCCCTCAGAGGGCTAACAGAAGTTCGTCATCTATGGTAGAACATTAAGAGAATGTCTATAATCGTGTGATTGAATGATCTAGGAAGTTGGAAAAAAGTCACTTATTTATTTATATATTTATTAAGTCATTTAAAGAAACATTCAGAGGTGCTTCAGGGAGGCAGGCCTAGAAAAATATAATCATTTAATAGGCAGAAAGAAACCTAGTCAATTCCCCATACAATTGGTTTCTGTTGGGGAAATTCTTATTCTCCATTCCTGATGTTTTCTTCCATGAGGAGGGACATCCATGACCAAAATACTTCTAGCCTCTCTGTAATTCACTTCTCTATTGTGGGAATCACTTACCTGATGAGTGACTTTGGAAGGAGGGACACACAGCCCATACCCTTTCCCTTCAAAATTCTTGAAGCAAGCTGCCTTTATAGAGCACATGTTTACTCTGTTCTCAGGGGTGAGTCTAACAATAGATCCACAGCTCTTCTCCCCTTTTCTGAGTCTTGCTGGCTCCCCAACTTTTCCTATGATCCGTTACAAAATGCTTGTGTCTTTAAGGGGTCCCCCAAACATACCTTTTATCCACATCTGGGCTCTAACTCAAGAACTATGACAAAAGAATAAAAAGAACAAAACATCAATTCTATTACTTATAAAGGTGATATTGGAGAAAATGACTTAGATTTGCAGGCAATTGGGCTTCTTTTTTAATAAACCCCAGAATCATACTGACTTGACCAACTAAAAGTGCTTCATGAGACAGTCATAAAGGCCAAAGACTACAATGCAGAGCTATTTGCTGCTGGTGAAGAAGCTCTGTCTATATGTGCTCAAGGAAAGTAACTTCCTTGCCAAAGGTTATCCCTGTAGCAGGAGAGTGTTTCAGGAAACAATCTGAGAATCACTTTTCAAAGTGAGTAAACACCCCTTGTTCTATTACTCACCAAGCAACGTTCTGAGGGTATGGTGTTCCATGTGGTTTATGGAGCCAATTGTAGCAACAACCTCTCTGTTCCTTAACACAGGAGATTGCATTGGAGACTCCTCCTGTGGAGGGGGATTGGAATTAGGTTCTAAATTCCAAAAGTAGGGTGAAAATCATATGTCATGAAAATTTCCTATGGAAATCCCTTCAAGAAGGAATAGAAATATTCAGAAATCGATACCCACATATAAAGCTATATGCAATCTATAGCCGAAACTATAATGAAGTCCTACCAAGGCTTCAGGAATCAGTGAATCCCTATCCTTTCCAATGATTACAGACCACAGAAAAAAAGTACACCCCAAATACATGTTTTGGATATCCATTTCTACTTAATAAAGTCCCACAAATAATAGTCATTTATTATCTCTCAGGATTCAGTATGTTGACTCAGCTCAGTTGAGTGTTTTTCTGCTCCACATGGTTTCTGTCACTTTAGGTCACAGTCATCTGGAGGCTTAATTCAGCTAGGACATCCAAGAAGGTGTACTCACATGGATGATTGGTGCTGATTGGTGGGCTCAACTGGGGCTGTTAAACTTAGATTCACAGTCTCCTACTCCAGGGTGTCCAGATTTAGCAAATAAAAATAAAAGACACCAAGTTCAATTTCAGATAAACAAAATCACATTTCATTTGACATACTTATGCTAAAAATTATCCCTTAGTTCTCTGGAATTCAAATTTAATTGCGTGTCCTGATTTTATCAGGCAACCCGACACAAAGAATGCTTTGTGGAGGAGAACCAAGGTGCTGGTGGTGAGGTATGGCTGTCTTGTCCTCACGATGTATGTGACAAAAAAGCATGGGCTTCTCACCAGAAACAGGTGGCAAAGAGGTTTCTCCCCAAGCCCACTGCCATAACTATGGATATAACCGGCAGCCTGGGCACCTTTAGTTGCTCGTGACCGATCTGTACAAAATGTATCAGGATACATACTGCTGAGGTGATCACCTCTGTTCTCCCTGTGTTTACCTTCCCTTCAGCAGGGAGCCAGGCTTGATGCCCCTTCCCCTTGCCTCCAGGGAAGTTTGTGACAGGGTTTGGAGCAGAGGCTGTCTGACACCTGTGTTTCTTCCATCTTTTGTAAAACCTTAAACTTACAGTAAGGATTGGGCTGTTTCTACCTGCTACAGAGCGGAGGGCTTCTGAGAGCCTGGAGAGGGAGAAGAAGGGAGATTTCTCCCACACTGGGATGAGGTCAGAGATCTACATGTCCCTCCAGGAGCAGGGACCTAGCACTGCTCCATATCAGTGCTTGTGGTGGTTCTGTGGATGGTTCATCAAGGCTGGGCAACCAGCAGTAAGAGAGATTTTCTCCTTTGAATCAAGCAGTCAGGGGGCCCGAAGACATTGAGTCACCTGTGTTGATGGTTCAATCCTGAACAGTGTGGACAGATGGGTCATGATGGCAGGGGTCTCACCCGGCTGCCTCAGGAAGACAAGATCCCACAAGTGGGACTTCTTTGTCAAAGAGTATGGACATTGAATATTTTTAATATTTACTGTTTAGTTGACCTTTGTAATCTTATTAGTATTTAGCACAAACAACCACAAGACGAGAGCACCTGTTTTTGCAGATCTGAGTCCATGATGGGTTTTACGTTTTTATTATTTGCTAATCTGATATCCTGGTGCTAGAACGTTAGATTATTTTAATCTTTCTTTGTTATAGTTCCCTATAAATGGCATATCTCACATTTGTGCCTCAGAATATATCCTGAAATAATTCCAGAATTTGAAAAGAAAATCTGATCAGTGACTTTATGTTTATGCTGCATCCTCTTTAAGTGGAAAATGTGGGGATACAATAACTCCATTCACTGCTGGTGGAGGACAGATTGGTACAACCTCTTTGCAGAGACATTGGCAATATCTATGAGAGAAGAAATAGTGAGGTCCCCATCAGCTGCTGCACTCTTGGACACTGGCTACAGAACTTCTTGGGCACCTGTGCCCCAGGAAATACGTGAAAGAATGGTCAGGGCAGCATGGAGTCATATGAAAGCAGCCCCACAGTCACCTTACTAGAGAAATCTCAAAAAAACCACTATTTTCAGATTTTAAAAAGGTTGCTAAAGGGAACTAGCTCTATGATAGTATTTATATGTTTATAGCTGAAACATGCACACAATTATATACCTTACATTATTCTCACAACAACTCTGGGAGGATGGCATCATTATTCCCATTGACAGATGACAGATTCATTCACTAATGGAAGATCAATCTTCCAGAGGCATCTTTTAAGGAACAGGAATGGGATCTACCTCCTACCCTCCCCAAAGGGCATCCAACAGTCTCCTTGACAGATGATGACCTTCTAGAACTTAAAACTTGTAGTTTTACATGTTTCTAAACTGTGCCCACTGAGGTAATATTCGCTCCCCATCCCCTCTCTTTGAAGAAGCTGATGGTGCAGATGAAATCCTAGTGCATGGTCCTGTAGAGGGTAATGGGTCTGGTGTCAAAGTCAAGGGTTTGTGATTCCTGCCTCCCCTTTATCTGCACTCTCTTCATCTGGGGGCTCAATGGGAAACTGCTTTTCCAATATCAATCTAAAAGGTAAAATAAAGGGGCATAAAATGATGAGGAATTAAAGAAAATGGTTTGATGATCTTCTTACCTCACCCTGGATTCCTCAGCAAAGCCATCCTGCAACACAGAAATGGCCCCAAACCTCCTTTATTATGGAAGTGTGAATATGTGCTATTTCTGACTGCCATGTTTCCAGGTGATTTCTATGGCAGATATGTCTCAGGGTCTCTCACAAGGCTGCAGTCAAGGCAAAGGTAGTGGCTACAGCTACCTGAAGGCTCAACAGGGGGAGGCTTAGATAACAGTCATCACTTTCTAGCAGGGAGGAGAAAAGTGGGCCATGTCTCACATTTCTTGAAGTCCTACAATGTGTCATATACTCTGTGGAGGGTTCCCCATTTACTCCTCCCTATAGTCCTGTAAGGAAAGCATAATGGGTGCCCTTTTGCAGAAGAAAAAGGGCAGGCTAACAGAGGCTAAGCAAGCATTCCTGAATGGCACACCACATAATGGGCAGGGATTGCGTTCCAGGTTTTGTCTCCATCACAATTTTCCATTCATCCTCAGTGAAGCCAATATGGCCTCCCACCAAGAATCTGAAAATTGGTTCTTGAGAATAGGGGAAGGAAGTAGACATTACAATGGTTTGTGGCCCTCCAAAGGTCCACAGTACATAAATAGATGTAAACTACATCTATGGTATTAAAATTTCACATTCTATGCAGTAAAGTGTTGGCAAAGAAAAACTGTCTAAAGAGCCTCCTTGAGGGAGTAATAATGAAAGTAAGTTGAGATACACTGTGTATATCCAGCGATCTCTTATGTAGGTGATAGGGCTTAAGGACTGGTCATTTTACACTCCCCTATGGGCACTCACTCAAAAACCCCTCTTGGTGATGATGATGACGATGACAGAAATGAAATCCTGTCCCTGGGGCCAAGACACCTGTGAATGGGGACCAAGTGAATTAACTGGTTTTAAGGTGGTAGACAAGTTCTCAGTCAGAACAGGTGCTTCCTCTAGGATAGGTGGTCTGAAGAGTAAGATATTAATGTTGAAAAAACTATTTTATGCAAGTGGAACTCTAAATTGTATATCCTTTAATCTTCACATTTATTTGAGTAAAGTATTATTAAATCCACTGTTTACATCAGAGTATAGGAAGTTTGGAGAAGTTAGATAAAAGGGGGAAACTTCTTTGTTAATGCCTGCTTAGTAGTGTAACCTGGACTTCACTAAAGCTTCTCCTATTGTGTCCTGAAGCCACCAGGACATGTCCTAATCCTAATTTCTTTCAGTGCTCATATTTCATGCTGCCAAGGCTATCAATTTTTTAAATATAATGAGCCATATTACTTTTAAATTATAATATTAAAATTTAAAAGACTGTATTACAAAATAATCATTAAAACTTGCTTGACAAGGCTGGAGTAAATACTTGAAAATTATATGAAGTGAACTCTCATGATATTGAAGCATTCCCAGGAACCAATATAAACAGATAATCTAATGATGTTGTGGTAGGCAGCCCCTAAAACAGTCTCTAATGATCTTCGCCTTCTGGCATTCACTTCCTTATATAATTTGGCCTATTGTGTGTGGGCTGGAGTTAGTGACTTTCTTTAATGGCTAGAATATATGAGAAGAGATGGGGTTCAATTTTGAGACAAGGTTACAAAGAGGCTGTGTCTTCCTTGTTGGTCTCACGCTCATTCTGAGAGAAGCCAGCTGCCATGTTGTGAGCTACCCAAGTAACAAGGAACCCATGTCTCTGGCCAGAAGCAGTGAGGCCCTGAGACCTGCCAGTAACCAGCTACCTTTGCCTTGATTGCAGCCTTGTGAGAGACCCTGAGCCAGAGCCTTCCACTTTAGCTTCTCCCTGATTCTTGATCCAAATAAATGGTGTAGTATTATATATTTGTTATTTTAAACATCTAAATTTTTGAGTAATTTATTTTTCACCAATAGATGACTAATATAAATATAAACAGAATTCATTCAAAGAGCAATATACATGTCTTAGAAACATTTAAAAACACAGCTAATGAAATACAAATGAAAACATAAAGAGATACTATTTTTGATGCAATAAAGCAAGTTGCAAAATATGAATAAGGTGATTCCAATATTGAAAAAAATATATGTATGAATAAATATTTTTGTGTATCTGTGATTATGATAATAATTCACCTATAGAGAAACACATCTGGAGAACATGCACCTGTCTGTTGATAATAGACACCTTTGGGTCAGGAGACAGTAATCAGGCAGGAGGGAGATTCAGGGTAATTTAATTTTATACATGTACAGTTCTATATTGCTTGAAATTCTATAAACAGAAAAATTTATTGATGAAAATTTGAAAACACAAAATACTTTCACAGATAAAGTAGTTATGGTTTTATTGTTTTAGAAATGTATTCAAAGAATACTGATTCATACAGAAAATAATCTGATTACAATTTTTGACACTGGATCTGTACACGTAAGTGTGTGTCAGTGTGGGTTTCTCTGGCTGAAACTTGATAATATCTGTGTGCTTCCATGTCTCAAGTTCTATCACCTTATGTATTCATGGGCTGTGCATCCTTGTTATTTGGATTCAAAATCCTTGATGGGTCCCTTTTTAAGTTTGTGAGCTTATGCAAAGTACTTAACATCTTAGTTTCTTATCTATTTCATCTGTACAATAGGGATGAAATAGGATGTCACATAATAGTTTTATGAATAAATGTTGCCTGGGCCAAAACAAATGTTACCTAATTTTGATATTGTGATATGTTTAAAGGCCACTAGTATTTTTGCAAGCATAATCATTAGTTGATTTATATCAGTTTCAGGTGTACAACATAGTGATTCAACATTTTTATAGATTATACTCCATTTAAAGTTATCATAAAATAATGGCGATGTTTCCCTGTGCTGTGCAATATACCCTCGTAGCTTTTTTATTGTATACATGGTATTTTGTACCTCTTAACTCCCTACCCCTATCTTGCCCCTCCTCCCTTCCCTCTGCCCACTTAGTGAGCAAAATTGGGCACCACTGTGCTATAAGGTAATGGTTACCCACTGGTAACCACTAGTTTGTTCTCTGTATCTGTGAGTCTGTTTCTTTTTTGTTAAATTCACTAGTTCATTTTATAGTTTAGATTCCACACATAAGTGATATCATACAGTATTTGTCTTTGTCTAATTTATGTTGTTAAGCATAATATGTTCCAAGTCCATCTATGTTGTTGCAAATGGCAAAATTTCATTATTTTTTATGGCTGAATGACATTCCATTATATATATACCACATCTTCAATAACCATTCATCTGTTGATGGACACTTAGGTTGCTTCCATATCTTGACTATTATAAATAAGGCTGCTATGAACACTGGGGTGCACGTATCTTTTCCAATGTGTTTTTGTTTTCTTTGGAAATAGACCCAGGAGTGGAATTGCTAGATCATATGGGAGTTCTATTTTTAGCTTTCTGAGGAGCCTCCATACTGCTTTCCATAGTGTCTGCACCAATTTACATTCTCAACAACAGTGTACAAGTGTTCCCTTTTCTTTACATCCTTGCCATTTGTTATTTGTAGAATTTTTGATGATAGCCATTCTGACAAGCGTGAGGTGATATCTCATTGTGGTTTTGATGTTCATTTCTCTGATGATTAGCAATGTTGAGCATCTTTCCATGACCTGTTGGCTATCTGTCTTCTTTGGAAACATGTCTATTCAGGTCTTCTGCCCATTTTGTAATTAGTTTGTTTGGTTTTTTTGCTATTGAGTTGTATGAGCTGTTTATATGTTTTGGATATTAACCCTTTATTGGTCATATCATTTGCAAATATTTTTCTCCCACTCAGTAGGTTATCTTTTTGTCAAACTGTGTTTTGATGCATCACCAAATTAATCAGATTCAAGGGTTTTGCTCAAAGTATCCATGACTATGAATGAAAGCATCTTAATTCTGACCTCAATTACTATAGTTTGTTACCTATTAGCAAACACGTTGTAATGCAGATTTTAATTATAATGATTTAAAAGGAAACTCTGTAATTTTGAGAACATAAATTATTTTTGAGAAACGTGTATTTCTACTTGGTTTGGCCAATGATATTCTTACAGCTGTTAATTCATTTCCATTGAGAAATGATACATAGCTTTTCTTTTCTGTTAAAAGCAATATCTGGGTGATATGGGGTTTTTTTGTGTGTGGGGGGGTCTATAGGTATAATTTGCTACAAATTGTAACAATTTAAAATTATTATAAATTGGAGGAATAGTCTCCCGTGATCTGAAACTATTATACAGTTCAGCAAAGAAATCACTAGTCATTGAAAAACTAGTGAACATAATAGTTTCCAACATACATCTTTATTGTTTCCCTTTTATAAAACTAATTAACATAAACAAAATACCAATCAGCATTCACGTAGGAATTATACTTGTTCATCACTGTCTGTTTATGGATACAAACATTGCACCAAAATCAATGAAAGCCTTTTGTGAGAATCAATTGGCTATATGAATTTATAATAAAGAAGATTTTATATTGTATTATTTGTAAATAGCGTGCTGCATATCTTTTTATCAGTGAATTTATAATACGTATATGAGTGTGTGTGTACATGCATGCACATATTTTATCAGAGAACATATTGTTAAGCTAAACACACCACAGTGTATCTAAATGCTATAATTTCAAATAATCTAGCCTAAAATACCTCCTTCTTACCTATTCTAGGCCTCAAATTACTCCACTAAAGATTATCCCATTAGCTTAAAATGTTGAGTCCTTTCAAAAGGCAACTATTTCTCAACAGGGTATTGATGGAAGCTCAATTATATATACTTTTTTTTAACATCTTTATTGGAGTATAATTACTTTACAATGGTGTGCTAGTTTCTGCTTTATAACAAAGTGAATCAGTTATACATATGCATATGTCCCCATATCTCTTCCCTCTTGTGTCTCCCTCCTTCCCACCCTCCCTATCCCACCCCTCTAGGTGGTCACAAAGCACCGAGCTGATCTCCCTGTTCTATGCAGCTGCTTCCCACTAGCTATGCAGCTCAACATCAAAAAAACAAACAACCCAATCAAAAAATGGGCAGATGACCTAAATAGACATTTCTCCAAAGAAGATATACAGATTGCCAACAAACACATGAAAGAATGCTCAACATCATTAATCATTAAGGAAATGTAAATCAAAACTACAATAAGATATCATCTCACACTGGTCAGAATGGTCATCATCAAAAAATCTACAAAAACTAAATGCTGGAGAGGGTGTGGAGGAAAGGGAACCCTCTTGCACTGTTGGTGGGAATGTAAATTGATACAGCCACTATGGAGAACAGTATGGAGGTTTCTTAAAAAACTAAAACTAGAACTACCATACGACCCAGCAATCCCACTACTGGGCATATACCCTGAGAAAACCATAATTCAAAAAGAGTCATGCACCAAAATGTTCATTGCAGCTCTATTTACAACAGCCAGGACATGGAGGCAACCTAAGTGTCCAGCAACAGATGAATGGATAAAGAAGATGTGGCACATATATACAATGGAATATTACTCAGCCATAAAAAGAAACAAAACTGAGTTATTTGTAGTGAGGTGGATGGACGTAGAGTCTGTCAAACAGAGTGAAGTATGTCAGAAAGAGAAAAACAACTATCGTGTGCTATCACATATATACGGAACCTAAAAAAATAATGGTCGTGAAGAACCTAGGGGCAGGATGGGAATAAAGACACAGACCTACTAGAGAATGGACTTGAGGATACGGGGAGGGGGAAGGGTAAGCTGGGACAAAATGAGAGAGTGGCATGGTGATATGGTTTTAAAACAGTGGAAATAAAAACAAAACTTGTCTCAAATCGTCACAGTAAATTGAAACTAGCTTTTATATTGTTTTCAGTTGTCAGCAAGGGAAACCATAAAGTTAACTATGTATGTCAGTGTTTTGTAGTGTTGCTGTTATTTGCAATTTCCCTCCATCCTTGAATGTATTTTCCACATTGTGTAAACTGAGTGTGAATTCCTGTTATGGTTGTAAACAAAGCCCATAAAATTATATCCAATAAATAAAGCAAGGCCTGGTGAATCAGTAGGAAGAGTAAAGGCCTCGGCTTCAGAATACGTGGGTTCCAGTCTGGAATCAGCCAATGAGTAGGAGCATGACATGGGGCAATGTGGAACATTAAGGTCCCAAACCTCAGGTTCCCCATCCCGGGAGTGAGGATTCTCCCCCTCATAGGGTCCTTGTCAGGATTTATTGAAATCACAAGACAGTGAAGGTCACAAAAGTGCCTTAGTCTCAGCCAGGCCTGAAATCTGAGGCTCGGTTTCCTTATCAGTAAAGAATGAGTCACAATATGGAGTTTGTAGTTATGTCAAAAGGATTAAGTGTTATGTGTAGATTAAAAGATAAGCCAGTGTCCTATTATGCACATAATTAATGAGAATATAAAAATGATGATATCTCATCAGGGGTTAAAGGAACATTTTGCTTCCTTCCTTAATTTTTTTTTTTTTACTGTTTTCCAAGTTCATTTAAATATTTTAAAATATATTTAAGAGTATTCCACACAGCAAATTATTCAAAACCTTTCAAACCTGCAATTTTACCTCTGGAAGGTTCATTTGGTCTTTGCCATGCAAAACTATGCCTGCTAAAAATCACAGACTCTCGTTGTAGTACTCTTATGGGCTCTTGTAGAGGAAGGAAGATTAATCCACAGCCTGCTCAGCTTCTCTGAACTACACGCTCCGATTGCTGTCTGTGGAAGAACTCTGCATTTCCGTTGCTGAACTGACCTGTGTCCCCAGCATCCCTCTCAAAAGTGGCAGAGAGAATCTGAGGCAACTCTTCAGACAAGATATTTGAAAATTTCAGCATCTTAAGTCCACTGTGTGATGCTACAGCCTATGAAACATTGTGAGCTCACAGTCTTTGGTCCCCTTTCACATGAAACATGTGTCTGGAGATGGTAAAGGTGGTGGAGTTACTAGATGCCTAGTGGTAATCACACCAGTAGGGTATGTCTGAGACTTCTCATGTGAAGTGAAGTTTAAGCTGAGATCTGAGCCTAAGGAGGCTTTAGCCAGCAGAAGAGGAGAGAGTGGAGACTAGCCAGATATAACAGGAAGGAAATACCCTGTAACCTGGTTCATCCCTTTGGAAAATCCAGAGTGCAAATCCCTTACCCAGAAGTTTGTCACGCTGGGAGAAACTTTGTGAAACTTAACAGGACAGTTGTAGAAAGTATCTGAACTCCTTCTGCCCTCCTTGCTCCCACCTCAGGCCTTTACTGACCACCAGCCCTCTAAGAGGAGTCCTATATTATTACTATGATTTCTATCTGTGAAACCATAGAGAAGAAGAAAATCGTTAGGTAAAGCAATTTGAGCATGATTTTATTTCACATGTTCTTCCACCACTCGCAATGCAAGGTAACTTTTAGTAGATTTTTCTTTCCCTTTCCCAAATAACATTTTTCACTGGAGAAAATTCAGAAATTGGAGGTCTGTGCCACCTGGTGAGCATATCTGGAATGGCAGCTTGGATGTCGCATAGCAGGAAGCCTTGGCAGGAGGAAGGGAGAAAGGTGCCCATCGGATGGTAATATCTGGAAGATTTTGTGGCGAATGAAGCATTAAGGGTGAGTTAGAGCCCAGGTACATTAAGTCTAGTGGCAAGAATTTTCTTCAGCCCCTTCCTCCCAATAGTGACAGGAAACGTTTATATGTATAATTGAGAGACAAGGGTAATGTGAAAAAATATATAGATTTATATATAAACACAGTTAAGTCACATACATAATTTCTTTGCAATGAAATTCCCAGCTAGGTATATACTATAGTGTTATAAAAATTTGCATCATTTATTCTTCTGATTTCAAATTAATATCTTTCTTTCCAAAACTAATGAAATGCAGGAATGTGTATATGCTAGAGAAAATATTTTTCTATTTGTTTTCATCTTTTTACATAGCAAGATGTATATTGTTGGTAATTTAGTTTATATTTCCCTGATGTATTTCTCTGTGTACAGTACTATATAAGTAAGTTTACATGAATATACTTATTCTTCCAAAATTTACTCACAATATGTATACATACTATGTATACATATGTTATATGTGTATGCTTATGTGTATATGCATATGTAAATATATGTACCCATACATACATGCATATATAATTGTTTTTGTATTTGTTTAATCTTTATATGTTTGTGATTCATAGTTGTTATTTAAATTTTTTAATAGACTTTAAATGATGCTCTTTTACTAATCAGATATATTTATATAATATAATATTAAACATTTGGCTATAAAATATGTTCCAAACACTTTCCCAATAATTCGCATTCCTTTATATGTGACATTTCTGTTTGGGAGACATGGACTTTTTCTAACTTTCCTTCAATTTCTCTAATTAAGTTTGTGACAGAGTTAAACGCTTTTCTTGGGTCACGTATATCGTTTTGGTTGTCCTAGTGTCAATGCCACGCTGATAGGGTACTCAAACAGCCCTCTCCCCCATGTCTTGATCTTGAAGGGGATGTAGATGAAATCTACTCCCTTGAGCCTGGAGGCCTGGATATGAGGCTACAGAGATTGAACTGTCCTGAGGAATTTGTGTAGGGCTCAGGTTGAAACAGAGGAAATTAACCTCTATGGAGGGAAGGAAATGATCATTTATGGAATTATTTTAGGCCAGAGGCACTTTACATGGTGTCTCCTATAAGCAAACAAGTATTCAAGTATTTTACCCAATATTCACCAATGTAGAATTTGGTCTAAAGCTCTTTTCCATTTTGCCCTGAAGCCATCAAGGCTTTGAATCTAGAATTCCTAGTGGACTAGTATTTGATGCAACCCTATGTATTACTCATTTTTTTCTGTCATAGCTGTGTTATTTTTAAATTTTAAAAATCCATGAAAATTAAAGCAATTTCTGTACTATCAAAAGAAAAAAAATTAAAAGTTTGAAAAGCTTGGAGACAACATTTCAAACAGTATTACAGATTTTGTGCTCATGTGCAAGAACAAACAGGATTTCTGTTAATCAGCAGAGAAAGGAACAAAAGATGACCACAAATAATTCAATTCATCTAAAAATAAAAATGCTTCTTCAGTAAAGATCTGGAAAGATGCCAAATCATTAACTGAAGAAGCAAAAGTCGAAAGATCTCATAATAAATGAAAAAAATCAATTTGCATAAAATTGCTTATGAAATTGAATTATTTATTTATTTGTTTGTTTGTTTGTTTATTTATTTATTTTTGCACCTTGCAGCATGCGGGATCTTAGTTCCCCAAGCAGGGATCGAACCTGTGTCCCCTGCATTGGCAGCGCAGAGTCTTAACCACTGGACCGCCAGGGAAGTCCCTGTAATGGCAAAATTTAAAAAGAATATGTACAGAACTGCATAACTACACAAATGTTTTAAGTTAGGTATTCACATCACCTAAAGAGAAACACATCTGGAAAATGTGCACCAATCCTTTTACATTGGATATCTTGGGTATCTATGAGTCATGGTAAGGGGATCACGTAGATGGAAGGTGCAGAATGATTTTTATTTTCTAAGTATACATTTTTAACGTTTAAGATTCTGTGATTAGGCTAATCTGTCAAGAGGAACACTTGAAAGGATCTAATAATCGACTAACAAAAAAAGTTCACGTATATTTACCATGTTATCAAAGAGTTCACATGATACTGTTTCATAAAAAGTCAGAATTTTCAACTTTTGACTTGACAGTGTATCTGTGTATTCATATGCATTTCTGTCTTACATTTCCCTCACCTCAGATGTTCACACTCTCATGTGCAGATTTTTCTTCACCTCTCTCAGGCATTGGACTTCAGGGCATAGAGATCTAGGAAGGGAAGGAGGGCAAGTGGTGGAAAATTCCAGAAGGTATTGGAAAATTCCACAAAGTTCTGGCTCATAAACTGGAGCCCAGGCTCCTCCCTCCTTCCCTCTTTACAAATCCCTCTGATTTGAGACTTTCAGAGCTACAGTTGTGGTTCTAGCCACTAGGGGATATCTGCCTAAAGTGACTACATTTTTTTTAAAAAAGGAGAGGCTACGGGTTTTTGTTTGTTTGTTTGTTCTTTGTTCTCACTGTCATTACAGTGACCCACCAAACTCTGTTTGATATTTCCTTTATATTTTCATGTGTCTTTTGTTGTTGTTTTGGTATTATCTCTCTGGAATGGGTTAGAATTAATTCTAGCCATTTGATTATTTTTAGACTATTCAGTTACTTTGTGTAAACTTCAGAACTGCACCAAGAATTTAGTAAAGTTATGCATGGAGAAGTCATCTTCCATTCCGTGGAGCTCAATTTCAGTCTCTGTTTCCCCAGGTAGCATCTGAATGACCCTAGACAAGCTCCAGCACCTCAGTAAGCCTCAGCAACCTTGGAAAGTTGGTGATTCTGATATCAGAGTCCCCTTGTGAGGAATTCATGAAAGAACAGAGGCAATGTAGCAAGTACAGAGTCTGGCCTACAGCTGGCACACAGAGTTATCTGGGTTTGCAGAACGAAGGAACACAATGTAGTGTAGCTGATCCAGAGTCTGGCATACAGAGCTCCCTGTGTTTGTAACCAGAAGTATCAAGGTCCCCTAAGCCTCCTGATTCCAGATGGCCTCCTCTGCAAGGGTGGTACAGTTGGAGAGAGTGCCCTGGGTGTTAGGCTGGTAGCAAACTCAGGGGGCAGTAATTACAGGACGTTAAGTCTCCTCTGGCCCCCAGGGCTCTCCTCCTCTGTGCCCTTGGGGAAGGGACTTCCTGTTAGGACTCCATCTTGTTTGTGTGGCTCTGACAAAGTGGTTTGGGGCTTGCACTCTCCTTCTTCGGAAGCCCTTCCTGATATTCTCCAAACCTCCAGCTCCAGACCCACAGATTCTCTTCACGAGCAGCCTGTGAGGAGGGTGGTGACAGATCACTGCCTTCAGGCCACCCCATGGGTGAGTTGATCAGCATGAGACCTTTTCCTCAGATCTCCATAGGGCAGGAGGGGTTCTGGGTTTCCTCCCTAACCCCAACGCACAGGACCCCAACCAGATGACCCCCCTTTAGAGAAGGGGTGGAGAAGGCCCAGGCTGACTAGTTTCCACTCTCTTGAGGAAATGGGCCAGGTGGGCTCTGACACTCCCATCCTGATTCCACATGGAAAACCTCCCCTCCTATGGAAATGGCCATAGCTGAGGTGAATTTTTTCCCCTGGTTAGGGAAAAGGCCTGATTCATGTGACCTAGGGCTTGGAGAGTGGAAATGGTCCCCTAGGCGGGGGATGGGGTTAGTATAAGCTAATATTCTTTGGATTAATAATAGAGGTGGGAGAGGGGAAGAAAACCCACTATTACCCTTGAATCTTACTTTAACTAGGCAGGGTAAATTGTATTAGCCCAGAAAAGGTTCTTGAGGCTGGCTTTATTGCCCAACATATGATCTATTCTGGAATGTTTGAGGAGTAATTGTTATGTGAATTGTTCTATGTCAATTACATACATTTGTTAATTTATTTACGTCACATTTTAAAATCTCCTCCCTGTAGCTGAGTTTTTCTCTGCCACTTTATTGGTCACTCAGTGAGCTGTGTTAAAATTTCCCACTGTGACTGTGGATTTCTCCATTTGCTGTTTATTTCTGTCGGTATTTGCTTTGCATATTTTGGCTTTGTCTTAAGACATGCATACAAACTCAGAATTTTGTATTAATATCTTGTTATTGCAATGCACCTGTTATCATAAGGAAATCTCCCTCTTTCTCTTGTAATGTTTTTTTCTTTAAAGTGTACCTTTTCTTTTACTAATGTGGTTATACCAGCTTTCTTTAGGTTAATGTGGAGAAGGTATACATTTTGCCATTTTTTAATTTTCAGACTTTCCTGATGATTAAATTTTGCATGTGTCTCTTTTAAGGAGCATTTGATGGAAGGTTTCTTGTCCAGTCTGATAATATCTGTCTTTCTATTTGGAATATTTAGCCTGAAACTTTTTAGGTAAAAACAGATGTAATTTGGTTTATGTATATCATGTTACTGTATATTTATTTTTGCCTCTTCTAAGTTCCTTTTCCTTTCCTTTCCTTTGAAAGGGTTAATATTTTATAACTGTTAAATTGTCACCTCATGTGGCTATCTAGTTAAACATTCTTTTGCCATTCTGGTGGTGCTTACCCTTAAGATTACAATGTACATTTTTGCCTTGTCACTGTCTCATATTAGTTAATTATCTCTTTAGAACTCCTCAGACAATTATGGGACCTTGAGACACTTTGATTCCATATATTCCCTCCAAATTTATTGTCATGCATTTTCATTCTCTATATATTTAAATCCCCAGAAGAAATTACTATCATTGTGTTATATAATCAACACCCATTTAAATTTGCCTACATATTCACAAATGTCCTTAGTCTTTCTTTCCTGTATCTATGCGCCTCCACGTGGGAGGATATTTCTTCTGCCCAAGAAAGAGCTTATAATATTTCTTTTAGTTTGAGTCTTCTGGTCACAAATTTTCCAAGTTTTTGTTACAGGATGATGAAATGAATGCCTTTTCTTTAAGAATGTTTTTCTTTAAAACATACTTTTTCTCCAGTTACAATAATACTGTTACACTGAGTTGATATCTTGTTACTTTTGGAAACTTCTCAACCAAGATCTCTTCAAATACCACTTCTCCACTGTTCCCTCCCATTCTTTCCAGGACTCACATTAACCATGTGTTAGGTATGTTCACTGCATCACCTTTAATTATCTCCCCCTCACTTTTGGTATTCTCCATGTTATGTCTCTCCAGGCTCCATTCTGGATCTTTTCATCAGATTTATCTTTCATATCTCTAATTCTTCCATCAGGCAGGGAGATCACCTTTGACACTTGAACCAACACACCAGGCTAGATTTCAGGGTAGGTTTTATTGTCCCCCTAGAGCAGAGCAGAGAAGAGAAAGTTAGAGATGAAAAGCCACTTGTCCCAGGTCACATAACCTGATCCAAGCAGAGCAGGGACTAACATCACAGACTAAACCCTGGGTCCAGACCCTTTCCTCTGTGCTTGTTTTCTTCTTGGCTGTGAATGCTGCCTACCTCTCATTTCCTGAGAAGCAGAAACACAGTGAAGTCTCTCAGCCTTTTTTTTTTCTTCCTAACTATGATCATTTCCTATTTAGATTTTAAAGTTGGTGGTATTTCTTCATTAGCCGTGATATTTACCCAGGAATTTTTCTGGTACTGAGAACATTGATGTAATATTCTCAATTTCAGGGTACAATAAGCAAGTAACCTCCTTACAAAGAAGAGCCGGATGCTGGCGTATTTACCAAAGGAGGTATAACAATTGGTCTGAACAAGTCAGGTCTGGTATTCATCCTTCATCCCAGCAGCAGCAAGATAGAGAATCACTAAGAAGTGATGCTCACGTGGACATCCAAGCAAGATAGTAAGTGACGAGGCAGCATGGCTGACCAGTGTCAACCAGTGAAAAACAAAACCTTGTAGTTAAATATGTCATTCTTCTCTCTAACCTGGAAGAGTGAGGAATGATGGGATCAGGTTAACGGTTGAGCAGTCTTTATTGTAGCTCTGCTATCATTGGCGAAAATGTAGAGAAGACTTCCCAAGACTATACGGACCACTTTCTTCTCTCCACTTCCCCACAGTGCTCCCTATGCCATTCCATCCTGTCATCGGAGAGGCAATTTTCAGGAACAAGACGAAACCCATGTTAGCAAGGAGACAGAGCAAAAGCCTCCAGAGAGAAGAATGGAGAGAAGCAGGCAGGATGAGACCTTGGGGAGCTGGTTCAAGATCAGAGTGAGTGTGCTGGCTAAATGGACCTAACATGTAGAAGAAGTTGACAGAGAGAGTCATGTTGGGCGCGTGTAGAGATGCTGGGAACTTTCCTCTCGTGGCAGTGGAGTTGGTAATCTGTCTTGTTATTCCTAGGAGTTAACTTCCTAGATCACGTGAGGGCAGGTTCAGAGAAGCAATATAAAGGGAGCAGACTGACTGCAGGGAGCATGGGAGAGGCTGTCTAAAAGCAAAGGAGGAAACTACTGCCAAGGAGATGGAGCAACTCCACACCAGAAGACACAGTTTGGCTCAAGCTGAGTGCGGGAGGAGGTTGAGTCTCTGGGGTCCTCGTCAGAGGGGCGGGCCAAGTCTGCCTTAGGTAGGATCTCTTAGAACTTTATAAAAGTAAGCACATGTGAAAGATATGAAGTCGATTATTTCAGGAAAAGTATTTAAATGGAAAGAAAGGGTATTTAGGAAGTCCATGTCTGGTGTAAAAGTTAGCGAGAACAGATATTGTCCTATCTTAAGAAATTACCTAAAGCCTGAAAAAGGTCCTAAAGCAAGACACAGCTGGGTCTTATCTTAACCTTGGATTCCATTGTATCACTTTTCTTTCCCCAATTATTTCTTTGGCTCCTAGATTCCCTTCGGTATTAAATATGATGAGAAGTGGCTGCTGAATTTGATTCAGAAGCAATGCAGTGTCCCCTTCACCCCAGTCGAAGTAAGAGAGGACATTGAGGCCGATGAGAGGAAACGGGGTAGATGGCAGGCCCAGATGAGAAATGGCTCTGGTCTCATACTGTGCTTCTCTTGTCACTCTCCCTACAGTTTCACTATGAGAAAATGCAGGCCCAGTTCTTCGTTGAGAATGCCAACATTGCCTTCGCACTGAAGAATGTCAACGGCAAGATTTACAATGAGGCTAATGAAAGGGTATGTATCAAGGGCATGAGCAGGGCTAGCTGGGGGCAAGAGGGCAGGACAGGGGCATGGTCTTGCTTGATCCCAGGGCTCAGATTTCCTGGAGCTTACCCAGCCCCTCTTGTGTTCTCAACAGATATCTATCTTTGTTGATCCCTGTGATGCACCCCACTCTGTGCTGAAGGAGCTGAGGTCAGAAAAGGTGGAGCAGATAAAGGTAATGCAGACTCAACACAACCTGTGCACTCACAGCCAGACCCACCTATTGCCCCCGATCACCACCTCAGACTCAGAGCCCCTGAACCCCATCCCTAACTCTGCAGCTGCCCGTGAAGGAACAATATGATGCCTCCCAGCAATCTCTTGACATCCAGAGAGTCCGCTCTGACCCTGGTATGGCTACAGCAGTAATTGTAGAGCAGGTGAGGGCAGAGGGGTCTAGCTGGAAAGGATACTCAGGAATGGTAACTCGGGGAGGGGTTGGTGCTGGAGCTGTACCAGCCAGGAGCCTCTCAGTCCCCGTTTCCCTCCTCCTGTCTTCCTGGAGACTTGATGACCCGTGATACTGGAATGGCACGAAACCCTAGAACTGGCGTGGCCGCCTCCCTGCAGATCCATCCAGGGAATATGCCCAAGGTGAGGACCTTAGACCCAATGTTGGGGCAGGTGGTGATGGTGGGAGAGATTAGGTAGAAGAGGCAGATTTGTCTCAGGTGTCCCCTGCTGGGGTCCTCACTCTAACTCTTTCCTCATCATAGCTTTTGGCCTTGGACCTGAGCAATAAGAAACCCTACCAGCTGCACAGCCTGTCCAACACTATGCCGAATGCTTCCAACACCAAGAACTTGAACCTCTCCAACACTGAGGTGAGGTGTGGTACCCAGATCCGTCTTTGAAGGGAAAGTGGGAAGGCGCATGTGGTGGTGACAGAGGAAGGGAAATGGATTTGTAGGAAAAGGAAGCGACTAGGGGTGCACGGCCATCCTGGCTCTGTTTCTCTGGCCCATGTGGTTCCTCCTCATAATCACAGGTGGAGTCTGCAGGGGAGATGGACAAGGGTGAGCGGCTGGAGCCAGAAGGGATGTGTGCAGACAGAAACCCCCTGTGCACCACCTTCCCTGATATGTCAACCAACATAAGGTCAGATGCATCCTCTGTTACCCGGTGGCAGCCTGAGCTACTCCCGAAAGTGCCCGTTTGCAAGGGGCAGCTGACGTGGACCTCAGGGAGGACTACAGGCCCTATGCTCTCCTCTCTGCATCACAAAGCTGCCAAAGTTTCAACCAGCACCCAGTGGGCCCCCAGCCCAACATGTGCATATTTTACATTCTTACGTGCTGTGTCTGAGCCATTCTGGGGCAGGTGAAGAGCTGCAAATGGGGCGCCATTTCCCCTTTCTCCTCTCTTCTTCCCTTACCCCCACCACGGGAAAGCTTCTTTCCCTTCCCTTTGTTTTCTCTCTCTCCCTTGTGTCTAGGCCCATATGTCTCTCTCATCTATCCCCTCGTACCTTCACTCCCTTTCTGTCTTCATCCCCCTCCATCTCCCTCCCTGAGCCCCACCTCACTCACCTCCCTGCCCCAGCACCCTGGGCCATCCAAGGGGGAAGTCCAGGTCTTGGTCCAGGTCTTGGCAGAGTGCTGGACCGCCAGTGAGGTAGCAGAGCCTTGGGCACACACCCCATTCCCTCTTCTCTCCACAGCCTTCAGTGGGGCCCTGGAGGAAGGAAGGGAGGGGAAGGAAGCCCTGCAGCATGGCTTTGAAATGCTGGTCCCTGTGGCACTGGAGAAGAGAGTCCAGGCAGTCTGCGGGGGAGCTACCCAGGGGAAGGAGAGGAAGGGAGGGAGGGAGGCGGGGAGGGAGGGAGGGCCTGCCCTCCCTCTGTGTCAGTCGATGGGGGACGTGTTCAGGGCCCTGGAAGCCTGGGACGCTGTGGTGTGGGTGTACTTGCTCCCATGAGGAAGAGGGTCACCGCCACAGTTTCACTGACTTTTCTGTTTTGTCTTGATTTTGGCAGCTCCATCCTGGAATTGTTCCCCAAGTTACTAACCTTGGTAAGTGTATTCCTTGTTGACTGACTCCTCTAACTGGCACTGACAGCACCCACATACTACTCTGCACCCCATTAGGTCTTGCCCCAGTTACAGTTTTGAAACTGACCCTTCAAAGTCCTGGGCGGAGGGGGATGGTACAGTCCCTGTGGGAGCCTGACAAACGCTCTGGATCTTCTTCAAGCACATTCTTCATAGGCTTTGGGGAATCCACGGTGATGATCCAAACTGTAGTCCTGCCCATGGAATTTCCAGGGCCCTTTCACACCTGACCTCTGACCCTCACCCTCCTGGGCCCATCCTTTTCCCTGATCATCTAGCACCACCTCCTGGTCTGCACTGCTGACATTCTCTTCTCTTCCCCAGGATGACCAGGAGACATCCCCACTGGCTAAGTGTGGTTTTGAAGCCTGCAAGCGCTTACCAACCTGCAAGGTGAGGATGGAGGATCAAGCCGGGTTTTAAGTGGTGCCTGAGAAGGGGGTGTCAGCCATGGTCCTGAGGACTGTTTTGATTCCAGGGAAGCTACTTTGGATCTGATGAGCTGAAGAACCTAGTCCTGCAATTCCTGCAGCAGTAAGTATCTCTGGGAAGCTGAGCAAGGGGGGCAGGTCTAGGACAGGTGAGGCCACCTGAGCACAGGTCTGCTCAGGGGAGTTTTCAAGTCTCATTTGAGGTCCAGACCACAGAGATAGACTGTCTTCATTGCTCCTCCTTAGGTACTACTTGATCTATGACTATGGAGACAGACAGGGTCTCGCGGGTGCTTATCACGAGGAGGCCTGCTTCTCCCTGACGATTCCCTTCCACCCCAAGGACCCAGCCCCGTGAGTATCACAGTACAGCCTCTGCTCCCGGGCCGTGTGGCCCCCCAGCAGACACAGGCCAGCTCCTGCAAACACCCACCACCCACTGTTGCTCTTTGTCTCCTAGAAGCAGCTTGTGCGAGTATTTCAAGGACAGCAGGAATATGAAGAAGCTCAAGGACCCCTGTGAGTGTGTGATGGGAAGACTGGGTGGGAAAGGGCGGTGAAGGGGTCAATCATAGGGCCCAGGGCGTGGCAGCCCCTGACCTTCGCTCGCTTCCCCTCCCCTCACAGACCTGCAGGTCCAGCTGCTGAAGCACACAAAACGTGTCATTGTGCACACCCTCTGTGTGTTGCCCAAGACTCAGCATGCCTTTAGCTCCTTCGTGGTGGACACGTGGTACCAGACGGTGAGCGCCTGATTCCTCCCTCGCGTGGGCCCAGGAAGCTGCAGGTGGGTGGGAGGTGGAGGTGGTGACTGGGCGCCTGGGCTCTTCCCTTTCAGGAAACGATGCTCTGCTTCTCCGTCAGTGGGGTGTTCAAGGAAGGTGAGTGTGTGTAGACCCCCAGCGCAGATGCCCCACTGCTGCCTCCCCCTGGCCAGGTTCACACCCAGAACCACTCAGCTTCCCTGACCCCTTCCCTTCCCTTCACTTTCTTTCCCCTTCTCTTCCCTTCCCTCCCCTTGTATTCCCTTCTGTTCCCTCCCCTCCCCTCCCCCCGCCTCCCCTTCCCCACTGTGTTCTCCTGCCCTCAGGCTTCCCACAGACAACCCAGGTCTGAGCTGTGTCCATGCCTGTCTGCCCTGCACACCCTGGGCGTTGGGGACACAGGCTGTGGATTTTGGTGGCTCTCATCCCAGATCCTTACTCTGAGAACTTGGGCCATTACTGAACCTCTCGGTTTCCTCATTTGCAAAACAGGGTGGTAGTATCCACCTCTTGGGCGGCTGTGAAAAATGCATCCCGTGAATTTGTGTAGGGGTTGTCAGGGACCCTGTCACTGGGCGCAGACTGCTCCTATAGTTGCCCTCCCCATTCCCGACACCTTGGCCCCTGTGCACAACTGCCCTCTCAGTATGAGTGTCCAGTCACACCCTGACTGGGGACCGCTGTGTGAGCGTGTACAGCACATGCAGCTGTAAGGGGTACTGTTGTTTGTTTGCTGTTGAAGTGGAAGGAAGTTCTCAGGGCTGTGTGCATGCCTTCACCCGGACCTTCATCGCTACCCCTGCCCACTACGCCAGGTGAGAGCCCTATAGTGGGTGGGAATGCCCATCCCCGCCTGGGCTCAGGGGCGTGGGAATGTGGTGGCAAAGATCTTAGGTTTACTCAGTATTGTGGAAAGTCAGCAGGGAGATCCCAGGAGCAGTGTAGCCTAGTGGTTAGGAAGAGCGTGGGCTCTGGAATCGACCTATGGGTTCTTTCCTTGACCCAGCGCTCACTCGCTGTGTGACCTTGGTCAAGTCACATGACCTCTGTGTGACTCAGTGTCTTCTTCCGAGAATGGGCATCAGAGTATCCAGCCCTTGGGCTGTGGTAAAGGGTAAATGCGAAATTGCCCCTGGGTTGGGGATGAACCTATAAATCAAGTGAAGGTGGTAGACAGTCTCTCCAAAGGTGGGCTCTGTAGGGAGGGGCACAGGTACCAGTCAAGGAACCTGGAAGACAGACACAGGAGGGACGTGGAAGGAATCTGGTTGCTGAGTGCCAGTGGGAGCAGAGTCAGTATTGGGGGTGTGGGTGTCCATCCACCAGTTGTCTGAGGGCCCATTTTTCCTTCAGTCTGTGCATCGTGAATGACGAGCTGTTTGTGAGGGATGCCGACCCCAGCGAGACCCAGAGTGTGTTCTCCATCCCACTGCCTACACCCACCTCCAGCTCCATGCACCCCTCTCCCAGCAGCAGCAGGACATCATGCAGGCATCCTCCACCCCATCTGAGGTGAACCTCTAGTGGTCTCAGAAGTGAGTGCCTGGGTTGCATGGGGATAGGAGGGAGCTGGGAGGAGTAGAGGAGTGATTAATGGGAATTTTCAGGTAATTATTTTAAATCTATTTTTCCTTCCAAACGTTTACTTGTGAGAAATACCCTAATTTCATACTAATACATTTCCATGTATTATAAAATACAGGTATCCTATCTTATATACTGTTTTGAAACTTCTTTTATTATTAGTGCCAGCATAGTTTCTTCTCAGTATATGTGACGCTACATTACTCTTTCTAAGATCAATATATTAAACAATTGAATTCCAGGAAGCCATAAGCTATTATTGATAGGCATTTAGCTTTTCGCCTCTTTTTCAGCATTACATGCAGTGGCATCTGCTCATTCTGGTACATACATGTTGGTAAACTTGAAGGCTTGCTGTTGCAGCATAGATGTAGCAGTGAAGTTGTGTGGTCAAGTGTCTCCAGTTTGGTCCTAAGGGAGGTCATCTATCCTGCCCCACTAGAGGTGCTTTCAGTACAATGACTAGACTATACCAGAACTAAAAATTTCTTTACTCATCAAAAAGTGAATTCTGAGAATTCAGAGATAAGAAGAAATTGACCTCTAGGCTTTCAGGAAGGTGAAGGTGGACAGAAGTCAGGTGCCCTGGGGTTGACACTCATGGCTGCTGGCTCTGCTGACATCCCAATTCTTTCTCTTTACTTTCTTCAGTCCAAGGGCAAAATTCCACATGTGACCCTCATCCACTGACCTGGGATCTTGAGAACAAAACTCTGCAAATGAGCCTTTAGATGTCATTTTCATCCTCATCATATTTGTCACCTCTCTTCTCTTAACTGAAGCCATATCCATGACTAAGCTTGCAGTCCAGCTAATCAGGAAGCCAAAGTTTACCGTGTAGGCCTGTCCATTGTTTTTTATTTTTCCAACGCATGATCCTTGTTTATCTTTATATTAAAGAGTAACATTGCACATTGTATATTGTGTGTCTTGGATTGCTCTTCCCCTGACCCAACCATGAGTTAGTGGGGCCAGGACCAAAAGGTCCCATCTCCCACATCATCCCTGGCAGTCTCTAGCATTTATATCCGACCTACACAGTGCTTGAAAATTATAGAGTAAGGACTCCATTCCTGGACAACCCTAAAATCCAAGCTTTGCCTCCCGATAACCTTCTCTCCCCACCACTTCAGTACCACAAGTTGCAACCGTTCTGATGTTCACTTCTATAAACAAATATAACGTATTTAGCAAGTAAAGTACCATATTTACTCCATTAATTATGGATTTCTTAATTATTTAACAGGTCTAAAACTGTGTTAACATATTTATTAGGTTCTTAGGTTCTGTACCTAAGAGTATTTTCCCCACAACTCCAGTGTTGTTTTTTTAACTATTTTATTTTGAAATAATTATTGATTTACCAAAAGTTGCAAAAAAATGTGTACAGAGGTCATGTATACCCATCACTCACCTTCTCCTAATGATAACACCTTGTATTACTTTAGTACAGTATTGAAACTAAGAAATGGACATTGGTACAATCCACTGAACCTACCACAATTTCGCCATTTTACATGCACTCATTTGTGTGTTAGAACACTTGTGCATAATACTTATATATATAATTCCATGCACTTTTACCAGCAGTGTAGGTGTTCTATCACCACAAACAAGATCAAAAACTGTTTCATCACCACACGTTTCCCTCATGTTAGCCTTTATAGCCACACCCACCTTCTTCCTGATCCCACATCCCTAAACTCTGTCAAACACTATTATAATTTCCTAAATGTCATAGAAATGGAATCATATAGTACACTACCTTTAGGAATGGATTTCTTTCACTCAACATAATTCTCCTGAGATCCATCCAAGTTGTTAAGTGTGTCTATCGTCTGTTCCTTTATATTGCTGAATAGGATTCCACGGTGTGAATGTACCACAGTTTGCTTACCCATTCCCCCGATGAAAGACATCTGGGCTATTTCCACTTTTTAACTATTGTGAGTAACACTGTGATGAACTTCATGTAAAGGTTTTTGTGTAAACATAAATTTTCATTTCTCTGGGTAAATTGCCCAGAGTGCAACTGCTGTATCATTTGGTAATCCCATGTTTCGTTTTGAAAAACCTGCCAAATTGTTTTCCAGACGGCCTGTAACATTTTACATTCCCTTTGGCAATGTGTGAGTGACTCAGTTTATCCAGTGTTGCCTGCATTTGGTTTTGTCACTGTTTTTTTCAGCCATTCTGATAGGTGGGTTTAACATTTCATTGTGCCTTTAATTTGCATTTGCATGATGGCTAAAGATGTTGAATAGCTTTTCCTAAGCCTGTTTGCCCTCTGTTCATGTCTTTCATCCATTTTATAACTGGATTAAGAGGCAAGAAGTTACCTCTAGAGAGCTGCCCTGGCTCTGGCTAACAGGCAGAGTAAGAGAATGTGAGGCCCCTCGAGACTCACTTTTCTTGACAGGGAGGGCAGAAGTGGGGCTGAAGCTATTAAATGTTCCTCAAATTAGGACTGAACTTGGACATAGAACAGGAGTAAGAGGTGGGGGCATCTCTGGGTCCATCTGTGGAGATCTGGATAGGGCAGAAGAAGAAGGGGCATATGGGGTAGAGGAAAAACAGTGGAAGGAGGGAGATACAGGGTGATGCCTTCTAAATTACGCTAGATTCACCACTCTCAGCCTGCTCAATGGAGTGCAAAAAACTATTCTCCTAGACGTGTGGTTTTCAACTCTGGATATCCATTAGGATCCCCTCGAATGCTCAGATTCAACCAACTGAATCAGAGCCTCTAGGGATAAGCCCAGTTATCAGTATCTTTAAGGTTCACCTCAGTTGTTTCTAATGAGCTGTCAAACTTGAAAACCTTATCTGATGGTGTATTAGTTTGCTATGGCTGCCATAACAAGACACCACAGGCTGAGTAGCTTAAACAACAGAAATTTATTTCTCACAGTTTTAAAGGTTGGAAGTCCAAGATCCAGGTGTCCACAGGTTTGTTTTCTTCTGAGGCCTCTCTCCTTGGCTTGCAAATGGCCTCCTTCTTACTCCTTCTTCACATGGTTTTCCCTCTGTGCACACACCCTGGTATCTCTTTATGTGTCCTAAACTCCTCTTATAAGGAAACCAATCATATTGGATTAGTGTCTACCCTAATGGCCTCATTTTAATTTAATTACCTCTTTAAAGGTCCTATCTTCAAACACAGTCACATTCTGAGGTATTGGGGGTAAAGCTTCCACATATGAATTTGGGTAGGACACAGTTCAGTCCACAACAGATGGTATGAGAAATACCTGGGTCTGAGAAATTCATCTCCCTTTTAGCTACCTTCCTGGAACTACTATACAACACTTCTGCCATCACCTCAATAGGTAGAAGTTGGTCATGTGACCATTCTTGGCTGCAAAGGAGGCTATAAATGTGGTCTTTTACTGGAAATATCACTGTCCCAAATAAATTTAGGATTCTTTTATTAAGAAAGAAGGAGAATAGGTACAGAACATATGCTACACTTTCACACCCAAGGCAGCTAGAAGCACCACCTCAATTATCATGTCCTTTCTACCCAGTTTTCCAACCACAGTTTTCATGGGTTCAAACAAAACTGCTGCTTCAGAGACACCTGAGCTCACTCTCCCATCCTCCCAAATCCCATGTCCCAGACTATGCCTGAGTCCTCACAACTTAGCATGCTAAATCTACATCATTCACTCACTCAGTCATTCATTCAACAAATATTTATTGGTTACCAGTGATATGTGAGGCACTGTGATAGGCACTGGAGATAAATCAGAGAACCTGACAGACAGGGTCATGGTTCTCATGGAGCTCACATTCTACAGGGGTTGATACACTCAAGATTTGAGAGCCATTAAGAAAATAATATGGGAAAATGTGACAGAGAATGACTAGGGTGGGGAAGGCAAGGAAGGATTTTCTGAAGACGTAACTTAGATTTAATATTCAAATAACAAGAAGTACACAGTCAGCAGTGGGAAGATATAGGAGCTGAGCCCTCGAGGCAGAGGGAAAAGCAAGAGGAAAGGCCCTAATATATGGGCAAGCTTGGCAGTTTTAGGGAACAGCTTGTATGCCAGTGTGTATTGGGAGGAAATGTTAGAAAATGAGGTGAGAATGGTAGGAGGGGCCCAATAATAATGGTCCTGTGGGCCATGGGAAGGACTCTGGGTTTTGTTCTTATTATGATGGAGCCATTGGGTGCTTTCTGAAAGGAAGGGAATTATTATTATAATCTACCTCATTAAAGCTCATTCTAAATGTTCCTTGGAGGACAGACGGAAATAGAGCAACTGTAAGATCAAGAGACAAGATTAGGAGGCTACTACACACATGACAGTGAGAGGTTACAGTCTCGTAGACCACAGTCGTAGCAATGGAAGGGGTGAGATGGGGTTTGAAATGAGATGTATCTTGGAAGTACTGAACTTGTTGATGAAGTCCACGTTTGTGGTAAGGATAGAGAGGAATTAAGTGTGTCTCTTGGAATGTGGATTTTTGCAGCTGGGTTAGGGCGGTTTTCTTCGATGGGGAAATGAATGGAGGACCAGCTTCGGTGCAATGCCAGGAAACTGACCGTTCTGTTTTGACCATGTCGTTTGTGGAGCCTATGAATAATCTGGGTGGGGAGCATGTGGTTGGATGTATAAGTCAGGAGATCCTGAGAATATTCTTGGCTGTGGCAAAAAAAAAAAACCAAAAGAAACAAAAAAAAACAAGCATGCAAGCAAGCAAACGAAAAACCCAACTGTACAGTTCAATCTGAAAATACAGGTTGATTCCACATATGAGCATGACACAGCTCTAGATTCTGGAAGGGATACAAAGACATATTAAATCCAACTTCACTGAGCTATAATTTCTGTTCAACATAATGCATCCATCTTTTTTTATTATTTTATTTTTTGGCTGTGCTGCGTGGCTTGCAGGATCTCAGTTCCCCATCCGGGGATCGAACCTGGGCCCCTTGCAGTGAGAGCACCGAGTCCTAACCACTGGACTTAGCTGTAAGCCTAAGGCTCTGACCTGCCAGGGGCTACGAACTGTCAGACAAGAAAGATATATGTGTGGAATATAACTATCATTCATCCACTTATTCATTCATTCATGCACCTAGTGCATGTCAAGCTTAGTGCTAAGAAGGGAAGATAGGACCATGAACAAATTCAGACAATGTCTCTGTCTTCCTGAAGATTAGGAGTCGAAATAGTGGCTCTGGTTGCTAAATAGTAAGGGAGGTATTTGGTGAGATAATTGGGGCCCCAAAAGGTCTAACCCCAGTGCACAGACGCAACTCTTCCCCTTCTGCATGTCTCATTGACAATGCTGTGGCATGACCTAGAACATAGAGCTGTTAGAATAGAATAAGCCTGAATATTCTGTGCATAAATGGCTGAGGAAACAGCTTTCCAAACCTTCCACCCAGCAATCAGCCCTGATTATGTGCAGAAGTAGATCTCAATTTCATTTAATTCTCACAGTTGGAGTTGTATGACTAATTATTTTGTCTCTGTATCTAATTAAGAAGCTGAGGTTAAGAAGGGTCAAGTATCTTGGAATCTTCCAATCCAAGAACATGATATATCTCTCCATCTATTTGTATCATCTTTAATTTCTTCCATCAGTGTCTTATAATTTTCTGCATACAGGTCTTTTGTCTCCTTAGGTAGGTTTATTCCTAGATATTTTATTCTTTTTGTTGCAATGGTAAATGGAAGTGTTTTCTTGATTTCACTTTCAGATTTTTCATCATTACTGTATAGGAATGCCAGAGATTTCTGTGCATTAATTTTGTATCCTGCCACTTTACCAAATTCATTGATTAGCTCTAGTAGTTTTCTGGTAGCATCTTTAGGATTCTCTATGTATAGTATCATGTCATCTGCAAACAGTGACAGCTTTACTTCTTCTTTTCCGATTTGGATTCCTCTTATTTCCTTTTCTTCTCTGATTGCTGTGGCTAAAACTTCCAAAACTATGTTGAATAATAGTGGTGAGAGTGGCCAACCTTGTCTTGTTCCTGATCTTAGTGCAAATGCTTTCACGTTTTCACCATTGAGGATGATGTTGGCTGTGGGTTTGTCATATATGGCCTTTATTATGTTGAGGAAAGTTCCCTCTATGCTTATTTTCTGCAGGGTTTTTATCAGAAATGGGTGTTGAATTTTGTCAAAAGCTTTCTCTGCATCTACTGAGGTGATCATATGGTTTTTCTCCTTCAATTTGTTAATATGGTTTATCATATTGATTGATTTGCATATGTTGAAGAATCCTTGCATTCCTGGAATAAAGCCACTTGATCATAGTGTATGATCCTTTTAATGTGTTGTTGGATTCTTTTTGCTAGTATTTTATTGAGGATTTTTCATCTATGTTCATCAGTGATATTGGCCTGTAGTTTTCTTTCTTTGTGACATCCTTTTCTGGTTTTGGTATCAAGGTTATGGTGGCCTCGTAGAATGAATTTGGGAGTGTTCTTCCCTCTGCTATATTTTGGAAGAGATTGAGAAGGATAGGTGTTAGCTCTTCTTTAAATGTTTGATAGAATTGGCCTGTGAAGCCATCTGGTCCTGGCTTTTGTTTGTTGGAAGATTTTTTTTTTGGAAGATTTTTAATCACAGTTTCAATTTCAATGCTTGTGATTGGTCTGTTCATATTTTCTATTTCTTCCTGATTCAGTCTTGGAAGGTTGTGCATTTCTAAGAATTTGTCCATTTCTTCCAGGTTGTCCATTTTATTGGTATAGAGTTGCTTGCAGTAATCTCTCATGATCTCTTTTATTTCTGCAGTGTCCGTTGTTACTTCTCCTTTTTCATTTCTAATTCTATTGATCTGAGTCTATTCCCTTTTTTTCTTGATGAGTCTGCCTAATGGCTTACCTATTTTGTTTATCTTCTCAAAGAACCAGCTTTTAGTTTTATTGATCTTTGCTATTGTTTCCTTCATTTCTTTTTCATTTATTTCTGATCTGATTTTTATGATTTCTTTCCTTCTGCTAACTTTGGGGGTTTTTTGTTCTTCTTTCTCTAATTGCTTTAGGTGCAAGGTTAGGTTGTTTATTCGAGATGTTTCCTGTTTCTTAAGGTGGGCTTGTATTGCCATAAACTTCCCTCTTAGAACTGCTTTTGCTGCATCCCATAGGTTTTGGGTCGTCGTGTCTCCATTGTCATTTGTTTCTAGGTATTTTTTTGATTTCCTCTTTGATTTCTTCAGAGATCACTTCGTTATTAAGTAGTGTATTGTTTAGCCTCCATGTGTTTGTATTTTTTACAGATCTTTTCCTGTAATTGATATCTAGTCTCATGGCGTTGTGGTCGGAAAAGATACTTGATACAATTTCAATTTTCTTAAATTTACCAAGGCTTGCTTTGTGACCCAAGATATGATCTATCCTGGAGAATGTTCCATGAGCACTTGAGAAAAATGTGTATTCTGTTGTTTTTGGATGGAGTGTCCTATAAATATCAATTAAGTCCATCTTGTTTAATGTATCATTTAAAGCATGTGTTTCCTTATTTATTTTCATTTTGGATGATCTGTCCATTGGTGAAAGTGGGGTGTTAAAGTCACCTACTATGAATGTGTTACTGTCGATTTTCTGTTTTATGTTTGTTAGTATTTGCCTTCCAGGTCACTTATCCGTTCTTCTGCCTCAGTTATTCTGCTGTTGATCCCATCTAGAGTATTTTTCATTTCATTTATTGTGTTGTTCATCATTGTTTGTTTCATCTTTAGTTCTTCTAGGTCCTTGTTAAATGTTTCTTGAATTTTGTCTATTCTATTTCCAAGATTTTGGATCATCTTTACTATCATTTTTCTGAATTCTTTTTCAGGTAGACTGCCTATTTCCTCTTCATTTGTTAGGTCTGGTGGGTTTTTATCTTGCTCCTTCATCTGCTGTGTGTTTTTCTTTCTTCTCATTTTGCTTATCTTACTGTGTTTGGGGTCTCCTTTTTGCAGGCTGCAGGTTCCTAGTTCCCGTTGTTTTTGCTGTCTGTCCCCAGTGGCTAAAGTTGTTTCAGTGGGTTGTGTAGGCTTCCTGGTGGAGGGGACTAGTGCCTGTGTTCTGGTGGATGAGGCTGGATCTTGTCTCTCTGGTGAGCAGGTCCACATCTGGTGGTGTGTTTTGGGGTGTCTGTGGACTTATTATGATTTTAGGCAGCCTCTCTGCTAATGGGTGGGGGTTGTGTTCCTGTTTTGCTAGTTGTTTGGCATAGGGTGTCCAGCACTGTAGCTTGCTGGTCGTTGAGTGAAGTTGGGAGCTGGTGTTGAGATGGAGATCTCTGGGAGATTTTCACCATTTGATATTATGTGGAGCTGGGAGGTCTCTTGTTGACCAGTGTCCTGAAGTTGGCTGGCTCTCCCACCTCAGAGGCACAGCACTGACTCCTGGCTGCAGCACCAATAGTCTTTCATCCACATGGCTCAGAATAAAAGGGAGAAAAAGTAGAGAGAAAGAATTTGTTGAAGTAGGAAGAAAGAAGGTAAGAAAGGAGGGAAGGAAGGAAGGAAGGAAGGAAAAAAGAAAGAAAGAAAGAAGAAAAGGAAAGAAAGAAAGAAATGGAGGGAGGGAGGGAGTGATGGTGGGAGGAAGCAAGGAAGGAAGGAAGGAGGGAAGGAAGGAAAAAAGTAAGAAAGAAAGAAGATAAAGTAAAATAAAATAAAATAAAGTTATTAAATTAAAAAATAATTATTAAGAAAAAAAATTTTAAAAATGGACAGATATAACCTTAGGACAAATGGTGGAAGCAAAGCTATACAGACAAAATCTCACACATAAGCATACACACACACACACTCACAAAAAGAGGAAAAGGGAAAAAAATCATAAATCTTGCTCTCAAAGTCCACCTCCTCAATTTGGGATGATTCGTTGTCTAAAGGAGGGAAGGAAGGAAGGAACGAAGGAAGCAAGGAAGGAAGGAAAGAAAGAAAGAAAGAAAGAAAGAAAGAAAGAAAGAAAGAAAGAAAGAAAGAAGATAAAGTAAAATAAAATAAAGTTATTAAAATTAATTATTAAGAAAAAAATTTTTTTAAAAAAATGGACGGGTAGAACCCTAGGACAAATGGTGGAAGCAAAGCTATACAGACAAAATCTCACACAGAAGCATACACATACACACTCACAAAAAGAGGAAAAGGGGAAAAAATCATAAATCTTGCTCTCAGAGACCACCTCCTCAATTTGGGATGATTCGTTGTCTACTCATGTATTCCACAGATGCAGGGTACATCAAGTTGATTGTGGAGCTTTAATCTGCTGCTTCTGAGGCTGCTGGGAGAGATTTCCCTTTCTCTTCTTTGTTCTCATAGCTCCCAGGGGCTCAGCTTTGGATTTGGCCCCGCCTCTGCGTGTAGGTCGCCGGAGGGCGTCTGTTGTTTGCTCAGACAAGACGGGGATAAAGGAGCCGCTGATTCCGGGGCTCTGGCTTACTCAGGCCGGGGGAAGGGAGGGGCGCGGAGTGCGGGGCAAGCCTGCGGCGGCAGAGGCCGGCGTGACGTTGCACCTGCCTGAGGCCCGCCGTGCGTTCTTCTGGGGAAGTTGTCCCTGGATCCCGGGAACCTGGCAGTGGCGGGTTGCACAGGCTCCCCGGAAGGGAGGTGTGGATAGTGACCTGTGCTCGCACACAGGCCCCTTGATGGCGGCAGTGGCAGCCTTAGCGTCTCCCGCCCGTCTCTGGGGTCCGCGCTTTTAGCCGCAGCTCGCGCCCGTCTCTGGAGTTCCTTTAAGCAGCGCTCTCAATCCCCTCTCCTCGCGTACCAGGAAACAAAGAGGGAAGAAAAAGTCTCTTGCCTCTTCGGCAGCTCCAGACCTTTTCCCGGACTCCCTCCTGGCTAGCCGTGGTGCACTAACCCCTTCAGGCTGTGTTCACGCCGCCCACCCCAGTCCTCTCCCTGCGCTCTGACCAAAGCCCGAGCCTCAGCTCGCAGCCTCGCCCGCCCCGGCGGGTGAGCAGACAAGCCTCTCGAGCTGGTGAGTGCTGGTCAGCACCGGTCCTCTGTGCGGGAATCTCCCCGCTTTGCCCTCCACACCCCTGTTGCTGTGCTCTCCTCCGCAGCTTGGAAGCTCCCCCCTCTGCCACCTGCAGTCTCCGCCTGCAAAGGGGCTTCCTAGTGTGTGGAAACCTTTCCTCCTTCACTGCTCCCTCCCACTGGTGCAGGTGCTGTCCCTATTCTTTTGTCTGTTTTTTCTTTTTTTCTTTTGCCCTATCCAGGTACATGGGGAGTTTCTTGCCTTTTGGGAGGTCTGAGGTCTTCTGCCAGCATTCAGTAAGTGTTCTGTAGGAGTTGTTTCACGTGTAGATGTATTTCTGGTGTATCTGTGGGGAGGAAGGTGATCTCCGCATCTTACTCTTCCGCCATCTTCTCCTCGCCCCCCACCCCGTTCTTCTGTCTTTAAAGTGATCTGTCTGCCAACCTACTGAAGGTAAGGCTTATCGAAGATATAGGGAGTGAGTCCTGCACTGAGCTGAGTCCTTTGACCTTGGAGCAGAATCATTTAATACCCAGGGAGTGGATGTGACAAAATGTAATTGGTGGTGTATAACAGTTTATGACATCTGGAAATTGTTGCCTTCTGAAAGATATTTTGGGAGGAGACCTTCAAGATGGCAGAGGAGTGAGATGTGGAGATCGCCTTCCTCCCCACAAATACATCAGAAATACATCTACATGTGGAATAAATCCTACAGAACACCTAATGAATGCTGGCAGAAGACCTCAGACTTCCCAAAAGGCAAGAAACTCCCCAGGCACCTGGCCGTGTGGCTGACAGGGTCTCCAATACTTCCAGGTAGGTTTCTGGACCTGCTGTGGGCACTGTGAGGCCAGCTTAGACTCTGATCTGTCCTTACTCTGGCGTGTACTTCCCCCCAAATTCCACAGTTGCCCCCGAGGTCCACAGTCTCAATTGTGGGAACACTCATTGTCTATTCAGGTATTCCACAGATGCAGGATTTACCAAACTGATTGTGGGGATTTAATCTGCTGCTCTTGCGGCTGCACGGGGATATTTCCCTTTCTCTTCTTTGGTCTCACAGATCCTGGGGTTCAGCTTTGGTTTTGGCTCTGCCTCTGCATGTGGGCTGCCCTCAGGCGTCTGTTCCCCACTCAGGCAAGAGGGGGCGAAAGCAAGGGCTGATTAAGGCCCACCTGCTCACTAAGGCCAGAGAGAGGAAGGGATACAGCAGTCACAGTAAGAATGTGTGGGGAGTGCCTGCGGCAGCAGAGGCCAACAGGATGTTGCCACAGTGTGAGGTGCGCCATGCATTCTCCAGTGGAAGTTGGCCCCGGATTGCAGGATCCTCGGCAGTGGCAGGCTGCACAGGCTCCCAGGAAGTTGTGGGCAGTGACCCGTGCTTGCACACAGGATCCTTGTTGGCAGTGGCAGCAGTCGTGGTGTCCTCCTGTGGGGTCCGAGATAACAGCCGCGGCTCCCTCCCTCCTCTGGAGCTCACGTAGGCAGTGCCCTGCCATCTGTGGGCACATGGAGCAGGAAGTTCCTATGGTGGGCCCACCCCTCTCCTTGCATACCCCGCAACAATGGTCTCTTGCCTCTCTGGCAGGCCCAGGGGAGGTGTGGACAGTAACCTGTGCTTGCACACAGGATTCTTGGTGGCTGCAGCAGCAGCGTTAGCATTTCATACCCGTCTCTGGTGTCTGCACTGATAGCCGTGGCTCGCGCCTGTCTCTGGAGCTCATTTAGGTGGTGCTCTGAATCGCCTCTCCTTGCGCACCCCGAAACAATGGTCTCTTGCCTCTTCGGCAGATCCAGACATTTTGCTGGACTCCCTCCCGGCTAGCTGAGGTGCACCAGCCCCCTCAGGCTGTGTTCACACAGCCAACCCCAGTCCTCTTCCTGGGGTCTGACCTCCGAAGCCTGAACCTCAGCTTCCAGCCCCCGCCTGCCCCAGCGGGTGAGCAGACAAGCTTCTCGGGCTGGTGAGTGTTGGTTGGCACCGATCCTCTGTGCAGGAATCTCTCCACTTTGCCCTCTGCACCCCTGTTGCTGTGCTCTCCTCTGTGGCTCTGAAGCTTCCCCACCACCAGCCCCCATCTCTGCCAGTGAACGGGCTTCCAAGTGTGTGGAAACTTTTCCTCCTTCACCGCTCCCTCCCAGAGGTGCAGGTCCCATCCCTATTCTTTTGTCTCTGTTTTTTCTTTTTTCTTTTGCCCTACAGAGGTACTTGGGGGAGTTTCTTGCCTTTTGGGAAGTCTGAGGTCTTCTGCCAGCGTTCAGTAAGTGTTCTGTAGGAGCTGTTCTACGTGTAGATGTATTTTTGATGCATTTGTGAGGAAGAAGGTGATCTCCAAGTGTTATTCCTCCTCCGTCTTGAAGGTCCCCCCGCCACCACTGAGAGCAATTTTAAAAGTAGATACACAGATTTCTTTTCTAGAGTTGCTAATTTAATAGGTCTGGGATGTAGCATGGGAGCCTGCATTTTGAAAAGTCACCCCACGCATTCCTAAAATCAGTTAAATTAGAGAAACCCTAACTGGGATAGATATAAAAACGGTTGCTTATTGGTCTGCCTGATGAACATTTCTTTTAATCTTAGTTCATGTGTTTTTAAACAACACAAACACTAGTAGCATAGAATATGAAACAGTTTAGAGTTTTACTTTCAATTCATGTAGAAAAATACATACCATATATTTATTTGTTTTAATGAAATCACATGCTATATAGTCAGTCCTCTGTATCTGCAGGTTCTGCATCCTTGGACTCAACCAACTGCAGATAGAAAATATCCAGGGAAAAAAATTCCAGAAACTTCCAAAGAGCAAATCTTGAATTTGTCACATTCCAGCAACTATTTACATAACATTTACATCTTATTCACAGCTATTTACTTACCATTTACATTGTATTAGTTATTATAAGTTATCTTGATGACATTTAAAGTATATGGGAGGATGTGCATAAGTTATATGGAAATACTACACTATTTTATATAAGGGACTTGGGCATCTGCAGAATTTAGTATCTGCGGGGGTCCTGGAACAAACTCCCTGCAAAGACAGCTGTATATGGTTCTTCCACTTGCTTTTTTCCCCCCCTTTAAAAATATTCCTTGGATAATTATTCATGTCAGTAAACATACAAGTATTCATTCTTTTTTTTAAAAAATGAGATAGAATTTATATATAACGTTGTTTAACTTTAAGGTGTACAACATGTTGATTTGATACATTTATATTTGGCAATATGATTACCACCATAGTTTTAGTTATAACCTCTATCACATCACATAATTATCATTTCTCTTTTGTGGTGAGTACATATAAGATCTAATCTCTCAGCAATTTTGAAGGATAATACCGTACTGTTGACATAATCACTATGCTGTGCATTAGATTTCCAAAATTTATTCATTTACTGGATGCAAGCCTGTACCCTTTAACAACATCTCCCCAATTTCTCCACCCGTAGCCCCTGGTAACTATCATTCTACTCTCTGTTTCTACGAGTTTGGCTTTTTTAGAGTCCACCTATAAGTGATATCATACAGTATTTGTCTTCCTCTGTCTGGCTTATCTCACTAGGCACACATCCTTTGACAGACACTTAGGTTGTTTCCACATTTTGGTTATTGTGAATAATGCTGCAATAAACATGGGAGTGCAGATATCATTTTGACATTCTGTTTTCATTTCCTTTAGTTATATACCTAAAATGGGATTGCTGATGACATAGTAGTTATATTTTTAATTTTATGAGGAAAATCCATACTGATTTCCATAGTGGCTGAACCAAGTTACATTCCCACCAATAATGTACAAGTGATCCCTTTTCTCCACATTCTTGCCAAAACTTGCTATCTCTTATCTTTTTTTTTTAAACATCTTTATTGGAGTATAATTGCTTTACAATGTTGTATTAGTTTCTGCTGTATAACAAAGTGAATCAGCTATATGTATACATATATCCCCATATCCCCTCCCTCTTGCGTCTCCCTCCCATGGCTCCACGGCATGTGGGATCTTCCCGGACCGGGGCATGAACCCATGTCCCCTGCATCGGCAGGCGGACTCTCAACCACTGTGCCACCAGGGAAGCCCCTCACAGTAGTCTCTTGATCTTATGCATTTCTGTAGTATCAGTTGTAATGTCTCCTCTTTTGTTTCTGATTTTATTTGGGTCTTCTCTCTCTCTCTCTCTCTCTCTCTCTCTCTCTCTCTCTCTCTCTCTTTTTAGTCTAGGTAAAGGTTTGTCAATTTTGCTTCTGTTTTCAAAAATTAACTCTTAGTTTCATTGATTTTTTTCTATTGTTTTTCTCATCTCTGTGTCATTTACCTCTGCTCTGGTCTTTGTTATTTCCTTTCTTCTGCTAACTTTGGACTTACTTTGTTCTTCTTTTTTAGTTCCTTGAGATGTAAAGTTAGGTGATTTATTTGAGTTCTTTCTAGTTTCTTAATATATGCATAAACTTCCCTCTCAAACTGCTTTTGCAGCATCTCACATGATTTCGTATGCTGTGCTTCCTTTTTAATTTATTTTGAAATAGTTTTTCATTTTGCTTCTGATTTCTTCTTTGACCCATTGGTTGTTAAGGAATGTGTTGTATAATTTCCACATATCTGTGTGTCTTCCAGTTTTTCTCTTGTTCTTGATTTCTAGTTTCATAACACTGTGGTCAGAAAATATATTTGATATTATTTTCGGGTCAGCTTCTGCCTTGCCAAGTGTTAGCTTCTTCCTAAGGCTGATGGTTACCCCTGATGCAACTAGAAGGCTGCTTATGGTGACTGAGGGTACATTCTTCTCTGTTTCTGTCACTCAGGAGAAAAGGAAAAAACTTCTCTTCAAACCATGGAATATAAGGCCTTTTCAATCTGACTGGGCCATTTTAAGATTGTTGGCCACCCTCAACCAGTAACAGTTGTCAGAGAAATTCCAGATCCTGATAGGTTCAGAATAATTAGGACTTGCCCCCAGAAGCTATCAGTGAGATGAGGTGGATTGGACATCCTGATGTTTGGAGTTCTGTTAGTGAGGAAGTGGGAAATTGATGTTATGTAAGCATATACTACACTGGATGCCTTAAAAATAAGAATGGCTCAGAACACTCTGACCTCCAAGAGGCCTTGAGTGGTAGATGAAACAGCCAGAAGACACACTGAATAAACTTTGGAAGGAAAGGAGGTAGAGCATAAAAAACAGAAGTTTCCCAAACATGCCAACATGCAGGGGAAGGAAAAAGAGAGAGGGTGGGGGGAGGGGAGGGAGGAGGAGAAAGAGAGAGAAAGGAAGAGAGAGGAAATCTTGAATGTGACTTGGCAAAATCTCCCCAATTGATAGAAATCTGAGGCGTCCCTGGAGTCCTGCGATTAAAAACCAAAACAAGGGGCAGTTTCTCCAAGGTACCAGGTCCAGTAAGACCAGTTACCAAGGCTAAGTGGAAGTCATGTGGGTCTGTGCCCACAGATACCCAAGGAACAACCCAGTGGAGAGAATTCCAAGAAGATTAATTCTTCACAGAGTTTCCACTTTCATCACGTACATAACACCTCCCTTCTGTGCCCTGCTCTGTGAACCAGTTCCAAATGTGTTGCGGACATCCCTTCCTCCAGAAGTAGTTAGAAAGTCAGCCTTGAATGTCGTTTAACAACACCTCTAAAAAGCAAAAGCTTTGGTTGTCTCAGCTTTTCATCTTATTGGGGTTTGCAGGGACTTCCACTGGGCATTGCTTGCTTACTTGGCAGGCTCATGACCTCTACCCGAGCTAGACTACTCTCTCTCTCTCATTATTTCTTTCCAGAACTCCTTCTCCTGGAAAAATGTTCCAATCCTACCCACCTTTCAAGGCTCAACCCAGATCCTTCTCCCTCATGACAGCTTCCTTGGCTCTGTGAGTACCTCCCTTCTTGTACTCCTGTTAAGCTGAGAGAACCCCATAGTTTTTCAATTTTTTTTTTTTACCAGAAATTGTTATGTGCAATAGCAGACCTGTCCAGGCACCTCTTGTTCTGCTTCCGCTGTGATATCTTAGACTGTGGTTTATAATTTTTTTGTATCTTTCATAGACTTTAGAGCACTGAGTGATCAGTGAACTGTCCTGTTTCTCCTCTTGCCCTTCTCCAATCCAGTCTCTATATGGGAATTCAAGGAATATTTTAAAGAAGAATTAGAACAAGCTCCTCCTTTCAATTACATACCTTAAATGCCTCCATTACATTTAAATACTTTCAAACAAAATAAAACAAAACGAATCCTTACCATGGCCTTCAGGTCCTGCAAGACTTGGTTCCTGGCCACCTCTCCCACTCAGCCAGGCCATTCTCCCCCTCTATTGATAAGATCCAGCTACACTGGCCTCCTTTGGTTATAACTGGGCCAAGGACTTTCCTGCCCTAGAGCCCATGCATGTGCTATGACTCCTGAAAGGCTAATCACTCCCCCGCCACCTCTTCCCACCCCCACCCGACTAACTCATTTCCTCATTTCCCCTTTAGGATTCAACTTAAATAGCATGCCTACTATCATTCCCTGGTCTAGTTCCTCATATTATACCTCACAGAACCTTGTTCTCATTCTTTTTCATAATTTGGGATTACACGTTTGTTTAATGTTTCTCTTCCCCACTAGATTGTACATTTCATGCTCTGAGGGACCATGTCTGTCTTATTCACCAGGGCATATCCAACATTTAGCCCAGTGCCTGACACATGGTAAGTCCCACGAGATAGTAGATTCAGTCCTACTAAATTGCCATTTTTAAGTAAAAACCAGGCACATATCAGCAACTTCATAAAGTGCAACATAATACTTTTTGAATTAATGAAAGATGAGACAGGTGAATTATTAAGCAAAGAGAATGAGAAAGGAGCCTGAGGAATATGTTTTACTCTCAAGAATCTGGCTGAGTTGCTGACCCTGAGTCCTTCCCTCTAAAGGAAGGAACACCTCTGATCCTTGTCATGAGTGTCTCTCCCCACTGAATTCCTCAAAGTCCATGCTTCACACTCCCAGGTTTTGTGTTCCTGCTTAAGCTCTATCTCCTCCCGTGCTCTTTCATGTTTTCCTCCCTTTTCACAGCTATTTTTGGCAACTAACTCATCAAGGGCATAAGGAATTCTATATGATGTTTCTTTACTCCCTTTTGCTGATAAGTTCCCCAATATTCTTTGCCAGTTCATAATAATATTTGATTTATCCAACTGAGAGACTAAAAAGAAGAATCAGTGGCTGTATTGAATGATGAAGGAAGAAACTTCTTACCCTGGAGAATTACAGCATTGGAGTGGAGTATCTGTGAGGTATTGAAGGCAGAAAGAACCTAAGAAATTTCAGGGTTGCCTCCACTTCACAATTCCACTTTTCCTTCCCTCTCATATCCAGGAGACAGCAACTACAGCAGTGGTGTGACCCTTGACTCATCAGCAGGGCAATTGAGAGAAGGGGAGGGTCACAGAATCTACCAGAGTTCTGAATAAAGTTTGAAAATTATTGTATAGAACAAAACCAAAAATCAGGTATTGGAACAAAAATCATGTATTTCCTGGGTGTCTTGAAAAGATAGAACTTAAGTCCAAGAAGAAGATCTAATGTTGGGGTATTGATTTGGGCTACCAGTGTTTGATACACAGGAGGTACTGCATAAATACACAGTGAATGAATGAATAAATGAGTTGTTTTAGGAAACATCAGCCAATGAAAACCATTAAAGTATAACCTCCCACAGTCTTTTTTCATCTCTATGTATATTTCAAACAGAAGTAGGTTCATTTGATATATACTGTGGCAAAATCTTATGTTATAAAATAAAGCAGACTGCTTTGCTGTTGATGTTGTTGTTTTTGCCTTTCCTTATTAAAAGTATACCTTTCACTTTTTGGTTTCCAGTTCAGCATGTAAGGAGCTTGAAAGCCACCATGCCCATTCTCACACAATAAAAAGCTTACAAATTTAAAATCAACAATTCTTAGACCATCAGAGAATTGAGATCACAGGGCAAACTACTGTCCTCACAAATTGGAGAGATAAACAGGTGTATATAGAGAATTACAACTTACTGGAGCAGAAACTCAGGAGCAGACCACTGCTGGAGCCAGAACCATGATAGGAAAACAATCTATAATTAATTTCTGGGGGCTCAGTGTGGACAAGCTTAAGAGTTAAAAACTCTGGTGGACCCAGTCTATGGGTCCCTCCTCATTTTCTTGAGTTTTATCTCCAAGAGCCATACAGTTCCTCACAGTGAAGATCAGAGTAAAGTACCCTCAGGCTTCTAGCAAGGGGAGGGAAAAAGTAGCCATTTTGAAATACACCCAAAGAATTTGTTTTTCTTAAAAAGACCTGCCCTCATAAGAAACTAATTAAAGTGGGGGAAGGAAAATACCCAACTCTTGTTCTCTCCAGTTTTTCAAGTGGGGGAAGGGAAATATCCCCCTCTAGCATTCCTGACTCACCTAATTGCGCAGGCAGGACTGAGGAGCAATTTTGAAGGTCACAGCCTATGGCACAGTCATACTAGAAGACTGAAACTTAATCATAAGATAGTAGAACACTTCCCTTCCCCCCACATCTTACCATCACACCAATAAGCTTCCTGTAAAATAAGAGAGGGATACAATGGAAAAAAATTGCACATTGCATGTATAAGCACTTACTTAAAAAGAAGTCTCTAGTAAAATCCAAAGTCAACAGGAAAGACAAAAGCAAGGACACCAGAGGAAATTTTAACCTCTGATACCTACAGCTACAGCAAACAGTGAAAACAGTGTAACTTCTAGTCAGATAAACATATGCCTCACACTAAAAGCTTATGTATCTCAATTCTTTTTCCTCAGTACATTATGTTTGGCTTTTAACAAAAACTTATGTCATAACAAATATAAAAAAACATAGTTTGAAGAGAGAGAGAGAGAGCAAGTATTAGAACCAGACTCAGATATGATAGACTTTGGAATTATCAGACCAAGAACTTATGGTGAGAGCTCTAATAGGTAAAGTAGACAACATGCAAGAACAGTTTGGTAATGTAAGCATGGAGATTGAAAGAGTCAAAAGTAAATGCTAGGGCTTCCCTGGTGGTGCCGTGGTTGAGAGTCCGCCTGCTGATGCAGGGGACACGGGTTCATGCCCTGGTCCGGGAGTATCCCACATGTTGTGGAGCAGCTGGGCCCATGTGAAAGAAAAAAAAGTAAATGCTAAAAACAAAAACATTGTAAGAGAAATGAAGAATGTCTTTCATAGGCTCATGCCCATAGACTGGGCATGGGTGAGGAAACAATCAGTGAGATTAAAGATATGTCAGTAGAATCTTCCCAAACTGAAAAGTAAAAAGAAAAAAAGAAAGAAAATGATAGAATAGAATATCCAAGAACTGTGGGACAATTACAAAAGGTGTAACATATATGTAATAGGAATACCAGAATTAAAAGGAAGAAAGGAACAGAAGAAATAGTTGAGTAATAATGGATAAGAGTTTTCCAAAATTAATGACAGATATTAAACCACAGATCAAGAAAGCTCAGGAATACCAAGCAGTATAAATACCAAACAATGTACACCAATGTATATCATATTTGAACTTCAGGAAATCAAAGTCAAAGAGAAAATATTGAAAGAACACAAAGAAGGGGAAAAAAACCTATAGAGGAGCAAGGATAAGAATTACATCAGACTTCTCTTCAAAAACCATGAAAGCAAGAAGAGAGTGAAGTAAATCATTTAAAGGGTTAAAAAGAAAAAAATCACTAGTTTAGAATTCTGTATCCAATGAAATTATCCTTCAGAAGTGGAGAGATAAAGACTTTCTCAGAGAAACACAAATTCAGGAAGCTCGATCCAGTTTATATTAGATCCAGGAATTCAAGTATTGTTCAACATACAAAAATTGATCAATGTAATTCACCACAGCAACATAATGAAAGAAAAAAAACCCCACACAGTTATTTCAATTGATGCAGGAAAAGCATTTTACAAAATTCAACATCATTTCATGATAAAAAATACTCAATAAACTAGGAACAGAAGGAATCTACCTCAACATAATAAAAGACATATATGAGAAACTCATGGTAAGCATCATACTCAATGGTGAAAGAATGAAAGCTTTCTTTCTAAGGCAAGGAACAAAGCAAGTATGTCTATTTTCACCACATCTATTCAACATTGTACTAGAAGTTCTAGCCAGAGCAATGAGGCAAGAAAAATAAATAAATAAAGGCATCCAAATTGGAAAGGAAGGAGTAAAATTATCCGTTTGTAGATGATATGATCTTATATGTAGAAACACTAAAGATTCTACAGAAAACTGTTAGAACTAATAAATGAATCCAGAAAATTAGCAGAATACAAAGTCAACATGCAAAAATTAATTGTGTTTCTACACTATAACAATGAATAATCTGAAAAGGAAATTATGAGAATGATTTCATTTATGATAGTATCAAAAGAATGAGAAAATAGAAATTAAGGATGTTAAAGACTTGAACAATAAAAACAGAACATTGCTGAAAGAAAGGAAAGAAGACATAGACAAATGAAAACACACCCCATATTCATGGATTGGAAGATATAACATTGTTCAAATGTCAACACTATCCAAAACAATTTATAGATTCAATGTGATCCTTATCAAAATCCCAATGATGTTTTCCACAAGTATAGAAAAATCTATCTTTAAATTAATACAGAATCTCAAGGGACCATAAATAGCCCAAACAACCTTGAAATGAAAGAACAAATTTGGAGGACTCACACTTCCTGATTTCAAAACTTACTATAAAGCTACAGTAACCAGTGTGGTAATGGTATAAAGACAGACATATAGACAAAAGGAAAAGAACAGAGATCCCAGAAATAAACACTCATATATCTAGTCAAATGATTTTTTTTTTTTTGCAGTACACGGGCCTCTCACTGTTGTGGTCTCTCCCGTCGGGGAGCACAGGCTCCAGACGCGCAGGCTCAGCGGCCATGGCTCACGGGTCTAGCCGCTCCACGGCATGTGGTATCTTCCCGGACTGGGGCACGAACCCATGTCCCCTGCATCGGCAGGCGGACTCTCAGCCACTGCGCCACCAGGGAAGCCCTAGTCAAATGATTTTTGACAAGGGTGCCAAGACTATTCAATGGGAAAAGAAAAGTCTTTTCAACAAATGGTGCTGGGAAAACTAGATATTCACATGCAAAAGAATGAAGTTGGACTCTTACCTAACAACATATGGAAATGTTAACTAAAAATGGATCAAGGAATACTCTAGATGGGATCAATAGCAGAATAACTGAGGCAGAAGAACGGATAAGTGACCTGGAAGACAAAATAGAGGAAATAACTACTGCAGAGCAGAATAAAGAAAAAAGAATGAAAAGAACTGAGGACAGTCTCAGAGACCTCTGGGACAACATTAAACGCACCAACATTCGAATTATAGGGGTTCCAGAAGAAGAAGAGAAAAAGAAAGGGACTGAGAAAATATTTGAAGAGATTATAGTTGAAAACTTCCCTAATATGGGAAAGGAAATAGTTAATCAAGTCCAGGAAGCACAGAGAGTCCCATACAGGATTAATACAAGGAGAAATACGCCAAGGCACATATTAATCAAACTGTCAAAAATTAAATACAAAGAAAGCATATTAAAAGCAGCAAGGGAAAAACAGCAAATAACACATAAGGGAATCCCCATAAGGTTAACAGCTGATCTCTCAGCAGAAACCCTACAAGCCAGAAGGAGTGGCAGGACATACTGAAAGTGATGAAGGAGAAAAACCTGCAGCCAAGACTACTCTACCCAGCAAGGATCTCATTCAGATTTGATGGAGAAATTAAAACCTTTACAGACAAGCAAAAGCTGAGAGAGTTCAGCACCACCAAACCAGCTTTACAACAAATGCTAAAGGATCTTCTCTAGGCAATAAACACAAGAGAAGGAAAAGACCTATAATAACGAACCCAAAACAATTTAGAAAATGGGAATAGGAACATACATATCGATAATTACCTTAAATGTAAATGGACTAAATGCTCCCACCAAAAGACACAGATTAGCTGAATGGATACAAAAACAAGACCCTTATATATGCTGTCTACAAGAGACCCATTTCAGACCTAGAGACACATGCAGACTGAAAGTAAGGGGATGGAAAAAGATATTCCATGCAAATGGAAACCAAAAGAAAGCTGGAGTAGCAATTCTCATATCAGACAAAATAGACTTTAAAATAAGGACTATTAAAAGAGACAAAGAAGGACACTACATAATGATCAAGGGATCGATCCAAGAAGAAGATATAACAATTGTTAACATTTATGCACCCAACATAGGAGCACCTCAATACATAAGGCAAATACTAACAGCCATAGAAGGGGAAATCGACAGTAACACATTCATAGTAGGGGACTTAAACACCCCACTTTCACCCATGGACAGATCATCCAAAATGAAAATAAATAAGGAAACACAAGCTTTAAATGATACATTAAACAAGATGGACTTAATTGATATTTATAGGACACTCCATCCAAAAACAACAGAATACACATTTTTCTCAAGTGCTCATGGAACATTCTCCAGGATAGATCATATCTTGGGTCACAAATCAAGCCTTGGTAAATTTAAGAAAATTGAAATTGTATCAAGTATCTTTTCTGACCACAACGCCATGAGACTAGATATCAATTACAGGAAAAGATCTGTAAAAAATACAAACACATGGAGGCTAAACAATACACTACTTAATAATGAAGTGATCACTGAAGAAATCAAAGAGGAAATCAAAAAATACCTAGAAACAAATGACAATGGAGACACAACGACCCAAAACCTGTGGGATGCAGCAAAAGCAGTTCTAAGGGGGAAGTTTATAGCAATACAAGCCCACCTTAAGAAGCAGGAAACATCTAGAATAAACAACCTAACCTTGCACCTCAAGCAGTTAGAGAAAGAAGAACAAAAAAACCCCAAAGCTAGCAGAAGGAAAGAAATCATAAAAATCAGATCAGAAATAAATGAAAAAGAAATGAAGGAAACAATAGCAAAGATCAATAAAACTAAAAGCTGGTTCTTTGAGAAGATAAACAAAATAGATAAACCACTAGCCAGACTCATCAAGAAAAAAAGGGAGAAGACTCAAATCAATAGAATTAGAAATGAAAAAGGAGAGGTAACAACTGACACTGCAGAAATAAAAGAGATCATGAGAGATTACTACAAGCAACTCTATGCCAATAAAATGGACAATCTGGAAGAAATGGACAAATTCTTAGAAATGCACAACCTGCCAAGACTGAATCAGGAAGAAATAGAAAATATGAACAGACCAATCACAAGCACTGAAATTGAAACTGTGATTAAAAATCTTCCAACAAAGAAAAGCCCAGGACCAGATGGCTTCACAGGCGAATTCTATCAAACATTTAGAGAAGAGCTAACACCTATCCTTCTCAAACTCTTCCAAAATATAGCAGAGGGAGGAACACTCCCAAACTCCTTCTACGAGGCCACCATCACCTTGATACCAAAACCAGACAAGGATGTCACAAAGAAAGAAAACTACAGACCAATATCACTGATGAACATAGATGCAAAAATCCTCAACAAAATACTAGCAAACAGAATCCAACAGCACATTAAAAGGATCATACACCATGATCAAGTGGGGTTTATTCCAGGAATGCAAGGATTCTTCAATACACGCAAATCTATCAATGTGATAAACCATATTAACAAATTGAAGGAGAAAAACCATATGATCATCTCAATAGATGCAGAGAAAGCTTTTGACAAAATTCAACACCATTTATGATAAAAACCCTGCAGAAAGTAGGCATAGAGGGAACTTTCCTCAACATAATAAAGGCCATATACGACAAGCCCACAGCAAACATCATCCTCAATGGTGAAAAACTGAAAGCATTTCCACTAAGATCAGGAACAAGACAAGGGTGCCCATTCTCACCACTCTTATTCAACATAGTTTTGGAAGTTTTAGCCACAGCAATCAGAGAAGAGAAGGAAATAAAAGGAATCCAAATCAGAAAAGAAGAAGTAAAGCTGTCACTGTTTGCAGATGACATGATCCTATACATAGAGAATCCTAAAGATGCTACCAGAAAACTACTAGAGCTAATCAATGAATTTGGTAAAGTGGCAGGATACAAAATTAATGCACAGAAATCTCTGGCATTCCTATATACTAATGATGAAAAATCTGAAAGTGAAATCAAGAAAACACTCCCATTTACCATTGCAACAAAAAGAATAAAATATCTAGGAATAAACCTACCTAAGGAGACAAAAGACCTGTATGCAGAAAATTATAAGACACTGATGAAAGAAATTAAAGATGATACAAATAGATGGAGAGATATACCATGTTCTTGGATTGGAAGAATCAACATTCTGAAAATGACTCTACTACCCAAAGCAATCTATAGATTCAATGCAATCCCTATCAAACTACCACTGGCATTTTTCACAAAACTAGAACAAAAAATTTCGCAATTTGTATGGAAACACAAAAGACCCCGAATAGCCAAAGCAATCTTGAGAACAAAAAAAGGAACTGGAGGAATCAGGCTCCCTGACTTCAGACTATACTACAAAGCTACAGTTATCAAGACAGTATGGTACTGGCACAACAACAGAAAGATAGATCAATGGAACAGGATAGAAAGCCCAGAGATAAACCCATGCACATATGGACACCTTATCTTTGATAAAGGTGGCAGGAATGTACAGTGGAGAAAGGACAGCCTCTTCAATAAGTGGTGCTGGGAAAACTGGACAGGTACATGTAAAAGTATGAGATTAGATCACTCCCTAACACCATACACAAAAATAAGCTCAAAATGGATTAAAGACCTAAGTATAAGGCCAGAAACTATCAAACTCTTAGAGGAAAACATAGGCAGAACACTCTATGACATAAATCACAGCAAGATCCTTTCTGACCCACCTCCTAGAGTAATGGAAATAAAAACAAAAATAAACAAATGGGACCTAATGAAACTTCAAAGCTTTTGCACAGCAAAGGAAACCATAAACAAGACCAAAAGACAACCCTCAGAATGGGAGAAAATATTTGCAAATGAAGCAACCGACAAAGGATTAATCTCCAAAATTTACAAGCAGCTCATGCAGCTCAAAAACAAAAAAACAAACAACCCAATCCAAAAATGGGCAGAAGACCTAAATAGACATTTCTCCAAAGAAGATATACAGACTGCCAACAAACACATGAAAGAATGCTCAACATCATTAATCATTAGAGAAATGCAAATCAAAACTACAATGAGGTATCATCTCACACCAGTCAGAATGGCCATCATCAAAAAATCTAGAAACAATAAATGCTGGAGAGGGTGTGGAGAAAAGGGAACCCTCTTGCACTGCTGGTGGGAATGTGAATTGGTTCAGCCACTATGGAGAACAGTATGGAGGTTCCTTAAAAAACTACAAATAGAACTACCATATGACCCAGCAATCCCACTACTGGGCATATACCCTGAGAAAACCGAAATTCAAAAAGAGTCATGTACCAAAATGTTCATTGCAGCTCTATTTACAATAGCTCGGAGATGGAAACAACCTAAGTGCCCATCATCGGATGAATGGATAAAGAAGATGTGGCACATATATACAATGGAATATTACTCAGCCATAAAAAGAAACAAAATTGAGCTATTTGTAATGAGGTGGATAGACCTAGAGTCTGTCATACACAGTGAAGTAAGTCAGAAAGAAAAAGACAAATACCGTATGCTAACACATATATATGGAATTTAAGAAAAAAGAAAATGTCATGAAGAACCTAGGGGTAAGGCAGGAATGAAGACGCAGACCTCCTGGAGAATGGACTTGAGGTTATGGGGAGGGGGAAGGGTGAGCTGTGATGGGGCGAGAGAGAGTCATGGACATATACACACTAACAAACGTAGTAGGGTGGATGGCTAGTGGGAAGCAGCCGCATGGCACAGGGATATTGGCTCGGTGCTTTGTGACAGCCTGGAGGGGTGGGATAGGGAGGGTGGGAGGGAGGGAGACGCAAGAGGGAAGAGATATGGGAACATATGTATATGTATAACTGATTCACTTTGTTATAAAGCAGAAACTAACACACCATTGTAAAGCAATTATACCCCAATAAAGATGTTAAAAAAAAATCAATGATAGAGATTCCTGAAAGCCATCAGAGAGAAAAAGATTGTAACCTAAAGGGGAACTCCCATTATGCTATCAGAATACTTCTCTGAAGAAACCCTACAGGTCAGAAGAGAGTGGAACGATGCATTCAAAGTGTTAAAAGAAAAAAAATCAGCCAAGAATACCCTATCCAGTGAAGTTATTTTTTCAGATATAAAGGAGAAAAAAAGACTTTTCCAGACAAATGAAAGCTGAGGGATCTCATTGCTGCTAGACCTGCCTTGCAAGAAATGCTGAAAGAAGGGCTTCATGCTGAAATTAGAAGATGCTAGTCACTGACATAAAAACATATGAAAGTATACAACACATTGGTAAAGTAAATATACAATCATATTTAGAAAACTCTAATTTTGTAACATGATAGGGGATTAACCACTTAACTATAGTATAAAGGCTAAAGGAAAAGAGTATTAAAAATAACTATAGCTATTATAATTTATTCATGAATACACAATATAAAAAGAGACATCTTTCTTGTTAAATTTTGACATCAAAAATATAAAAGGAGGGAATAAAAGTGTTGAACTTTTGTATGCAATCAAAGTTAAGTTGCTATCAGCTTAAAATGGACTATTTTATCTATAAGATGTTTTATGTAAGCCTCATGGTAACCATTCACAAAAGATAAAGGAAGGAGAAACAGAGAATACCACCATGGAAAATCACCAATTCAAAAAGGTAGACAGAAACAGAGGAATAAAGAAACAGTGGAACTACAAAATAGCCAGAAAGCAGTTAAGAAGATGGCTTTAGTAAATTCTTACAGATCAATAATTGCTCTAAATGTAAACAAATGGATTGAATTCACCAATCAAAAGGCACAGAGTGGCTAGATGGATATAAAAGCAAGACCAAACTACATGCTGCCAACAAGAGACTCACTTCAGATTTAAGGACAAACATAGGCACAAATTGAAGGGATGGGAAAAGATATTCCATGCAGTGGAAAACAAAAGAAGGCAGGAGTAGCTATACTTATATCAGACAAAATAGACTCTAAGCCAAAAATGCTAATAAGAGACAAAGAAGGTCATTCTATAATGATAAAGGGGTCAATTTACCAAGAAGATATACAATTGTAAATATATATGCACTCAACATCAGAGCCCCCAAATGTATTAAGTAAATATTAACAGACCTGAAGAAAGATATAGACAGCAATACGATAATAGTAGGGGATTTCAATACCCCACTCTCAGCATTAGATATATCATCCAGACAAGAAATCAACAAGAAAATGATAGACTTGAATCATACATTAGACCAAAAGGACGTAACAAATATTTATAGAATATTCCATCCAAAAGAAAGAAAATACATGTTCTTCTCAAGTGCAAAATGAACATTCTCCAGGATAGACTATACAATAGGACACAAAACAAGTCTTAGTAAATTTAAGATTGAGATAGAAGGAACCTTAATGACACACTTTAGTTGTTGAATCAATCAGTTCTGAAGCTTGTCCTATCTACTTCTGCTTTTCTGGCTAAGTGAAATCATAAACTTCCTTAATATTTTATCGAGTTTCAGTCAATTATTCTTTACATACAGCTAAAATTCCCCCATCCAGTAGAATGGATATAACAATATTTCTTACAGAATTTTCCATTTTATTCTGTTCAGACCTACTCCATTATTTATAATGGCTGTATAGCTTTCCAAAGTATTATTGCACCTTAATGTATTTATTTTTACCCTTATTTATAAGTATTAAAGCTGTATTCCATTTTGTGGGAATTTTGGTATTTCAAAAATGCTGAAATAAAATCCTGTTATTGCATATAGTAACATACTTGCACACTTGGATGTTTTAGCAGCTCGGACATAGAACATTTGTATGACTTTTCATCTGGGATGTAGTCATAGGCATAGAATTTTGGGGTTAAAGGCTGTAGAATTATTGTAAGGTTTTTTGTTTGTTCATTTTGGTTTTTTTGCGGTACGCAGGCCTCTCACTGTTGTGGTCTCTCCCTGTGTGGGGCACAGGCTCCGGACACGCAGGCTCAGCGGCCATGGCTCACAGGCCCAGCCACTCCATGGCATGTGGTATCTTCCCGGACCGGGGCACAAACCCGTGTCCCCTGCATCAGCAGGCGGACTCTCAATCACTGCGCCACCAGGGAAGCCCTATTATAAGGTTTTTGAAACATATTTTCAAGCTAACTTTCAGAAAAGTTGTCAGTTCTCATTCTCACTGGCACTGCATGAATGTGGCCATTTTTCTGAACCTTCACCTCTGGGATAAATCACTAATAATGGCATGGACTCAGAAGTCAGACTGTTCAAATTCCAGCTCCAAAACTTAATAGTGATGTGGCTTTGGGTATGTTGTTCATTATCCTTAACTACAAAATGGACCTAACAATGGTATCTGCAAGCAACTTGCGTGGTTAGGGAAATAAAATAAGTCATGTAAAGTGCTTAGATTATAAGTGGTCAATAAATGTTGGTTGTTATCGTTATTAAGATTATTTACCAACCTGTGACTTGAAAATGTTTTCTTGTTCTCATTTGCATTTCCTTGAATACTGATGAAACATCATTTATTCCACATGTCTGTTACTCAATTGTAAAATGGTTTACCTTTATCTTTCTTGTCCATTTTGATATCTGTGTTGCCGTTTCCTTGAAAATTTGAACCCAATTCAATATACAGTTATAATATTAACTCTTTGTTTTTCCTATATGTTATTTTTCCAGTATTTTCTTTGCATTTTAAATTATATTTATATCATGAAAAAGCATATTTTTATTTTTGTAACATCTTTATTGGAGTATAATTTCTTTACAATGGTGTGTTAGTTTCTGTTTTATAACAAAGTGAATCAGTTATACATATACATATATCCCCATATCTCCTCCCTCCTGCATCTCCCTCCCACCCTCCCGATCCCAACCCTCTAGGTAGTCACAAAGCACCAAGTTGATCTCCCTGTGCTATGTGGCTGCTTCCCACTAGCTATGTATTTAATATTTGGTAGTATATATTAATCCATGCCACTCTCTCACTTCGTCCCAGCTTACCCTTCCCCCTCCCCATGTCCTCAACTCCACTCTCTACATCTGAGTCTTTATTCCTGTCCTGCCCCTAGGTTCTTCAGAACCTTTTTTTTCTCTTAGATTCCATATATATGTGTTAGCATAAGGTAATTGTTTTTCTCTTTCTGACTTACTTCACTCTGTAGGACAGACTCTAGGTCCATCCACCTCACTACAAATAACTCAATTTCGTTTCTTTTTTGGCTGAGTAATATTCCATTGTATATATATGCCACATCTTCTTTACCCATTCATCTGTCGATGGACACTTAGGTTGCTTCCATGTCCTGGCTATTGTAAACAGCGTTGAAATGAACATTGTGGTCCATGACTCTTCTGAATTATGGTTTTGTCAGGGTATATGCCCAGTAGTGGGATTGCTGGGTTGTATGGTAGTTCTATTTTTAGTTTTTTAAGGAACCTCTATACTGTTCTCCATAGTGACTGTATCAATTTATATTCCACCAACAGTGCAAGAGGGTTCCCTTCTCTCCACATCCTCTCCAGAATTTATTGTTTGTAGATATTTTTGATGATGGCCATTCTAACTGGTGTGAGGTGATACCTCATTGTAGTTTTGATTTCCATTTCTCTAATGATTAGTGATGTTGAGCAACCTTTCAAGTGTTTGTTGGAAATCTGTATATCTTCTTTGGAGAAATGCCTATTTAGATCCTCTACCCATTTTTGGATTGGGTTGTTTCTTTTTTTGATATTGAGCTGCAAGAGCTGCTTGTATATTTTGGAGATTAACCCTTTTTCAGTTGCTTCATTTGCAAATATTATCTCCCAGTCTGAGGGTTGTCTTTTCGTCTTCTTTATGGTTTTCTTCGCTATGCAAAAGCTTTTACATTTCATTAGGTTCCATTTTTTTATTTTTGTTTTTATTTCCATTTCTCTAGGAGGTGTGTCAAAAAGGATCTTGCTGTGATTTATGTCATAGTGTGTCCTGCCTAAGTTTTCCTCTAAGAGTTTTATAGTGTCTGGCATAACATTAAGGTCTCTAACCCATTTTGTGTTTATTTTTGTGTATGGTATTAGGGAGTGCTCTAATTTCATTCTTTTACATGTAGCTGTCCAATTTTCCCAGCACCACTTATTGAAGAGACTGTCTTTTCTCCATTGTATATTATTGCCTCCTTTATCAAAAACAAGGTGACCATATGTGTGTGGGTTTATCTCTGGGCTTTCTATCCTGTTCCATTGATTTATATTTCTGTTTTTGTGCCAGTACCATACTGTCTTGATTACTGTAGCTTTGCAGTATACTCTGAAGTCCAGGAGCCTCATTCCTCCAGCTCTGTCTTTCCTTTGCAAGATTGTTTTGGCTATTCGTGGTCTTTTGTATTTCCATACAAATTGTGAAATTTTTTGTTCTAGTTTTGTGAAAAATGCCAGTGGTAAATTGATATGGATTGCATTGAATCTGTACATTGCTTTGAGTAGTAGAGTCATTCTCACATTGTTGATTCTTCCAATCCAAGAACTTGGTATATCTCTCCATCTATTTGTATCATCTTTAATTTCTTTCATCAGTGTCTTACAGCTTTCTGCATGCAGGTCTTTTGTCTTCTTAGGTAGGTTTATTCCTACGTATTTTATTCTTTTTGTTGCAATGATAAATGGGAGTGTTTCCTTAATTTCTCTTTCAGAGTTTTCATCATTAGTGTATAGGAATGCAAGAGATGTCTGCACATTAACTTTGTATTCTGTTACTTTACCAAATTCATTGATTAGCTCTAGTAGTTTTCTGGTAGCATCTTTAGGATTCTCTATGTATAGTAGCATGTCATCTGCAAACAGTGACAGCTTTATTTCTTCTTTTCCAATTTGGATTCCTTTTATTTCTTTTTTTTTGTCTAAAACTTCCAAAACTATGTTGAATAATAGTGGTGAGAGTGGGCACCCTTGTCTTTTTCCTGATCTTAGAGGAAATGGTTTCAGATTTTCACCACTGAGAACAATGTTGGCTGTGGGTTTGTCATATATGGCCTTTATTATGTTGAGGTAAGTTCCCTCTATGCCTACTACCTGGTGGGTTTTTATCATAAATGGGTGTTAATTTTGTGGAAAGCTTTTTCTGCATCTATTGAGATGATCATATGGTTTTTCCCCTTCAATTTTTTAATATGGTGTATCACATTGATTGATTTGCATATATTGAAGAATCCTTGCATTTCTGGGATAAACCCTAATTGATCATGTTGTATGATCCTTTTAGTGTGCTGCTGGATTCTGTTTACTAGTATTTTCTTCAGGATATTTGCATCTATGTTCATCACTGATATTGGCCTCTAGTTTTCTTTCTTTGTGACATCTTTGTCTGGTTTTGGTATAAGGGTGATGGTGGCCTTGTGGAATGAGGTTGGGTGTGTTGCTCCCTCTGCTATATTTTGGAAGAGTTGGAGAAGCATAGGTGTTCTCTAAATGTTTGATAGAATTCGCCTGTGAAGCCATCTGGCCCTGGGCTTTTGTTTGTTGGAAGATTTTTAATCAGTTTCAATGTCAGTGCTTGTGATTGGTCTGTTTATAGTTTCTATTTCTTCCTGGTTCAGTCTCGGAAGGTTGCTTTTCTAAGAATTTGTCCATTTCTTCCAGGTTGTCCATTTTATTGACGTATAATTGCTTGTACTAATGTCTAATGATCCTTTTATTTCTGCAGTGTCAGTTATTACTTCTCGTTTTTCATTTCTAATTCTATTGATTTGAGTCTTCTCCCTCTTTTTCTTGATTAGTCTGGCTAATGGTTTACCAATTTTGCTTTTCTTCTCAAAGAACAAACTTTTAGTTTTATTGATCTTTGCTCTTGTTTCCTTCATTTCTTTTTCCTTTATTTCTAATCTGAACTTTATGATTTCTTTCCTTCTGCTAACTTTGGGGGTTTTTTTTGTTCTTCTTTCTCTAACTGCTTTAGGTGTAAGGTTAGGTGTTTATTGGAGATGTTTCTTGTTTCTTGAGGTAGGTTTGTATTGCTATAAACTTCCCACTTAGGACTGCTTTTGCTGCATCCTGTAGGTTTGGGTCGTCGTGTTTTCACTGTCATTTGTTTCTAGGTATTTTTTGATTTCCTCTCTGATTTCTTCAGTGATCACTTCGTTATTAAGTAGTGTATTGTTTAGCCTCCATGTGTTTGTAATTTTTACAGATCATTTCCTGTAATTAATATCTTGTCTCATAGCATTGTGGTCAGAAAAGATACTTGATACAATTTCAATTTTCTTAAATTTACCAAGCCTTGTTTTGTGACCCAAGATATGATCTATCCTGGAGGATGTTCCATGAGCACTTGAGAAAAATGTGTATTCTGTTGTTTTTGGTTGGAGTGTTCTATAAATATCAATTAAGTCCATCTTGTTTAATGTATCATTTAAAGCTTGTGTTTCCTTATTAATTTTCTCTTTGGATGATCTGTCTATTAGTGAAAGTGGGGTGTTAAAGTTCCCTACTATGAATGTGTTACTGTTGATTTCCCCTTTGATGGCTGTTAACACTTGCCTAATGTACTGAGGGGCCTCTATGTTGGGTTCATAAATATTTACAATTGTTATATCTTCTTCTTGGATTGATCCTGTAATCATTATGTAGTGTCCTTCTTTGTCTCTTGTAATAGTCTTTATTTTAAAGTCTATTTTGTCTGATATGAGAATTGCTGCTCCAGCTTTCTTTTGGTTTCCATTTGCATGGAATATCTTTTTCCATCCCCTCACTTTGAGTCTGTATTTGTGCCCAGGTCTGAAGTGGGTGTCTTGTAGACAGCGTATATATGGGTCTTGTTTTTTTATCCATTCAGCCAGTCTATGTCTTTTGGTTGGAGCCTTTAATCCATTTACATTTAAGGTAGTTATCGATATGTATGTCCTTATTACCATTTTCTTAATTGTTTTGGGCATGTTATTGTAGGTCTTTTCCTTTTCTTTGTTTCCTGCTTAGAGAAGTTCCCTTAGCATTTGTTGTAAAGCTGGTTTGGTGGTGCTGAATTCTCTTAGCTTTTGCTTGTCTGTAAAGGTTTTAATTTCTCTGTCGAATCTGAATGAGATCCTTGCTGGGTAGAGTAATCTTGGTTGTTGGTTCTTCTGTTTCATCACTTTAAATATGTCCTGCCACTCTATTCTGGCTTGCAGAGTTTCTGCTGAAAGATCAGCTGTTAACCTTATGGGGATTCCCTTGTATGTTATTTGCTGTTTTTCCCTTGCTACTTTTAATATTTTTTCTTTCTATTTAATTTTTGATGGTTTGATTACTATGTGTCTTGGCATGTTTCTGCTTGCATTTATCCTGTATGGGACTCTCTGTGCTTCATGGACTTGGTTGACACTTTCCTTTCCCATATTATTGAAGTTTTCAACTATAATCTCTTCAAATATTTTCTCAGTCCCTTTCTTTTTCTCTTGTTCTTCTGGGCACCCTATATTTCACATGTTGGTTTGTTTAATGTTGTCCCAGAGGTCTCTGAGACTGTCCTCAATTCTTTTCATTCGTTTTTCTTTATTCTGCTCTGTGGTAGTTATTTTCACTATTTTATCTTCTCTGTCACTTACCTGTTCTTCTGCCTCAGTTATTCTGCTATTGATTCCTTCTAGAGAATTTTTAATTTCATTTATTGTGTTGTTCATCACTGTTTGCTCTTTAGTTCTTCTGTGTCCTTGTTAAACGTTTCTTGTGTTTTCTCCATCTATTTCCAGATTTTGGATCATCTGTACTGTCATTATTCTGAATTCTTTTTCCGGTAGACTGCCTATTTGCTCTTCATTTGTTTGGTGTGGTGGGTTTTTACCTTGCTCCTTCATCTGCTGTGTGTTTCTCTGCCTTCTCGTTTTGCTTAACTTACAATGTTTGGGGTTTCCTTTTTGCAGCCTGCATATTCATAGTTCCCATTGTTTTTGGTGTCTGCCCCCAGTGGGTATAGTTGATTCAGTGAGTTGTGAATGCTTCCTGGTGGAGTGGACTGGTGCTTGTGTTCTGGTGCATGAGGCTGGATCTTGTCTTTCTGGTGACAGCACTATGTCTGGTGTTGTGTTTTACGCTGTCTGTGACCTTATTATGATTTTAGGCAGCCTCTCTGCTAATGGGTGGGGTTGTGTTTGTGTCTTGCTAGTTGTTTGGCATTGAGTGTGCAGCACTGTAGCTTGCTGGTCGTTGAAAGGAGTTGGGTCTTAGTGCTGAGATGGAGGTCTCTGAGAGAGCTTTCACTGTTTGATATTACATGGAGCTGGGAGGTCTCTGGTGGACCAATGTCCTTAACTCGGCTCTCCCACCTCAGAAGTACAGGCCTGACACCCAGCCGGAGCACAAAGACCCTGTCAGCCACACTGCTCAGAAGAAAAGGGAGAAAAAAAAGATAACAAAATAAAATATAAGTATTAAAATAAAAATGGAATAATTATTAAAAATAAAAGTAATAAAAAGAAAGAAAGAAGAAGACACCAGCCAAAAAACAAATCCACCAATGGTAACAAGCACTAAAAAGTATATTTAAAAAAAAATGGACAGACAGAACCCTAGGACAAATGGTAAAAGCAAAGCTATACAGACAAAATCACACAAAGAAGCATACACATACACACTCACAGAAAGAGAAAAAGGAAATATATATATGTATATATATATAAAAGGAAAAGAGCAACCAATTCAATAAACAAATCTAATGATAATAAACTCTAAATACTAAACTAAGATAAACATAAGAACAGAAACAAATTAGATGCAGAAAGCAAACCCCAAGTCTACAGTTGCTCCCGTAGTCCATCACCTCAATTTTGGGATGATTTGTTATCTATTCAGGTACTCCACAGATGCAGGGTACATCAGGTTGATTGTGGAGATTTAATCCGCTGCTCCTGAGGCTTCTGGGAGATATTTCCCTTTCTCTTCTTTGTTTGCACAGCTCCTGGGGTTCAGCTTTGGATTTGGCCCCACGTCTGCATGTAGGTCGCCTGAGGGCATCTGTTCTTTTCTCAGGTGGGATGGGGTTAAAGTAGCAGCTGATTAGGGGGCTCTGGCCCACTCAGGCCAGGGAGAGGGAGGGGTATGGAACGTGGGGCGAGCCTGCGGTGGCAGAGATTGGTGTGATGTTGCAACAGCCTGAGGTGCTTCGTGTGTTCTCCCTGGGAAGTTGTCCGTGGATCACGGGACCTTAGCAGTGGTGGGCTGCACAGGATCCCAGGAGGGGAGGTGTGGATAGTGACCTGTGCTTGCACACTGGCTCTTGGTGGCTGCAGTAGCAGCCTTAGCGTTTGATGCCCATCTCTGGTGTCCGCACTGATAGCCGCAGCTTGCACCCATCTCTGGAGCTCGTTTAGGCAGTGCTCTGAATCCCCTCTCCTCACGCACCCTGAAACAATGGTCTCTTGCTTCTTCGGCAGCTCCAGACTTTTTCCCGGACTCCCTCCTGGCTAGCTGAGGTGCACTAGCCCCCTTCAGGCTGTGTTCACGTGGCCAATTCCAGTCCTCTCCCTGGGATCTGACCTCCAAAGCCTGAACCTCAGCTCCCAGCCCCTGCCTGCCCTGGTGGGTGAGCAGACAAGCTTCTCAGGCTGGTGAGCCCTGGTCGGCACCGATCCGAAACTCTGCTTTGCCCTTTTCACACTGTTGCTGTGCTCTCCTCTGTGGCTTTGAAGCTTCCCCCACGCCGCCCCCATCTCTGCCAGTGAAGGGGCTTCCTAGTGTGTGGAAACCTTTCCCCCTTCACAGCTGCCTCCAAGAGGTGCAGGTCCTGGCCCTATTATTTTGTCTCTGTTTTTTCTTTTGCCCTACCCAGGTACGTGGGGAGTTTCTTGCCTTTTGAGAAGTCTGAGGTCTTCTGCCAGCCTTCAGTAGGTGTTCTGTAGGAGTTTTTCCACATGTAGATGTATTTCTGATGTATTTGTGGGGAGGAAGGTGATCTCCACGTCTTACTCCTCCACCATCTTGAAGGTCTCTAAAGGCTTAGTTTTAAAGTAATAAAAGTTATTTTTCTGCATAATTTCAGCCTTGGGTTATATGTTGAGAAATGTCTTTAGCATGCTTAAGTTAAATAATCATCTACTTTCTCCCAGTTCTGTTATTATTATATTCAATTTGTCAATCCATTTAAGTAACAACTTTGTTTCAAATAATTCTTAAGGATAGTGGAAAAGGATTATCTTAAAATGTTAAGTGAAAGAGGAGCATACAAAACAGTGTGTACAGTATTATTCAATTTTTATAAAACTAGATTTCATTTGTGAATATTTTGTGTAGAAAAAAGACTAAAAGAAAAGAAACTGAAATATTTAACAAAGTTTAGCAGGATTAAGATGATTTTTTATAATTTCTTCTTTATGCTCCTTTGTGTTTTCCAAAATGAATGTGTACCATTTGCTATCAGAAATTTAAAAAATAAGATTATTTTTTAATTAAAAGATGTGTTGTATCCTAAAATGATTTGGAATGGTATGTTTCAATATAAAGATAATGTAAGCCACATATCTAATTTTAAATTTTCTAGTAATCTCATTTTTTAAAAGAAAAAGTAACTGGTGTAATTAATTTTAAAGTATATTTTATTTAACACTGTATATTCAAAATGCTATCATTTTATCATATAAAAAGTATTGATAAGATATTTTACATTCTTTTTTTATACTATGTGTTTGAAATTCTGTGTGTGCTTTACACTTTTACCTGTCTCAAATTACATTAATCACATTTCAAGTTCTCAATAGCCACATGTGGCTCATGGTTATCATATTGGACACTGCAGATTTGGAACATAAAAATGTCTTGAGTCCCAAATTAGGCTAAATCCTACTCACCTGCTGAACCATTGCTTCAAATTACTTTTGAAATGCAGTTGATATGGATTAGGGGCTACAAACTGAAGTGCCTCTAAGGGCCAGAGAGGAACTATATAATTTGAATAAGAAAATCTGTGTACAAAAAGTTAAACTGAAGCACGTGTCTTTCTAAAGAATTGAAGCCACCACTAGCTCCTTCTAGTCAATTGGTGCACCATGGGAATGCAGGCTTAGGGTTGACAGACTTACTGAGTTTTCATGGAAACTTAAACTCTGGATTTTCTTGTGCAATTTCTCAATTATTAATTATCAATAATGATTCAAAAATTGAACAGCACCTTGTGCGACAAATTGTTTTTAGTAAATGTAATCCTTTTTATGCCAACTTTTGACTACTGGGATCAATACATACTTTCAAAAATCCACTAATTTTATTAACTTTGAAACATTAGGCTACTCATTTTTGGTGACCTAAACCTTTTTTTTTTTTTCATTTTACATGTGTTATAACGTTAACAGCTAACATTTACTGGGAGCTTAGTATATGACAGGCATCTTGCTAAATACTTTCCACATTTTACCAATGAGAGAAATGAAACTAAGGGCGGTTGACCAACTTTGTTTAAGGTCAAAAAACTTGTAAGTGATGTTGCCAATATTTGAACTAAAGTCTGCCTGACTCCAGTCTGTGCTTTTACAAACACTCCTTTAAATCGCCTAGGAGTATCCATGTCTAGGTAATCTACCAATCTCCCTCCCCCCCCCCTACACACACACACACACACACACACACACACACACACTCCTCTAGTCCTTTTTCTCTTATCCTCTGTTTCTTTCTTTTTTAGATGTTGGGGGTAGGAGTTTATTAATTTATTTTATTTATTTATTTTTGCTGTGTTGGGTCTTCATTTCTGTGTGAGGGCTTTCTCTAGTTGTGGCAAGCGGGGGACATTCTTCATCGTGGTGCACGGGCCTCTCACTATCGCAGCCTCTCTTGTTGCGGAGCACAGGCTCCAGACGTGCAGGCTCAGTAGTTGTGGCTCACGGGCCTAGTTGCTCCGCGGCATGTGGGATCCTCCCAGACCAGGGCTCCAACCCATGTCCCCTGCATTAGCAGGTAGATTCTCAACCACTGCACCACCAGGGAAGCCCCTGTTTCTTTTTCTTTTATCTTTCTCTCCTTTATGCTCATCCTACATCTCCTTTCCAAAACATATTTCCTTTTCCCATTCTTATCTTTCATTTTCATTGCATAGTATTGTCTCTATTTTATCCACCATGATAAGGGAAGCTCTCAGCCAGTGGTGTGCTAAAGCCAGCTCTTACTGGCTCAGGACAGTTAATTATACATATCTCTTCTGAACTTTGCATTAAGTGACATCATGTTGGCAGCTGAAAATCAGCTGTAGTAGGAGTATTTACACAATGGAGATAAGCTAACACTACACATAGTTTACTGGAAACCTAGTTGTTTAACATTTAGTTTATCAGCACACCACTGGCTTTAGCACTGGTTACACATCTGATTTTTTCTGTCTGGGGATCAATGTAGGTGTTAGGTAGCTTATCTGCCCATCTACTTTTCCCTTTGGTTTTGTAAGTTCTGTTATTTTCTGGAACCCAAACTCTTACATTAACTCCCTAGCTTATTACATTGATTCTTAATGTGTATGGTGAATTTTAGTTCTTTGACATTCAGAAGACAACTTTATTTTCCAGTTATGCATGAAATGAAATTCCTTTTTATTCTTTTTAAAGAGATCTATTTTTAGTACCTTGACTATGCATTAACTGATATCTTTTCTGAATACATTTCCTCACTGGGACAGCTGGATATTATGGTCAGAACCCCCTTCAGCTCATTTTGCTTTAATTTTTGTCCTGTTTTTGCATGTTTCCTTCTCTTATGGCACATTTATGCCTTCTATTTGATAGCTTTTTCCCTTAAAAATCTTCTAAAATATTCCTTGGACTTCTACCTGTTTTAACTTCAAGTCTCTTAAAGGATTTCCAAGACCTTGCTTCTTATGGGCATATTATTATTATTTTCCTTCCTGGAGCATTTCCATGTTCCTGCTTTCATTGGACAACTCCCAAATGATGCTGATTGGAATACTAGATCTTTGCAACCTTTTTAGTATCACATTCACAGATAATTTATTGTGTTATTCACAGAGATGGAAAGCCATGTTCATTATCTATCAGATTTATCCATTTAGAACTCTCAGAGGGCATCCTCATTTTCAAGATTTGAGGTCCTGGGGACCCACAAATTATATCCTCCATGTTTTTATCTTTTTTCTTTTTTGGATGCACCATGCAGCTTGTGGGTTCTTAGTTCCCTGACCAGGGATTGAACCCGGCCCTAGCAGTGAAAGTGCCGAGTCCTGACCACTGGACCGTCAGGGAATTCCCATCCTCCATGTATTTACATTAGTCCTCTGAATTTTGTGTTTCTTGGGAAAAAAAAGACTTCTTAAAAACATACCCCATGCCTTATTCAATCAAACTAGATGATAAAATAGTTTCATATACCTGCTTGCTCATCCTGTTATCTCAGTCCTATGTTTCCTCTAACCGTAAGAGCACTTTTTTTTTGTAGGTATTTACTCAACCACAGGAATGATTAGTAATATGATGATTTATACCTGCATCTTTCCAACTTTGCCAGCCTGACAGCCACTTTTTCTATCCAATTGCGTTTCTTTCTGGAGTTAAACAGATTATTTTGGCAAATTTGATTAAATATAACTGTTTTCAGGCTTCCCTGGTGGCACAGTGGTTGAGAGTCCGCCTGTCGATGCAGGGGACACGGGTTCGTGCCCCGGTCTGGGAAGATCCCACATGCCGCGGAGCGGCTGGGCCCGTGAGCCATGGCCGCTGAGCCTGCGTGTCTGGAGCCTGTGCTCCACAACGGCAGAGGCCACAGCAGTGAGAGGCCTGCGTACAGCTAAAAAAAAATACCTTTAAAAAATATATATATAACTGTTTTCCAATACTTCTGCAAAATGCAGGTGTCAGAATCTCAAATGACTGTTTTGGGTTATGAAGTTGTCTGTGTAATTCCCCTTCCTGACCCTGACTCTACCCTATATTTTCATTGCATAGAACAGACTAGTTTCTCTCTTAATATTTGCTAGATTTTCAGAATCTGTGGCTTCAGGTCTATGTTGGGTATGAGACTCTTTTTCAAACACACACTCTTGTCAAATTCCCAGTAGAAAACTTTACATTAGGTTGTTCCTGTTATTTGCAACCTGACAAGGCCAATATTGTTGGCCAATTTATTTTTTGTTAACATGTAGTTTGTGGTTAAAATTTTATTTTTTGTTGGTTTATATAGTTTGGGGTTAAAAAATATGAGACCACTGGAAATTTGAACAATGACTGGATATTAAATAATTGTTTCCCACATTTGTTTGTGATTATGGTACTGTGGTTATGTTTTAAAAGCATAATTATCCTTTAGATATACATACTGTATCAGCTAACCATTGTTGTGTAACAAATTACCCCCAAATTTAGCAACTTAAAACCACACACATTTATTGTCCTAGAGATTCTGTGAATCAGAAGTCTGGGTGTGGCTAATCTGTGTCTTCTGCCTCGGGGTCTTTTGCAAATCTGCAATCAATTTGTTGGCCAGGGCCAGGGTCTTATCTGAAGGCTTGAGTAGGGAAGCATCTGTTTCCAAACTCACTTATGTTTTTTGGCAAGATTCACTCCCTCAAGAGCTATAGAACTGAGAGTCTTAGTTCCTCACTGCCCGTTGGCTGTAAGACTCTCAGGATTTTGCCATACGGGCCTCTCCAACATGGCAGCTTGTTTCATCAAAGCCAGCAAGGGGGTAGGGGACAGGGAGAGAGCCTCCTAGCAAGAGAGAAGTCATAATCTTCTGTAATGCAATCACAGAAGTTACAACACATCATTTTTGCTGTATTCTATTGATTAGAAGTAAGACAGTGATTTTGCCTACATTCAATAGGAGAGAAAATTAAACCAAGGCATGAATACCATATCCATAAGTAATTTGAAATCTACATATCTTTCTGTCAGTGAGAATGTTTTAAGTGCCTCCATTGCATTTATAAGCTCACTGAAGAGTTCTTTGGATCTGGATCTATTATTGGCCTTTATTTTTTTTTTGCACAAGTAATCCATATTCCTTAAGAAAAATGTAGTTTAATACAAAGAAAAAAATCGCCCAATATCCCTCAAGAGATAACCACTGTTAACTTTTTAGTGTATACACTTTCAATTTTTATGTAGTAAATCTAAAGGTCTTTAAATTTTTCTCATCCTTTGCATTTTAATGCTTCTCTCCATTGAATTCAGATATTCATCTTTATGTTCTTCTAATTATTCTTGTTCCTACTGAAGAATTGAGATCATAGTAAGGATATACACACCAGTAGCCTTTTAAATGTTAATGTGCATTAGAATCACCAGGGAAGTTTGTTAAAAACTAAAGTTCTGGAACTCCATTCAGTAGATTTGGAGTGGGACATTTTCAAGAAACTCCTCAGGTGATTTTCACACAGGTGGCTGATCAGCATACTTTTAGAAACACTAGGACATTATTAAATAAATTCAGTGTTCCGTTAGAAATTGCAGGTAATCTCCTCTAGAGAACTGAAGTTACATATCCAATGTTATTTTATTCAGGGATGGAATGAGACAAGAACTCAGAGCTCCTGATGCAATTGTTATTAATCGTACTTTGTTAAGTTTTTGTCAGGCAGAAATCACACCTTGACTAGCAGAAATTGCAGGCCTGAAGGGGAAGAGGGATGCTGTATTGGGCAGATCTATCTTTGGGGACTCTGCTAAATATTTGAAGGGAAAACTTATGGGGAGGTGGTTCTTGCCTAATATGTGGGGATGGGGGCAAAAATAGGGAAACACAGCTTACACACTCCTGACCTTGTTTCACAGTCATGTAAAGCAAATATAGTTCCTAATTTATAAAGAATTCCTGGGTTTATTCATCTGGCTAAAAGATCCAAATTTAGGGACCAAGTATTTATTGTGACCCTATGGCTCTCATACAGTCATTAAAAATAGTTTGCATATCTTCTCAAACTAAATTATAAAAGAAAACACATCAAACCATCTCACAGAATCGAGTCCCTGTATTAATCTTTTGGTACATTTAATTTCAGCATTTTCTCCTCATGTATTAGATAAATATGAGATTTGAAATAAAAAAGAATACATAGATTGCTTTTTAAAACTGCTTTATTAACTTCACAGTATATAATAAGTATCTTGCCATGCAATAGGTAAAATTCTTCTGCTAACAGAATCTTACAGACTGGGTCAAAAACACATTCAACTAGAAGCTGGTAATATGAGACCCACCAGAAATGAGTGGCATCAACAGGTTTACAACAAAGGTACATCATGAACATGTAAGTTTAGGAAGCAGGTGTGCCTCCCTACTAACTTCAGGGAAAACATCAGGATTCAAGGCATAAGGCAAAACTCATCATAATGGTCATGGTGAGGGGGGTCAGTGCTAACTGCCCGCAGACTATGACTCAACTGCTTTTCCCTCAGCTTTTGCATGAGTTGTCTCATCTCTTCCCCAATCCTTTCCATATTCTCCTCTCTCATCCTTGCCTGTGGCTCTTCAAGCCTCTGAGTCATGTCCCATCTATACTGCAGGATGGGCTGCCTAACATGGAACCGCCTATCATTTCCTCCAGGTACACAATATTCACCGGATCCCGAAGGTAGGGCCAAAGGCTCTCCTTTATTAGCAACTTGCTCTTTTTCATCCTTTTTATCATTTTCCTCGTTGGCATTTTCCATGTTGATATTTTTCATCACTTGTTCCTCTTTGGATGCCATTGCTCCTAGGAGACAAAAGACAAGAAAAAGGGCTGCATTTTTCGTGGATAGACCAGCACCAAGGACAGAGGCCTGGATAGCATGTGTTATTATTATTTTTTAAATTTCATTTTCCCACCTGAAAGGCTTCATAAGCCCTCTAGGGGGCCCCCAGTCCGAGCCCTCCCCCACTCAGTTCTTTCCCTCCCTCCTCCCAAACCCACCATTTTCCTTACTGATCCCTCCCCCAGGCCTCTCCAAACAACAAAGTGGAGGACAGGGCATGGGGAAGGTGGCGGGGCGGGGGTATGACGGGGCTCTGCACCCACCCACACACACCGTCCCCTGCACCGACCTGGGCCTATCCTTGCTGTCTCCTCCTCCTCCCGATTCTCGCTGCAAGTGCGTCGCCGCAACACTTGACACTTAGATCCGCAGACCTGCAGAAGGCAGGGATGGAGGGAGCGAGTACTGTCGCCAAGCTCTCGGCGTTGAACCACCGCCCCTCACCGCCTACCCCCCGCCGTCACCCCCGACCTGCGTCCACCGCCCCCTTCCCGGGTTCACCATTGCCCTGCAGGAACTCAGGGATGATTTCCCATTGCTCTTAAGTTGCTTTGAGGCCTGGAACCCTGCTGCCCCTGCAGCCTCACGCCAGGGGGCCCCTATTTCTGTTCCCAAGAAAGCAAGGGTGTGGAGAGAGCTCACCGGGACCCGCCGCGGTGATCCCCTGCGCAGAACCCGTGCACCGGCCTCTGGGGTTGGCTGGCCGCTGCCTCCCAGGCGTCAGCGCGTGGGCCTCGGGGCCCTTACCTGCTCCGCTTCCCCCGGGCCCGATGCCAGCCCGCCGTGCGCAGGGCAGCGGGGAGCTGGTACCCAGACACGAGTGACGACTGCACCAAAGGCTGCGTCGCTCTGCAGCTCGCGGTCACGTGAGGGCTTCGCGTCACCGCGGACCTCGCCCTCAGATCCTCCTCCCCACCCACCCGGGCTGACGCAGAGTTCAACAGGACCCTCCCCTCCACCTCAGCAAGCAAGATCTCCCCCTACACGCAGCTGTGCGCTACGTCCGGTTCCTCAGCTTGGTCCTTTCCGATCCGAGGGCCCACAGGCGGCCTCACTGCCCTTATGTTTGGGGTTTGACCTTCTCTAGTTACCAGGGAGAGTCTGCATCTCCCTTCCCACCACTCCAAGGCCTTGGTAGTGACTTTGGCCCTTTCTGCTTTTTTCTCCTGTTCTCACTAGCTGTATATTATTTGCTTCCTAGTAATTTCTCTTTATTTCCTTTTTAAAAATCAGTATGGGGCTTCCCTGGTGGCGCAGTGGTTGAGAGTCCGCCTGCCGATGCAGGGGACGCGGGTTCGTGCCCCGGTCCGGGAAGATCCCACATGCCGCGGAGCAGCTGGGCCCGTGAGCCATGGCCGCTGGGCCTGTGTGTCCGGAGCCTGTGCTCCGCAACGGGAGAGACCACAACAGTGAGAGGCCCGCGTAGCGCAAAAAAAAAAAAAAAAAAAAATCAGTATGCCTCTAAAAAACCTGAAAATTAGGAAATTTCGTTTTTTGAAAGACATGTCTCAAGTTGGGGAAGTAAAAAAAAAAAAAGAAAACTCATTGTTTATGTTCTCTTGCACCACACAGAAAGTATTTTCTTTGGGCTCCACACAACTTCATTTTTAGAATATTCTAGCTTGTTTCAGAATTTTATGGAATTAAAAAAATGGGGGAAATCTTTCTAAACACAGTCGCGATGTTTTGAAAATTATCTGTGAAGTTAATATTCACGGAGAAGTCTGATTGTCAAATCTTGGCTATTTTATGAAATAATCTGCCTTTATATTCCTTCTGGGACAGATTTCAAGTTTTATTAATAAACATTTACATTTTATTCTACTATAATAAACATTCATTAAATATGGAAAAGCATTTGCTGGCAACTGAAGTCATCTGCTTAAATTTAACAGCTGTTATTAAAGTTGGTTTTGAAGACCTAAGCAAAGGGAAGAGCTATGAGGCTGATGCAGGTTGAGGGATGCAGAGATAATCACATCACCACTGCCCTATCAAGAGGTTGGGAAGGGGCTGGTCTTCCTGCTGCCACATTCCAGAGCCTCCCATTTCCTACATTCAGGCTCCTGATTGTTTCTTACTCCAAAAATATAGATGGACAGGTGACCAAGGTCTTGACCTGAGTAAATTCCTTTGGTTCCTTCCCTCCATTTCTTCCCCAAAATCCTACCTAGTGACTTATCTCCCACATAGATGAGGGGTTTGTTCTCATACTCAAAACCAGATGGGGCTCTTCTACACCTCTCTGGTGGGGGATTACAATAATTGTAGAAAAGTAATTCCTTCAGAGAGAGCCTCCCAGGTCTGCCTGCTCTCTCCTTTTTTTCACCTTGTCCAAGTGGAAACCTCTTTGGGACCTTTCTGCTATCTCTCACCTGGCTTGGGAAGTGCAGAGAGTTGAGATCCTCACCCTTACCTCCTCACCTCCAGTGCACTCAGGAAGAACCCAGCCTTGCTGCAGGATCACTATCTTCCAGTCCATACCCACCCTGATACTCCCTCACTTATGCCAGGGTCCAAGGAACATTCTCTGCTGACAATTCTGAGTAACCTTATATTAGGCATGCAAACAAGGAAGTCTGTGGAACATCTTAAATGTTATTCAAAATTATCTGTATGGGGGGTGATTATATATTCACATTTTTGTGGGAAGAAAGGCTATAATTTTTAGAAGATTCTCAAAAGAGGCTGTGGTTCTTTGCCCCTAAAAAAGGTTAAAAGTGTCTATATATGCTGTCTCACTAACTCTAGTCATTTATTCTCACCTTAGACCTGCTTCTTTTCCCTTTGTTTTCTGCCTTAGTATCCACCCATTGGCCAACTCAGAACCAGGCCATCATCCTTGAATCCTTCTTCATTGTCTCTCATATTCAATTAATAATCAAATCGGGCTAAGACTCTATTTATGTCTTTTAATAACAGCATCATGGAGCTATAATCCACATATCATACAATATCCATTTAAAGTGTACACTTCAATGATGTTTACTTTATTCACAGATATGTACAACCATCACCACAGTCAATTTTAGAACATTTTCATCACCTCAAAAAAAAATTCAGAAAGTACTCTTTAACTATCACTCTCCTATCCTCCCATCCTCTCCAGGTCAAAGCAACCATACAAAGCAAACGTACTTTCTATCTCTGTAGATTTCCCCATTCTGAACATTTCATATAAATGAAACCATATATAATATGTGTTCTTTTGGGGCTCACTTCTTGATTTAGCATAATGTTTTCATACTTCATAGCAATAATATAATTAATCATTTGAGGAACTGCCAAAATGTTTTCCACAGTGTTGACCCTTTTACATACCTACCAACACTGTATGAGAGTTCTGAATTTGCCACATCCTCACCATTTGTTATCATATGAAATTTTGATTCTACTCATATTAGTGGGCATGAATTGTTGACTGAAAAACAGTTCACAACATGATAACTGTCAGTTCAGTTTGATTTGGGGACTTACTGAGGACTGTAGCCTGGGAGACAGCCTCTCAGATAGCTCTGAGGAACTGCTCCAAAGAGGTCAGGGGAGAGGTCAGTGTATATATACATAGTTTTGGTGAAGGGAGTATGTGCAATCAAGCACACATCTCAGTAGAAGGTTGCTGCTAGTCATGGGAAGGTTTCTGCTACTCACGAGGACCAGATGTCTCTGTTAATGATTTTAAGTGCTTTTCTAGGTATGAGAAGATGCAAAAAATTGGGTTCATAAAATTTTCTTCTGAAAATATTTGATTATCTGATGGATTTGAAGGCCTGTTCTGCCAGTTTTCCCAGAGCACAGAGTGCCTCATTCGTGATCTCTGCCCTGATCTCCTTTCAGGGTGTGTTAAAGGTCTGTAACTTCAGTGGCTAAGTTACTTCATTCTTATAGAACCAGGTGGCAATTGCCATATTTTTGTAGTCAGGGCCCCCCCAATGCTCCCTCCCCCGCTCCATGGTCATAAAATTGACCATGTTTTGGGAGGCATTTCATGACCATTTTGTCCCACAGTACTGGGAATGTTCATTCCTAGGTCAGGCTAAGATTTCATTGATAGACCATTCAATGTGGTATTACTGGACTAGGCCCCGTTAACAGTAGCCAAAAGTCTTTGGATCATCTGACTTACTAGTCTGCTATGGTCCAAGAAATGATTCCCTCTTATTGCTTCCTCCCATATCTAGAGTTACACTATTACAATCAATTGATCTTATAGAACTATGTATTTGGTCAACCGTTTCAAGTCACCTAGTCATCATTTTATCAGAGGCACAGTCATACATTTGGTAATATAAGAAGCAACAATCTTGTAAAATGGGCAGAATACAAGTAATATAGATAGTAGCATTAGTAAGGTCATAAGCAAGAATTTAAGCCAAGAACTTCCATTAGATGCATCCCAGTATATCCCCAGGTCATCTGATTTAGTCTGTTCTGTACCAATCCTTGTCTTTAAGGGAAATGATATATTGGCATTGTTCATAAGGCACCCAGCCCAATTTCCTAGTGTTATGAGACTGATTATCCTTAGTATGGTTTAATTGTTCCCAACACAAGGGAGATCTTTAAACTTAAACGACTGTGGTCTGGTGTTAACCATATAAATCAATCCCATAACAGGGAGCTTATATTCTTTGACTGAAATTTAGCTCTTTGCTCTGATTGAGCTTAAGTGACTTTAAAAGAAAATTCATATTTATTATTATGGTCAGAGCAAGTAGATTGATTGTCCAAGTGAGGGGCTCCCATCTAGTAATATCAATAGTAGCCTGAACAAAACTGTAACTTCTTTCTTCTAGAATACATTTCCTAAGGGCCATCCAATTAGAGCCTTGGAAAGGAGAAATCCACCAAGGTAACCCAGAAGTACTGAATGTAGGTAATTGAACATAAACCCAACAATTGGATTGGTTTCTTTTTCTTTTTTTGAAACTTACATATGATTGAACCCAAGAAAGAAATACATTTGGTTCATAAGCAAAAGTGTGAGCAGTTATCAAAGTAATTGGTATACAGGCCTGGTCTGGCATCTTGGGTCAGCTGGCTACTTCAGATGTCATCTTCTTCTCACTTTGGTCTCTTAGTTTCTCCTCTGTTTGAGTGTTGTTTTAAGGTGAGTTTGAGGTCAACAGCCTTCCCTATAGACCAGTCCAGTGCAAGGACCTTTTCTAAGTGGAAAATATGAATCCAAGAGTTAATTCCCTTCAGTTTTGCTGTACATGAGCTAGTTAAGAGCACATAAAGTTCTTTCAATCTAGGTTGGAGTTAGTCCTTTAAATGATGTCTTTTCCAGTATGCATAACCTGCTGGTTGCAGGTCATGGAGCAGCTGATCTCCATCTCCATCTTGCTTCAGAAACAAGCTTAGACTATTTGCAGTAACCAAAATATGGAAGCAACCTAAATGTCTAGGCAGATGAATGGATAAAGAAGATGTGGGGTGTGTGTGTGTGTGTGTGTGTGTGTGTGTGTGTGTATACACACACACAATGGAATAGACTCAGCCATAAAAAAGAATGAAATAATGCCATTTGCAGCAACATGGATGGACTTGGATATAATCATACTAAGTGAAGTAAGTCAGACAGAGAAAGACAAATATCATATGATATCACTTATATGTGAAATCTAAAAACATGATACAAATGAACTTACTTATAAAACAGAAATCGACTCGCAGACATAGAAAACAAACTTACGGTTACCAATGGGGCAGGGGGGCAGGGATAAATTAGGAATTTGGGATTAATAGATACACACTACTATATATAAAATAGATAAACAACAAGGACCTACTGTATAGCATAGGGAACTATAGTCAATATTTTGTAATAACCTACAATGGAAAAGAATCTGAAAAATAATATATATATATATAATGTATATATTATATATATATAAAAAACTGAATCACTTTGCTGTACACCTGAAACATTGTAAATCAACTGTACTTCAATTAAAAATGTATAAATAGAAAAAAGAAACAAGCTTAGAATGTCCTTTTAATAATTCAATTAAATTTTACAATAATGTAACATAGTAATGAGGAATAATGAGTGAGTAATAAGGAAGTGAGTCTTAGACAAACAACATTAGAATTTAATATCCACAAAGGTATACTGCTGAAACAAATTTTTTCTTTCTAAATTTACCCGCATTTCCACCAAATATAGCCAAATTAAGACAAATTTGTTTGCAAATAATTCTGGTTTCAATACACTTGGCCTGACTACTTACATAAGTGTAGTTGATCATACAGGCTCTTTTAAAACTGGCTTTCCATCAGATTCTGCCTGCAATATCTATAGATTTGGGCGAATTCCTCTCTTCCTGAGATTCCCAAAATATCTTGAGATTCTTGCACCTGTCAGGAGGTGTACTGCTTTACTTACCTGATAAGGCAGCTGGGAACCTAAGAGTTTCCTATCTATGGAGGGATCAGGTAGAGAGAAAAGATAAATTTTTAAATTCTGCTTACAAAAGAATAATTTACCAAACTGCTCTAAGTCATAATTAGCTTGAGGGGAAGTGTTTCTTAATATCTGGAAAACACAGATTAAAAGCCATTAACATTTTAGACAGAAACCATAAAAATTATAACAATATTCATAATTCAGTGTTATGTAACTAATCCTTGATCTCTTGTTAACAGTTTTATAAAGCCATCAGGGTTTCCATTCCTTAATGTTTTATCCAGTTCAGCGGTATGATCTGAAAGTTATCAGAAACCTGTACTTGTCAAAAAGTCCTTTCTATGAATCTTCCTGAAGATGAAGTATTTTTGCAAAGACATCAAAGTAAACCTAAAACTGTCTATGAATGAAAAAAGACTTAAGAAGGCATGGTTAAATAACTGATTACAATGCAATTGATAAAGAAACTCAGTTACTGTTGTGACATACAACATTTTAAAATAATAACTAGATTATGACCAATAACATTTTATCAGGCCGTATTTAATTTTTAGAAATTCCATATAATTTCTAGAATATTTAAAATAACGTTTACCCATACCATACAACATCGAAAGGTTTCTTACTCAGTGCTTGACAGTGCTTCCCATGTAATTCAACATATCAAATGAACCTAATTAGTTTAATATCTCTCTTTGGGATGTTTCATGGGCCCTTTGAAGCCCTTCCAAAGTTAGTAAGAGGTCCAAGGAACTTCACTGGAATTTGAGTTGGAAGTTTGTCAAAAAATATCAAAAGGCCTTCAAACACGTGGTCAAATAGGATCATATGTCACTGTGAAACAATACTTATTCACTTAACCAAAGTGACAGTAAAATATTTCAAAGGCAAATACAGAAAGTTGTAGCAGGTTACCAATTAAAGGTAAAGAAACTTTACAATCTGTTATCAAAAGCAGATCAATAGTTAAAGAAAACTGTGCCCTGTTAACAGAGACAGAAACCAAATTCAGGTTTGAACCACTTTACCTTTAATATTAGAACTCAATTAAATTTATTCTAATCTTAGTCAGTTCTGACCACACATAGAATACCATTATAAATATTTTTTTTCTTTCCCAGGAACCTTCTACAAATTTCTATGTCCATATTAATTTGACCCTTATTTTCTTTCTTATTTAGAAATAACCAGCATTGAGACAAAATTGCTTTCTTTCCCTTAACAAAATGCAATTTCAGGGGTTTCCCTGATGGCGCAGTGGTTGAGAGTCCACCTGCCGATGCAGGGCACACGGGTTCGTGCCCCGGTCCGGGAGGATCTCACATGCCGCGGAGCAGCTGGACCTGTGAGCCATGGCTGCTGAGCCTGCGCATCCGGAGCCTGTGCTCCACAACGGGAGAGGCCACAACAGTGAGAGGCCCACGTACCGCAAAAAAAAAAAAAAAAATGCAATTTCATTCCTCATACCTTCTTTTTTTTAGATTTATTTTATTTATTTGTTTGTTTATTTATTTATTTTTGGCTATGTTGGGTCTTTATTGCTGCGTGCGAGCTTTCTCTAGTTGTGGCGAGCGGGGGCTACCCTTCATTTTGGTATGCGGGCTTCTCATTGTGATGGCTTCTCTTGTTGCAGAGCATGGTCTCTAGGCATGTGGGCTTCAGTAGTTGTGGCATGTGGGCTTCAGCAGTTGTGGCTCGCAGGCTCTAGAGTGTAGGCTCCGTAGTTGTGGCGCGTGGGCTTAGTTACTCTGCAGCATGTGAAATCTTCCCAGACCAGGGCTCGATCCTGTGTCCCCTGCATTTACAGGTGGATTCTTAACCACTGCAACACCAGGGAAGCCCCTCATACTTTCTTATACTGAAAACACACATCGTACTTTCCTTGTATACTGAAATGTTTCCCTTATTATTTCTAGTAGCTTTAATTACAGATTTAAATTAGAATTCTCAATTCTTAAAAACCTTAATTTCTAGTAAAAAGTAAGAAGTAAGCAGTTGTGAACTGTCTTTTACATTAGCATTCTGTAGATTGGCAAACTTATAAATACCAATAATAATTTCTAAAATTATGTGCTTTCTTATAGAAAATGCCCTAGCATGGCAACAAACATATTTATTAATAGTCTTAAATATCTTCAGTTTCTGTGTAAAAGGAAGCCAATATTCAGTAATTAATGTTTCAGTATATTACTTTATTTGGGAATGGCTTTTAGTTATTCAATAAAATTTCACCATTTAACTTAATTTAGCAAAACTCTAAAGTTTCAAGTTACCAAAGTATGGAGAGATTATTTTAAAGTAGATATTCTTAAAATATAATTATTCCTGGGGCAGAGGGGAAGATGGCAGAACAGTAAAACGCGATCATCTTCCTCCCCACAGATACACCAGAAATACATCTATACGTGGAGCAACTCCTACAGAACACCTACCGAATGCTGGCAGAAGACCTCAGACCTCCCAAAAGGCAAGAAACTCCCCATGTACCTGGATAGGGCAAAAGAAAAAAAGAAAAAACAGAGACAAAAGAATAGGGACAGCACCTGCACCAGTGGGAGGGAGCTGTGAAGAAGGAAAGGTTTCCACACACTAGGAAGCCCCTTCGCGGGCAGAGACTGCGGGAGGCGGAGGGGGGAGCTTCCGAGCCGTGGAGGAGAGCACAGCAACAGGGGTGCGGAGGGCAAAGCAGGGAGATTCCTGCACAGAGGATCGGTGCCGACCAGCGCTCACCAGCTTGAGAGGCTTGTCTGCTCACCCGCCGGGGCGCACGGGGCTGCGAGCTGAGGCTCAGGCTTTGGTCGGAGCGCAGGGAGAGGACTGGGGTTGGCTGCGTGAACACAGCCTGAAGGGGTTAGTGCACCACGACTAGCCGGGAGGGAGTCCGGGAAAAGGTCTGGAGCTGCCAAAGAGGCAAGAGACTTTTTCTTCCCTCTTTGTTTCCTGGTACGCGAGGAGAGGGGATTGAGAGCGCTGCTTAAAGGAACTCCAGAGACGGGCGCGAGCCGCGGCTAAAAGCGCGGACCTCAGAGACGGGCGGGAGATGCTAAGGCTGCTGCTGCCGCCACCAAGGGGCCTGTGTGCGAGCACAGGTCACTATCCACACCCCTCTTCCAGGGAGCCTGTGCAGCCCGCCACTGCCAGGTTCCCGGGATCCAGGGACAACTTCCCCGGGAGAACGCACGGTGGGCCTCAGGCAGGTGCAACATCACGCCGGCCTCTGCCACCACAGGCTCGCCCCGCACTCTGCACCACTCCCTCCCCCGCGGCCTGAGTGAGCCAGAGCCCCCGAATCAGCGGATCCTTTAACCCTGTCCTGTCTGAGCAAAAAACAGACGACTTCCAGCGACCTACACGCAGAGGCGGGGCCAAATCCAAAGCTGAGCCCCTGGGAGCTATGATAACAAAGAAGAGAAAGGGAACTCTCTCCCAGCAGCCTCAGAAGCAGCGGATTAAAGCTCCACAATCAACTTGATGTACCCTGCATCTGTGGAATATGTGAATAGACAATGAATCATCCAAAATTGAGGAGGTGGACTTCGAGAGCAAGATTTATGAATTTTTCCCCTTTTCCTCTTTTTGTGAGTGTGTATGTGTATGCTTCTGTGTGAGATTTTGTCTGTATAGCTTTGCTTCCACCATTTGTCCTAGGGTTCTATCCATCCGTTTTTTTTTGTTTTGTTTTGTTTTTAATTTTTTTAATAATTAATTTTAAAAACTTTATTATACTTTACCTTCTTTCTTTCTTTCTTTCTTTCTTTCTTTCTTTCTTTCTTCCTTCCTTCCTTCCTTCCTTTCTTTCTTTCTTTCTTTCTTTCTTTCTTTCTTTCTTTCTTTCTTTCTTTCTTTCTTTCTTTCTTTCTTTCTTTCTTTCTTTCTTTCTTTCTTTCCTTCCTTCCCTCCTTTAGACAACGAATCATCCCAAATTCAGGAGGTGGAATTTGAGAGCAAGATTTATGATTTTTTCCCCTTTACCTCTTTTTGTGAGGGTGTATGTGTATGCTTCTGTGTAAGATTTTGTCTGTATATTTTGACTTCCACCATTTGTCCTAAGGTTCTATCCATCCCTTTTTTTTTCTAAATAATTATTTTTTAATTTAATAGCTTTATTATACTTTATTTTAATTTACTGTATCTTCTTTCTTTCTTTCTTTTTCCTTCCGTCCCTCCTTCCTTCCTTCCTTCCTCCCTCCCTCCCTCCCTGCCTCCTTTCTTTCTTTCTTTCCCTTTTTTCTTCTTTCTTTCTTCCTTCCTTCCTTCCCTCCTTTCTTTCTTTCTTTCCTTCCTTCTTTCTTTCTTTCTTTCTTTCTTTCTTTCTTTCTTTCTTTCTTTCTTTCTTTCTTTCTTTCTTTCTTTCTTTCTACTTTTTCTCCCTTTTATTCTGAGCCATGTGGATGAAAGGCTCTTGGTGCTGCAGCCAGGCGTCAGTGCTGTGCCTCTGAGGTGGGAGAGCCTAATTCAGAACACTGGTCAACAACAGACCTCCCAGCTAAACATAATATCAAACGGTGAAAATCTCCCAGATATCTCCATCTCAACACCAGCACCCAACTTCACTCAACGACCAGCAAGCTACAGTGCTAGACACCCTATGCCAAACAACTAGCAAAACAGGAGCACAACCCCACCCATTAGCAGAGAGGCTGCCTAAAATCATAATAAGCCCACAGACACCCCAAAACACACCACCAGACGTGGACCTGCCCACTAGAGAGACAAGATCCAGCCTCATCCACCAGAACACAGGCACTAGTCCCCTCCACCAGGAAGCCTACACAACCCACTGAACCAACCTTAGCCAATGGGGAGAGACAGCAAAAACAATGGGAACTACAAACCTGCAGCCTGAAAAAAGGAGACCCCAAACACAGGAAGATAAGTAAAATGAGAAGACAGAAAAACACACAGCAGGTGAAGGAGCAAGATAAAAACCCACCACACCTAGCAAATGAAGAAGAAATAGGCAGTCTACCTGAAAAAGAATTCAGAAAAATGATAGTAAAGATGATACAAAATCTTGGAAATAGGACGGACAAAATGCAAGAAACCATTAACAAGGACCTAGAAGAACTACAGATGAAACAAACAATGATGAACAACACAATAAATGAAATGAAAAATACTCTAGATGGGATCAATAGCAGAATAACTGAGGCAGAAGAACGGATAAGTGACCTGGAAGATAAAATAGTGGAAATAACTACTGCAGAGCAGAGTAAAGAAAAAAGAATGAAAAATCTGAGGACAGTCTCAGAGACCTCTGGGACAACATTAAACGCCCCAACATTCGAATTCTAGGGTTTCCAGAAGAAGAAGAGAAAAAGAAAGGGACTGAGAAAATATTTGAAGAGATTATAGTTGAAAACTTCCCTAATATGGGAAAGGAAATAGTTAATCAAGTCCAGGAAGCACAGAGAGTCCCATACAGGATAAATACAAGGAGAAATACGCCAAGACACATATTAATCAAACTGTCAAAAATTAAATACAAAGAAAGCATATTAAAAGCAGCAAGGGAAAAACAACAAATAACACATAAGGGAATCCCCATAAGGCTAACAGCTTATCTTTCAGCAGAAATTCTGCAATCCAGAAGGGAGTGGCAGGACATACTGAAAGTGATGAAGGAGAAAAACCTGTAGCCAAGACTACTCTACCCAGCAAGGATCTCATTCAGATTCGATGGAGAAATTAAAACCGTTACAGACAAGCAAAAGCTGAGAGAGTTCAGCACCACAAAACCAGCTTTACAACAAATGCTAAAGGAACTTCTCTAGGCAAGAAACACAAGAGAAGGAAAAGACCTATAATAACAAACCCAAAACAATTTAGAAAATGGGAATAGGAATATACATATCGATAATTACCTTAAATGTAAATGGACTAAATGCTCCCACCAAAAGACACAGATTGGCTGAATGGATACAAAAACAAGACCCATATATATGCTGTCTACAAGACACCCACTTCAGACCTAGAGACACATACAGACTGAAAGTAAGGGAATGGAAAAAGATATTCCGTGCAAATGGAAACCAAAAGAAAACTGGAGTAGCAATTCCCATATCAGGCAAAATAGACTTTAAAATAAAGACTATTACAAGAGACAAAGAAGGACACTACATAATGATCAAGGGATCGATCCAAGAAGAAGATATAGCAATTGTAAATATTTATGCACCCAACATAGGAGCACCTCAATACATAAGGCAAATACTAACAGCCATAAAAGGGGAAATCGACAGTAACACATTCATAGTAGGGGACTTTAACACCCCACTTTCACCCATGGACAGATCATCCAAAATGAAAATAAATAAGGAAACACAAGCTTTAAATGATACATTAAACAAGATGGACTTAATTGATATTTATAGGAAACTCCATGCAAAAACAACAGAATACACATTTTTCTCAAGTGCTCATGGAACATTCTCCAGGATAGATCATATCTTGGGTCACAAAACAAGGCTTGGTAAATTTAAGAAAATTGAAATTGTATCAAGTATCTTTTCTGACCACAATGCTATGAGACAAGATATTAATTACAGGAAAAGATCTGTAAAAAATACAAACACATGGAGGCTAAACAATACACTACTTAATAACGAAGTGATCACTGAAGAAATCAAAGAGGAAATCAAAAAATACCTAGAAACAAATGACAATGGAGACACGACGACCCAAAACCTATGGGATGCAGCAAAAGCAGTCTTAAGAGGGAAGTTTATAGCAATACAAGCCCACCTTAAGAAACAGGAAACATCTTGAATAAACAACCTAAACTTGCACATAAAACATTTAGAGGAAGAAGAACAAAAAACCCCCAAAGTTAGCAGAAGGAAAGAAATCATAAAGATCAAACCAGAAATAAATGAAAAAGAAATGAAGGAAACAATAACAAAGATCAATAAAACTAAAAGCTGGTTCTTTGAGAAGATAAACAAAATAGATAAACCATTAGCCAGACTCATCAAGAAAAAAAGGGAGGAGACTCAAATCAATAGAATTAGAAATGAAAAAGGAGAAGTAACAAATGACACTGCAGAAGTAAAAAAGATCATGAGAGATTACTACAAGCAACTCTATGCCAATAAAATGGACAACCTGGAAGAAATGGACAAATTTTTAGAAATGCACAACCTGCCCAGACTGAGTCAGGAAGAAATAGAAAATATGAACAGACCAATCACAAGCACTGATTTTGAAACTGATTAAAAATCTTCCAACAAACAAAAGCCAGGACCAGATGGCTTCACAGGCGAATTCTATCAAACATTTAGAGAAAGAGCTAACACCTATGCTTCTCAAACTCTTCCAAAATACAGCAGAGGGAGGAACACTCCCAAATTCCTTCTACACAGCCACCATCGTCTTGATACCAAAACCAGAGAAGGATGTCACAAAGAAAGAAAACTACAGGCCAATATCACTGATGAACAAACATGCAAAAATCCTCAACAAAATACTAGCAAACAGAATCCAACAACACATTAAAAGGATCATACACCATGATCAAGTGGCGTGTATTCAAGGAACGCAAGGATTCTTCAGTATACGCAAATCTATCAATGTGATAAACCATATTAACAAATTGAAGGAGAAAAACCATATGATCATCTCAATAGATACAGAGAAAGCTTTTGACAAAATTCAACACCCATTTACGGTAAAAACCCTGCAGAAAGTAGGCATAGAGGGAACTTTCCTCAACATAATAAAGGTCATATATGACAAGCCCACAGCCAACATCATCCTCAATGGTGAAAAACTGAAAGCATTTGCACTAAGATCAGGAACAAGACAAGGTTGCCCACTCTCACCACTCTTATTCAACATAGTTTTGGAAGTTTTAGCCACAGCAATCAGAGAAGAAAAGGAAATAAGAGGAATCCAAATTGGAAAAGAAGAAGCAAAGCTGTCACTGTTTGCAGATGACATGATACTGTATGTAGAGAATCCTAAAGATGCTACCAGAAAACTACTAGAGCTAATCAATGAATTTGGTAAAGTAGCAGGATACAAAATTAATGCACAGAAATCTCTGGCATTCCTATACAGTAATGATGAAAAATCTGAAAGTGAAATCAAGAAAACACTCCCATTTACCACTGCAACAAAAAGAATAAAATATCTAGGAATAAACCTACCTAAGGAGACAAAAGACCTGTATGCAGAAAATTATAAGACACTGATGAAAGAAATTAAAGATGATACAAATAGATGGAGAGATATACCATGTTCTTGGATTGGAAGAATCAACATTCTGAAAATGACTCTACTACCCAAAGCAATCTATAGAATCAATGCAATCCCTATCAAACTACCACTGGCATTTTTCACAGAACTAGAACAAAAAATTTCACAATTTGTATGGAAACACAAAAGACCCCGAATAGCCAAAGTAGTCTTGAGAATGAAAAGTGGAGCTGGAGGAAGCAGGCTCCCTGACTTCAGACTATACTACAAAGCTACAGTAATCAAGACAGTATGGTACTGGCACAAAAACAGAAAGATAGATCAATGGAACAGGATAGAAAGCCCAGAGATAAACCCACGCACATATGGTCACCTTATCTTTGATAAAGGAGACAGGAATGTACAGTGCAGAAAGGACAGCCTCTTCAGTAAGTGGTGCTGGGAAAACTGGACAGGTACATGTAAAAGTAGGAGATTAGATCACTCCCTTACACCATACACAAAAATAAGTTCAAAATGGATTAAAGACCTAAATGTAAGGGCAGACACTATCAAACTCTTAGAGGAAAACATAGGCAGAACACTCTATGACATAAATCACAGCAAGATCCTTTTTGACCCACTTCCTAGAGAAATGGAAATAAAAACAAAAATAAACAAATGGGACCTAATGAAACTTCAAAGCTTTTGCACAGCAAAGGAAACCATAAACAAGACCAAAAGACAACCCTCAGAATGGGAGAAAATATTGGCAAATGAAGCAACTGACAAAGGATTAATCTCCAAAATTTACAAGCAGCTCATGCAGCTCAATAACAAAAAAAGGAACAACCCAATCCAAAAATGGGCAGAAAACCTAAATAGACATTTCTCCAAAGAAGATATACAGACTGCCAACAAACACATGACAGAATGCTCAACGTCATTAATCATTAGATAAATGGAAATCAAAACTACAATGAGATATCATCTCACACCAGTCAGAATGGCCATTATCAAAAAATCTAGAAACAATAAATGCTGGAGAGGGTGTGGAGAAAAGGGAACACTCTGGCACTGCTGGTGGGAATGTGAATTGGTTCAGCCACTATGGAGAACAGTATGGAGGTTCCTTAAAAAACTACAAATAGAACTACCATATGACCCAGCAATCCCACTACTGGGCATATACCCTGAGAAAACCGAAATTCAAAAAGAGTCATGTACCAAAATGTTCATTGCAGCTCTATTTACAATAGCTCGGAGATGGAAACAACCTAAGTGTCCATCATCGGATGAATGGATAAAGAAGATGTGGCACATATATACAATGGAATATTACTCAGCCATAAAAAGAAACGAAATTGAGCTATTTGTAATGAGGTGGATAGACCTAGAGTCTGTCATACAGAGTGAAGTAAGTCAGAAAGAGAAAGACAAATACTGTATGCTAACACATATATATGGAATTTAAGGAATAAAATGTCATGAAGATCCTAGGGGTAAGACAGGAATAAAGACACAGACCTACTGGCTAACGGACTTGAGGATATGGGGAGGGGGAAGGGTGAGCTGTGACAAAGTGAGAGAGAGGCATGGACATATATACACTACTAAACGTAAGGTAGATAGCTAGTGGGAAACAGCCACATACCACAGGGATATCAGCTTGGTGCTTTGTGACGGCCTGGAGGGGTGGGATAGGGAGGATGGGAGGGAGGGAGACCAAAGAGGGAAGAGATATGGGCACATATGTATAACTGATTCACTTTGTTATAAAGCAGAAACTAACACACCATTGTAAAGCAATTATACCCCAATAAAGATGTTAAACCCCCCCCCACAAAATAAAGACTTATAAGACTGTAAGTAAATAAATAAAGACTTTATTTATTAGTAAGTAAATAAAGACTAGCCAACCCTGAATTCTGACCCTCAGTTCATCATGGGTAGATTCGGGTAACTCTGCGTACCTCATAGGGTTATTGTGAAGATTAAATAAAATTATGTGAACAGAAAAAACAAAAAACAAAAAACATTATTATTCCTAAAACGTTTACCTAAAAGTGCTTTCATTTACATTTAATTTATTTATAAAAATTTTGTCATACCAAGTTATTTTTCTTGCTGACAAATTTACAACAGATATAATAAGATCTTATTTGATGTCTAGTAAACCGAGGTACAATTAAAGTATTATACTTAATGTTGATGACTCTAAAGGCAAATCTGTATTAATTAAACCAACTAACTTAAACTAGCTTTAATATCAAATATTAACTTAATACTGAGTTTTTCCTCGTTCACGTGAACCTGAAATTTATTTGGGTTGGTTTCTTTTATATTTCTGAGAGTTTATATAAGCACTTAATTTCCTCTAAGCCAATTAAATAGAGCTCATTTACAAATTAATTTTGATAATACCATCCATAAGTAAAGATATACTTATGCACACATAGACATATAGACAGGCAAAACCAGAGATCTCAGCTTCATTTTAAAACTTAGTCATGAATCAAGTATTACAATATAAAACTCACTAGTTTACAGTAGGAATAAATTTTTAAATTAAATCCTAAAATTCTTCCCCCCCCACACCGCTTTTCTTCCCTCAGGCTCAGGAATTAGAGATGGTCTAGATAAGATAGTGCTCCTGAGAGCCCTGATAGAACATTTACATCTCAAGGCACAGGGAGAGAAAAGCAAGTTCTCCTAGAAGGATTTGTTCCATTAGGGTCAGAATTCTATAAAGGTGTTTGTTTTATCAAGCTGGCTTTCTCAAACTTAACTGTGTATGCGATAAATGACCCCCATGTTGGCCATTTTCAGGGCATGATTTCCTTTAATTCCAAATTAAGTAAGTACTTGTAATTAAGTTTTGTACTTACATAAACCTGGTTGGGGTGTTAGTTGGAAGCTGGCTTTCTGATGCCCCTCATTTCTCTGCTTGAGAGACTCTGTTTCCCATTTTAAAGTTGAATTTGTTGAGAATAAAATTTACTAATGAAATTGTTTAGTGGTCCCATGTGCTGCTTGTGAGCTTAACTCCTCTGAGTGTCACCCTAGAGTCATTTCAGCTCTGTTACATGTCTCCGTTTCTCCCTCCAGCAGTCTAAAACCACCATGGGTGCTTGGATCACTAAATGGCCAGTTCTTATATCTGATCACTGGACGAGCAAGTCTTTTAATTAATGAGAGGATTTCCCTATGGGACCACTGCATGGTATGAGGACTCTGCCTCCACCACTCCCATAAATTTCTCAGTTGCCTGAGAAAGCTGTAACTGACCAGGAGGAGTCTTGTCCCTCTTCTTCGGAGCAAAGCTCTCATGTAATATCTTCATTTTAATCCTGACAAATTCTGTTAAGGTAGCTGAATTGAGGAAATATGTCAGGTCAGCCTCCTATCTAAACACTCATCTCAGACTGCTCAGTGTCTTTCAACTGAGCAAATCCCAGTATCTTGCAACTGGGGTGCCAAGTACATGCTGTACACCACCAAATAAAACTCAGGATCATCAACCAGCAATTGGGAGATCCAAGAACCAGAAGACACCCAAATTAGTCTGGACTCTGAGCAGGTAGATGGACACAAAAGGCCTTGCTGGTACCAAGGCTCCAGATCCTCGTAGAATTCATGTGAAGGAGAGAAGTCTGCTCTGGGTCCCTTTGTTGGTCACCAAAACTGTCCACTGAAAAAAATGCACAATGTGAGAGCTGTGAGTTCAGTTTTATTTGGGGATTTAGGATTATAGCCTGGGAGACAGCCTCTCAGATAACTCTGAGGAACTGCTCCAAAGAGAGGTCAGTGTGTGTGTGTGTGTGTGTGTGTGTGTGTGTGTGTGTGTGTGTGTATTTATTTATTTATATTTATATATAATTTCAGTGAAGGGAGTATGTGCAATCAAACACACATTTCAGTAGAAAGTATCTGCTGCTCATGAGGAAGTTGCTGCTATTCACAAGGAGCAGATGCTTCTAATAATGATTTTAGTGATTTTCTAGGTATGAGAAGATGCAAGAAATTGGATTCATAAAATTTTCTCTTGAAAATAGCTATCTGAAAGCTTGTTCTACCAATTTGCCCAGAGCACAGAGTGCCTCGTTCCTTATCTCCACCTTGAACACCTTTCAGGATATGTTAAAGGTCAGTGACTGCAGTGGCTTAGTGACTTCATTCTTATAAAACCAGTTGGTGAGTGACATGTTTTTGTTATTGAAAGTGATATCTCATGATGGTTCTGATTTGCATTTCCCAGATAAAAAATGATGTTGAGCATCTTTTCATGTTATAATTCTGCTCTTATTCCAATCTCTGGGTCTTTCCCCATATATCCAAGCAATTCTTCAATACCAGTTGGGTGTCCTACAGTTCAACTCAATTCTGACACTATCTATGTAGAGATAGTATCAGATTCCACAGGTTAAGGATTCAGTCCCACTAGGCTGACCTCCTCTTCAGATGCCAACCTCAATTCTAGGTTGTTACCTGTGCTTCTGACCGACTGTCTATAACTGAGAGGTTCCCAGAACCCTTTCCTTAGGTTCAATTAATTTGATAGAAGGCTCACAGAACTCAGGAAACCAGTTTACTCATTAGATTACCAGTTTATTACAAATGATATTAAGGGATACAAATTAACAGTCAAATGGAGACATACATAAGTCCATGTCCCCAAAAAGATCTTCTGTCTCTGTGGAGTTTGCAACCTGGTATGGTGACACATACAAAACCAGTATGATAATAATTTGGGGTCAAAAATTCAGTTTTTTATTCTTCTACAGAATTTAAAAGACAAAAGCATAAAAACTAATAATAAATCTATGTTAATGGGTACACAATAAAAAAGAAGTAATTCGTGACATCAGTAATGTAAATTGGGGGAGACAGAGTTGGAAAGTTGTAGAATTTTGTATGCAATTGAAGTTAAGTTGGTATTGGTTTAAAATAGATTGTTAAACTTTGGATGTTTTATGTAATCTTAATGATAACCACAGAGCATATCTACAGAATATACCAAAAAAAAGGAAATTAGAAGGGAATCAAAATGTGTCACTACAAAAATAATCAACTAAACATAAAGGAAGGCAATCATGGAGAAAATGAGGGACCAAAAAACTATGAGACACACAGAAAACAATTAACAAAATGGCAACAGAAGTTCTTCCCTATCAATAATTGTTTTAAATGTAAATGGATCAATCTCCACAATCAAATGACATATATGGGTAGAATGGATTTAAAAAACATGATCCAAAAATATGCTGTCTACAAAAGATTCACTTTAAATATAAAGAAGTATATAGGTTGTCTTTCTGACTGAAACCATAATGAATGTATTTGTATGTAAATATCTGGGTGTACCTGATTATCTCCTTGGGATAAATTCTTTTTTAAAATTTTTATTTTATATCAGAGCATAGTTGATTAACAATGTACTGTTAGTTTCAGGGGTACAGCAAAATAATTCAGTTATACATATACATGTATCTATTCTTTTTCAAATTCTTTTCCCATTTAGGTTGTTACAGAATATTGAGCAGGGTTCCCTATGCTATAAAGTAGGTCCTTGTTAGTCAGAAAGACAAAAAACTGGAAACAACATAAATGTTCACTATGAGGGGGCTGGTTAAATGATAGTGCATCTAGACAAGGGCTGCCATACAGTTATGAAAATTATTGTTTTAGAAGAATATTTAATGACACAGGAAAATGCTTTACATTGTATGTTAAGTGAAAAAATCAGGATGCAAAGCTGAATATACATTATGAAGCCAGTTTAACAAAAAGTAAAGTCTTTCTTTTTATCTAAAATAAACACCAAAATGTTCATGGTTTTAGAGAAAAAGATGTATATAAGTTGAAAGTGAAAGGATGGTAAAAGATATTCTGTGCAAATATTAACCAAAAGAGAAGAGAAGTGGCTATACTAATATCAGATAAAATAGTTTTAATTCTGAAACTATTACAAGAGGCAAAGAATGATTTATATCATTATAAAACTGTCACCAACATAATATAAACACATATAGGCCAAACATGACTGCTCCTAAATATATGAAGCAAACATTGATAGCATTGAGCAGATAAATAAACAGTATTCCAATACTAGTAAGAGCTTTCAATGCCCCATTCTCATTAATTGATAGACTAACCAGACAGAAGATCAGTAAGGAAATTGAGGACATGAAAAACACTATAGACTATTTGGACCTATCAGACATATACAGAACACTCCATCCAACAGCAGGAGAATACCTGTTTTTTTCAAGTGCTCATGGAATATTATCCCGGATAGACTATGTTAGGTCACAAAGAAAATCTTAATAAACTTTAAAGAAATCATACAAAGTATCATTTCTGATCACAATGGAATGAAAATAGAAATCAATAGATGGAAAACTGGAAATCAAGTAACATTCTTAAATAACTAATAAGTCAAAGAAAATATTGCAAGGGAAATTGGAAAATATCTTGAGACAAATGAAAAGGAAAACTTAACATATTAAAACTTAGAGGTTACAATGAAAGCAGTGCTAAGAAGGAAATTTGTAGCTGTAAACACATTTTAAAAAGATTTTGAATCAACAAACTAAATTTATACCTTAAAGAACTTTGCACCTTAAAGAAAAAGGAAAACAAACTAAACACAAAACTATCAGAAGGAAGGAAATAATAATTAGAGAAGAGATAAATAAGAGATAGAGAGTAGAAAAACAGTAGAGAAAATTCACAAAAGCAAGAGTTGGTTCTTTGAAAATATTTTAAAAATAACAAAACTTTGGCTAGGCTGGCCCCCCCAAAGAGAGAAAACTCAAATAGCTAAAACAAGAAAAGAAAGAAAAGACATTACCATCAATTTTAAAGAAGCAAAAAGGATTATAGAAGACTACTATGAATAATTGTACCATCAAATTGGATAACCTAGATGAAATGAACAAATTGCTAGGAACACACAACCTATCAAAATGGAATCATAAACAGAAAATCTGAACTGATCTATAACTTGTAAGGAGACTGAATTACTAAAAACCTACCAACAAGAGAAAGCCTAGGTATAGATGACTTCACTGGTGGATCCAACCAAAAATTTAAAGAAAAATTAATACAAATTCTTCTCAAATTTTTCCAAAATTTGGAGAGAAGGAAACACTTCCCGACTTATTCTATAAGACTAGCATTACCCTGATTTCAAAGCCAGAGAAAGATATTAAAAGAAAACTACAGAACAATATCTCTTATGAACATTGATGCAAAAATCCTCAACAAAATACTAGCAAAGCAAATTCAATAGGATATCAAAATAATTTTATACCATGATCAAGTGGGATTTGTTCCTGGAATGAAAGAGTTGTTCAAAATAAAAAAGTCAAGCAATGTAATGTACCACATTAACAGAATGAAAGGAGAAAGAAAAAGATCATCTCAGTTGATTTAGAAAAATTATTTGACAAAACTCAACATCCTTTCATGATAAAAACACTCAGTAAACTAGGAATAGAAGAAAACTATCTCAACATAACAAAGGCCCTAAAAACATACAAAAAGAGCTAACATTATACTCAAGAGGGAAACACTGAAAATTCTTCCTCTAAGATCAGGAACAAGACAAGGATGCCCACTTTCACCACTTGTTTTCAATGAAGTACTGGATGTTCTAGCTGAAGCAATTAGGCAAGAAAAATAAATAAAAGGCATCCATATTGGAAAAGAAGTAAAATTACCTCTGTTTTTAGATGAGATAATCTTTTAGGTAGAAAATCCTAAAGATTCTACAAAAAACCTTTTAGAATTAGTAAATTCAGCAAAACTTATGGATAAAAAAATCAACAAACAAAATCATGTGCATTTCTATACACTAATAATAAACAATCTAAAAGGATATTTAAAAGACAGTTCCATTTATAGCAGTATCAAAAAGAATAAAATAATTAAGAATAAACGTTACCAAGGAGTTGAAAGATTGGACATTGAAAACTACAAAATCTTCCTGAAAAAAATTTAAGGGTACACAAATAATTGAAAAGACATTCTGTGTTCATGGATTGGAAGACTCAATACTGCTAAAATGTCAGTAATACCCAACAAGATCTATGGATTCAATACAATCGCTATCAAAATCAAAATCCCAATGATCTTGGTTTTTTTGCAGAAATAGAAAAACCCATTCTATTTTTCATATGGAATCTCAAGAGACCCTGATTAGTCAAAACAGTCTTGAGAAGAACAAAGTTGGAGGTCTCTCACTTCCTCATTTCAAACTTAAGAAAAATTTACAGTGATAAAAACAGTGTGATACTGGCAGAAGACAGGCATATAGAAGAATGTAATAGAACAGGAAATCCAGAAACAAACTCTGGCATAAATGGACAAATGTTTTTCAACAACTGTGTCAAGACCATTCAATGGGAAAAGTACCGTCTTTTCAACAAATATGAGGAAAATAGATATCCACATGGGAAATAATGAATTAATAATCTTACATTAAACCATGTGCAAAAATTAACTCAAAATGGATGAAAGACCTAAACATGAGAGCTAAAAGTATAAAACTCTTAAAAGAAGACATAAGAGACAAGCTTCATGACATTGGATCTGGCAATGATTTCTTAAGCATGACACCAAAGCACAGGCAACAATGGAAAATAATAGATTAGACTACATCAAAATTAAAAATTTGGTACATCAGAAGTCACTATCAAGAGTAAAAAGGGAAAATATTTGCAAATAAGATACCAAATAGGGGATTAATATCCAGAATATATAAAGAACTACAATCCAACAACAACAACAAAAAACCCAATTCAAAAATGGATAAGGGACTTATAAAGACATTTCTCCAAAGAAGATATACAAATAGTAATAATCATATGAAAAGAAAAGATACTAGACATTATTAATCACTTGGGAAATGCAAATCAAAACCACAATGAAATACCACCTCACACCCATTAGAATTACCACTATAAAAAACAAAACAAAATAAAACAAAACAATCAAAAACCCAGAAAATAACAAATGGTGACAAGGATGTGGAGAAATTGAAGCCCTACTATGTGGCTAATGGGAATGTAAAATGGTGTATCTGTGGAACACAGTATGGCAACTCCTCAAAAAATTAAGTGTAGAGTTACCATATGATACATCAATTCCACTTCTGGCTATATACACAAAAGAATCTGTCAGATATTTGTACACCTATGTTCATAGCATTATTAGTCACAATAGCTTAAAAGTGAAAATAGCCAAGATGTCCATTTGATAGATTAATGTATAAATATAATGTGGTATATATATATATATATATATATACACATGCACACACAATGGAACATTATTCATCCTTAAAATAGAAAGATATTGTGATACAAGCTACAATATGGCTGACCTTTGAAGAAATTTTTCTGAGTGAAATAAGATAGTCACAAAGGACAAATATCATATGATTCAATTTATATAAGGTACCTAGATTGGTCAGATAAGTAGAGACAGAAAGTGGAATGGTGGTTGCCAGAATCTGGGTGAGAGGAGAAGGGAGAGTTATTATTTAATGTGTACAGAGTTTCAGTTTGGAAAGATAAAATTGTTCTAGAGCTGGAAAGCAGTGATGTTTGCACAACAATGTGAATATTCTTAATGTCACTGAACTGTATTCTTAAAATGGTTAAAATGGTAAGATCTTGTATTGTGTATATTTCACCACAATTTTTAAAACCTGAAATACTTACATGTAAATTTTACAAAACATGTACAAGGCTTATATGCTGCAAATTACAAAATAATTATAAAGGAAATAAAAATGATCTAAATAAATGGAGAGACATACTGTGTTAATAGACCAGAAGACACAACATAATAAAGATACAAAGTGGTGGGAAGAAAATTCTCTGAATAGGACAGAAACTTCTAACACCAGATGTGGATGGGTGTAGCTCATAACATGTGATGTGAATTGAGTTTGCTGGCCGACATTTGAGGTCTGTGGGTTTTTTCCTTACCAAGTATTCATACGTGGTTTAATTCCATTGACTACAGTTTGTTTCACCTAGTGTTCCTCACATTGCATTTTGAAAGCAAGCTTGTTAAAAAACACACTTTGAGAATAACACACTCATTGATAAAAACTGTAAGCTAATTTCTAATGTAGAAATTTCAGTTTCTATCATAGAGGATAACATTAAACAAGAGAACACCCCAAAAATGATCAAGACAGGCAGTAGGTATCTCTTTTTTTTTACGTCTTTATTGGAGTATAATTTATTTACAATTGTGTGTTAGTTTTGTTTTATAACAAAGTGAATCAGTTATACATATACATATATCCCCATATCTCCTCCCTCCTGCATCTCCCTCACACCCTCCCTATCCCACACCTCTATGTGGTCACAAAGCACCGAGCTGATCACCCCGTGCTATGTGGCTGCTTCCCACTAACTATCTATTTTACATTTGGTAGTATATATATGTACATGCTACTCTCTCACTTCGTCCCAGCTTACCGTTCCCCCTCCCTGTGTCCTCGATCCCATTCTTTATGTCTGTGTCTTTATTCCTGCCCTGCCCCTAGGTTCTTCAAAACCTTTTTTTTCTTTTTAGATTCCATATATATGTGTTAGCATACGGTATTTGTTTTCCTTTTTCTGACTTACTTCACTCTGTATGACAGACTCTAGGTCCATCCAACTCACTACAAATAACTCAGTTTCATTTCTTTTTATGTCTGAGTAATATTCCATTGTATATATGTGCCACATCATTATCCATTCATTTGTCGATGAACACTTAGGTTGCTTCCATGTCCTGGCTATTGTAAATAGATCTGCAATGAACATTGTGGTCCATGACTCTTTTAGAATTATGGTTTTGTCAGGGTATATGCCCAGGAGTGGGATTGCTGGGTCATATGGTAGTTCTATTTTTAGGTTTTTAAGGAAACTCCATACTGTTCTTGATAGTGGCTGTAACAATTTACATTCCCACCAACAGTGCAAGAGGGTTCCCTTTTCTCCACACCCTCTCCGGCATTTATTGTTTATTCATTTTTTGATGATGGCCATTCTGACTGTTGTGAGGTGATACCTCATTGTAGTTTTGATTTGCATTTCTCTAATGATTACTGATGTTGAGCATCCTTTCATGTGTTTGCTGGTAATCTATATATCTTCTTTGGAGAAAAGTCTATTTAGGTCTTCTGCCCATTTTTGGATTGGGTTTTTTGGGTTTTGATATCTAACTGCATGAGCTGCTTGTAAATTTTGGAGATTAATCCTTTGTCAGTTGCTTCATTTGCAAATATTTTCTCCCATGATGAGAGTTGTCTTTTCGTCTTTTTCCGTTTCCCTTTGCTGTGCAAAACCTTTTAAGTTTCATTAGGTCCTATTTGTTTATTTTTGTTTTTATTTCCATTTCTCTAGGAGGTTGGTCAAAAAGGATCTTGCTGTGATGTATGTCATAGAGTATTCTGCCTACGTTTTCCTCTAAGAGTTTTATAGTGTCTGCCCTTAAATTTAGGTCTTTCATACATTTTGAGTTTATTTTTGTGTATGGTGTTAGGGAGTGTTCTAATTTCATTCTTTTACATGTAGCTACCAGTTTTCCCAGCACCACTTATTGCAGAGGCTGTCTTTTCTCCATTGTATATTCTTGCCTCCTTTATCAAAGATAAGGTGACCATATGTGCGTGGGTTTATCTCTGGGCTTTCTATCCTGTTCCATTGATCTATATTTCTGTTTTTGTGACAGTACCATACTGTCTTGATTACTGTAATTTTGTAGTATAGTCTGAAGTCCTGGAGCCTGATTCCTCCAGCTCCATATTTCTTTCTCAAGATTGCTTAGGCTATTCAGGATATTTTGTGTTTCCATACAAACTGTGAAACTTTTTGTTCTAGTTCTGTGAAAAATACCATTGGTAGACTGATAGGGATTGCACTGAATCTGTAGATTGCTTTGGATAATATAGTTATTTTCACAATGTTGATTCTTCCAATCCAAGAACATGGTATATGTCTCCATCTGTTTGTATCATCTTTAATTTCTTTCATCAGTGTCTTATAATTTTCTGCATACAGGTCTTTTGTCTCCTTAGGTAGGTTTATTCCTAGATATTTTATTCTTTTTGTTGCAATGGTAAATGAGAGTGTTTTCTTGATTTCACTTTCAGATTTTTCATCATTAGTGTATAGGAATGCCAGACATTTCTGTGCATTAATTTTGTATCCTGCTACTTTACCAAATTCATTGATTAGCTATAATAGTTTTCTGATGGCATCTTTAGGATTTTCTATGTATAGTAGCATGTCATCTGCAAACAGTGACAGTTTTACTTCTTCTTTTCCAATTTGTATTCCTTTTATTTCTTTATCTTCTCTGATCGCTGTGGCTAAAACTTCCAAAACTATGTTGAAAAATAGTGGTGAGAGTCAGCACACTTGTCTTCTTCCTGATCTTAGTGGAAATAGTTTCAGTTTTTCACCATTAAGAATGAATTTGGCTGGGGTTTATTGTATATGGCTTTTATTATATTGAGGTAGGTTCCCTCTATGCCCACTTTCTGGAGAGTTTTTATCATAAATGGGTGTTGAAATTTTTCAAAAGATTCTTCTGTATCTATTGAGATGGCCATATGTTTTTTATCCTTCAGTTTCTTAGTATGGTGTATCACATTGATTGATTTGCATATATTGAAGAATTCTTGCATTCCTGGGATAAACCCCACTTGATCATGGTGTATGATCATTTTAATGTGCTTTCAGATTCTGTTTGCTAGTATTTTGTTGAGGATTTTTGCATCAGTGTTCATCAGTGATATTGGCCTGTAGTTTTCTTTTTTTGTGATATCTTTGTCTGGTTTTGGTATCAGGGTGATGGTGGCCTCATAGAATGAATTTGGATCTGTCCCTCCCTCTGCTATCTTTTGGAGTTTGAGAAGGATAGGTGTTAGCTCTTCTCTAAATGTTTGATAGAATTCACCTGTTAATCCATCTGGCCCTGGGCTTTTGTTTGTTGGAAGATTTTTACTCACAGTTTCAATTTCAGTACTTGTGATTGGTCTGTTCATATTTTCTATTTCTTCCTGGTCCAGTCTTGGAGCATTGTGCTTTTCTAAGAATTTGTCTATTTCTTCCAGGTTGTCCATTTTATTGGCATATAGTTGCTTGTAGTAGTCCCTCATGATCCTTTTATTTCTGCAGTGTCAGTTGTTACTTCTCCTTCTTCATTTCTAATTCTGTTGATTTGAGTCTTCTCCCTTTTTTCCTGATAAGTCTGGCTAATGGTTTATCAGTTTCCTTTATCTTCTCAAAGAACCAGCCTTTAGTTTTATTGATCTTTACTATTGTTTTCTTCATCTGTTTTTCATTTATTTCTGATCTGATCTTTATGATTTCTTTCCTTCTGCTAAATTTGGAGGTTTTTTGTTCTTCTTTCTCTAATTGCTTTAGGTGTAAGGTTAGGTTGTTTATTTGAGGTGTTTCTTCTTTCTTGAGGTAGGATTATATTTCTATAAACTTCTGTCTTAGAACTGCTTTTGCTGCATCCCATAGGTTTTGGGTCATCATGTTTTCATTTTCATTTGTTTCTAGGTATTTTTTGACTTCCTCTTTGGTTTTTAAGTAACCTCTTAGTTATTTAGTAGCTTATTGTTTACCTTCCATGTGTTTTTATTTTTTACAGTTTTTGTCCTGTAATTGATATCTAGTCTCATAGTGTTGTGGTTGGAAAAGATGCTTGATATGATTTCAATTTTCTAAAATTACCAAGGCTTGATTTGTGACTCAAGGTGTGATCTATCCTGGAGAATGTTCCGTTTGCACTTGAGAAGAAAGTGTATTCTGTTGATTTTGGATGGAATGTCTTGTAAATATTGATTAAGTCCATTTGGTCTAATTGTCATTTAAAGCTTGTATTTCCTTATTTATTTTCTGTTTGGATGATCTTTCCATTAGTGTATGTGAGGTATTAAGGTCCCCTACTATTATTGTGTTACTGTTGATTTCCCCTTTTATGGTTGTTAGCATTTGCCTTATGTATTGAGGTACTCCTATGTTGGGTACATAGATATTTACAATTGCTATATTTATTTACAATTGCTATATTTACAATTGCTATATCTTCTTCTTGGATTTTTACAATTGCTATATCTTCTTCTTGGATATTTACAATTGCTATATCTTCTTCTTGGATTGATCCCTTGATCATTATATAGTGTTCTTCCTTGCCTCTTGTAATAGCCTTTATTTTAAAGCCTATTTTGTCTGATATGAGTATTCCTCCTCCAGCTTTCTTTTGATTTCCATTTGTGTGGAATATCTTTTTCCATCCCCTCACTTTCAGTCTGTATGAGTCCCTAGATCTGAAGTGGGTCTCTTGTAGACAGCATATAGGGATCTTGTTTTTGTATCCAGTCAGCCAGTCTGTGTCTTTTGGTTGGAACATTTAATGGATTGATATTTAAGGTAATTATTGATACGTATGTTCCTATTACCATTTTACTAATTGTTTTGGGTTTTTTTATATATGTACTTTATTTATTTTTGGCTGCGTTGGGTCTTTTGTTGCTGCACATGGGCTTTCTCTAGTTGTGGCGGGGGGGTTTCCCCCTTCGTTGTGGTGCTTAGCCTTCTCATTGCAGTGGCTTCTCTTCTTGTGAACATGGGCTCTAGGCACACTTGGGTTTCAGTAGGTGTGTTGCATGGGCTCAGTAGTTGTGTCTCACCGGCTCTAGAGTGCAGGCTCAGTAGTTGTGGTGCATGGGCTTAGTTGCTCCACAGCATGTGGGATCTTCCCAAACCAGGGCTCAAACCCATGTCCCCTGCATTGGCAGGCGGATTCTTAACCACTGCACCACCAGGGAAGCCCCTTGGGTTTGTTTTTATAGGTCTTTTCTTTCTCTTGTGTTTCCTGCCTAGAGAAGTTCCTTTAGCTTTTGTTGTAAAGATGTTTTCTGTGGTGCTGAATTCTCTGAACTTTTGCTTGTCTCTAAAGCTTTTGATTTCTCCATCGAATCTGAATGAGATCCTTGCTGGGTAGAGTAATCTTGGTTGTAGGTGTTTCCCTTTCATCACTTTAAATATGTCCTGCCACTCCCTTCTGGCCTGCAAAGTTTCTGCTGAAAGATCAGCTGTTAGTCACATGTGAATTCCCATGTATGTTATTTGTTGCTTTTCCCTTGCTGCTTTTAATAGTTTTTCTTCGTGTTTAATTTTTGTTAGTTTGATTAATATGTGTCTTGGCATGTTTCTCCTTGGGTTTATGCTGTATGGGACTCTGTGCGCTTCCTGGACTTGATTGAGTATTTCCTTTCCCATGATGGGGAAGTTTTTGACTATATTCTCTTCAAATATTTTCTCAGACCCTTTCTTTTTTCTTCTTCTCCTGGGATGCCTATAATGCTAATGTTGGTGCCTTTAATGTTGTCCCAGAGGTCTCTAGACTGTCGTCCATTCTTTTCATTCTTTTTTCTTTATTCTGCTCTGTGGCAGTTATTTCCACCATTCTATCTTCTAGCTCACTTATCCATTCTTCTGCCTCAGTTATTCTGATATTGATTCCTTCTAGAGTATTTTTTTTCATTTTTTGTGTTGTTCATTACTGTTTGTTTGCTCTTTAGTTCTTCTAGTTCCTTGTTAAATGTTTCTTGTATTTTCTCTATTCTATTTCCGAGATTTTGGATCATCTTTACTATCACTACTTTGAATTTTTTTTCAGATACATTGCCTATTTCCTCTTCATTTATTTGGTTTTGTGGGGTTTTATCTTGCTCCTTTGTCTGCAAGATATTTCTCTGTCTTCTCTTTTTGCCTAATTTACAGTATTTGAGGTCTCCTTTCCCTAGGCTGCAGAGGTGTAGTTCCTCTTGCTTCTGTTCTCTGCCCCCAGTGGTGGGGTTGACCCAGTGTGTTGTGTAGGCTTCCTGATGGGAGGGCCTGGTGCCTGTGTTCTGGTAGGTGGTGCTAAGAATTTTCCCTCTGATGAGCAGGGCCCGTATCAGGTGGTGAGTTTTGGGGTGTCTGTGAGCTTAGTATGACTTTAGGTAGTCTGTGTACTGATGGGTGGGTTTGTGTTCCTGCCTCTCTTGCTGTTTGGTGTGAGGTGTCCAGCACTGGGAGCTGCAGGCAGTTGGGTGGAGCTGGGTCTTGGATTCAGAGAGAGGCCTCTGTGAGAGCTCTCGGTGATTCATCTTCCCTTGGATCAGAAATTCTCTAGTATTCCAGCGTCCAGGACTTCATGTTCCCACCCCAGAGCCTCAGGGCCAACTTCCAGTTGAGGAACCAGGACCCTGCAAGTCACTCGTCATGGCAGTAAAGGGGATATAAGAAAAAAAGTAATCAAAACCCCAGATAAATCATAAAACGTAGAATCAAACAAACAAAACAGAAACAAGGAAATACACACACACACACACACACACACACACACAAGAAACAGAACCAAATAAAACAGAAAGGAAGGGAACAAAAGCAAAAGAACTGAAGAACGAAATCACACAATTTAAAAGAAAAGTAAAAAAAAACAAAAATGAAACCAAAGCAGAGTACCAACTGATATGTGAAGCTAAGAAAAAACAAACTGACAAAAATGATTTTAAAAAATTAAAAAAAGAGAAAGGGGAAACAAGACAGAACAATAGAAAAGCAATGTAGAAATAGAAACATAAAAAATTAAAATATATATATTAAAGAATGAAAAAAAAGACAAAAAATACCCCCAGAGAAATGGTAAAAACAAAATCAAACAAACAAAAAGAGAAACAAGGAAACACACACATGCAAAAGAAACAAAAACAGAACCAAATAAGACAAAAAGCAAGAGAACCACCAGACAAACAGAACCCCCAAACGAAATCAAACAATTTGAGTCAGAACTCAGAAAAAAAAAAACCTAAAAACAAAATGATAGCAGTGTGCCAATTGAAGAATAAAGCAAGGAAACAGAACAATCTGATAAAACTGATTTTAAGAAAATAAAATAAAATGAAAACGGAAAAAACACAGAACAACAGAAGAGAAAAGTAGAAATGGAAATACAAAAAAAAATAAAATATGCTATAAAACACGAAGATCTCAAAAGACTGAATAGGGCTCCCCTGATGGCGCAGTGGTTGAGAGTCCACCTGCCGATGCAGGGGACACAGGTTCGTGCCACGGTCTGGGAAGATCCCACATGCTGTGGAGCAGCTGGGCCCGTGAGCCATGGCTGCTGAGCCTGCACGTCTGGAGCCTGTGCTCCACAACGAGAGAGGCCACAACAGTGAGAGGCCCGCGTACCACAAAAAAAGGAAAAAAAAAAAAAGACTGAATAAAAAAAATTTTTTTAATATGAAAACAGGGACTTCCCTGGTGGCGCAGTGGTTATGAATCTGCCTGCCAATGCAGGCGACATGGGTTAGAGCCCATGACCAGGAAGATCCCACACGCCACGGAGCAACTAAACCCATGTGCCACAACTAATGAGCCTGCGCTCTATAGCCCACAAGCTACAACTACTGAGCCCATGTGCCACAACTACTAAAGCTCGCACACCTAGAGTATGTGCTTCGTAACAAAAGAAGCCACTGCAGTGAGAAACCCATGCACCGCAATGAAGAGTAGCCCCCACTCGCTGTAACTAGAGAAAGCCCGCATGCAGCAATGAAGACCCAATGCAGCCAAAAGTAAATAAATAAGTAAGTAAACAAATACTAAAACGACAACAAAAAACAAACAAAAAAAGTGCTTATATAAATTAAGTACACTTTTTTCAGAAGTATAGAAACTGAAATATTTTTCAAATTCAAGTGATCTAGGTTAATCTTTAGTAAATAAAAAGCTAAATTTGTTAGTTTAATTAAAATAAACACATCAGAGTAATCATTATTAAATATAATGCAGATATACAACTTTCATTTTATCTGGGTATAGTAGTCATAAGTTCAAGTTATCTGTTACAGAATTTGTTGGCAAGAAAAATAAATTAAGATTCTTTAAAACGTGGCAACAGGTCCAAAATGGAGTCACTTATGGTAAGCCCCACCAAACCAAGACTTCATTACTGTTTTGGCTTTCCCAGAAATGGAACCTTATACCAGTCAATCAGGAATTGCCTGATCAGCACTTGTTTGGTAATCTGCCTAATAAATCTCTTCTGTCCTCTGAAGAAAAGTAATCTGACAATAACCAATCTACTTTGTTGCCTATATAACTTCCTTATTCCTACTCTCTTCCATGTATAAGTCATTTTCTACAGCTCTTCAGAGCTACTTTCTATCTGCTAGATTGGATACTGCCCAATTCATAAGTCACTGAATAAAGCCAATAAGATCTTTAAAATATATTCAGTTGAATTTTGTTTTTTAACAAGATGATGGTTAGCTGTTTAATGCCTCATGAAATTTTCATGAGTAATCTAACATAATTGTTAAGAATAAGTAAATTAAATAGAGGTAAGTAAGATAAAAGTTTACAAATAAATATTTCAATAATAACTATGCTTTATGGTATATCTACTTAAAAATAGTCTCCAAAATCTTTTTGGTAACTTGAAACCTTAAAGTAACTAAATTAAGTTAAATGATGAATATTCATTGAATATCTAGATAATTTCCATATAAGATAATATACTGAAACATTGGTTACTGAACATAGGCTTACCTACTTTTTATTACAGAGGAACCAAAGATATTTGGGTCAATTAGTCAATATATTTTATGGCAAATTAAAAAAATTTACTATGAAGAGGAATATACTTCTAGAAATTATGAAATGTATCTATAAATTTGCTAATCCACAGAATGGTAATGTAACAGGCAGTCCACGATTACTTCTTGGTTTTAACTAGAAATTAAGAATTCTAAGGGTTAAGAATTCTTATCAGTATATGTAATTAAAACTTTCAAAGTAATAAGGGCAAAAGAAAACAACTGTTTATGAAAAGTGGGTAAGGATATTAGAATGTGTTTTTTGAATAAGGAAAGGTATGAAGGACATGTTTTTTTCCTGAGGGAAAAGGAAAGTAATTTTGTCCTAAAGTAGACTGGCTGGTTGTTCCAGAATGAAAGAGAAGAGAAAATACAGTACAAAACCTGAATGTATAGAAGGTTTGTGGAAAAGGACTCTTGAGAAAATAATTGTATGTGTGGTCAAGCTTGTTAAATTGGAATGAATTTATTTTTGTTTTTAAAGAGTGAGTCTTAATATCAAAATTACATTGGTGTAAAATCAGAATTTGGTTTTCTCTCTGTTAAAAAAAAACATTTTCTTGGACTATTGGTCTTATCTTGATAAGCTGTTGGGAAAGGTTTTTCTTTACCTTTTCGTAGTCTGCCTGGTCAACAAAGATTTTATGTCATGCCAAAATGATTTCTTCTGCTTCTTGTTGTCTTTATCAGGTCTTTGGTTACTTGGGAAAACTGAGTCCTCTCGATATTAGAAGTGTGAAGTTTTCTTCACAACTATGTCACCTTCTGTATTTGCCTTTAAAATCTTCTATTGTCACTTTGGTTAAATAAATAATTAGTTATTTCATAATGATCTATGATCCTATTTAATCAAATGCTCAAACCTTTTGACATTTTTGACAACTTCCCAAAACCAAATTATGAATGGAATCTTTTTAACCTTAAATTAACTTTGAGATTTCCCAGAGGGCTTCCGGAAAATCTCAAAGGTTTTGTCTCTCACCTGGTAAGATGTTAAAATTATTAGGTTTATTGGATATGGTGAAATACATGGGAAGCATTGTCAAATAAGTGATACTAAACCTTCTTAGGTTATATCTGTATGGATATATGTTTTTAATATGTGTTCCAGAAATTGTATGAAAGTCCTAGAAATCTAGTATGTCCTCGTATAATGTTATCAGTCATAATTCTGGTTATTATCTTGATATGTGTTATGTCACATAAATAACCAAATTTCATAGTCAATTTCATTATAATAAACTCTCATCAGGTATTTAATCATGGGCATTTAAAATGTTTTTTGTCATTTACAGACAGTTGTTGTTTTACTCTGATGCTTTTGCAAAAGTGATTCATCTTCAGAGAGATTCATGGAGAAAACTCTGAAAAGTACTATAGAATACAGGTTTCTGAAAAGTTTAAGGACATACTACTGACTGGGTAAGAATTTCCAGAGCTCTAATGGAAAAACTAGATTCAAGTAGAACAAGAATTAATAACATGGGTTGAATGAACTGATGGGGATGATTATAATTTTTATGACTTTTTATGTGAAACACTGCTGGTTCTTTAATGTTTTTATTTACAAGTTTAAAGAAACCTTTTTTCTTTTAAGCTGTCTATGATGTATAGCAATTTGATAAAGTATACCTTTGTAAACAGAATTGAAACATTTCATTTTTCTCCGTATCTGATCCCTCCAGAATTAGGAAATTTGTTGAGTGTTCTTATTTTCATGGCTATTTAGTTATTTGTATAAATTCAGTAAGAATCTGTTTTTAGAATACAATTTGAAACATTGTTTATATTATGGCTTTGACAGAATATCATAATTCAGAATATGCATAGAATATAGACCACACAACTTTAAGGAACTGAGGCTGACTTTATGGAGCCAGTAAAGCCTCTTGGAAAACCAGCCTGTTACCTTGCTTGCTGCGTTCCCAGCAGCTTTCCCAGGTAAGGAAGGAAGGTCTCTTCCTGCAGGCCCGGAAACCTCAAGAAATTGAGGAGACTTCAAGAAGAAAGGAATTAACCCAGATCTATAGGTATTGTAGGCAAAGTTTGATGGCAAGTCTCAGGCTTGGCTTCTTAGCCTCAAGAGGCTTTTAAATGTCCAACTGAGATTCCTTATAAAAAGTTCCAGCAAAGAAAAATTTAAAATAGCCTCTGTGGCCAGTCACTACTCTTGCTACAGTTATGTAAACATCAGGTCAAGTTTAATGAGACTAGACCTGTTTTGCAAACAAATTGGTCTTACTGTGATTATCTTTAATAGAAGTGAGAGAGTGGTTGTAGAGAGAAGAAGATGTTTAGTAAAAAAGTATAAGACATCCTTGTGGATATCAGGTTCTATTCATGTTCATTATCTTTGAGGTTTTGTTATCTACCTGTAAATTGGACTGGATCCTGAATTCTTCCAGTTTCCTCAGATACTGGCTACAACTCTCCAAACTAACACTTCCAATTTTCTCCCACCCTTCTGACCTGAAATCAATAAGAACAAAGACTTCCTTTCAACCTCCTTGAAAGGGATCATACCATGTCCCCCTCACTATCCAGATAGCAGCCAAACTGCAGGCACTCGAATCTTGACCCAAGATTCAAGAGTCAAGTTTCAGGAATCACTTCCAGACTCTTGAAACTGCATAAGGGCTGGAGATCTAAACTTAAAGTTGACTAGGGAGGTTCCTCAGCATCTTGAGGCATCTAGAGGTGGACAGCTCTCCCAAGATCACAGATCAAGATCCTCATCTCCAATATGAAACTCTTATTCCTCTTGCCTTTTTGGTACTTGCTTTTTCTCTCTGTTAATGCATGGGAAGACAATGCCTCTTAACTCTGGCAACTATTGCTGAATACAAGAAAAAGGCCATAGTTATACAACAGAGTCCCTAGACTTTTCTTGCTAAGATGGCTTTAGATAAGAGATTTCCTTTAGATTACTTATTGGCTGAACAAGGAGCAGTCTGTGCCATAACAAATACCTATTGTGGTACCTGGATAAACACCTCTGGTATTGTAGCCAATACAAGGAATTAACAAACAAGACACTTAGCTAAAACAAGTTGATGCCTTTCCAGGTACATTCTTTGATTTATTTGATGCCAACTGGTTTGGTTCATGGGGGCCCTAGCTAAAGAGTATACATTACTCTCTTGGTATTATCCTCCTGATAGTCATCATTGTAGTCTCCCTGGTGCTCTGTGTTCTCTCAAAGGTCTTAAATGCATGTTCACAGCCATCAGATGGTCTCACTGTGCTTGAAGAAACAGGAACAAGATGAACAATGAGATAAATAGCAAAAGTAATTCTTCTGTGGACCTGATATCATAATCTACAAGTTTTCATGGTGAGACAGGAACAATTTTGGTGGTGACTGAGAGTGCCACTCATACCAAAAGGTGGAATTGTTAAAGTAATTAAACAAGGGGGCCATTAGAGGTGGCCCTAATGCCATGGTGGCCCATGTAAGCAAACCAAAATCTAAGCCTGTAAATGCCTCAAGGTTACAAAATCAAAACCAAGGACAACCAACCACAAACAGCCAAGTGAGCTTTAAGCTGTTGCCAGCCAAATAATTTCTTTTCCTTGTTTCCGTACCTTTCCTAAGTAACCCATTCTCCTGGCTCCTGTCAGTGGAGCACTCCTATTCACTTCCCATCTGGTGCTCAATTAGAATCAATCTTTGTTCAATTAAATTTGTAAAAATTTTAATATGCCTCAGTTTATCTTTTAACAGAACTCAAGAAAAGAAGAATAGTCTATTATCTTTTCCCAGATATTTACCATCCTGTTCCTTTTCCTCTGCAAGTATAGTCATACTTCTGTCTAAAAATAAAATTTCATCTTTCTTATAGTGTTATACCCTGCCTTTCTTCACTAGCAACACAAATTGAATGTCATTCAATGTCAATAAACATCCATTTGCATCATAATTTCAGTGCTTACAAGAATACTAATGGCCCATAAAAACATGAAAGTATTAAAATTAGCCAACATTTGTTTTGGGTCAAGTAACATTTATTCTCAGAATTGCAGTGTGACATTTTTCATCCTTATTTTACAGATGAAGATAGTAAAGAACTGGGAGGTTAAGTATTTTGCCTAAGCTAGCATACTTAGAAAGTGACACATCTTGGATTTGGACCCAAATAGCATGGCTCCAGAGCCCATGAATATTTAGGGTGATAGAACTTGAGGCACAGAAGCACACAAATTAACTATCAAGTTTCAGCCACATAAACCCAAACTGAGACACACTTACACATACAAATGCATTATCAAAAATTGTACTCAGCTTCTTTCCTCCATAAATGGGTATTCCTTGAATATATTTCCAAAACACTAAAATCTCAAGTAACTTATTTATCTGTAAAAAGTATTTTCTATTTTCAAATTTTTCTCTTAATAAATTTTCCTGTTTACAATTCTTCAAACAATACAGAAATGTATATTTATAATATGAAATTACCCTGACTCTCCCTTCTGCTTGATACCTGTCCTTTGACCCAAAGTTGCCCACTCTCAATAGATTGGTGCATTTTCTCCAGATGTGTTTGTCTGTAGGTGAAATATTATCGTAATCAGAGATACACAAAAATATTTATTCATACATGTTTTCTTTTTCAGTATAGAATCCCATTATTCATATTCTGCAACTTGCCTTTTTTTCATTGAAAATAACAGCTCTTTATGTTTTCATGTATTTTGTTAGCTAATGTGTCTTCAAATGGTACTTGGTATATATATTGTTCTTTACATGAATACTCCATTTATATTTGTACTATCCATTGCTGTGAAGGGTAGCAGAACATGCCACCCAAAATATGCTTCTGTGGTGTAAGGAGTATTTTGAGCTGATTATTTTAAGAAACAGCAGACACAAGAAAATCTCTAAAAACAGAGTAGAAGTTACCCTTTTGTAAGGAACATTTACATTTATAACGGAAATCTCCACTAGTAAGTGTCTCCCTCTCTGTTCTTCCCTCTGAAGGAGGACTTGAAATCACATGAAACACTTGTCAATGGAGAAGGCACCAACTTTAGTCGGCATAACAAACCTTACCCTTGTTAACCTTGCTTTTCTTGGTAACCTCGAATAACTGGCCTCTCCTCCCACCCCCAACATCTTTCTTTGCCTTTGGCTGAAGACTGTTTTTAAGGTGGTGGCATGGGCCATCTCAAGGAGTTATTCAGTTTCCCTGGGAATCTCCCACGTGTACATGAAGTATACATATTAACAAACTTATTTGTTTTTCTCTTGTTAATGTCTTTTATTACAGGGGGTCTCAGCCAAGAGCTCGAACGGTAAAGGGAAAATTATTTTTCCTCTCCTACCATTTTGGCAACCATGAAGGGCTCCACTGGGGCACCTCACTTGCTCTGGAGTCTACAGATGGGATCCTGAAAAACTGGCAGAAGCTGGCTAAGGGTAAGAATTCTTACCAAAGTCAGCTCTCCTGGATCTCTGTCTGTAGTGTCCAGTCAAGAGGGGAAGGTTAAAATCTTACAGTGTCTCTTCATTTCCAAATTCCAATAGGCAGAAGAAAGACATTTGTAAGATTTAATTCTTTGAATTGTGACTGGTGAATTTGGTTTTAGGTACCCGTTGGCTATTGATCCTTTTCCTCCCAGGGACAGCTATCACTTTCCTGTTTGTCTTGTATGTTCTGAGAACTTGGCTTGGCTTTCTGCCTGCCCAGGGCACATAGGTTGTCATTTCTTGTGTGTGCAGGTGTCTCGAACGTCAGGATGTAGGCCCCAAGAATATAGTCAGAAAGAAATGTGGGTTGCACCCCATTTGCAGCTAGTGTCCTACTGACTGTTGCCTACTCTTAGGGGGCATATCGATAATTACCTTGAATGTAAATGGATTAAATGCTCCAACCAAAAGAAACAGACTGGCTGAATGGATACAGATACGAGACTCATATATATGTTGTTTACAAGAGACCCACTTCAGACCTAGGGACACATACAGACTGAAAGTGAGGGGATGGAAAAAATATATACCATGCAAATGGAGATCAAAAGAACGCTGGAGTAGCAATACTCATATCAGATAAAATAGACTTTAAAATAAAGACTGTTACAAGAGATAAGGAAGGACACTACGTAATCAAGGGATCGATCCAAGAAGAAGACATAACAATTGTAAATATTTATGCACCCAACATAGGAGCACCTTGATACGTAAGGCAAATGCTAACAGCCATAAAAGAAGAAATCGACCATAACACAATAATAGTGGGGGACTTTAACACCCCACTTACACCAACGGACAGATCATCCAGACAGAAAATAAATAAGGAAACACAAGCTTTAAATGACACAGTAGACCAGATAGATTTAATTGATATTTATAGGACATTCCACCCACAATCAGCAGAATACATTTTCTTCTCAAGTGCACACGGAACATTCTCCAGGATAGATCACATCTTGGGTCACAGATCAAGCCTCGGAAAATTTAAGAAAATTGAAATCATGTCAAGCATCTTTTCTGACCACAATGCTATGAGAGTAGAAATCAATTACAGGAAAAAATATATATAAAAAACACAAACACATGGAGGCTAAATAATATGCTACTAAATAAGAGATCACTGAAGAAATCAAAGAGGAAATTAAAAACATACATAGAAACAAATGACAAAGAAAAAGAAGGAACATTTAAACAATAATTATCCTAGGCCTTTGATAATAGGCAAATATGCACCAAAACTCATTCTTAGAGAAAATTTACATCTTTTCTCAGTGCCTTTGAGATGTTGACTTTCAACTCTGTCTTCTCTAGGACCTGAGAGCATCTCTTTTAAATGCAAAGTTCAGGGAGGTGATTCTTGTCAGAAATTAAAGAAATAAAAAAGGAGCTATTTGGAAACTAGACAAATGAAAAAATCTTAAAAGTCTTCTCTACAAATAGTGGTAAAAAGCTTTAGCCATCTGAGCAGATAACCTTAACTTTTCCATCTGCCAGAAACACAGTTTGAATCCAAGTGTTCTATTATAAATTAGTGAGTTTTAAACTATTGTACCTATATCATTGCTAAATTTTAAAATGAAAGCTATATCTTTATTTGTCTGTATGTCTATGTGTATGTTAGAGATGTGTGATACTGCTTTACCTCCAAATGGTAAAAGATTTGTAAAAGATCTCTATTTGATTGGCTTAAAGTAAAATAAGTACTTATATAAATTAAGTATCGCTAAACTCTCAGAAATAAAATAGAAACTAACACAAATGTTTTTCAAGTTCACATGATCTGAGATAATCTAAAGTAAATAAAAACTAGTTTGTTTGTTGGATTAATTAAGACAGACATGTCTTCAGAAGTATCAACATTAAATATAATGCAGATACAACTTTTGTTCTACCTAGATGTACGAGTCATAAGTTCATGTCATGTCTTACAATATTTGCCAGCAAGAAAAATAACAAGATTATGGCTAGCTGCTTAATATCTTGTTAAAATTTCATGAGTGATCTCAACATAATTGTTAAGAGCAAGTGAATTAAGTAAATGTACATAAGATAAAAGTGTATAAAAGAACTTTCAAACAGTAATTATTTTTTTTTAAAATATTTATTTAATTTATTTTTGGCTGTGTCAGGTCTTAGTTGTGGCACGTGGGATCTTTCATTGTGGCACGCAGGCTCTTCATTGCAGCACGCGAGCTTCTCTCTAGTTGTGGTGTGTTGACTCCAGAGCACGTGGGCTCAGTAGTTGGGGTGCGCAGACTCTCTAGTTGTGGTGCATGGGCTCCAGAGTGCGTGGGCTCTGTAGTTGTGGAGTAATTATGTTTTATAATGTCTCCTTAAAAATAGTTTCCCAAATTAGTAACTTTTAGTAACTTACAACCTTAGAATTTTGCTGAGTTAAATTATGGATATTCTTGTAATATCTAGATCATTTCAAACTAATACACTGAAACATTAATGGTTAAACATACGTCTAGGTTTACCTACTTTTGTCCCCTTATTAAAAAGGAACAAAAGATATTTGGTCTTGTTAGCAAAAATGTCTTGTGCCACATTGAAAGTTTGTACTATGAGGAAGCACATGCTTTTAAAAATTATCAAATGTATTCATAAATTTGCCAATCTACAAACTGTTGGTATGGAACAGACAGTTCACAATTGCTTACTTCCTAGTTTTCACTAGAGCTTACGGTTTGTAAGCATTAAGAATTCTAATTAATACATATAATTAAAACTGCTAAAATTACTATGGGAAATTATTTCATCTCTGTATGTAAGAAAAGTAGGATGTTTGGGGATGAGAAAAGGTGTGAGGTATGGAGATGCATTTTTGGTAAAGGAAAAGGTAATTTTGTCCTACAGTAGAATGACTTGTTGTCTCAGAATGAGAAAGAGGAGAATACAGGACACACTAAATGGATATAGAAAGTAGAGGAGAGAGAAAGAGAAATTTACTTTGTATGGTCGAGCTGGCTAAAATTGAATGAATTTATTATAAAGGTTTAATTTTTTATTTTATTTTTTTGGATTTTTTTTAACTTTTTATTTTATATTGGTGTATAGCTCATTAACAATGTTGTGATAGTTTCAGGTGCACAGCAAAGCGACTTGGCCATACATATACATGTATCCATTCTCCCCGAAACTCCCCTCCCATTCAGGCTGCCACATAACATTGAGCAGAGTTCCCTGTGCTATACAGTACACCCTTGTTGGTGATCCATTTTAAATATAGCAGTGTGTACATGTCAATCCCAAACTCCCTAACTATCCCTTCCCTCCATCCTTCCCTCCTGGTAACCATAAGTCTGTTCTGTAAGTCTGTGATCTGTTTCTGTTTTGGAAATAAGTTCGTTTGTATCATTTCTTTTTAGATTCCCCATATAAGCGATATCATGCAATATTTCTCTTTCCTGTCTGACTTACTTCACTCAGTATGACAGTCTCTAGGTCCATCCATGTTGCTGCAAATGGCATTATTTCATTCCTTTTTACGGCTGGGTAATATTCCATTGTATATCTGTACCACAACTTCTCTATCCGTTCCTGTGTCGATGGACATTTAGGTTGCTTCCATGTCTTGGCTATTGTAAACAGTGCTGCAATGAACATTGTGGTGTGTGCATCCTTTTGGACCATGTTTTTCTCTGGATGAATACCGAGGGGTAGGATTGCAAGATCATATGGTAGCTCTATTTTTAGTTCTTTAAGGAACCTCCATACTGTTCTCCATAGTGGCTGTACCAATTTACATTCCCACCAACAGTGTAGGAGGGTTCCCTTCTCTCCACACCCTCTCCAGCATTTATTGTTTGTAGACTTTTTGGTGATGGCCATTCTGACTGGTGTGAGGTGATATCTCATCGTAGTTGTGATTTGCATTTCTCTAATAATTAGCGACGTTGAACATCTTTTCCTGTATTTGTTGGCAATCTGTATGTCTTCTTTGAAGAAATGTCTATTTAGGTGCTCTGCCCATTTTTGATTGGGTTGTTTGTTTTGATGATATTAAGCCACATGAGCTATTTGTATATTTTGGAGACTAATCCCTTGTCAATCATATCATTTGCAAACATTTTCTCCCAATCTGTGGGTTGTCTTTTCGTTTTATTTATGGTTTCCTTTGCTGTGCAAAAGCTTTTGAGTTTAATTAGGTCCCATTTGTTTATTTTTCTTTTTATTTCCATTACTCTGGGAGACGGATTGAAAAAGATATTGCTGCAATTTATGTCAGTGTGTTCTGCCTATGTTTTCCTCTAGGAGTTGTCCCGTCTCATATTTAAGTCTTTAATCCATTTTGACCTTATTTTTGTGTATGGTGTTAAAGAATGATATAATTTTATTTTTCTTACATGTAGCTGTTCAGTTTTTCCAGCAACATTTGTTGAAGAGACTGTCTTTCCACCATCGTATAGTCTTGCCTCCACTGTCATAGATTAATTGATCATAGGCGCATGGGTTTATTTCTGGGCTTTCTATCCGGTTCCATTGATCTATATTTCTATTTTCATGCCAGTACCATACTGTTTTGATGATTGTAACTTTGTAGTATAGTCTGAAGTCAGGGAGCCTGATTCCTCCAGCTCCATTTTTCTTTCTCAAGATTGCTTTGGCTATTCAGGGTCTTTTGTGTCTCCATACAAATTTTAAGATATTTTGTTCTGGTTCTGTGAAAAAATGCCATTGGTAATTTGATAAGAATTGCATTGAATCTGTAGATTGCCTTGGGTAGTGTAGTCATTTTGACAATATTGATTCTTCAAATCCAGGAACATCGTATATCCTTCCATCTGTTTGTCTCTTCTTCGATTTTTCCATCAGCATCTTATAGTTTTTGGAGTACAGGTCTTTTGTCTCCTTAGGTAGGTTTATTCCTAGGTATTTTATTCTTTTTGATGTGATGGTAAATGGGATTGTTTCTTGAATTTCACATTCTGATCTTTCATTGTTAGTGTATAGAAATGCCACAGTTTTCTGTGTATTAATTTTGTAGCCTGCAACTTTACCAGATTCACTGATGAGCTCTAGTAGTTTTCTGGTAGCATCTTTAGGATTTTCTATACATAGTATCATCTGCAAACTGTGACAGTTTTACTTCTTTTCCAACTTGGATTCCATTTATTTCTTTTTCTTCTCTGATTGCCATAGCTAGGACTTCCAAAAACTATGTTGAATAAAAGTTGTGAGAGTGGACATCCTTGTCTTGTTCCTGATTGAAATGGAAATGCTTTCAGCTATTCACTATTGAGTATGATGTTAGCTGTAGGTTTGTCATATGAGGGCTTTATTGTGTTGAGCTATGTTCCCTCTGTGCCAACTTTCTGGAGAGTTTTTATCATAAATGGGCGCTGAATTTTGTCAAAAGCTTTTTCTGCATCTATTGAAATGATCATGTGGTTTTTATTCTTCAATTTGTTGATGTGGTGTATCACACTGATTGATTTGTTGATATTGAAAAATCCATGCATCCCTGGGATAAATCCCACTTGATCATGTTGTATGAACCATTTAATGTATTGTTGGATTCGAATTGCTAGTATTGTGTTGAGGATTTTTGCATCTATGTTCATCAGTGATATTGGCCAGTAATTTTCTTTTTTTGTGGTATCTCTGTCTGGTTTTGGTATCAGGGTTATGGTGGCCTCACTTGAATGAGTTTGGGAGTGTTCCTTCCTCTGCAATTTTTTGGAACAGCTTGAGAAGGATAGGTGTTAGCTCTTCTCTAAATGTTTGATAGAATTCGCCTGTGAAGCCATGTGGTCCTGGGCTTTTGTTTGTTGGAAGATTTTTAATCACAGTCTCAATTTCAGTGCTTGTGATTGGTCTGTTCATATTTTCTATTTGTTCCTGGTTCAGTCTTGGGAGACTGGACCTTACTAAGAATTTGTGCATTTCTTCCAGGTTGTCCATTTTATTGGCGTAGAGTTGCTTGTAGTAATGTCTCATGATCCTTCATATTTCTGTCATGTCAGTTGTAACTTCTCCTTTTTCATTTCTAATATTATTGATTTGAGTCCTCTCCCTTTTTTTCTCGATTAGTCTGTCTAAAGGTTTATCAATTCTGTTTATCTTTTCAAGGAACCAGCCTTTAGTTTCATTGATCTTTGCTGTTGTCTTCTTTGTCTCTATTTCATTTATTTCTGATCTGATCTTTATGATTTCTTTCCTTCTACTAACTTTAGGTTTTCTTTGTTCTTTCTCTAGTTGCTTTTGGTGTAAGGTTAGGTTGTTTATCTGAGATTTTTCTTGTTTCCTGAGGTAAGATTGTATTGCTATAAACTTTCCTCTGAGAACGGCCTTTGCTGAATCCCATAGGTTTTGGATCATTGTGTTTTCATTTTCATTTGTCTCTAGGTATTTTTTTTTATTTTCTCTTTGATTTCTTCAGTGAACCATTGCTTGTTTAGTGGCATATTGTTTAGCCTTCATGTGTTTGTGTTTTCTATAGTTTTTTTCTTGTAGTTTATTCCTAATATCATAGCATTGTGGCTGGAAAAGATGCTTGATATATTTTCAATTTTCTTAAATATACCAAAGCTTGCTTTGTGGCCCAGCATGTCATCAGTCCTGGAGAATATTCCACGTGCACTTGAGAAGAATGTGTATTCTGCTGCTTTTGGATGAAATGCTCTATGAATATCAATTAAGTCCATGTGGTCTAATGTGTCGTTTAAGAACTGTATTTCCTTATTGATTTTCTGTCCGGATGATCTGTCCATTGATGAAAGTGGGGTATTAAAGTCCCCCACTCTTACTGTGTTACTGTCAATTTCTCCCTTTATTGCTGTTAATATTCCCCTTAAATATTGAGGTGCTCCTATGTTGGATGCATATATATTTACAATTGTTATATTTTCTTCTTGAATTGATCTCTTGATCATTATGTAGTGTCCTTCTTTGTCTCTTATAACAGTCTTTATTTTAAAGTCTACTTTTTTCTGATACGAGTATTGCGACTCCAGCTTTCTTTTGATTTCCATTTGCATGGCATACCTTCTTCCATCCCGTCACTTTCAGTCTGTATGTGTCCCTAGGTCTGAGGTGGGTCTCTTGTAGACAGCATATATACGGGTCTTGTTTTTGTATCCATTAAGCCAGTCTGGGTCTTTTGGTTGGTGCATTTAGTCCATCTACATTTAAGGTAATTATCGATATGTGTGTTCTATTGCCATTATCTTAATTGTTTCGGGTTTGTTTTTGTAGGTCTTTTTTCTTCCCTTCCTCTTTGGTCTCTTCCCTTGTGATTTGCTGACCATCTTTAGTGTTGTGTTTGGGTTACTTTTTCTTTTTTGTGTGTGTATCTATTGTAGTTTTTGGGTTTGCTGTTTGCATGAAGTTGTTTTTTTTTTTTAACATCTTTATTGGGGTATAATTGCTTTACAATTGTGTGTTAGTTTCTGCTTTATAACAAAGTGAATCAGTTATACATATACATATGTTCCCATATCTCTTCCCTCTTGCATCTCCCTCCCTCCCACCCTCCCTATCCCACCCCTCCAGGCTGTCACAAAGCACCAAGCCAATATCCCTGTGCCATGCGGCTGCTTCCAACTAGCTATCTACCTTACTACGTTTGTTAGTGTGTATATGTCCATGACTCTCTCTCGCCCTGTCACAGCTCACCCTTCCCCCTCCCCATAACCTCAAGTCCGTTCTCTAGGAGGTCTGCATCTTTATTCCTGCCTTACCCCTAGGTTCTTCATGACATTTTTTTTCTTAAATTCCATATATATGTGTTAGCATACGGTATTTGTCTTTTTCTTTCTGACTTACTTCACTCTGTATGACAGACCTCATTACAAATAGCTCAATTTCATTTCTTTTTATGGCTGAGTAATATTCCATTGTATATATGTGCCACATCTTCTTTATCCATTCATCCGATGATGGGCACTTAGGTTGTTTCCATCTCCGGGCTATTGTAAATAGAGCTGCAATGAACATTTTGGTACATGACTCTTTTTGAATTTCGGTTTTCTCAGGGTATATGCCCAGTAGTGGGATTGCTGGGTCATATGGTAGTTCTATTTGTAGTTTTTTAAGGAACCTCCATACTGTTCTCCATAGTGGCTGAACCAATTCACATTCCCACCAGCAGTGCAAGAGTGTTCCCTTTTCTCCACACCCTCTCCAGCATTTATTGTTTCTAGATTTTTTGATGATGGCCATTCTGACTGGTGTGAGATGATATCTCATTGTAGTTTTGATTTGCATTTCTCTAATGATTAATGATGTTGAGCATTCTTTCATGTGTTTGTTGGCAGTCTGTATATCTTCTCGCATGAAGTTTTGATATAGCTGTCTATATGCGTAAGGGTTGTTTTAAGTTGCTAGTCTCTTTCCCACCTAGAGGAGTTCCTTTAGCATTTTTTGCAAAGCTGGTCTGGTGATGCTGAATTCTCTTTGCTTTCGCTTGTCTGTAAAGCTTGTGGTTTCTCCATTAAACCTGAATTAGAGCCTTGCTGCGTAGAGTATCTTGGCTATAGGTTCTTCCCTTTCATCACTTTAAACATATTGTGCCATTCCCTTCTGGCTTTCAGAGTTTCTGCTGAGAGATCAGCTGATAACCTTATGGGAGTTCCCTTGTATGTTATTTGTCATTTTTCCCTTGTTGCTTTTAGTATTGTTTCTTTGTCTTTAATTTTTGTCAGTTTGATCACTATGTGTCTCGGTGTGTTCCTCCTTGGGTTTTTCCTGCCTGGAACTCTACGCTTCCAGGACTTGGTTGACTGTTTCCTTTCACATGTTAGGGAATTTTTCAGCTATTATCTCTTCAAATATTTTCTTGGGTCCTTTCTCTCTCCTCCTTCTGTGACCCCTGTAACGCCCATGTTGATGTGTTTAATGTTGTCCCAGAGGTCTCTTAGGCTGTCTTCATTTCTTTTTTCTTTATTCTGTTCCACGGCTGTGATTTCCACCATTCTGTCTTCCAGGTTACTTATCCGTTCTTCTGCCTCAGTTATTCTGTTATTAATTCCTTCTAGTGTATTTTTAATTTCAGTTATTGTATTGTTCATCTCTGTTTGTTCTTTAGTTCTTCTAGGTCTTTTTCAAACATTTCTTGCATCTTCTCCATCCTTGCCTCCATTCTTTTTCCAAGATCCTGGATCACCTTCACTTTCACCATTCTGAATTCTTTTTCTTGAAGGTTTCCTATCTCCACTTCATTTAGTTCTTTTTCTGGGGTTTTATCTTGTTCCTTCATCTAGGACATAATCATTTTGTCTAACTTTCTGTGGTTGTGGTTTTCATTCTGCAGGCTGCAGGATTGTAGTACTTCTTGCTTCTTCTGTCTGCCCTCTGGTGGATGAGGCTATCTAAGAGGCTTGTGCAAGCTTCCTGATGAGTGGAACTGGTGGTGGGTAGGCAGGGCATGCTCAGTAAAACTTTAATCCACTTGTCTGCTGATGGGAGGGGTGTGTTCCCTCCATGTTGGTGTTTGGCCTGAGGCAACCCCGCACTGGAGCCTGCAAGCTGTTTGGTGGGGCTAATGGGGGCCTCCGGGAGGGTTCACACCAAAGAGTACTTCCCAGAACTGGTCCTGCCAGTGTCCTTGCCCCCATGATGAGCCAAAGCCGCCCCCCACCTCTTCAGGAGACCCTCCAACACTAGCAGGTAGGTTTGGTTCAGTGTCCTGTGGGGTCACTGCTCCTTTCCCCTGGGTCCTGGTGCGCATGAGACTTTGTGTGTGCCCTCCAAGAGTGGAGTCTCTTGTTTCCCCCAGTCCTGTGGAAGTCCTGCAATCACATCCTGCTGGCCTTCAAAGTCCGGTTCTCTGGGGATTCCTTCTTCTGTTGCCGAGCCCCCAGGTTGGGAAGCCTGACACGTGGCTCAGAACCTTCACTCCAGTGGGAGAACTTCTGTAGTATAATGGTTCTCCAGTTTGTGAGTCGCCCACCCAGCAATTATGGGATTTGATTTTTTCATGATTGTGCCCCTCCTACCATCTCATGTGGCTTCTCCTTTGTCTTTGGATGTGGGGTATCTTTATTTGTGGGTTTCAGCGTCTTCCTCTCAATGGTTATTCAGAAGATAGTTTTGATTCCAGTACTCTGGCAAGAAGGGGTGAGCACACATCCTTCTACTCCCCCATCTTGAGCCAATCTTCCATAAATGTTTAAATAATAAGCTTTAATATCAATAGTATATTTATGTTAAAATAAAACTTAATTTTCTTTCATCTGCTATGAAGACAGGGTTTCTTTGACTGTAGGTCTGCTCTTGATAAGAGATTGGGAAAGGTTTTTCTGTACCTTTTAAATAATCTGCCTAGAAAGGTGATAGTTTTTCTCTTTCCAAAATAATTTCCTGTGCTTCATGTTGTGTTTATCATGTCTTTAATTACATAAGAAAACAGTCTTCTCAGTATTAAAATAGCTACGTTTTGCTCACAACTATGTAACCTGCTGTATTTGCTTTTAAAGTCTTTTATTGTCACTTTGGTTAAATAGATAATTAAGTATTGTTCCATAATGATCTGTGATCCCATTTAGTCAAATGTCCCTTTCTCTTAAACTATCTATAACCCCATGTTACTTTGGGGATCTCAAGAAGAGATAAAAAGAGCAAAAATCATTAGAAAACCTTGGTGTCTACTATTCATGGATAAGTACTCTTAAGAGGTGAGTGTATATTTGTTTTCAGAAATTTTGTTATGCAAATATAACCTGCATTTTTAAGATGAGCAATGAGATGATACCCTACATACGGTTTTGTAAACTGCTTTTTTTCTACAAACATCATATTATGGAGGTCAATTCAAGCCAATCAGTATAAGCCCACATAATAATAAAATGGCCTTAAGCACTAATGGTCAATTTAGGTATGATAATAATAAGAATGGTTAATATTATTACTGACTTCCTCTGGCCCTACAGTGTTGTAAGTGCTAAACCTATACTTGGTCATTTAATTCCCACCACATCCTGTGAGGAGAAGCTACTGTTTCTGAACTGTAACCATCAGGGAACTGAGGCACAGTGATGGCAGTGCTAGCCAGTCACAAGATTAAGATATGAACCAGTTCTGTGTGGCAGCTGAGCCCCACACCTAACTAGTGCACACTAGTGCTTCTCATCTGATAAGACCCTCAACATTACTGTTCATCAGGGCACAGCGAAATAAAACTAACGTCCCATGGTTTTTTCTCAGTTAGCTGGGCAAAAGTTTAAACAACAGATCTTAATCAGTGTGGTTTGGAATTTGGAGACCTGTGTCCTGTTATATTGTGGAAGGGGCTCCTCCAACATTCTGTCTCCCTTCCTGTGCCTCAGGGATGATCCCTTACTAAAGTGGATAACTTCCCTGTGCTTGGAGCAGAAAATGTTTATGTTTCTCCAGCCTTTTTAATATTTTGTATAATTTCAAGGGCAATGGGAATTTATTACAGTTAAAAATAGATAACATACAAAGGGAAATAAGATAATAACACCTCAAAGCCCACCATCTAAAGAAAAGCCCTTCTAGGCGCTTAGCGCCGAGCCGGCTGAGAGGAAGATGTGTTGGGCGCAGGGCTTGGGCTGCTGCTCTCGCCCCTTCGGTCACCGCCCCTGGAAACCCCTTTTGTAAAGCCTATACAGTTCAGACCCCCGAGAGTATGTCTCCAACTGCTGCTACAGAGGTTTATTCAAAAGCTTTAGCTGTTTGTCATGGACCACTGGACCTCTGTGACTTTCTGATCAAAGCTCGTGAGCTAAAGGACGATGAACATCACAGAAGAGTCATACAGTGTTTGCGGGAATTACATGAGGACCTTAAAGGATACAGTATAGAGGCAGAAGGCCTTTTCTTTCTAAGGTACAGGGAAAACAATGGTGATGGACGTGTTTTATGCTTATGTGGAAATGAAGAGGAAAAAACGGGTTCATTTTCATGGTTTCATGCTAGATGCTCACAAAAGAATACACCGCCTTAAACAGAGTTTGCCATAAAGGAAACCAGGACTCATGGCTAAATCATACGATCCAATAGCTCCTATAGCTGAAGAAATCAGTGAAGAAGCATGTCTCTTATGCTTTGATGAATTTCAGGTCACTGACATTGCTGATGCCATGATTCTGAAACAGCTTTTTGAAAATCTGTTCAAAAATGGGGGTCATCGGGCTTCCCTGGTGGCGCAGTGGTTGAGAGTCCGCCTGCCGATGCAGGGGACACGGGTTCGTGCCCCAGTCCAGGAAGATCCCACATGCCGTGGAGCGGCTGGGCCTGTGAGCCATGGCCGCTGAGCCTGCGCATCGGAGCCTGTGCTCCGCAACGGGCGAGGCCACAACGGTGAGAGGCCCGTGTACCGAAAAAAAAAAAAATGGGGTCGTTGTTGTGGCAACATCCAACAGGCCACCAGATGTTCTCTATTAAAATGGACCCCAAAGAGCTAACTTTGTATCATTCATAGCTGTCCTGAAGGTCTCTGAGGCAATGAGAGAGAGGAATGCATGTATGTGGGCAATGCTGTATTTCTTTCTGGAATACTGTAATATGGTCCAGCTAGATTCTGGGATAGATTATCGGAAAAGGGAACTTCCTGCTGCAGGAGAACTCTACTATCTCACAAGTGAAGCTAATGTGGAGGCTGTCATGGATAAGTTGTTTGATGAGCTGGCTCAGAAACAAAGTGATTTAACTAGACCAAGGATTCTAAAAGTGCAAGGCAGAGAGCTGCGGCTGAATAAAGCCTGTGGAACCGTTGCCGACTGCACATTTGAAGAGCTATGTGAGGGAGATCCCATCCAGGATACCACATTACCTTTAGTCATCATGCCTCCTTAGAGTCCTCTTAGTTGTGACAATTTCTCAGACTTTCCTTCTTTTTGATGACCCTGACAGTTTTGGGGAATACTCGTCAGTTATTTTGTAGACTGTCCCTCGAATGGGATTTGTCTGATGTTTTTCTCATGATTTGACTGGAATTGTGGGCTTTGGGAGGAAGACCACAGAGGTCAAGTGCTCTTTTCATCAGATCATATCAAGGGCACATATGATCAATGTGACTTAACACTGTTGATGTTAACCTTGATCACACTTGTCTGAGGTAGTGTTTGTCTCCACTGTAAAGTTACTCTTTTCCCCCTCTTTCCATAGTGAACTCTTTGGAAGGAAGTTCTTGCTGAGTTTTCATGTAGCAGCAAAGAAGAAAATCCACAACTATTTAACAAGGCTGTTAAAATACTTTCCCCTTTTCCAGCTACATATTTGTGTGAGGCTAGATTTTCTTATATGACTCAACCAAAGCAACATATAACAATAGTCTGACTGTAGAAGCAGGTATGAGAATTCCACTATCTCCTATTACGCCAGACATTAAAGAGATTTGCCCAAAGTATAAAACAATGCTACTCTTCTTACTATTTTCATTTTAGAAGTATAATTATTTTCATAAAAATGTTATTTCTGTTAATTTTATAGGTTGAATATAATGGTTTTATCATTGTTATTTTAAATAAATTAATAAATATTTTATTTTAAAAAAGCCCTTCTAATGTTTTCATCTGCATTATATTCCTCCAGAATTATACTTATGCAGGTATTATATATTTATACATGTATGCATACATTTATATATTTACATACAAATCATAAGATCTCATCTTACACTTAATTTTATAACTTATCTCACTGTAGTGGGTTGAATTGGGTGCCCCCAATATTTCGAAATCATAACACTCCCATACCTTAGTTGGAAATAGGGTCTTTGCAGATATAATTAAGTTAAAGATCTCAAGAGATGATTGGATTTAGGATGGTCCCTAAACCCAATGACTAATGTCCTTATAAAAGAAAGGAGGGAGATTTCACACACAGAGGGAAGAAGGCCATGTGAAGACAGAGGCAGAGACTGGAGTTATGCTGGCACAAACCAAGGGAAGCCAGGAGCCACCAGAAGCTGGAAGAGGAAAGGAAGAATTCTCCTCTGGGGCTTCCTTGGAGGCACAGTGGTTGAGAGTCCGCCTGCCGATGCAGGGGACGCGGGTTCGTGCCCCGGTCCGGGAAGATCCCACATGCCGCGGAGCGGCTGGGCCCGTGAGCCATGGCCGCTGCCTGCCGACACCTTGATTTCAGATTTCCGGTCTCTAAAACTATGGGATAATGCATTTCTGTTGTTCTAAGCCACGAAGTTCCTGTTAATTAGTAACAGCAGCCCTAGGAAACAAACACACACACTAACCGTATACCCCAAATGTCACTGATTGTGAATAAACCCCACTCTATCCTATGTTTTTGTGTGTGCCTGTGGGGATAGTAATGATAATAAAGATATATGCAAAAAATAAATATGGCTAAATTTTTAAACTCCTAATGATTTTTACTGTATTGATTCATTTAATGCTCCAGGCACCCCTAAGAGGTAGATAGAGTTGCTCAACCCCATTTTCTAGATGAAAAACTGAGGGACGGGGAGAACTTGGCCTAGGACTACACAGTTAGAGAACAGGACAGCTTGGGTTTGTACCTCACGCTCCAGAGCCTGGGAAACTGTCAAAGATTTGTTGTTAAGTAACAGAAGCAATCTGCATAGCATGTATAATTTAGGAGGTCATTAAGGCAATTTTCATGTATTAACATATTTATACAAATAGCTGGACCTAGTGACCTTGGTGAGAGCACGTTCATTGCAAGATTCAATAGTGCAGTGAGATAAGAGGTTAGTGGGAAGTGAAGAATGTTAACCGGGAATGCAGAAAATGCTTTCTGGAACTTTGATTTTGAAGGACGGGGGAGAAAGGGAGAGAGAAACAGAGGCAGACAGAAGAGAGAGAGAGAGAAACAGAGACAGAGACAGACACAGAGAGAAGGCCTGTGACTGAATGGGGAAAAGGGGTCCAAAGAGGGATTTTCTTTTACATCTTCAGTTCCTTGAAAGTATAAAAGTTAATATTGCAGGAGTCATGTCATCTCAGATTTAACCTTTGAAAGAAATTTCCCATATTTCCCTCTTATTTCCACTTTAGAGTTAATGGGATGCCTCCAATGAACAGTATGGGTTTTTGAGCTCAATATATATTGAGCTATGAGTGATAGGAAGAATGGATAATTGTGTGTCAAAGAAATGGTAGTAATTTGTGGATCTTTGCCTCTCAGGGAGGCAGCAGGTGGCTGAAATCCTGGTGCGACATGATCTGAGGACCCCTGCACTGTTGAATGGGAAACAAGTATAGAATTTTCCTATAAACGTATTAACATACAGAGCAGTCCAGGAGCAGCAGTTAGGCAAACACTATGGCTTGCTGCCCTGGTGCCATCTCTCACTGAGCTCACCAGGTGAGTCAAAGGCAAGCCTGTCTTCCCAGCATGGGGAACTGGGTTAGGGTCTGCTCGGAGGCACGATGTTGGGCAGCTCTTAGGAGCTTCTGAGTCTCCCAAGAAACTAGAGATCCTTCTGTCATTAAAACTTTGAACTCAAGGCATACCAGAGAGAGATTTGCTTCCTTCATAAACATATCTACATTCTCATTAGGAGAAAGACTGAAAAATACCTTTCTACAGTGCCTGCCTTAGCCCTAAGGCTCAGCCAGCCCCTGCTACTGAGCCTTGACTTTTAAAGAGCCCTTGAAGTCCCACAATGTACCATATACTTTGAACAGGTTTTCTCATTTTCTCCTTGGGATGGCTGTGTGACAAAAGGATCCCGAGTCCCATTTCATAGACAACAAAGCTCAGGCTCATAGAACCGACAGCACCTCTCCAGATAAGTGGCAGGATTCAAATGAAGTTACATCCCTTGCCCTAAGGAGAGAGAGGACACAGGGCAGCCTCCCTTTGAGAAAATGGGCTTCCAAGGCTTGAGAAGTGAGCATCTTACACTCCCCTGATATTGTGGCCCCATGGGTACTCACCCAAAAATCCCTCTTGACGATGAAGATGATAGTGCACATATGTGTGCACATACATTCTTCACATTATAAACATTCATTGCATTCAATTTTATAGAAGAACAAAGTAGCTTTTAAAATTGAATTGACGGTGTGTGTATGTGTGTGTTTCTATATGTCCTATGGCTTGTACACTCCACTTCACAATCTTCATATCAGACCAGAGCTTGATTCCTATCTCAGATTTAGATATGCCAGAAAAATGGTAGATACAGAGAAATTGCCACCAGCAAGTGAAAAATTCCGGAAAACACTGGCTAACACCATTAACCCAGAGCCTAAACTTCGTCCTCACTCTCCTCGGCCAAGCTCCCTGGTCGGAGCTTCAGAGCTGCAATCTTGGATCTGGCCAGCAGGTGGCTCCCACCTCCATTTTTCTTTCACAAAGAAAATGAGCACATGAGGCCAAGGATAAGAAGATCTTGGAATGTTTTGTTTACTAAGACACTAATTATGTTTGTGAAACTTAGATGTATTACTAGAGCAGTCCCATCTGCTGTTGACCCGAAAAGAACATCGAGTTTATTGAGGTATCTCCTAAGTGTAGGTTGAAGTGTCCACACTGCAGACGGGGGGGGGGGGGGGTCCTTCCCAGAGAGTAGGGTGTTCACCCTCCACCCCCACCCACCCCGTAGAGTCTGTCCAGAACTTTTCCCACTCCCTGTCATACTCTGTCCATGACACTGGGCACAGCCGCCAAGACCCCGCTCTGGAGCCCCATTCTCTCTTCCACCTCCCACCAGTCCTGTAAAGCCCTTCAACAGCCGACCGTTGCCAACACGCTACTGCCACCTGCTATTTCGTCTTCGTATTCAAGACCCGGAGTATATGTTTTTACACTCTTCTTTTACACCTAACAGGTTTTTCAGGCAAAATTAGAATCATTCTATACATAGGTTCATGGGCTGGGTTTTGAGGAAGAGGATGGTATTTTTTTGCTCTTTGAATGAACGTCTTTGTAGAGAAGTTTGACAATGGAGGTACGATGGTGCCACCTCGTGACAGTGGACCGAACTGCAGCATGAACATCGCTGAGCCAGAAGGTGGGAGCGAAAGGCCTAAATCCAGAGAGCTTTCTGGAAGTCTGGGTGGAAATGGGACACACTCCGGGTACAGGGATACTGAGGTATCTAGACAGAAAGTGCAGCCTCTTTCTATGCTGAGTGGAAAGCTCTATGTGATTTCAACAGAAAGACCATATTTATTTTTATGTTTTAACAGAAAGGTTTTTTTTTTATTATTTTTAAAGACCTCTGGATAAAGAGGTATACACCTATATAAGCAAAACTGGATCCCTGTCATTTATGATCATTGTAACCCACCTTGGCACTTATTGTGACCATATTTCCATGTAGATGAGTTTCTGTGATAACATTTTAAGTTACTTGACAATAAAATTTCACTTATTTTTTTATATTGCCCTGCTGTTGCATTATATGAATGCTCCAGAATTCACTTTTCCAGTACTAGTGATGTAAATATAGTTCCTTTACCACGTTTTCTATTACAAACTATAGTGTGCTTAACATTCTTGTTCATATACATGCAGATATCTTGGTTAGCATTTTTATAAGTTCCTGAAGTGTTCTTTCAAAACAATGAAAAAACTTTTATTTGAACAAACTCTTACTATTTTATATTTCTAACAATACTATAGGAAAATTCCTGTTTCTGCACACTTTAGAAATAATGTGAATCGCTGCTAATCTGATAGGCAACAAATCCTCTCTCCTTGTCGTCACTATAACTCGTTTTTGCTGCCTGACTAGAATTCCATCCTATGGATGAGACATAATGGAGTCTCACAACCTCGTGTCATTTGGAATTCAGCGTTCCTTATATTCCCCATTGTCAAGGCTGTGTGGATGGCATTTAACTGCGCTGAAGGGCACAGTTCAGGATTCATGTGGCTATTTGCACATGAGCGGAATGTGTCCTCTTTGAGCACACATTGCGCTCTCTTGTGAGAGTCCTAGGGTTCAAAACGCAGCCTGGTCGATGTATGAATATATATGGTGTGAGTGTGTCAGTGTATGGGTGCATGTGTGTGTGTGCGCACTGACAACCACATTTCCTTCTGTTTCTTTCAACCCCTTCATGGCCTTGCTTCTCATTCGCTCTCCCTTCCTAAATCCAGGCCCAGGAATGAAGGTAGGGAATTATCAGGATGGCAATCCTTATAACCAACTCCTATCACCATCCTTAACTACGTCCGTCCTGAATGTAACTTGCTTGTTATGGTGGTACAAAAGACGACCAGGCCAACATCATATTTTATTTTTAATTTTTTAATTTTAAACAGCTTTCTTTGGGTAAAGTTTACAGGCAATAACGTTCACACACTTTAAGGGTACAGTGTGATGATTTGTAGTAAATGCATGCAACCGTCACCATAACTGAATTTTAGGCATTTCTGTAGTTCCCAACACTTCCATAATGTTTGAAAACACTGAAGCCCCGTACCCATACTTAGTACCAGGCAAGCACTGATTTGCTGTCTGTCTCTATGGATTTGCCTATTTTGAACATTCCCTATAAACTGAGTCACATAGTATTTGGTCTTTTATGTTTGACTTTGTTCACTAGCATAATGGTATCAAGGATCGTATATGTTGTACATGTATCAGTGCTTCATTCATTTCATGGCTGAATAATAGTTTGTTGTATGACTATGCCAAATTTTACTTGTGCACTTATCAATTGATAGGCATGTGAGTTGTTTCCACTTTTTGGGTGTTATGAGTAATGTTACTATGAATATTTTTCTCCGAGTTTTTATGTAGACGTGTTTTTATTTCTCTTGAGTGTGTAACTAGAACTGGAACTGCTGGGCCATACGGCCCCTCAACACGTGAGACAACATTACAATTTCAGATGATTTCATTCCATAATTGGAAATACCGTGAGAAAAAAAAAAGAGACAGGTGAGACAGAGTCTAGTGAGGAGACCCTAATAAACATTGTTATCCTGCTGTAGACCTATTTGTAAAATCCCTTTCAATGATGCAAAAGTATGAGACATGTGGGGGACATTTTCAACTTCATTTGAAAGCCTACTGTCTATAGCACACACTTCCCCATTACCTGACTTGGTCTCCATGCAAGGTGTTTTACAATTCTAGATTTCAGGTAACTGCCAGTATCAGTTTGCAATGTAATCCTTGTCTGTAGACAAGCAACTTAATTGTATCCTGGCTAGGGAAACCTCTGTCTCCATTTGGCCATGCATTTCAACACTCATGATGTATAAATGTGACAAAAAGGTGGTTGTTGACTTTGGCAAGATAAATTTCAGTGGAGGAGTGGAGGGACGTCCCCATTAGATGAGAGATGAAGACTGAGTTGGAGGGGAGGTCGGGGGATGTGAACTGAGTATCAAGAATTCATTGTAGATCTTTAGTTGCAGAGTGCAGAATATATATGTAAAGAGGTCAGTAACCAGAGATGTGGACAGAGGCCCACAGCATTAAATGATGTTCTATAATCACCATTTATAAGATACCTGAGCAGCTTGAAATCTTAATGAGAAGGATCTATCTCTTCTTAGATTTAACATCTGAATTGACCACACCAGCCTTCCCACACTTTATTTCCTTGTTTCCATTCTGGAGAAACCTAAAACTTACTGAAGGGATAGTGTAGAGTTTCTTCTTAATGTCTGTTAAACGTATGAACAGATGAATAGGTGAATGCACGACGTGTCAAAGATGTGCTAAGAATTTAAGGATTTTTATCCCTGAGTGCAGAGCTCCTCATGCAGATGACTGAGCCCATGGTGGTGGGTGGCTGAGAGGATGCAGCTTCTCAGGACTCTGCAACTGACAGCTGCAAGATGGGAGCCCTCAACTTCAGTGTTCAGAGGCACATTTAGGCAGACTGCCACACCTTATGTCCTGGAGGGATCCATCCCTGACCTGAGCAGGTGAGTTCACAGACAGGCTTGCCTTCCATCTGGGGGAACGAGACTACTGTCTGCTCAGAAGCTTGCTGTGGTCCAACTCTTGTGCCATTTCGAAAGACTCAAGAACGAGCAGATCCAGCTCCTCTCTAAACTTGAACTCAACATATATCACAAAGAGATATTCTCAATCTCTTTCTAGGGATATACATTGTCCTTAGGAGGCCCCAGAGGACACACACACACACATACACACACACCCTGGAGCCTTCATGCAGGCAGTAGCCCTAGGAGAACTTGCTGGCTTATAAGGCCGTCACTCATGGTTTGTTAGGTTGCCGATGTTACTGGACCTTTTTGCATTAATAACTAATGCAAATGATGATTAGCAGAAGAGTCTGCATACTAGGGATACTTTTAAATAACCTTACTATCCAATTAAATCTGATGACAATAAGAGAATTTCTATGTTCATGTTTTTCAAGTGTAACAATAAACTACTGAGAATTTCCAGTGTGGGGGTGCATATGGGGAATCCTACAAAGTCTGATATTGCTGGTGGGGATTTCACTTAGTACAACTTTTTCACAGGTTGATTTATCAATATGCATTAATGAATCCAGGAACTTTTGACCTTCATGCATTTGGAGCCTGTTCCTTCAATTATTCATCCTCAGCATAACACCTGTCCCTCTATTATACTGTGCATATTCCTTATGTTGTCTGGGAATTCACTTTCAAACACTAATGACCTAACCACATTCCCTTGTCTCTACAGAACAGGAAATTGAAGTACAGTGATGTTCACCGACTTGCATAAATACAAGCAGGACTATCAGCCTGGCATCGGAAGTGAAGATAGATTTCAGAAGTGACCCAGGTCAGCAGGAAAGCAAGACTTATTTGAATACGGTGTCATGTGCAGCTGAGCATCATGCAGTCTGCACTTGGACATACAGGGTGTCAGTCTCTGCTTTTCCTCTTAAGAGAAGGATGACCCCCAGCCAAGTTGCTTAACCTCTGTACATTACTGTTTCTCCAGCTACAACATGATGTAAAGATATGTTATTCTCTACCTTCCAGGAATGTTGTGGAAAATGCATGAGATAGAAAAAATGCATGCATTCACAATAGATAAGTCCCTATGATTTTCTGGGCCAGAGGTCCTGCCCTAATATATAACTTTTCCCTTCCAACCACCCTAAGACTATTCACAAATGGCCGTTCAAGTACAAAGTAATGCAAGGACTTATGCCTACTGAATTCATTCAACACAGAGTATGATAATATCTGAAGTGTAGATTGGAAAGTAATTACGTAGAAATAATAGCTTCTTCCATCCCATCTAAGGTCTCAAAAGTGCTTTCCCAGATGGTATCTCATTAGCCTCTACATCTGAGAGGTTTTATCCAAAAAAATGGCCAGCATAGGGGAAACGATTTACCCAAGAACCTATGATGTGCCTGGCCCCCAGTGATTTACTGTAGTGTTCTTCTGCAAAGCCCATTCTTGCTGGGTTACAGTACGTTATTCTTTTTTTATTATTATTATTGAAGTATAGTTGATTTACAATGTTGTGTCAATTTCTGCTGTACAGCAAAGTGATTCAGTTACACATATATATTCCTTTTGACGTTCTTTTCCATTATGGTTTATTACAGGATATTGAATATAGTTTCCTGTGCTATACAGTAGGACCTTGTCGTTTATCCATTCTATGTATAAATAGTTTGCATCGCATAATTCCAAACTCCCAATTCGTCCCTCCCCCACCCCCTCTCCCCCTTGGCAACCACAAGTGTGTTTCCTATCTGTGAGTCTGTTTCTGTTTGATAGATAAGTTCGTTTGAGTACACATGTTATTCTTAAGAAATTAACATAATTATTAAAAGTGGAATGGGAAAAGATATGAAATAATGTGAAATGGACCAATGGTTTTCTTTCACACACCCAATGGAAATGCTGGAGTCAGTTTTCCTTTCTCCTAAATTATCTGAGAAATGACTCCAGCACAGAGAAATGACACTGAAGTGAATACGTAATGAAAACTTATACGTTTCCCTTCCATTTAATATTTCCACATTATTGTCTTATAATCATGCTGTTTAGATTGTATCAAGGGAATCTCCTTTAAAGGAAGGTCAGGTATGAGATAAGACTATTCATCCCTATTCAGCACTATATGTATCATCTGCCCGATTGACCTTTTGCTCCTCACAGTAATTGTCTAATATGGATAGAATTGTTCCCATTTTACAAGTGAGGAAAGGCAAATTCAGAGATACTGTGACACAGCTTTTATAAAATTTCCCATCTGCTTTTCACATCCCTTTTTTGCAGCCTCTAATGATCATTGCCTAGAGCTACATTTCATAAAAGGTTGCAAAAGCATGACGTACAAATTCTTTAATTGCTTCTGCATGTATTGGCAGAAATTCTTTTATAAAAGAATTCTTCCCTCAACAACTATGCGTAGGTATAACAAGCACAGGAAAGGCAAGGTGTATATACAGTTCACTGGCAATATTTGCACTTTCAAAAATCAGGTGTTTCCCTAGGATTCTCAAAGGTGAGCAGTGAGTTGGTTTTGTTGGCTTTTTTTTTAGAGTGTCATAGATGTTTCTATATTTGACGTGTTTTAGTGCATGATAGTCATTAATGTTTTTGATGTTCAAATTGTTCTATCTTTGGCCAATGGGAGGCCCTGAGGTTATGAGTCTTTTTGATATAATTTCTGGTATGAGAGTTCCGTCCAGACTCACCTGGTACAATCCTTACCTAGACCAAAAATCAGGCATTTCTCCAAGGAAGCCTGGTTCCTTTTAGTGGGAAATTCAGTCTAGGGACTACAGTTGCTGATTACTACTGTGTTGGTCATTGTTTCTTGCCCTTTCAGTGCATAGAGCCAGTAATATAGGTTTCATATTTAAGAGAATCTACGTCATTGGCTTGCATCCTGGGCTGCTCTTCTGTCCCCTTATAGGTACGCATTTTTATCATCTTTTGTATTAACTGTACAGTTCTTAAAATATAAGGAAATATAACATACATTTGTTTTCTCCCCGTTTCATACGTAAAAGTTGTCATATTCTACACCAGTGCTCTCCAACAGAAACTTCTGTGGAGATGGGAATGTTCTGTATCTGTGCTGTTCAACACAGCAGTCATGAAGTACCTGAGTCTTATTCAGGAATTGAACATTTAGCACCTAAAACGTGGCAACTCTGAGTAACTGATTTTTTAATTTCATGTAATTTGAGTTTAATTTACTGTAAATAGCTAGTGGCTATTTACAGTAAATTAAGGCTAGTGGCCGTCATATTGGACAGCAGCAGCTCCACACACTTTTCTGCACCTGGCTTTTATCACTGAACAATATATCCTGGAGATGACTCCACAACAGTACAGAGAAGGAGTCTTCATTGCTTTTTACAGCTGCACAGTCCTCTCAGATGTAGATGGACCACAGTTTATTCAACCAGCCCCTTATTGGTGGATATGTCTTGTTTCTGGCCTTCTGCTGTATGAATTGTTCTGGCAGGAATGGCTTTGTGTTTATGTCTTTTTACATTGTTAGTTTGGGATAGATTCTTAGGAGAGACATTGCTGGTTCCAAGGGTAAGTACCCTGGTAATTTCATAACACCGTATCAAATCCCCTGGCTAGGAGTTATACCATGTTACATTGCCACCAGCAATGTACGTGATTGCCTATTTCTTCACAGACTATGTAAATGATGAGAAGAGGCATCTCGGCTTTTTGGTTTGTTTGTTTTTTTCTTTGCATCTCTTAATCCAGAGTTAGGTTTCACACTTTTTAACATGTTTAAGGAACACTTTTTGGGGAAATCCTTTTTGTATCTAGTGCCCTTTCTCCTTCAGAATGTTCTAATTTGCCCTTGCTTTTTCATAATCTTTCTACTACAAGGTAGATAACCTTTGTCATTGATGTAAGTTGTATGTTTCCCAATTTGTAATTTTTCAGTTTAATTTGCTGATGGGATGCTTTCTGCCTTACAATTTTTAATGAAATCAGGTGTACTATGGTTTTCCCTTATTGCTTCTGGATTTGAAGCCATATTTAGAAAACTTTTCTTCACCACTAACTTTTAGAGGAATTTATTGTGGGTATATGTTTGTGGACAGGAGAGAGAGAAAGGGATCATATTTGAGCGTCAGGTGTAAGAGGAACCCAGAAAAGAAGTGACCGTCATGTGAGAAATATGTGAAAACCATTTCACTAAGTCAAGAGAATTAGGCATTTGGACCAGAGTCTTGGTCCTGTGTTTGTCTTGATAGCTCGGTCTCTACTCTTTTCTGTCTCTTGTGGGTATGGATCCAGGCTCCCCCTGACTGGCAGAGAAGGTCTTCATGAAGCAGGAACTCCATGTCACCTCAAATGGACCTGTCAGATGACTAAATGGATAGAACCACCCTCTTAGGGATAAAACATACAAAACCAGTTCCGAAATGTACCACTCTGACAGAGCAAAGGTCTAAGAGAAAGTAAAACCTCCAGCTGGAGCCTGTGAGGAGAAGCAAAACCGAAAGCAACACTGTTCACCTCATCCTTGACTCTCTGAGTGGTGTCCCATCAGGGAAGGTAACAGCCTACTCGTCCTATGCAAAAGGACGGGGGTTTGAGTTAGAAGGTGCCACAGCTTCCCAAGTTATAGCCTCTCCCACTAAACTACATCATTTCCTGTTTCCATGCTGGTTTCCAGGATCCAGGGTCAAGCTTGGACTAATCGTGCTTAGAATGGAGCCTGAGGTCATGGGGCTCCATGCGGTGGGCACTAACAATCTGGTTTCCTGGGGGCTTTTCCAGTTATGCAGGTCTGGAGATGAAGAGAGGGAGGTTGGGATGCAGATAAGGAATTGGACTGACAGTTCCTGCCACATGGTAAACACACAGTACACATTAATAAATGAATGAGAAGCAGGGTAGAAACTACACATACGCCCTTTTAGTCTTTCTATACACATCTGAATGTTTCAAAGTAAGTTAAGATCACACTGTACTTGTTTTTTTCCAATAGACTTTGAGGAAACTTTTCACTTCTGTTTTTAAAATATATATGTTCCATTGAGGGGAAAAAGAAAAATGTGTAGAAAATGGAGAGCGATGCCACCTAGTGACCAAAGTCAGAACTGCAGGTGTAAAAGTCTGAACTGGGGGCTTGGCAAAGGATGGGGGATGGAAAGGACTGTGGTGGTGGTGGGGAGGGGAATGAATTTCATCCTAAAGGCAAGATTTCTAGACTTCACACTGGCAGCGATCCTTCTGTATTCATGCCCATGCTGGGATCTTCAAGCCCTGGGACTGGAAATCTGGCCCCTAAGTGAACTGAGTCGAAAGCTGCATGAGTTAGTGTATGAATAATTGGTGTAAAGAAATTTGAGACAAAGGGACATATACAAATACACACACATACAAAGAACTGTCAAATCAATTCTTTTGATCTGCTTCCGAAGCCATGAATATATGAATAGCGTATTGGTAATCAGTTTGCAATCTTTTGTATTTTTAACATTTTACTCAATGTTTCCATTCTGGAAACAGCATAGAAATGCAGTTATAAAATAAAAACATCTTCTATCTTCAACAATCCACACTCAGTGATTTATTACCAAAGAAATCTGTTTAGTGTCTAAGTCAATAAATGTATTTCTGCACTATTATTTTGTGACTTGGCTGCTGATATACCTGTTTAACAAAACTTTATCTCAGTACTTTGTTAGGGCACCAATGAATACTTCTCTTTGTTTAACACGTATGGAAAAATATAGACATGCGTTTTTAGAAACCAAAATTACATTGCCACACCCATCTGTCCCTACCTTTTGCCCACCATAATACAAAGAGAGTTTCTCTTCACTTATAGGTGCCTACTTTCCAGATTTTTCTCCGTATGTAATGCACTAACATATTTAATCACCCTCATACACCCATGTTCATATATATTCTTTTGCAGAAAAAGGGTCATCATATTTTACTTTGTACATCATGACAACCCTGTTCGCTTAATATGATTCATTTCCTATTAATTTATTTAGTTTGGTTTGTTTCCAAGTGGTTTTTCTGTGCATCCGCTCTTCATATCATTTACCTAACTCTACTGTTTAAGAATATTTTGTACATTGAAGAGATAAACCTATGTCTGAATACAATATCCCCCAGATTTTCACACACCTTTTGTGACTTTTGAAATGCAGAGGATATCTAATCCTTTTTAATGAGCTTTAGTGTTTTTATTTCACTTCACGTTGTTTTAGAGAGAACAAGTGAATAATAATGCCTTCTGAGATGTCGAATGTCAGTTCATAGGATAAAATGTAACTCCAGGTTACTTTGTGTAACTCCAGATTATGAATCCTGGAGCAGCAATTGGTAAGGTTGTTTCTAGGTCACCTTACTTAACTTTTAAGTTCTGTTCACTGAAATGAATTCAGCAAGGTAGCAGGGTACAAGATTAATATACAGAAATCTGTTGCATTTCATTACACTAATAATGAAATATCAGAAAGGAAAGTAAACAAATAATCCCATTTAAAATCCCATCAAAAAATGAAATACCTAAGAATAAACTTAACCAAGAGGTGAAAGACCTATATGATGAAAACTATAGAACATTGATAAAAGAAATGGAAGGTGATTCAAAGATATGGAAAGGTGTCCCATGCTCTTAGACTGGAAGACTTAATATTGTTAAAATGGCCATACTACCCAAAGCAATCGACAGACTTAATGTAATCCCTATCAAAATACCTGTTACATTTTTCACAGAACTAGAAATAATAATCCAAAAATTTATATGGCACCACAAAAGACCCAGAATTGCCAAAGAAATCCTGAGGAAAAGAACAGAGCTGAAGGCATAACCTTCCCAGACTTCAGGTTATGCTACAAAACTACAGTAATCAAAACAGCATGGTACTGGTACAAAAACAGACATATAGATCAATGGATAGAATAGATAGCCTAGGAATAAACCCACCCACCTACGGTCAAGTAATCTTCAATAAAGGAGGCAAGAATATACAATGGAGAAAAGACTGTCTCTCCAACAAGCGATGCTGGGAAAGCCGGACAGCTCCATGTAAATCAATGAAATCAGAACACTCCCTCACACCATATACAAAAATAAACTTGAAATGATTTAAAGACCTAAATATAAGATGTGACACCATAAAACTCCTAGAAGAGAACACAGGTGAACCAATCTCTGACATAAATCGTAGCAATATTTTCTCAGATCAGGGTCCCAAGGCAAAATAAATTAAAGGAAAAATAAACAAATGGGACCTAATTAAACTTAAAATCTTTTGCACAGCCAAGGAAGCCATCAACAAAATGAAAAGACAACTTATGGAATGGGAGAAAAATGTTTGCAGGTGATGTGACTGACAAGGGGTTAATATCCAAAAATATACAACTCCATATCAAAATATAAACAACTCAAGCAAAAAATGGGCAGAAGATCTAAATAGATATTTTTCCAAAGGAGACATAAAGACGGCCAACAGGCACATGAAAAGATGCTCAACATCACTAATTACTAGAGAAATGCAAATCAAAACCTCACATGAGTCAGAATGGTTATCATCGAAAAGTCTGCAAATAATAAATGCTGGAGAGGGTGCGGAGAAAAGGGAACCTCCTACACTGTTGGTTCGAATGTAAATTGGTGCAGCCACGTGGAGAGCAGTATGGAGGTTTCTTAAATAGCTAAACACAGAGCTGCCATAGGATCCAGCAATCCCACTCCTGGGTATATATCCAGAAAGAAATGAAAACTCATACACACACACACACACACACACATACACACACACTGGACTATTACGCAGCCATTTGCAACAACATAGTTGGACTTAGAGAATATTATACTTACTGAAGTAAGTCAGACAGAGAAAGACAAATATTATATGATATCACTTATATGTGGAATCTAACAAATAATACAAATGAATCTATATACAAAACAGAAACAGTCTCACAGACATAGAAAACAAAATTATGGTTAGCAAAGGGGAGAAAGAGGGAGGCGGAACAAATTAGGAGTATGAGACTGACAGATACAAGCTACTATACATAAAATAGATAAGTAACAAGGAGTTATGGTAATAAAGTACGGGGAATTGTATTCAATATCTTTTAATAACATATAATGGGAAATAATCTGATATCCGAATCACTTTGCTGTGCACCTGAAACTAACACAATATTGTAAATCAACTGTACTTCAATCTTAAAAAATACACACAAAAAATTCTGATTCTGATCATTTATAAGTACCTATTGGTCTTGAAAAGAGTTTAGGATTAAATGAGATAAAATGTAAAACCCCTTTCATATAGTAGTTGTGTACATATTAATATCCTACCATTCAGGTTCTCTTTCCAAAGGGCAACAGCTTGTGCTGCTTTCTGGGTCCAGTTCAGCACCTCATGAATCAGCTAGTCATTGTGGCCCCCACACCCAGTCCTCTTGGCCCACGGAGTAGGATTATCCCTACCATCATCTTCAAGTCCAATGGGGAGCATGACACAGCCCAGATTCCACATCAGGCGAGGTTTCCACTATCAGTCTTTTAAGCCCTGGAATTCTATCATCTAAAACAGGAGGCTGCTTGCTTGATCTGTGTAGAGGGCAAAGTGTAGACATGTGACCCTGGAAAATTTACACATTCTGTGAGTCTGAGGTTGGCCCTCTGTAAAATGGGACTAAGGGTGCCTACTTCTAGACTTGTAAGAAGAAAAGGAGAAAACCTCAAAGAATGTCTGGCAGGCAATAGGACTTTGAGATATATTACTCCTGGCCCACCTTGCCTCCTCTGTCCTATAAAATAGATTTGAAACAGCATCTGGAAATGTAGCAGCAAGAAGTGAACTTTGGTGCCATCTCATCATTTCCTTTTTCCTCATGCTTTCTTGTCTCCTTTTCTTCATTCTAGTTTGACCAGAGGCAATTTCTTATTGAGCCCCAGGAAGAAGGATTAGCACAGAAGAGCAAAGAACAGGAACAGGTCAGCTAGACAGAAGTCATCAAACGTATGTCCAGTTCCAGAGCCATCAACTGACCACAGGACCTGGGTTGAGTCTCTTCCCCTGTGTCGGCCTGAGTCCTAACATAGAAGTACACTCAATATAGAAACAGGGGTTAGGGGTGGGGCCTTTTTGGTCAGAAGACCAGGATTTGAAACTGGGAACCATTACTGGCTGGTTGACTTATCTTGAGCAAGTAATTCATCTAATATGTGTGCTATAATTGTTGCTATCTTTTATTACTATTGTGGGTTTATTCTTTCAGTTTTATGAGTATTATTATTTTTCTTACCACCCAGCCAAGTGTGAATGGTAGGAGTGGTGATTAGCACAAAGTTAGGGACGAACCCAACTGAGGCTGGAGAATATAGGAAGTGAAGACAGAGAATGGAGGTGAAGTAAGGAGACAAGCCCTGGACTCTCTCTGGATGCCAGGCCCTGTGCCCACCCTTTCATGACCCAGGGAAGGTTTTAACCCGACAGCACTCCTGGCTCTCAGCTGCAGACAGTGGTGACCTGGGGGCTGCCAGGGAGGTGCCCAGATGAAGGACTATACCCTTATTAGCTCCCTCCCCACTGAAGACCACCAGAGCTGCCTCTCCTTTGCCATCTCCCTGCTCTTGTCTTCTGGGTATCGGAATAGGTACCCCGTGGAAACTTCCACACCTGACCCTTGAAGGGCTTTCTCCTCATACAAAAGATACTCTACCTTCCTCAGTCCTCAAAGGTTGTCCTGAACAACTTACATTCCCACCAACAGTGCAAGAGGGTTATGACACAGCAATCCCACTACTGGGCATATACCCTGAGAAAACCATAATTCAAAAAGAGTCAGGTAGCACAATGTTCACTGCAACACTATTTACAATAGCCAGGACATGGAAGCAACCTACGTGGCCACTGACAAATGAATGGATAAAGAAGATGTGACACATATATACAATGGAATATTTACTCAGCCATAAAAAGAAATGAAATTGAGTTATTTGTAGTGAGGTGGATGGACCTAGAGTCTCTCATACAGAGTGAAGTAAGTCAGAAAGAGAAAAACAAATACCGTATGCTAACACATGTATATGGAATCTAAAAAAAAAAAAGAGGGTCTGAAGAACCTAGGGGCAGGACAGGAATAAAGACGCAGATGTAGAGAATGGACTTGAGGACACGGGGAAGGGAAGGGTAAGCTGGGACGAAGTGCGAGAGTGGCAAGGACTTATATACACTACCAAATGTAAAACAGACAGCTAGTGGGAAGCAGCTGCATAGCACAGGGAGATCAGCTCGGTGCTTGGTGACCACCTAGAGGGGTGGGTTAGGGAGGGTGGGAGGGAGACGCAAGAGGGAGGCGATATAGGGATATATATATACATATATATATATATATATATATACACACACACACACATACTGGATTCACTTTGTTATACAGCAGAAACTAACACAATGTTGTAAAGCAATTATACTCCAATAAAGATGTTAAAAAAAAAGTTGTCCTGCACACTAAGGAAGGGGGACTCTGAGGTAAAGAAGGAAGTGCCTGCCTCTCAGAGGTATGTCATCTCCACGTTTTTACCTGACATATTGTACTTTTATCACTAATGACTTTATACATTTCCTATACACAGCCCGTCGATACACACACACAAACACACACACACACGGAGATATGCTGTCAATTCCATTTGGTTCTACTTTACCTCCCCCATGAAACTGAGCACAATGAATGCTTTTCCAAGTTAATGAATGCATGTGCACATGTATGTGCACTATCATATTCATCAATAGGGGTTTTGAGGGAGTACCCCTTGGCCCTGTTATATCAGGGGAGAACAAAAGGACCATTTCTCCAGGCCTAGAAGCCCACTGTCTAAAAGGGAGGCTGCTCCACTGTCCTCTAGAGAGGGCGAGGGATGGAACCTCATTCCCAAACTCCCACTTACCTGGATAGGTGATAGAAGCTATATGAGGAGGAGTTTGTCATCTGTGAAATGGGACTCATCTTTAACACAGAGCTGTCCTGACGGGTGAATGAGAAAACCTGGGGCTAAGGCAGGCATTATGGAAAGGTGTTTCTCATTGTTTCTCCTAATGAGAATATAAATATCTTTATGAAGGAAGCAAATCTCTCTCTGGTATGCCTTGAGTTCAAAGTTTTAAAGACAGAAGGATCTCTAGCTTCTTGGGAGACTCAGAAGCTCCTAAGAGCTGCCCAACATCATGCCTCTGAGCAGACCCTAACCCAGTTCCCCACGCTGGGAAGACAAGCTTGCCTTTGATTCACCTGGTGAGCTCAGTGAGAGATGGCACCAGGGCAGCAAGCCGTAGTGTTTGCCTAACTGCTGCTCCTGGACTGCTACGCATGTTAATACGTTTATAGGAAAATTCTAGACCTGTCTCCCATTCAACAGTGCAGGGGTCCTCAGATCATGCGTCATCCAGCCACGTCACACCACAGTTTCAACCATGTGCTGCCTCCCTGTGAGACAAAAACCTAAAAAGTACTACCATTTCACTGAAATACAATTGTCCCTTCTTCCATTCACTAATAACTAAATATATATTGGGCTTAAAATTTATACTTTTCCATTTGAGGTGTCTCATTAGCTCTGTAGTAGAAATAAGATAAGAAGGAAAATTAATATTTGGGCAAATTTAAGAGTTACAAATGAGCTGAGATGGCTCCTTCACATTAGCTGTTAACTTGCTCAAGTTTCAAGGCACTGAAGATTAAATAATCCCTCCTTGGACCCCTCTTCCCCATTCAGCCACAAGCCTCTCCTTCTCATTGTCTCAGTCTCTCTATTTCCTTCTCTCTCTCTCTCTCTCTCATGATGAGATCTCATTTTCTGTAGATAAATATAGAAATATATAAACGTGCTTAATAAATATGTAAACACCTACATAAGCAAACTTACAGGAAGATATGATGAAGGTGAAAACATTCAACGGTTACCTCTGGGAGGTATGTTTTGGGGTAATGATTTTTTCCCCTCCACATGTACTGTGACATATACAGTGGAATGAACCTCATGCACACTCCTGAACACCCAACTGTCTGTTAATACAGAAGCAGCATCCATGAAATTAATAAAAATAATACAAGGCTGCTCAAAATAACTAGGTAGCTTTATATGTACCACAGATGAAATGTTCAGATTAAAAATGACTGAAATAAACAAGGAAAACAAATTACCTTCAAGTTCCCATTAATCACTCCTCTACTCCTCCCAGCTCCCTCCTATCCCCATGCAACCCCAGCACTCATTTCTGAGACCACTAGAGGTTCATCTCAGATGGGGTGGAGGATGCCTGCATGATGTCCTGCTGCTGCTGGGAGAGGGGTGCATGGAGCTGGAGGTGGGTGTAGACAGTGGGATGGAGAACACACTCTGGGTCTCACTGGGGTCGGCATCCCTCACAAACAGCTCGTCATTCACGATGCACAGACTGAAGGAAAAATGGGCCCTCAGACAACTGGTGGATGGACACCCACACCCCCAATACTGACTCTGCTCCCACTGGCACTCAGCAACCAGAGTCCTTCCACGTCCCTCCTCTGTGTCTGTCTCCCAGGTTCCTTGACTGGTACCTCTGCCCCTCCCCACAGAGCCCACCTTTGGAGAGACTGTCTACCACCTTCACTCGATTTATAGGTTTATCCGCAACCCACGGGCAATTTCGCATTTACCCTTTACCACAGCCCAAGGGCTGGACGCTCTGATGCCCATTCTCGGAAGACGACGCTGAGTCACACAGAGGTCATGTGACTTGACCAAGATAACACAGCGAGTGAGTGTTGTTTCAAGGAGACAACCCATAGGCCGATTCCAGAGTCCACGCTCTTCCTAACCACTAGGCTACACTGCTCCTGGGATCTCCCTGCTGGCTTTCCACAATGCCGAGTAAACCTAAGGTCTTTGCCACCACATTCCCACGCCCCTGAGCCCACGTGGGGATGGGCATTCCCACCCACAACAGGGCTCTCACCTGGCGTAGCGGGCAGGGGTAGCGATGAAGGTCCGGGTGAAGGCACGCACACAGCCCTGAGAACTTCCTTCCACTTCAACAGCAAACAAACAACAGTACCCCTTAGAGCCACACGTGCTGTACATGCTCACATGGCGGTCCCCAGTCAGGGTGTGACTGGACACTCATGCTGAGAGGGCAATTGTTCACGGGGGCCAGGGTGTCGGGAATGGGGAGGGCAAATATAGGAGCAGTCTGCGCCCAGTGACAGGGCCCCTGACGACCACCACACAAGTTCATGGGATGCATTTTTCACAGCCGCCCAAGAGGTGGATACTACTACCCCATTTTGCAAATGAGGAAACTGAGACCTTAAGTAATGGCCCAAGTTCTCAGAGGAAGTATCTGGGATGAGAGCCACCAAAATCCACAGCCTGTGTCCCCAACGCCCAGGGTGTGCAGGGCAGACAGGCATGGACACAGCTCAGACCTGGGTTGTCTGTGGGAAGCCTGAGGGCAGGAGAACACAGTGGGGAAGGGGAGGCGGGGGGAGGGGGGGGGTGGGAACAGAAGGGAATACAAGGGGAGGGAAGGGAAGGGAAGGGGAAAGAAAGCGAAGGGAAGGGAAGGGGTCAGGGACGCTGGGTGGTTCTGGGTGTGAGCCTGGCCAGGGGGAGGCAGCAGTGGGGCATCTGCGCTGGGGGTCTACACACACTCACCTGCCTTGAACACCCCACTGACGGAGAAGCAGAGCATCCTTTCCTGAAAGGGAAGAGCCCAGGCGCCCAGTCACCACCTCCACCTCCCACCCACCTGCGGCTTCCTGGGCCCACCCGGGGGAGGAAGCAGGCGCTCACCGTCTGGAACCACGTGTCCACCACGAAGGAGCTGAAGGCATGCTGAGTCTTGGGCAACACACAGAGAGTGTGCACAATGACACGTTTTGTGTGCTTCAGCAGCTGGACCCGCAGGTCTGTGAGGGGAGGGGAAGCGAGCGAAGGTCAGGGGCTGCCACGCCCTGGGCCCTATGATTGACCCCTTCACCGCCCTTTCCCACCCAGTCTTCCCATCACACACTCACAGGGGTCCTTGAGCTTCTTCATATTCCTGCTGTCCTTGAAATACTTGCACAAGCTGCTTCTAGGAGACAAAGAGCAACAGTGGGTGGTGGGTGTTTGCAGGAGCTGCCTGTGTCTGCTGGGGAGCCACACAGCCCAGGAGCACAGCCTGTGCTGTGATACTCACGGGGCTGGGTCCTCGGGGTGGAAGGGAATCATCAGGGAGAAGCAGGCCTCCTCGTGATAAGCACCCGCGAGAACCTGTCTGTCTCCATAGTCATGGATCAAGTAGTACCTAAGGAGGAGCAATGAAGACAGTCTATCTCTGTGGTCTGGACCTCAAATGAGACTTGAAAACTCCCCTGAGCAGACCTGTGCTCAGGTGGCCTCACCTGTCCTAGCCCTCCCTCCCTTGCTCAGCTTCCCAGAGATACTTACTGCTTCAGGAATTGCAGGACTAGGCTCTTCAGCTCATCAGATCCAAAGTAGCTTCCCTGGAATCAAATGGCACTTGAGACTATGCAGTAGATAAAGCCTCCCTGCAACACCCCAAATGTTGTTTGATCCTCTTCCTCACCTTGCAGGGCTTTACTATGTAGGGAGTGTCAACGTCAACGGTCACTGGTGACGGTAACTCCTGGCCATCCTGGAGAAGGGAAGAGGAAGTCAGGAGTGGAGACCAGGGGAGTGGCCCTGGATGATCCGGGAAAAGGATGGGCCCAGGAGGGTGAGGGTCAGAGGTCAGGTGTGAAAGGGCCCTGGAAATTCCATGGGAAAGTTTACAGTGGATGTCCTCATCATGAAGTCCTGGAAGTCTCTAGTGTTATATTCAACTTGTGTGTGTGCGTGTGTGTATTTATGGGCATTTTTCCAGCAAGTATATCCATGTCATTTTCAGGAGTCCATGTCCCCCCAAATGGTTAAGGTTCTGATGCTAATATGTGATCTAAGCAAGACCCAAAGGGCTTGAGGGCAGGTGCAGAGGCCACCGACATTCGTAAGAGACAATGATTTACGTAGGCACTTACCAGGCGTAACAACTTCGGGAAACATTCTCTGATGGCCCTGTCCAAAGCCAAAAATAGAGAAGAGGTGGTTGATGGTTCAAGATTGCAATGCTTCCTTTGAGTTAAAACAGTAATACCATAAACAGAGATCAATGTGTTCTGGCCAATCCAGCAGCACCCTTTGCCCACCTCTGCTCCTGATTTTAGGGGTTTTCAGTCCACTTGCCTGTTGAGCACTGAGCATCTGTCATCTTACTGTCTGAAAGGCACTGTCTCCTCATCTCTCTCAGTACCTTCACTTTAATATTCCTTCCCTGCCTCCCTTCCTCTCCTTCGCCTGGGTAGCTCCCACCCAGTCTACTCGGACTCCCTTCTCCAGTGCCACAGGGACCAGCATTTCAAACCCGTGCTGCAGGGCTTCCTTCTCCTCCCTCCCTTCCTCCAGGGCCCCACTGAAGGCTGTGGGGAGAAGAGCGGATGGAGTGGGAGCCCGGGGCTCTGCTACCTCACTGGGGGTCCAGCACTCTGGCAAGACCCCGACACCCCCCAGGGATGGCCCAGGATGCTGGGCCAGCGAGGTGAGTGAGGTGGGGCTCAGGGAGGGAGATGGAGGGGATGAAGACAGAAAGGGAGTGAAGGTAGGAAGGGAGAGATGAGAGAGACATAGGGGCACAGAGACAGGGGAGAGAGAGACAACAAAGGGAAGGGAAAGAAGCTCTCCAGTGGTCGGGGTCAGGGAAGAAGAGAGAAGAAAGGGGAAAAGGCACACCTGTTGCAGCTCTTCACCTGCCCCAGAATCGCCCAGACACACCAGGTAGGAATGGAAAATATGCACATGTTGGGCTGGGGGCCCACTGGATGCTGGCTGAAACTTTGTCACCTGTGTGAGCTCAGCCAGACTTGGGCACGGGAAACCGAGCAGCCATGGGGGCAGATCTTCCTCAGAAAGAGGAAAGGGTCAGGTCCCAGCTCAGTATGGGGTTGAGGATCCGTGGCCCCCTCTGATGATCACTGTCTTCTCTCCCGATGACCCCTGCACCTCTCTGAGTTGGTTCTTTATCTGAGGAATCATACCTGTCTCAGGCTGCCCAGGGCTCCTGTGAAGGACCAGGCGGGATGATGTGACGTGTGCAGGGAGGGATGGGAAGTGCCCCTCAGAGGCCTGTCCTTCTCTCTCCTCTACCACCTCTGCCCTCTGCCTCCCACTCCTGCCTCAGGAAGCCCTCTGATCACTGGCAGGGGCCCACGTCTGGCCCCTTGACTCAAGGAGCCCTGCTTTCTCCCAAGGAGGGTCCAGCTCCTGGCATTGGGCCAGCAGAATGGATGTCATGACAGCAGCCATCCATGGCCTCAGCCCTCAGCATGACGCAGGAAAGCCCCCATGTCAACCTGGGAGAGGAGGGGTGATCCCTTTGGAGAAAGGGGAAGAGGGCCCCTCTCAGAACGGGGGAGGCAAACCCCATCTCAGCACGAAGAAGGAAGGCTTCTCTCAGCAAGAAGCCCTGGACAGGAGGACCCTTCTCAGTCCAGGGCGCCAGCATCTGGATCAAGGCTGGTCGCTCCTGGTCCTGGTGAGGAGGAGAAGCCCTACTTCCTGGGGCACACTCTTGGGAGGCCTTGCTGGAATATAGCTGGGTGCAGAGAGCTGGAAACAGACCCCAGAGCGCCTGCAGAGGTGAGCAGGTCAGGGGAAGGAAACTCCTCACCGGTGATAGGCACAGAGAGAGCAGAAGGTGGGGCCTGTGATCCTCCCAGAAGACCAGGGCTGCCACCTTTGGCAAAGGGGCACTGTCACAGATAGTCTAGGCTCCCATGGGTGAAGGTCACCAAGAAGGGTGACAGGGTGTTCACACTGACCTTACATAGGTGGACTGGTCTGGGAAGGTGTCACACAATGGGTTCCCTTGCAGCCACAGCTCTTCAAGCTTCAGCCCTTGCATCTTGCTCAACTCCCACACAGACGTCAGCTGAGAAATATGGGGCAGAAGTGGGAAAAGGAATCCCAGGGAAAGAGGGACATCCAGATCCCGGCACCCCCAGGCCCCTCCCTCCCACACAGGTACCTTCACCTGCCTCCTGTCATCACTCTGATGGACACTAACATGCCCCACCCCCCACTCTCAACCCAACTTTGACCTGGCTCCCTCTTCTCACCTCATTTTTGGAGAGGTTCAGGATCTTGACCGTGGGGGCCATCTGTATAATGTCAGACAGGCCATCCAGCTGGTACAGTTTGTTGCTGCTCAAGTTCAAGGACAACAGCTTTGGGGCAAGAAGAGGTAGAGTGAAGGTTACTATCTAGGACCTTGGAGACAAATCTGCCCTCCACCCCATCTCTTCCACCCCCTACCCTAATACCAGCACTGGGCCTACAGCCTCACCTCAGGGAAATACTTTTCGATGACCTGCAGGGTGGCAGCCATGCAGCTTCTTCGATTCAGAAATATATCAATATCACAGCCCACCAAGTCTTCAGGAAGGAGAGGGGAGGGAATAGGATGGCTGAGTGGGGTGTGGGGCCAGCACCAGCCCCTCCCCACGTTACCATCCCTAAGTCTCCCTCCAGGAAGACCCCTCTGCCCTCACCCGCCCTAGAATTACTGCTGTCAGCCGTACCTGGGTCAAGGCGGAGCCTCTGGAGGTCGAGAGCTTGCTGGGAGACATCAAATCGTTTGCTCAAGGTCAGCTGCGGAGAGAGAGATGGAGAGAGCCGCTCTGAGGCTGTGGTGGTGGCAGGGAAATCGGGGGCGAGCGGGACGGGGGTCTGGAGGAAGGAGAGGTGGGTCTGAGCGCTGGTACACTACTCGCCGTGAGTCTCCATTACCTTTAGCTGCTCCATTTCTTCTGGCTTCAACTTATCCCGCACAGAGTAGGGAACAGCGGAGGGGCTGACAAAGACAGGTATCTGCAGGAAGAAGAGGTGGGGTAAGCACCAGGAACTCTAGTTCCAAAGAAGACAACCAGCCCCTGGCCTGTACTCCTTCCTCAGGACGAGGTACACGTAACGCCCTCGACACACACCTTTCGGCTCTCCTCGTCACGAATCTTGTAGCTGACATCCATCAATGCAGAGGCAGTGCTAGCTTCCTGGACAAAGAACCGAGCCCCATTTTGCATAAAGTGGAACTATAGGGATTGAATGCAACAGCAATAGTTTCAGAAGCCAACAGACCCTGCTGAACCAGGTCTCTCTCTCCCCCTTCCCTGTGCCCACGCGTCTGGCTTCGGCATCCTCTCTTACGTCCACTGGAGTGAAGGGGACACTGCAATGGCTCTGGATTGACTTCATTAGCCATGTCTTGTCATACTTTATCCCATAAGGAATCTAAGGATGAAAAGAAGGCATGGGAGAGAGGACAGACAACAGGGAATTTAGGCTGGAGGACGAACCTTTTCCTGTTCTTTTCCGGCCTTCTACTGGACTTGCAAGGGCTTGTAAAGAAGGGACCACTGGCATGATTTCTTACGGGTGTGCGTAATATGGATTTCCTAAATACTCTTTCTCTCCAGTCAAACTCTCTTCCACATAATCAAGGTGTCAGAGATGATCTTCCTTTTATCAATTTCCAGGAGATCCTACCCAGCACACACACTGCTTGCCCCTCAGACAAGGTCTCCAGAGGCTCGACCCTCTGTCTCCCACACTCAGCTTGCCAAGCTGAGACCTCCAATGTGGAGTCGCTCCATATCCTTGGCAGTAGTTTCCATCTTTGCTTTGAGACAGGCTCCTCCGTTCTCCTCACGGTCAGCCTGCTCCCTGTACATTGCTTCTCTGAACCTGCCCTTAGATGAACAAGACTGTTAACTCCTGGTAATAAAAAGGACAGATTACAAACTGTCCCCAGTGAAAGAAACCAGCATCTCTACATGAGACCAACACAACTCCCCCTGCCTTTTCTCTCCTGCGCATTCCGTACATTTTACAGGATACTCACTGTGACCCTGAACCAGCTCCCTGGGGTTCCATCTTGTGTGTTCTTCCCCATTTCCCTCTCCAGAGGTTTTCTGTTTCTCCACACAGTAGTATGCATGTGGCCTTCACTTTGCCATCTCACTCCTCTCTTGTTGCCTCGGATGGTACAAGGAGAGCTGCAGGGGGGACGTGGAGAGAAGGACGGTGAGTGGCCATAAGTGCTAAGAAAGTCTTCTGTACACCCTCGTCTCTTTGACACCAGCTCTACAATTAGGATTGCTCAACCATTACTTCACTTCTAGCATGCTTCAGTTTTGCAGTGAGAGAAGAAAAACAAGTCCACGGAGAGTGAGAGAGGTGCATAGTCCCAGGGGCTGCTGTGTACAAACCCTGCTGCCTGGCCACTTACTGGCTTACTTCGGGGTCCTCCTGGACATCCCTCTTCACCACGTTTCCATCATCCTCCTGGAGGTTTGAAGGCTGAGGCTCACACCCATCACGTTCATAACGAGGGCTCCTCTCGCCAGAATTACCTGGGAAAGAACTCCAACCTTTCTTTCTTCCTTGAGGTGATCTACCACCATCACTGTATTCTGAAAAGAGGAACAAAAATACAAGTTTGCAGACACATCTGTGGTCCACTTACCACGTACCATGTCTTAGGCTAACAGCATGGTAGGGCAGGCAAAGTGCCAACCTGGCCTAAGGGACCAGTCCCACAAGCCTCAGAAAGGACACTCTTCTGCCTGTGCAGAGAGGACAGCCTTATCCGACAGATGGCACTATCAGGGGAAGAATCGAGGAGGAGCAGGATGAGGAAGAGGACGACAAGGAGGACAAAGAGGGAGGAGGGAGGAGAGGACAACTGCGCTGAAACTTTTAAAACAGTGGAGCAGGACTGATAAAGAACCGAGGTGTATGCGTCCATGGGCTAGACTGGACACCAGTCATATATACCAGGAAGGCACCCGAATCTTGCCTTCTCTCAGGACTTTCCAGCAACCACACCAATATCTCTCTCGTGCTTCCCAAATCCAATGAGCCACCATACCGATTCCACTAACAACCAGCAAGTTAGCTGGACTTCCTTTGCCAGTGCACTTGGAGCTTTAATGTCAGGTGGCACTGAGGTAACAGCCTCCTGAACTGTCTCCCTCCCTCCAGCCTTGCCCTGAACAATACTCTGTTTGAAAGATCCAGAGTGACCTCTCTATTGGGCCAGTCTGAAATGCCTTTCAGCTCAGCAGGCAACTCTTCCTAACTTCAGCCCTTCTATAACAAGGGTGTGAACGATAACCTGGAATGATGTGTCAGCCACCATTTCCCAGTGTTTAGGGATTCTTCTTTTTGCTTTCTATTACTGGTTTTTAATTTGATTCCATCGTGGTCAGGAAACACACTCTGCGGGATTTCAATTCTTCTTTTTTTTTTTTTAAATAATTTTATTTCTTTATTTATGGCTGCGTTGGGTCTTCGTTGCTGCACACAGGCTTTCTCTACTTGCAGCGAGCGGTGTTACTCTTCGTTTGGCGTACGGGCTTCCCGTTGTGGCGGCTTCTCTTGTTGCAGAGCTTGGGCTCTAGGTGCGCGGACTTCAGTAGTTGTGGCACGTGGGCTCAGTAGTTGTGGCACACGGGCTCTAGAGCGCAGAATCAATAGTTGAGGCGCACGGGCTTAGCTGCTCCGCGGCATGTGGGATCTTCCTGACCAGGGCTCGAACCTGTGTTCCCTTCCCTGGCAGGCGGATTCCTAACCACTGCGCCACCAGGGAAGTCCCTCAATTCCTTCTGAATTTATTGAGGTTTGTCTGATGGTCGAGGAGATGGTCTAACTTGGTGAATGTTACAGAGACCCTCGGGGAAAAAAATTGTACTCTGCTATTGTTGGGCAGACTGTTCTATTTATGTCATGCAGATCTCATTAGTTTACTGTGTTATTCAGGACTCCTATATCCTTGCTGATTTTCTCTCTAGTAATTGTCACTTGCTAAGGGGGAGGTGGGTGTGGAAGGCCCCCACTATAAATACAGATCTGGCTCTTTCTCCTTTCAGCTCCACCAGTTTTTCCTTCGTGTACTTTGAGGCTCTGTTGTTTGGTGTGTACACATTTAGGAACTTTATGTCTCCCTGGTGTCCTGATCCTTTCATCATTCTGTAAGGCCTCTCTTTGGCTCTTGTTCATTTTCTTTACTCTGACATCTACTGTACTGGATACTGAAGCTACAGCCACGCTTAGAAAGTGTCCTGGGTATACCTCACCTTGTATTCACTCCTAGCAGTTGTGTTGCTGTTCACCCCTCCACCCACAAGTTCTCCCCTCCAGCATATCTAATTCACCATGGGAAAAGATTTGCAAGTTTTTCCGCACCTCCAGAAATAAGATCGTGTCAATTCTCTCTCCCATGGGTGGATTCACTAAGGGTATTTTATTTTTAACGCATTCCACTGAAACAGTGAACCAGCAGATAATCATACTAGTGACTTGTGGGGAGGGAGGATTATGGTAATTACACTGTTACAAACCAGCTTCCGTTGGGTTGTAATACTTAAAGTCCACTAGGTTTGTGTGCTGTGCCTTTTGTACATTAACTATTCCATGTTGTCTCAGGGCACGCTTATGAGTAAAGATCCGCCCACTGCTGATCACTCCACGATGGAGTGATTACGACCAGGCCTCAGATGAACTCCTCTGGGGAGCCCTTGCTCTCCCTGTGTGGCCCGCTGTCAGGGCAATCCTGCTACTCACAACCTTGGGACTTTCCCTGTGTGGCACTGGAAGTGAAAGGAAACACAGATAGGGCATTTGACCCACAAATGCCACTTGCTCAGTCCCAAACCTCGGAGGGGGCCTGGCGTGCTCTCTTTCTCCCACACTCCACATCCAACTGGTCAGGAGATTCTCTCGGCCCCTCTCTCAAAGTATGTCCAGAAGCCGGCCACTTCTCACCACCTTCATTACCACCACCCTGGCCAAGATACCAACAGCTACCTCCTGGACTGTACTGCTGTCCAGCTGGCCCCTCTGCTTTCATCCTGGCTCCCTTACCTGTCTCTTTTCAACCCAGCAGCAGAGAGCAAATCAAATCATTTCACTCCTCTGCTCAACACCACATAACGATGGTTTGAAGCCCACCAACATGTTCAAAGCCAGGAGTTCATAATGACACTCATCAACAATAACAACAACAAAGAGGACCCTTACTGGTGACCTTTGGAGAATGCCGGGCAACCAACTCACTTTCAGGAAAATCCAGCAATGAAAGGGAAAAATTCACATTTTAAAGGGAGCAGTAAGGGCATGTGGTCTATGTACGGTGTATAGAAAGAGTCAGAGTCATTTGCAAGAACCCACTTTCCTTCCGAAGTAACGTTGCCGAGGGGAAAGCGTAAAAGGGAGCTATATAACAGCTACCGCAGTCCCCCGGCTGACCAACTATGTCGGGTGCCTGAACAGGGCTAGAGACCTCCCTCATCAAGGTGATTCAGACACAAGCAATCTCAGACATCGACTTGTCAAGTATTTGATAGAATAATCCAGTGAAGCTCTGTCACTTACTGCGTACGTGATTTTAGGCGAGTATTTTACCTCTCTGAGCCTCAGTTCCATCATGCGGTAGTGCTGTTTGCCATGTGTTTCCATTTGTCCCTGTTCTGGCGACCTGGAAGAGCTGTACTTCTTGAACTCCTTTGTTTGGGCAGGGCTGTGTATGTGACTGGTTCTGGCTAATGGGTTGTGAGTGACATGTGCTATTTCTGGGCCAGAACATATGCTTGTTGGATTGAGACCTTGCAGGGTCCTCTTCCCCTCAGGCACAGAGACTGACAACTTTCTAGATGATGGCTGCTCTGTCAGTTTGGGTCTCCAAGTCATTCCAGTAAGAATGGCTCAGACCCCCAAAGTCCACCATCCTGTGAGGGGCATGCACCTGCCATAGACATGTAGTCAAAGTGAGGAATAAGCCCCTGAGATACGGGGACTGTCTATTACCACAGCATAATCTAGCCTATCTTGACTCTTGTATCTTATCTGTGAATTAAAATAACATCCTCTCAGGATTTTTCTGAGGATTACATGAGAAAACTGGTATGACAAGGTTGCCACAGTGCTTGACATAAAACAGGAACTCAAAAAATGGCAGCTATAATGATTAAATAATAATAACAAACTAGTTTTGAAAAGTGTGGAAAATTGGTATAAAATGAGAGCTATTTCATCCACTCATCCTTACGGGTAAGTTGTATCATCTTTTCAAGAGTGGGGCATTTTATTTTATTTTTAAGACTTCCTAATGACTAGCACTCATGCACTTATTTCTTGCCGTCATGATATCAGAAACATAAACTGAGGTTATATGTAAAGAATGAAAAAGTGGAAAGATTAAGCAAAAGAGAGAATGACTAATGACATAAGATAAAATGAGTTAGCAATAAGTAGTTTCTTAATGAGAAGAACAGATTTTAATTATTAGTAAGCATACATTCTTCTTAGTAAACAAAGGTACAAGGTATTAATGCGGCAGAAGAGATTTACTTTGAACAGGCTTTCCCAAAATGTTTTCTGAGGAACACTAGTACTTCCAGTGGTCTGTGGAAAAATGTTCCTTTCCCACATAGCTTGAGGAAACTACCTGCTACAGACTGAATGTTTATGTACCAACCTAGTCTCCAAGGTGACAGTATTTGCAGGTAAAGTCTTTGGTAGGTGATTAGGTCATGAGGGAGGTGCCGTCATGAATGGGATTAGTGCCTTTACAAAAGAGGACCCAGAGAGCTCCCTTGCCCTTTCTGCCATGTGAGGATACAGTGTGAAGACAGCCCTTTATGAACCAGGAAGCAGGCTCTCACCAGACACTGAACCTACTGGTGCCTTGATTTTGGACTTCACAGACTCCAGAACCGTGAAAAATAAATTCTTGTAATTTGTAGCCACCTGGTTCATGGTGTTCTACTACAGCAACGTGCACAAGCTAAGACACTACCCTATTCTTTCAGATTCAAGTGGCATATTATCTTAAAAATATGACAATATAGAAATCCTTTTTACCTTCATTTTTGTATGTCCCATATTTCTTCAATGGATAAAAACATTTTTGTTGCTGCTGTCTCTCAGACATAGTGTCTTGTAGAGCAAACCTAAAAGTGCTGAAATGAGAGGAAAGAAATGGCTATTATATAATACAAAATATATATATCACCCCCTTAACCATCTCTCAAACAATATTTAAATCCCTCACAAATGTAAACACCATCTTTTACTTGCTGCATTTTACTCATTAAGTACCATCTATGTGATTTTTATGAAATGTATCATCTATAATTTTACTTAATATGGTTTTCTTAAATAAATTCACTGTTTTTTCCCACATGAAGGAAAGGGGAGAGCTTCTAAGGAATGTAACAAGGAATGGTTAGAAAATAAGGAGGAAAATCAGAAGCCAATAGTGTCTGTCTGGACTAATTTAAGCCGTTTAGAGAGTCCAAGCAGAAAAAGATTATGGCATCCCACCTCCCACAGACTTTGAAAAGCTACTGATCGGCAAAGCAAAGACAGAAAACAAATTCTGAACCTTAATGTTTTGGCTACTTTTACACTTTTACTGAAAAAATATCAAATTAAAGAAATCTCTCTCCTTGCTTCTCTCTACAGAACAAATTAAGAGACAGAAGTTAAGATCATATTTTAAATCATCGATACGAACTGGCATCTAGGAGTTCTCTGGTGTTCCTAATAACAAACGTGGTCGGAGGAGCGCAGAGGACGCCATCACATGGCAGGCAGTGAATATGAATATGGAAGAGAGATAAGCAAGAGCAGGGCTTTAATGTGGGGGTTGGGAACGAAGGGCGAAGGAAGGGGTCCACCCAGGTTCCCGAGCCTAGCTGCCGAGAGCAGCCCATGAACGCCTGCCGCCCGCTGTCCCGCCAATTCTGAGTAAACCTCTAGTACCGGCTGGCGCCCCTCCTCCCCGACTACCGCCTACCGTCTACCGCCTACCGTGGCAGAATATGAAAGTCGGTGGAAAGGTTGGCATCGGAGCCAGAGCCTCATCAAAGTTCCCCCTCAGCCAGGACAAGTACCTTAATTCTAAAGGTCTTCTTCACCTCTCGGTCTGACTCCTCAGAAGCCTAAGCCGAGCTACCCACCGTTCGGCAGGCTCTCCACACGCTGAAAGGGCGCCCCCCTCGGTCGCGACCTTATGGCGTCACGTGACTGCGCAACCTACGTAACGTAACGTAATGCAACGCGCCGCTGTGGGGCCCTACCTGACTTCCAGGGGCTTGGCTGGCGGAGGCCACAGAGTAGAAGGACGCAGGTGACCTCAGGGTTCAGGAGCTCTCAATCGTGAACTGTGACCGAGAGAAGTGAGCCTCAGGAGACCACAGCATGTCCCATGACCGTAGAATATACACAACCAACAGCCGAAGGGTAGGTGCGGTGTTCACATGACGGCAGGCGCTTTGCCTGCCATGTGATGGTAGCGGCCACATCCGTGTTGACTCAGGGATCTGAAGATTCTGGTAGCCAGCAATCTTCACGAGACAGAGATGGCTGAGCCTGATGTGTGACCAAGGGGGATGTGTGACCGACCATAGCATCCATACGACTCTCAGAAGCAGGTCACCTGTGTGACTTGGAGGGCTGAGGCTTCCACATGCCACTAGCTAGTGAGGGCCACATGACAGGATGAATCCACATGATGGGCAGGGTTTAGGAGTCTGCCATGCTCTAGCAACTTGAAAAGCTGGATCTACCACATGATCATAGTGGCAATAGGTCCAGAGAGACTACACGAGCTCAGGGTTTAAGGGCTCATGGTGCTGACATGGCCAGTAGGTCTGGGCCTGCCACATATCTGTCAGGGCCTGCCACTTGATGGCCGCATCCGCATGACCATAGCCTTAGAAGCCCACGGTGCTCAAAAGCTGGGTCAGCCTCCTGAGTGTAGGATAGTGACAGCAGGGTTCTCCCGGCTGCATGTTTCAGGAGGCCGTTCTCTTCACGAGACCTGGAGACCTGCGATTGCCCACATTCCTGGGCTTCCCGTTGATGGTGGTGCCTCCCGATGATCTTCCTCAGAACACAGGCTGGCTTCACCTGCCCCAGCCCCCTTTTAATGTGCTAATGTGCTTCTTTCGTGTGCTAATTGTGAAATTTAACACATAAATTAACACATAGCAATGGACTAGGTCCTCCCTAAATCCATAACCATTGCCATATTTTAGGGACCACTTCAAAAACCTAAGCGGTGGGTACAGGTAAGCTTTGTTGCCGTAATTTCATGCAAGTCTAAGAGAAATTAAAGCAAACTCAATAAGTGAATTTTAGCTGTTAATTTGAAAAAATATATATATAATGATTACTATGTGTCAGGCACTTTAAAACGTCAACCCCTTTAATGCTGGCAATTCTATAAACGAGGTACTATGATGATTATTCCAGTTTTCACAGATGAGAAAGTGGAAGCACAGATGTGTTAAGTCACTTGCCTAAGAGGTAACTGAACCTATAGGTGCCAAACCAGGGTTTACTCCCAGGCACCCTGGCTCCAGACTTTGTGTTTTGATCACCCACAAGAGTCTCCAAAGAAAATTAAGAATAATTCAGCCTTCCTTATTCAGACTAACTGGAAAGCCATCCGCAGTTACTGAAAAGTTGAGATCATAGAGGACCTCTTTAAAGTGCCATTTAAATAATTTCCAGTACTATCAGTAATTAGAACGAATCCAAGCTGAAGCCAGGTAAGGCCCTCGGATTCATTTTAAGGTATAAATATAAACTTATCCTTAATAAGTGAAGTATTTATGTATATAAAAGTCAGTATAAAATGCTAGACGTTAGTTGAAAACGTTTCCTTCTTTTATTTTTAAACACTCTAAAGAGAAATATTGCAGACTTTATGGCTCTTTTTCTCTAAAGAGAAAAAGTGCAGACTTTATGGCTCTTTACGGAATTCCAAAAGTTAAAAGTGAGCAGAATCTGAATTAGATATTACTGCATTTATATTTTGTTTGCATCTTCCTAGAAAGGACAGAGAAAGGGAAAGGAGAATATACAATATAGTTTTGGTGTTTTTTTTTCTTATTGCAGCTTTACAAACACCTCTTTTGCTGATTTGTACGGAAAACTGAAGATCTGTCTGTATATCCAAAAGAGATTTGATGTGATCTTGCCTGTTTGCTGGCTTAGGCAAACTTAATGCTATATAAGCAGTGGGATTATTTTGCCAGCACCCTGCAACGTGGCATGGCTACATAAATAACCTGAAGAAAATACAACAGACCAAATTTTGCACCATGGTTAAATTTGAATATACTAGTAAGGATAACAGACTGTGTTTGTAGTTCTAAGCCTGTCGAAGGAAGTAGTGATTTTTTGGAGTGACTCTGTTTGGGCACATTGCTGTTACTTAGATAATTTTGGAAAATTATTTATGGGACACATGTAAATGCAGGGTATGAAAACGGAGCCACGTGTTTACAATAGAGCCTATTATGAAACCTCAAGATGGATTTAGGAAGCATCTGTATACAATCACTGGATGGAATCCAACAGCAAGACCTGATGTCTGTCCCAACTGTAGCTTCTGTAATGGGCAAATCCACTAATGGTGATTGAGGTCAACTTCTTTCACCAAAAGGCAAACCCTGGAGTTCTAATTATAACTTTACTTGGGAAGGGTCAGATATTCTCCTGTCAGAACTAAAGGTCGTATCATTTATTCTTTCCCTGTGATGATTACCAGGAGTTATTTTAGGATTTAAAAATATATTTAGTTACACCAGTGGGTGCCCGTCAGCTCTTTGTAACATACATTGGGGAAGGGACGCTAAGGCTATGGGTAAACACCTGTATGAACACAGCTTATATGAGCTAGGCAGTTTAGGCACTGCATGTATCAGGTGCTCCATCTGTTTAGGTGAGGCAGGCTGATAAGCTATTTTTCTTTTTTTTTTTAACTCTTTTTTTTTTAACTCTTTTTTTTTTTAACATCTTTATTGGATGTTATTTGGCAAGGTTTACCGGGAACAACTTTTACTTCTTTTATATTTCTGTTTTGGGGTGGACGTTTTGGAGGTCAGTGCTAGTGGCTTTGTTTAACACAGAGACATGGGAAAGGAGAATAACAGACATTTGTGATGCTGCTAAATTAAACTCAAATGCTTTTGGTTCAAACACAAATATGTACAACTCAAGTAGAGATCCTATGTGAATTTACTTTCAGAAAGTAAAATTGACTTAATCTGGTAACATTATCCAAGAGAACTTATGAGATATTGCTGTGCCTTTATAGAAATGGTAATCGAAACATGTTTTTCTTTGTTCCTTTAATAAGCTCATTAATTAACTAGAAGTGACTTTACTGTCAGTGTCAAGCAATGGGAAAGAAGAGAAACAATTGTAGGTAGTGCTCCCTGTCAGAGTACTCAGTGTGCTCCTTTCCCCCAGCATAGTGTAAATTTTAACAGCTCTAGGTGATGAGCTCATTCATGGGGACTACCACAGCCTGGAAACAGAAAATTACATCCACCGTGAAAACTTCTTTTGAGGACAAAGAATGGAAAGGGGCGAGAAGACAGGGATTCCTTACAGGGTTTTTGCTCATAAACTATGTCATTTGAGATGGTATGATTCTCTGATACACTTTGAAAATCCCATCCACGTGAACACCACTTAAAAATTAAATAAGTGTGTTTCAAGGCTTTAAAAATTATTAGACAGGGAGAATTGAAGTGGTCCTAGCTTGGCTCTTGTTATCCACTCATTGTAACTATTTTTTTGCCACCCCCCCCAAATAATTCTAACTATAGACTTTGAAAGTATTGTGAGATGGGTTTTTATGTAAACAGCTACATTGTTTCCTTGTTACGATATCACACTGGCATCTACTGCTGGTGGATATGTTCCCATATGATGTAAATGAGTGACCTTTGCCAGTTTTCTTTAGAATAAAAGCAGGCTTTGAGGACTAAATTATATTAATGAACTTTGCATTTCCATAACATCACCAGATGATTTTTTAATTATCTACTTCATGTAGCCTGTTTGGGGCCAGTGATAATCTAAAATGTACATGATGCTCTACCTTTTTTCCCCACAAAATCTGGAAAAACATGGCCTATCCTGTGCTCTCTAAAAAATGACAGGCACTTGCAATAGTTGACTATCACTGGATTCTGAAATTCTAATTTAGTCTAGTGTATCTGTTATTATATGGGACACTTTGATGTAATTCAAAGTCTCCCACATAGGGAGGGGGATCAAGATGGTGGAGTAGGAGTATGTGGAGCTCACCTCTCCCCACAAACACATTAAAAATACCCCTACATGTGAGGCAATTCTCACAGAAAACCAACTGGAAACTGGCAGAAGATCTCCTACACAACCAAAGCTGCAAGGAATATCTCAACATATCCAGGAAGGACAGAAAAAATTTTAAAGGCATGAGGATGGTCCTGACACCCCTGGGAGAGATATGTAAAGGAGGAAAGGTACACATAGGCAGACCCTAGCCCCAGGGAGCCCCCGTGCCTGCTGGAATAGCCGCTGGGATAGTTGGAGGGGCTGCAAAAGCCTAAATTCTACTCACAAGGAATGCATGGATGCTGGCTTGCTAACAATCAGGGCAGAGAGAGACTGGCACTGGCGGCTGTTGCCTTGCTGCACTTCCCAACCCAAAGCACACACAAGGTGGTGGGGCCTCAGATGCACACAGCAGCTGAGCATTGAATCTTAGGTACACAGGTCCAGGGAGAGGACTTGAGCTAGATGTGTCGACACAGCCCGGAGGGCCTGGGGTACGGTCTGGGCCAAACCAAGGAGCTCATGGTGAGACCGCACATAGTGGGGGCAGGTCCTGCCACAGTGCCCATTGTCAGTGTGCACACAGTGGGGGCAGGTCTGGCCGTGGTGGACTTTGCCAGCACATGCACCAGGTGGCACCATGGAACGGCACAGCAGCTGGGCACTGCATCTCGGTTGGACGGGCTCTGTGCAGGAGTATGCAGCCGCTCATTTCACGGTGGGAGCACACTGGCTCCGCTCACACTACACCATAGCTTGGAGCCAGATCTGGAGCTGACAGGTCCTGGGAGAGGTCTGCCACAGAGGCAGCCCAGGTTCCAGGCAGCAGCACAACCACCTCAATTCCTGCAGCCACAGGGCCCCAGCCGCCAGCACCAGCCTACTCCACACCACAGCCCAGCACTAGGTCTGGGATGAAAACACAACAGAGAAAGGGATGCAACCTTGGGCTGCTTCTGGGCAGGACCATAGATAGATGCCTGCAGGGGAGGCACATAGGTTTGCGGTGACCACACGGACCTCATTAGCTTCAGTGGTCACCTCTTTGCATCAGGGCATGTGCTCAGGGGCAAGGGAACCTGACTGAACCTGAACCTCAGGGCTTCTACTCCAACAGCTGGGAAGCAGACCCCAGCCCCAACAGGGCTGTGACACCCATCGAGCAAAGAGGAGGCCCCAGCCAACAACCAGTGCAGGCTCTGGTCAACACAACTTCAAACACACCCCCTATCAAGGGAACAAGGGCCAGCACACTTTAAGGAAATACATGGCACGCACCCACACCAAAACCAGCCCTTGCACAAAAAATATTGGACTCATACCGTCTACACAGGGATCCTCCAACCTAAAAACACCCCTTCAAGAACACAGTAGATTCATGCTTCTCCTAAATTCAGAGAGAAAGAAAGTTAAGTGGAATGAAAAACAGAGAACTCTTCCCAACAAAAAGAACAAGAGAAATCCCCTGAAGGAACAAATAATGAAAGAGACCTCACCAGTCTGCTAGTCCCCAGATTCAGAAAGGAGGTAAGAAAAAGGCTAAAGAAATTAAGAAAGATTATTGATAGAAATGCAGATCCCTGCAACAAGGAACTAGAAACTCTAAAGAGAAATCAATCAAAACTAGACAACTCAATTGCCGAGATAAAAAACAAACTAAAAGCAATAAATAGCAGACTAACCAAAGCAGAAGAATAAATAAGTGATCTGGAAGATAGAATAATGGAAATCGCCAAATCAGAACAGCAGACAGAAAGACAAATTTTAAAAAATGAAGAAAACATATGAGATCTATAGGATAATATAAAGCATGCGTAATATGCATAATCATATGCATAATGTGCACAGTCATATGCATAATAGGGGTACCAGAAGAAGAGGAGAGAGCAAAGGGGATAGAAAAAGTATTTGAAGAAATTATGGCTGAAAACTTCCCAAACCTAAAGAAGAAAACCGATATCCAGGTACAGGAAGCACAGAGGGTCCCACACAAGAAGAACCCAAATAGAGTGACACCAAGACGTAGCATAATTAAAATGGCCAAAGTGAAAGATATAGAGAACTACAAAGTCAACTGGAAAACAAGGTTTAAAATGGCAGTAAGTACATACTTATCAATAATTACTTTAAATATCAGTGGACTAAGTGCTCCCATCAAAAGACAGAGTGGCTGAATGGATAAAAAAACAAAACAAAACAAGAATGTACAATATGCTGCCTATAAGAGACTCACTTCAGGGCACAAGACACAGACACATTGAAAGTGAGGAGATGGAAAGCTATTTCATGCAAATGGAAACAACAAGAAAGCGGGCTTAGCAGTACAGATATCAGACAAAATAGACTTAAAACAAAGACAAAGAAGGACATTATATAATGATAAAGGGATCAATAAAGAAGAGGATATTACACTAGTTGGCATATATACAGCCAATATAGGAGCACCTAAATATATAAAACAAATAGTTACAAACATAAAGGGAGAAATTAACAGGAATACTATGATACTAGGAGACTTTAACACCTCACTGACATCAATGGACACATCTTCCAGACAGAAAATCAACACAGCAACAGAGACCCTAAATGACACAGTAGACCACTTGGACTTAATTTATATCTACAGGACACTACATCACCCCCATAAACAGAATACACATTCTTTTCAAGCGTTCAAGGAACGATCTCTAGGAGAGGCCACATACTAGGTCAAAAAACAAACCTCAACACAATTAAGAGGATAGAAATGACTTCAAGCATCTTTTATAACCACAGTGTTATGAAACTAGAAATCAACCACAGAAAGACAAATGGGAAAACAACGAATACATGGAGACTGCACAACATGCCACCAAAAAACCAGTGGGTCAATGATGAAATCAAAGAAATCAGGAAATACCTCAAAACAAATGACAATGAAAACACAACCGTCCAAAATCTATGTGATGCAGCAAAAGCAGTTCTCATAGGGAAGTACATGGCGATTCAGGCCTTCCTCAAGGAACAAGAAAAATCTCAAATAAACAGAAAGAGAAAAAGAATTAGAAAAGGAAGAACCAAAAAAATCCCAAAGTCACTTCTTTGGGAAAGATCAGAGGGAAAGAAATAAAATAGAGATAAAAATAGAAAAGATCAATAAAACCAAGGGCTAGATTTTTGAAAAGACAAACAAAATCGACAAACTTCTAGCCAGGCTCACCAAGAAAATAAGAGAAAGGGCCCAAATAAACAAAATAAGAAATGAAACAGAAGCAACAACCAATACCACAAAAAAAACAAAAAAAAAGCCACAAAAACCAAAACACATAAGAGAATACTATGAACAGTGTCATGCCAACAAATTAGACAACCAAGAAGAAATGGACAAGTGTCTAGAAATATACAGCCTGCCAAATTTGAGTCAAGAAGAAACAGATAATTTGAACAGACCAATCACTAGAAGTGAAATAGAATCTGTTATTAAAACAAAACAAAAAAACCTCACTGCAAACAAAAGTCCAGTACCAGACAGCTTCACCAGTAAATTCTACCAAACATACATAGAAATTACACCTATACTTCTCAAACTCTTCCAAAAGATTGAAGAGGAGGGAACAGTCCCAAATTCATTCCATGAAGACACCATCACCGTGATACCAAAAGCAGACAAAGATACTACCAAAAAAGATAATTACAGGCCAATATCTGTGAAGAATATAGATGCAAAAATCCTCAACCACATATTAGCAAACTGAATCCAACGCTACATTAAAAAGGATCATACTCTGTGATCCAGTTGGATTCATTCCAATTGCTCTGATACCTTTAATTTTTGCCATTTTAACTACAGTGTGTCTTGGTGTGGTCTCCTTTGGCTTGACCCTGTTTGGGACTCTCTGTGCTTACTAAACCTGGATATCTCTTTCCTTTCCCAGGTTAGGGATGTTTTCAGCTATCACGTCTTCAAATATGTTCGCTGCTCCTTTCTCTTTCTCTTTCTCTTTCTCTTCTCCTTCTCAGACCCCTATAATGCAAATGTTAGTACACTTGCTGTTGTCCCAGAGGTCTCTTAAACTGTCCTATTTCTTTTTCTCTTTTTTCTTTATTCCAGTTCTGCTTCAGTTATATCTACTACTCAGTCTTCCAGCTTGCTCGTCCATTCCTCTGCATCATTTCATTTACTATTGATTCCGTGTAGTGTATTTTTCATTTCAGTTATTGTATTCTTCTCTGTGTGGTTCTTCTTCATATTTTCTAAATCTTTGTTAAAAACTTCTCACTCTGTTCATCCAATCTTCTCCTGAGTTCTTTGAACATCTTTATGATCATTACCCTGAACTCTTTATCAGGTAGATCGCCTATCTCCACTTCACTTTGTTCTTCTTCTGGGGTTTTATCGTGTTCCTTTGTTTGGAATAGATTCCTCTGTTGCCTCATTTTGTCCAATTTGCTGTTTTATTTCTCTGTATCTGGTAGGTTGGCTCCATTTCCCAACCGTAGAGAAGTGGCTTTTTGTAGGAGACGTCCTGTGTGACCCAGCCAAGCTCTCCCCTCTGGTCACCAGAGCTATATGCTCTAAAAGGGTGCCCCCTGTTAGGGCTGCATGTGTCCTTCTGCTGTGACCAGCACACTACTGTGGGTGGTGTGGTAGGTGTGGCTGGCCCCTGGTCCAGTGGGTAGCCAGGCCCTGCCTTGTACAGAGGCTGGTGGCCACTGGCGAGTGAGGCTGGGTCATGAGGCTGCTGGCTGAAGTGCCCCAGGAAGTCCCGGGATTAGCGCTGGCCCACTGGTGGGTGGTGCTAGGCTCTGCAGTGGGTGGTGGTGTGGCTAGAGGTCCTGTATCTAGTGTCAGCCTGCTGGTGGGCAGGGCCAGTTCCACATGGCTGGCTGCCGGGTTTGGGGGTGTCCAAAAGCTGGTGTTGGCCCACTGTTGAGTGGGGCTGGATCCCAGGGCAGCTGGCTGACGGGTGTCTTGGAACTGGTGTTGGCCTGCTGGTGGGTGGGGCTGTGGCCCAGGGAGTCCTGGAGCTAGTGCTTGCTCGTTGGTGGGCAGAGCCAGGTCCCTGGGTCTCTGGCTGCAGGGCCTTGGATTCCTGAAGCTAGTGCCGGTTTGCTGGTATGTGGGGCCAGTTCCTGACATGGCTTGGTATGGGGTCGGGGGTGTCCTAAACATGGCGTCATCCCACTGGTGAGTGGGGCCAGATCCAGGAGCAGCTGGTTGAGGGGCCCAATGTGTCCCAGAGCTGGTGCCAGCCTGTTGGTGTATGGGCTGGGTCCTGGCATGCCAGGCGGCAGGGCTGTGGTGGTTCTTGGGCTAGTGTTCCCAGAGGAATATTCCTTTTTGCATATTTACAAATATGTACATTAACAGAAGATGTTCTTTAATTTTATTACATTTTCATGAGACTGGATTTCTTCTAAAAGCTTGAAGCTTTTAAAGATATTCCATATTGAAATTTAATGGTGCTCTTTAAAGAAAATTGTTGCTGATTATAAATGTTGACAATTTTCTTGCTTCTCACCTTTCATACCTTTATGAACTCTGTGTTGTATGTGTACAGAATGGTAATACTTGATGAAATTGTAACTATAAAGAATCCATTCCCTTCTAGTCAAACTATCCTGACACAATAATATCAAAGTACAATAGTAAAGAAAAAGCTTTGCCAAAACTTTGAGAAAGAAAAAGAGATTTCAGTACGCTACCATGGATACCTTTGTGGTTCTTCCTAAACTTACTGTAGGGATGAGAGCTCTAGTGCTTTGTAACTACCCATTCACTAATTCAATGTAGGTATTTCCTGAATAGAAGTATTTGTTACCTGGAAAGACATAGTAGTTGAAAACCATTTGAGCTTGAGTACTGTGGGTATTATGCTCATATTGATAATTGTGCTTTCAAATGGTTCCTGAAGGTGAATATTTTTGTTTACCTATGCAATATACATTCCTCATCTTCCTAAGTGGTCTCAAACTTTCATTAGTGCATTTCCTCCCTCATACAGTCACATGTTTGGGGGGAATTTGCCTGCTAGTTCCAAGGGTGAGACCAGAGTTACTCTAGATCTCACGCAATAATCCTATGTCCCTAGTCACAGTCATTGGTTCAAGATTGGGCCTGAGTCTTTATATCTTTGAGCCACTGGATCAACTAACCTAAAGTCTCCTCTACCTCTGGGCTCTCAGTTATATAAGCAAGTATCTTTCCTTATCGTATACACAAAAGTGGATTTTACTTTCTGTTACTTGTAGCTTTGTTACTTACTGCTATATATGTTTTTGAAGATATGTTATCGGGTGAATGTAAGTTCAGAATTTGTAATCTTCTCAATACATTTTCTTTTATGGTTTGATAGTCGCCTTCTTGGTTGCAATTGCTTGATGTCTATTTTGCCTGATAGTAATACAAATTAACCATGTTGCTTTCAGTTTTACTGACCATTGGTATTTTTTACCATCACTTTATTTTCATCCTTTCTGACAGTCTACTCTACCTACTTCATGAACTGCTGAAACACGTTCATAATGCCTGCATTAGACTGTTCAGACTGCCAAAACAAAAATACCACAGACTAAGAGACTTAACAACAGAAATTTGTTTCTCACAGTTCTGGAGGCTGGAAGTACAAGATCAAGGTGTGAGCAGGGGTGATTTCTTCTAAGGCCTCTCTCCTTGGCTTGAAGATGGCCATCTTCTTGCTGCTTTTTCACATGGTTGTCCCTCTTTGTATACACACTTCTGCTGTCTCTCTGTGTGTCCTAAACTCCTCTTCTTATAAGCACACCAGTCAGATGGGATTAACGTATCCCCTAACAGCCTTAAATTCACTTAATCACCTTTTAAAGGCCCTATCTCCAAATCCAGTCACATTCTGAGGCACTGGTAGTTAGGGTTTCAGGATATGAATTTTGGGAGAACACAGTTCAGTCAATAACAGAACCTAATGTTAAGATGACGTTACCATAGAAAACAAGAGAGCAGAGGCAGGAACGATGATGCGGAGCAGGCAGGAGGATGGTATGTTAGGCTTTCATTTTCCTATAGCTTCTCCAGTTCCTAAAATTCTCGAATGGCCAATGAATCCCAGGCATTTGACTGAGAAATTTGCATTGCTACTACCTCAGCCTGGACCTAAGGGATGGGAACTAGTATTCCATACTAGTTAATAGCTCACAGCTTAAAATCTAACACTTTCCTATTATCAATAGATCTGCTATTTTCTTCCAAGATACTTGACCCTTCTTAACCTCAGCTTCTTAATCAGATACAGAGACAAAATAATTAGTCATACAACTCCAACTGTGAGAATTAAATGAAATTGAGATCTACTTCTGCACATAATCAGGGCTGATTGCTGGGTGGAAGGTTTGGAAAGCTGTTTCCTCAGCCATTTATGCACAGAATGTTCAGGCTTATTCTATTCTAACAGCTCTATGTTCTAGGTCATGCCACAGCATTGTCAATGAGACATGCAGAAGGGGAAGAGTTGCGTCTGTGCACTGGGGTTAGACCTTTTGGGGCCCCAATTATCTCACCAAATACCTCCCTTACTATTTAGCAACCAGAGCCACTATTTCGACTCCTAATCTTCAGGAAGACAGAGACATTGTCTGAATTTGTTCATGGTCCTATCTTCCCTTCTTAGCACTAAGCTTGACATGCACTAGGTGCATGAATGGATGGTTAAGTGGATGAATGACAGTTATATTCCACACATATATCTTTCTTCTCTGACAGTTAGTAGCCCCTGGCAGCCCAGGTTCGATCCCCGGTTGGGGATCTAAGATCCTGCAAGCCACGCAGCACAGCTAAAAAAAAAAAAAAAAAAAAAAAGATGGATGCATTATGTTGAACACAAATTATAGCTCAGTGAAGTTGGTTTTTAATATGTCTTTGTATCCCTTCCAGAATCTAGAGCTGTGTCATGCTCATATGTGGAATCAACCTGTATTTTCAGATTGAACTGTACAGTTTGGCTTTTTCTGTGTTTGCTTGCATGCTTGTATTTTTTGTTTGTTTGTTTGTTTTGGGTATTTTTTTTGCGACAGCCAAGAATATTCTCAGGATCTCCTGACTTATACATCCAACCACATGCTCCCCACCCACATTTTTCATAGGCTCCACAAACGACATGGTCAAAACTGAACGGTCAGTTTCCTGGCATTGCACCAAAGCTGGTCTTCCATTCATTTCCCCATCGAAGAAAACCACCCTAACCCAGCTGCAAAAATCCAAATTCCAAGAGACACACTTAATTCCTCTCTATCCTTACCACAAACGTGGACTTCATCAACAAGTTCAGTACTTCCAAGATACATCTCATCTCAAACCCCATCTCTCGCCTTCCATTGCTACGACTGTGGTCTACGAGACTGTAACCTCTCACTGTCATGTGTGTAGTAGCCTCCTAATCTTGTCTCTTGATCGTACAGTTGCTCTATTTCAGTCTGTCCTCCAAGGAACATTTAGAATGAGCTTTAATAAGGTAGATTATAATAATAATTCCCTTCCTTTCAGAAAGAATCCAATGGCTCCATCATAATAAGAACAAAACCCAGAGTCCTCCCCATGGCCCACAGGACCTTCTGTTATTGGGCCCCTCCTACCATTCTCACCTCATTTTCTAACACTGTCCTCCCAATACACACTGCATACAAGCTGTTCCTTAAAACTGCCAAGCTTGCCCATATCTTAGGGCCTTTCGTCTTGCTCTTCTCTCTGCCTCAAGCACTCAGCTCCTATATCTTCCCACTGCTGACTGTGTACTTCTTGTTATTGCCATATTAAATCTAAGTTACGTCTTCTGAAAATCCTTCCTTGCCTTCCCCACCCTAGTCATTCTCTGTCACATTTTCCCATATTATTTTCTTAATGGATCTCAAATTTTGAGTGTATCAACCCCTGTAGAATGTGAGCTCCATGAGAACCATGACCCTGTCTGTCAGGTTCTCTGATTTATCTCCAGTGCCTATCACAGTGCCTCACATATCACTGGTAACCAATAAATATTTGTTGAATGAATGACTGAGTGAGTGAATGACGTAGATTAAGCATGCTAAGTTGTGAGGACTCAGGCATAGTCTGGGACATGGGATTTGGGAGGATGGGAGAGTGAGCTCAGGTGTCTCTGAAGCAGCAGTTTTGTTTGAACCCATGAAAACTGTGGTTGGAAAACTGGGTAGAAAGGACATGATAATTGAGGTAGTGCTTCTAGCTGCCTTGGGTATGAAAGTGTAGCATATGTTCTATACCTATTCTCCTTCTTTCCTAATAAAAGAATCCCAAATTTATTTGCGACAGTAATGTTTCCAGTAAAAGACCACATTTATAGCCTCCTTTGCAACCAAGAATGGTCACATGACCGACTTCTACCTAATGAGGTGATGGCAGAAGTGTTGTATAGTAGTTCCAGGAAGGTGGCTAAAAGGGAGATGAATTTCTCAGACCAAGGTATTTCTCATACCATCTGTTGTGGACTGAACTGTGTCCTACCCAAATTCATATGCTGAAGCTTTAACCCCCAGTACCTCAGAATGTGACTGTGTTTGAAGATAGGGCCTTTAAAGAGGTGATTAAATTAAAATGAGGCCATTAGGGTAGACACCAATCCAATATGATTGGTTTCCTTATAAGAGGAGTTTAGGACACATAAAGAGATAACCAGGGTGTGTATGCACAGAGGGACAGCCATGTGAAGAAGGAGTAAGAAGGAGGCCATTTGCAAGCCAAGGAGAGAGGCCTCAGAAGAAACCAAACCTGTGGACACCTGGATCTTGGACTTCCAACCTTTAAAACTGTGAGAAATAAATTTCTGTTGTTTAAGCTACTCAGCCTGTGGTGTCTTGTTATGGCAGCCATAGCAACCTAATACACCATCAGATAAGGTTTTCAATTTTGACAGCTCATTAGAATCAACTGGGGTGAACCTTAAAGATATTGATGACTATGCTTATCCCTAGAGTCTCTGATTCAGCTGGTTGAATCTGAGCATTCGAGGGGATCCTAATGGATATCCAGAGTTGAAAACCACATGTCTAGGAGAATAGTTTTTTGCACTCCATTGAGCAGGCTGAGAGTGGTGAATCTAGCATCATTTAGAAGGCATCCCCCGGTATCTCCCTCCTTCCACTGTTTTTCCTCTACCCCATATCCTCCTTCTTTTTCTGCCCTATCCAGATCTCCACAGATGGACCCAGAGATGCCCCCATCTCTTACTCCTGTTCCATATCCAAGTTCAGTCCTAATTTGAGGAACATTTAATAGCTTCAGCCCCACTTCTGCCCTCCCTGTCAAGAAAAGTGAGTCTCGAGGGGCCTCACATTCTCTTACTCTGCCTGTTAGCCAGAGCCAGGGCAGCTCTCTAGAGGTAACTTCTTGCCTCTTAATCCAGTTATAAAATGGATGAAAGACATGAACAGAGGGCAAACAGGCTTAGGAAAAGCTATTCAACATCTTTAGCCATCATGCAAATGCAAATTAAAAGCACAATGAAATTTTAAACCCACCTATTAGAATAGCTGAAAAAAAGTGACAAAACCAAATGCAGGCAACACTGGATAAACTGAGTCACTCACACATTGCCAAAGGGAATGCAAAATGGTATAGGCCGAGTCACTCACACATTGCCAAAGGGAATGCAAAATGGTATAGGCCGTCTGGAAAACAATTTGGCAGGTTTTTCAAAACGAAACATGCGATTACCAAATGATACAGCAGTTGCACTCTGGGCAATTTACCCAGAGAAATGAAAATTTATGTTTACACAAAAACCTTTACATGAAGTTCATCACAGTGTTACTCACAATGGTTAAAAAGTGGAAATAGCCCAGATGTCTTTCATCAGGGGAATGGGTAAGCAAACTGTGGTACATTCACACCGTGGAATCCTATTCAGCAATATAAAGGAACAGATGATAGACACACTTTAGAACTTGGATGGATCTCAGGAGAATTATGCTGAGTGAAAGAAATCCATTCCTAAATGATTCCATTACTATGACATTTAGGAAATTATAGTAATATTGACAGATTTTAGGGATGTGGGATCAGGAAGAAGGTGGGTGTGGCTATAAAGGCTAACATGAGGGAAATGTGTGGTGATGAAACAGTTTTTGATCTTGTTTGTGGTGATAGTTAGAACACCTACATAGCTGGTAAAAGTGCATGGTATGATATATGTAAGTATTATGCACAGGCGTTCTAACACACAAATGAGTGCATGTAAAATGGCAAAATCTGTCTTTAAAACTTTGAACTGAAGGCATACCAGAGAGAGATTTGCTTCCTTCATAAAGATATGTATATTCTCATTAGGAGAAAGAATGAAAAACACCTTTCCACAGTGCCTGCCTTAGCCCTAAGGCTCAGCCAGCCCCTGCTACTGAGTCTTGACTTTTAAAGAGCCCTTGAAGAAGTGTTTAGGGATTCTTCTTTTTGCTTTCTATTACTGGTTTCTAATTTGATTCCATCGTGGCCAGGAAACACACTCTGCAAGATTTCAATTCTTCTTTATTTATTTATTTAATTAATTACTTTATTTTATTTTTATTTATTTATTTATTTTTTTGCGGTACGCGGGCCTCTCACTGTTGTGGCCTCTCCCTTTGCGGAGCACAGGCACCGGATGTGCAGGCTCAGCGGCCATGGTTCACGGGCCCAGCCGGTCCACGGCATGTGGGATCTTCCCGGACTGGGGCACGAACCCGAGTCCCCTGCATCGGCAGGCGGACTCTCAACCACTGGGCCACCAGGGAAGCCCCTATTTTTATTTTTTTAATATATTTATTTCTTTATTTATGGCTGCGTTGGGTCTTCGTTGCTGCACACGGGCTTTCTCTACTTGCGGCTAGCGGGGGCTACTCTTCTTTGCAGTGTACGGACTTCTCGTTGCGGTGGCTTTTCTTTTTGCAGAGCATGGGCTCCAGATGCGCGAGTTTCATTAGTTGTGTCATGCAGGCCCAGTAGTTGTGGTGCACGGGCTTAGTTGCTCCATGGCATGTGCTCAACACAATAAAGGCCATATACGACAAACCCACCACAAACATCATTCTCAATGGTGAAAAACTGAAAGCATTTCCTCTAAGATCAGGAAGAAGACAAAGATGTCCAGTCTCACCACTATTATTCAACATAGTTTTGGAAGTCCTAGCCAAGGCAATCAGAGAAGAAAAAGAAATAAATGGAACCTAAATTGGAAAAGAAGAAGTAAAACTGTCACTGTCTGCAGATGACATGATACTCTACATAGATAATCGTAAAGATGCCACCAGAAATCTACCAGAGCTAATCAATGAATTTGGTAAAGTAGCAGGATACAAAATAAATGCACAGAAATCTCTTGCATTCCTATACACTAACAACAAAAATCAGAAAGAGAAATTAAGGAAACATTCCCATTTACCGCTGCAACAAAAAGAATAAAATACCTAGGAATAACCTACCTAAGGACGTAAAAGTCCTATACTCAAGAGACTATAAGTCATTGATGAAAGAAATCAAAGATAACAAAAACAGATGGAGAGATGTACCATGTTCTTGGACTGGAAGAATCAACATTGTGAAAATGATTATACAACCGTAAGCAATCTACAGATTCAATGAAATGCCTAACAAATTACCAATGGCATTTTTTACAGAACTAGAACAAAAAGTCTTAAAAGTTATATGGAGACAAAAAAGACCCTGAATAGTCAGTGCAATCCTGAGGGAAAAAAACCGGAGCTGGAGGAATCAGACTCCCTGACTTCAGACTATACTACAAATCTACAGTAGTCAAGAGAATATGATACTGGCACAAAAACAGAAATATAGATCGATGGAAGAGGATAGAAAGCCCAGAGATAAACCCATACACCTATGGTCAACTAATGTATGCCAAAGGAGGCAAGGATATACAATGGAGAAAAGACAGTCTCTTCAATAAGTTGTGCTGGGAGAACCGGACAGCTACATGTAAAAGAATGAAATTAGAACACTCCCTAACACCATACACAAAAATAAGCTCAAAATGGATTAGAGACCTAAATGTAAGACCGAACACTATAAAACTCTTAAAGGAAAACATCAGAGGAACACTCTTTGACATAAATCACAACAAGATCTTTTTTATCCACCTCCTAGAGTAATGGAAATAAAAACAAAAATAAACAAATGGGACCTAATGAAACCTAAAAGCTTTTGCACAGCAAAGGAAACTATAAACAAGACAAAAAGACAACCCTCAGAATAGGAGAGAGTATTTGCAAGCGAATCAACAGACAAAGGATCAATCTCCAATATATATAAACAGCATATGCAGCTCAATATTAAAAAAAGGAACAACCCAATTAAGAAATGGGCAGAAGACCTAAATAGACATTTCTCCAAAGAAGACATACAGATGGCCAAGAGGCACATGAAAATCTGCTGAACATCACTAATTATTAGAGAAATGCAAATCAAAACTTCAATGAGGTATCATCTCACACCAGTTAGAATGGGCATCATCAGAAAATCTACAAACAACAAATGCTGGAGACGGTGTAGAGAAAAGGGAACCCTCTTGCACTGCTGGTGCGAATGTAAATTGGTATAGCCACTAGGGAGAACAGTATGGAGGTTCCTTAAAAAACTAAAAATAGAATTACCATATGACCCCGCAATCCCACTACTGGGCATATACCCAGAGAAAACCATAATTCAAAAAGACACACGCACACCAATGCAGCACTATTTACAACAGCCAGGTCATGGAAGCAATGTAAATGCCCATCGACAGATGAATGGATAAAGAAGATGTGGTACACATATACAATGGAATATTACTCAGCCATAAAAAGGAACAAAATTGGGTCATTTGTAGAGACGTACATGGACCTAGAGACTGTCATACAAAGTGAAGTAAGTCAGAAAGTGAAAAACAAATATCAGAGATTAACACATATATGCGGAATCTAGAAAAATAATGCAGATGAACTGGTTTGCAAGGCAGAAATAGAGAAACTGATGTAGAGAACAAATGTATGGACGCCAAGGGGAGAAAGTGTGGTTGGGCGTTGTGAGTGGTCGTGGGATGAATTGGGAGATTGGGATTGACATGTATACACTGATATGTATAAAATAGATAAGTAATAAGGACCTGCTGAAAATAAATAAATTTTAAAAAATATATTGCCGTTCCCCTTTTGAATATGGATAATGAAATCTTGGAAGAGTTGATGTGCCTGGCCAAGGTCATGCAACTTGTGGTACCACTAAGTGGTAGAGCCATAAAACCAGGGATCCAGTCTTAAGTTATTTGATGTCATTACCCCATCTACTGACAGATGACATTGTACTGCAAAAATTAAAATGGCCATGGCTGGTCTAATTCTTTATCTACAATTAGAGTATAAGAAAAAAATGTTCGTCTTCCCTGGTGGCGCAAGGGTTAAGAATCTGCCTGCCAATGCAGGGGACACAGGTTCAAGCCCTGGTCTGAGAATATCCCAAAGCCATGGAGCAACTAAACCCATGCGACACAACTACTGAGCCTGTGCTCTAGAGCGCGTGAGCCACAATTACTGAGCCCGTGTGCCACAGCTACTGAAGCCCGCACACCTAGTGCCCATGCTCCGCAACAAGAGAAGCCACTGCAATGATAAACCTGTGCACCGCAATGCAGAGTAGCCCCCACTTGCTGCAACTAGAGAGAGTCCACGCGCAGCACCAAAGACCCAACACAGCCAAAAATAAATTAAAACAAAAAGAAAAAGTGTTGAAGAAAGGAAACAGGAAAAACAAAAGTAAACAAAAGCAAAATAAAAACAAAAAAGAAAAATAAACAAACGAAAAACCCAGAAAAGCTATGATCAAATGCTAAGTGTCATGAAGAAAAGTAAGGCTTGTCTGATAAGTTGACAGAGATGTGAGTTTAGTAAGGAAGGTGTTATAGGGCTATCTGGGGCAGGCTGTTACAGGAAAACACATAATTGTAGGAGAACATGTTTGGTGAGTTAGGGTTAGAGGCACAGAAAAGAGGCTAGTGTGGCTGGAGAAAAATTCATTCAACAAATATTCAAGTATCCACTGAACCAGGCATTACTATAGGCACTTAGCATATGTTAATGAACAAACCAACAAAGGTTCCTGCCCTCCTGGAATTTATATTTTTCCATCAAGGGAGATGGCCAATTTACAAAATTGCATATGGATAAAGTGTATTGTATTCCAAAAGGTGGTAAACAATTGGGATCAGAAAAGGAAGCAGACAGGGAAGAAGTGGAAGCAAGAGTCCAGGGAGAGGGTTGGAAACAAATACTATTAGCTATCCTTGCAATTGATAGTAGAGTTATTAGTGGGTGGCAGTTTTCTCCATTACGTTGCTTTTGTCAAATATCAATGTAAATGCTATGCTGGCTTTACTGCACAGAGGCAAGAATACATTTTTCCTATGTTTTGGTGGGGACTCGACTGCTTGTTTAATATAGTGGAGCCCCAGGGACACTAAAGTCTGATGGCTTTTTGTCATCATTGGCCACTCGTGTTTTTTTCTTTTTCTTTTTTTTTTTTTTTGCGGTATGCAGGCCTCTCAGTGGTGTGGCCTCTCCCGCTGCGGAGCACAGGCTCGGGATGCGCAGGCTCAGCGGCCATGGCTCACACGCCCAGCCGCTCCACGGCACGTGGGATCTTCCCAGACCAGGGCATGAACCCGTGTCCCCTGCATCGGCTGGTGGACTCTCAACCACTGCGCCACAACAGAAGCCCGCCACTCGTTTTTAAGTTCACACCCTCTGTTGTGTAGACTATCAATTTGGACGTCAGTTCTCTAGGTTTGAGACCCGGCCTGGCAGTAACCCTGGCCAGGCGGTGCCCAGGTGACAAAGAGAGACACTGTGCCAAGGAGATGTAGCAGGGTGGCGCTGGCGCCTGAGAGGAACCCTCTCCTGCATAAGGCTCTCTCCCCTCGGCCCTCTGGGTGGGGTCGGTAATCTGGCCCCTCCTCCCAGTACAGAGTTGATTGAGTGATAGGGGGTCACGTGACCTGAGCTGCACCAATCCAAGTCCTCTTCCGGTGAGCTTAACATTGAGAGGGAACCGTTAAGACGCCCAGTTCCGGAAACACTGAGGCGTCTCCGCTCCGAGCTCTAGAGAGGGAGGAACCTCCTCCTACTGCTGGGGTCTTGGACAGCTCAAGTTTTTTCCAACTCTTGTTCCAATCAGGTAAATTACAACAGCATTCTTTCTATAAATTTCGCCTCTATTGACCTAAATTAAATTACCCAGGATCAAGGTTTGGGGGTTAATAAGACAGGCAATCGAACGGATTGCTGGGTCCACTGTCCTGTCCATGCTCCGTGCGTTCCTCTTTCCTCAGGTGTGATTCGCTTCAGTTGTGTGGCTAATCATTTCCTGCTCTCTGTTTAAAATCCCTCGATCAGCCTTCTGCTTCTTAAAAAAAAAGTTGGGGCTTCCCTGGTGGCGCAGTGGTTGAGAGTCCGCCTGCCGATGCAGGGCACAGGGGTTCGTGTCCCGGTCAGGGAAGATCCCACATGCCATGGAGCGGCTGGGCCCGTGAGCCATGGCCGCTGAGCCGGCACGTCCGGAGCCTGTACTCTGCGACTGGAGAGGCCACAACAGTGAGAGGCCCGCGTACCGGGAAAAAAAAATTGTATTTCTCCTTTGCACCTCAGTTTTGTTTGCGGTTTGTTTTGATATCCCAGACTTTAAATTGTAAGTATTGAAATGTATGTCTCTCTCTCCCCCCTCCCCCACCTCTCTGTCTCTCTCTGGTCTCTCTCTCTCTCTCTCTCTCTCTCTCTCTCTATATATATATATATATATATATATATGGTATTTCATTTCTTTTATACTTAAAATGGTTATCTTCTGAAGAGCAGATAAATACTCATCTACATCTTGGAGATGACTGCACTTTTATTTATTTTAATGGGCTCTCTAAAGCAGTTTTAAATAGTTTTTTAATGGATGATGCGGCATGAGCATTTATCCATCCTCCTAACTGTATTTCAATTAGTTAAACTCTTATTAAACAATGTCGTTTATACAATAACCATTCCTTTAACCAGTGATTTTTTTAATTCTTTATTTTAAAATAATTTTAGGCTCACAGAAACTTTGCAAGTAGTATAGAAAGCCTTCACCCAGATTTCCCTAATGTTAACATCTTATACAGCCAAAGAAAAACTATCAAAATGAGGAAATTAACATTGATGCAGTACTATTAACTAATCTACATACTTTATTTGAATTTCACCATTTGTCCCAGTAATCTCATTTTTCTATTCCAGCATCCCATTCTGGATACCACATTGCATTTGGCCATCATTTCTCCTTAGTCTCCTCCAGGCTGACAGTTCCTTAAGCTTTCTGGGTGTTTCCCAATCTTGACGCTTTTGAAGATACTGGTCAGGTATTTTATAGAATGTGTGTCAACTTGGGTTTGTCTGATGTGTTCTTGTGATTTGATTGAACTTATACATTTTCGGCAACAATACCTGTTTTATTCTCCTCCCCTTCATCCCATTGGTGATGGAGGAATTTCCACCCTTGTGTTATGGGGGTGGCTGAACACACGACACCTGACACTGGACAGATACTATCCAGAGCAGCTTATTAGTAACGTTTACTCACAGCCTGGGGAGGAGGACACCACTGGCCAGGTAGAGCCCCACAGGAGTCATTCTCTGGAAGAGAGTGAACAAGCAGGGGCTGTGGGGGGCAGTCTGTAGTAGCAAGAGGACGAGGTGACCCTTGGTTCACATGGGAGGATGTGATTGGCTTGTTTGAATACTTCTGTGAGCTGGTAGGGAACTGAAACCTGATAGTCAGGGGCGAGCAGGCACTGTGGCTAGTTCCCATGATAAGGCTGGTTCTTTGGCTAGGGGACCTTCTTCCCGGCAGCACAAAAGGGGAATGGGAACTTGTGGTTAGCCCATTTGAGACCCTCTGGGTTTTCCCCCAAATGTCAAGGCATACATGTCACTGTGCCTTAATTTTAGGTCTTATACCACGGCGCTGCAAAAGCGATTCTGTTCCTTGCTCCAAGCATCATGTGAGGGGGTACATGATGTCCATATGTTGTATTAATGATGATATTCATTTGCAACACTTGATTAAGGTAGGGACAACTGTGTTGCTCCATTGTAATAGTACTGTTTTCCTATTTGTAAGTAATAAATATCGTGTAGGAAATACTTTCAGACTATGAAAATATCCTATTTCTTCTCAGACTGTTATTCACGACTTTTAAAATCCATCTGTTGATCTTGCCTACAACAATTATGACTTAATGGTGACTTTCTGTTTCCTTATTCTTACTACATTGGTTCATTGGAATTCTGAGGAGCTGTCTTTTCTCCCCCATTTATTTATTTATAAATTATCAAGTTGTTTATAAAACTTGTTTTATTTCAAATTATTGAATCAAATAGCTAATCAAATTATTGGTCAGTATTGAATCATGAATAACTATGTTATATTGTGACTTATAATCAAATTAAATCATTATTTAGTTTCTTGAATTCTTCCAGCTTTGGTGACTGCAAGCTCCTTTTGGTGGGGTCTGTGTTCTTTCAGCATGACCTGATCCTTTTTTGTGTACTTCCTTGCTGGCATTGTAAGGTATTCCTGTTCATCTTGTGTTTTTGTCCCCACCACGGCCCTGAAATCAAAACACTTCTGCAAAGAGCCATGTTTCCTTTTCTTGGAAAATGACATTTAGAAACCAATATCTCAGTGTGTGTTCATTGCTATTGCGGTTTCACTGCTGCTAAGTCCTCCCTCTCCATCCACAAATGAAGGAAATATATTGTATGTATATACTCATGCTTACAGATACTTCTCTATTTCTCTACCTATATGTATAGATATTGAAAGCCAGGAGCTCATACTGATACTTCTTATTTTAATCCATTGTAGCCTTGTTTGTAACTTCTTTGTCTCACCTGGCTCTCCTTATCTTCAATATTTACTTACTTGTTCATTCCTGATATATACATGAAGTACTTGCAGAAAGGCTACCCAATACGCTTATTAGAAACAGATTTGATAACTTGTGTTTGTGTACAGTTCTTTATGTCTTAGGCCTCAGAGGATGCAGTCAAAGAACTACTATTTCCCTAAGTTGCTTAGCTTAGCTATTTTCTTTCTCCCCTCTTCAGCTGTGGTTAAGACATTCATTTGTAATATAGTTAGGTTAATTTGTTGGTGTTTGTATTTGACTTTGCCTCCTCCCCACATCTTAGTTGATTTTAATTTTTTATTTAATTCTGGGGTATGTGAAATATTACTGTGATTCAAAGAGTCAGGGCTGCACAGAAACATCTATTAGACAAGTGTCACTCTTTCCTCATGCCTTCTAAGCCCCTCCCATTCGCCACTTATTTCCCACACTCCCCCTGTAGATAACCAATCTCGTTAGCTTCTGGTTTAATCTTTCCTGTATTTACTCTGCACAAATGAACTGATACATATATGTGTTCTTATATTCCCTTGTTTATTAAATGAAGGATGGCATTTTATAATGCTCCTTTGCACTTTTCCTTTTTCAGTTAACAGCATCCCATAAAAAAACTCTTTATGCCATAGAGGGCTTCATTGTTTTTTTGTTTTTGTTTCTCTTTTTATACAGCTGCATTGGACTCCGCTGACATATGTAGGGGCATTTAACTGGTTTTCAACATTCTGCAACTACAAACAATGCTGCAGTGAATAACCTTAGGCATAAGTATTTTTGTGTTGGTGGAAATGGATCTTCAAGTTTTATTCCCAGCAGTAGTATTGTTGGGCCAAAAGTTAAGTGCATGTGTATTTCTGTTAGGTATTTCCAAATTTCTCTCCAGAAGGGTTGTACTGGTTTTCACTCCCACTAGCTACTGTGACTGTTTCCCCACAGACTCACTAACAGAACATGTTGCCCTACTTTTGTGACCTTTGTTGATGTGGTAGGTGAGAAATGGTATCTCGGCATTGTCTTAGTATGCACTTGTCTAATTATGAGAAAGTGTGACTATATTTTGAGGACTGTTTTATATATTTTTTGTGAATTATCTGTTCATATCTTTTCCCATTTTTCTGTAGAAATATTAGCCTTTTGTCCTTCAATACTTCAGAGTTCTGTATATACTTGGACTATTATTCATTTGTCCGTGAGGCATGCTGCAAATACTTTATGTCAGTTTGTCAATTGCCTTTTGACTTAGTTATGATGTGTTTGCCGTACATTAAAAAAATCCTTCGTAGTCACATAGATCATTGTTTTCTTTCATTGCCTCTGGAAATTTGAGTCACAGTTAGAAAGCCTTTCCCTACGCTGAGGTTAAAGCAGAGTCCTGCCATATTTTCTTAAAGATTTTGTTATGGTTTCATTTGTTTAGATTCCTAACCCGTTTACAGTTTATTTCTGTGTATGGTGTGTGATATGGATCTACATTGATTCTTTTCCCAAATGTCTCAGTTGTTCCAGCATCATTTATTGAACGTCCATCTTTGCCTCAGTGATTTTAAATGCCCTTTCATCATATACTGAAATTTCCATATATTATTCTTGTTTTTCTGGGTTTTCTATTCTGTTTCACTGGACTATTTGTCTACTCATGTACCAGTACCACAGTGTTATAATTACCGAGGCTTTATAGCATGCTTTAATGTCTGGTATCATTACTCCCCATTTACAGGTTTTCTTTTTCACTTATATCCTGGCTATTCTTGCATGATTTTTAAAAAATATATTAATTTTATTATCCATTGATCTAACTCCATAGAAACATTTGCTGGTATTTTTGAGATTATATTAAATTTATACATTAGTTTAGGGAGAACTGACATCTTCTTAATGTTGTGTTATTCTATCCAAGAACATTGACCAATGTCTTTGTACTTATTCAAGTTTCCTTCTATGTCGTTCAGGAGTGTCTAAAAATTGTCCAAGCATAGCTGCTCTTATTAAGTTTATTTCTATGCATTTAAGCTTTGTTTTTGCTATTGTATATGGAATTTTCTCTACTAAAGTGTCCTTCAGCTGTGTGTGTGTGTGCACACAAAGACCATTGACTTTTGTATGTAACTCTATATCCTACTACCTTGATGATTTCTCTTATTGTTTTACTCAATCTGTCATTGTTTCTATAGGGCTTTACAGGTGTACGGTAATATCTGCACACAGAGGTGGCTTTACTTCTTGTTATTCATTCTCATAAATCTAATTGATTTCTCTAGTCAACTGACTAATGCTTGTAGTTGAAGACTGAACAGGAATGATATAATGGGCATACTTTTCTTATTCCTGAGCTTATTGGAAAACCTCTGGTAGTCCCCCACTAAATAAAATACTTGCATGAGGAATTAATTATATATTTTTTATCATGTTAAGAATGCGTCCCTCTTTCCCACTTCTTGAGGTTTTTCTTTTCTTAACATGAATGGGTGTTGAAGTTTCCCAAAGATTTGTTTGGCATCTGTGGTTTTAATCATATGATATTTGTCCTTAATTATATGACGATGGTGAATGATAGCAATGGAATTCCTAATATAGAGCCAGCCTTGTATTAATGGAATAAATTGCACTTGATCACAGTATATTAGTTTCTAAATGTATTGTTGGATGTTTGCTAATATTCTATTTAGTATTTTGGTATCTACCTTTTACCTGTTAGCATCCTACTGGCTTCATATAAGAAGTTAGGGAAGTTTCCTTCCTTTCTAATGTTCTTACATAACTCATAGAGCTTTGGTACTATTTGATCTTTGATGGTTTACTAGGATTCACCTGTAAAACCATCTGAGCAAGGTGCTTCTTGGGGGTATTGCTGTAATAACTTTATTTCTTCTATGAAAATTGCCTAATTTAAGCTTTCTAACACTAGAATCAGAATTTTGGTAATTTGTATTTATCTAGGAAGTTACCTATTTCATATAGATTTTCAAGTTTATTTGCATAGAGGTTGGCAAAGTAATCTCCTCTTTTTTCTGTTTCAATGATTATTTCTCCTTTGTCTATTATTTTGTGTATGTGTGATCTCTCCCTTTCTTCCTTCATCAAGCCAGCTAGGGGTTTGTCCATTTTGAAAAACAAGATTTCATTTTTCTATTTTGTATCTCATTCATTTCTGCTTTTATGTTTTGCTTTCTTTAATTGTTCTTTTTTACCTAGTTGCTTTTGTTTTTTCATTTTTTGAGGCCATACTTTAATTAATCTTCATTCTTCCATTTTTATTCATAAAAGTGCCTACTGTGTGAATTTGCCTCAGATCACTGCTCTAAATGTATCCCATAGATGCCAATATGTAGTTTTTCAGTCAATCTTTTAAAAAATTTCTTTACAACTTCAGTTTGCATCTCTTCTTATATTCAACAGTTTTTAAGAGAAGCTTTAAAAATTTTTTTCAGGTGGAAAGGCCTTTCTGTTTTCAATTTTTGTTACTAACTTTTATAGCATTGGGGTTAGAGAGGATTGTTTGTACTATTTCTACTTTATAGAAATTAATTATCTAATCTCTGTGAGATAATTATGATCCATTTTTGACAAGAATATATTCCCTATATAACATTATTGATTAGCTTTCTCTTTTTTTATATGACTTGATCAGCCTTAGACTGAGTTTGGTGTATTAAATCTCCTAGTGTTACTGTTTCCTGTTATTATTATTATTTTATCTACGTCTCCTTGCATTTTCACTTTATAAAGGTGTTTGTTTGTTATTGGTTCATAAATATTCCTAAGGGTTATATCTTCATTGTGAGTTTTGGCTTTTATCATTAAGACATGTTTTTGGTCACGTTTAATGCTTTCTTAAAATCATCCTGAACCACCTGTTTTCTTAACTTTACTCTCTGGTCTATGCATTTTTTCCTCCAGTATCATTTAACACTCACCTACTGCAATATGATAAAAAGTTTGTTGTATTTTCTTCTACTTCTCTACCTTCTCTCATTTTTAGTTGCGGAGTTTCTGTGGGTTTTTTTCACAGCATAAAACTTTTGTACATTAGCCTTCTCCCCTTTCCCCCACCTTCATTTTACTATTGTATGTAAAATACTCACCATTGGGTATTTTGGTGAAGTTTTCCTTCTCATCGCAGTGGGATCACAATCCCAGTTCCTCTTTTAGATTACTTGGCAAACATTCTGTAAAGAGAAGTATAGGAAATATTGTAAGTTCCTGGGTCACAGTGTCACTGTCTCTCTACTCAACTTTGCTACTGTAGTGCAAAAGCATTCATAGTCAATACATAAATGATTGATCATGGCTTTGATCCAATAAAACTTCATTTACAAAATCAAGCAGTGGGCTGAATTTGGTTCAGTGGGCCAGTTTGCAGACCCCTGCTCTAGTAGCTTCCTTAGGAAGGGCTGAGGGGTGCAGAATTTCCTAAGTTTCTGCAAGTTCAAAAGCTTTTTCTGTAGGCTGTGATATTTAAAGGGCACCCAAGTTGGTTATGAAATCTATGCTTCAGCCTTTCTTTTTAGTCAATCTCTGTCTTTTGATTTTTTTAAATATTCTATTTAAGGTGGGTTTCATATCCTCCAGTGCTTGCTTGAGCATAATTAATTTTGTTTGGAGTGTTGACTTCCACTCTTTTTCTCCTTCATGGTTGTTTAACATGTATGCACTTTTGTTCCCTCATCTATTTTTTTTTTTTTTACAAAGCTTTGTATGGAATTCCCTTCATTCTGTTCATCTGTATGATACTGGTTTTTTTGACAAGATTCCTAGTTTAATAATGTGAAATTTTGTTAGTATAGCAAAGACCAGATCCTTTTTTATTTTGTTTGTTTGTTTTGGTGATGAAGGGAGAAGTCCTGAGTGCTCTGATTTTGCGGTTCTCTTATGTCTTGCAAGATCCTTAATTTTCCCCTTTTGTTTATTTTCTCCATCATTACCCAAGCGCCAACGGATGCTTCTCCCTAACTCTTTGCCTTTCTTCTTCCCTAAGAGTTATATCTTTCAAAGACTGCACTTTAAATCATCTCTGTCCCTTCATAAGCTCCGATTTTGGAGTGCCTTCCCTGTAGTCCAGGCTCTCATATTCTAGGACACTTTTTTGGTATTTTTAGATTTATTCTGGGCTTAGTCCTTCTGCTGTAGTTTTAGATCAGCTTTCAGCCCTTTTCCATCTTTCCTCTCTCTTGGCAGCTTTTCTTGGTCTGTCTTTTTGTTTTCCACAAAGCCTAGTAATGGGAGTGTGACAAATCTTATGCCAGGATTCATGATTTTTCTTTTTTTACTCACAATACTTTTGAATTTTTGGCCTTCTCCATTTTAAAATACTGATGAGGGTGTGGCTTTTGTGTAGATGTACATTTTCCTTCTTATTGGTTTGTATCCTTTTGGGAGAAAATAATATTTTTAACATCTTTATTAGAGTATAATTGCTTTACAATGGTTTGTCAGTTTCTGCCTTATAATGAAGTGAATCAGCTATACATACACATATGTCCCCATATCTCTTGCCTCTTTCATCTCCCTCCCTCCCACCCTCCCTATCCCACCCCTCTAGGTGGTCACAAAGTGCCGAGCTGATCTCTTTGTGCTATGGGGCTGCTTCTAACTAGCGATCTATTTTACGTTTGGTAGTGTATATATGTCCCTGACATTCACTTTATCCCAGCTCGCCCTTCCCCCTCCCTGTATCCTCAAGTCCAGCCTCTAGTAGGTCTGCATCTTTATTCCCGTCTTACACCGAGGTTCTCTGACCATTTTCTTTTCCTTTTTTATTTATTTATTTTTTTTGGTGGCTTAAAATGGCAGAAATTTATTCTTTCATAGCTCTGGAAGCCAAGTCTGAAATCAATATCACTGAGCTGAAATCAATGTGTTGGCAGGGCTGTTCTCCTTCTGGAGGCTCCAGGAGAGAATCCATTTTTGCTTCTTCCAGCTTCTTGTGGCTGCCAGCATCCTTTGGCGTGTGGTCACATCAAAACAACCTCTGCCTGTGTGGTCACATTGACATTTCCTTTTCTGTGTGTGTCAAATCTGGTTTTGCCCCTATATTTTAATTTATTTTATTTTTTAAATTTATTTTAACATCTTTATTGGAGTATAATTGCTTTACAATGGTGTGTTTGTTTCTGCTTTATAACAAAGTGAATCAGTTATACATATACATATGTTCCCATATCTTTACCCTCTTGCATCTCCCTCCCTCCCAGCCTCCCTATCCCTCCCTTCTAGGTGGTCACAGGCCACCTAGCTGATCTCCCTGTGCTACGCAGCTGCTTCCCACTAGCTACCTATTTTACGTTTGGTAGAGTATATATGTCCATGCCATTCTCTCACTTTGTAACAGTTTACCATTCCCCCTCCCTATATCCTAAACTCCATGCTCTCGTAGGTCTGTGTCTTTATTCCCGTCTTACCCCTAGGTACTTCATGACCTTTTCTCAGGGTATGCCCAGTAGTGGGATTGCTGGGTCGTATGGTAGTTCTATTTTTAGTTTTTTAAGGAACCTCCATACTGTTCTCCATAGTGGCTGCATCATTTCTCATTCCCACCAATAGTGCAAGAGTTTTCCCTTTCCTCCTCACCCTCTCCAGCATTTATTGTTTGTAGATTTTTTGATGATGGCCATTCTGACCGGTGTGAGATGATATCACATTGTAGTTTTGATTTGCATTTCTCTAATGATTAATGACGTTGAGCATTCTTTCATGTGTTTGTTGGCAATCTGTATATCTTCTCTGGAGAAATGTCTATTTAGGTCTTCTGCCCATTTATGCATTGGATTGGGTTTTTTTTGTTATTGAGCTGCATGAGCTGCTTGTAAATTTTGGAAATTAATCCTTTGTCAGTTGCTTCATTTGCCAATATTTTCTCCCATTCTGAGGGTTGTCTTTTGGTCTTATGGTTTCCTTTGCTGTGCAAAAGCTTTGAAGTTTCATTAGGTCCCATTTGTTTATTTTTGTTTTTATTTCCATTTCTCTAGGAGGTGGGTCAAAAAGGTTCTTGCTGTGATGTATGTCATAGAACGTTCTGCCTGTTTTCTCCCAACTGTTTTATAGTTCCTGGCCTTACATTTAAGTCTTTAATCCCTTTTGAGTTTATTTTTGTGTATGGTGTTAGGGAGTGTTCTAATTTCATACTTTTACATGTACCTGTCCAGTTTTCCCAGCACCACATATTGAAGAGTCTATCCTTTCTACATTGTACATTCCTGCCTCCTTTATCAAAGATAAGGTGACCATATGTGCGTGGGTTTATCTCTCGGCTTTCGGTCCTGTTCCATTGATCTATATTTCTGTTTTCATGCCAGTACCATACTGTCTTGATTACTGTAGCTCTTTAGTATAGTCTGAAGTCAGGGAGCCTGATTCCTCCAGCTCCAATTTTCGTTCTCAAGATTGCTTTGGCTATTCGATGTCATTTGTGTTCCCATACAAATTGTGAAGTTTTTTGTTCTAGTTCTGTGAAAAATACCAGTGGTAGTTTGATAGGGATTGCATTGAATCTGTAGATTGCTTTGGGTAGTAGAGTCATTTTCACAATGTTGATTCTTCCAATCCAAGAACATGGTATATCTCTCCATCTATTTCTATCATCTTTAATTTCTTTCATCAGTGTCTTATAATTTTCTGCATACAAGTCTTTTGTCTCCTTAGGTAGGTTTGTTCCTAGATATTTTATTCTTTTTGTGGCAGTGGTAAATAGGAGTGTTTCATTAATTTCTCTTTCAGATTTTTCATCATTAGTGTATAGGAATGCCAGAGATTTCTGTGCATTCATTTTGTATCCTGATACTTTGCCAAATTCATTGATTAGCTCTAGTAGTTTTCTGGTAGCATCTTTAGGATTCTCTATGTATAGTATCATGTCATCTACCAACAGTGACAGCTTTACTTCTTCTTTTCCAATTTGGATTCCTTTTATTTCTTTTTCTTCTCTGATTGCTGTGGCTAAAACTTCCAAAGCTATGTTGAATAATAGTGGTGTGAGTGGGCAAACTTGTCTTGTTCCTGATCTTAGTGGAAATGCTTTCCGTTTTTCACCATTGAGGACGATGTTGGCTGTGGATCTGTCATATATGGCTTTTGTTATGTTGAGGAAAGTTCCTTCTATGCCTACTTTCTGGAGGGTTTTTTTCATAAATAGGTGTTGAATTTTCTCGAAACCTTTCTCTGCATCTATTGAGATGATCATATGGTTTTTCTCCTTCAATTTGTTAATATGGTTTATCACATTGATAGATTTGCGTATATTGAAGAATCCTTGCATTCCTGGAATAAACCCCACTTGATCATGGTGTATGATCCTTTTAATGTGCTGTTGGATTCTGTTTGCTAGTATTTTGTTGAGGATTTTTGCATCTATGTTCATATTGGCCTGTAGTTTTCTTTCTTTGTGACATCCTTGTCTGGTTTTGGCCTGTAGTTTTCTTTCTTTGTGACATCCTTGTCTGGTTTTGGTATCAAGGTGATGGTGGCCTCGTAGAAGGAGTTTGGGAGTGTTCCTCCCTCTGCTATATTTTGGAAGAGTTTGAGAAGGATAGGTGTTAGCTCTTCTCTAAATGTTTGGTATAATTTGCCTGGGACTCCATCCGGTCCTGGGTTTTTGTTTGTTGGAAGATTTTTAATCACAGTTTCAATTTCAGTGCTTGTGATTGGTTTGTTCATATTTTCTATTTCTTCCTGGTTCAGTCTCAGAACATTGTGCATTTCTAAGAATTTGTCCATTTCTTCCAGGTTGTCCATTTTATTGGCATAGAGTTGCTTGTAGTAATCTCTGATGATCCTTTGTATTTCTGCAGTGTCAGTTGTTACTTCTCCTTTTTCATTTCTAATTCTATTGATTTGAGTCTTCTCCCATTTTTTTCTTGATGGGTCTGGCTAATGGTTTATCAATTTTGTTTATCTTCTCAAAGAACCAGCTTTTAGTTTTATTGATCTTTGCTATCGTTTCCTTCATTTCTTTTTCATTTATTTCTGATCTGATTTTTATGATTTATTTCCTTCTGCTAATTGTGGGGATTTTTTTGTTCTTCTTTTTCTATTGCTTTATGTGTAAGGTTAGGTTGTTTATTTGAGATGTTTCTTGTTTCTTGAGGTAGGATTGTATTGCTATAAGCTTCCCTCCTAGAACTGCTTATGCTGCATCCCATAGGTTTGGGTCGTCGTGTCTCCATTGTCATTTGTTTCTAGGTAATTTTTGATTTCCTCTTTGATTTCTTCAGTGATCTCTTGGTTATTTAGTAGTGTATTATTTAGCCTCCATGTGTTTGTATTTCTTACACATTTTTTTCTGTAATTGCTATCTAGTCTCATAGCATTGTGGTCAGAAAAGATACTTGATATGATTTTAAATTTCTTAAATTTACCAAGGCTTGATTTGTGACCCAAGATATGATCTATCCTGGAGAATTTTCCTTGAGCACTTGAGAAGAAATGTATTCTGTTGTTTTTGGATGGGGTGTCCTATAAATATCAATTAAGTCCATCTTGTTTAATATATCATTTAAAGCTTGTTTTTCTTTATTTATTTTCATTTTGGATGATCTGTCTATTGGTGAAAGTGGGGTGTTAAAGTCCCCTATTATGATTGTGTTACTGTTGATTTCCCCTTTTATGGCTGTTAGTATTTGACTTATGTAGTGAGGTGCTCCTATGTTGGGTGCGTAAATATTTACAATTGTTATATCTTCTTCTTGGATAGATCCCTTGATCATTATGTAGTGTCCTTCTTTTCTCTTGTAATAGTCTGTTTTAAAGTCTATTTTGTCTGATATGAGAATTGCTACTCCAGCTTTCTTTTGATTTACATTTGCATGGAGTATCTTTTTCCATCCTCTCACTTTCAGTCTGTATATGTCCCTAGGTCTGAAGAGGGTCTCTTATAGACAGCATATATATGGGTCTTGTTTTTACATCCATTCAGCCAATCTGTGTCTTTTGCTTGGAGCATTTAATCCATTTACATTTAAGGTAATTATCGATATGTATGTTCCTGTTACCATTTTGTTCATTGTTTTGGGTTTTTTTTTATTGTAGGTCTTTTCCCTCTCTTGTGTTTCTTACCCAGAGAAGCTCCTTTAGCATTTGTTGTAAAGCTGGTTTGGTGGTGCTGAATTCTCTTAGCTTTTGCTTGTCTGTAAAGCTTTTAATTTCTCCTTCACATCTGAGTGAGATCCTTGTTGGTTAGAGTAATCTTGGTTGTAGGTTTTTTCTTTCATCCCTTTAAATATGTCCTGCCAGTCCCTTCTGTCTTTCAGAGCTTCTGTTGAAAGATCAGCTGGTTATCTTATGGGGATTCCCTTATGTGTTACTTGTCGTTTTTCCCTTGCTGCTTTTAATATTTTTTCTTTGTGTTTAATTTTTGATAGTTTGATTAATATGTGTCTTGGCGTGTTTCTCCTTGGATTTATCCTCTATGGGACTCTCTGTGCTTCCTGCACTTGATTAACTATTTCCTCGCATCCTTCTCTGGAGCTCCTTTAAGCAGCACTCTTAATCCCCTCTCCTGGTGCACCAGGAAACAGAGAGGCAAGAAAAAGTCTCTTGTCTCTTTGGCAGCTCCAGACTTTTTCCTGGAGTCCCTCTCTGCTAGCCGTGGCACACTAGCCCCCTTCAGGCTGTATTCATGTAGCCAACCCCAGTCTTTTCCCTGGTATCTGACCTCTGAAGCCCGAGCCTCAGTTCCCAGGCTCTGCCCACCTCGGCGGGTGAGCAGACAAACCTCTCAGGCTGGTGAGTGCTGGTCAGCACCGATCCCCTGTGTGGGAATCTCTCCGCTTTGCCCTCCACACCCCTGTTGCTGCGCTCTCCTCTGCGGCTCCAAAGCTTCCCCCCGCCACCACCTGCAGTCTCTGCCCACGAAGGGGCTTCCTAGTGTGTGGAAACCTTTCCTTCTTCACAGCTCCCTCCCACTGCTGCAGGTCCCATCCCTATCCTTTTGTCTCTGTTTTTTATTTTTTCTTTTACCCTACCCAGGTCCTTGGGGAGTTTCTTGCCTTTTGGGAGGTCTGAGGACTTCTGGCAGCATTCAGTAGGTGTTCTGTAGGAGTTGTTCCACATGTAGATGTATTTCTGATGTATTTGTGGGCAGGAAGGTGATCTCCACTTCTTACTCTTCTGCCATCTTGAAGCTCCTCAGGAGGAAATAATTTAAGGAAGGCAGCTAGGTGGTCAGCATTGTCTTCTGCTAACTTACCTCTGATTTCTAATGGCATTTTATCTCATGGAAGTGTGTGTGTGTGTGTGTGTGTGTGCATGCGTGGATGCACACAAGTCCATTTTCATTCTATTCCTATAGTAGTGGTCACTTGAGTTGGCCCTATGGTTCACCACATATTTATTCAATAAGTATTTTGTCCACAGCTAACCCTGGAAGCAAACAAGTGACTATAGATACCTTCTCAGGATTTCTAAAAATTCTCCACTCTGAAGCAGGTTTTTGAAGATGGACCAAAAGACCACAGTCACCCTCCTTGAGCTTGCTGCAAAGAGTCTGCTGAATAATGAGCCTGCAGCTATCCATGCCCTGGACGAAATCCCAAGAGACCTCTTTGTTCCATTGTTCAACGCTGCCTTCTCCGGTGGGCATAAGATGATCCTAAAGGCAATGGTGAGGGTTTGGCCTTTTCGCTGTCTCCATATTGGGTCATTGAACACACGGGAATCATACTATGACATCTTGGAAGCCATGATTGATGGTCTGCAGATCCTCTCTGCCCAGAACTCTTCCTCTTGGTAAGACTATGACCAGTAGAGACACAGGGAGTCAGCAGGAGTGTATGCTGTAGCCTGGGGCAGGGGAATACCTAACAGTCTCCCAATAGTAGCCAGTGGTGAATACTGCAGTCTTTGCAGAGCTGTCGGTCCTTCGGGACTCTATTGCCTTATAGAGTTGATTATAGAGTAGAGGTGTTTGAGGATACTATGAATGGATTTGAGTGCGATTACACAGAAGTGGAGTATGGGCATTGAGACAGGGAAAGACCGGAGGTGAAGGAGGGAGTGGGGAAAGGATGAAAGACGCTGCATTTGTGTGGAAAGAACTTCTTGGTGAATGGCAATGAAGTGAAAACCAGGGTTAAAGTGTTCTGTCCCTGCTTCTCATCATTGATCTTGCTGGGTTATATTAAAATCAGCTATCTCTCATGTGTTCTGTCTCTTCCTTTCCTTACAGGGGGCCCAAACTGAGGATCCTAGATTTAAGGAGTGATCTGGTCTGTAAGACAATATGCTCTGAGATTGGGACTGCATTCCCTTTCTGTTTTCAGTCATGCATTTACTCTCAGCACTCTATCCTTAAGATAGAAGCTCAGCATAGAGTCAGGTGCCTCAGGATTGGTAATTCCGGGTCTGAGCCTCAGTCAGCTCAGGAACCCATGGAATTGCTAGTGGATATTTCCCTCAATAGTACCTTGAGAACAGAACAATTCCTCTCTTTCCTTTGTAGTAAGATTCAGCAGAATGTTGGGTCCTTGCACGTCTGCTGCAGAGATTTGCAAATCGATAGAATGTCTGGGCACAAAAGTATCCTGCAGTTTCTGGATCTGGGGTGCATTGAGAACCTGGAAGTGGATCAGGCTAATCTGAGTGAAGTCATCACCCTTTTGGCTCAGGTGATCCACCTGAACAGCCTTACTCTGTGTAACATCCCCTTTAAAACTTATAATAGAAGGAAATTCAGATCTTTTCTCCTCTGCCTTGGGCGGCTGGACCATCTCCAGGAGCTCAGCTTGTCTTTCTTCTGCCTCACAGATCAACTGCACAAACTGCTCAGGTGAGGGGGTGGGGAGGAACCTGGGTTCCCTGATCACCTCATTGTTAACACAGAAGAGACCATGCTTGGATCTTCCTAAGCTCCTTGTAACCCATTTCTCTCTTTGCCTCAGGATAGGCACTGCTGGGAGTTTGAACATAGCTGGGGGAGAGAGGGGTACCTTATGTTGAGCAGCAGATGAGGTTAGAAAAGGAAGCTGTGCTCATTCATTCATTCATTCATTCAGTGACCGTGGGCAGATCCTAAAAGAAGTCTGTAAATATATTGGTGAAAAAGACTCAGTCCTTCTCCTATTGGACTTTACAGCTCTCTAGAGAGGAAGGGGAGGCATTCAGATGGAGAAGCATTAAGCTATAGGACTAATGCACATGTCCATGGATGGGCCCCAATAGTTAACACTGCCAGATAATATTGCTCCTGTATTTCCCCCCAGGCTTACACCCTGAATGGAGAGCTTGTCATCTGGTACTAGTCAAAGGAAACCCTCAGTTGGCTGTTTTCCCAGACCCATCCTCTCCAAATAAGTGAATCAGATCCAACACTGATTATGTCGTATATACTAAGTGCATGCAATTTCTTCACTTAATCTTTCCTGCAGTTCTGTATAATAATGACTGTTGTGCACGTTTTCAAGATTAAAACCCTGTACCTCAGAGTGGTAAAGTAACTTTCTCAGGGTCACAAATCTATAAAGTCTGATCTCAAAGTCCACATTATTAACCACTTATTGCAAACCATGAACACAGTAGTTTATTCTAGAGCCTTAGGTACCTAAAATTTGGGGCTCATTGCCCTCATTCTTCTGAAATAACCTTACATTTTTCTCTCTGTAGAGTTGTGCCACCTCAGTTGGATTCACTGTATCTACCTCACTGTCACCTTTCTCACAGAGATGTCACTGTCCTGTCCCAGAGCTCTCAGGCCACCCACCTAAGGGTATTGAGTCTCAGTAACAACCACATCTTCTCAGAAGTTTATGAGCCCTTCCAGACTCTGCTGGAGAAGGTCTCAAGCACCCTGCAACATCTGGTGATAAACAATTGTATGATAACTGATTCTACTCTCTCTGCCGTCATCCCAGCCCTGAGCCACTGTACTCAGCTCCATGTCCTTAGCTTTGCCTTCAATCCCATTACAATGCCTGTGCTCAAGAGCCTTCTGCAGCACTTGACTTCCTTGATGAAGCTGAAGCATGTGATTTATCCTGTCCCTGTCCATTGCTACGAGGAATGGATTTTTCATGACCGTTTGGACCGACAGAAACTTGCTGAAGTTCAGGCTCAGTTGGAAGCGATGCTGCACGGGGCACAGAGGAACGACATGAAATGGGTAAGTTGTTCAGAGTGATTTCCACAGCACAGGGAGGTGTTTCAACACGATGTGTGGCCATGAAAGTGTTCACTTTTTTTTTTTTTTGCCTGAAACCCAAGTTTGTAGAGACACATATATAAAGTTCTACTGTTCTAGGAAACTGGGGTTAGGAACACTGGATATGTAAACTGATCTCTATAAAAGAGGAACTTTAAAAAGGAAATAGAGGAATTTGAAATGTCCGCTGGATCTCTTGCCCACTGCCCTCTACATTTTCTGGTTACTATCCACAGTGTTGGGTATGTGACGTAAGCTGACCCAGTCATGGTACATCATTTCCTTATCCACACTGATTGGTTCACTTATCCATTTATGGGCACTTGACACAAGTCAGATCAATTGAAACTCTTCCTAGAGGTGGTAGTTGCTGAATAATTTTACCCTCTAGGGACCTGCAAACTTCTTGTATTTCTGATTTCCTCAGGTGGCTTATGAGAAACCGTATGCAACTAAAAGGAAACAAACTATGCCCACTACCTACTGGTATCTTCATCAGCATATTGCTGCCTAATTTCCCAGGTCTCAGACCCCTGGCTCAGTTATTCCTTATTCCACACACATTCACCAAATATCTGTTATGATTTAGGTACTTTTCCAGGTGCTAAGAAAGATAAAGTCCCTGATCTCACTCAGAGTGTAGACATTCCTATGATTTATCAGTTTCTCTACTCTTTCTTGGAAGACTTGGGAAATTATTTATTCCCCCATAACACAGTATTTTTCTCACTTTTTCCCCTCACATAGTCTGCTCAAATGATATTGGTCTTTTTATGCTGTTGGGTAGCTGCTCAGGCCTCAGGTCATGGCTTAAATGTTACCTCCTCAGATAGGTTTTCTCTTACTTCCCCATTTAAGCAGATTTATTCTGCTGCTGCTTTTGCTTAAGGTACCATGTATATTTCCTTCATGGTACACATTGTTGCATATGTATTTGCTCCCTCTGCCCCTCCACTAGAGTTGCACTGCTCAGTATGGTGCCCACTAACCATATGTGGCTTCTGAACTCTAGAAATTTGGCTAATCTCAAATGTGATGTACCCTAGGTGTTGTATGCACTCTGTGTATCCAAGAGTTAGTAAGAAACAAAGGATGTAGAATAACTAATTGATAATTTACGTGTATTGTTTACATGATGAAATGATAACATACTCCATATCAAAGACAGTAAAGATAAAAGAATGTAAATTAAATTCTTTATATACTTACATGTTAGAATGATAGCATTGTATTTCAAAGACTTAGTAAGAAAAATGTTATAATAATTACGTGTTTATATGTTTACATATCAACGTGATAAAACATTGCATTCCAAAGACTAATTGAGAGAAAATAAAGTTAATTAATAGGTTGTTCCTACTGTTTATATGTTGAAATGGTAACATAGAAAATGTCAACAATAACAGAAAAGAATGGAAAAAATAATTAGTATTTTCTGTATAGTGTTTCCTTGTTGAAATGAAAACAGATTGCATTTTCATTGTTGATGTGAAAACAGATTGTAGTTTAAAGACTTAGTAAGAAAGAAGAATGTAAAAGTAATGAATGTTGTTTACATTGTTTCCTTGTTGAAATGATAACACACACATTTTAAAGACTCAGTAAAAAATTTTTTACAATTATTTTTTCTTATTGCTTACATGTTGAAAGTGATAAACTGCATTTCAAAAACAGAGAAAATAATGTAAAACTTAATTAATAATTAATAAAAATAGTTAATAACTTGTTGTTACCTCCATTTTGCTACTGCATTTCTGACTTAGAAAGATAAACGTGTTAAATGAATTGTATATGTTGTTGCTTTGTTGAAATGATAACACATGGCATTTCAAAGACATCATAAAATAAGAATGCAACAAGGCCACCAATACCCTGACACCAAAGCCAGACAAAGACACTACAGAAAAAGGAAATGAGAGGGCAATATCTTCGATTAATACAAATGAAAAGGTCCTGGACAAAATATTAGCAAAACAAATCCAACAGCATATCAAAAGGACCATACACCATAAATCACGTAGGATTTATTCCAGGGTCACAAGGATGATTCAACATTTGCCAATCAATCAGTGTGAGACACCACATCAACAAAATGAAAGATAAAAATCACATGATTATCTCAATAGAGGCAGGAAACTCTTTTGACACAATTGAACATCCATTCATGACAACAACTCTCAACAAAGTGTGTATAGAGGGAACATGTCCCAACATGATAAGGGCATTTACGACAAACCCACAGCCAACATCATAGTAAATGTCGAAAAGCTGAAAGACTTTCCACTAAATTCAGGAACAAGGTAAGGATGCCCACTCTCACCACTTATATTTAACATAGTACTGGAAGTCCTAACCACAGCAATCAGATGAAAAAAGAAATAAAAGGTACCCACACTGGAAGGGACAAGGTAAAACCGTTACTCTTTGCGGATGACATGATACTTTGTATAGAAAGTTCTAAAGCCTCCACTCAAAAACTATTAGAACTAATGAATGAATTAAGCAAACTTTCAGGATCCAAGATTAACATACAGAAATCTGTTGCATTTCTATACACTAATAATGAAATATCACAAAATGAAAGTTTTTCTTTTTCATTTTTATTGGAGTATAATTGCTTTACAATGGTGTGTTACTTTCTGCTTTCTAACAAAGTGAATCCGTTATACATATACATATGTTCCCATATCTCTTCCCTCTTGCGTCTCCCTATCCTCCCTATCCCACCCTCCCTATCCCACCCTTCTAGGTGGTCACCAGGCACCGAGCTGATCTCCCTGTGCTATGTGGTGTCACAGTTTACCCTTCCCCCTCCCCATATCCTCAAGTCTAAACTCAGTTTAAAATCACATTGAAAAGAATAAAACACCTAAGAGTAAACCTAACCAGGGACGTGAAAGCCCTATCTGAAAACTATGAAACACTGATGCAGGAAACTGAAGATGAACAAAGAAATGGAAAGATATCCCATGCTGTTGGATTGGAAGCATTAATATTGTTAAAATGTCCATACTTCCCAAAGTAATCTACAGATTTAATGCAATCACTATCATATACCCATGCCATTTTTCACAGAACTAGAACCAAGAATCCAAAAATTCATATGGAACCACAAAAGACCCCAAATTGCCAAAGCAATCTTGAGAAAAAAAAGGAATGAAGCTGGAGGTATAACCCTCCCAGACTTCAGACTATGAAACAAAGCTAATTAAAACAGCATGGGCCTGGCGCAAAAACAGACACATCGATCAATGGAATAGAATAGACAGTCCAGAAATAAACCCATGCACGTATGGTCAATTAATCTACAGAAAAGGAGGCAAGAATATACAATGGAGAAAAGGCAGTTTCTTCAATCAGTGGTGTTGGGAAAACTGGTCATCTACATGTAAAACAAAGATTAGAACATTCCCTCACACCATACACAAAAATAAAATGGTTTAAACACCTAAATGAAAGACCTCAAAACATAAAACTCCTAGAAGAGAACATAAGCAGAACACTCTTTGATAAAAATCATACCAATATTCCTTTGGATAAATCTCCTAAAGCAAAAGGAATAAAAACAAAAATAATCTAACGAGACCTAATTAAACTTAAAAGCATTTGCACAGGAAAGGAAACCATCAACAAAAATGAAAAGAAAACCCAAGGATTGGGAAAAAATATTTGCAAATGATGTGACCAACAAGGGGTTAATATCCAAAATATATAAACAGCTCATAGAATTCAATGTCAAAACAACAAACAACCCAATGATAAATGGGCAGAAGACCTGAATAGACATTTTTCCAAAGAAGATGTACACGTGGTTAACAGGCACATGAAAAGATGCTCAGCATCGCTAATATTTAGAGAAATGCAAATCACAACAACAATGACATATCATCTCGCACCTGTCAGAATGGCAATCATCAAAAAGTCTACAAATAACAAATACTGGAGAGGATGTGGAGAAAAGGGAATCTTTGTATGCTGTTGGTGGGAATGTAAATTGGTGCAGCCACTATGGAAAACAATATGGAGCTCCCTTAAAAACTAAAAATAAAACTACCATATGATCCAGCAATTCCACTCCTGGATACATTTACAGAAAAATAACAAAAGCATTGATTTGAAAGGTTCATAGCAACACTATTTACAATAACAAAGATATGGAAGCAACCCAAGTGCCCATCAACAGACAAATTGATAGAAAAATATGGCATATATACACACACAATGGAATATTACTCAGCCATAAAAAGAATGAAATTCTGCTATTTGCTGCAATATGGATGGACCTAGACAATATTATGCTTAGTGAAATGTCAGATATAGAAAGACAAATACTGTACGATACCACTTGTATGTGGAATCTAAAAACTAATACAAGTGAATGCATATGCACAATGGAAACAGACTCGCAGATATAGAAAACAAATTTTTGGTTACCAAAAGGGAGAGGGAAGGTAGGAGGGACAAATCAAATTAGGGGCATGGGATTAAGAGATACAACTACTATGTATAAAATGGGAAAGCAACAATGATATACTGTATAGCACAGGGAATTATAGGCATTATCTGATAATAATTTGTAGTGGAGTATAATCTGAAAAAATGCTGGATCACTCTGCTGGACACCTAAAACTAATATAGTATTGTAAATCAACCATATTCCAATTAAAAGAAGAGAAAGGATACAAAATTATTTAATAATATGTTCATATTGCTAACATATTGAGATAATGCACTGCATTTCAAAGACTTACCAAAAAAAAAAAGAAAACTAATTAACCATGGTGGTTAGCACCATGCTTACATAAAACATCTTTAGTTATGCCAGTCTGCTTTAAGATGATAACAGCTTAACTTTGATCATATGCAAAATCGCTACACTTTTACCTCTTCCCACCTCATTTTATGTTATTGTTGTCCCAGTTTGTATCTTTTATATTGTGAGCACTAATGAATTAGTGCAACTGTATTTATTTTTAATACTTTTGTCTTTCCGTTTTTATACTAAAGTTAAAAGTGTTTTATCCACCACCATTACAATGTTGGAGTGTTCTGAATTTGACTATATGCTTACTTTTACGTATGAGTTATATGCTTTCGTAGGTTTTCATGTTGTTAATTTTTTGTTTTCACTCAAAGAACTCTCTTTAGCATTTTTGTAAGGCAGGTCAAGTGGTGAATAACTCCCTCAGCGTTTGCTTGTCTGGGAATGTCATCATCTATCTTTCATTTCTGAAGGACGGCTTTTCTGAATAGAGTATTCTTGGTTGTCGGTTGTTTTCTTTCAGCACTTTGAATGTGTAATCCCACTCTTTCCTGGACTGCAAGGTTTCTTTTCAGAAATCTGATAGCCTTATGCTGTTCCCTGGTATATGACAAGTGGCATTTCTCTTACAGACTTTACAATTCTCTCCTTGAAAAGGGAACCCTCTTACACTGTTGGTGGGAATGAAAATTGATACAGCCACTATGGAGAAAAGTATGGAGGTTCCTTAAAAAATTAAAAACAGAACTACCATATGACCCAGCAACACCACACCTGGGCATATACCCTGAGAAAACCATAATTCAAAAAGTACATGCACCCCAATGTTCATTGTAGCACTATTTACAAGAGCCAGGACATGGAAGCAACCTAAATGTCCATCAACAGAAGAATGGATAAAGAAGGTGTGGTACACATATACAATAGAACATTACTCAGACATAAAAAGGAATGAAATTGTGCCATTTGCACAGATGTGGATGGACCTAGAGACTGTCATACAGAGTGAAGTAATTCAGAAAGAGAAAAACAAATATCATAATATATACCTTATATGTGGAATCTAGAAAAATGATACAGATGAACTTATTTGCAAAGCAGAAATAGAGACACGGATGTAGAGGACAGTCATATGGATACCAGGGTGGGAAGGGGGGGTGGGTTGAAATGGGAGATTGGGATTGACATATATACACTACTATATATAAAATAGATAACGAATGAGAACCTACTGTATAGCTCAGGGAACTCTACTCAACGCTCTGTGGTGACCCAAATAGGAAAGACATCCACAAGAGAGGGGATATATGTATGTGTGTATGTGTGTGTATATATATATATATATATATATATATATATATATATATATATATATATATATATGGCTGATTCACTTTGCTGTTGAGCAGAAATTAACACAATATTGTAAAGCAACTATACTCCAATAAAAATTAACTTTTAATAGAAATGACAAAAATTCTAGATTGTTGTAAGTATTCAAAATAAATAAGTAAAATATAAAGACAGTTAAGAAAAGAAAAACAATTCTTTCCTTGTCTTTGATATTTTTATTATAATGTGTCTTCATATAACCTCCTATGAGATGAAACTGTTCGAGGACTTTTGAGTTTCGTGAACTTGGGGGTCCATGTTGCTCCCACAAGTTGGGTGGTTTTCAGCCATTATTTCTATAAATAAAATCCCCCCCGCCTCTCTCTCTCTCTCCCCTCCTCCTCCTCCAGGGTCCCCATCATCCATATATGAGTCCACTTAATGGTGTTTTAAAAATCCCATAGATTTTCCCCAATATTTTTCATTCTTTTTTTTCTCCTCTGATTAGATAACTTCAAATTACTTCTTTTTGAGTTCATACATTTTTTCTTCTGCTTGATGAAGTCTGTTGTTATAGCTCTCTGTTATATTTCTAAATTCATCCATTGTATTCTTCAGCTCCATAATTTCCTTTTGGCTCCTTTTCATGAGTTCTCTATCCTTGTTGACTTTCTTATTTTGTTCAGGTATTGCTTTTCTGATTTCATTGAGTTGTATTGTAGCTGGCTGGGCATCTTTAAAACAATCATGTTGAATTCCTTGTCAGGCAATTCATGGACCTCCATTTCTATGGGGTCAGTTACTGGGAAATTATCTTGTATCATTTGTGGGGTGTTGGGCTTCCTATATTTTTCCTGCCCCTGAAAATCTCGTGTTGGTGTCTTCACATTTAAGGAAGCAATCTCCTCCATCAGCCTTTACTGACCTTTATCAGGAGAGAAACACCTGCAACACTCAGCCAAGCTAGGGATACTGGGGGTTCCCTGAGGCCTTTTCTGTGGATTCACCAGCTCTGCCCCTCTTGCTCCATCTTGTGAAGGAAGTGTTTGGATGATACACGCCTTTTCTCAATTGCACAAAGCCAGGACACATGCTGACAGCCTCCTGTTTATTTTCCCCATTTCAGTACCCTGAAGTGTTTAAGGTATGTCTGTTCTCACCATCCAGCAGAGTGGTGCCAGTTCTCTTTATGCACATGTGCATGATCTGTTGAGGCATGAGTGCACCTTCTGCAGGGGTGTCCACGGAATGCCGGTTCTGAGGGGGACCAGCATATAGAGTGCTGGATGTGCTCGTGGGCAAACTGAGGCTTCTGTAGGTGATGGGGCCTATGAGGTTTGTAAGGTACAGTCTGTGAGGCAGTTAGTAGAAACTGCAGCCCTTTGTTGAGCTTGGTGCCCTGTTTGCTGTGAGCCTTTGCCCTTTCCCCTTCTCCTTGCTATCCCAAGACTATTCAGCCATGCTCATCACCTCTGGGTTCTGGGTTTGGGCAAGAAAGAAGTGGGATTCCTGGGCAGCGTCTAGCACCACTGGGTATTCAGGTGCTCACCACATTCTCACTATCTCCCATGGGAGGAATTGCAGGCCTAGTGCATCTATCTAGGCATTGATATGTGTAGCCTTGCGGGAAGTTTGATATTGGTAGGGTGAAGCTGTTCTTCCTACTCTCTTCAACGTGTCTGTTCTTGGAATTTTTTTTTAAAGGATCAGGGTGTTGGGGCTTCCTCACTTGATACTGGGGCTCCCACAAAAACACTCTCGCCCATGGCTGATTAGGCAAAATGTTTACTTGGAGACTCCTATTCTGCCAACTTCCTGACGTCACACTCTAGAACTATGATTTGAATGGAAAAATGTTTGAGTGGATAAAAAGAAGCAGCCCAGGAAAAAGTTCATTCTCGACTAGGACTATGAAAATCTATGAACCACAATTTTATTTTCAATGGTTTTCACGTGGATGGGGTTTCCGAATTGTACTGGAGAGTCATATCATGACAAAAGACACAGCTTATGAATAAGCACCCTGTACAGAATCCTTATCTTCTCACTTCTCTCCATCCTTTGCCCAGAAGAAATTTTAATTGTGGATGTAATTTCCTATTTCCATGCTATGGTAATCCTCACAGGATAAGCCTCTTATTCGACCTATTATATTCAACCTAGGGCTGTAGAATTTCACATCATGATGGTTGGTGGGTAGGGATATTCAACTCTACGCCACAGCACAGTAACTGCAACCGTTTCTCTTCTTTCGAGGTGGATGGACCTAGAGTCTGTCATACAGAGTGAAGTAAGTCAGAAAGAGAACAACAAATACTGTATACTCACACATATATATGGAATCTAAAAAAAAAAAAGAGGGTCTGAAGAACCTAGGGGCAGGACAGGAATAAAGACGCAAACATAAAGAATGGACTTGAGGACACAGGGAGAGGGAAGGGTAAGCTGGGACGAAGTGAGAGAGTGGCATGGACATACATACACTACCAAATGTAAAACAGACAGCTAGTGGGAAGCAGCTGCATAGCACAGGGAGATCAGCTCGGTGCTTGGTGACCACCTAGAGGGGTGGGTTAGGGAGGGTGGGAGGGAGACGCAAGAGGGAGGCGATATAGGGATATATATATATACACACACACACACACACACACACACACACACACACACACACACATACTGGATTCACTTTGTTATACAGCAGAAACTAACACAATGTTGTAAAGCAATTATACTCCAATAAAGATGTTAAAAAAAAAGTTGTCCTGCACACTAAGGAAGGGGGACTCTGAGGTAAAGAAGGAAGTGCCTGCCTCTCAGAGGTATGTCATCTCCACGTTTTTACCTGACATATTGTACTTTTATCACTAATGACTTTATACATTTCCTATACACAGCCCGTCGATACACACACACAAACACACACACACACGGAGATATGCTGTCAATTCCATTTGGTTCTACTTTACCTCCCCCATGAAACTGAGCACAATGAATGCTTTTCCAAGTTAATGAATGCATGTGCACATGTATGTGCACTATCATATTCATCAATAGGGGTTTTGAGGGAGTACCCCTTGGCCCTGTTATATCAGGGGAGAACAAAAGGACCATTTCTCCAGGCCTAGAAGCCCACTGTCTAAAAGGGAGGCTGCTCCACTGTCCTCTAGAGAGGGCGAGGGATGGAACCTCATTCCCAAACTCCCACTTACCTGGATAGGTGATAGAAGCTATATGAGGAGGAGTTTGTCATCTGTGAAATGGGACTCATCTTTAACACAGAGCTGTCCTGACGGGTGAATGAGAAAACCTGGGGCTAAGGCAGGCATTATGGAAAGGTGTTTCTCATTGTTTCTCCTAATGAGAATATAAATATCTTTATGAAGGAAGCAAATCTCTCTCTGGTATGCCTTGAGTTCAAAGTTTTAAAGACAGAAGGATCTCTAGCTTCTTGGGAGACTCAGAAGCTCCTAAGAGCTGCCCAACATCATGCCTCTGAGCAGACCCTAACCCAGTTCCCCACGCTGGGAAGACAGGCTTGCCTTTGATTCACCTGGTGAGCTCAGTGAGAGATGGCACCAGGGCAGCAAGCCGTAGTGTTTGCCTAACTGCTGCTCCTGGACTGCTACGCATGTTAATACGTTTATAGGAAAATTCTAGACCTGTCTCCCATTCAACAGTGCAGGGGTCCTCAGATCATGCGTCATCCAGCCACGTCACACCACAGTTTCAACCATGTGCTGCCTCCCTGTGAGACAAAAACCTAAAAAGTACTACCATTTCACTGAAATACAATTGTCCCTTCTTCCATTCACTAATAACTAAATATATATTGGGCTTAAAATTTATACTTTTCCATTTGAGGTGTCTCATTAGCTCTGTAGTAGAAATAAGATAAGAAGGAAAATTAATATTTGGGCAAATTTAAGAGTTACAAATGAGCTGAGATGGCTCCTTCACATTAGCTGTTAACTTGCTCAAGTTTCAAGGCACTGAAGATTAAATAATCCCTCCTTGGACCCCTCTTCCCCATTCAGCCACAAGCCTCTCCTTCTCATTGTCTCAGTCTCTCTATTTCCTTCTCTCTCTCTCTCTCTCTCATGATGAGATCTCATTTTCTGTAGATAAATATAGAAATATATAAACGTGCTTAATAAATATGTAAACACCTACATAAGCAAACTTACAGGAAGATATGATGAAGGTGAAAACATTCAACGGTTACCTCTGGGAGGTATGTTTTGGGGTAATGATTTTTTCCCCTCCACATGTACTGTGACATATACAGTGGAATGAACCTCATGCACACTCCTGAACACCCAACTGTCTGTTAATACAGAAGCAGCATCCATGAAATTAATAAAAATAATACAAGGCTGCTCAAAATAACTAGGTAGCTTTATATGTACCACAGATGAAATGTTCAGATTAAAAATGACTGAAATAAACAAGGAAAACAAATTACCTTCAAGTTCCCATTAATCACTCCTCTACTCCTCCCAGCTCCCTCCTATCCCCATGCAACCCCAGCACTCATTTCTGAGACCACTAGAGGTTCAATTCAGATGGGGTGGAGGATGCCTGCATGATGTCCTGCTGCTGCTGGGAGAGGGGTGCATGGAGCTGGAGGTGGGTGTAGACAGTGGGATGGAGAACACACTCTGGGTCTCACTGGGGTCGGCATCCCTCACAAACAGCTCGTCATTCACGATGCACAGACTGAAGGAAAAATGGGCCCTCAGACAACTGATGGATGGACACCCACACCCCCAATACTGACTCTGCTCCCACTGGCACTCAGCAACCAGATTCCTTCCGCATACCTCCTGTGTCTGTCTCCCAGGTTCCTTGACTGGTACCTCTGCCCCTCCCCACAGAGCCCACCTTTGGAGAGACTGTCTACACCTTCACTTGATTTATAGGTTCATCCCCAACTCACGAGCAATTTCACATTTACCCTTTACCACAGCCCAAGGGCTGGACGCTCTGATGCCCAATCTCAGAAGAAGACACTGAGTCACACAGAGGTCATGTGACTTGACCAAGATCACACAGCGAGTGAGTGTTGTTTCAAGGAGAGAGCCCATAGGCCGATTCCAGAGCCCACGCTCTTCCTAACCACTAGGCTACACTGCTCCTGGGATCTCCCTGCTGGCTTTCCACAATGCCGAGTAAACCTAAGATCTTTGCCACCACATTTCCACGCCCCTGAGCCCAGGCGGGGATGGGCATTCCCACCCACAACAGGGCTCTCACCTGGCGTAGCGGGCAGGGGTAGCGATGAAGGTCCGGGCGAAGGAACGCACACAGCGCTGAGAACTTCCTTCCACTTCAACAGCAAACAAACAACAGTATCCCTTACAGCTGCACTTGCTGTACACGCTCACACGGTGGTCCCCAGTCAGGGTGTGACTGGACACTCATGCTGAGAGGGCAGTTGTTCACGGGGGCCAGGGTGTCGGGAATGGGGAGGGCAACTATAGGAGCAGTCTGCGCCCAGTGACAGGGCCCCTGACGACCACTACACAAGTTCACGGGATGCATTTTTCACAGCTGCCCAAGAGGTGGATACTACTATCCCATTTTGCAAATGAGGAAACTGACACCTTAAGTAACGGCCCAAGTTCTCAGAGTAAGTATCTGGGTTGAGAGCCACCAAACGCCACAGCCTGTGTCCCCAACGCCCAGGGTGTGCAGGGCAGACAGGCATGGACACAGCTCAGACCTGGGTTGTCTGTGGGAAGCCTGAAGGCAGGAGAACACAGTGGGGAAGGGGAGGGGAGAGGAGGGGAGGGGAGGGGTGGAATGCAGGGAAGGGAAGGGAAGGGATGGGAGGGGGAGGGGAAGGGAAGAGAAGAGAAGGGGAAGGGAAGGGAAGGGGTCAGGGAAGCTAGGTGGTTCTGGGAGTGAGCCTGGCCAGGGGGAGGCAGCAGTGGGGCATCTGCGCTGGGGGTCTACACACACTCACCTTCCTTGAACACCCCACTGACGGAGAAGCAGAGCATCCTTTCCTGAAAGGGAAGAGCCCAGGCGCCCAGTCACCACCTCCACCTCCCACCCACCTGCGGCTTCCTGGGCCCACCCGGGGGAGGAAGCAGGCGCTCACCGTCTGGAACCACGTGTCCACCATGAAGGAGCTGAAGGCATGCTGAGTCTTGGGCAACACACAGAGAGTGTGCACAATGACACGTTTTGTGTGCTTCAGCAGCTGGACCTGCAGGTCTGTGAGGGGAGGGGAAGCGAGCGAAGGTCAGGGGCTGCCACGCCCTGGGCCCTATGATTGACCCCTTCACCGCCCTTTCCCACCCAGTCTTCCCATCACACACTCACAGGGGTCCTTGAGCTTCTTCATATTCCTGCTGTCCTTGAAATACTTGCACAAGCTGCTTCTAGGAGACAAAGAGCAACAGTGGGTGGTGGGTGTTTGCAGGAGCTGGCCTGTGTCTGCTGGGGGGCCACACGGCCCGGGAGCAGAGGCTGTACTGTCATACTCACGGGGCTGGGTCCTCGGGGTGGAAGGGAATCGTCAGGGAGAAGCAGGCCTCCTCGTGATAAGCACCTGCGAGAACCTGTCTGTCTCCATAGTCATGGATCAAGTAGTACCTAGGAGGAGCAATGAAGACAGTCTATCTCTGTGGTCTGGACCTCAAATGGACTTGAAAACTCCCCTGAGCAGACCTGTGCTTAGGTGGCCTCACCTGTCCTAGCCCTTCCCCCATTGCTCAGCTTCTCAGAGGTACTTACTGCTGCAGGAATTGCAGGACTAGGCTCTTCAGCTCATCAGATACAAGGAAGCTGCGCTGGAATCAAATGGCACTTGAGACTATGCAGTAGATAAAGCCTCCCTGCAACACCCCAAATGTTGTTTGATCCTTTTCCTCACCTTGCAGAGCTTTACTATGTAGGGAGTGTCAACGTCAATGGTCACTGGTGACGGTAACTCCTGGCCATCCTGGAGAAGAGAAGAGGAAGTCAGGAGTGGAGACCAGGGGAGTGGCCCTGGATGATCCGGGAAAAGGATGGGCCCAGGAGGGTGAGGGTCAGAGGTCAGGTGTGAAAGGGCCCTGGAAATTCCATGGGAAAGCTTACAGTGGATGTCTTCATAATGAGGTCCTGGAAGTCTCTAGTGTTATATTCAACTTGTGTGTGTGCGTGTGTGTATTTATGGGCATTTTTCCAGCAAGTATATCCATGTCATTTTCAGGAGTCCATGTCCCCCCAAATGGTTAAGGTTCTGATGCTAATATGTGATCTAGGCAAGACCCAAAGGGCTTGAGGGCAGGTGCAGAGGCCACCGACATTCGTAAGAGACAATGATTTACGTAGGCACTTACCAGGCGTAACAACTTCGGGAAACATTCTCTGATGGCCCTGTCCAAAACCAAAAATAGAGAAGAGGTGGTTGATAGTTCAAGGTTACAATGCTTCCTTTCAGTTAAAACAGTAATACCATAAACAGAGATCAGTGTGTTCTGGCCAATCCAGCAGCACCCTTTGCCCACCTCTGCTCCTGATTTTAAGGGTTTTCGGTCCACTTGCCTGTTGAGCACTGAGCATCTGTCATCTTACTGTCTGAAAGGCACTGTCTCCTCATCTCTCTCAGTACCTTCACTTTAATATTCCTTCCCTGCCTCCCTTCCTCTCCTTCGCCTGGGTAGCTCCCACCCAGACTACTCGGACTCCCTTCTCCAGTGCCACAGGGACCAGCATTTCAAACCCGTGCTGCAGGGCTTCCTTCTCCTCCCTCCCTTCCTCCAGGGCCCCACTGAAGGCTGTGGGGAGAAGAGCGGATGGAGTGGGAGCCCGGGGCTCTGCTACCTCACTGGGGGTCCAGCATTCTGGCAAGACCCCGACACCCCCCAGGGATGGCCCAGGATGCTGGGCCAGCGAGGTGAGTGAGGTGGGGCTCAGGGAGGGAGATGGAGGGGATGAAGACAGAAAGGGAGTGAAGGTAGGAAGGGAGAGATGAGAGAGACATAGGGGCACAGAGACAGGGGAGAGAGAGACAACAAAGGGAAGGGAAAGAAGCTCTCCCGTGGTCGGGGTCAGGGAAGAAGAGAGAAGAAAGGGGAAACGGCACACTTGTTGCGGCTCTTCACCTGCCCCAGAATCGCCCAGACACACCAGGTAGGAATGGAAAATATGCACATGTTGGGCTGGGGGCCCACTGGATGCTGGCTGAAACTTTGTCACCTGTGTGAGCTCAGCCAGACTTGGGCATGGGAAACCGAGCAGCCATGGGGGCAGATCTTCCCCAGAAGGAGGAAAGGGTCAGGTCCCAGCTCAGTATGGGGCTGAGGATCCGTGGCCCCCTCTGATGATCACCGTCTTCTCTCCCGATGACCCCTGCACCTCTCTGATTTGGTTCTTTATCTGAGGAATCATACCTGTCTCAGGCTGCCCAGGGCTCCTGTGAAGGACCAGGCGAGATGATGTGACGTGTGCAGGGAGGGATGGGAAGTGCCCCTCAGAGGCCTGTCCTTCGGTCTCCTCTACCACCTCTGCCCTCTGCCTTCCACTCCTGCCTCAGGAAGCCCTCTGATCACTGGCGGGGGCCCACGTCTGGCCCCTGACTCAGGGAGCCCTGCTTTTTCCCAAGGAGGGTCCAGCTCCTGGCACTGGGCCAGCAGAATGGATGTCATGACAGCAGCCACCCATGGCCTCAGCCCTCAGCATGGCGCAGGAAAGCCCCCATGTCAACCTGGGAGAGGAGGGGGGATCCCTTTGGAGGAAGGGGAAGAGGGCCCCTCTCAGAACGGGGGAGGCAAACCCCATCTCAGCACGAAGAAGGAAGGCTTCTCTCAGCAAGAGGCCCTGGACTGGAGGACCCTTCTCAGTCCAGGGCGCCAGCATCTGGATCAAGGATGGTCGTTCCTGGTCCTGGTGAGGAGGAGAAGCCCTGCTTCCTGGGGCACACTCTTGGGAGGCCTTGCTGGAATATAGCTGGGCGCAGAGAGCTGGAAACAGACCCCAGAGCGCCTGCAGAGGTGAGCAGGTCAGGGGAAGGAAACTCCTCACCGGTGATAGGCACAGAGAAAGCAGAAGGTGGGGCCTGTGATCCTCCCAGAAGACCAGGGCTGCCACCTTTGGCAAAGGGGCACTGTCACAGATAGTCTAGGCTCCCATGGGTGAAGGTCACCAAGAAGGGTGACAGGGTGTTCACACTGACCTTACATAGGTGGACTGGTCTGGGAAAGTATCACACAATGGGTTCCCTTGCAGCCACAGCTCTTCAAGCTTCAGCCCTTGCATCTTGCTCAACTCCCACACAGACGTCAGCTGAGAAATATGGGGCAGAAGTGGGAAAAGGAATCCCAGGGAAAGAGGGACATCTGGATCCCTGCACCCCCAGAACCCTCCCTCCCACACAGGTACCTTCACCTGCCTCCTGTCATCACTCTGATGGCCACTAACATGCCCCACCCCCCACTCTCAACCCAACTTTGACCTGGCTCCCTCTTCTCACCTCATTTTTGGAGAGGTTCAGGATCTTGACCGTGGGGGCCATCTGTATAATGTCAGACAGGCCATCCAGCTGGTACAGTTTGTTGCTGCTCAAGTTCAAGGACAACAGCTTTGGGGCAAGAAGAGGTAGAGTGAAGGTTACTATCTAGGACCTTGGAGACAAATCTGCCCTCCACCCCATCTCTTCCACCCCCTACCCTAATACCAGCACTGGGCCTACAGCCTCACCTCAGGGAAATACTTTTCGATGACCTGCAGGGTGGCAGCCATGCAGCTTCTTCGATTCAGAAATATATCAATATCACAGCCCACCAAGTCTTCAGGAAGGAGAGGGGAGGGAATAGGATGGCTGAGTGGGGTGTGGGGCCAGCACCAGCCCCTCCCCACGTTACCATCCCTAAGTCTCCCTCCAGGAAGACCCCTCTGCCCTCACCCGCCCTAGAATTACTGCTGTCAGCCGTACCTGGGTCAAGGCGGAGCCTCTGGAGGTCGAGAGCTTGCTGGGAGACATCAAATCGTTTGCTCAAGGTCAGCTGCGGAGAGAGAGATGGAGAGAGCCGCTCTGAGGCTGTGGTGGTGGCAGGGAAATCGGGGGCGAGCGGGACGGGGGTCTGGAGGAAGGAGAGGTGGGTCTGAGCGCTGGTACACTACTCGCCGTGAGTCTCCATTACCTTTAGCTGCTCCATTTCTTCTGGCTTCAACTTATCCCGCACAGAGTAGGGAACAGCGGAGGGGCTGACAAAGACAGGTATCTGCAGGAAGAAGAGGTGGGGTAAGCACCAGGAACTCTAGTTCCAAAGAAGACAACCAGCCCCTGGCCTGTACTCCTTCCTCAGGACGAGGTACACGTAACGCCCTCGACACACACCTTTCGGCTCTCCTCGTCACGAATCTTGTAGCTGACATCCATCAATGCAGAGGCAGTGCTAGCTTCCTGGACAAAGAACCGAGCCCCATTTTGCATAAAGTGGAACTATAGGGATTGAATGCAACAGCAATAGTTTCAGAAGCCAACAGACCCTGCTGAACCAGGTCTCTCTCTCTCCCCCTTCCCTGTGCCCACGCGTCTGGCTTCGGCATCCTCTCTTACGTCCACTGGAGTGAAGGGGACACTGCAATGGCTCTGGATTGACTTCATTAGCCATGTCTTGTCATACTTTATCCCACAAGGAATCTAAGGATGAAAAGAAGGCATGGGAGAGAGGACAGACAACAGGGAATTTAGGCTGCAGGAAGAACCTTTTCCTGTTCTTTCCCGGCCTTCTACTGGGCTTGAAAGGGCTTGTAAAGAAGGGACCACTGGCATGATTTCTTATGGGTGTGCGTAATATGGATTTCCTAAGTACTCTTTCTCTCCAGTCAAACTCTCTTCCACATAATCAAGGTGTCAGAGATGATCTTCCTTTTATCAATTTCCAGGAGATCCTACCCAGCGCACACACTGCTTGCCCCTCAGACAAGGTCTCCAGAGGCTCGACCCTCTGTCTCCCACACTCAGCTTGCCAAGCTGAGACCTCCAATGTGGAGTCGCTCCATATCCTTGGCAGTAGTTTCCATCTTTGCTTTGAGACAGGCTCCTCCGTTCTCCTCACGGTCAGCCTGCTCCCTGTACATTGCTTCTCTGAACCTGCCCTTAGATGAACAAGACTGTTAACTCCTGGTAATAAAAAGGACAGATTACAAACTGTCCCCAGTGAAAGAAACCAGCATCTCTACATGAGACCAACACAACTCCCCCTGCCTTTTCTCTCCTGCGCATTCCGTACATTTTACAGGATACTCACTGTGACCCTGAACCAGCTCCCTGGGGTTCCATCTTGTGTGTTCTTCCCCATTTCCCTCTCCAGAGGTTTTCTGTTTCTCCACACAGTAGTATGCATGTGGCCTTCACTTTGCCATCTCACTCCTCTCTTGTTGCCTCGGATGGTACAAGGAGAGCTGCAGGGGGGATGTGGAGAGAAGGACGGTGAGTGGCCATAAGTGCTAAGAAAGTCTTCTGTACACCCTCGCCTCTTTGACACCAGCTCTACAATTAGGATTGCTCAACCATTATTTCACTTCTAGCATGCTTCAGTTTTGCAGTGAGAGAAGAAAAACAAGTCCACGGAGAGTGAGAGAGGTGCATAGTCCCAGGGGCTGCTGTGTACAAACCCAGCTGCCTGGCCACTTACTGTCTTACTTGGGGGTCCTCCTGGACATCCCTCTTCACCACGTTTCCATCATCCTCCTGGAGGTTTGAAGGCTGAGGCTCACACCCATCGCGTTCATAATGAGGGCTCCTCTCGCCAGAATTACCTGGGAAAGAACTCCAACCTTTCTTTCTTCCTTGAGGTGGTCTACCACCATCACTGTACTCTGAAAAGAGGAACAAAAATACAAGTTTGCAGACACATCTGTGGTCCACTTACCACGTACCATGTCTTAGGCTAACAGCATGGTAGGGCAGGCCACGTACCAACGTGGCCTAAGGGACCAGTCCCACAAGCCTCAGAAAGGGCACTCTTCTGCCTGTGCAGAGAGGACAGCCTTATCCGACAGATGGCACTATCAGGGGAAGAATCGAGGAGGAGCAGGATGAGGAAGAGGACGACAAGGAGGACAAAGAGGGAGGAGGGAGGAGAGGACAACTGCGCTGAAACTTTTAAAACAGTGGAGCAGGACTGATAAAGAACCGAGGTGTATGCGTCCATGGGCTAGACTGGACACCAGTCATATATACCAGGAAGGCACCCGAATCTTGCCTTCTCTCAGGACTTTCCAGCAACCACACCAATACCTCTCTCGTGCTTCCCAAATCCAATGAGCCACCAAACCGATTCCACTAACAACCAGCAAGCTAGCTGGACTTCCTTTGCCAGTGCACTTGGAGCTTTAATGTCAGGTGGCACTGATGTAACGGCCTCCTGAACTGTCTCCCTCCCTCCAGCCTTGCCCTGAACAATACTCTGTTGGAAAGAGCCAGAGTGACCTCTCTATTGGGCCAGCCTGAAATGCCTTTCAGCTCAGCAGGCAACTCTTCCTAACTTCAGCCCTTTTATAACAAGGGTGTGAATGATAACCTGGAATGATGTGTCAACCACCATTTCCCAGTGTTTAGGGATTCTTCTTTTGGCTTTCTATTACTGGTGGCTAATTTGATTCCATCATGGCCAGGGAACACACTCTGGGAGATTTCAAGTGTTGTTTTTTTTTTTAATAATTTTATTTCTTTATTTATGGCTTCGTTGGGTCTTCGTTGCTGCACACGGGTTTTCTCTACTTGCGGCGAGTGGTGTTACTCTTCGTTGTGGCGCACGGGCTTCCCGTTGTGGCGGCTTCTCTTGTTGCAGAGCTTGGGCTCTAGGTGCTCGGGCTTCAGTAGTTGTGGCACGTGGGCTCAGTAGTTGTGGCACACGGGCTCTAGAGTGCAGGATCTATAGTTGAGGCGCACAAGCTTAGCTGCTCCGCGGCATGTGGGATCTTCCTGACCAGGGCTCGAACCTGTGTTCCCTTCCCTGGCAGGCGGATTCCTAACCACTGCGCCACCAGGGAAGTCCCTCAATTCTTTTTGAATTTATTGAGGTTTGTCTGATGGTCGAGGAGATGGTCTAACTTGGTGAATGTTACAGAGACCCTCGGGGAAAAAAACTGTACTCTGCTGTTGTTGCGCAGCCTGTTCTCTTTATGTCATGCAGATCTCATTAGTTTACTGTGTTATTCAGGTCTCCTATATCCTTGCTGATTTTTTCTCTAGCAATTCTGTCACTTGCTAAGAGGGAGGTGGGTGTGGAAGGCCCCCACTATAATTATAGATCTGGCTCTTTCTCCTTTCATCTCCATCAGCTTTTGCTTCATGTACTTTGAGGCTCCATTGTTTGGTGCGTACACATTTAGGATCTTTATGTATCCCTGGTGTGCTGATCCTTTCACCATTCTGTAAGGCCTCTCTTTGGCTCTTGTTCATTTTCTTTACTCTGACATCTACTGTACTGGATACTGAAGCTACAGCCACGCTTAGAAAGTGTCCTGGTTGTATCTCACCTTGTCTTCACTCCTAGGAGTTGTGTTGCTGTTCACCCCTCCACCCACAAGTTCTCCCCTCCAACATATCTAATTCACCATGTCAAAAGATTTGGAAGTTTTTCCGCACCTGCAAAATAAGATCGTGTCAATTCTCTTCCCCATGGGTGGATTCACTAAGGGTATTTTATTTTTAACACATTCCACTGAAACAGTGAACCAGCAGATAATCATACTAGTGGCTTGTGGGGAGGGAGGATTATGGTAATTACACTGTTAGAAACCAGCTTCCGTTGGGTTGTAATACTTAAGGTTCTCTAGGTTTGTGTGCTGTGCCTTTTGTACATTAACTATTCCATGTTGTCTCAGGGCACGCTTATGAGTAAAGATCCGCCCACTGCTGATCACTCCACGATGGAGTGATTACGACCAGGCCTCAGATGAACTCCTCTGGGGAGCCCTTGCTTTCCCTGTGTGGCCCGCTGTCAGGGCAATCCTGCTACTCACAACCTTGGGACTTTCCCTGTGTGGCACTGGAAGTGAAAGGAAACACAGATAGGGCATTTGACCCACAAATGCCACTTGCTCAGTCCCCAAACCTCGGAGGGGGCCTGGCGTGCTCTCTTTCTCCCACACTCCACATCCAACTGGTCAGGAGATTCTCTCGGCCCCTCTCTCAAAGTATGTCCAGAAGCCGGCCACTTCTCACCACCTTCATTACCACCACCCTGGCCAAGATACCAACAGCTACCTCCTGGACTGTACTGCTGTCCAGCTGGCCCCTCTGCTTTCATCCTGGCTCCCTTACCTGTCTCTTTTCAACCCAGCAGCAGAGAGCAAGTCAAATCATTTCACTCCTCTGCTCAACACCACATAACGATGGTTTGAAGCCCACCAACATGTTCAAAAGCCAGGAGTTCATAATGACACTCATCAACAATAACAACAACAAAGAGGACCCTTACTGGTGACCTTTGGAGAATGCCGGGCAACCAACTCGTTTTCAGGAAAATCCAGCAATGAAAGGGAAAAATTCACATTTTAAAGGGAGCAGTAAGGGCATGTGGTCTACGTACGGTGTATAGGAAGAGTCAGAGTCATTTGTAAGAACCCACTTTCCTTCCGAAGTAACGTTGCCGAGGGGAAAGCGTAAAAGGGAGCTATATAACAGCTACCGCAGTCCCCCGGCTGACCAACTACGTCGGGTGCCTGAACAGGGCTAGAGACCTCCCTCATCAAGGTGATTCAGACACAAGCAATCTCAGACATCGACTTGTCAAGTATTTGATAGAATAATCCAGTGAAGCTCTGTCACTTACTGCGTATGTGATTTTAGGCGAGTATTTTACCTCTCTGAGCCTCAGTTCCATCGTGCGGTAGTGCTGTTTGCCATGTGTTTCCATTTGTCCCTGTTCCGGCGACCTGGAAGAGCTGTACTTCTTGACCTCCTTTGTTTGGGCAGGGCTGTGTATGTGACTGGTTCTGGCTAATGGGTTGTGAGTGACATGTGCTATTTCTGGGCCAGAACATATGCTTGTTGGATTGAGACCTTGCAGGGTCCTCTTCCCCTCAGGCACAGAGACTGACAACTTTCTAGATGATGGCTGCTCTGTCAGTTTGGGTCTCCAAGTCATTCCAGTAAGAATGGCTCAGACCCCCAAAGTCCACCATCCTGTGAGGGGCATGCACCTGCCATGGACATGTAGTCGAAGTGAGGAATAAGCCCCTGAGATACGGGGACTGTCTATTACCACAGCATAATCTAGCCTATCTTGACTCTTGTATCTTATCTGTGAATTAAAATAACATCCTCTCAGGATTTTTCTGAGGATTACATGAGAAAACTGGTATGACAAGGTTGCCACAGTGCTTGACATAAAACAGGAACTCAAAAAATGGCAGCTATAATGATTAAATAATAATAACAAACTAGTTTTGAAAAAGTGTGGAAAATTGGTATAAAATGAGAGCTATTTCATCCACTCATCCTTACGGGTAAGTTGTATCATCGCTTCAAGAGTGGGGCATTTTATTTTATTTTTAAGACTTCCTAATGACTAGCACATATGCACTTATTGCTTGCCCGTCATGATATCAGAAACATAAATTGAGGTTATATGTAAAGAGTGAAAAACTGGAAAGATTAAGCAAAAGAGAGAATGACTAATGACATAAGATAAAATGAGTTAGCAATAAGTGGTTTCTTAATGAGAAGAACAGATTATAATTATTAGTAAGCATACATTCTTCTTAGTAAACAAAGGTACAAGGTATTAATGCGGCAGAAGAGATTTACTTTGAACAGGCTTTCCCAAAATGTTTCCTGAGGAACACTAGTACTTTCCACAGTGGTCTGTGGAAAAATGTTCCATTCCCATATAGCTTACGGAAACTACCTGCTACAGACTGAATGTTTATGTACCAACCTAGTCTCCAAGGTGACAGTATTTGCAGGTAAAGTCTTTGGTAGGTGATTAGGTCATGAGGGAGGTGCCGTCATGAATGGGATTAGTGCCTTTACAAAAGAGGACCCAGAGAGCTCCCTTGCCCTTTCTGCCATGTGAGGATACAGCGTGAAGACAGCCCTTTATGAACCAGGAAGCAGGCTCTCACCAGACACTGAACCTACTGGTGCCTTGATTTTGGACTTCACAGACTCCAGAACCGTGAAAAATAAATTCTTGTAATTTGTAAGCCACCTGGTCCACGGTGTTCTACTACAGCAGCCTGAACAAGCTAAGACACTATCCTATTCTTTGAGATTCAAGTGGCATATTATCTTAAAAATATGACAATACAGAAATCCTTTGTACCTTCATTATTGTATGTCCCATATTTCTTCAATGGATAAAAACATTTTTGTTGCTGCTGTCTCTCAGACATCGTGTCTTGTAGAGCAAACCTGAAAGTGCTGAAATGAGAGGAAAGAAATGGATATTATATAAGAAAAAATATATATATCACCCCTTTAACCATCTCTCAAACCATATTTAAATCCCTCACAAATGTAAACACCATCTTTTACTTGCTGCATTTTACTCATTAAGTACCATCTACGTGATTTTTATGAAATGTATCATCTATGATTTTACTTAATATGGTTTTCTTAAATAAATTCACTGTTTTTTCCCACATGAAGGAAAGGGGAGAGCTTTCAAGGAATGTAACAAGGAAGGGTTAGAAAATCAGGAGGAAAATCAGAAGCCAATAGTGTCTGGCTGGACTAATTTAAGCCATTTAGAGAGTCCAAGCAGAAAAAGATTATGGCATCCCACCCCCCACACACTTTGCAAAGCTACTGATCGGCAAAGCAAAGACAGAAAACAAATTCTGAACCTTAACGTGCTGGCTACTTTCACACTTTTACTGAAAAAATATCAAATTAAACAAAGTCTCTCTCCTTGCCTCTCTCTACAGAACAAATTAAGAGACAGAAATTCAGATCAGATTTGAAATCATCGATACGAACTGGCATCTAGGAGTTCTCTGGTGTCCCTAATAACAAACGTGGTCTGAGGAGCGCAGAGGACGCCATCACATGGCAGGCAGTGAATATGAATATGGAAGAGAGATAAGAGTAGGGCTTTAATGTGGGGATTGGGAACGAAGGGCGAAGGAAGGGGTCCACCCAGGTTCCCGAGCCTAGCTGCCGAGAGCAGCCCATGAACGCCTGCCGCCCGCTGTCCCGCCAATTCTGAGTAAACCTCTAGTACCGGCGGGCGCCCCTCCTACCCGACTACCGCCTACCGTCTACCGCCTACCGTGGCAGAATATGAAAGTCGGTGGAAAGGTTGGCATCGGAGCCAGAGCCTCATCAAAGTTCCCCCTCAGCCAGGACAAGTACCTTAATTCTAAAGGTCTTCTTCACCTCTCGGTCTGACTCCTCAGAAGCCTAAGCCGAGCTACCCACCGTTCGGCAGGCTCTCCACACGCTGAAAGGGCGCCCCCCTCGGTCGCGACCTTATGGCGTCACGTGACTGCGCAACCTACGTAACGTAACGCAACGCACCTCTGTGGGGCCCTACCTGACTTCCAGGGGCTTGGCTGGCGGAGGCCACAGAGTAGAAGGACGCAGGTGACCTCAGGGTTCAGGAGCCCTCTATCGTGAACAGTGACCGAGAGAAGTGAGCCTCAGGAGACCACAGCATGTCCCATGACTGTAAAATATACACAACCAACAGCCGAAGGGTAGGTGTGGTGTTCACATGACGGCAGGCGCTTTGCCTGCCATGTGATGGTAGCGGCCACATCCGTGTTGACTCAGGGATCTGAAGATTCTGGTAGCCAGCAATCTTCACGAGACAGAGATGGCTGAGCCTGATGTGTGACCAAGGGGGATGTGTGACCGACCATAGCATCCATACGACTCTCAGAAGCAGGTCACCTGTGTGACTTGGAGGGCTGAGGCTTCCACATGCCACTAGCTAGTGAGGGCCACATGACAGGATGAATCCACATGATGGGCAGGGTTTAGGAGTCTGCCATGCTCTAGCGACTTGAAAAGCTGGATCTACCACATGATCATAGTGGCAATAGGTCCAGAGAGACTACACGAGCTCAGGGTTTAAGGGCTCATGGTGCTGACATGGCCAGTAGGTCTGGGCCTGCCACATATCTGTCAGGGCCTGCCACTTGATGGCCGCATCCGCGTGACCATAGCCTTAGGAGCCCACGGTGCTCAAAAGCTGGGTCAGCCTCCTGAGTGTAGGATAGTGACAGCAGGGTTCTCCCGGCTGCATGTTTCAGGAGGCCGTTCTCTTCACGAGACCTGGAGACCTGAGATTGCCCACATTCCTGGGCTTCCCGTTGATGGTGGTGCCTCCCGATGATCTTCCTCAGAACACAGGCTGGCTTCACCTGCCCTAGCCCCCTTTTAATGTGCTAATGTGCTTCTTTCGTGTGCTAATTCTGTTTCCCTATAACACGTGAAATTTAACACATAAATTAACACATAGCAATGGACTAGGTCCTCCCTAAATCCATAACCATTGCCATATTTTAGGGACCGCTTCAAAAACCTAAGCGGTGGGTACAGGTAAGCTTTGTTGCCGTAATTTCATGCAAGTCTAAGAGAAATTAAAGCAAACTCAATAAGTGAATTTTAGCTGTTAATTTGAAAAACAAATGTATATAATGATTACTATGTGTCAGGCACTTTAAAACGTCAACCCCTTTAATGCTGGCAATTCTATAAACGAGGTACTATGATGATTATTCCAGTTTTCACAGTTGAGAAAGTGGAAGCACAGATGTGTTAAGTCACTTGCCTAAGAGGTAACTGAACCTATAGGTGCCAAACCAGGGTTTACTCCCAGGCACCCTGGCTCCAGACTTTGTGTTTTGATCACCCACAAGAGTCTCCAAAGAAAATTAAGAATAATTCAGCCTTCCTTATTCAGACTAACTGGAAAGCCATCCGCAGTTACTGAAAAGTTGAGATCATAGAGGACCTCTTTAAAGTGCCATTTAAATAATTTCCAGTACTATCAGTAATTAGAACGAATCCAAGCTGAAGCCAGGTAAGGCCCTCGGATTCATTTTAAGGTATAAATATAAACTTATCCTTAATAAGTGAAGTATTTATGTATATAAAAGTCAGTATAAAATGCTAGACGTTAGTTGAAAACGTTTCCTTCTTTTATTTTTAAACACTCTAAAGAGAAATATTGCAGACTTTATGGCTCTTTTTCTCTAAAGAGAAAAAGTGCAGACTTTATGGCTCTTTACGGAATTCCAAAAGTTAAAAGTGAGCAGAATCTGAATTAGATATTACTGCATTTATATTTTGTTTGCATCTTCCTAGAAAGGACAGAGAAAGGGAAAGGAGAATATACAATATAGTTTTGGTGTTTTTTTTTCTTATTGCAGCTTTACAAACACCTCTTTTGCTGATTTGTACGGAAAACTGAAGATCTGTCTGTATATCCAAAAGAGATTTGATGTGATCTTGCCTGTTTGCTGGCTTAGGCAAACTTAATGCTATATAAGCAGTGGGATTATTTTGCCAGCACCCTGCAACGTGGCATGGCTACATAAATAACCTGAAGAAAATACAACAGACCAAATTTTGCACCATGGTTAAATTTGAATATACTAGTAAGGATAACAGACTGTGTTTGTAGTTCTAAGCCTGTCGAAGGAAGTAGTGATTTTTTGGAGTGACTCTGTTTGGGCACATTGCTGTTACTTAGATAATTTTGGAAAATGGGACACATGTAAATGCAGGGTATGAAAACGGAGCCACGTGTTTACAATAGAGCCTATTATGAAACCTCAAGATGGATTTAGGAAGCATCTGTATACAATCACTGGATGGAATCCAACAGCAAGACCTGATGTCTGTCCCAACTGTAGCTTCTGTAATGGGCAAATCCACTAATGGTGATTGAGGTCAACTTCTTTCACCAAAAGGCAAACCCTGGAGTTCTAATTATAACTTTACTTGGGAAGGGTCAGATATTCTCCTGTCAGAACTAAAGGTCGTATCATTTATTCTTTCCCTGTGATGATTACCAGGAGTTATTTTAGGATTTAAAAATATATTTAGTTACACCAGTGGGTGCCCGTCAGCTCTTTGTAACATACATTGGGGAAGGGACGCTAAGGCTATGGGTAAACACCTGTATGAACACAGCTTATATGAGCTAGGCAGTTTAGGCACTGCATGTATCAGGTGCTGTGTCTGTTTAGGTGAGGCAGGCTGATAAGCTATTCTTCTTGAATGTTGTTTGGCAAGGTTTACTGGGAACAACTTTTACTCTTTTATATTTCTGTTTTGGGGTGGACGTTTTGGAGGTCAGTGCTAGTGGCTTTGTTTAACACAGAGACTTGGGAAAGGACAATAGCAGACATTTGTGATGCTGCTAAATTAAACACAAATACTCAAATGCTTTTGGTTCAAACACAAATATGTACAACTCAAGTAGAGATCCTATGTGAATTTACTTTCAGAAAGTAAAATTGACTTAATCTGGTAACATTATCCAAGAGAACTTATGAGATATTGCTGTGCCTTTATAGAAATGGTAATCGAAACATGTTTTTCTTTGTTCCTTTAAGAAGCTCATTAATTAACTAGAAGTGACTTTACTGTCAGTGTCAAGCAATGGGAAAGAAGAGAAACAATTGTAGGTAGTGCTCCCTGTCAGAGTACTCAGTGTGCTCCCTTCCCCCAGCACAGTGTAAATTTTAACAGCTCTAGGTGATGAGCTCATTCATGGGGAGTACCACAGCCTGGAAACAGAAAATTACATCCACCGTGAAAACTTCTTTTGAGGACAAAGAATGGAAAGGGACGAGAAGGCAGGGATTCCTTACAGGGTTTTTGCTCATAAACTATGTCATTTGTGATGGTATGATTCTCTGATACACTTTGAAAATCCCATCCACGTGAAGACCACTTACACGTGAAGAGCTGGTGCCAGCCTCTTGGTGTTATGGGCTGGGTCCTGGTATGCCAGGCGGCAGGGCTGCGGTGGTTCTTGGGCTAGTGTTCCCAGAGGAATATTACTTTTTGCATATTTACAAATATGTACATTAACAGAAGATGTTCTTTAATTTTATTACATTTTCATGAGACTGAATTTCTTCTAAAAGCTTGAAGCTTTTAAAGATATTCCATATTGAAATTTAATGGTGCTCTTTAAAGAAAATTGTTGCTGATCATAAATGTTGACAATTTTCTTGCTTCTCACCTTTCATACCTTTATGAACTCTGTGTTGTATGTGTACAGAATGGTAATACTTGATGAAATTGTAACTATAAAGAATCCATTCCCTTCTAGTCAAACTATCCTGACACAATAATATCAAAGTACGATAGTAAAGAGAAAACTTTGCCAAAAATTTGAGAAAGAAAAAGAGATTTCAGTACGCTACCATGGATGCCTTTGTGGTCCTTCCTAAACTTACTGCAGGGGTGAGAGCTCTAGTGCTTTGTAGCTACCCATTCGCTAATTCAATGTAGGTATTTCCTGAATAGAAGTATTTGTTACCTGGAAAGACATAGTAGTTGAAAACCATTTGAGCTTGAGTACTGTGGGTATTATGCTCATACTGATAATTGTGCTTTCAAATGGTGCCTGAAGGTGAATATTTTTCTTTACCTATGCAATATACATTCCTCATCTTCCTAAGTGGTCTCAAACTTTCATTAGTGCATTTCCTCCCTCATACAGTCACATGTTTGGGGGGAATTTGCCTGCTAGTTCCAAGGGTGAGACCAGAGTTACTCTAGATCTCACGCAATAATCCTATGTCCCTAGTCACAGTCATTGGTTCAAGATTGGGCCTGAGTCTTTATATCTTTGAGCCACTGGATCAACTAACCTAAAGTCTCCTCTACCTCTGGGCTCTCAGTTATATAAGCAAGTATCTTTCCTTATCGTATACACAAAAGTGGATTTTACTTTCTATTACTTGTAACTTTGTTACTTACTGCTATATATGTTTTTGAAGATATGTTATCAGGTGAATGTAAGTTCAGAATTTGTTATCTTCTTAATACATTTTCTTTTATGATTTGATAGTAGCCTTCTTGGTTGCAATCGCTTGATGTCTATTTTGCCTGATAGTGATACAAATTAACCACGTTTCATTCAGTTTTACTGATCATTGGTATTTTTTACCATCACTTTATTTTCATCCTTTCTGAAAGTCTACTCTACCTGCTTCATGAACTACTGAAACACGTTCATAATGCCTGTATTAGACTGTTCAGACTGCCACAACAAAAATACCACAGACTAAGTGGCTTAACAACAGAAATTTGTTGTCCCTCTTTGTATACACACTTCTGCTGTCTCTCTGTGTGTCCTAAACTCCTCTTCTTATAAGCACACCGGTCAGATGGGATTAATGTATCCCCTAACAGCCTTAAATTCACTTAATCACCGTTTAAAGGCCCTATCTCCAAATCCAGTCACATTCTGAGGCACTGGTAATTAGGGCTTCAGGATATGAATTTTGGGAGAACACAGTTCAGTCAATAACAAAACCTAATGTTAAGATGACGTTATCATAGAAAACAAGAGAGCAGAGGCAGGAACAATGATGTGGAGCAGGCAGGAGGATGGTATGTTAGGCTTTCATTTTCCTATAGCTTCTCCAGTTCCTAAAATTCTCGAATGGCCAATGAATCCCAGGCATTTGACTGAGAAATTTGCATTGCTACTACCTCAGCCTGGACCTAAAGGATGGGAACTAGTATTCCGCACTTGTTAATAGCTCACAGCATAAAATCTAACACTTTCCTATTATCAATAGATCTGCTATTTTCTTTCAAGATAGTTCACCCTTCTTATCCTCAGCTTCTTAATTAGATACAGAGACAAAATAATTAGTCATACAACTCCAACTGTGAGAATTAAATGAAATTGAGATCTACTTCTGCACATAATCAGGGCTGATTGCTGGGTGGAAGGTTTGGAAAGCTGTTTCCTCAGCCATTTATGCACAGAATGTTCAGGCTTATTCTATTCTAACAGCTCTATGTTCTAGGTCATGCCACAGCATTGTCAATGAGACATGCAGAAGGGGAAGAGTTGCATCTGTGCACTGGGGTTAGACCTTTTGGGGCCCCAATTATCTCACCAAATACCTCCCTTACTATTTAGCAACCAGAGCCACGTGCAGTTCCCTATTTTGACTCCTAATCTTCCAGAAGACAGAGACACTGTCTGAATTTTTTCCTGGTCCTATCTTCCCTTCTTAGCACTTCGCTTGACATGCACTAGGTGCATGAATGAATGAATAAGTGGATGAATGATATTTATATTCCACACATATATCTTTCTTGTCTGACAGTTCGTAGCCCCTGGCAGGTCAGAGCCTTAGGCTTACAACTAAGTCCAGTGGTTAGGACTCGGTGCTCTCACTGCAAGGGGCCCAGGTTCGATCCCCGGATGGGGAACTGAGATCCTGCAAGCCACGCAGCACAGCCAAAAAATAAAATAATAAAAAAAGATGGATGCATTATGTTGAACAGAAATTATAGCTCAGTGAAGTTGGTTTTTAATATGTCTTTGTATCCCTTCCAGAATCTAGAGCTGTGTCATGCTCATATGTGGAATCAACCTGTATTTTCAGATTGAACTGTACAGTTGGGTTTTTCGTTTGCTTGCTTGCATGCTTGTTTTTTTTGTTTCTTTTGGGGTTTTTTTGCCACAGCCAAGAATATTCTCAGGATCTCCTGACTTATACATCCAACCACATGCTCCCCACCCACATTTTTCATAGGCTCCACAAACGACGTGGTCAAAACTGAACGGTTAGTTTCCTGGCATTGCACCAAAGCTGGTCCTCCATTCATTTCCCCATCGAAGAAAACCGCCCTAACCCAGCTGCAAAAATCCACATTCCAAGAGACACACTTAATTCCTCTCTATCCTTACCACAAACGTGGACTTCATCAACAAGTTCAGTACTTCCAAGATACATCTCATTTCAAACCCCATCTCACCCCTTCCATTGCTACGACTGTGGTCTATGAGACTGTAATGTGTAGTAGCCTCCTAATCTTGTCTCTTGATCTTACAGTTGCTCTATTTCCGTCTGTCCTCCAAGGAACATTTAGAATGAGCTTTAATGAGGTAGATTATAATAATAATTCCCTTCCTTTCAGAAAGCACCCAATGGCTCCATCATAATAAGAACAAAACCCAGAGTCCTTCCCATGGCCCACAGGACCTTCTGTTATTGGGCCCCTCCTACCATTCTCACCTCATTTTCTAACACTGTCCTCCCAATACACACTGCATACAAACTGTTCCTTAAAACTGCCAAGGTTGCCCATATCTTAGGGCCTTTCGTCTTGCTCTTCCCTCTGCCTCAAGGGCTCAGCTCCTATATCTTCCCACTGCTGACTGTGTACTTGTTGTTATTTCAATATTAAATCTAAGTTACGTCTTCAGAAAATCCTTCCTTGCCTTCCCCACCCTAGTCATTCTCTGTCACATTTTCCCATATTATTTTCTTAATGGCTCTCAAATCTTGAGTGTATCAACCCCTGTAGAATGTGAGCTCCATGAGAACCATGACCCTGTCTGTCAGGTTCTCTGATTTATCTCCAGTGCCTATCACAGTGCCTCACATATCATTGGTAACCAATAAATATTTGTTGAATGAATGACTGAGTGAGTGAATGACGTAGATTAAGCATGCTAAGTTGTGAGGACTCAGGCATAGTCTGGGACACGGGATTTGGGAGGATGGGAGAGTGAGCTCAGGTGTCTCTGAAGCAGCAGTTTTGTTTGAACCCATGAAAACTGTGGTTGGAAAACTGGGTAGAAAGGACATGATAATTGAGGTAGTGCTTCTAGCTGCCTTGGGTATGAAAGTGTAGCATATGTTCTATACCTATTCTCCTTCTTTCTTAATAAAAGAATCCCAAATTTGTTTGGGACAGTAATGTTTCCGGTAAAAGACCACATTTATAGCCTCCTTTGCAACCAAGAATGGTCACATGACCGACTTCTACCTAATGAGGTGATGGCAGAAGTGTTGTATAGTAGTTCCAGGAAGGTGGCTAAAAGGGAGATGAATTTCTCAGACCAAGGTATTTCTCATACCATCTGTTGTGGACTGAACTGTGTCCTACCCAAATTCATATGCTGAAGCTTTACCCCCAGTACCTCAGAATGTGACTGTGTTTGAAGATAGGGCCTTTAAAGAGGTGATTAAATTAAAATGAGGCTGTTAGGGTAGACACCAATCCAATATGATTGGTTTCCTTATAAGAGGAGTTTAGGACACATAAAGAGATAACCAGGGTGTGTGCACAGAGGGACAGCCATGTGAAGAAGGAGTAAGAAGGAGGCCATTTGCAAGCCAAGGAGAGAGGCCTCAGAAGAAACCAAACCTGTGGACACCTGGATCTTGGACTTCCAACCTTTAAAACTGTGAGAAATAAATTTCTGTTGTTTAAGCTACTCAGCCTGTGGTGTCTTGTTATGGCAGCCATAGCAAACTAATACACCATCAGATAAGGTTTTCAAGTTTGACAGCTCATTAGAAACAACTGAGGTGAAACTTAAAGATACTGATGACTGGGCTTATCCCTAGAGGCTCTGATTCAGTTGGTTGAATCTGAGCATTCGAGGGGATCCTAATGGATATCCAGAGTTGAAAACCACATGTCTAGGAGAATAGTTTTTTGCACTCCATTGAGCAGGCTGAGAGTGATGAATCTAGCATCATTTAGAAGGCATCCCCCCGTATCTCCCTCCTTCCACTGTTTTTCCTCTACCCCATATCCCCCTTCTTCTTCTGCCCTATCCAGATCTCCACAGATGGACCCAGAGATGCCCCCACCTCTTAATCCTGTTCCATATCCAAGTTCAGTCCTAATTTAAGGAACATTTAATAGCTTCAGCCCCACTTCTGCCCTCCCTGTCAAGAAAAGTGAGTCTCGAGGGGCCTCACATTCTCTTACTCTGCCTGTTAGCCAGAGCCAGGGTAGCTCTCTAGAGGTAACTTCTTGCCTCTTAATCCAGTTATAAAATGGATGAAAGACATGAACAGAGGGCAAACAGGCTTAGGAAAAGCTATTCAACATCTTTAGCCATCATGCAAATGCAAATTAAAGGCACAATGAAATGTTAAACCCACCTATCAGAATGGCTGAAAAAAACAGTGACAAAACCAAATGCAGGCAACACTGGATAAACTGAGTCACTCACACATTGCCAAAGGCAATGCAAAATGGTACAGGCCGTCTGGAAAACAATTTGGCAGGTTTTTCAAAATGAAACATGAGATTACCAAATGATACAGCAGTTGCACTCTGGGCAATTTACCCACAGAAATGAAAATTTATGTTTACACAAAAACCTTTACATGAAGTTCATCACAATAGTTAAAAAGTGGAAATAGCCCAGATGGCTTTCAACGGGGGAATGGGTAAACAAACTGGTACATTCACGCCATGGAATCCTATTCAGCAATAAAAAGGAACAGACGATAGACACACTTTACAACTTGGATGGATCTCAGGAGAATTATGCTGAGTGAAAGAAATCCATTCCTAAAGGTAGTGTACTATATGATTCCATTTCTATGACATTTAGGAAATTATAATAGTGTTTGACAGAGTTTAGGGATGTGGGATCAGGAAGAAGGTAGGTGTGGCTATAAGGGCTAACATGAGGGAAACGTGTGGTGATGAAACAGTTTTTGATCTTGTTTGTGGTGATAGTTAGAACACCTACACTGCTGGTAAAAGTGCATGAAATTATATATATAAGTAGTATGCACAAGTGTTCTAACACACAAATGAGTGCATGTAAAATGACGAAACTGTGGTAAGCTCAGTGGATTGTACCAATGTCCATTTCTTAGTTTCGACGCTGTACTAAAGTAATACAAGGTGTTATCACTAGGAGAAGGTGAGTGATGGGTATACATGACCTCTCTACACATTTTTTTGCAACTTTTGGTAAATCAATAATTATTTCAAAATAAAATAGTTAAACAAACACTGGAGTTGTGGGGAAAATACTCTTAGGTACAGAACCTAAGAACCTAATAAATATGTTAACACAGTTTTAGACCTGTTAAATAATTAAGAAATCCATAATTAATGGAGTAAATATGGTACTTTACTTGCTAAATACGTTATATTTGTTTATAGAAGTGAACATCAGAACGGTCGCAACTTGTGGTACTGAAGTGGTGGGGAGAAGGTTATCGGGAGGCAAAGCTTGGATTTTAGGGTTGTCCAGGAATGGAGTCCTTACTCTATAATTTTCAAGCACTGTGTAGGTCGGATATAAATGCTAGAGACTGCCAGGGATGATGTGGGAGATGGGACCTTTTGGTCCTGGCCCCACTAACTCATGGTTGGGTCAGGGGAAGAGCAATCCAAGACACACAACATGCAATGTGCAATGTTACTCTTTAATATAAAGATAAACAAGGATCATGCGTTGGAAAAATATAAAACAACGGGCAGGCCTACATGGTAAACTTTGGCTTCCTGATTAGCTGGACTGCAAGCTTAGTCATGGATATGGCTTCAGTTAAGAGAAGAGAGGTGACAAATATGATGAGGATGAAAATGACATCTAAAGGCTCATTTGCAGAGTTTTGTTCTCAAGATCCCAGGTCAGTGGATGAGGGTCACATGTGGAATTTTGCCCGTGGACTGAAGAAAGTAAAGAGAAAGAATTGGGATGTCAGCAGAGCCAGCAGCCGTGAGTGTCAACCCCAGGGCACCTGACTTCTGTCCACCTTCACCTTCCTGAAAGCCTAGAGGTCTATTTCTTCTTATCTCTGAATTCTCAGAATTCACTTTTTGATGAGTAAAGAAATTTTTAGTTCTGGTATAGTCTAGTCATTGTACTGAGAGCACCTCTAGTGGGGCAGGATAGATGACCTCCCTTAGGACCAAACTGGAGACACTTGACCACACAACTTCACTGCTACATCTATGCTACAAGAGCAAGCCTTCAAGTTTACCAACATGTATGTACCAGAATGAGCAGATGCCACTGCATGTAATGCTGAAAAAGAGGCGAAAAGCTAAATGCCTATCAATAATAGCTTATGGCTTCCTGGAATTCAATTGTTTAATATATTGATCTTAGAAAGAGTAATGTAGCTTCACATATACTGAGAAGAAACTATGCTGGCACTAATAATAAAAGAAGTTTCAAAACAGTATATAAGATAGGATACCTGTATTTTATAATACATGGAAATGTATTAGTATGAAATTAGGGTATTTCTCACAAGTAAACGTTTGTAAGAAAAAATAGATTTAAAATAATTACCTGAAAATTCCCATTAATCACTCCTCTACTCCTCCCAGCTCCCTCCTATCCCCATGCAACCCAGGCACTCACTTCTGAGACCACTAGAGGTTCACCTCAGATGGGGTGGAGGATGCCTGCATGATGTCCTGCTGCTGCTGGGAGAGGGGTGCATGGAGCTGGAGGTGGGTGTAGACAGTGGGATGGAGAACAAACTCTGGGTCTCACTGGGGTCGGCATCCCTCACAAACAGCTCGTCATTCACGATGCACAGACTGAAGGAAAAATGGGCCCTCAGACAACTGGTGGATGGACACCCACACCCCCAATACTGACTCTGCTCCCACTGGCACTCAGCAACCAGATTCCTTCCACGTCCCTCCTCTGTGTCTGTCTCCCAGGTTCCTTGACTGGTACCTCTGCCCCTCCCCACAGAGCCCACCTTTGGAGAGACTGTCTACCACCTTCACTTGATTTATAGGTTCATCCCCAACCCAGGGGCAATTTCGCATTTACCCTTTACCACAGTGCAAGGGGTGGACAGTCTGATCCCCATTCTCAGAAGAAGACACTGAGTCACACAGAGGTCATGGGAATTGACCAAGTTCACACAGCGAGTGAGTGTTGGGTCAAGGAGTGAACGCATAGGCCAATTCCAGGCCCATACTCTTCTTAACCACTAGGCTACACTGCTCCTGGGATCTCCCTGCTGGCTTTCCACAATACTAAGTAAACCTAAGGTCTTTGCCACCACATTCCCACGCCCCTGAGCCCAGGCGGGGATGGGCATTCCCACCCACAACAGGGCTCTCACCTGCAGTCGCGGGCAGGGGTAGCGATGAAGGTCCGGGCGAAGGAACACACACAGCGCTGAGAACTTCCTTCCACTTCAACAGCAAACAAACAACAGTACCCCTTACAGCTGCACGTGCTGTACACACTCACACTGCGGTCCCCAGTCAGGGTGTGACTGGACACTCATGCTGAGAGGGCAGTTGTTCACGGGGGCCAGGGTGTCGGGAATGGGGAGGGCAAATATAGGAGCAGTCTGCGCCCAGTGACAGGGCCCCTGACGACCACCACACAAGTTCACGGGGTGCATTTTTCACAGCCGCCCAAGAGGTGGATACTACTACCCTGTTTTGCAAATGAGGAAACTGAGAGCTTCAGTAACGGCCCAAGTTCTCAGAGTAAGGATCTGGGATGAGAGCCACCAAAATCCACAGCCTGTGTCCCCAACGCCCAGGGTGTGCAGGGCAGACAGGCATGGACACAGCTCAGACCTGGGTTGTCTGTGGGAAGCCTGAGGGCAGGAGAACACAGTGGGGAAGGGGAGGCGGGGGGAGGGGAGGGGAGGGGAGGGAACAGAAGGGAATACAAGGGGAGGGAAGGGAAGGGAAGGGGAAAGAAAGCGAAGGGAAGGGAAGGGGTCAGGGACGCTGGGTGGTTCTGGGTGTGAGCCTGGCCAGGGGGAGGCAGCGGTGGGGCATCTGCGCTGGGGGTCTACACACACTCACCTGCCTCGAACACCCCACTGACGGAGAAGCAGAGCATCCTTTCCTGAAAGGGAAGAGCCCAGGCGCCCAGTCACCACCTCCACCTCCCACCCACCTGCGGCTTCCTGGGCCCGCCCGAGGGAGAAAGCAGGCGCTCACCGTCTGGAACCACGTGTCCACCACTAAGGAGCTGAAGTCATGCTGAGTCTTGGGCAACACACAGAGAGTGTGCACAATGACACGTTTTGTGTGCTTCAGCAGCTGGACCCGCAGGTCTGTGAGGGGAGGGGAAGCGAGCGAAGGTCAGGGGCTGCCACGCCCTGGGCCCTATGATTGACCCCTTCACCGCCCTTTCCCACCCAGTCTTCCCATCACACACTCACAGGGGTCCTTGAGCTTCTTCATATTCCTGCTGTACTTGAAATACTCGCACAAGCTGCTTCTAAGAGACAAAGAGCAACAGTGGGTGGTGGGTGTTTGCAGGAGCTGGCCTGTGTCTGCTGGGGGGCCACACGGCCCGGGAGCAGAGGCTGTACTGTCATACTCACGGGGCTGGGTCCTCGGGGTGGAAGGGAATCGTCAGGGAGAAGCAGGCCTCCTCGTGATAAGCACCCGCGAGAACCTGTCTGTCTCCATAGTCATGGATCAAGTAGTACCTAAGGAGGAGCAATGAAGACAGTCTATCTCTGTGGTCTGGACCTCAAATGAGACTTGAAAACTCCCCTGAGCAGACCTGTGCTCAGGTGGCCTCACCTGTCCTAGCCCTCCCCCCGTTGCTCAGCTTCCCTGAGGTACTTACTGCTGCAGGAATTGCAGGACTAGGCTCTTCAGCTCATCAGATCCAAAGTAGCTTCCCTGGAATCAAATGGCACTTGAGACTATGCAGTAGATAAAGCCTCCCTGCAACACCCCAAATGTTGTTTGATCCTTTTCCTCACCTTGCAGAGCTTTACTATGTAGGGAGTGTCAACGTCAACGGTCACTGGTGACGGTAACTCCTGGCCATCCTGGAGAAGGGAAGAGGAAGTCAGGAGTGGAGACCAGGGGAGTGGCCCTGGATGATCCGGGAAAAGGATGGGCCCAGGAGGGTGAGGGTCAGAGGTCAGGTGTGAAAGGGCCCTGGAAATTCCATGGGAAAGCTTACAGTGGATGTCTTCATCATGAGGTCCTGGAAGTCTCTAGTGTTATATTCAACTTGTGTGTGTGCGTGTGTGTATTTATGGGCATTTTTCCAGCAAGTATATCCATGTCATTTTCAGGAGTCCATGTCCCCCCAAATGGTTAAGGTTCTGATGCTAATATGTGATCTAGGCAAGACCCAAAGGGCTTGAGGGCAGGTGCAGAGGCCACCGACATTCGTAAGAGACAATGATTTACGTAGGCACTTACCAGGCGTAACAACTTCGGGAAACATTCTCTGATGGCCCTGTCCAAAACCAAAAATAGAGAAGAGGTGGTTGATAGTTCAAGGTTACAATGCTTCCTTTCAGTTAAAACAGTAATACCATAAACAGAGATCAGTGTGTTCTGGCCAATCCAGCAGCACCCTTTGCCCACCTCTGCTCCTGATTTTAAGGGTTTTCGGTCCACTTGCCTGTTGAGCACTGAGCATCTGTCATCTTACTGTCTGAAAGGCACTGTCTCCTCATCTCTCTCAGTACCTTCACTTTAATATTCCTTCCCTCCCTCCCTTCCTCTCCTTCGCCTAGGTAGCTCCCACCCAGACTACTCGGACTCCCTTCTCCAGTGCCACAGGGACCAGCATTTCAAACCCGTGCTGCAGGGCTTCCTTCTCCTCCCTCCCTTCCTCCAGGGCCCCACTGAAGGCTGTGGGGAGAAGAGCAGATGGAGTGGGAGCCCGGGGCTCTGCTACCTCACTGGGGGTCCAGCATTCTGGCAAGACCCCGACACCCCCCAGGGATGGCCCAGGATGCTGGGCCAGCGAGGTGAGTGAGGTGGGGCTCAGGGAGGGAGATGGAGGGGATGAAGACAGAAAGGGAGTGAAGGTAGGAAGGGAGAGATGAGAGAGACATAGGGGCACAGAGACAGGGGAGAGAGAGACAACAAAGGGAAGGGAAAGAAGCTCTCCCGTGGTCGGGGTCAGGGAAGAAGAGAGAAGAAAGGGGAAACGGCACACTTGTTGCGGCTCTTCACCTACCCCAGAATCGCCCAGACACACCAGGTAGGAATGGAAAATATGCACGTGTTGGGCTGGGGGCCCACTGGATGCTGGCTGAAACTTTGTCACCTGTGTGAACTCAGCCAGACTTGGGCATGGGAAACCGAGCAGCCATGGGGGCAGATCTTCCCCAGAAGGAGGAAAGGGTCAGGTCCCAGCTCAGTATGGGGCTGAGGATCCGTGGCCCCCTCTGATGATCACCGTCTTCTCTCCCGATGACCCCTGCACCTCTCTGAGTTGGTTCTTTATCTGAGGAATCATACCTGTCTCAGGCTGCCCAGGGCTCCTGTGAAGGACCAGGCGGGATGATGTGACGTGTGCAGGGAGGGATGGGAAGTGCCCCTCAGAGGCCTGTCCTTCGGTCTCCTCTACCACCTCTGCCCTCTGCCTTCCACTCCTGCCTCAGGAAGCCCTCTGATCACTGGCAGGGGCCCACGTCTGGCCCCTTGACTCAGGGAGCCCTGCTTTTTCCCAAGGAGGGTCCAGCTCCTGGCACTGGGCCAGCAGAATGGATGTCATGACAGCAGCCACCCATGGCCTCAGCCCTCAGCATGGCGCAGGAAAGCCCCCATGTCAACCTGGGAGAGGAGGGGGGATCCCTTTGGAGGAAGGGGAAGAGGGCCCCTCTCAGAACGGGGGAGGCAAACCCCATCTCAGCACGAAGAAGGAAAGCTTCTCTCAGCAAGAGGCCCTGGACTGGAGGACCCTTCTCAGTCCAGGGCACCAGCATCTGGATCAAGGCTGGTCGCTCCTGGTCCTGGTGAGGAGGAGAAGCCCTGCTTCCTGGGGCACACTCTTGGGAGGTCTTGCTGGAATATATCTGGGCGCAGAGAGCTGGAAACAGACCCCAGAGCGCCTGCAGAGGTGAGTAGGTCAGGGGAAGGAAACTCCTCACCGGTGATAGGCACAGAGAAAGCAGAAGGTGGGGCCTGTGATCCTCCCAGAAGACCAGGGCTGCCACCTTTGGCAAAGGGGCACTGTCACAGATAGTCTAGGCTCCCATGGGTGAAGGTCACCAAGAAGGGTGACAGGGTGTTCACACTGACCTTACATAGGTGGACTGGTCTGGGAAGGTGTCACACAATGGGTTCCCTTGCAGCCACAGCTCTTCAAGCTTCAGCCCTTGCATCTTGTTCAACTCCCACACAGACGTCAGCTGAGAAATATGCGGCAGAAGTGGGAAAAGGAATCCCAGGGAAAGAGGGACATCTGGATCCCTGTACCCCCAGACCCCTCCCTCCCACACAGGTACCTTCACCTGCCTCCTGTCATCACTCTGATGGCCACTAACATGCCCCACCCCCCACTCTCAACCCAACTTTGACCTGGCTCCCTCTTCTCACCTCATTTTTGGAGAGGTTCAGGATCTTGACCGTGGGGGCCATCTGTATAATGTCAGACAGGCCATCCAGCTGGTACAGTCTGTTGATGCTCAAGTTCAGGGACAACAGCTTTGGGGCAAGAAGAGGTAGAGTGAAGGTTACTATCTAGGACCTTGGAGACAAATCTGCCCTCCACCCCATCTCTTCCACCCCCTACCCTAATACCAGCACTGGGCCTACAGCCTCACCTCAGGGAAATACTTTTCGATGACCTGCAGGGTGGCAGTCATGCAGCTTCTTCGATTCAGAAATATATCAATATCACAGCCCACCAAGTCTTCAGGAAGGAGAGGGGAGGGAATAGGATGGCTGAGTGGGGTGTGGGGCCAGCACCAGCCCCTCCCCACGTTACCATCCCTAAGTCTCCCTCCAGGAAGACCCCTCTGCCCTCACCCGCCCTAGAATTACTGCTGTCAGCCGTACCTGGGTCAAGGCGGAGCCTCTGGAGGTCGAGAGCTTGCTGGGAGACATCAAATCGTTTGCTCAAGGTCAGCTGCGGAGAGAGAGATGGAGAGAGCCGCTCTGAGGCTGTGGTGGTGGCAGGGAAATCGGGGGCGAGCGGGACGGGGGTCTGGAGGAAGGAGAGGTGGGTCTGAGCGCTGGTACACTACTCGCCGTGAGTCTCCATTACCTTTAGCTGCTCCATTTCTTCTGGTTTCAACTTATCCCGCACAGAGTAGGGAACAGCGGAGGGGCTGACAAAGACAGGTATCTGCAGGAAGAAGAGGTGGGGTAAGCACCAGGAACTCTAGTTCCAAAGAAGACAACCAGCCCCTGGCCTGTACTCCTTCCTCAGGACGAGGTACACGTAACGCCCTCGACACACACCTTTCGGCTCTCCTCGTCACGAATCTTGTAGCTGACATCCATCAATGCAGAGGCAGTGCTAGCTTCCTGGACAAAGAACCGAGCCCCATTTTGCATAAAGTGGAACTATAGGGATTGAATGCAACAGCAATAGTTTCAGAAGCCAACAGACCCTGCTGAACCAGGTCTCTCTCTCTCCCCCTTCCCTGTGCCCACGCGTCTGGCTTCGGCATCCTCTCTTACGTCCACTGGAGTGAAGGGGACACTGCAATGGCTCTGGATTGACTTCATTAGCCATGTCTTGTCATACTTTATCCCACAAGGAATCTAAGGATGAAAAGAAGGCATGGGAGAGAGGACAGACAACAGGGAATTTAGGCTGCAGGAAGAACCTTTTCCTGTTCTTTCCCGGCCTTCTACTGGGCTTGAAAGGGCTTGTAAAGAAGGGACCACTGGCATGATTTCTTATGGGTGTGCGTAATATGGATTTCCTAAGTACTCTTTCTCTCCAGTCAAACTCTCTTCCACATAATCAAGGTGTCAGAGATGATCTTCCTTTTATCAATTTCCAGGAGATCCTACCCAGCACACACACTGCTTGCCCCTCAGACAAGGTCTCCAGAGGCTCGACCCTCTGTCTCCCACACTCAGCTTGCCAAGCTGAGACCTCCAATGTGGAGTCACTCCATATCCTTGGCAGTAGTTTCCATCTTTGCTTTGAGACAGGCTCCTCCGTTCTCCTCACGGTCAGCCTGCTCCCTGTACATTGCTTCTCTGAACCTGCCCTTAGATGAACAAGACTGTTAACTCCTGGTAATAAAAAGGACAGATTACAAACTGTCCCCAGTGAAAGAAACCAGCATCTCTACATGAGACCAACACAGCTCCCCCTGCCTTTTCTCTCCTGCACATTCCATACATTTTTCAGGATACTCACTGTGACCCTGAACCAGCTCCCTGGGGTTCCTTCTTGTGTGTTCTCCCCCATTTCCCTCTCCAGAGGTTTTCTGTTTCTCCACACAGTAGTATGCATGTGGCCTTCACTGTGCCATCTCACTCCTCTCTTGTTGCCTCGGATGGTACAGGGAGAGCTGCAGGGGGGATGTGGAGAGAAGGACGGTGAGTGGACATAAGTGCTAAGAAAGTCTTCTGTACACCCTCGCCTCTTTGACACCAGCTCTACAATTAGGATTGCTCAACCATTATTTCACTTCTAGCATGCTTCAGTTTTGCAGTGAGAGAAGAAAAACAAGTCCACGGAGAGTGAGAGAGGTGCATAGTCCCAGGGGCTGCTGTGCACAAACCCTGCTGCCTGGCCACTTACTGTCTTACTTCGGGGTCCTCCTGGACATCCCTCTTCACCACATTTCCATCATCCTTCTGGAGGTGTGAGGGCTGAGGCTCACACCCATCACGTTCATAACGAGGGCTCCTCTCGCCAGAATTACCTCGGAAAGAACTCCAACCTTTCTTTCTTCCTTGAGGTGATCTACCACCATCACTGTATTCTGAAAAGAGGAACAAAAATACAAGTTTGCAGACACATCTGTGGTCCACTTACCACGTACCATGTCTTAGGCTAACAGCATGGTAGGGCAGGCCACGTGCCAACGTGGCCTAAGGGACCAGTCCCACAAGCCTCAGAAAGGGCACTCTTCTGCCTGTGCAGAGAGGACAGCCTTATCCGACAGATGGCACTATCAGGGGAAGAATCGAGGAGGAGCAGGATGTGGAAGAGGACGACAAGGAGGACAAAGAGGGAGGAGGGAGAAGAGGACAACTGCGCTGAAACTTTTAAAACAGTGGAGCAGGACTGATAAAGAACCGAGGTGTATGCGTCCATGGGCTAGACTGGACACCAGTCATATATACCAGGAAGGCACCCGAATCTTGCTTTCTCTCAGGACTTTCCAGCAACCACACCAATACCTCTCTCGTGCTTCCCAAATCCAATGAGCCACCAAACCGATTCCACTAACAACCAGCAAGCTAGCTGGACTTCCTTTGCCAGTGCACTTGGAGCTTTAATGTCAGGTGGCACTGATGTAACGGCCTCCTGAACTGTCTCCCTCCCTCCAGCCTTGCCCTGAACAATACTCTGTTGGAAAGAGCCAAAGTGACCTCTCTATTGGGCCAGCCTGAAATGCCTTTCAGCTCAGCAGGCAACTCTTCCTAACTTCAGCCCTTTTATAACAAGGGTGTGAATGATAACCTGGAATGATGTGTCAACCACCATTTCCCAGTGTTTAGGGATTCTTCTTTTGGCTTTCTATTACTGGTGGCTAATTTGATTCCATCATGGCCAGGGAACACACTCTGGGAGATTTCAAGTGTTGTTTTTTTTTTTAATAATTTTATTTCTTTATTTATGGCTTCGTTGGGTCTTCGTTGCTGCACACGGGTTTTCTCTACTTGCGGCGAGTGGGGGCTACTCTTTGTTGTGGCGCACAGGCTTCCCGTTGCGGCGGCTTCTCTTGTTGCGGAGCTTGGGCTCTAGGCACGCGGGCTTCAGTAGTTGTGGCACGCGGGCTCAGTAGTTGTGGCTCGAGGGCTCTAGAGCGCAGGTTCAGTAGTTGAAGCGCACGGGCTTAGCTGCTCCGCGGCATGTGGGATCTTCCTGACCGGGACTCGAACCTCTGTCCCCTGCACTGGCAGGCGGATTCTTAACCAGCACACCACCAGGGAAGTCCCTCAATTCTTTCTGAGTTTACTGATGCTTGTCTGATGGTCGAGGAGATGGTCTAACTTGGTGAATGTTACAGAGACCCTCGGGGAAAAACCTCTTCTCTGCTGTTGGTGGGCGGACTGTTCTCTTTATGTCATGCAGATCTCGTTAGTTTACTGTGTTATTCAGGACTCCTATATCCTTGCTGATTTTCTCTCTAGTAATTCTGTCACTTGCTAAGAGGGAGGTGGGTGTGGAAGGCCCCCACTATAATTATAGATCTGGCTCTTTCTCCTTTCAGCTCCACCAGTTTTTCCTTCGTGTACTTTGAGGCTCTGTTGTTTGGTGCGTACACATTTAGGAACTTTATGTCTCCCTGGTGTCCTGATCCTTTCATCATTCTGTAAGGCCTCTCTTTGGCTCTTGCTCATTTTCTTTACTCTGACATCTACTGTACTGGATACTGAAGCTACAGCCACGCTTAGAAAGTGTCCTGGGTATACCTCACCTTGTATTCACTCCTAGCAGTTGTGTTGCTGTTCACCCCTCCACCCACAAATTCTCCCCTCCAGCATATCTAATTCACCATGTCAAAAGATTTGGAAGTTTTTCCGCACCTGCAAAATAAGATCGTGTCAATTCTCTTCCCCATGGGTGGATTCACTAAGGGTATTTTATTTTTAACACATTCCACTGAAACAGTGAACCAGCAGATAATCATACTAGTGGCTTGTGGGGAGGGAGGATTATGGTAATTACACTGTTAGAAACCAGCTTCCGTTGGGTTGTAATACTTAAGGTTCTCTAGGTTTGTGTGCTGTGCCTTTTGTACATTAACTATTCCATGTTGTCTCAGGGCACGCTTATGAGTAAAGATCCGCCCACTGCTGATCACTCCACGATGGAGTGATTACGACCAGGCCTCAGATGAACTCCTCTGGGGAGCCCTTGCTTTCCCTGTGTGGCCCGCTGTCAGGGCAATCCTGCTATTCACAACCTTGGGACTTTCCCTGTGTGGCACTGGAAGTGAAAGGAAACACAGATAGGGCATTTGACCCACAAATGCCACTTGCTCAGTCCCCAAACCTCGGAGGGGGCCTGGCGTGCTCTCTTTCTCCCACACTCCACATCCAACTGGTCAGGAGATTCTCTCGGCCCCTCTCTCAAAGTATGTCCAGAAGCCGGCCACTTCTCACCACCTTCATTACCACCACCCTGGCCAAGATACCAACAGCTACCTCCTGGACTGTACTGCTGTCCAGCTGGCCCCTCTGCTTTCATCCTGGCTCCCTTACCTGTCTCTTTTCAACCCAGCAGCAGAGAGCAAGTCAAATCATTTCACTCCTCTGCTCAACACCACATAACGATGGTTTGAAGCCCACCAACATGTTCAAAAGCCAGGAGTTCATAATGACACTCATCAACAATAACAACAACAAAGAGGACCCTTACTGGTGACCTTTGGAGAATGCCGGGCAACCAACTCCTTTTCAGGAAAATCCAGCAATGAAAGGGAAAAATTCACATTTTAAAGGGAGCAGTAAGGGCATGTGGTCTACGTACGGTGTATAGGAAGAGTCAGAGTCATTTGTAAGAACCCACTTTCCTTCCGAAGTAACATTGCCGAGGGGAAAGCGTAAAAGGGAGCTATATAACAGCTACCGCAGTCCCCCGGCTGACCAACTACGTCGGGTGCCTGAACAGGGCTAGAGACCTCCCTCATCAAGGTGATTCAGACACAAGCAATCTCAGACATCGACTTGTCAAGTATTTGATAGAATAATCCAGTGAAGCTCTGTCACTTACTGCGTATGTGATTTTAGGCGAGTATTTTACCTCTCTGAGCCTCAGTTCCATCGTGCGGTAGTGCTGTTTGCCATGTGTTTCCATTTGTCCCTGTTCCGGCGACCTGGAAGAGCTGTACTTCTTGACCTCCTTTGTTTGGGCAGGGCTGTGTATGTGACTGGTTCTGGCTAATGGGTTGTGAGTGACATGTGCTATTTCTGGGCCAGAACATATGCTTGTTGGATTGAGACCTTGCAGGGTCCTCTTCCCCTCAGGCACAGAGACTGACAACTTTCTAGATGATGGCTGCTCTGTCAGTTTGGGTCTCCAAGTCATTCCAGTAAGAATGGCTCAGACCCCCAAAGTCCACCATCCTGTGAGGGGCATGCACCTGCCATGGACATGTAGTCGAAGTGAGGAATAAGCCCCTGAGATACGGGGACTGTCTATTACCACAGCATAATCTAGCCTATCTTGACTCTTGTATCTTATCTGTGAATTAAAATAACATCCTCTCAGGATTTTTCTGAGGATTACATGAGAAAACTGGTATGACAAGGTTGCCACAGTGCTTGACATAAAACAGGAACTCAAAAAATGGCAGCTATAATGATTAAATAATAATAACAAACTAGTTTTGAAAAAGTGTGGAAAATTGGTATAAAATGAGAGCTATTTCATCCACTCATCCTTACGGGTAAGTTGTATCATCGCTTCAAGAGTGGGGCATTTTATTTTATTTTTAAGACTTCCTAATGACTAGCACATATGCACTTATTGCTTGCCCGTCATGATATCAGAAACATAAATTGAGGTTATATGTAAAGAGTGAAAAACTGGAAAGATTAAGCAAAAGAGAGAATGACTAATGACATAAGATAAAATGAGTTAGCAATAAGTGGTTTCTTAATGAGAAGAACAGATTATAATTATTAGTAAGCATACATTCTTCTTAGTAAACAAAGGTACAAGGTATTAATGCGGCAGAAGAGATTTACTTTGAACAGGCTTTCCCAAAATGTTTCCTGAAGAACACTAGTACTTTCCACAGTGGTCTGTGGAAAAATGTTCCATTCCCATATAGCTTACGGAAACTACCTGCTACAGACTGAATGTTTATGTACCAACCTAGTCTCCAAGGTGACAGTATTTGCAGGTAAAGTCTTTGGTAGGTGATTAGGTCATGAGGGAGGTGCCGTCATGAATGGGATTAGTGCCTTTACAAAAGAGGACCCAGAGAGCTCCCTTGCCCTTTCTGCCATGTGAGGATACAGCGTGAAGACAGCCCTTTATGAACCAGGAAGCAGGCTCTCACCAGACACTGAACCTACTGGTGCCTTGATTTTGGACTTCACAGACTCCAGAACCGTGAAAAATAAATTCTTGTAATTTGTAAGCCACCTGGTCCACGGTGTTCTACTACAGCAGCCTGAACAAGCTAAGACACTATCCTATTCTTTGAGATTCAAGTGGCATATTATCTTAAAAATATGACAATACAGAAATCCTTTGTACCTTCATTATTGTATGTCCCATATTTCTTCAATGGATAAAAACATTTTTGTTGCTGCTGTCTCTCAGACATCGTGTCTTGTAGAGCAAACCTGAAAGTGCTGAAATGAGAGGAAAGAAATGGATATTATATAAGAAAAAATATATATATCACCCCTTTAACCATCTCTCAAACCATATTTAAATCCCTCACAAATGTAAACACCATCTTTTACTTGCTGCATTTTACTCATTAAGTACCATCTACGTGATTTTTATGAAATGTATCATCTATAATTTTACTTAATATGGTTTTCTTAAATAAATTCACTGTTTTTTCCCACATGAAGGAAAGGGGAGAGCTTTCAAGGAATGTAACAAGGAAGGGTTAGAAAATCAGGAGGAAAATCAGAAGCCAATAGTGTCTGGCTGGACTAATTTAAGCCATTTAGAGAGTCCAAGCAGAAAAAGATTATGGCATCCCACCCCCCACACACTTTGCAAAGCTACTGATCGGCAAAGCAAAGACAGAAAACAAATTCTGAACCTTAACGTGCTGGCTACTTTCACACTTTTACTGAAAAAATATCAAATTAAACAAAGTCTCTCTCTACAGAACAAATTAAGAGACAGAAATTCAGATCAGATTTGAAATCATCGATACGAACTGGCATCTAGGAGTTCTCTGGTGTCCCTAATAACAAACGTGGTCTGAGGAGCGCAGAGGACGCCATCACATGGCAGGCAGTGAATATGAATATGGAAGAGAGATAAGCAAGAGTAGGGCTTTAATGTGGGGGTTGGGAAGGAAGGGGGATGGGAGGGGTCCACCCAGTTTCCCGAGCCTAGCTGCCGAGAGCAGCCCATGAATACCTGCCGCCCGCTGTCCCGCCAATTCTGAGTAAACCTCTAGTACCGGCGGGCGCCCCTCCTACCCGACTACCGCCTACCGTCTACCGCCTACCGTGGCAGAATATGAAAGTCGGTGGAAAGGTTGGCATCGGAGCCAGAGCCTCATCAAAGTTCCCCTCAGCCAGGACAAGTACCTTAATTCTAAAGGTCTTCTTCACCTCTCGGTCTGACTCCTCAGAAGCCTAAGCCGAGCTACCCACCGTTCGGCAGGCTCTCCACACGCTGAAAGGGCGCCCCCTCGGTCACGACCTTACGGCGTCACGTGACTGCGGGACTGACGTAACGTAACGTAACGCGCCCCTGTGGGGCCCTACCTGACTTCTAGGGGCTTGGCTGGCGGAGGCCACAGAGTAGAAGGACGCAGGTGACCTCAGGGTTCAGGAGCCCTCTATCGTGAACTGTGACCGAGAGAAGTGAGCCTCAGGAGACCACAGCATGTCCCATGACCGTAGAATATACACAACCAACAGCCGAAGGGTAGGTGCGGTGTTCACATGACGGCAGGCGCTTTGCCTGCCATGTGATGGTAGCGGCCACATCCGTGTTGACTCAGGGATCTGAAGATTCTGGTAGCCAGCAATCTTCACGAGATAGAGATGGCTGAGCCTGATGTGTGACCAAGGGGGATGTGTGACCGACCATAGCATCCATACGACTCTCAGAAGCAGGTCACCTGTGTGACTTGGAGGGCTGAGGCTTCCACATGCCACTAGCTAGTGAGGGCCACATGACAGGATGAATCCACATGATGGGCAGGGTTTAGGAGTCTGCCATGCTCTAGCGACTTGAAAAGCTGGATCTACCACATGATCATAGTGGCAATAGGTCCAGAGAGACTACACGAGCTCAGGGTTTAAGGGCTCATGGTGCTGACATGGCCAGTAGGTCTGGGCCTGCCACATATCTGTCAGGGCCTGCCACTTGATGGCCGCATCCGCGTGACCATAGCCTTAGGAGCCCACGGTGCTCAAAAGCTGGGTCAGCCTCCTGAGTGTAGGATAGTGACAGCAGGGTTCTCCCGGCTGCATGTTTCAGGAGGCCGTTCTCTTCACGAGACCTGGAGACCTGGAGACCTGAGATTGCCCACATTCCTGGGCTTCCCGTTGATGGTGGTGCCTCCCGATGATCTTCCTCAGAACACAGGCTGGATTTACCTGCCCCAGCCCCCTTTTAATGTGCTAATGTGCTTCTTTCGTGTGCTAATTCTGTTTCCCTATAACACGTGAAATTTAACACATAAATTAACACATAGCAATGGACTAGGTCCTCCCTAAATCCATAACCATTGCCATATTTTAGGGACCACTTCAAAAACCTAAGCGGTGGGTACAGGTAAGCTTTGTTGCCGTAATTTCATGCAAGTCTAAGAGAAATTAAAGCAAACTCAATAAGTGAATTTTAGCTGTTAATTTGAAAAACAAATGTATATAATGATTACTATGTGTCAGGCACTTTAAAACGTCAACTCCTTTAATAGTGGCAATTCTATAGACTAGTTACTATGATTATTATTCCAGTTTTCACTAATCAAAGCAGAAGCCAGTTAAGGCCCTCGGATTCATTTTAAGGTATAAATATAAACTTATCCTTAATAAGTGAAGTATTTGTGTATATAATGGGTGGTATAAAATGTTATACGTTTTTTGAAAACATTTCCTTCTTTTATTTTTAAACATTCTAAGAGAAATATTGCAGACTTTATGGCTCTTAACGGAATTCAAAGGTTAAAAATGAGCAGAATCTGAATTAGATATTACTGCACTTATATTTTGTTTGCATCTTCCTAGAAAGGACAGAGAAAGGAGAATATACAATATAGTTTTAGGGGTTTTTTTTAATTGCAGTTTTACAAACGCCTCTTTCGCTGATTGGTGCGGAAAACTGAAGATCTGTCTGTATATCCAAAAGAGATTTGATGTGATCTTGCCCGTTTGCTGGCTTAGGCAAACTTAATGCTATACAAGCAGTGGGATTATTATGCCGGCACCCTGCAACGTGGCATGGCTACATAAATAACCTGAAGAAAATACAGCAGACCAAATTTTGCACCATCGTTAAATTTGAATATACTAGTAACGATAACAGACTGTGTTTGTAGTTCTAAGCCTGTTGAAGGAAGTAGTGATTTTTTGGAGTGACTCTGTTTGGGCACATTGCTGTTACTTGGATAATTTTGGAAAATTATTTATGGGACACATGTAAATGCATGGTATGAAAATGGAGCCACGTGTTTACAGTAGAGCCTATTATGAAACCTCAAGATGCATTTAGGAAGCATCTGTATACAATCACTGGATGGAATCTGACATCAAGACCTGATGTCTGTCCCAACTGTAGTTTCTCTAATGGACAAATCCACTAATGGTGATTGAAGTCAACTTCTTTAACCAAAAGACAAACCCTGGAGTTCTAATTATAACTTTTCTTGGGAAGGGTCAGATATTCTCCTGCCAGAACTAATGGTCGTATCATTTATTCTTTCCCTGCGATGATTACCAGGCGTTATTTTAGGATTAAAAAATATATTTAGTTACACCAGTGGGTGCCTGTCAGCTCTTTATAACATACATTGGGGAAGGGACGCTAAGGCTATGGGTAAACACCTGTATGAACACAGCTTATGTGAGCTAGGCAGTTTCGGCACTCACTGCATGTATCAGGTGCTGTGTCTGTTTAGGTGAGGCAGGCTGATAAGCTATTCTTCTTGAATGTTGTTTGGCAAGGTTTACTGGGAACAACTTTTACTCTTTTATATTTCTGTTTTGGGGTGGACGTTTTGGAGGTCAGTGCTAGTGGCTTTGTTTAACACAGAGACTTGGGAAAGGACAATAGCAGACATTTGTGATGCTGCTAAATTAAACACAAATACTCAAATGCTTTTGGTTCAAACACAAATATGTACAACTCAAGTAGAGATCCTATGTGAATTTACTTTCAGAAAGTAAAATTGACTTAATCTGGTAACATTATCCAAGAGAACTTATGAGATATTGCTGTGCCTTTATAGAAATGGTAATCGAAACATGTTTTTCTTTGTTCCTTTAAGAAGCTCATTAATTAACTAGAAGTGACTTTACTGTCAGTGTCAAGCAATGGGAAAGAAGAGAAACAATTGTAGGTAGTGCTCCCTGTCAGAGTACTCAGTGTGCTCCCTTCCCCCAGCACAGTGTAAATTTTAACAGCTCTAGGTGATGAGCTCATTCATGGGGAGTACCACAGCCTGGAAACAGAAAATTACATCCACCGTGAAAACTTCTTTTGAGGACAAAGAATGGAAAGGGACGAGAAGGCAGGGATTCCTTACAGGGTTTTTGCTCATAAACTATGTCATTTGTGATGGTATGATTCTCTGATACACTTTGAAAATCCCATCCACGTGAAGACCACTTACACGTGAAGAGCTGGTGCCAGCCTCTTGGTGTTATGGGCTGGGTCCTGGTATGCCAGGCGGCAGGGCTGCGGTGGTTCTTGGGCTAGTGTTCCCAGAGGAATATTACTTTTTGCATATTTACAAATATGTACATTAACAGAAGATGTTCTTTAATTTTATTACATTTTCATGAGACTGAATTTCTTCTAAAAGCTTGAAGCTTTTAAAGATATTCCATATTGAAATTTAATGGTGCTCTTTAAAGAAAATTGTTGCTGATCATAAATGTTGACAATTTTCTTGCTTCTCACCTTTCATACCTTTATGAACTCTGTGTTGTATGTGTACAGAATGGTAATACTTGATGAAATTGTAACTATAAAGAATCCATTCCCTTCTAGTCAAACTATCCTGACACAATAATATCAAAGTACGATAGTAAAGAGAAAACTTTGCCAAAAATTTGAGAAAGAAAAAGAGATTTCAGTACGCTACCATGGATGCCTTTGTGGTCCTTCCTAAACTTACTGCAGGGGTGAGAGCTCTAGTGCTTTGTAGCTACCCATTCGCTAATTCAATGTAGGTATTTCCTGAATAGAAGTATTTGTTACCTGGAAAGACATAGTAGTTGAAAACCATTTGAGCTTGAGTACTGTGGGTATTATGCTCATACTGATAATTGTGCTTTCAAATGGTGCCTGAAGGTGAATATTTTTCTTTACCTATGCAATATACATTCCTCATCTTCCTAAGTGGTCTCAAACTTTCATTAGTGCATTTCCTCCCTCATACAGTCACATGTTTGGGGGGAATTTGCCTGCTAGTTCCAAGGGTGAGACCAGAGTTACTCTAGATCTCACGCAATAATCCTATGTCCCTAGTCACAGTCATTGGTTCAAGATTGGGCCTGAGTCTTTATATCTTTGAGCCACTGGATCAACTAACCTAAAGTCTCCTCTACCTCTGGGCTCTCAGTTATATAAGCAAGTATCTTTCCTTATCGTATACACAAAAGTGGATTTTACTTTCTATTACTTGTAACTTTGTTACTTACTGCTATATATGTTTTTGAAGATATGTTATCAGGTGAATGTAAGTTCAGAATTTGTTATCTTCTTAATACATTTTCTTTTATGATTTGATAGTAGCCTTCTTGGTTGCAATCGCTTGATGTCTATTTTGCCTGATAGTGATACAAATTAACCACGTTTCATTCAGTTTTACTGATCATTGGTATTTTTTACCATCACTTTATTTTCATCCTTTCTGACAGTCTACTCTACCTGCTTCATGAACTACTGAAACACGTTCATAATGCCTGTATTAGACTGTTCAGACTGCCACAACAAAAATACCACAGACTAAGTGGCTTAACAACAGAAATTTGTTGTCCCTCTTTGTATACACACTTCTGCTGTCTCTCTGTGTGTTCTAAACTCCTCTTCTTATAAGCACACCGGTCAGATGGGATTAATGTATCCCCTAACAGCCTTAAATTCACTTAATCACCGTTTAAAGGCCCTATCTCCAAATCCAGTCACATTCTGAGGCACTGGTAATTAGGGCTTCAGGATATGAATTTTGGGAGAACACAGTTCAGTCAATAACAAAACCTAATGTTAAGATGACGTTATCATAGAAAACAAGAGAGCAGAGGCAGGAACAATGATGTGGAGCAGGCAGGAGGATGGTATGTTAGGCTTTCATTTTCCTATAGCTTCTCCAGTTCCTAAAATTCTCGAATGGCCAATGAATCCCAGGCATTTGACTGAGAAATTTGCATTGCTACTACCTCAGCCTGGACCTAAAGGATGGGAACTAGTATTCCGCACTTGTTAATAGCTCACAGCATAAAATCTAACACTTTCCTATTATCAATAGATCTGCTATTTTCTTTCAAGATAGTTCACCCTTCTTATCCTCAGCTTCTTAATTAGATACAGAGACAAAATAATTAGTCATACAACTCCAACTGTGAGAATTAAATGAAATTGAGATCTACTTCTGCACATAATCAGGGCTGATTGCTGGGTGGAAGGTTTGGAAAGCTGTTTCCTCAGCCATTTATGCACAGAATGTTCAGGCTTATTCTATTCTAACAGCTCTATGTTCTAGGTCATGCCACAGCATTGTCAATGAGACATGCAGAAGGGGAAGAGTTGCATCTGTGCACTGGGGTTAGACCTTTTGGGGCCCCAATTATCTCACCAAATACCTCCCTTACTATTTAGCAACCAGAGCCACGTGCAGTTCCCTATTTTGACTCCTAATCTTCCAGAAGACAGAGACACTGTCTGAATTTTTTCCTGGTCCTATCTTCCCTTCTTAGCACTTCGCTTGACATGCACTAGGTGCATGAATGAATGAATAAGTGGATGAATGATATTTATATTCCACACATATATCTTTCTTGTCTGACAGTTCGTAGCCCCTGGCAGGTCAGAGCCTTAGGCTTACAACTAAGTCCAGTGGTTAGGACTCGGTGCTCTCACTGCAAGGGGCCCAGGTTCGATCCCCGGATGGGGAACTGAGATCCTGCAAGCCACGCAGCACAGCCAAAAAATAAAATAATAAAAAAAGATGGATGCATTATGTTGAACAGAAATTATAGCTCAGTGAAGTTGGTTTTTAATATGTCTTTGTATCCCTTCCAGAATCTAGAGCTGTGTCATGCTCATATGTGGAATCAACCTGTATTTTCAGATTGAACTGTACAGTTGGGTTTTTCGTTTGCTTGCTTGCATGCTTGTTTTTTTTGTTTCTTTTGGGGTTTTTTTGCCACAGCCAAGAATATTCTCAGGATCTCCTGACTTATACATCCAACCACATGCTCCCCACCCACATTTTTCATAGGCTCCACAAACGACGTGGTCAAAACTGAACGGTTAGTTTCCTGGCATTGCACCAAAGCTGGTCCTCCATTCATTTCCCCATCGAAGAAAACCGCCCTAACCCAGCTGCAAAAATCCACATTCCAAGAGACACACTTAATTCCTCTCTATCCTTACCACAAACGTGGACTTCATCAACAAGTTCAGTACTTCCAAGATACATCTCATTTCAAACCCCATCTCACCCCTTCCATTGCTACGACTGTGGTCTATGAGACTGTAATGTGTAGTAGCCTCCTAATCTTGTCTCTTGATCTTACAGTTGCTCTATTTCCGTCTGTCCTCCAAGGAACATTTAGAATGAGCTTTAATGAGGTAGATTATAATAATAATTCCCTTCCTTTCAGAAAGCACCCAATGGCTCCATCATAATAAGAACAAAACCCAGAGTCCTTCCCATGGCCCACAGGACCTTCTGTTATTGGGCCCCTCCTACCATTCTCACCTCATTTTCTAACACTGTCCTCCCAATACACACTGCATACAAACTGTTCCTTAAAACTGCCAAGGTTGCCCATATTTTAGGGCCTTTCGTCTTGCTCTTCCCTCTGCCTCAAGGGCTCAGCTCCTATATCTTCCCACTGCTGACTGTGTACTTGTTGTTATTTCAATATTAAATCTAAGTTACGTCTTCAGAAAATCCTTCCTTGCCTTCCCCACCCTAGTCATTCTCTGTCACATTTTCCCATATTATTTTCTTAATGGCTCTCAAATCTTGAGTGTATCAACCCCTGTAGAATGTGAGCTCCATGAGAACCATGACCCTGTCTGTCAGGTTCTCTGATTTATCTCCAGTGCCTATCACAGTGCCTCACATATCATTGGTAACCAATAAATATTTGTTGAATGAATGACTGAGTGAGTGAATGACGTAGATTAAGCATGCTAAGTTGTGAGGACTCAGGCATAGTCTGGGACACGGGATTTGGGAGGATGGGAGAGTGAGCTCAGGTGTCTCTGAAGCAGCAGTTTTGTTTGAACCCATGAAAACTGTGGTTGGAAAACTGGGTAGAAAGGACATGATAATTGAGGTAGTGCTTCTAGCTGCCTTGGGTATGAAAGTGTAGCATATGTTCTATACCTATTCTCCTTCTTTCTTAATAAAAGAATCCCAAATTTGTTTGGGACAGTAATGTTTCCGGTAAAAGACCACATTTATAGCCTCCTTTGCAACCAAGAATGGTCACATGACCGACTTCTACCTAATGAGGTGATGGCAGAAGTGTTGTATAGTAGTTCCAGGAAGGTGGCTAAAAGGGAGATGAATTTCTCAGACCAAGGTATTTCTCATACCATCTGTTGTGGACTGAACTGTGTCCTACCCAAATTCATATGCTGAAGCTTTACCCCCAGTACCTCAGAATGTGACTGTGTTTGAAGATAGGGCCTTTAAAGAGGTGATTAAATTAAAATGAGGCTGTTAGGGTAGACACCAATCCAATATGATTGGTTTCCTTATAAGAGGAGTTTAGGACACATAAAGAGATAACCAGGGTGTGTGCACAGAGGGACAGCCATGTGAAGAAGGAGTAAGAAGGAGGCCATTTGCAAGCCAAGGAGAGAGGCCTCAGAAGAAACCAAACCTGTGGACACCTGGATCTTGGACTTCCAACCTTTAAAACTGTGAGAAATAAATTTCTGTTGTTTAAGCTACTCAGCCTGTGGTGTCTTGTTATGGCAGCCATAGCAAACTAATACACCATCAGATAAGGTTTTCAAGTTTGACAGCTCATTAGAAACAACTGAGGTGAAACTTAAAGATACTGATGACTGGGCTTATCCCTAGAGGCTCTGATTCAGTTGGTTGAATCTGAGCATTCGAGGGGATCCTAATGGATATCCAGAGTTGAAAACCACATGTCTAGGAGAATAGTTTTTTGCACTCCATTGAGCAGGCTGAGAGTGATGAATCTAGCATCATTTAGAAGGCATCCCCCCGTATCTCCCTCCTTCCACTGTTTTTCCTCTACCCCATATCCCCCTTCTTCTTCTGCCCTATCCAGATCTCCACAGATGGACCCAGAGATGCCCCCACCTCTTAATCCTGTTCCATATCCAAGTTCAGTCCTAATTTAAGGAACATTTAATAGCTTCAGCCCCACTTCTGCCCTCCCTGTCAAGAAAAGTGAGTCTCGAGGGGCCTCACATTCTCTTACTCTGCCTGTTAGCCAGAGCCAGGGTAGCTCTCTAGAGGTAACTTCTTGCCTCTTAATCCAGTTATAAAATGGATGAAAGACATGAACAGAGGGCAAACAGGCTTAGGAAAAGCTATTCAACATCTTTAGCCATCATGCAAATGCAAATTAAAGGCACAATGAAATGTTAAACCCACCTATCAGAATGGCTGAAAAAAACAGTGACAAAACCAAATGCAGGCAACACTGGATAAACTGAGTCACTCACACATTGCCAAAGGCAATGCAAAATGGTACAGGCCGTCTGGAAAACAATTTGGCAGGTTTTTCAAAATGAAACATGAGATTACCAAATGATACAGCAGTTGCACTCTGGGCAATTTACCCACAGAAATGAAAATTTATGTTTACACAAAAACCTTTACATGAAGTTCATCACAATAGTTAAAAAGTGGAAATAGCCCAGATGGCTTTCAACGGGGGAATGGGTAAACAAACTGGTACATTCACGCCATGGAATCCTATTCAGCAATAAAAAGGAACAGACGATAGACACACTTTACAACTTGGATGGATCTCAGGAGAATTATGCTGAGTGAAAGAAATCCATTCCTAAAGGTAGTGTACTATATGATTCCATTTCTATGACATTTAGGAAATTATAATAGTGTTTGACAGAGTTTAGGGATGTGGGATCAGGAAGAAGGTAGGTGTGGCTATAAGGGCTAACATGAGGGAAACGTGTGGTGATGAAACAGTTTTTGATCTTGTTTGTGGTGATAGTTAGAACACCTACACTGCTGGTAAAAGTGCATGAAATTATATATATAAGTAGTATGCACAAGTGTTCTAACACACAAATGAGTGCATGTAAAATGACGAAACTGTGGTAAGCTCAGTGGATTGTACCAATGTCCATTTCTTAGTTTCGACGCTGTACTAAAGTAATACAAGGTGTTATCACTAGGAGAAGGTGAGTGATGGGTATACATGACCTCTCTACACATTTTTTTGCAACTTTTGGTAAATCAATAATTATTTCAAAATAAAATAGTTAAACAAACACTGGAGTTGTGGGGAAAATACTCTTAGGTACAGAACCTAAGAACCTAATAAATATGTTAACACAGTTTTAGACCTGTTAAATAATTAAGAAATCCATAATTAATGGAGTAAATATGGTACTTTACTTGCTAAATACGTTATATTTGTTTATAGAAGTGAACATCAGAACGGTCGCAACTTGTGGTACTGAAGTGGTGGGGAGAAGGTTATCGGGAGGCAAAGCTTGGATTTTAGGGTTGTCCAGGAATGGAGTCCTTACTCTATAATTTTCAAGCACTGTGTAGGTCGGATATAAATGCTAGAGACTGCCAGGGATGATGTGGGAGATGGGACCTTTTGGTCCTGGCCCCACTAACTCATGGTTGGGTCAGGGGAAGAGCAATCCAAGACACACAACATGCAATGTGCAATGTTACTCTTTAATATAAAGATAAACAAGGATCATGCGTTGGAAAAATATAAAACAACGGGCAGGCCTACATGGTAAACTTTGGCTTCCTGATTAGCTGGACTGCAAGCTTAGTCATGGATATGGCTTCAGTTAAGAGAAGAGAGGTGACAAATATGATGAGGATGAAAATGACATCTAAAGGCTCATTTGCAGAGTTTTGTTCTCAAGATCCCAGGTCAGTGGATGAGGGTCACATGTGGAATTTTGCCCGTGGACTGAAGAAAGTAAAGAGAAAGAATTGGGATGTCAGCAGAGCCAGCAGCCGTGAGTGTCAACCCCAGGGCACCTGACTTCTGTCCACCTTCACCTTCCTGAAAGCCTAGAGGTCTATTTCTTCTTATCTCTGAATTCTCAGAATTCACTTTTTGATGAGTAAAGAAATTTTTAGTTCTGGTATAGTCTAGTCATTGTACTGAGAGCACCTCTAGTGGGGCAGGATAGATGACCTCCCTTAGGACCAAACTGGAGACACTTGACCACACAACTTCACTGCTACATCTATGCTACAAGAGCAAGCCTTCAAGTTTACCAACATGTATGCACCAGAATGAGCAGATGCCACTGCATGTAATGCTGAAAAAGAGGCGAAAAGCTAAATGCCTATCAATAATAGCTTATGGCTTCCTGGAATTCAATTGTTTAATATATTGATCTTAGAAAGAGTAATGTAGCGTCACATATACTGAGAAGAAACTATGCTGGCACTAATAATAAAAGAAGTTTCAAAACAGTATATAAGATAGGATACCTGTATTTTATAATACATGGAAATGTATTAGTATGAAATTAGGGTATTTCTCACAAGTAAACGTTTGTAAGAAAAAATAGATTTAAAATAATTACCTGAAAATTCCCATTAATCACTCCTCTACTCCTCCCAGCTCCCTCCTATCCCCATGCAACCCAGGCACTCACTTCTGAGACCACTAGAGGTTCACCTCAGATGGGGTGGAGGATGCCTGCATGATGTCCTGCTGCTGCTGGGAGAGGGGTGCATGGAGCTGGAGGTGGGTGTAGACAGTGGGATGGAGAACAAACTCTGGGTCTCGCTGGGGTCGGCATCCCTCACAAACAGCTCGTCATTCACGATGCACAGACTGAAGGAAAAATGGGCCCTCAGACAACTGGTGGATGGACACCCACACCCCCAATACTGACTCTGCTCCCACTGGCACTCAGCAACCAGAGTCCTTCCACGTCCCTCCTCTGTGTCTGTCTCCCAGGTTCCTTGACTGGTACCTCTGCCCCTCCCCACAGAGCCCACCTTTGGAGAGACTGTCTACCACCTTCACTTGATTTATAGGTTCATCCCCAACCCAGGGGCAATTTCGCATTTACCCTTTACCACAGCCCAAGGGCTGGATACTCTGATGCCCATTCTCGGAAGAAGACACTGAGTCACACAGAGGTCATGTGACTTGACCAAGGTCACACAGCGAGTGAGTGTTGTTTCAAGGAGAGAACCCATAGGCCGATTCCAGAGCCCACGCTCTTCCTAACCACTAGGCTACACTGCTCCTGGGATCCCCTTCTGGCTTTCCACAATACTGAGTAAACCTAAGGTCTTTGCCACCACATTCCCATGCCCCTGAGCCCAGGTGGGGATGGGCATTCCCACCCACAACAGGGCTCTCACCTGCAGGAGCCAGCAGGGGTAGCGATGAAGGTCCGGGTGAAGGCACGCACACAGCCCTGAGAACTTCCTTCCACTTCAACAGCAAACAAACAACAGTACCTCTTACAGCTGCACTTGCTGTACACGCTCACACGGCGGTCCCCAGTCAGGGTGTGACTGGACACTCATGCTGAGAGGGCAGTTGTTCACGGGGGCCAGGGTGTCGGGAATGGGGAGGGCAACTATAGGAGCAGTCTGCACCCAGTGACAGGGCCCCTGAAGACCACTACACAAGTTCACGGGATGCATTTTTCACAGCCGCCCAAGAGGTGGATACTACTACCCCATTTTGCAAATGAGGAAACTGAGAGCTTCAGTAACGGCCCAAGTTCTCAGAGTAAGGATCTGGGATGAGAGCCACCAAAATCCACAGCCTGTGTCCCCAACGCCCAGGGTGTGCAGGGCAGACAGGCATGGACACAGCTCAGACCTGGGTTGTCTGTGGGAAGCCTGAGGGCAGGAGAACACAGTGGGGAAGGGGAGGCGGGGGGAGGGGAGGGGAGGGGAGGGAACAGAAGGGAATACAAGGGGAGGGAAGGGAAGGGAAGGGGAAAGAAAGCGAAGGGAAGGGAAGGGGTCAGGGACGCTGGGTGGTTCTGGGTGTGAGCCTGGCCAGGGGGAGGCAGCAGTGGGGCATCTGCGCTGGGGGTCTACACACACTCACCTTCCTTGAACACCCCGCTGATGGAGAAGCAGAGCATCCTTTCCTGAAAGGGAAGAGCCCAGGCGCCCAGTCACCACCTCCACCTCCCACCCACCTGCAGCTTCCTGGGCCCGCCCGAGGGGGGAAGCAGGCGCTCACCGTCTGGAACCACGTGTCCACCACGAAGGAGCTGAAGGCATGCTGAGTCTTGGGCAACACACAGAGGGTGTGCACAATGACACGTTTTGTGTGCTTCAGCAGCTGGACCTGCAGGTCTGTGAGGGGAGGGGAAGCGAGCGAAGGTCAGGGGCTGCCACGCCCTGGGCCCTATGATTGACCCCTTCACCGCCCTTTCCCACCCAGTCTTCCCATCACACACTCACAGGGGTCCTTGAGCTTCTTCATATTCCTGCTGTCCTTGAAATACTCGCACAAGCTGCTTCTAGGAGACAAAGAGCAACAGTGGGTGGTGGGTGTTTGCAGGAGCTGGCCTGTGTCTGCTGGGGGGCCACACGGCCCGGGAGCAGAGGCTGTACTGTCATACTCACGGGGCTGGGTCCTCGGGGTGGAAGGGAATCGTCAGGGAGAAGCAGGCCTCCTCGTGATAAGCACCCGCGAGAACCTGTCTGTCTCCATAGTCATAGATCAAGTAGTACCTGAGGGGGAGCAATGAGGACAGTCTATCTCTGTGGTCTGGACCTCAAATGAGACTTGAAAACTCCCGTGAGCAGACCTGTGCTTAGGTGGCCTCACCTGTCCTAGACCTGCCCCCCTTGCTCAGCTTCCCCGAGAGACTTACTGCTTCAGGAATTGCAGGACTAGGCTCTTCAGCTCATCAGATCCAAAGTAGCTTCCCTGGAATCAAAACAGTCCTCAGGACCATGGCTGACACCCCCTTCTCAGGCACCACCTAAAACCCGGCTTGATCCTCCATCCTCACCTTGCAGGTTGGTAAGCGCTTGCAGGCTTCAAAACCACACTTAGCCAGTGGGGATGTCTCCTGGTCATCCTGGGGAAGAGAAGAGAATGTCAGCAGTGCAGACCAGGAGGTGGTGCTAGATGATCAGGGAAAAGGATGGGCCCAGGAGGGTGAGGGTCAGAGGTCAGGTGTGAAAGGGCCCTGGAAATTCCATGGGCAGGACTACAGTTTGGATCATCACCGTGGATTCCCCAAAGCCTATGAAGAATGTGCTTGAAGAAGATCCAGAGCGTTTGTCAGGCTCCCACAGGGACTGTACCATCCCCCTCCGCCCAGGACTTTGAAGGGTCAGTTTCAAAACTGTAACTGGGGCAAGACCTAATGGGGTGCAGAGTAGTATGTGGGTGCTGTCAGTGCCAGTTAGAGGAGTCAGTCAACAAGGAATACACTTACCAAGGTTAGTAACTTGGGGAACAATTCCAGGATGGAGCTGCCAAAATCAAGACAAAACAGAAAAGTCAGTGAAACTGTGGCGGTGATCCTCTTCCTCATGGGAGCAAGTACACCCACACCACAGCGTCCCAGGCTTCCAGGGCCCTGAACACGTCCCCCATCGACTGACACAGAGGGAGGGCAGGCCCTCCCTCCCTCCCCGCCTCCCTCCCTCCCTTCCTCTCCTTCCCCTGGGTAGCTCCCCCGCAGACTGCCTGGACTCTCTTCTCCAGTGCCACAGGGACCAGCATTTCAAAGCCATGCTGCAGGGCTTCCTTCCCCTCCCTTCCTTCCTCCAGGGCCCCACTGAAGGCTGTGGAGAGAAGAGGGAATGGGGTGTGTGCCCAAGGCTCTGCTACCTCACTGGCGGTCCAGCACTCTGCCAAGACCTGGACCAAGACCTGGACTTCCCCCTTGGATGGCCCAGGGTGCTGGGGCAGGGAGGTGAGTGAGGTGGGGCTCAGGGAGGGAGATGGAGGGGGATGAAGACAGAAAGGGAGTGAAGGTACGAGGGGATAGATGAGAGAGACATATGGGCCTAGACACAAGGGAGAGAGAGAAAACAAAGGGAAGGGAAAGAAGCTTTCCCGTGGTGGGGGTAAGGGAAGAAGAGAGGAGAAAGGGGAAATGGCGCCCCATTTGCAGCTCTTCACCTGCCCCAGAATGGCTCAGACACAGCACGTAAGAATGTAAAATATGCACATGTTGGGCTGGGGGCCCACTGGGTGCTGGTTGAAACTTTGGCAGCTTTGTGATGCAGAGAGGAGAGCATAGGGCCTGTAGTCCTCCCTGAGGTCCACGTCAGCTGCCCCTTGCAAACGGGCACTTTCGGGAGTAGCTCAGGCTGCCACCGGGTAACAGAGGATGCATCTGACCTTATGTTGGTTGACATATCAGGGAAGGTGGTGCACAGGGGGTTTCTGTCTGCACACATCCCTTCTGGCTCCAGCCGCTCACCCTTGTCCATCTCCCCTGCAGACTCCACCTGTGATTATGAGGAGGAACCACATGGGCCAGAGAAACAGAGCCAGGATGGCCGTGCACCCCTAGTCGCTTCCTTTTCCTACAAATCCATTTCCCTTCCTCTGTCACCACCACATGCGCCTTCCCACTTTCCCTTCAAAGACGGATCTGGGTACCACACCTCACCTCAGTGTTGGAGAGGTTCAAGTTCTTGGTGTTGGAAGCATTCGGCATAGTGTTGGACAGGCTGTGCAGCTGGTAGGGTTTCTTATTGCTCAGGTCCAAGGCCAAAAGCTATGATGAGGAAAGAGTTAGAGTGAGGACCCCAGCAGGGGACACCTGAGACAAATCTGCCTCTTCTACCTAATCTCTCCCACCATCACCACCTGCCCCAACATTGGGTCTAAGGTCCTCACCTTGGGCATATTCCCTGGATGGATCTGCAGGGAGGCGGCCACGCCAGTTCTAGGGTTTCGTGCCATTCCAGTATCACGGGTCATCAAGTCTCCAGGAAGACAGGAGGAGGGAAACGGGGACTGAGAGGCTCCTGGCTGGTACAGCTCCAGCACCAACCCCTCCCCGAGTTACCATTCCTGAGTATCCTTTCCAGCTAGACCCCTCTGCCCTCACCTGCTCTACAATTACTGCTGTAGCCATACCAGGGTCAGAGCGGACTCTCTGGATGTCAAGAGATTGCTGGGAGGCATCATATTGTTCCTTCACGGGCAGCTGCAGAGTTAGGGATGGGGTTCAGGGGCTCTGAGTCTGAGGTGGTGATCGGGGGCAATAGGTGGGTCTGGCTGTGAGTGCACAGGTTGTGTTGAGTCTGCATTACCTTTATCTGCTCCACCTTTTCTGACCTCAGCTCCTTCAGCACAGAGTGGGGTGCATCACAGGGATCAACAAAGATAGATATCTGTTGAGAACACAAGAGGGGCTGGGTAAGCTCCAGGAAATCTGAGCCCTGGGATCAAGCAAGACCATGCCCCTGTCCTGCCCTCTTGCCCCCAGCTAGCCCTGCTCATGCCCTTGATACATACCCTTTCATTAGCCTCATTGTAAATCTTGCCGTTGACATTCTTCAGTGCGAAGGCAATGTTGGCATTCTCAACGAAGAACTGGGCCTGCATTTTCTCATAGTGAAACTGTAGGGAGAGTGACAAGAGAAGCACAGTATGAGACCAGAGCCATTTCTCATCTGGGCCTGCCATCTACCCCGTTTCCTCTCATCGGCCTCAATGTCCTCTCTTACTTCGACTGGGGTGAAGGGGACACTGCATTGCTTCTGAATCAAATTCAGCAGCCACTTCTCATCATATTTAATACCGAAGGGAATCTAGGAGCCAAAGAAATAATTGGGGAAAGAAAAGTGATACAATGGAATCCAAGGTTAAGATAAGACCCAGCTGTGTCTTGCTTTAGGACCTTTTTCAGGCTTTAGGTAATTTCTTAAGATAGGACAATATCTGTTCTCGCTAACTTTTACACCAGACATGGACTTCCTAAATACCCTTTCTTTCCATTTAAATACTTTTCCTGAAATAATCGACTTCATATCTTTCACATGTGCTTACTTTTATAAAGTTCTAAGAGATCCTACCTAAGGCAGACTTGGCCCGCCCCTCTGACGAGGACCCCAGAGACTCAACCTCCTCCCGCACTCAGCTTGAGCCAAACTGTGTCTTCTGGTGTGGAGTTGCTCCATCTCCTTGGCAGTAGTTTCCTCCTTTGCTTTTAGACAGCCTCTCCCATGCTCCCTGCAGTCAGTCTGCTCCCTTTATATTGCTTCTCTGAACCTGCCCTCACATGATCTAGGAAGTTAACTCCTAGGAATAACAAGACAGATTACCAACTCCACTGCCACGAGAGGAAAGTTCCCAGCATCTCTACACGTGCCCAACATGACTCTCTCTGTCATCTTCTTCTACATGTTAGGTCCATTTAGCCAGCACACTCACTCTGATCTTGAACCAGCTCCCCAAGGTCTCATCCTGCCTGCTTCTCTCCATTCTTCTCTCTGGAGGCTTTTGCTCTGTCTCCTTGCTAACATGGGTTTCGTCTTGTTCCTGAAAATTGCCTCTCCGATGACAGGATGGAATGGCATAGGGAGCACTGTGGGGAAGTGGAGAGAAGAATGTGGTCCGTATAGTCTTGGGAAGTCTTCCCTACATTTTCACCAATGATAGCAGAGCTACAATAAAGACTGTTCAACCGTTAACCTGATCCCATCATTCCTCACTCTTCCAGGTTAGAGAGAAGAATGACATATTTAACTACAAGGTTTTGTTTTTCACTGGTTGATACTGGTCAGCCATGCTGCCTCGTCACTTACTATCTTGCTTGGATGTCCACGTGAGCATCACTTCTTAGTGATTCTCTATATTGCTGCTGCTGGGAAGTGGCCTGTTGAGACCAATAGTTGTGTCTCCTTCGGTAAATACCCCGGCATCTTGCTTTTCTTTGTAAAGTGTTCACTTGATCAATGTTCTCTGAAATTGGGAACAACACATCAATGGGCCCAGTACCAGAAAAATTCCTGGGAAAGTTCTCATGCCTAATGAAGAAATATCACTGGCTTTATAATCTAAAGAGAAATGTATCACAGTGCTAAAAAAGGCTTAGAAACTTCACTGTGTTTCTGCTTCTCAGGAAATGAGAGGTGGGCAGCATTCACAGCCAAGAAGAAAACAAGCTCAGAGGAAAGGATCTGGACCCAGGGTTTAGTCTGTGATGTTAGTCCCTGCTCTGCTTGGATCCGGTTATGTGACCTGGGACAAGTGGCTTTTCATCTCTAAGTCTCTCTTCTCTGCCCGGCTCTTGGGACACAATAAAACCTACCCTGAAATCTACCCTGGTGTGATGGTTCAAGGGTCAAAGGTGACCTCCCTGCCTGACAGAAGAATTAGACATATGAAGGATAGGTCCGATGAAAAGATCCAGAATGGAGCCTGGAGAGACATAACATGGAGAATACCAAAAGCGAGGGGGAGATAATTAAAGGAGATGCAGTGAACATACCTAACACATGGTTAATGTGAGTCCCGGAAAGAACGGGAGGGAAGAGTGGAGAAGTGGTATTTGAAGAGATCTTGGTTGAGAAGTTTCCAAAAGTAACAAGATATCAACTCAGTGTAACAGTATTATTGTAATAGGAGATAAAGTATGCTTTAAGGAAAAACAGTCCTAAAATATGCATTCATTTCATCATCATGTAAGAAAAACTCGGAAAATATGTGACCAGAAGACTCAAACTCAAAGAAATGTTACAGGCTCTTCTTTGGGCAGAAGAAATATCCTCCCAGGTGGAGGCACATAGATACAGGAAAGAAAGACTAATGACATTTGTGAATACGTAGGCAAATTTAAATGAGTGTTGACTATATAACACAATGATAGTAATTTCTTCTGGGGATTTAAATACAGAGAGAAGGAAAATGCATGACAATAAATTTGGAGGGTATATGGAATCAAAGTGTCTCAAGGTCCCCTAATTGTCTGAGGAGTTTTAAAGAACTAATTAACTAACATTAGACTGAAACGGCAAAAATGTACATTGTAATCTGAAGGGTAAACACTACAAGAATGGCAAAAGAATGTTTACCTAGCCACATGAGGTAACAATTTAATAGTTATAAAATGTTAATCATTTCAAAGGAGAGGAAAGGCAAAAGAACTGAGAAGGGGCAAAAATAAACATACAGTAAGATAGTATATATAAACCAAATTACATCTACTTTTACATTAAAAATTTCAGATTAGTATTCCAAACAGAAAGACAGCTATTATCAGACTGGACAAGAAACCTTCCATCAAATGCTCCCGAAAAGAGACACATGCAAATTTTAATCATCTAGAAAAGTTGAAAATAAAAAAAATGGCAAAATGTATACCTTTTCCACAGTAACCTACAGAAAGCTTGTATAACCCTATTAGTAAAAGAAAAGGTACACTTTAAAGAAAAAAGCATCACTAGAGAAAGAAGGAGATTTCTTTGTGATAACAGGTTCAATGCAATAAGGAGATATTAACATAAAATTCTAAATTTGTATGCATGTCCTAAACTAGAGCCAAAATATGCAAAGCAAAATCTAACAGAAATAGAGCATGGTCAAATTCACAGTCACAGTGGGAAATTTTAACACAGCTCACTGAGTGATGCACAAAATGGCAGACAAAAACTCAGCTAGAGGGAGAAGGTTTCAAAATGTTACTTAAGTTAACAAATGTATTTAATTGACATAGAACAATGCACATAACAACTACTCATCGAACATTCCAGAATAGATCATATGCTGGGCAACAAAGCAAGCCTCAGTAAGCTTCTATGGACTAATACAATTTACCCTGACTAGTTAATGTAATAGTCAGTGGTAATGGTGGGTTTTCTGCCCCTCCCCCACCTCATATAAATCCAAGGGATATTAGTTTACACAATCCCACGCCCCACCTAGGTGACCCTCCCTACTCTCCAAATCCTAGACCTGAAAAGATCACATGACTTGTGCCTTTTTCTCAGCCAGGGGAAATAATTCACCTCAGCCATGGCCATTTCCATAAGAGGGGAGGTTTTCCACATGGAATCAGGACGGGTGTGTCAGAGCCCACCTGGCCCATTTCCTCAAGAGAGTGGGAAATAGTGAGCCTGAGCCCTCTGCATGCCTTCTCTAAAGGGGGAGTCAGCTTGTTGAGGGTCCTGTGGGTTGGGGTTAGGGAGGGAACCCAGAACCCCTCCTGCCCTGTGGGGATCTGAGGACAAGGTCTCATGCTGATCAACTCACCCATGGGGTGGCCTGAAGACAGTGATCTGTCACCACCCTCCTCACAGGCTGCTCGTGAAGAGAATCTGTGGGTCTGGAGCTGGAGGTTTGGAGAATATCAGGAAGGGCTTCCGAAGAAGGAGAGTGCAAGCCCCAAACCACTTTGTCAGAGCCACACAAACAAGATGGAGTCCTAACAGGAAGTCCCTTCCCCAAGGGCACAGAGGAGGAGAGCCCTGGGGGCCAGAGGAGACTTAACGTCCTGTAATTACTGCCCCCTGAGTTTGCTACCAGCCTAACACCCAGGGCACTCTCTCCAACTGTACCACCCTTGCAGAGGAGGCCATCTGGAATCAGGAGGCTTAGGGGACCTTGATACTTCTGGTTACAAACACAGGGAGCTCTGTATGCCAGACTCTGGATCAGCTACACTACATTGTGTTCCTTCGTTCTGCAAACCCAGATAACTCTGTGTGCCAGCTGTAGGCCAGACTCTGTACTTGCTACATTGCCTCTGTTCTTTCATGAATTCCTCACAAGGGGACTCTGATATCAGAATCACCAACTTTCCAAGGTTGCTGAGGCTTACTGAGGTGCTGGAGCTTGTCTAGGGTCATTCAGATGCTACCTGGGGAAACAGAGACTGAAATTGAGCTCCACGGAATGGAAGATGACTTCTCCAAGCATAGATCTACTAAATTATTGCTGTAATGTGGGAGATTGTCTTAAGTTAGTACAAAGTAACAGAATTTTCTTAAAATTGTCAAATGGCTGGAATTAACACCAGTTCATCCTAGAGAGATAATGAAAAAAACAAATCCAAAAAGCTAGAAACAGACCTAGAACATATAAAGGAAATAGTAAACAGAGTTTGATGGGTCACTTGAATGATAGTAGAAGAAAACAAATGTCTTTTCCTTTAAAAAAATATATATATATACATATATATATATCTCAATGTAGATACATGCCCCTAGTGGTCAAAGCCAGAATTGTAGCTCTGTAAGTTCCAGACCAGAGGCCTTGAGTGAAGGAGGGAGGCGCCTGGGCTCCAGTAAATCAGCCCAAAACTTCTGTAATTTTCCAGTACTTTCTGGAATTTTCCACTCCTTTTCCACAATCCCTTCTTGGATCACTATCCTTCCTGAGGGAGGAAGTCCAGCCACTGAGAGAGATGAAGAAAACTCTGCACATGAGAGTGTGAACATTTGGAGTAAATGAAGCATGAGACAGAAAATCACACTCCACACAGATAAACTGTCAAGTCAAAAGCTGGAATTTTTTATTTTTTATAAAACATGGGAACATTTTGATAACATGGCAAACGTGAACATTTTTGTCAGTTGGTTTTTTTTTTTTTAGTTGGTTGTTATTTTCAGTTGTTTCTCTCAACAAATTTTCCTAATCACAAGATATTAAACATTAAAAAATCTATACTTAAAAATGAAATTATTCTGTACCTTCCATATATATATGATCCCCTCACCATGACTCACAGATATCAAATATATCCAATGTAAAAGGATTGGTGTATATTCTCCAGATGTGCTTTTCTTTAGGTAATGTGTATACCTAACTTAAAATATTTGTGTAGTTATGTCGTTATCAATACATACTTCTAAAATTTGTAATCACATACAGTTTTCTGTAATTTGAGTTTTTCACTTAGCCTAACAGCTCCAGTTTTTCATTTCCTCAGTTAATGTGTTTGGTCATCTTTCCAGATGTTTTTGGAGAAACATTTTGCTTTTTAGGTGAATTGTTTGTGGTCATCTTTTGTCCTTTTCTCTACTGTTTAATAAAAGTCTTTTCCGTTCTTGCACATGAGCACAAAATTTGTAATACTGTTTGAAATATTGACTTCCAGCTTTTCAATCTTTTATTTTTTTTTCTTTTGACAGTACAGAAATTGTGTTAGATTTTATGGATTTTTAAATTAAAAAATAATACACCTATGATAGAAAAAAATGAGTAATACATTAAATTGCATCAAATACTGGCCCACTGGGAATTCTAGACTCAAAGCCTTGAGGGCTTCAGGACAAAATGGAAAAAAGCTTTAGACCAAATTCTACATTTGTGAATAATGGGGAAAATAATTGAATATGTGTTGGCTTATACTAGATACCATGTAAAGTGCCTCTGACCTAAAATAATTCCAAAAATGATCAGTTCCTTCCCTCCATGGAGGCTAATTTCTTGCTGCTTCTACCTGAGTCCCACACAAATCCCCCAGGACAGTTCAATCCCTGTGGCCCTATACCCAGGCCTCCAGGCTTAAGGGAGTGGATTTCATCTCCATTATCTTCAAGACCAAGACATGGGGAAGAAGGTTGTTTGAGTACGCTATCAGCATGGCCTTGACACCAGGGGAATTCAAAACTACCTATGTGGAGGAGACCTTCAAGATGGCGGAGAAGTAAGACATAGAGATAACCTTCCTCCCCACAAATACATCAGAAATACATCTACATGAGGAACAACTCCTACAGAACACCTACTGAACACTGGCAGAAGACCTCAGACTTCCCCAAAGGCAAGAAACTCCCCACGTACCTCGGTAGGACAAAAGTAAAAAGAAAAAACAGAGACAAAAGAATAGGGACAGGACCTACACCTCTGGGAGGAAACTGTGAAGGAGGAAAAGTTTCCACACACTAGGAAGCCCCTTCACTGGTGGAGACGGGGGTGGGGGTGGGGGGAGAAGCTTCGGAGCCACGGAGGAGAGCACAGCAACAGGGGTGCAGAGGGCAAAGCGGAGAGATTCCTGAACAGAGGATTGGTGCTGACCTGCACTCACTAGCCCGAGAGGCTTGTCTGCTCACCTGCCAGGGTGGGTGGGTGCTGGGATTTGAGGCTCGGGCTTCGGAGGTCAGATCCCAGGGAAAGGACTGGGGTTGGCTGCATGAACACAGCCTGAAGGGGGCTAGTGTGCCACAGCTATCTGGGAGGGAGTCTGAGAAAATGTCTGAACCTGACTGAGAGGCAAGAGACCATTGTTTCAGGGTGCACAAGAGGGGATTCAGAGCACGACCTAAACGAGCTCCAGAGATGGGTGCGAGCCGTGGCCATCAGCGTGGACTCCAGAGATGGGCATGAGACACTAGGGCTGCTGCTGCAGCAAACAAGAAGCCTGTTTGCAAGCACAGGTCACTATCCACATCCCCCTTCCAGGGAACCTGTGCAGCCTGCCACTGCCATGGTCCCTTGATCCAGGGAAAACTTCCCCAGGAGAACACACGGTGTGCCTCAGGCTGTTGCAATGTCATGCTGGCCTCTGCTGCCACAGACTCACCCTGCATTCTGAATCCCTCCTTCATGTGCCCCTGCTTGAGTGGGCCAGAGCCCCCTAATCAGCTGCTACTTTAACCCCATCCTGTCTGAGGGAAGAACAGACGGCCTCAGGAGACCTACATGCAGAGGCGGGCCAAATCCAAAGGTGAACCCCAGGAGCTGTGCGAACAAAGAAGAGAAAGGGAAATTTCTCCAGGCAATCTCAGGAGCAGCAGATTAAATCTCCACAATCAATTTGATGTACCCTGCATCTGTGGAATATCTGAATAGATACCAAATCATCCCAAAATTGAGGCGGTAGACATTGGGAGCAACTGTAGACTTGGGGTTTGCTTTCTGCATCTAATTTGTTTCTACTTTTAAGTTTCTCTTAGCTTAGTATTTAGAGTTTATTATCATTGGTAGATTTGTTTATTGATTTTGTTGCTCTCTTCCTTTATTTATATATAGATATATTTTTTCCTTTTTTTCTTTTTGTGACTGTGTATGTGTATGCTTCTTTGTGTGATTTTTGTCTGTATAGCTTTGCTTTTACCATTTGTCCCAGGGTTCTGTTGGTCCTAATTTTTCCTTTCTTTTTTTATTACCCTATAAATTTTTAATAATTTTTATTTTAATAAATTGTATTTTATTTTACTTTTCTTTCTTTCTTTTTCTCTCCCTTTTCTTCTGAGCTGTGTGGCTGACAGGGTCTTGGTGCTCCAGCCAGGTGTCAGGCCTGTGCTTCTGAGGTAGGAGAGCTGAGTTCAGGACATTGGTTCACCAGAGACCTCCCGGCTGTATCAAATGGTGAAAGCTCTCCCAGAGACCTCAATGCTAAGACCCAGCTCCACTGAATGACCAGAAAGCTACAGTGCTGGACACTCTATGCCAAACAACTAGCAGGACAGGAACACAATCACACCCATTAGCAGAGAGGCTGCCTAAAATCATAATAAGGTCACAGACACCCCAAAACATACCACTGGACGTGGTCCTGTCCACCAGAAAGACAAGATCCAGCCTCATCCACCAGAGCACAGATACCAGTCCCCTCCACCAGGAAGCCTACACAACCCACTGAACCAACCTTAGCCACTGGGGGTAGACACCAAACACAACGGGAACTATGAACATGCAGACTGCAAAAAGGAGACCCCAAGTACAGTAAGTTAAGCAAAATGAGAAGACACAGAAACATACAGCAGATGAAGGAGCAAGGTAAAAACCCACCAGATCTAACAACTGAAGAGGAAATAGACAGTCTACATGAAAAAGAATTCAGAGTAATGATAGGAAGGATGATCCAAAATCTTGGAAACAGAATGGAGAAAATACAAGAAATGTTTAACAAGGACCTAGAAGAACTATAGAGCAAACAAACAATGATGAACAACACAATAAATGAAATTAAAAATTTTCTAGAAGGAATCAATAGCACAATAACTGAAGCTGAAGAATGGATAAGTGACCTGGAAGATATAATAGTGGAAATAACTACCGCAGAGCAGAATAAAGAAAAAAGAATAAAAAGAATTGAGGACAGTCTCAGACACCTCTGGGGCAACATTAAATGCACCAACATTCAAATTACATTCAACATTCAAATATGGGACTTCTTCTGGGTCCCAGAAGAAGAAGAGAAGATGAAAGCGACTGAGAAAATATTTGAAGAGATTATAGTTAAAAACTTCCCTAATATGGGAAAGGAAATATTCAATCAGATTCAGGAAGTGCAAAGAGTCCCATACAGGATAAATCCAAAGAGAAATATGCCAAGACACATATTAATCAAACTATCAAACATTAAATACAAAGAAAAATATTAAAAGCAGCAAGGGAAAAACAAAAAATAACATACAAGGGAATCCCCTAAGGTTAACAGCTGATCATTCAGCAGAAACTCTGCAGAGTTTCTGAAAGGAGTGGAAGGACATATTTAAAGTGATGAAAGGGCAAAACCTACAACCAAGATTAATCTACCCCACAAGGATCTCATTCAGATTAGACGGAGAAATTAAAACCTTTACAGACAAGCAAAAAGTAAGAGAATTCAGCACCACCAAACCAGCTTTACAACGAATGCTAAAGGAACTTCTCTAGGCAGGAAACACAAGAGAAGGAAAAGACCCATAATAACAAACCCCAAACAATTAAGATAATGGTAATGGGAACATACATATCGATAATTACCTTAAATGTAAATGGAATAAATGCTCCAAGCAAACGACATAAGACTGGCTGAATGGATACAAAAACAAGACCCGTATACATGCTGTGTACAAGAAACCCACTTCAGACTTAGGGACACTGAAAACACAGACTGAAAGTGAGGGGATGGAAAGAAATATTCCATGCAAATGGAAATCAAAAGAAAGGTGGAGGAGGAATACTCATATCAGACAAAATGGTCTTTAAAATAAAAACTATTACAAGAGACAAAGAAGGACACTACATAATGACCAAGGAATCAATCCAAGAAGAAGATATAACAATTGTAAATATTTATGCACCCAACATAGGAACTCCTCAATACATAAGGCAAATGCTAACAGCCATAAAAGGGGAAATCGACCGTAACCCAATCATTGTAGGGGACTTTAACACCCCACTTTCACCAATGGACAGATCATCCAAAATAAAAATAAATAAGGAAACACAAGCTTTAAATGATACATTAAACAAGATAGATTTAATTGATATTTATAGGACATTCCATCCAAAAACAACAGAATACACTTTCTTCTCAATTGCTCATGGAACATTCTCCAGGATAGATCATATCTTGGGTCACAAAGCAAGCCTTGGTAAATTTAAGAAAATTGAAATCGTATCAAGTATCTTTTCTGAACACAATGCTATGACATTAGATATCAATTACAGGAAAAGATCTGTAAAATATACAAAATACAAACACATGGAGGCTAAACAATACATTACTAAATAACCAAGAGATCACTGAGGAAATCAAAGAGGAAATTAAAAAATACATAGAAACAAATGACAATGGAGACTCAACGACACAAAACCTATGGGATGCAGCAAAAGCAGTTCTAAGAAGGAAGTTTATAGCAATACAAGCCTACCTTAAGAAACAGGAAACATCTCAAATAAACAACATAACCTTGCACCTAAAGCAATTAGAGAAAGAAGAACAAAAAAACCCCAAAGTTAGCAGAAGGAAAGAAATCATAAAGATCAGATCAGAAATAAATGAAAAAGAAATGAAGGAAACGATAGCAAAGATCAATAAAACTAAAAGCTGATTATCTGAGAAGATACAAAAAATTGATGAACCATTAGCCAGACTCATCAAGAAAGAAACGGAGAAGAAGACTCAAATCAATAGAAACAGAAATGAAAAAGAAGTAACAACTGACACTGCAGAAATACAAAAGATCATGAGAGATTACTACAAGCAACTCTATGCCAATAAAATGGACAACGTGGAAGAAATGGACAAATTCTTAGAAATGCACAACGTGCCAAGACTGAATCAGGAAGAAATAGAAAATATGAACAGGCCAATCACAAGCACTGAAATTGAAACTGTGATTAAAAATCTTCCAACAAACATAAGCCCAGGACCAGGGCTTCCCTGGTGACACAGTGCTTGAGAGTCCACCTGCCGATGCAGGGGACATGGGTACGTGTCCCAGTCCAGGAGGATCCCACATGCCGTGGTGTGGTTGGGCCCGTGAGCCATGCCCACTGGGCCTGCGCGTCCGGAGCCTGTGCTCCGCAATGGGAGAGGCCACAACGGTGAGAGTCCCGCGTATCATTAAAAAAAAAAAAAAAAAAAGAAATAGCCCAGGACCAGATGGCTTCACAGGCGAATTCTGTGAAACATTTAGGGAAGAGCTAACACCTATCCTTCTCAAACTCTTCCAAAATATAGCAGAGGGAGGAACACTCCCAAATTCATTCTACGAGGCCACCATCACCCTGATACCAAAACCAGACAAAGATGTCACAAAGAAAGAAAACTACAGGCCAATATCACTGATGAACATAGATGCAAAAATCCTCAACAAAATACTAGCAAACAGAATCCAACAGCACATTAAAAGTATCATACACCATGATCAAGTGGGGTTTATCCCAGGAATGCAAGGATTCTTCAATATACACAAATCAATCAACGTGATACACCATATTAACAAACTGAAGGAAAAAAAAAACATATGATCATCTCAATAGATACAGAGAAAGATTTCGACAAAATTCAGCACCCATTTATGATAAAAACCCTGCAGAAAGTAGGCATAGAGGGAACTTTCCTCAACATAGTAAAGGCCATATATGACAAATCCACAGCCAACATCGTCCTCAATGGTGAAAAACTGAAACCATTTCCACTAAGATCAGGACCAAGACAAGGTTGTCCACTCTCACCACTCTTATTCAACATAGTTTTGGAAGTTTTAGCCACAGCAATCAGAGAAGAAAAAGAAATAAAAGGAATCCAAATTGGAAAAGAAGAAGTAAAGCTGTCACTGTTTGCAGATGACATGATACTATACATAGAGAATCCTAAAGATGCTACCAGAAAACTACTAGAGCTAATCAATGAATTTGGTTAAGTAGCAGGATACAAAATTAATGCACAGAAATCTCTGACATTCCTATACACTAATGATGAAAAATCTGAAAGTGAAATCAAGAAAACACTCCCATTTACCATTGCAACAAAAAGAATAAAATATCTAGGAATAAACCTACCTAAGGAGACAAAAGACCTGTATGCAGAAAATTATAAGACACTGAAGAAAGAAATTAAAGATGATACAAATAGATGGAGAGATATACCATGTTCTTGGATTGGAAGAATCAACATTGTGAAAATGACTCTACTACCCAAAGCAATCTACAGATTCTCTACAATCCCTATGAAACTACCACTGGCATTTTTCACAAAACTAGAACCAAAAATTTCACAATTTGTATGGAAACACAAAAGACCCCAAATAGCCAAAGCAATCTTGAGAACGAAAAATGGAGCTGGAAGAATCAGGCTCCCTGACTTCAGACTATACTACAAAGCTACAGTAATCAAGACAGTATGGTACTGGCACAAAAACAGAAATATAGATCAATGGAACAGGATAGAAAGCCCAGAGATAAACCCACTCACATATGGTCACCTTATCTTTGATAAAGGAGGCAAGAATATACAGTGGAGAAAAGACAGCCTCTTCAATAAGTGGTGCCGGGAAAACTGGACAGGTACATGTAAAAGTATGAGATTAGATCACTCTCTAACACCATACACAAAAATAAGCTCAAAATGGATTAAAGACCTAAATGTAAGGCCAGAAACTATCAAACTCTTAGAGGAAAACAGGCAGAACACTCTATTACATAAATCACAGCAAGATCCTTTTTGACCCACCTCCTAGAGAAATGGAAATAAAAACAAAAATAAACAATTGGGACCTAATGAAACATAAAAGCTTTTTCACAGCAAAGGAAACCATAAATAAGACCAAAAGACAACCCTCAGAATGGGAGAAAATAGTTGCAAATGAAGCAACTGACAAACGATTAATCTCCAAAATTTACAAGCAGCTCATGCAGCTCAATAACAAAAAAACAAACAACCCAATCCAAAAATGGGCAGAAGACCTAAATAAACATTTCTCCAAAGAAGATATACAGATTGCCAACAAACATATGAAAGAATGTTCAACATCATTAATCATTAGAGAAATGCAAATCAAAACTACAATGAGATATCATCTCACACTGCTCAGAATGGCCATCATCAAAAAATCTAGAAACAATAAATGCTGGAGAGGGTGTGGAGAAAAGGGAACCCTCTTGCACTGTTGGTGGGAATGTAAATTGATACAGCCACTATGGAGAACAGTATGGAAGTTCCTTAAAAAAACTACAAATAGAACTACCATATGACCCAGCAATCCCACTACTGGGCATATACCCTGAGAAAACCATAATTCAAAAAGAGTCATGTACCAAAATGTTCATTGCAACTCTATTTACAATAGCCTGGAGATGGAAACAATCTAAGTGTCCATCATCAGATGAATGGATAAAGAAGATGTGGCACATATATACAATGGAATATTACTCATCCTTAAAAAGTAAGGAAATTGAGTTATTTGTAGTGAGGTGGATGGACTTGGAATCTGTCATACAGAGTGAAGTAAGTTGGAAAGAGAAAAACAAATACCATATGCTAAGACATATATATGGAATCTAAGAAAAAAAAAATGTCATGAAGAACATAGGGGTAAGTCGGGAATGGAGATGCAGACCTACTAGAGAATGGACTTGAGGATGTGGGGAGGGGGAAGGGTATGCTGTGACAAAGTGAGAGAGTGGCATGGACATATATACACTACCAAACGTAGAATAGATAGCTAGTGGGAGGCAGCCACATACCACAGGGAGATCAGCTCGGTGCTTTGTGACCAACTAGAGGGGTGGGATAGGGAGGGTGGGAGGGAGGGAGACGCAAGAGGGAAGAGATGTGGGAACATGTGTATATGTATAACTGATGCACTCTGTTATAAAGCAGAAATTAACACACCATTGTAAAGCAATTATACTCCAATAAAGATGTTTAAAAAAATGTACACGCACAAAAATACTTTTAAATGCCAAAACCAGAGTAACAAATGAAAGGCATGTAATAAGATGAATAACATGAAATGGGAAAGCAGGCTAAAGGCGAGTATGTATAATGTGATTATAATTTTGAGGAATGTGTGAGTGTGAACACGTATTTGTTTATCTGCAAGTACAATACTCCACCTATGGATAAATACATCTGTAGAATATCTACCAATCTATTGACAGGCACTCTTTTGTACATTTTGATGAGGTTTGGAAGGGGAAAGATACCAGAAAACTTTATTTTATAAATACATATTCTCTTATTGTTTGAAATGTTTTATTAGGAAAAACATTAACGAAATAATTTTGAGAGAAGATGTTTATAAACAGATTGACAAAGACATACACATATACTTTACTTTTGAAATATGTACAAAATATAGTGCTCCTGGTGGAAAAAGCAAGTTAAAATAATTGCCTTGACATAGTAGACATGTGTGTACTTGTGTTTACATGTGTGTGTGTTAGTGTTTTTATTTCTGAAACTCTATCACTTCCTCTCCCAAACACAAACACTCATATATGAAGCTTTCTCTCTATCTCAGACAGCGGCTGGGCTTCCTCTCTTGGGGCTTACAGATTCCAAAAAGTGATGTATACAGGGGACTTCTGCCAGTGGGTGGAAACTTCCACAGGGCTCTGTCTGGTCCCATCAAGCCCAGGTCCCTTCCTCCCTCCCACCCCTCTGGCTGAATCCCCTTCGGAGATTTTTAGAGCTGCAATTCTGGATGTCATCAGCAAAGGGGCATGTATCTCCATTTTGCTTTTGTTTTCTTTTCTTTAATATTACACCCCCAATATTTGAAATAAGAAAACAGATGTTATTCTTTGGAATAAGTCATGAAACAGTATGGAGAGTGTGTTGCCAATTCTGTTTGGAAAAGCACTATGTATATTAAAAGACTAAACATATGCTTCTTTTGGTGTTGACCCCATATCTGTCCATTGCTCATTGATCCATGTCTTTTACTCACTGTGTTCCTTCAGCAGTATCCATTGACATGTCCACACTGCAGAGAGGCACCTCCGAGAGAGCAAGCTGTTCTAGACCCCAGGGCCCCACCTCTGTAAAGACCTTCTCATGCTCCCTGTCTGTCATCCCCTCTCCAGGACACTATAGACACGACCGCCGATCGCCCACAGCATTTTCCCTGAGTGCTGCCAAATCTCAGAGGCAGACTGTTCCAAAGCAGCAGAGACTCAGAGCCAAATACAGTCCCTGGAAGGAACAGCAGTCCCAGGTAATGCCAGAGCTACTAGGAAAGTGGATAAAGACAATCATACCTCCAAATCACCCTCAAAGGCAGCCCACCTCCTCTTCCTGCCAAGGCCCCTCATCCTATGGACCCAGTCTGTATGTCTAGCCCTGTGTGCCAAGCCCTCTGTTCTCTGGGCAAACTGCACCATTGGCCGATCCCTCTATTCCCAATCACTCCAGTGTCTCATTAACTGGAAAAGGTTACATTTGCATGGGGCTTGTTTTTCACACACACAAGATGGTGTTATATCTTCAGGACCATCCAGTAAGGGAGTGGTGTCACTCTCCCTTTTTTTTTTTTTTTGAGAGGAAAGTCAGTTTTGCAGTAACTCATGAGGAGAGCACAGAGCTGGGATTTAGCAGACCTGCATTCTAGTTCAAGTTAACGAAACATGTAAAAGTGCTTGAGAGTCCTCAGGCCAGCATCTCACTCAGCCAGAGTGGATGGTCAAGGTCCTCATTGTACCAGTGTGTGCTTCTTTCTTTAAGAGACACTTACCAAACAATACGAATATTCCTACAGTCATATTAAAGATGGAAGTTATTAAGCTATGTTTTCTGTTTTGTAAACTTGGAATGGGAGTTGGATTTTATCTTACGTCATTTTCATATCTCTGGAATCGATTGTGTGAATTTGGCCTCTTCTTAGAGTGACATACTAGATTTCCTTTTATTTCTATTATTGCTTAGGAAATGCCCAGTAAATTTTACCACATGAAATGCAAGCAGTCTACTTCTGTAGGTGTTCTCAGATTAACGTGTTGAAGGGTATTTCTACATGAACATGCAAGCCTAGAGGTGGATTATGTGATGCCAAAGCACATGCTCTGGCGCACAGAGATGGATGGCAAATGCCAGAGCCGGGGGTGGTACCTGGCAGCCTGGGTGCCTTTAGTTGCTGGTGGAAGAACTTTAGAAAAGGTATCAGGACATGTACTACTTGAAGTGGTTAATCTCTGTTCTCCCTGTGTTTACCCTCCCTGCAGCAGGAATCCAGGCCTGGTGCTCCTTCCCCCTGCTGCATGGGAGGTTTACGATGGGGCTGGAAGCAGAAGTTGTCTGAAGCCAGTGTTTTTTCTGTCCTTTGTGAAAGCTTAAACTTATGGAAAGGCTGGGGCTGCTTGTACCTGGTAGGGTAAGGAGGGCCTCTGAGGAACAGAATGCAGAAATGAAGGGAGATTTCTCCCAAATAGGGGTGAGGTAGGAGGTCCATAGGTCCTTCTGGGAGTAGGGACCTGGGCAGTGCTCCATATCAATGCTTAGGGTGACTCCATGGATGGTCAATTAAGTCTGAGCATCCAGTTGTAAGACAATTTTCCACTTTGGATTGAGGGATAGAAGGCACAGGGTCAGGGGGCTTAAAGACACTGTCACCAGGGCAATTGTCAGCTCAGCCCTAAGCAGTGTGAACAGTTGAGTGATGATGGGGGTAGAGCCTCCCCTGCTGCATCAGGAGGCTATTGCCCACAAGTGGGACCGCTTTGTCAAAGGGCATGAGCATTTAACATTTTTAATACATACCATCTAGGTGAACTTTAAAATTTCATGATTAATGTATGCCCAAACAACTATAAGATGAGAGCATCTGTTTTCCTATGTCTGTGAAATAATGGTTTCACAACACTTTTAATATCTGGTAAAGTGATGTCCTGTTGTTAGATTATTAGGGCACTTTTCATTTTTCCATATTGTATTTCCCGAAAAATGACATATTTCATATGTGCATTTCTAAATGCTTGCTAATTGTTCCATTTTATGCCTCAGAATATGCCCTGGAATCATTCTAGAGTTTGAAACAAAATCTATTTAGTGTGTTTCTGTTTATGCTACATCCTTTTTATATAAAAACTGTTATGGGGGGGGACATGAGTTCTTCATACACAGCTGGAGGAGGACTAATTGGTACAATCTCTTTGCAGAGACATTTGGCAATATCTATGAGTGGAGAAAGTGAGGACCCTTCAGCTCCTGCTAAAGACATGTACAAGATGCCAACACATCTCCTCTAATGTTTGCCATTTTGCAGGAGTTATTTTACAATGCAAGTGAACAAAGCAAGAAATTAAAAGCAAAAGGAGATGGTAATATCTAGTTTTGCTGCTGATGTGATTATATATTAGAAAACTCAAAGAAAAAATGGAAAAGTTACCACAAACTAAAAGAGAATTTAGAAACGTGGTAGGTTATACTATTAATATCCAAAATCAATATGTTCTCATATACAACTGCTTTAAAAATTAGACAATATGATGAAAGAAAAGAAAATGTCTGGACATTAAACTTAGGAAGCAATGTTCAAAACCTGCATAGAACACAAAACTAGATTTGAACACATAGAAAAAGATATGATATTCAGGTAAGGGGAGTCAATAGCATAAAGATGCCAATTTTCCCAAGTTAATTATTAATTTAATGTCCATCTAATTACATATAATTAGCATTTTTGTATGAATTTAGACAATTATATTAGACCATATAATATAATTGATTATAAAATTTATTTGATAATTAGTTGATTATCAAATTTACTTGACAGAAAAAAACAGCAAGAATAGTCTAAAAAACCTGAAAAAGAAGCATGATGAGAGTGGGTGTCAGCTAGTCCCAACAGATACTAAAACATATAATAAAGAATGTAGGATAAAAGAGTGTGATATTGTCCCATGAATCAACAGAAAGACTAATGAAACACAATAGAAAATATTGATACAGGTCCAGTTATATTCAGAGATTTTAAATATGATTAAGGCAGCATTTTAAAAGAGTAGAGATATGATGGGTGATTTAAGAACTAGTATTTTGATAACCACATGTTTTAAAAGGTAAACAGAGATCTATTTTACATCAGGAGAAATGACAAGGGGTTGAGATTTAAATGTAAAAGAAAAAAAGAATCCATACAAGTATTAGAAGAAACTATGGGTGAACCCCTCTATAATCCGGAAGTGGAGGTAACTTTCCTAACTATGACTCAAAATCCAAGCATATCAAGGAAAAACAGATTGATAGACTTGACTAGGTAAAAATAAAAAGAGGCATCAAACACAGTGACCTTATCAAAGATGTGTAACAAATACAAACAATTTATAAAAAGTATGCACGGTGTCCTTAAACACATGAAAATAATCTCAAACTTCATTTGAGTAAGAGAGATGCAAATACAACCACACTAGGATACCATTTCTAAGTTGTTAGATTGGCAGATCCAAAGGTCTGTCAACACACTCAGTTGGCGAGGATGTGAAAACGATGTCCTTTCCCACACTGCTCACAGGGATGCAAAATGGTATGATCACTGTAGTAGGCTTAACATTGGCTTCCAAAGATATCAGGCCCCAATCCCTGGAACCTCTGAATATTACTATATATGGTCTTTGTAAATGTAATTAAATTAAGGATCTTGAAATGGGGAGGTTATCCTGGATTATCCAGGTGGGTCCTAAATGCAATCACAAATGTCTTATAAGATACCACATTTGTGGCAAGTTGTTACAGTAGCCAAAGGAAATTAATACGACCACTATGGAGAGTAATTTGATAAAACATAGCAAAATTATATATGCCCCTCTCTCTGACTCAGAAAGCCCACATCCAGAAATATATATATATGACATACATATGTATATATATATGTGTGTGTGTGTGTGTGTATATATATATATATATATATATATATATATACAGTCTGTCCTCCATATCCACAGGTTCTGCATCTGTAGATTCAAATATATATTTTTTAATTTCAGAAAGTTCCAAAACTAAAACTTGAATTTGCTGTGTGCCAGCATCTATTTTCATAATATTTACATGGTACTAGGTATTATAAGTAATCTAGAGATGATTTAAAATAGCTTATATGCAAATACTACACCATTTTATAAAAGGGACTTGAGCACCTACAGATTTTGGACCTGGAACCAACCCCCCACAAACAATGAGAAACAACTCTGTATATATATATTTTTACATATAAATATATATTATATATATATATACAAAGTATATATAAAGGATATATGTATACATATATGTCTACATATAAATATAAAGATATGCTGGTAGTGACACAAAAAGAGTACAGATATATTCACTCTGGTACCTACGTTTAAAAAGGAGGAAATCTTGAGTCTTCCCTGGTGGCGCAGTGGTTAAGAATCCGCCTGCCAATGCAGGGGACATGGGTTTGATCCCTGGTCCAGGAAGATCCCACACGCTGAGGAGCAACTAAGCCCACATGCCACAACTACTGAAGCCCATGCGCCTAGAGCCTGTGCTCAGCAACAAAGAGAAGCCACCTCAATGAGAAGGCCACACACTGCAAAGAAGAGTAGCCCCTGCTCGCTGCAACTAGAGAAGCCCATGCGCAGCAAGAAGACACAACGCAGCCAAAAATAAAATTAATTAATTAATTTTAAAAAAGAAGGAAATCTTGTCACATGCTACAACACGCATGAAACTTGATGATACAATGTTAAGTGAATTAAGCCAGTCACGAAATGACAAATGATGTATGATTCCAATTATATGAAGTATCTAAAGCAATCAAACTCATAGAGACAGATAGATGGGGGTGGTTTTCAGGGGCTGGGGGGAGATGGGAATAGGGAGCTGTGGTTTGGTGGGCACAGAGTTTCAGTTTTGCAAGATGAAAACATTCTGGAGATGCGTTTCACAGCAATGTGAATATACTTAATACTCCTGAGCTATAAGGTTAAAAATGCTTAAGGGACTAAGATAGAAAATTATATGTTATGCTTTTTTTTTAACCACAAATAAAAATTTACAAAAGGTAGTGAGTATGAATGTTAAATTGGGGGTAAACTTGGCAGAACAGTGTTGTGTTTTGATACAATTCACTGAGCTGATGAAAGGAGTTCATCAACCAATGAGGAGAAGGCCCTTGGTGAAAAATTTCTCAGAGGATGCAGAGAAAGTAAATCAAAGGGTAGAGAGAGTGCTAACACATGGAGAGAGGCTGTGTTTTCTGTCCAGATATCTAGTGTACCTGTAACTGGGTTTCTCTCTTTACAAACACATTTTCAGAAAGCTCTGTCTGGTGAATTTTGGCCACACACAGGCCCTCCCTCTAACCTGCCTGCTCTGCCTGTTCAAGCTGCATTCTGGCTTCTGTCATGAGGTGGCACCAGTGTACCTCCAGTATCAGAGTTCTCTACAAAGAACTTTATTGAAAGAGCAAAAAAATAAATAAATAAAATGTTCTCCCTTAAAAGCCAGTGTATTAACCTAATTCTAATTCTGAAAAAACTGATAGGTGTTAAAGAAGCTGTAAAAACATACTCCAGGGCCTTCATACAATGAATCACCAGGTAGCAGTAGTACATCGACAGTCAGCAGCATAGGTAAGTACAGGGTCCTGGGAAGGTAACTGAGAGGAATGGGGCACAGACTGGAGTCTGGACGGCTGTATCCAGTGTCCCGGTCATGGGATGACAGACAGGGTGTGGAGGAAGAACTGGGCAGCCTGTACAGGGGTCGGTGGGTGATGGGGCGTAAACACCCTAATCCCTGGGAGGGACCTTCTACAGTGTGGACATGTCAACATACACTGATGAGGGAAGAGATATGTCAATGAACATGATGTAGATTTGGGGTCGACAGCAGGTCATTGATATACATATGAATTTTCCAAACGGAACTGGATTCATAGTAAACAAACCATTCCAAGACATCTGTTATTCTTTGCAAAATGTACTCCTTTTCCTTAAAAATGAACAATGAAGATGGCTGCAACCAGGTAGCCAGATCAGAATGTCAACTCTGAGACTTTCAGACCAGGGTGCTCAGCAAGGGGAAACGAGGGATGGAGGTTGGGATCTTGGTATAATGGTTTCAACCAGAGTTTTCTGGAATTTTTCACCACCTGGCAGCAATCCCTCTGTATCTATCATTTTCTGGGTAATTGAATCTTGAGATTGGAATCCAGCCAGAGTCTGAACTGAAGACAAAGTTACACTAGCAAGAGGGGGGTGATTGGGCTAGAGGAGACCGAGAAAGAGAAACACACACCCACTGAAATATGCTGTCGATTCCATTTTGATTCTACTTCATCTCCTCACAAAACTGAACACAATGATGCTTTTCCAAGTTAATGAATGTATGTGCACATGTATGCACACTATGATCTTCATCATTAAGAGAGGCTTTTTGAATGAGTATCCATGGGCCCAAAATATCAGGGGAGAGCAAAATGACCATTTCTCCAGAGCTGAAAGCCCACTGACTAAAAGGGAGGCTGCTCTGTTGTCCATTACAGAGGGTGAGGAATGGAACTTCATTTCCAAAATGCCAGTTATCTGGACAGGTGATACGTATAAGCTTTACAACTTGCTTGGTCATCTGTGAAATGGGACTCACGATACCTGTGTCACAGAGCTGTCCTGAGGGGTGAATGAGGAAACCTGCCCAGAGTATATGGCACACGGTGGGACTTCATTGCCCTTTCAGTGTTGGAGTACAGCAGTAGGGGCTGCCTGAGCCTCGGGGCTAAGGCAGTATTGTGAAAATTTTTTCTCATTCTTTCCCCAATGAGAATATAGATATCTTTATGAAGGAAGCAAATATCTCGCTAAAATGCCTGGAGTTCAATTTTTAAAGACAGAAGGATCTCTAGTTTCTTGGATGATTCATAATCTCCTAAGAGCTGCCCAACATCATGCCTCTGAGCAGACCCTAATCCAGTTCCCCATGCTGGGAAGACAGGCTTGCCTTTGACTCATCTGGTGAGCTCAGTGAGAGATGGCACCAGGGCAGCAAGCTGTGGTGTTTGCCTAACTGCTGCTCCTGGACTGCTCCATATGTTAATACATTTATAGGAAAATTCTAGGCCTGTCTCCTATTCGACAGTGCAGGGGTCCTCAGATCATACATCATCCAGTCACTTCACAACAGATTTAGCCATCTACCATCTCCCTATGGAGTAAAACCTCCCAAATTACTAGCATTTCATTGACGTACAATTGTCCATTCTTTCATTCGTTAATAACTTAAAACAAACTTTCTTTCGTTATTCCATTCAAGGTGTCTCATTAAATCTATGGTGGAAATAAGATGGTAAGAAGGGAAGTGAATGTATGGGCAAATTCAGGGGTTAAAATGAACTGGAATGGCTCCTTCACATTAACTTTTAAATTTTGCCAACTTTCAAGGCATTGAAGATAAATAATTCCCTCCTTGGAACCTTCATCCCCATGCTGCGAGTCTCTCTCTCTCTCTCTCTCTCTCTCTCTCTCTCTCTCTCTCTCCCTCCCTCCCTCCCTCCCTCCCTCCCTGTCTTCTCCTTCAAAATGTAAGTTTCAGAAAGAGTTTTCTACATTCCCTGTCAACATTCTTCACTTCCCACTAACTCCTTATTCCACTGCACTATCAATTCTTTCCCCATGATTGCAATGAACATGCTCCCACCAAGGTCAAGAGCCACCTTTTTGTCCTAGGTCCAGATATTTTGTACAAGTATTAACATACCAAACAAATAAAATGAACCATATTAGTGAAACAGGGAAGTCATAAAATATAATGAGGGATATGATGGCTTTTCTGCAAAAGTATATATACCAACATGAATACACATGTATATGATGTATGTGTGTGATTACAAGTTAGTGTGTTACATACAGAGGAAAATCTGGAGAAGAAACACCAGTAAATTAACAGAGATGGGCTTTGTATTATGGTGGTCAGAAGGTGGGAGCAGAAGGGAAAGACAGAATAATTTCATCTTCTAAGCATACCTTTCTATATGGTTTGATAGTTGTTGGAAAAGAAAAGAATTAATTGGTAATCTGAAATAGTCATTGACATAAAGTTTTGTAAAACAGAAGATGTATAAACTATGTCACAAAAAACAGTAGAAATACATTTATTTACTTGGAAACATGTTCATACACTATTGCATAAACATATCACATTAAAGATATTTCTCTGATAATAATTCAGTCTGTAGCCATTGGTGAGAGAGTGGAAACTTTCCTTTTCTAAATCTGCATTTGTATAGTATTTTAAATATGGAAACTTTATTGAATAAAATGTTGAAACCTTAAAATACTTGAATCTGATTACAAATATGATGCTCATATATTCATTGCTTTGGAAACATGTTAATAGTATACTGTTTTGTGGGTAAAAGAAGCAGACCAAGACAATTTACGTGACAATACTTCTGTGTGTGTGCATGCATGTGTTTCTATGTCTCAAACTTCTTCACACCAATTATTCACACTGACTCATGCAGCATTCTATTCAGTTCACACAGGGGCTTGACTTCCAGCTGTAGGAGTTGAAGACCCCAGGATGGACATCAATATGGAAAGATCTCTATCAGTGTCTGGAAAATTCCTGAAAGCTTTTGCCTATACAGTGAATTCATCCACCTCCCTCACTTCCATGAAACCTATCCCAAAACTAGCCCCCTAACTGAGACTTTCACATCTGCAATTCTGACTCTGATCACCAGGTGGCATCGTTCTCTGCGTTCTACAGACTATTTTCTCCCAGTTGAAAATGCACTCTTTATAAACAGAAACAATTTTTTTTTCTCAAAGCAAATTATGAAACAATGAGTACTGAGTGATCACAACTCTCTTTGAAAAATTCATATGTTTATAATAAAAAGACTGAGAGGACATATACATAAATCCTTTTGGCTTACTCCTGCATCTACATGTCATTAATTTATTAATGTGTGTTGGGTGTCTACTGTGTGCCAGGCACTGTCAGACCAATTCCATATCTGCATCCCACACCTTCCTCGTCTTGATCTCCAGACCTGCATGAAGTGGAAATGCTCACAGGGAGCAACATGCATGTTAGTGCCCACCCATGATGTATGACTTCAAATGGACTCCATTCTAAAAAGGTCAATCCAAGCTTCGTCTTGAGTCATGGAAACACAGGATCTAAAGAGCAAATGATGTGGATGAGCAGAGAGAGGTGCTACCTTGGGAATCTGATGGACCTTATAACCCACCTCTGTCCTCTTGCATAGCAGTAATGATATATTATCTCCTCCTAGCAGGACCTCACTAAAAGAGGGAAAGACTGGGCAACCTTTGTATGGTTTCAGTCTGGGTTCTCATGGGCAGGAACTGGAGGTTTTACTTTTCCTTTAGCTCTTTGCAAGGTCATAATGCTAGATTTTGGAACTGGTTTTGTGTCTGTCTTATCCCTAGGAGTGTGGTCCCTCCCATTTAGTCATCTTAGTGGTCCATCTGAGGTGACATGGAGTTTCTGCTTCATGTAAGACCTCCTCTCCCACTATGGGGGGCCTGGACCCAAATCCAGAGTAGACAGAGAGGAGTAGAGATCAAGTTCACAAAGACAAGCACATGACTAGGACCCCAGTTCAAACACCTAATCCTCCTAACTTAGTAGAATGGTTCTCATGGATTTCTCACATTATGTTCACCTCTCCCAGCATTCCTCTTAGATAGTCTGTAAAAGAACAGGCATTTTCTTTTTTTTTCTTTTTTTTTACATCGTTATTGGAGTATAATTGCTTTACAATGGTGTGTTAGTTTCTGCTTTATAACAAAGTGAATCAGTTATACATATACATATGTTCCCATATCTCTTCCTTCTTGCGTCTCCCTCCCTCCCACCCTCCCTATCCCACCCGAGAACAGGCATTTTCATACATTGCTGGAGGTAATGTAAAATGATACAATTCTGTAGAGGAGATTTGATAATATTAGTAAAATGTTATTGGTTTACTCTTGGAACTAGCAAGCTCACTTCTAAAAATCCATTCCAAAGAAACAATTAAAAAAGAAAAAAAATGTATAAGTACAAGGCCATTTCTGGCAGACCAATTCATAACAGAAGAAGACAAGAAACAAGACAGATGTCCCCTAACAGGGGGCTAAATGATAACCTATGGAACATCTGCATCCTAGAGGACTATGCAGCTATAAAAGTAGTGATGACTCCCTCTCTGTACTGCTATGGGTTAACTCCACGGTATATTGTTCAGTGGAAAAAGCAAAGTGCATAAAATGTGTAGAGCTGCTGCTGTTGAAAACAGAAGCTACTAGCCACATGTGCCTACTAAGATTCGATTCCTCAGTGGTATGCACTATGTTTCAGGTGCTCAACACACACAGGTAGCTAGTGGCTACCATGTTGGTCAGTGCACATTTCCTTTTCGGCACAAATTTCCACTGGACAGTGATGGTGTAGAATATGGCACCTGCTAACTGTGAATGGGGACGAAAGCTAACATACATATTATATTTGCTTTTATATTTGCTTTTTTTTAGAACTGGAAGGTTAAAACAAAAGATGAAAAAAAGTCTTACCGATAAGGGGACAGAGGAGCAGCCCAGGATGGAAGCTGATGATCTCTAGCCTCTTAGAATATAATACAGATTTACAGGCTCCATACACTGAAAATGGTAAGAAGCAATGACCAACCCAGTAGCAATGTTCAACTCAACTACCCAGATTGAGTCCTCTGAAAACATTTCCCACTAGAAGGAGCCAGCCTTCCTTGGAGAAATGCTAACTCCAGGTCTGGATAGAGATTATACCAGATGAGTCTGGACTGAACTCCCATACCAGAAAGCAGGTCACAAAGACTCAGAAGCCAACATGAAGGGGCTCCCACTGGACAGACAGCAATTGAACGTCAAAAGCATTAATGATTGCAATGGATTAAAACACATCAAATATAGAAGCATCTATGAGCACATGGTGACACTCATAGGGGACACACTAAAACAAAACAAAACAAAAACAAAGAAACAAGACCAACTCACTACTCACATTTGGTAAATACTAAGGACACAACTCATTTTAAAGTAGAAATACTGCACAAAAATTGAACATTCATTCTTACCTCCCTGATGTAGCATATCTCAGTGAACCTAAGAGTTGATGAGGAGAAGTTTCTTTTAGAAAGGAATTCCAGATAATAGGTGCAGAAGGAATTATAAAATTAAAATATTACGCTTTTGCACCCTTTAATGAAATGTGGGTCTAGGCAAAGATCTTCAGAGGTTGCAAAAGACCTAAGGTGAAGAGAAATGGGAAATTTTTATAATGGAAGGATCAGGCTGACAACATCTGAACTCAGTGATCCATCTTAAAGTCACAGGACAGACAACCAGATACAGTGAGCCTCCTGGTGTAATGCTATACGAATAGACAACATCACATATGTGGTACTCTTGCCAAAAAACTTGCAGCTGAACAAGCCTCTAAATCTAATTTAAAAATTTAAAGAAATACAGGGTCCAGTGGAATATAATAAACCTCAAAAGAGGATTACAAGCAGCAAAATCAAGGATTCAACTTTATCAGTCAAAAGATCTATTTTCTTAAGCAAATAAACTAAAGTTTAAAAATAAAAAGGAATGAACCATCTTTAGATTATAAGAGACTTAACACTTCACAGAAACTAAAATTAAAACCATAATTAGATACCACTACTCACCCACCAGAACAAAAAGTTGGAAAAAAAAGGAAATTACCAAGTATTGGCAAGTATGTGGAGCAAGTAGACACCTCATGCACTGTTGGTGGAATAAAGACTGGAAAAACCACTTTGACAAACTGCATGGCAATGTCTATGGGGCTGAACATATACGTTCCCTATGACTCAGAAATGCCACTCTTATGTACATGTCCAACAGAAATGAAAATAAATGTCCATCCAAAAGATATGTACAGGGATTGGTTCAAGATGGCAGAGTAGAAGGATGTGCACTCACTCCCTCTTGCAAAAGCACTGGAATCACAGCTAACTGCTGAACAATCATCCACAGGAAGACACTGGAACTCACCAAAAAAGATACCCCACATCCAAAGACAAAGGAGAAGCCGCAATGAGATGGTAGGAGGGGTGCAATCACAATAAAATCAAATCCCATAATGGCTGGGTGCGTGACTCACAAACTAGAGAACACTTATACCACAGAAGTCCACCCACTGGAGTGAAGGTTCTGAGTCCCACGTCAGGCCTCCCAACCTGGTGGTCTGGCAATGCAAGGAGGAATTCCTAGAGAATCAGACATTGAAGGCTAGTGGGATTTGATTGCAGGACTTTGACAGGACTGGGGGAAACAGAGACTCCTCTCTTGGAGGGCACACACAAAGTAGTGTGTGCATCAGGACCCAGGGGAAGGAGCAGTGACCCCATAGGAGACTGAACCAGACTTACCTGCTAATGTTGGAGGGTCTCCTGCAGAGGTGGGGTGTGGCCGTGGCTCACCATGGGGACAAGGACACTGGCAGCAGAAGTTCTTGGAAGTACTCCTTGGTGTGAGCCCTCCCAGAGTCCACCATTAGCTCCACCAAAGAGCCGGGTAGGCTCCAGTGCTGGGTCACCTCAGGCCAAACAACCAAGAGGGAGGGAACACAACCCCCCCCCCCACATCAGCAGACAAGCGGATTAAAGTTTTACCGAGCTCTGCCGACCAGAGCAACACCCAACTCCACCCACCACCCGTCCCTCCAATCAGGAAACTTGCACAAGCCTCTTAGATAGCCTCATCCACCAGAAGACAGACAGCAGAAGCAAGAAGAACTACAGTCCTGCAGCCCATGGAAGGAAAACCACATTCACAGAAAGATAGACAACATGAAAAGGAAGAGGACTTTGTACCAGATGAAGGAACAAGATAAAACCCCAGAAAAACAACTAAATGAAGTGGAGATAGTCAACCTTCCAGAAAAAGAATTCAGAATAATGATAGTGAAGAAGATCCAGGACCTCACAAAAGAATGGAAGCAAAGATCCAGAAGACGCAAGAAATGCTTAACAAAGACCTAGAAGAATTAAAGAACAAACAAACAGAGATGAACAATACAATAACTGAAATGAAAAATACACTAGAAGGAATCAATAGCAGAATAACTGAGGCAAAAGAATGGATAAGTGACCTGGAAGACAGAATGGTGGAATTCACTGCCAAGGAACAGAATAAAGAAAAAAGAATGAAAAGAAATGAAGACAGCCTAAGAGACCTCTGGGACAACATTAAACGCAACAACATTCACATTATAGGAGTACCAGAAGGAGAAGAGAGAGAGAAAGGACCCGAGAAAATATTTGAAGAGATTATAGTGGAAAACTTCCCTAACATGGGAAAGGAAATAGCCACCCAAGTCCAGGAAGTGCAGAGAGTCCCAGGCAGGATAAACCCAAGGAGAAACATGCCAAGACACATAGTAATCAAATTGACAAAAATTAAAGACAAAGAAAAATTACTGAAAGCAACAAGGGAAAAATGACAAATAACAAACAAGGGAACTCCAATAAGGCTAACAGCTGATTTCTCAGCAGAAACTCTACATGCTATCACTTTCATTTAAAGTGATGAAAGGGAAGAACCTACAACCAAGATTACTCTACCTGGCAAGGATCTCATTCAGATTCAACAGAGAAATCAAAAGCTTTACAGACAAGCAAAAGCTAAGAGAATTCAGCACCACCAAACCAGCTCTACAACAAATGCTAAAGGAACTTCTCTAAGTGGGAAACACAAGAGAAGAAAAGGACCTACAAAAACAAATGCATAACAATTAAGAAAACGGTAATAGGAACATACATATTGATAATTACCTTAAATGTGAATGGATTAAATGCTCCAACCAAAAGGCACTGGCTCGCTGAATGGATAGAAAAACAAGACCCTTATATATGCTGTCTACAAGAGACCCACTTCAGACCTAGGGACACATACAGACTGAAAGTGAAGGGATGGAAAAAGATATTCCATGCAAATGGAAATCAAAAGAAAGCTTGACTAGCAATACTCATATCAGATAAGATAGACTATAAAATAAAGAATGTTACCAGAGACAAGGAAGGACACTGCATAATGATCAAGGGATCAATCCAAGAAGAAGATATAACAATTATAAATATATATGCACCCAACATAGGAGCACCTCAATCCATAAGGCAAATGCTAACAGCTATAAAAGAGGAAATCGACAGTAACACAATAACAGTGGGGGACTTTAACACCTCACTTACACCAATGGACAGATCATCCAGACAGAAATTTAATAAGGAAACACAAGCTTTAAATGACACAATAGATCAGACAGATTTAATTGACAGTTATAGGACATTCCATCCCAAAACAGCTGATTACACTTTCTTCTCAAGTGCACACAGAACATTCTCCAGGATAGATCACATCTTGGGTCACAAATCAAGCCTCAATAAATTTAAGAAAATTGAAACCATATCAAGCATCTTTTCTGATCACAACACTATGAGATTAGAAATCAATTACAGGTAAAAAAAAAACGTAAAAAATACAAACACATGGAAGCTAAACAATATGCTACTAAATAACCAAGAGATCACTGAAGAAATCAAAGAGGAAATCAAAAAATACCTAGAGAAAATTACAACAAAAACACGACAATCCAAAACCTATGGGATGCAGCAAAAGCTGTTCTACAAGGCAAGTTTATGGCAATACAAGCCTACCTCAAGAAACAAGAAAAATCTCAAATAAACAACCTAATCTTACACCTAAAGGAACCAGAGAAAGAAGAACAAACAAAACCCAAAGTTAGTAGAAGGAAAGAAATCATAATGATCAGAGCAGAAATAAATGAAATAGTAACAAAGAAAACAATAGCAAAGATCAATAAAACTAAAAGCTGTTTCTTTGAGAAGGTAAACAAAATTGATAAACCATTAGCCAGACTCATCAAGAAAAAGAGGGAGATGTCTCAAATCAATAAAATTAGAAATGAAAAAGGAGAAGTTACAATGGACTCTGCAGAAATACAAAGCATCATAAGAGACTACTCTAAGCAACTCCATGACAATAAAATGGACAACCTGGAAAAAATGGACAAATTCTTAGAAAGTATATAACCTTCCACGACTGAAGCAGGAAGAAATAGAAAATATGAACAGACCAATCACAAATAATGAAATTGAAACTGTGATTGAAAATATTCCAAAAAGCAAAAATCCAGGAACAGGTGTCTTCTATCAAACATTTAGAGAAGCGCTAACATCCATCCTTCCCAAACTCTTCCAAAAAATTGCAGAGGAAGGAACAATCCCAAACTCAATCTATGAGGCCACCATTACCCTGATACTAAAACCAGCAAAAATGTCACAAAAAAAGAAAACTACAGGCCAACATAACTGATGAACATAGATGCAAAAATCCTCAACACAATACTAGCAAACAGAATCCAAAAACATATTTAAAAGATCATACGCCATGATCAAGTGGGATTTATCCCAGGGATGCAAGGATTCTTCAATATATGCAAATCAATCAATGTGATACACCATATTAACAAATTGAAGAATAAAAACTATATGATCATCTCAATAGAAGCAGAGAAAGCTTTTGACAAAATTCAACACCCATTTATGATAAAAACTCTCCAGAAAGTGGGCATAGAAGGAACCTACCTCAACATAATAAAGGCCATATATGACAAACCCACAGCAAACATCATTCTCAATGGTGAAAAACTGAAAGCATTTCCACTAAGATCAGGAACAAGACAAGGATGCCCACTCTCGCCAGTATTATTCAACATAGTTTTGGAAGTCCTAGCCCCAGCAATCAGAGAAGAAAAAGGAATAAATGAATACAAATTGGAAAAGAAGTAAAACTGTCACTGTTTGCAGATGTCATGATACTACACATAGAGAATCCTAAAGATGCCACCAGAAAACTACTAGAGCTAATCAATGAATTTGGTAAAGTAGCAGGATACAAAATTAATGCACAGAAATCTCTTGCATTCCTATACACTAACAACAAAAGATCAGAAAGAGAAATTAAGGAAACAATCCCATTCACCATCGCAATAGAAAGAATAAAATACCGAGGAATAGGGGCTTCCTTGGTGGTAGAGTGGTTAAGAATCTGCCTGTCAATGCGGGGGACGTGGGTTTGAGCCCTGGTCCAGGAAGATCCCACATGCCACAGAGCAACTAAGCCCATGCACCACAACTACTGAGCCTGCGCTCTAGAGCCCATGAGCCACAACTACTGAGTCCATGTGCCACAACTACTGAAGCCCGTGTGCCTAGAGCCCATGCTCCACAAGAGAAGCCACTGCAACAAGAAGCCCGTGCACTGCAATGAAGACTAAATGCAGCCATAATAAATAAATAAATAAATAAATAAATAAAAATAAATTTATAAAAAAACAAACAAAAAATTTAATGACTACTCTGCACAGTTCTAGGATATCTGGGTGTCTCTGTTAATGTAATTACTGCAAAGTGCACTGATCCTTCCCTCGACCTACGAGCACAGATTCTTTTCCCACATGGCATCACACTTAAATTCCACAATACTCCTGGGTGGTCAGGAGCATAGTGTACTGTTAGCCTGTTGTACAGACAAGGCATGTGAAACGGTAGTGACTTACCTAAAGTGTCCCAACAATGGGGCCCGATCTCCTCACTCTTTTGCTCCAGGAGCCTGTCTAGCAGACTCGACAACACACTTGGTTCTTCTCTACCAGCTCATGCTCCTGGGGCTCAGAGTCCACACCCTTCTCTGATGTTCCACTGTAAGGAAGAGTAAGGAGATAAGACAGCACATGGAATAGAGAGGAAAGTGAGATGACGGGAAGGCACATGAAACACAGGGGAAGAGGTGAGGATGTTCTGCCTGCCCCCTCTCAGTTCACTGGAAACTGTGCAGTGGTGCTTTTCCTCTTCCCTAGCTCCATCACACAGCCCCCTCTGCACACACAGCAGTGACACTGAGGCTCACATGTCATGGACATGTGCACTTATCCCTGCTTGTGTTACATGTCCAAGTATTCTTTCTGGTAGTCATGCTATTATGCTAATGTAAGAGGCATCAAACTAAACAGAGTGAAGGTTACAAATTTGGAATGAGAACTAACATTGCTGAGGACCTAGTAGATGCCACATGCTATAGGTTGTTATTTTTATCTTCAAATTCTCAAAGCAATGTTCTGTGGGTATCATTACTTAACTTTCTACAGATGGGACATAGGCACAGAGGAGAACATACATGCACAAAGAGTTCGAGGGAGGTGTCAAATGGACACAGAGATCAACTTGAAGTGCTAACACTGGCCAATTCTGGGCCAATTTGAGCATCAAAATGCTTAATGATAATAAACCCTTTGAGAAAATAGGACTTTAGGGGTCATACTTATACAAATGAAAACAATTATTTAATAATTAATTAATGATGGGGAAAAGGGAAAGCTTGACCCTACACTCAAATGCTAAGTAATAATTCTAGAAGAAATGACAAAATTGGAAAAGCAATACTTAACAGAAACCATAGCAACAAGTGATTCAGGTAAGAATCATAAATAGATGCTCAGACTGCATCAAATCTCACTGCAGTCACAGAGTCACCATGGTAACTATGCTGGCCTAGTAATACTGGGAAAAAACAAACAATATCCACCCTGATTACATTCCAATATGTGATAGGAATTAAATAGAACTGACATAACACACAGTAATTAACCTCAAGTATTCTGCACAGTAAAGATTCCTGGAAGCTTTAGCAATATACACATAAGTGTATACGTACATACCCACATACACACATGTTCTCTCTTTCCCTCTCTCTCCCTCTCCTCCCCCACCCCCCATTCTCTCTCACCACCCAATATCCCAGGAATTCATTGTGTGGATTCACTGGTGTATAAAGAAGAAAATCCCCACAATTCAACAGATTCATTTCTGATCACACATAAATTTCAAAGCTACTGGACTATTTTAGTGATGGATTTGTCTGGAGATGACTTGTAGAATTGTCTCTGGGACATTTTTCTCCATAATTTCAGTAGATTGCCAATAATGGGTAAAAGCTGATGTGGAAATACAGGAAATGCAAGTTATGCATCAATTACCCTTTCCATTCTACAGTAGCCTGTGCTTTCATTCAAAAAGCTTCCCCAACAATTTCTGTTGAATATTTGGCTGCTGACAATTCAACAAAAATAAAATACATGAAAATATTAACACTTTACTTTAAAATACTGCCATTTATAATAGTAACAAGAAGTACGAGATACTTAGGAATAATTTGTCCACAGATGTGCAATGCCTATACTTTGAGCACTCCAAAACATTGCTCATAAAAATTAAACAAAACCTGAATAAATAGAGAGACATGTCATCTTTGTGGTTTGGAAGACACAGTATTGTTAAGATGTCTATTCTCAAACTGATTTACAGATTCAATGAAATCATAATAAAAATCCCAGCAGACACTTTTTTAAAGAAACTGACAGGATGATTTCTAATTTCATATGGAAATAAAAAGGACCTAGACCATGAAAAATCACTCTGACAATAACAGGGTGGGAAGATAAACACTACCTGATTTCAAGACTCATTTTAATTCTGTAAGAATAAAAACAGTGTGGTTTGGGGTGAAGGTGAAAATGTATATCAAAGGAACAAAATGAAGAGTCAAAAAATAGACCCACACATATGTGAACAACTGATTTACAACAAAGCTACAAAGGTAATTTGATGGACAAAAAATGGTCTTTTCAACAAATGGTGCTTGGAGAAGTGGATATCCACATGCACAAACATAAACTGTGATCCATATATAGTACCGTATACAAAACTCAACTCAAAATACATCATAAACCTAAATATAAAAGCAAAAACTGTAAAATTGTACCAGAAAACACAAGAGAAAGTCCTTGTGACACTAGATTAGGTAAAAATTTCATAGATGATAAATCAATACCACAATCTGTAAATGAACAAATCAATAAATTGTACTTCCGGAAAGGTAAGAATTTCTGCTCTTCCAAAGACACCACTGAGAGAATGAAAAGACAAGCCAATGACTGGGAAAGTGTTTGAAAATCATATAACTGTTAAAGGACTTGTATCCAGAATATAGAAAATCTCACAAAAGCCAATAAGAAGGAAAAAGACACTCAAATAAATGGGCAAAAATTATGAATAGACATTGCTCACACACAAAAAATCAAATATCAAATAAGTACTACATGGAACAATGCTCAACATCATTAATCATTAGGGAAATGCAAACGAAAACTTCAGTGAAATACTACTACATCCCTGTAAAAATGACGAAAATTAAAAAGACTGAACACACCAAGTCTTGGCAAGACTATAGGGGATGGAACTCTCATACAACTGCTAGTGGAAATGAAAAATGGTGTGACCACTTTGGAAAACAGTTTATCACTTTATTGTAATGTTAATCTCACATCTATCACATGATCCAGCCATTGGACTCGTAAGTATTTATTCTAGAAGAGGAAAGTCTATGTCTCTACAAAGACTAATACACACATGCTTATAACAGCTTTATTTAAAAGACTCCTAAATTGAAACCACCCAAACATCCATTAACAGGTAAATGGATAAAAGAAATTGTGGTATATTCATATACTGGAATACTATTAAGCAATACAAAAGAATGAACTATTGATATATGCAACAAAATGAACAAATCTAAAAATAATTACAATGAATGAACAAACCCAGACCAAAAAAAAAAACCTCTCTGGTTCTATTTAAATACATTTCTGGGACATGAAAACTAATCCATAGTGACAGATAACTGTTTTTGTCTAGGGACAGGGCAGTGGGAGGGCTAGGGAGGCCATGTAGTACAGAACTAAAAATGTTATGTCCTGGAAAAAATAATACTAATGACATTTAAACCTATCTGGTTATTTTAGGGGACATGGTTTGGTATCATTATAATAGGGCAAACTATAGGGTAATTAATATTTTTGGAAATACAAACATTCTTGTAACTGACATTTTAACTAACAGTTGAAAAATTCCTGGCATCTTAAAAATTTCATTATACAATGGATAAAAACATGGTGTCCATGGAAGAATCCATATTACAATATTAAATTGCTAGGAAGACCTTTGAACCAATGGCATATTTCAACAACCATCTGAGAGATATATAGGAATCACTGATTATTATTTATACAGTCAGAAAAATATATGTAAATTTATGCACATGCTTGTTAAACATAAAGATCCTTCCTCAAGCTAGACAATTCATTGCTTTCAAAGAAAGCATCTCTAAGATGGGCATCAGGGCTACTGCAAAGCATGTAGCTGCTGATGGAATTAAATGCCACCTGCTAAACCTCTTCTTCCAAGATGAGATCAAAGCAGCTTCCCTACTTTTAGGCTAGTTTGTGAACCTCACAGGAGCTATTGCACAACATGCTTTTGTTCAGATCTATGAACTCACTTGAGTCAGGTGTCATATCCAACTAAAGATGTGAAGTGTTGGAGTCTCCTGAGGACTGCTGCCCTTGAACGTGGAGTAGAAACTTCAGCAGCCATCAGGACACATATCCTCAGAACCTGCCTCTTTCAGATACCTGATATGAGTAAGGCCACCAGCATGAGGAGCTGCACAGGGAGAGACAAAACAAGCTTGCTTTACTGGTGTAACTATGTGCCCCGCACCGTGGTAGGCACTTGGCTAGTGACAATGACACTGAAACAATTGGGTAGTGATTGTAACAACCCAATGTTACAATGGGCCTCTCATCAGGGCTTTTTTTTCTCAGTTATTCCTCTATCTACTACTTAAAAACAAAAAACAAAAAAATATTGAAAAGGAATAAGGAGTGGCCTGAATTCATACCCGCACTCATGATCCCGCAACAACCACAGGGCCGCTGGCTTATTCATGTGTTATCACTGAATGTTCACAGCGACCCTATGGGGAGGGCATTCTTATCTCCATTTTACAGAGGGGAAAGCTGAGGCTCAGAGAGTCGATACCTGTCTCACCTCTCGCAACCCTGCCTTTAGAAGGAAAGTGGCTCCAGGACACCCCTGGAGCAGGACACCACACTCACTGGGGCCAGGAGGGACCCCAATGGCTTTACCTACGAGACAGCAGAGGCACCAAGCCCCAAAGCGGGAAAGAGGTGACTTGGTTGTGGATCCCTTTGTCTCCCCACACCCCAGCGTGGTCCAGCCCCCACCGGGGACCCACACCCTCAGCTGAGTCCTGAACACCTGAAGGCATGACCGGCTCTTCTCGTCAAGCCACATCTGCCTCGGTAGAAAAGTCATCACGGTCACCATAGTGACGTCCGGTTTCTATGGCAATTGCAATGCGTAGGCTTGGCCTCCACACCGGAAATGTCTCCTCACCCTGCTACAGCAATGGTCTTTCGTTGAAAGAAAATCACCTTTGCTCTTCAGGCTACCACTTGAGAAAGCATAATAATTAAAGGCACTAGACTGGGACCGGGTAGTTGGCAGAACTCTACACATGTTGTTGGAACAAAGCACGTTCCTACAGTCATAAATTTTTTGCTTTAAAGACGCAGTAGGAGAATATTGTCAGTATACAGAGACCCAGGGAGGTATCCTAGGGTTCTTGGAGATGAGAGGGTGAGCATATAAAATTACAGGCCATGCTAAGCAGGAATGACTTACCTGATTCATGAGGTTGGAAGGAAAAACAGGGGTTTCACAGCCCAGATCCTCTCTCTTCAAAACTCTTATAGCAAGCTACCCATAGGGAGCATGTGTTCTGCCCTGCCCTTAGGGGTGGGTCTTACGATTAGCTTACAACTCTTCTCCCTTTTTTGTGTCTCTCTAGCTCACCAGCTGTTCTTATGTTATTGCTTTAAAATGCTTGTGTCATTAATGCCCCCTCAAATACACCTCTGTTCTATGTTTGATTTATGTAGACCAACTAAGAAATGAAAAAAAGAATAAGGAGAGCAATACATCAGCTTGACTCCTTATAAAGGTGAAATTGGAGAAAGTGGCTTAGATTTGCTGGCAAATGGGCTTCCTATTAATGATGTCCAGAATTGGACAGACTTGTCCACTCAGTAGTGCTGTATTGGGACAGTCTCTGAGGCCAAAGACTGCAATGTATATCTATCTGCTGTCTGGTAGAAGACTCTCGTTTATGTGTACTCAAAGAAAGTGACTTTCTTGCCATAGGCAGTCTCTGTAGCAAGAAAAAGTGTTTCAGGACACCTTCTTTGAGAAACACTTCTCAAAGTGAAGAAATACCCCTTGCTCTGAATGAATACTCACCAAGCCACCTTCTGAGGCTCCTCCCATGGAACCATTGCAGCAACACTTTCTTAGTACATTAATTTTGTGATTATAGTGTGATTCCATAATTATTATGGAATTATTTTCCAATTTCCAAGACTAATGTATCATATATCGTGAAAATTTCCCTAGGAAATCCCCTCAAGAAGGAATTGATGGAATGCTCAGAAATGTTCTCCCTGTCATAAACCAACACACAAATTGTAGTCAAAATGATAACGAAGTCCTACCAATCCTTCAAGGATAAGAGAATCTCTATATTATCCAATGACAACAGACTACAGGAAGAAAAGAAGTAACATTCACCAAGATCACAATGTTTTGAATATCCATTTCTGCTTAGCAATAAACAAAATAATAACCATGTATTATTTCTCAGGATTCTGTGGGTTGACTGGGTGTTTTTCTGCTCCATTTGGTGTCTGTTACCTGAGGCTGCAGTCATCTGGAGGCACCTCTCATCTGGAATTTCCAAGAAAGCCCATTCACATGCATGAGGGTTAATGTTGGCATATGTTGGGAGCTCACTGGGGCTGTTGAATGGAGCACTTTGGGTCTTCTCCACAGAGCTCTCCACATGTAGGGTTGCCAGATAAAACAGAGGACACTTAGTTAAATCTGAATTCCAGACAACCAAGAAATTATTTTTAGTGTAAGTGTGATGGTTAATTTCATGTGTCAACAAGACTGGGCCAAGGTGCCCAGATATCTGGTCAAACATTATTCTGGCTGTTTCTGTGATGTTTGGATGATATTAACATTTAAATAGGGAGACATTGAGTAAAGCAGATGAAGGTCTGAATAGAACAAAAGATTGACCTCTAACAAGCAGAAGGATTCTGCAGCAGATGGTGTTCGGGCATTTTATAATGGCTTAATGGCCTTTGATACAAAGGTACTATTGATATTTCCTCCAATAAGGGAGTTTCAGGTGAAAGTTTAGAAAGGGATCATCATGGTGATTCTAATGTGCCACCTGGTTAAGACTCCCTGGCTGAGGAGACAGGTCAAAATGCAATAGGAGTAGCCTGATCTGGGGAGGAAAGACAGCTACTATTTATGAAGCAAGTCATTTAGAGGGGCCCAGCACTACATTCTTCAAGTTAGTGGCTGGATTTAATCCTTATAACTACCCTGGTGGTGAGGTATTGCTATCGTCTCTTCATGGATGTGTGTGACTCCAAAGCACATGCTTCTAAGCACAGAGACAAATGGCTAAGAGGTTGCTCCCCAGGCCAACTGCTAGAGCCAGGGGTGGCTGGAAGCCTGGGTACCTTTAGTTGCTGATGGCAGTGCTTTAGCAAAGGTATCAGGACATATACTGCTGAAGTGGTTAATCTCTGTTCTCTCTGTATTTACCCTCCCTGCAGCAGGAAGCCAGGTTGGTACTCACTCCTCCTGCCACATGGGAGATTTATGATGGGGCTGGAAGCAGAAGCTGTCTGAAGCCATTGTTTCTTCTGTCCTTTATGAAAGCTTGACTTTACACCATGGAATGTGCTGCCTGTACCTGGTAGGGAGGGGAGGACATGTAAGGACACAGAGAAGGCCTGGAAGGGAAATTTCTCCCAGATAGGGGTGAGCTAAAAGTTCTATAGGCCCTTCCTGGAGGAGGAGGGACCTGAGCACAGGTCCATATCAACACTTGGGGTTGCTCCTTGGATGGCTCATAAAAGCTGCACATCCAGCCATGAGACAGATTATCCTATATGGATCAAGGGATGAGACATGTGAGGTTGGGGTGTGAAGGCACAGAGCCAGCTAGGGCAAAGGTCAGCTCAGCCTTGAGCAGTGTAGACAGATGAGTATTGATGATAGGGGGCTCCCTAGGGTGTATCTGGAAATTGAGTTCACACATGTGGGACTGCTTTGTCAAAGAACAGGAATATTTAACATTTTAAATACTGTCTAGGTGAAATTTAAAGTCTCTTTACTAATATATATCTCAACGAACTACAAGATGAGAGCACTTGTTTATCCAGATTTATGCAATAATGAGTTTTACAACATTATTAATATTTGCTAATGTGAAACCCTATTGTTGGAGTGTTAGATTACTTTTCATTTTTTCCCCTTTTTCTATATATAAATGGTATATTTCACATGTGCTTTTTTAAGTTAGAAAGTAGGGTGGGAAAGAAACTAACACTTCAAGGGCCCACTACTGGCCAGTGTGTTAGGAACTCTACATACTGTTTTTATAACTTCTTACAACTGTTCTGTAAGTTAAGTATCAGTATTCCCTGTTACAACTCATTCCTCCCCCAAGGCACACTCTACCAAGGCTCAGAGAGGTTAAATACATTTTCCAAGGACACCCCTGGTAAGAGTGTATCCTAATCCAGGGTTGTTGGATTCCAGAGTTGGGTTCTACTCTGAATCTGTGCACATAGGATGGGTAGTAACGTTTACCTTGCTCTAGAGCAGATTTTCTCAACCGTAGCACTGTTGACACTTTGGGTCAGAGTACTCCTTGTTGTGAAGGCTGTTTTATGTATTGTGGGATATTTAGCCTCCACCCACAAGATTTCAGTAGCACCCCCAGTTGTGACTACCAAATATGTTTTCAGACATTTCCACATGTCTCCTGGAGCTGGGGAGCAAAATCACCACCATTTGAGAACTACTGCTCTAGATATACATTTCTGACATGTAGTTGGATACATGGGTCTGGAGCCTGGAAAAACGTTCTGAGATGAAGACATGATTTGTAGGCTTATGGGGCCGGGCATGTAATAGATGCCCCATAAATATGTGTTAAATAAATGCAAATGGCTTATAAAATTGAGAGTCATCAAGTCTTTTTCTATTCTTATACCAGTTCTACAAACTGAAGTAGGATCATTCTTATAAACTTTATCAAAATCTGTATTTTCAACCCAACATTTATTGCTTAACTTTTGTTTCCCTGTGTAAAAGAAATGTATTTGAAATGGTAGAACATGTTGAAATGGGTTATATTACCACCAGGTAAAGCCAGAGCCACAACGCAACATTAAGATGGCGGAACAAAAGAGTGAAGGTCCAGTGTAACCTGCATTTCTATGCCAGACCAATGTTAAGTACTTTAATGTTACTAACATATTTGATCTTCAAACAGCCCTTTAAGGTTTTATCACCATTTATGGATCAGAAGTTCAAGGCATGGAGAGGTTAAGGAACTGGTCTAGGTCACATGGTTAGTAGGAGATAGAGGAATGGCCCTTCCCAGGACTATATGGTATTAAAGCCCATTGATACTAACCATGAAGGTACCCTACCATGCATCAACAAATATCTCTAGAGCCTCGCCCAGGGTCTGGAACTGAGTGAATTTTGAACTGAATTGAACTTAGGTATAGTGACCGAATGTAGAATTCTTCTGAGCCTGCAGCATGACTCTTAAAATAATTTCTTGGACTTACATGGAAAAATATCTCCCTTCTAGAAACTCAAAGTGTTTTTCTGAATGGAAATGACTTTATTCTCTGGCCCAGACCTAGCTGGCTGGGAGAAGAGGTTGGTGTGATCTTCTTTGACAGGTGAGACCACCTCCTCTTTGGGCGGTGACTTACCCAAGATCATCCTAGAGTTTTGAGGTGAGGTCTGCCCCTGAGACCCAGGGAGATCTCCTGGCTGGTACTGTAGGATTTTGTACAAAATACACAGAAATAGCTTTTGGTCCTATGTAGCACAGGAAAACACAGGGAATGGGCAAGTGGTGACTTCATTCCCTACCCCAAACTCTATTCATGGGTTGCATGACTCAACTGAGTGGAAATGGTAATAATCACCTTCTTCCCTTCCCCAGCCCCATCATTCCACTACATAGAAATGGCATTGATTCTATCACAGTCAAGATAGAAATGTGTGTGTATTTTCCTTCTTCTCTCCACATGTTCTCCAGATCATTCTGCCCCTCAAATACAGTCACATCTGTGGTTCACACTCTCTTGCCCCCTCCACTACTAGTGGGGTAAAGCTCCACCAGATTCCTGACTCTCTTGGCAAATCCATTCTCAGAAAGTGCGAGTCCCTCTTTCTTTACCCTCCAAATGTACTGCTCAGCTTCTGTCTTCACAGGCCCATTGGGGCTAGAAGTAAAAGGGGCCAAGGTCCCAAGACAGTGGTCTTATGGGTCCCCACATTCCCAGGGCCCTGAATGGCTCCTGATTTGCATGTTTCTTTTTTTTTAATCAGACAACTTTAGGGAAGCAGAAGAAATAAACATGTCAAATTTATATGTATTTTCTGTTGCATAAATTTTTTTGGGACTAAATATTGTTCTGCACAATAATCTAAAGGTTTTAAAGTATGTGTGACCACATTCCTTGTTAAGAGAAGCTGCCATAAGGTATGTCTTCAAATGGCTTTTAAAACGTAAGGGGGAAATGGCATTAGCTTTATCGAGAGGCAGATATATTTTTTGTGTGTATGATTCAATATTTTTATAGATTATACTCCATTTAAAGTTATTATAGAACATTGGCTATATTCCCTGTGTTGTACAACACATTCTTGTATCTTATTTTTAAAATTTTTATTAAAGTATAGTTGATTTACAATATTGTGTTAGTTTCAGGTGTAGAGCATAGTGATTCAGTATTTTTGCAGATTACATTCCATTATAGGTTATTACAAGATAATAGGTATAATTCCCTGTGCCATACAGTATATCCTTGTTTGCTTATCTGTTTCATATATAGCAGTTTGTATCTAATCCTGTACCCCTAACTTGTCCCTCCCCCCTCCCTCTTCCCTTTGGTAATACTGGAGTGTATGAGATTCTGTGTTCTTCTTGGCAACTCTGATACCAAAATGCAGTGGCAGGAATGTTTATAGTCCTCTCCTGGGATTTATAACCAGTGCAGTGTATGCTACACCCTTGGTATTGATAACCAGTGCACAGTAATCTGCTCAACAGAAGGAGTATGGAAGTTCTTTTAAAACTTGAAAATAGAAATACTATATGACTAAGCAATCTCAATTCTGGTTATTTATCCAAAAGAACTGAAAATCAGGATCTCAAAGAGATATTTGCACTGTCATGTTTATTTTAAAGCTATTCACAGGGGCTTCCCTGGTGGCGCAGTGGTTGAGAGTCCGCCTGCTGATGCAGGGGACGCAGGTTCGTGCCCCGCTCCGGGAGGATCCCACATGCCGTGGTGCGGTTGGGTCCGTGAGCCATGGCCGCTGAGCCTGCATGTCCAGAGCCTGTGCTCTGCAACGGGAGAGGCCACAACAGTGAGAGGTCCGCGTACTGCAAAAAAAAAAAAAAGCTATTCACAATACTCAAGATATAGAAACAACAGATAAGTAAATAAAGAAAATGTGACATATACATATGATTATTATAATCATATACATATGATTATTACTCAGCCTTAAAAAAAAGAAAGATTTTCTGCAATATACAACAACATGGATAAACCTTGAATACATTATGCTAAATGAAACAAGCCAGGCACTGGAAGACAAACATTGTGTGATTCTACTTATTTGAGATATCTAAAATAGTCAAATTGATAGAATTAAAGAGTAAAATGGTGTTTTCCAGGGGCTGGAGGATGGGGAAGTGAAGAGTTATTAGTCAATGGTCATAAGGTTTCAGTTAAGCAATATGAATAAGTTCTAGGGGTCTGCTGTACAACGTTATATAAATAGTTATCAATACTGTATTGCACACTTAAATATTTTTAAGAGGGTAAATCTCATGTTAGGTGTTCTTATCAAAATAAAATAAAATAGGAAAAAAAAAGAAGTCAACTGATAATTCTAAATCTGGCAAAACTGTCCTTCAAAAATGAGGGTGAAATTGTCTCCCCATTCCATTTCTGGTTACAGATTTTGTCTGTAACTCTAAGGGGATTGAAATTATTATAGAAATTCTTAGATTCATGTGGCCACTGTCAGGTATTGAAGTGCTTCATTCAACAATGTATATATCAGAGAACATTGGGAAACATTCTACCAACACTGTACTGTATTTTGTAATAAAATATTTTGAAGATTGAAAAAAATGAGGATGAAATTAAGATATTCACAGACAAACAAAAGCTGAGGGAGTTTATTACCACTGGACCTGCTCATGAGAAATGCTAAACAGAATCCTTCAAATTGGAAAGAAAAGATGACATACAGTTTCTTGAGGTCATATGAAAATATAAAGATCTCCAGCAAAAGTAAATAGATGAACAAATATGAAAACAAGTATGATTATAATTTTGGTTTGTAACTCAATTCTTTATTTTATACAGGAATTAAAAGATGAATGCACATAGCACAGGGAGATCAGCTCGGTGCTTTGTGTCCACCTAGAGGAGTGGGATAGGGAGGGTGGGAGGGAGACACAAGAGGGAAGAGATATGGGGATATATGTATATGTATAGCTGATTCACTTCGTTATACAGCAGAAACTAACACACCATTGTAAAGCAATTATACTCCAATAAAGATGTTCAAAAAAAGATGAATGCACAAAAATTAATTACAAATCTATTTTAATGGGTACTCAATATATAACAATGAAATTAGTGACATCAGTAACATAAAGTTGGGGGGTGAGGTACAGAACAGTAAAGAGTAGAGTTTTGTGTGTGATTGAAGTGAAGTTGGTTTCAATTTATATTACATCATTATAACTTCAGGATAGTATATGTAATGCCAATCATGGCCACAAAGAAAATATTTATAGAATATACACAAAAAGCAAAGAGAAGGGAATAAAAATGTGTAGTGACAAAAATATCAACTAAATACAAATGAAGGCAGCAATGAAGGAAATGAAGGACAAAAAAGCTATAAGCTATACAGAAACAATAAAATAGCAAAGTAAGTCCTTCCCTATCAGTAACGAGTTTAAATATAAATGGATTAAATACCCCAATCAAAAGATATAGATAGTCAGAATGGATTTTTAACAAAGCAGTATCCAACTCTACATTGTATCCAAGAGACCATTTTAGAATTAAGGACATGCATAGGTTGAAAGTGAATGGATGGAGAAAGATATTCCATGCAAATAGTAACCAAAGGAGAGCAGTGGTGGCTACTCTAATAACAGACAAAATGGATTTTAATACAAAAAGTGGTAAGAAGCAAAGAAGGACATTATATAATGATAAAAGGGTTAATTCAGAAAGAAGATATAACAGTTTCAAACATAGATGCATCAAACATCAGAGCCCAAAAATATATAAAGCAAACATTGATATAATTGAAGAGACAAATAGGCAGCTTTACAATAACAGTAGGAAACTTTAGTATCTCACGTTTATTAATGGATAGAACAACCAGAGAGAAGAGTAATAAAGAAATAGAGGACCTGAATGACACTACATACCTATTGGATCTAACAGACATATACAGAACATCCACCAAGGAAGAGCAGAATTCAATTTTTTAATTGCAAGTGGAGTATTCTCCAGGATAGACCATATGTTATGTCACAAAACATGTCTCACTAGACTTGAAAAGATAGCTGTTGTACAAAGTATGTTCTCCAATCACAATGGAATGAATTGGTAATGGAAGGAAAATAGGGAAATTTACAAATATATAGAAATTAAACAACACAGTCTGAAAAACCAATGGGTCAAAGAAGAAGTCACAAAGGAAAATAGAAAATGTCTTGAGACAAATGAAATGAAAACACAACACACCAAAACTTATAGGATGCAATAAAACCAGTGCTAAGAGGGATATGTATGGCTATTATATTTTAAAAGGAAGAAAGACATCAAATGAACAACCTAACTTTACACCTTAAAGAACTAGAAAATGAAGAACAAACTAAACTCAAAGCTAGTAGGAAAAAGAAAATAATAAAAATTAGAGCTGAGATAAATAAAATAGAGAATAGAGATATTAACAGAAAAATAACAATAATAGAAAAATAACAATGACACCAAGAGCTAATTTCTTCAGAAAGATAAACAAAATGGACAAACTTTTAGGTAGCTGACTAATAAAAGAGATAGAAGACTCTAACAACTAAAATCATAAATGCAAGTGGGGATATTTACAACCAGTTTCACAGAATAAAAAAGATAACACAGTACTATGAAAATTATATGTCAATGAATTGTATGACGTAAATAAAATGAACAATTCCTAGAAACTCATAACCTACCAAAACTGAATATGAAGAAATAAAATGTCTGAAGAGATCAAAATATTTAGCAGATTGAATCAGTAAAAATAATTTTTAAAACTTCTTGATAAAGAAAAGCCCCCCCCCCAAAAAAAGAAAAGCCCAAGACCAGATTGCTTTTACAGGTGAATTCTACCAAACATTTAAAGAATTAACACCAATCCTTCTCAAACTCTTACAAAAAAATTGAAGTGTAGGGAACACTTTCTAACTTATTCTGTGAGGCCAGCATTACCCTTATACCAAAGCCAGACAAAAACACTACAAGAAATGAAAACTACAGGAAAGTATCTCTATGAATATTGGTGCAAAAATCTTCAACTAGATACTAGCAAACTGAATTCATCAGCATATTAAATAGATTATATACCATAACCAATAAGATTTATTCCTATAATGCAAGGCTGGTTTAATATATGAAAGTCAATCAATGTAGTACACCACATTAACAGAATGAAGGGGAAAAAACCCACAATCATCTCGATGTAGAAAAGTTGCTTGACAAAATTCAACACCTTTGCATGATAATAACTTCAAAAAACTAGGAATAGACAGAATCTACCTAACATAATAATGGCCATGAAAAAAAAAAAAATAATGGCCATGTATGAAAAACCCACAGTTAAAAGCATACTCCATGGTTAAAACAATAAGGTTTTCTGCTAAAATCTGAAGCAAGATAATGGTGCCCACTTTTGCCACTTCTATTCAACATAGTGCTGGAAGTTCTAGCCAGAGCAATTAAGCAAGGAAAAGAAATAAAGGGCATCCAAATTGGAAAGGAAAAGATAAAATCATCATTGTTTATAGATGACATGATCTTGTATGTAGAAAACCCTAAAGATTCCACAAACTGTTAAAACTAATAAATGAATTCATCAAAGTTACAAGATACAAATAAAACATGCAAAAATCAGTTTCATTTCTATACATTAACAATTGACAATTTGAAAAGGAAATTAAGAAAATAATTTCACACACAATAGCATGAAAAATAATAGAATACTTGAGAATAAATTTAACCAAGGAGGCAAAAGATTTGTACACTGAAAACTGCAAAGCATTGCTAAAAAAAATTTTAAGAAGACATAGTAATTGGAAAGCAGCCCACATTCCTGAATTGGAAGACAATATTGTTAAGATGTCAATACTACCCAAAGCAATCTACAGTCAATGAATCATTATAAAGATCCAAACAACATTTTTGCAGAAATAGAAAAATCCACCCTAAAATTCATCTGGAATCTCAAAGGACACCAAATGGCCAAAATAATCTTGAAAGAGAGGAAGAAAGTTGGGGAACTCAGACTTAGTGATTTCAAAAGTTACTACAAAGCTACAGTAATCAAAACAGTGTGATACTGGCATAAAGACAGACATATAAACCAATGGAATTGAGCACAGAATCCAGATATAAACCCTTACATATATGGTCAATTGCGTTTCAACAGTAGTGCCAGTACCATTCAGTGAAGAACAGATAGTCTTTTCTGCAAATGGTTTTGGAAAAACTGGATATCCATATGCAAAAGAATGAAGTTCCACCTTTACTTTACACCATACACAAAAATTAACTCACAGTGCATCAGACTTAAATGTAAGAGTTAAAACTATAAAACTGTCGGAAGAAAACAAAAGGGAAAAGTTTTATGACATTGGACTTGGCACTGATTTCTTGAGTATGACACCAAAAGCACAAGAAAAAAATTGATAAATTGGACTTCATCAAAATTAAAATTTTGTGCATGAAAGAACACTATAAACAGAGTGAAAAAGCAACCTATGGAATGGGAAAAATATTTACAAATCATATATCTGATAAGAGATTAACATCAAGAATATATAAGGAACTCTTACAACTCAACAACAAAAAATAAACAACTTGATTTAAAACTTGGTAAAGGACTTGAATACACATTTCTCCAAAAGGGATACATCAATGGCCAATAAGCACCTGAAAAGATGCTCAACATCACTAATCTTTAGGAAAATGCAAATTGAAACCACAATGAGATATCACTTCACACTCATTAGGATGGCCATTGTTAAGGAAAAAAAACAGGAAATAAGTTTTGGAGAGGATGTGGAGAAATTGGAAAACTTGTGCTTTGCTGGTGGGAATTTAAAATTATGCACTGGCTGTGGAAAACAGTACGGCAGTTCATCAAAAAGTTAAACATAAAACCCAGTGATTCCATTCTGGATACTATATTTATAGCAGTATTATTCACAGATTCACAGAGCCAAGAGGTAGAAGCAATCCAAGTGTTCACTGGCAGATGAATTGATAAATTACATATATATGTATGTATGTATATGTATATATATATATATATTTTTTACACACACATACACACTGGAGTATTATTCAGCTTTAAAAAGGAATGAAATTCTAACACATCCTACAACATGGGTGAACCGTGAAGATTGTCCTAAGTGAAATAAGCCAGGCATAAAAGGAAAATTATTTTATGATTCTACTTCTATGAAGTACCTAGAGTAGTCAAATATTTATAGACATAAAGTAGAATGGGGTTGCAGGGGTTGGGTGGAGTGGGGAATGGGAAGTTATTTTTTAACAGGTATGGAGTTTCAGTTTGGGAAGACAAAAAATGTTCTAGAGATAGATGGTGATGATGGTTGCACCACAGTGTGAATGTATTTAATGTCATTGAACTATACACTTAAAATGGATAAAATGGTAAATTTTATGTTATGTGTATTTTACCACAATGAAAAAGGAATGAATTATTAACACATGCAACAAAATATTATGCTGAATGAAAGAAGCCAGACAAAAAGAGTATATACTGTATGATTCCACTTACATAAAATTATAGAAAATGAAAACTAATTCATAGTGACAGAAAGCAGATCAGTGGTTTCCTGGATGAGGGGAAGTTGGTACATGGAGAGACGAGAGGTAAGGTTACTAAGGGGCAGAAAGAAACTTGGAGGTGATGGATATGTTCATTATCTTTATTGTGGTGATAATTTCATGTGTATTTACATATGTCAAAGCTTATGAAACTGTATACTTTAAATATGCACAGTTTATCGTTAAGTAAATTATACCTCAATAAAGCTGTTTTTTAACTTGTGGTTAGACACAACATGAAATCTACCCTCTTAACATATTTTAAGTGTACAATACAGTATTGTTAACTAAAGACACAATGTTGCACAAAAGATTTCTAGAACTTATTTACCTTGCATAACTGAAACTTTATACCCATTAAATAAATAAAGCTGTTTTTAAAATGTGTGTTCCATGGATTGTAATCATCTGGGAGCTTGTTATAAATACAGCAGTCACAGGCTAATCTATTGAATCAGAATCTGCATTTTAATAAGATACACAGATGATCTGTATGTAAAGTAAGTTTTCAGAAATCTGTTTTAATGAATATGCATTATTTTTGCAGAGAAGAATACAAGAAATAATTGTTAATTTTGGAAAGTGGATTATGAAACTACAGTATAATATGATTCTTTTTTCCCCAGTTTGAGATATAATTGACATATAGCATTGTATATATTTAAGGCGTAAAACATGATTTGATATATGTATATACTACCAAATGTTTACGACAATAAGTTTAAGATATTAATTCCATCACCTCACATACACATTTTTTCCTTGTGATGAGAATTTTTAAGATCTAGTCTAAGTAATTTCAAATATGCAATATAGTATTATTAACTAAAGTCATCAAGTTGTACATTACATCCCCAGAACTTATTTATTTTGTAACTAGAAGTTTGTACCTTTTTTTTTTTTGTGATACACGGGCCTCTCACTGTTGTGGCCTCTCCCATTGCGAAGCACAGGCTCCGGACGCGCATGTTCAGTGGCCATGGCTCACGGGCCCAGCCGCTCTGCGGCATGTGGGATCTTCCCGGACCGGAGCATGAACCCGTGTCCCCTGCATTGGCAGGCAGACTCCCAACCACCGCGCCACCAGGGAAGCCCAAAGTTTGTACCTTTTGATCACCTTTATCCAATTCCTCCACCCCGACCCCTTGCCTCTGGAAAGCACAAACCTGTTCTCTGTTCCTATGAGTTTTTTTTTTTAGATTCCACGTATAAGTGAGATCATATAGTATTTGTCTTTGTATGACTTATTTACCATAATGCCCTCAAAGTCCATCCATGTTGTTGCAAATGGCAGAATTACCTTCTTTTTTATGGCTGAATAGTATTCTATTATAATGGTATATATATATATATACACACACAGACACATATATATACACACATATATATATCACACTTTCTTTATCCATTCATCCATTGATGAACACTTAGGTTGTTTCCATGTCTTGACTATTGTAAATAATGCTGCAATGAACATAGGGGTGCAGATATATCTATTTGGAATAGTGATTTCATTTCCTTTGTATATATGTCCAAAAGTGCAATTACTGTATCATATGGTACTTCTTTTTAAATTTTTTAAATTTATTTATTTATTTGGTTGCGCCAGGTCTTAGTTGTGCCTCACGGGCTTCTTAGTTGTAGCATGTGAAATCTTAGTTGTGGCATACATGTGGGATCTAGTTCCCTGACCAGGGATCGAACCCAGGCCCCCTGCATTGGGAGCATGGAGACTTATCTACTGTGCCACTAGGGAAGTCCCTGGTAGTTCTAGTTTTTAATTTTTTGAGGAATCTCCATACTGTTCTCCATAGTGGATATAACAATTCACACTCCTACCAACAGTGCACAAGGGCTCACATTTCTCCACATTCTTGCCAGCATTTTCTATCTCTTGTCTTTTTGATGATAGCCATTTTAACAGTGAGGTGACATCTTATTGTGGTTTTGATTTGTATTTTAGTGATATTGAGCACATTTCATGTACCTGTTGGCCATATGAATATCTTCTTCGGAAAAATGTCTATTCAGGTCCTTTGCCCATTTTTAAATTGGATTATTGTTTTCTGTTTGTTTGCTATTAAGTTGTATGAGTTCCTTATATAGTTTGGATATTAGCTTCTTATCAGATATATGATTTGCAAAGATTTTCTCCCATTTCTTAGATTGCCTTTTCATTTATTGTTTTTTTTACATCTTTATTGGAGTATAATTGCTTTACAATGGTGTGTTAGTTTCTGCTTTATAACAAAGTGAATCAGTTATACATATACATATGTTCCCATATCTCATCCCTCTTGTGTCTCCCTCACTCCCACCCTCCCTATCCCACCCCTCTAGGTGGTCACAAAGCACCGAGCTGATCTCCCTGTGCTATGCGGCTGCTTCCCACTAGCTATTCATTTTACGTTTGGTAGTGTATATATGTCCATGCCACTCTCTCACTTTGACACAGTTTACCCTTCCCCCTCCCCATATCCTCAAGTCCATTCTCTAGTAGGTCTGTGTCTTTATTCCTGTCTTACCCCTATGTTCTTCATGACATTTTTTTTCTTAGATTCCATATATATGTGTTAGCATACGGTATTTGTCTTTCTCTTTCTGACTTACTTCACTCTGTATGACAGACTCTAGGTCTATCCACCTCATTACAAATAACTCAATTTCATTTCTTTTTATGGCTGAGTAATATTCCATTGTATATATGTGCCAATCTTCTTTATCCATTCATCCGATGATGGACACTTAGGTTGTTTCCATCTCCTGGCTCTTGTAAATAGAGCTGCAATGAACATTTTGGTACATGACTCTTTTTGAATTATGGTTTTCTCAGGGTATATGCCCAGTAGTGGGATTGCTGGGTCATATGGTAGTTCTATTTGTAGTTTTTTAAGGAACCTCCATACTGTTCTCCATAGTGGCTGTACCAATTCACATTCCCACCAGCAGTGCAAAAATGTCCCCTTTTCTCCACACCCTCTCCAGCATTGTTTCTAGATTTTTTGATGATGGCCATTCTGACTGATGTGAGATGATATCTCATTGTAGTTTTGATTTGCATTTCTCTAATGATTAATGATGTTGAGCATTCTTTCATGTGTTTATTGGCAGTCTGTATATCTTCTTCGGAGAAATGTCTATTTAGGTCTTCTGGCCATTTTTGGATTGGGTTGTTTGTTTTTTTGTTATTGAGATGCATGAGCTGCTTGTAAATTTTGGAGATTAATCCTTTGTCAGTTGCTTCATTTGCAAATATTGTCTCCCATTCTGAGGGTTGTCTTTTGGTCTTGTTTATAGTTTCCTTTGCTGTGCAAAAGCTTTGAAGTTTCATTAGGTCTCGTTTGTTTATTTTTGTTTTTATTTCCATTTCTCTAGGAGGTGGGTCAAAAAGGATCTTGCTGTGATTTATGTCATAGCATGTTCTGCCTATGTTTTCCTCTAAGAGTTTGATAGTTTCTGGCTTTACATTTAGGTCTTTAATCCATTTTGAGCTTATTTTTGTGTATGGTATTAGGGAGTGTTTGTTGATCATTTCTTTTGCTGTGCAGAAGTGTTTTAGTTTGATGTAGTCTTATTTGTTTATTTTTTATTTTCTTGCTTGTGCTTTAGGTAACATATCCAAAAAATCATCATTGTCAAGAACTCCTGTTAAGAAGATTTTCCCCCTATGATTTCTTCCAGGAATTTTATGGTTTCCGGTCTTACATTTACGTCTTTAATCCATTTCGAGTTAATTGTTGAGAGTGGTGTAAGATAGGGGTTTAGTTTCATTCTTTTGCATGTGAATATCCAGTTTTAGTAGCACCATTTATTGAAGAGACTATCTTTTCTCTATTGAGTATGCTTGGCTCCCTTGTCAAATATTAGTTGACTGTGTATGCATGGGCCCTCAATCCTGTTCCATTGGTCCATCTCTTTGTTTATATGCCAGTAGTAGTAGTAGTATACTGTCTTAATTACTATATTTTTTGTTTTTGTATAAATGCATATGCATATTTTAAAATTGCATAAATTTACATATAACATTTAGGTGTACAACATAATGATTTGATATTTGTATACATTGTGAAATTATGACCACAATAAATCTAGTTAACATTCATCATATGGTTGCAAAAAACTTTTTTTCTTGTGATAACAATGTTTAAGATCTACTCTCTGAAAAACTTTCAAATATCCAATTCACTATTATTAACTATAGTCTATAGCTATAAACTATAGCTTTTTAATATAGTTTGAAATCAGAAAGAGTGATGCCTCCAGCTCTCTTATTCTTTCTCAATATTGTTTTGGCTATTTGGGGTCTTTTGTCATTCCATACAAATTTTAGGATTGTTTTTTTCTATTTCTGTAAAAAACTCATTGGAATCTTGATATGGATTACACTGAATCTATAGATGGCTTTGGGTAGTATGAACATTTTCACAATATTAATTCTTCCAATCCCTGAACATGGGATATTTTTCCACTTACTTGTGTCTTCTTCAATTTCTTTCAACAATGTCATAGCTTTCAGTTTAGTGATCTTTCGTCTCCTTAGTTAAAATTATTTCTAAGTATTTTATTGTTTCTGATCCTATTGTAAATGGGATTGTTTTCTTTTCAGATAATTTGTTGTTAGTATATAGAAATGCTACTGATTTTTGTATGTTGATTTTGTATCCTGCAACTATATGATATTCGTTGATTAGATCTAACAACTTTTTGGTGGAATCTTTAGGAATTTCTATATAAAAAATCATGTCCTCTGAAAATAGAGAAATTTTACTTCTTCCTTTACAGTTATGATACCTTTTATTTCTTTTGCTTGCCTGATTGCTCTGGCTAGGACTTCCAGTTCTATGCTGAATAGGAGTGGTGAGAGTGAGCACCCTTGCCTTGTTCCTGATCTTTCCACCCTTCACTGTTAAGTATGATGTTAATGTGGGCTTGTCATATATGCCCTTTTTATGTTGAGATATGGTTCTTCTATACCTAAATTATTGAGAGTTGTTATCATGAAAGGATGTTGAATTTTGCCAAGTGCTTTTCCTGTATCTATTATGATCATATGACCTTTATCTTTCATTCTACCAATGTCACATAACACATTTATTGATTTACATATGTTGACTCCTCCTTGCATCCCAGGGATGAATCCTACTTCATGGTGTATGATCCTTTTAATGTGTTGCTGAATTTGGCTTGCTAATATTTTGTGGAGAATTTTTGCATTTATATTCTTTTTTTTTTTTTTTTGCGGTATGCAGGCCTCTCACTGCTGTGGCCTCTCCCATTGCGGAGCACAGGCTCCAGACGTGCAGTCTCAACGGCCATGGCTCACGGGCCCAGCTGCTCCGTGGCATGTGGGATCCTCCCGGACCGGGGCGCAAACCCGCGTCCCCTGCATCGGCAGGTGGACTTTCAACCACTGCGCCACCAGGGAAGCCCTGCATCTATATTCTTTAGGGATATTGGCATGTAGTATTCTTTTCTTGTAATGTCTTTCTCTGGATTTGGTATCAGGGCAATGCTGGCCTCATGATTTTTGAAGTCTTCTCTACTCTTCAATTTTTTGGAAGAGTTTGAGATTAATGGGCATTCATTCCTCTTTCAATGTTTGGTAGAATTCACCAGTGAAGATATCTGGTCCAGGGCTTTGCCTTGGAAGTTTTTGATTACTGATTCAATCTTCTTACTATTATTGGTCAGTTCAGTTTTTTGCTTTCTTCCTGATTCAGTCTTGGTAGGTTGTATGCTTCTAGGAATTTATACATTTCTTCTAGGTTGTCCAGTTTGTTGGTGTATAGTTGTTCATAGTAGTCTCTTATGACCATTTGTATTTTAGTAGTATCAGTTGTAAAGTCTGAGTTTTCATTTATAATTTTGCTTATTATTTAGGTGCTCTTTTTAAATTGGTTAATCCATTGGTTGTTCCGGAGCATGTTGTTCAATTTCCATGTATTTGTGAATTTCCCAGTTCTCCTCCTGTTATTGATTTCTAGTTTCATATCATTATGGTCAGAAAATATTCTTGGTATGATTTCAATCTTTTTAAATTTGCTAAGACTTATTTTGTGGGATAACATATGACCTAGCAAATGTTCCATGTGTGCTTGATAAGTCTGTGTATTCTACAGTTGTTGGACGAAATGTTCTATATATGTCTGTAAGGTAGAATTGGTCTATAGTGTTGTTCAAATCAGCTGTTTCCTTATTGATTCTCTGTCTGGATGATCTATCCATTGTTGAGAGTGGGGTATTAAAGTCCCTAACTATCATTGTGTTGATGTTTATTTCTCTTTTCTGTTTTGTTAGTATTTGCTTTATTTATTTAGGTGCTGTGATATTGGGTGCATAAATATTTACAATTGTTATATCTTCTTGAATGACTCCTTATCATTATATAATTACCTTCTTTGTCTCCTTTCACCATTTTTAGCTTAAAGTCTATTTTGCCTGATAAAAGTAAAGTTATCCCTTCATTCTTTTGATTACCATTTGATTGAATCTTTTTCCATCCCTTTACTCTCAGTCTATTTGTGTCTTCAAAGCTAAAGTGAGCCTCTTGTAGGTAGCATGTTGTTGCATTCTGTTTTGTTATCTGGTGTTCAGCCATTCTATTTTTTTGATTGGATAATTTAAATTATTTACCTTTTAAGTAATGATTGTTAGTTTAAGGACTTACTATTACCATTTTGTTAATTGTTTTATGACTGTTTTGTAGGTCCATTATTCCTTGCTTCTTATCTTGCTATCTTCCTTTGTGATCTAATGACTTATTTTAGCTTTGTGCTTTGACTCCTTTATCATTATCTTTTGTGTAAATACTACAGAACTTTTTTGAGTGTGATTACCATGATGCTTCCTTAAAATATCTTATAACAACACCCTATTTTAAGCTGATAACAACTCAACTTTGATAGCATTCCTAAACTTTACACTTTTACTGACCCCTCTTCACATTTTAGGTTATTGATGTAACAATTTACTTATATTTTATATTATGTATCCAATAATGAATTATGGTAGTCATGATTATTTTTAACACATTTTCTTCTATACTACAATTGTAAGTGAATTACACAACACCATTACAATATTAGAGAATTTGACTTTGATTATATATTAACCCTTAGTAGTGAGTTTTACACCTACATTCATATGTTTTTATGTTATTTATTAGCATCCTTTTATTCCTGCCTAAAGAGTTCCCTTTAGCATTTCTTGTAAGGCAGGGTAATCTGATTATTTTTGAAAAATATAATACATACGCATAGGACAAGACTGTTAGGATAAATAGTAAGTTATATTTGCTGATGATTCCCAAAATTATTTAAAAATATTTAATTTTTTCTCAGTTTTACTTAATAATATGGTAAATATCAATCAATATAACCCACATATAAACTAAAGCTCCTTGGGGTCCTCAATAATTTTAAAAGTGCAAAAGTCTTCTGAGACCAAAAGTTTAAGAACTGCTGCTCTAGGTGAATCTCAAGCATACACATGAGCTGGGTATCTGTGATAGCCTTTAAGCCCTACTAGACAAAATCTATGACATGGGTTTGCACAGAGGGCAACTGGAGTGAAGATTAGGAGATCTAACTGGGTCCCGGTGTCTGAGCTACTGCTGATTATAGTGTGCACATAAGCTAGGTGTCTGTGATATTCTTGGAGATCCAGAAAGACAATATATTAGAAAAACAATGACAGATCTGCTGGCCAAGATGCTGGGGTAAGTGTCAGGAGAGTTTCCTGGGTCCCATGGCCAGAGGCATCACCAATGATAGGACATTGGGTGAGTCAATTCCCTTCTACAGGCCCAAACTGATCACCAGGTTGAAATTGGGGAAGCTGCCCAGCTGTCCTGGAGTATTGTGGAGACCCACAAGATCCCAGCTGGGAAAACACTCAGCAGGGTAGGTAGGAAGGAAGGAACTCTGTTAAAGCCAAGGAATTATTTTAAGTATGGATGGAAAAGTTTAACAAAACAAAAAGAAAGTTGCATTCTGTTGCTTACTCTGATGTATTGATAGAAAGAAAAGAAGGAGCTCTGTTGAGTGCAAGGTCATCATTAGTTCTTATTATTAATGTTATTTATTGAAGTCCATTGATGCAGGTAGAATACTAAGGTCACCTAAAATAACGAGTCTCCTGTCTTCTAGGGAACTAGGGAAAATCACTAGCATCTAGTGTCTCTTTGTGCTATGAGTTTTCTACTTTATTATCACCAGGTTTTGAGAGGTAAGTTATGTTCTGACTGTTCTCATTCTTTCGGAAGTAATTTGGGTTTTTAATCCTTTCCTTTGCCTGAGGCTATTTTTAGTCACTGCCCATATAGGAGTTGTTTTGAAGTTATTAGGAAGAGTTAATATGGATATAACTGGCAAATATACCCTCATTTGGATTTTTGTGCCTATTTTGGAGAACTGCAGGAAAATCAAAAGAATCTGATCCTATTTTGTTTTTTAATGGCAGCATCTAATTTCTAGTCCATTCTTTGCACTCAACAAATGAATTTCCTCATATTTGTCCACTCATTAACCAGTAGATATTTACTTAGCACCCACCAGTGACAAAAGGGCAGTAAAAGATAACATGATAAATGTAACACAAAAGTGTTTCAGGGTGATGAAAATAATGATGTACCAGGTAGGCTGCCACTTTACAGCTGTGCAACCTTGAGCAAATGACTTTATCTCTGAAATAGTTTCCTTTAGGGAATATGATTGAAAATGGTGAAATGAGATGCCATAAAGTGCTTAGCACGGTGCCTGGCACATGGAAGATAATTAAAAAATCCTGCCCTCCCCTCAACCCTGCTTTTTTGCTCTAATTGCTACACCTCTTGGTACTTGAGGAACATAAAATACATATCCTAGATTGAGTTTTATTGTGAAAAGAATAAGCACATTACAGTATTGTCATTAACATATAGTTACACAACACCCCAAGAAAAGCACATTACTTCTGGGGTGTTGCGTGAGTATCTATATGTTAATGACAGAGCATAGGCAGCATACCAGTTAAGGTTTAAACCAGCCAGTCCCTGGACCACAAAAAAACTGCTATGTATAAGGGAGGATTCATTGAGCATTAAGAGCACAGTCACTGAAATTAAACAAAACTATATGGGAATTCTGGCTCTGCCACTACTTAGCAATAACCTTTGAAAGGTTTCTTAACTTTTTTCAGCCTTAGTTTCTCCATCTATCAAATAAGGACAATGGTAAATACATCGGAGATTTTGTAGAGTCAGGAAGGGAAATAACACATTTACATTATATATGACCTTCAGCACCATTTTTGTGTTGTAGAATGATTAGGGTGATATAATTGGGATAGGGATGAAAATATCACCCATTTCCATGTAGATGGTGTATGTACATTCCTGCTTCCTGTTTTCTTTTCTGTTGGTTGTATCCTTCAAGTTACAGAGAAACAGGATCCCACAAAAGAACAAAGCAAAATAATGATTCTGCCAAACAGGACACTATAATGAGAGGCAGGAAATCTGGGTCCCAGGGCTATATTCACCACATTCTCACATTATGCCATTGAGTAAGTCATTCCACCCTTCCTTACTTCCATCAAAACAGTAATAATACCACTTAGACCTGATGGCCATCCAGAAGAAGCATAATGAAGAGAAACTTGCTCAGTTTTATACTAAAATAATTACAAGTCTAGAATAATTAAAACCAATGAAAGTATATATAATTTAATGAAATAGAATAGAATGCCCAGGAAGAGACCAAAGTATTTATAAATGTATATTATGATAAAGTGGCATTTTCAAGTCGCTGGGTAAAGCAAACAACTTTAAAAATACTTTTATTAAATATTCAAAAGAAAATAAAGTTAGATTTCCTTCATCACAGCATATTATATAGGATATAATGTCAAATGATAAAAGTATTATTTAAAATCATATGTTCATTAATATACCAATATTTAATTTAAAAAAGCCCTCAATTATGCCTATATGTACAGAACATTTGGGAAAAATTTCACATATGCAGTTTGAATTGGTTCATTTGAATCACTAAGTTTACCTGATGATGGGGTGTATGAATGATGACTGAAGAAGGGACCTACTCAAATTCAGTGCATTGTTTCTATCAGTTTGAAATATCTCGAAGATGTCCATTCCATTCAAGAGATTTTTGTCTCAATAAAATTCCTGGTGGCAAAGGCTATCCAAGGAACTAATATTTATTTCTCAACTTACATTTTACAGATGAGGAATTGTTTTTTCAATATCTAGGGCCTTGTACCTCATTCATTCATTCCTTTATTCACGTAAAAAAAGGAACCCTCAGTAGTGACCAAGTGCTCAGCTTTTTACGTTGTAGGATTTTAGATGGTAGTGAGGGTCTTATGGCAATTATTAATCAATTGTGTTCCCTGATACTGAAACCATATTACCTTAACCAAAGGGTGAGAGTGTACAGAATGTCAGTTTCAAGGGAGAAGAAACGTCTTCGTTAGTTGCTTTTTGTTCCAATCACAGAATAATCCTAACTGTCTGGGGAGGTACGACTCAACATAAAGCCACAACCATTTCACAATTTCTGTGTGGCTGGCGAAAGATAAAAACATAATAATTTTTTTATTCTTTGCTTTTGACAAGACTTGATACAGTCATCTTTTAAAAAAAAGAAAGTCTGATCTCTGAATGCAAAATAACTTTTTGCGTTGCCAATAATGTATGCAATGCCTACCTGTGAACTTCCACTTCCCTTGATCAATTCCTCCAGGGAACAAAGCAGCTTTTCTCTTCCCATTATACACTTTCCGTGTTTATGTTAATCAGGTTTCTTGAGTTCTAGCTGTTTACAAAACTTACGAATTCCTGTAAGTCTCCCAGCATCTTGGGAGATAATCCCCCTTAATCATCTTGATGAAGGAAGATTCTGGCTTGCTTAATTAAACATCTGATTTACTTTGGGGATCACTATAGGTTTTAGCTCATATTTATGCCTTCCTTTTTATGATATTTTTGTAATTCCTAGACTAATATGGGTACTTGAAACTTGACTTTGTATCTTGCTCCAATAATTCACCCCTAAAGAAGTACTATTTAACTGATATTTTCTTTATGGGTATATGCTCATCAGTTTGTATAACAAATCCTTCCTTATTAGATCTCCTTATGTTATAACTTTATTACAGAAGTAGTATTTGTTTACTTAAGAAAAATTAAAAATAAGCTAAATAAAATAATAATAAAACATTCATGTCTCTCCAGCTATAATCAGTTGGATTTTGGGTATGTCATTCCAGTTTCTCTTTTTGCATATAACTATTATTTTTAAAAAAGATCATGCTTTAGTACATATAGATGTCTTTGATTATTTTTAACTGAGGCATAATATCTCATGTTATGGAAATACTATAAATTATTTACCTCATCTCCTATTCATGGATAGCTGGAATATTTCTAGTTGTTAAATTACAAACAATGCTGCAATTAACATATTTATACATAAATTTTGCTGGTTTTTATGAATTTTTCTGTAGGACATATATCTACTAATTTACCATTCAAAAGTATGAACATTTATATTTTACTAGATATTGGGAAATGACCATTAAAATGGCTATATCAAATTATCCGCCTCTACCTCCAATAGTATATGAAATTGCCTGATTCTTTGCAACAGTGGTTTTCAAATTTGACTGCACATTAGAATCACCTAGGGAGTTTTAAAAAAAATTATCAGCACACAAGTTCCTCTCCAGAAGAATTAAATCAACATCTCTGGGAGAAGAATCCTGGGCGCCTGTATTTTCTAAATGTTCTCCAGGTGATTATAATGCAACCAGGATTGAGAATCACTGTTATGCTTTCGCCAACAATGAAAAATGTTTTACTCTGACCTAGAAATTCTATTTGTAGAAAATTTTCTAGAACACTTGGGCAAATGAGTGTGTGTACAGTCCAGGGCTCTACCTTTGGCAAAAGAAAATAAGGTAAGGGAGTTGAGGACCCTGGTATTAAAATAGCAGAAAATAATGAATTTGGGGCTTGTATTCAAAACCGCTACTTACTCTGGTCTGCCATGTGTGTGACATCTTCGTTCAAAAATAGAATTTGTGTAAGTTCTCAGACTATATATTTGAAAGCATTGTATAGAGCCTTCAATAAAGAATGTAAAGCCTGAACACAGGGGAATCTTTTGGGAAACATAAATCATTTCCTTCAACTGAAAAAACTTAGTAGACACTGATAATGTCAGTCTTACAAATATGCAGAAAGGCAATTCAACCATTAGATGCAGATTCTTTTTTTTTTTTTTTTTTTTTGCGGTACGTGGGCCTCTCACTGTTGTGGCCTCTCCCGTTGCGGAGCACAGGCTCCGGACACGCAGGCTCAGCGGCCATGGCTCACAGGCCTAGCCGCTCCGCGGCATGTGAGATCTTCCCGGACCAGGGCACGAACCCATGTCCCCTGCATCGACAGGCGGACTCTCAACCACTGCACCACCAGGGAAGCCCTAGATGCAGATTCTTTTAAAAGACGGATGGATATCTATAGAAGTGGTCACAAAAATTTCTAACTGGGGAAACCTTTTCACAAACACACTCTTACTCATAACTGCAAAGTGGAATTCCCTGGTGTTCCAGTGGTTAGGACTCCGCACTGTCACTGCTGAGGGTGCGGGTTTGATCCCTGGTTGGGGAACTAAGATTCCACAAGCCGCACAGCTTGGGAAAAAAAATATATATATAGATAGATAGATAGATAGATAGATAGATAGATATATAGCATAACCGCAAAGTGAAGCTGCTTTGATTGAAGGTGCTGTGGAACACACAGAACCAACCCATGCACCCTCCCCTAATCCTCTGCAGTGCCTTCTGAAGCATTTTCAGATAATCCTAGAAGTCAAGGAAACATAGATTGAAAACCCCTGTCCTGGGGTAGAGCATCCGACTGGTATACTAGAAGTGGGTTATAGGTGTATCAGAGATACTGCTTCCCTCAATGCTCCGAGTAGTTGCAGCAGGGAATGCAACAGCGACTCCAGCTAGAGTCACTGGGGCTGATGCCTTTAATGGAGAGCAAATGTACAAATATGATCATTTTCTATGTGTGCCATTACATGATAAAGATTAGGGGGCACTGATCTAGAGAACAGAACTATTCAGTATATAGCCATGGCTATAAAATAATGGTTCTGGTGTTCTTGTGTGACTCAGAAACTGGTTCTGAAAGTAGTTTCAATGTTTCAAACAATTACAGCATAAGTGTAGGGCTTTCCATGGGGGCCATTGTAAAGAATAATATTCATGGGCGCTTACAGTTTGATGTTTGTTAAGGAGTACAATCAATCTCATATCATATTGTCATATTGTATAGAATCAAGATAGTTCTGATAAAAGATTAATGCTTCATATTCTTAAACCACAATAGCATAGCTATATATGAAAGTTACATAATATTTCATGGGCCTAGAGGAGTCTACTGTACTCTTTCCAATGCAACATTCACTTTCCATTGTCATGTTAAAATGACATTCCATCATCAAGGAGGAGAGGGATTAGCACTTTCTTGATTCAAAGAATGCACCTGGAAACACATTTCATTTTGCGTTACTATTCCTCCCAACCATTGCTAACATACTAGGCATTTTGTCTATTCTTGACATATTTTAGAGTTTTCACAAAGTACCTAACTGGGCTGTGGGGAGTAGAATAGCAAGTTTCCCCTGTCCAGATGGAGGATTAACAACTTCTGGAGAAAAAAATTTCTACCCCACGCTTTTATACTGTGCTTTATTTTGAATACCACAACATGAGAACAGCCAAGTTTAGTTTGCTAAATGTTCAACATGCACAACAAACATTTTTCAAATTTCTGGAGTTCTCCTCTCCTTCAGGGAAACTTTGGCAATGACTATCGAGAGGGACGTGGCACCTCTAGGAAAGAGGTAGCCAGAGTTCTTTCAGATTTGCTGACAGGGTATGTAACACTGTCCAGCTGAGAGTAGGTGTCCAGAGATAAGCTAAGAGGGTCCTATGAACTCTTAAGGCAAAATCTGCATGTTGGTTTACTAAAGATGTTTTATCAACTCATGATTAATTATGATGATGTTTTGAAGCTTATTTTATAAAATAATGACGAATCTCTTTAATCTGAAGAACTTGAAATATTTATATAATCTTTATAAGGCTATAACTGGAAAGCAGTTTTGCTCACTGCAAAGCTTGTGCTTGTCTCAATAATAATAACCCCCATTCTGTCTTGAGTTGTATTTGCATGTACATATCAGTTGCCAGTCTACTGACTGTGGTTGTTGCCTAAGGGTGGGCCCGTAAGAGAGTTCAGGACCTAAACTCTGTAACACAATGTCAGCAAGCTAAACTCTTCACTCTTCTGTTTTAAATTTAGTTCACAAAGTGTAAAGTGGTACAACTTTTCTGTTCTGGTTGTCAGTTGGTGGTACTTGTCAGGGCTTGAATCTGGAGATCATATGGGAGGGGCAGCAATGAGGGGGCATGAGTAAAATAGGCAAAGTGATGCATGCATGTATATACTCCACTCCTTCTCCCACTAGGTGATAGGGTCCATCCTTACATCCCTAGAATTAACCCAATGGAATATAGAGGTGCGATTTAACTGTCACATTCATATACAGAGTATTTATGTAGCCTTTAAAATGTTATAAAAACAACAGAGATGATTTTTCTGCCTCTGAGGATAGCAACGATTGAAAATATTGATACTGAATGTTGATAAGAATATGAAGAAATAGACATTCATGCACCATGGGTTGAGGGGATATATTTTGAAGGTCAGTAAGCAAATATATGTAAAAATTTGAAAATATCCATGAGAAGAAGAAAATCAGCCCTTGACATCCATGAGCTGGCCCAGCATTCTCAGCTAAGCCTTGGTGTTTGTTCTCTTGTCGAATATAAACAATTTCACAGAACATTAACATCCGATAAGGCCACTCTGCGACTGTGATATATCAAGACAAATGTAATCATGTAATCTGTAATCATGTATGAACACAGAGAAACATTGTCCCATTCACAAAAATGGCCAAATATCCTCCTATTCTGGCTAATATAAGTGGCTGCTGCTTCTTTACCTATCACAACTCTAGCCTTGACCTAGTCTTCCCCATTTGTAGAACAAGATTTATTTAGATACCAAATCATAGAATTACAGTTGACCCCTGAAAAAACATGGGGGTTAGCGGTGCTGACCCTCCACGCAGTTGAAAATCTGTGTATAACTTTACGGTCGGCCCTCCCTATATGTGATTCTACATCCACGGATTCAACCAACCATGATCATGTAGTACTGTAGCACTATTTATTGAAAAATATCCACTCAGTTCAAACCCATGTTCTTCAAGGGTCTACTGTACTCATATTTCCTGAGCTTTCAATCTACAGCAAAGCCTCACTTCCTTAAACCCTCCTCCAAATCACCTAACACAAGTCCTAATCCTAAAATAAGTTGTTTCTAAAACCCCCTTACTGAAGCAGCCCATGATTCCCCATGGTGTGTGTTCTTCCTCTCTATAACCTAACTTGTTCAAATATTGGTGGTTTTGGCTGGAGGGCATTGCCATTCATGATCTTTGACAAAGTGGCTCTATTTGAGGGCATTGCCATTCATGATCTTTGACAAAGTGGTTCCATTTCAAGGAATTTGTCATACAGAAATATTCAAACAGGCATGAAGACATAAACAATGATGCGTCACTTCTCACAGAAGAAAAAATATAAGAATATGCTAAAGAATAAGAATATGAAAGAATAAACTAATAAGTATGTTGCATAAAAACTATAAAACGCTGCTGAGAGAAATTAAAGGAGACCTAAATAAACAGAAGATTCAATATTGTTAAGATGTTAGTTCTCCCCAAATTTATCTACTGATTCAAAGCTATCCCAATCAAAATCCCAGCTGGAGATTTTGTAGAAATGGACAAGCTGACTCTAAAATTCATATGGAAAAGCAAGAGTAAGAATAACCCAAATAACTGAAAAATAATAGAGGACTCACGCTGCCTGATTTCAAGACATTATAAAGCTACAGTAATCAAGACAAGGTAGCATTGTAATGAAGATACACAAGTAGATCAATGGAACTCAATAAAGAGTCCAGAAACAGACCCATTACATACAGAGACAACTGATTTTTGACAAAGATGCAAAGGCAACTCAGTGGAGAAAGAAGAGTCTTTTAAGCAAGTGACACTGTACCAACTGGATATCACTATGCCAAAATTGAACTTCAACCTATATATAAGGTGTACCATATATAAAAACTCAAAATGGATCATAGACCTAAATATGAAACCTAAAACTGTAAAACTTTTAGAATATAGGATACAATCTTTATGACCTTGGTTAGGCAACAATTTCTTATATTTAACACAAAAACACAATTGGTAAAAGAATTGTTCTTCATTAAAATTAAAAAGTTCTGCTTTCCAAAAGACATTTTTAAGAGAATAAAAAGACAATCCACAGACTGGGAGAAAATATTTGCAAAACATATATCTAATAATACACTTATATCCAGTATATATAAAGAACTCTTAAAAATCGACAATAAAAAGGAACCACTCAATTTTAAAAAAATGGGGCAAAATATTTATACCTACTTCACCCAATATATATGGATGGCAAATATGCATATGAAAAGATGTTCAACATCATTAGTGATTAGCGAAGTGCAAATGAGAACCACAATGAGATATGGCTAAAATTAAGAGATCAACCATACCAAGCGTTAGCAAGGATGTGGAGGAATCAGAACTCTCATGCACTGCTGTGGGAATGTAATATGACGCAACCATTTTGGAAAATGTAAAAAGTTAAATGTATACCTCCCATATGACCCACATCCCACTCCTAGGTAGTTATCCAAGAGAAAAGCAAATGTCCATACAAACAGTTCTACAAGAAACAGTTGTAGCAGCTTTATTTGCAGTAGCTCAAATCTGGAAAAAACCCAAATGCCCATCAACAGATGAATGGATAAACTGTGCAAACTGTGGTATAGACATATAGTAGAATACTACTTGGCAATAAAAAGCAATGAACTATTGATACACAAAACAACATAGATGGATCTCAAATAATTATGCTGAGTGAAAGAAGTGAGATCCCCTTCCCTCCAAAAGAATATATGCTGTATGATTCCTTTTATGTAAAACTACAGAAAATGAAAATGATTCTATATTGTCAGAAAGCAGATCAGTGGTTGTTTGGGGACAAAACAGGGAGAGGTGGGAAGGAGGCATTACAAAGGGGCATGAAGAAACTTTTCAGGGTGATGGGTATGTTTGCTATCTTGATTGTGGTGATGGTTTCATGTCTGTATACATATGTTAAAACTTACCAAACTGTATACTTTAAATATGTGTGGTTTGAGGTATGTCAATTATATCTCAATAAAGCTATTAAATAAAAGCATGTGGTAGATCTGTATAATACTAAATTGGAAAGATAACTGAAAAGACAAAAAGGCAAGTTGCAGAATACTGTAGTTCTATTTCTGTAAGAGAATAAATTTATGCATATTCTTTATTCAGATGATATGCAATGAAAGATTAGGGCACTATGCACCAAATGTTAACACAGGAAAAACATTAAGAGATTCAAAAATATTTGTAGAAGCCTCTTTATTGATATGGAAAGATGGTCACAACATACAGTTAGTGGGAAGAAAGGCAAGTTACAAACAGTATTTACAGTATGATCTTGTTTTAATTTCTTAACTGTTTAAAAATCTCAAAGCATATAACCCAATATTTTTACACACTGAAACATTCTCTTCAGCTCAGACCAGGGGTTGTAATTCCTACCCTGAGTCTATAGCTATAGCCCAAGTCCTGGGAATGCTTTCTGGACCGCAGACTTCCAGGAATCACTATCACGTAGATTGAGGCAGCAGCTCCTCTCCTAGCTTTCCTGTTTTGTGTTGATGAAGCTGCAGTTCTGGGCCTGGGCCTAAATTTCTCCAATTAAGTTTATCCTGTACAGTTTTAGCTGGTACAAATGCAGAGAGTAGGCTTGCCTACTAGTAAAAGATAGAACCGTTTATCTTTTCATATGACACACAGGAGAATAAATTATAAATGGTAAACAAATTAAGGTATAATTTTGCAAGGAAGAAAAAAGCAATTATCTTTTAAACTGTAAGGTATGAAACAATGTACAGAATGATTCCAGTTCTTTATTGAAGAAGATAGGAAGGACACATAGCAAACTTCAGTTGTTTGGCTCCAAATCTACATTTCATTCATTCAACAGTTTGGGGCACCTACTGTTTCCCAGACACTGCCAGTTCAAATCCATACACTCATCCCAGACTTTTCTTCTTACTCCAGCAAGGTTTAGCCAAATGCCTAATGGACATGTGCATTTAGAGGAAGTTAAGAATTGCAAGACTGGCAGGGACATTATCTACAGCAAAATTGAATCATTAAAACCAGTCTGTGAGCCTTGAAGGCTGCCACACAAAAAGTGGAAGAGGACTATAAGGTAGTGCAATGAGAGCGGGTTTTGGTATCAGACAAAACAGCTATGCCACACTTGCCTGCTGTGGGAATCTAGGAATAAGTATTCAACCTCCTTAACTGCCATTGGAGGCAATCCAGAATAACGAGTTATAATCATAAAAAAAATACCAGTACATAGCTCAGAGAACCATTGTTGAGAAGAAGAAACCTGTAAAATATAATGCCAACACAGTATCTGACATGAGTGGGTACTCAGGAAATGTTTCCTCCCTACATCTACCTCCTTTCTCTTCTGCAAGATTACTTGACATAAATGAAATAGCCTAACAATATAGGAGTTATAAATGTAGTAGCAAAATAAAAGATGAATATTACATTTTATCTGAGATTCAGGGCCATTTGTGTGTTGTAGAATGAGTTATCTGATGCAGGTAGAATAGGGGGAAAACAGTAATTCCTTTTACATTAAACAGCCGGTAGCAACCCTGCTTTCTTTACGTATTGAGAGTGCACATTTGGCAATGAGTGTGTGTGTATACATATATATGTGTGTGTGTGTACTGTTAGATATCTTTTTGTGTGTATATGCCTTGTTTCTACAACTAGATTATAAATTCAAGGATATTATCTTTTTAAATCATTTGAAGCTGCAAATGGATCTAAGCAGATAATAATGAAAAGTTAGCTTACTTATGATGCACCAATTTGCTATCTTAAATGTTAAAAAGCTCCCCATCTACACAAGAGAATAATCAACAGATGTTTTCAACTCACAATGAAATATTAATTTGATACCCCAAAATGGTCTAGCTCAGACCTAGACTGTCACAGGTAATATTGTGTTAAAGATGTAATTTATAACATGCACATTGTAATAACCAAAACATTATGCATGGCTCTTTGGGAACACACAGCCTGTTAGAGTTTGGAGATTGTTCAAAGGGTTCTCTTCTATTTCTAGCTCATTTTACATTGTTTCGATGATCACTTTAACTTCACGGAAAATGGCCATGAGTGTATTATAACTCAAATGATCAACAACTACAATTGAGCCCTTTCTGATATGCTCCTTTATGTTAATAAATATGGCCACAGCACTAACGAGATTGGCTTTTGCCTCTTTTTGGTTAAAGATGAGTTTTAATGCTGCTAATGCTTTTATATTGATCATGTCTCTGGCTGCAGTTGGATTTTCAGACATATTCAAAAGTACTTTCAAAACAAGATTTCTGGTTTTACGATTTCCCAGGGAGAGCAAATGAAAAAGCTCTGAAAAGTAATTGGCAACAATGTGGTGATGGTTAGAATCAGTAGCCAGTTGTCCTAGTATCTTTAATCCGGATTGCTGTCCAGGTGAGTTCAAGGGAAAAGACATGGTTTCCTTACACATATGCTTAACATGTAATTCAACCTTGCGTTGTCTTTCATCCCCAGAGGGGGGATTCAGAGTAATTACAGCCTTTTTTCTCATTTCAGAGGAAGGAAAACTAAGCAAGCTTTCAATAAGTGTCACTACACCCACCTCATTAATGAACTCTTGGGCAAATGGATGAACATTAATGATCCCCATTGCAATTTGAGCTATTTTATGAATGAGAGGATCAGTAGTTGATTTAAGTAAGGTAACAAGTTTTTCAAACTCCTCAGAATCCATGTAGCATTCCATTTTGCAAGGGCAAGCAAATGGCTTAATCCCATTCACCTCCCTGATCCTGATTTGGCGTCTAATCTCCTCTATGGTCTGGATACAAGGGTCAGAACCAAATGGGTACTCAGAGACAGGCTGTGAGCTTGAGGGAGTGCTCCTAGAAGGGCACGCTGTTGCCACAGGCAAAGAATGGGTATTTTCCTCAGCGGAGGCCAGGACAACATATGAAGGAGGCTTTTTCTCAAATGGGACTTGGGATCTAAAGCCTAACACTGCTGGAGTTACAGCAGGAGCTTTGGGCCAGATAGTTACCTCAGACCAGTCCTTGGGCCTATCTTTTTCATTAATTTCATCCACAGGCTGGGGCTTAATTATCCTGCTCACAGGTCTAGGGTTAGGGTCAAAACTAGTTTCATCTCCATCCCAAAACCAGCTCCCAATAACGTTCTCCTCCTCCTCCTCCTCAGCCCCTGGCCTAGCCTTGCAGTTGGCCCCAGCCACAGGCTCCAAATTCTTAGCACAGGATGGGGGACAAATATCAGCTTTACCTTCATCCTTAGCACTGAAACGATTACCAGCCTCTTCTCCATTCCAGAACCAGGAACCAACACTGGCTTCTTCCTCAGCCCAAAACCAGGTATCAATACCAGTCTTATCTTTACACGTAGACCTGGACTCAGCACTGGACTCAGCACTAGCCTCAGCCACAGAACAAAACCGAGATGCTCTAGTGGCCTCATCTTCAGCTTTGGGACTGAAATCTGCCAGAGCTCCTTCCTTCATCTCAGTAACAATCTTGTTCTTAGACTCTGCCTTCACCTCTGCCACTGGATCTTCCTGAGTCCCTGCCTTGGCTATTGCTTTGGCCTGGGTCTTGGCTACAGATCTGACTACGCCAGTAGCCTCCCTCTTGGCTTCAGCTTGTACACCAGCCCTATTTTCAGTTTTGGTCTTCTTTTTACTCTCATTCTTTCTACTCCTATTCTTTCTACTTGCATTCTTAACCCCAGCCATAGTTGAAGCCCAGTTATGTAGATAGCTCTATACAGTCTTGGCTTTGGTTCTCAATATGTCCCAGGTCAGTATCTTAATATTCTTTTACTGGGTTGAAGGTGATGATCTTCTGTCACTTCAAGGCCACCACAGCCACCACTGGAGATAGGCCTGAGGTGGAAGAAGAAAATGGGCTTTGAGTCTCTTCCAACTGTGCTTTTCTATGCAGAGAGCCACAGAGGACATGTGAAAGTAGAGATAGATTGTGTGGTAGGAGAAGTAGAATAGTATAAAACTCTGTTACCTCATTTTATCCCTTCCACAGTCCCACTAATGCCCAACAATGCCCTGCCCAGGCACTTCCATACTCTTGTCTCTGCATCAAATAGGAACAGAGACGATGGGAAAGCTTGGTGAAAGTGAGAGAGGCTAAGGAGTGTCCAGCCCCTTTGGTATATACCACTATACTCTATAGGTCTATCTGGTAGGCCTCACACCAACCTGCACTGATCTGGTGCAATTTTCTCCTTTCTTGCTTCCAGTGTTGATAAGCCCTATAGTCGACTCACAGGCAGACCTATGGACAAAAACACAGGAGGGATTGGAATTTTAAGTATTTGGTAGACAGACATGCATTCTGGCTTCTAAACCCAATACCTGCCTTTCCAAATCTGAGGCTTTGTGAATATAATGTTTCTGGCCTCCTTGGTCCTCCTCATGGCTTCCTTCCCCACTTCCTAGGTATCTATCAATTACCCTATAGGCACAATCCTGGCTCACCCTAGCCCCATTTCCTATACATAAATGTGAGGGCAGAGGTGTGTGGGAAGTTGGAAGACAATGGCTCCAAGATATGATCTGGTCTTACTCGCCAACAGCCAATTCCCATTCCCAATCAATAGGGGTGCTCAGGCTCACACTCACCTTGGATCCAAATGAATAGCTTTTGTCCTCTTTCTTAATCAAATTCAAAGTGAACAGCTACCTGCAGATTTCTACAGTACTCTATAAAGGAACAAACCTATGGATAGACAAAAAGAGGAAAGAAAACAAAAGAGACTGAGATGGCCCAACACCCATGACAAGTGTTACAACATATGCTTCTGTACATTCAAGGCCATGTTAAATATCTCCCACCTGTCTTCTCCTCCCAAATGATCCCCCATCCACTCCCCAAAGACCTGCAGCTTGTCTAATCACACCTCCCAACACTAAAGTCAGTCATTTTCCTAGCAGAGGCCACACCTTCCTTGAACAAAAAGATGAGGTGCAAGAATGGGTAGTGGAACAACTGTATTTAGAAGACAGGCAGTGAACATAATGGGGACTACTATTTCAATACCATCTTGCATGCCCCTGCCTTTCCCCTTCCCCACACATACATAGTTCCTATCTCATTCACCACCTATGCCAGCCAGCCCACATAGCAGGTGTCCTCAGGAGATGCTACCCTTACCACTACAGAACAGTCCACTAGCTGGAGAAGAGTCACGCCCTATAGAAAGAGAAGGGGCATTCAGCAAAACACCAAGAGAGTATGTTGACAATGGTAGAAAAGTATCAGGTTAGTGAACAGATTCCCAGAATTCAGGTCCTAAAACCTCCTTTTGAAGAATCAAGGAATAAGTAAATAAATGTCTCTCAGGTCTCAGAATTTCCCAGGAACTCCACAAAATCTTCTGTGGGACTGCTTCTGCACCAAAATGAGAGGGGGCTGTGAAGGGTAGCTGGGGTTTGGGTTTCCAAAAACAGAAAATGAAGATGCAAACTGACTTCACGCGTTCTAAATTGACCCTTCAGAAAAATTTCTTCTCTATTCTGAAGAGCCATTCTCACACCTTAACATATTAAGGTGGGCTAGGATGTTGAGAAAACAGATCCCAAATGAGAAAGATGGATTAATACATTATTTATTTACACGGATCCTTCCTGTGAAAGCCTATTGACTCCTCAACCTGCCATTTTCTTGCATTTAATTGGGTCCAAGACCTAAATATGGAAGGCAACAAAACTGCTGTATTAAGAGGCACATAAACTTTTCATTTTGGTGTCTTCATAATCTACTCGCTCAGTTCCCCTTTCACGGAATGTGCCAGACCTACCGCGCACACAGGACACTCTGGCATCAAAGAGGCGCCTGTGCGAAGGGACAGCACCCGGCACGCGGGGTCCCACAGACCCCTTTCCAGAATCAGGGCCCGGGCGGGCGGCCCCCCGCGCCCGCCCGCTCGGCACCGGGCTCTGATCGCCACCCCAGGCGGCCTCTCCGACGCCCCCACCCCGGCTCCCCTCCGCCATTTCGCCCGCAGCAGCCTCCCCCACAGCCCTCTCCTGGCACAGGCACCGTCGACGGCGGGGCGCGGGCGCCCAGAAAGCCCGCCGGGGAGCGGCCGCGCCGTTTGCCTCCCCAGGACCCGAGGAAAGACCTGCGGCCAAGACCTCGCGCCCCAGGACCGGTCCGCGCCGGTCGCCGCCCCCTCAGCGCCAGGGGTCCCCCAACGATGCGCACCTCTCTCAGAGACCCGCTCCGACCCGGTTGCCTCCCCCTCGTCAGGTTGCCAGGGTCCGCGGTGCAGGGTGTGAGCCGCTCGTCGCCCCCGAGACACCCCCAGTTGCTTTCGCAGACGCAGGGTCCCGATGGTCGGCCTCCCCCTCCTGTCGCAGCTCCTCACTCGGATTCCCACCGCTCGCCGTGCGGGCAGAATGGCAAAGAGGCGTCCTGCCCCCCGCGCGGCTGCGCCAAACCCGGCAGGGGCTACGAAGGCTGCGGCACCAACCGCTCGCGGCGAGGGTGTCGGGAAGGGGGCGGAGGGATACTGCACGAATGGGCTCGACGCCCCCTCCCAGACCCACCGTAGTTCCGACCCAGAAAGGGGCGGGGCCTGGAGGAGTCCCGGCCTCAGGGGCGGGGCCACGCCGGCCCTCCGCCACTACTCTTCGGGCGACCACCCTTCCCATCCCGCACACTTCTGGCACCGCAGCGTGTGGGGCCAGTGGGCGGTGGGCAGTGGGGGCCGGGGTTGGGAGGGTAGGGAGGGGCCGCGCTGGAGGGAGCAGCGGATGGATACAGATCGTCCCGGGGTGTGTGTGTGTGTGTCTGTGTGTGTGTGTGTCTGTGTGTGTGTGTGTACCGGCCTGATCGGAGTCCGCCCCCCTACCCTCCCCCATCGCGCGCGCCATCCTCCCTGGGCGCCAGTGGCAGAGGAGCTGTGAGGACGGCCCTCCCCGGGTCTGCTTTCCACCTTCTGGGGCCGCGGGCGGGAGGAAGGTGGGAGGCGGCGCCCGTGGAGGCCGAGCCACTGCCCCTCTTCTAAGGGAAGGCAGCCCTAGACAGACCTCTGGCCTGAGGAAACAAACCACCTGTCTGCGCCAGTGTCGTCATCCTGTCTGCCACACTGCCATTTTCTCAGTCGCAGTGGTAGCACGGTAGCACACTTTGCCATTTCGTCGCCCCCGCAGTTGCCCAGGAAAGAGGGCCTTTCCCTCTCAGGACACGCACCGGCTCAGACAGTCCTCCCTGTCTCTCATCCCATAGCCAGGTAGGGCCGGTCCTGGCTTCTCTTCCCGGGTTCTGTCAGGTCTTCTCTTGCAGTTGCCTTCAAGTGCTCATCATCTTTGGCAGGGTGGGAATGTGGCAGGGATTAGAACCAACTGGGATCTCACACACTTGCCATACACACCAGTCTAGTTTATCTATTAGGGCTATTAACAAATAAATTATTCTTATTTTTAATTCCAAAATCTGCATTATATCTGAGCCTGGTTCTGATGATTTGTGTCCTTAAATAATGCTTTTTCTTGCCTTTATTATGTGTTATAATTTTGTGTTGCAAGCTGGATATGATGTGTTGGGTAATAGGAACTGAGGTAAATAGACCTTCAGTGAGAAGCTTTATGTTAAGCTGGTTAGCAGTTGGGCTGTGTGTAATGTTTGCTGTAGCTATAGGTGTCAGTCTTCAAATTCCTCTAGCGTCTTTATTTTTGTCTCTCCTCTTAACTTTGTGTTTCCCTAATTACATCTTGCAGAGAGAGTCTGCATCTTGCAACTCTTTCAGCTGCACTCCATTGTTACTACACTGGAGGCCTGTTAGCATGTAGAGGAGAGGAAGTGTTATATAATATTCTGGTTAAATTCCAGTCTTTTGTGGGCCTGTCTCTAGACTGTGACCTTCACAAGTGTTTCTTTAGCATCTTTCTCCCCTTTACAGGAGAATGGAAGGCTAGAGTGTGCTGGATAGGAGGAATGCCTTTCCCTCAGCTGGGATAAGGCTCTGGGAAAGTCTTTTCCGCTGGAGATTAGGCCTTTGTTATGGAGAAGACTCGGGGGTGTATTTATTTATCTTTTTTTTTTTTTTTTTTTTTGCTGTACGCGGGCCTCTCACTGTTGTGGCCTCTCCCGTTGCGGAGCACAGGCTCCGGACAGGCAGGCTCAGCGGCCATGGCTCAGGGGCTCAGCCGTTCCGCGGCATGTGGGATCTTCCCAGACCGGGGCACTAACCCGCGTCCCCTGCATCGGCAGGCGGACTCTCAACCACTGCGCCACCAGGGAAGCCCGGGGGTGTATTTATTGAGTGTACACTTCCCCTCCCACTGCCAGAGCCCTGAGGAGATCTTTCTGGAATATTCACTATGAGAACCTGCTGGAGTTCCTGGAGGTAAAGCCCACAACACTGCTAAGACTGCAGGTCCCTAGGGGTTTCTCACTCTCCTGCTATTCCACCCTCAGTCTCTATCAATTTGTCAAAATTCCCACTTAAGTGTTCTTACCTGTTTATGTCTCTAGCAGTTTCTGCTCTATGTAAAGAGATATAGGCTGTGACTCTCTGGATGTCTTTTCTCCAGAATTTGGGGTGGTCATTTGCCCTGTGACCTCAGTTCTCTGATGGGTCTAAGATAAGTCATTGATTCTCAGTTTGTTCAGCTTTTTTTCTTGTAAGTACAGGAACAATGACTTCCAAGCTCTTTATATGTCAGAACTGAAACTGGAAGTGTGTCCTATGGATTTTAACAGAATAACTAAAGACGAATGAACACAGCTTTCATCCTCTTCTTTTCAGCTGAACTTCAGATCTGGGAATAAAGTTGCCCTTGAAAGCCTAGCTGCTCCATAAATACCTGCTCTTTTCCCTCACAGGTATAGAAAATTTACGTGACTCCCTGAACCTGGCATCTCAGCCCCCAAATTCTTAACGTGGAGTGCAGATTAGAATTCAGACTTCCTGAATCAAAGTTCCTGGTGGTGAGGTCTGAGCAACTGTGACTTAACCCCAGTAGAAAAGTCATCTCTGTTACCACCACCACCACCACCACCATGAAGCGGCAGTGCACTATACTACTAGGTGCTTGCTTAGACTAGAGTTACCAGTTTCTGATCGCTGGAAGCACTTTCTAAAAGGAGGCTGCATGGGATTTTCTCCCCTGGGCTCTAGCGATGCGCACCTCTCTCAGAGACCCGTTTCTCTGACTTTCTCCCCTGGGCTCTACTCTGGGACTTAGCCAGACTTCAGAGCCAGGCAGTCCAAAGTTTAAATAGAGATTTTACCACTAACTATTTGTGTCATTTTGGAAAAGGTACGTAATGTTTTTATAACTCAGTTAAGTCATCCCTCAAAGGGGATTGGTAATAACTACTTCACAGGATTCTTGTACACACTAACTGAGAAACTATCTGATATTCTGAAATATCTGCAAGTGTCAGGTCTTTCTAGTTCCTATTAAAATTGTGATCTAGTCATATTATGGGGTGGGCTGGGGAAAGCAGTAAGAGTAGATGAAGTAAGTCAGAAAGAGGAAACCAAATACCGTATGCTAACACATATATATGGAATCTAAAAAAAAAAAAAGGTCATGAAGAACCTAGGGGCAAGACGGGAATAAAGACGCAGACCTACTAGAGAATGGACCTGAGGATATGGGGAGGGGGAAGTGTAAGCTGGGACGAAGTGAGAGAGTGGCATGGACATATATACACTACAAACATAAAATAGATAGCTAGTGGGAAGCAGCTGCATAGCACAGGGAGATCAGCTCAGTGCCTGGTGACCACCTAGAGGGGTGCGATGGGGAGGGTGGGAGTGAGGGAGACGCAAGAGGGAAGAGATATGGGGACATATGTATATGTATAACTGATTCACTTTGTTAGAAAGCAGAAACTAACACACCATTGTAAAGCAATTATACTCCAATAAAGATGTTAAAAAAAAAAGAGTAGATGCTATCTCCACGGTGGCTTTTAGAGGTCATGATTGCTAAGACATCACCGCTGTGCTCTTTCTTACGGCAACCTTGATGCTTTGTATATTCTGTGTTGCTTAACATAACCCTTTACTAAAAGAACATCACTTTTACATAAGTATGCTCCCTCCTCCCTGTGGTGATGTGCCACAGGGAGGGCTGATCCAAATTCCAGAGGTGAGTCTGCTTGGTCTAAGGATAATGCATCCCCTTGGTACTCTGGTTCAGGAATGGCTGGTGATGTAACTCTGCTCAATGAGACATGAAGAAGAGAAGATTGCAGAAGGATTTCTGAGGAAAGTGTCCTCACTCATAAGACAAAGCCATCAGTAAAGGTATCTCCTTTTCTTCCTTGGAAAGTTGCTTGACTCCTTGCAGCCATCAAGTTTCCAGCCTTAGGATGGAAGTTGATATTATGAATGGCAGAAGAAAGAGATGGATAAAAGCTGAGTCCTTAGCTGAATCAAACAATCACCAAGACTTCTCTGCCTCAGTACTTCTGATCTGTGGATAATAAATTTCCTTATAAAGTTAGTTTTAGTTGAATTCCTTGTTATATGGAACAATCCTAAATGTTATGTATGCTCAGGCACAAAACAATGCTTCAGTGAGTAATAGTTCCTGACTTTTGTCTGTCAGTAAGCCCTACCTCTTAAAACCAGTGGCAGAACTCATGTTTCCACATGAAAGGAAAACTGTAGATTCTGAACATCTTGCCTAATGATTGCTAGAGGTCTGACAACTGTGATTGGCTTCTGTTTTAGATTGAAAAGGAAGGCTTCAGGCAGAAAACCTAAACCTTACTTATCTAGGGGGTTCAGAGGTACATTAAATACGTGAGCTTATAGATAAGCCTAGTTTCAATTCAGAGAGTCATTGTGTGGAAGTGCACCCATGTGAAATATCCATAGTGTAAAGATATCAAAGGTTATCTGCTTTCTATCCTGAGGACTGAACTGAGGTAGAGAAAGATAAATTCATAGTGTCAACAGCCAGAAAGTTTTGGTTAACTTTCCCCAGGTGCACTGTACTAAGCAACACAGGTATAGAAGGAGGTGGATATTTGGGATTTATCAAGAGCTGAGATTTTGCCAGGACAGTGGAGCCAGGCGCTAGAGGATGAGGTAGGTGAGTAGTAAAAATGATGGCCCATTAAGTTGGGAAGGAAGGAAAATCCGGAGTATGCTGATTCACAGGTAGAAGGGGACAAGGGGCAGGGAGTCTAGCAACACTCAGGTTCAAGTTTCTTTATGATGAATAAAGTACTTTGCTACAAGCTGTAAGGAGGAGAAAATCTGATGATGAAGATAGTCATGGTGATGATGGCAGCTTTTAGTGATAATTAGCACTAGAGGGATATATTGGGCTGGCAAAAAAGTTTGAACGAACTTTTTGGCCAACCCAATAGATGTAGTGTAGTGGCAACACATGCCAGCTCCAGATTCAAACTACAAAGGTTTGAATCTCAGCTCCTCCGCTAATCAAATCAAGCTCTGCTAACTGAGCTTGCCAAGTTACGAGTCTGTGCCTCAGCTTCCTCATGTGTAGAACAGAGACAATAACAGCATCTACTCTATACAGTTGTTTTGAGGATTAAATAAGTTAATATATTTAGAACCCTTAGAAGAGTATCTGGCACTTATAAAGCACTCATTAAATCTTGATATTAACAATAAGTACAGTCACCCTTCCATATCCCGGGTTCCGCATCCACAGATTCAACCAACTAGGGATCAAAAATATTTGAATCAAAGAACTCCAGAAAGTTCCAGAAATCAAAACTTTAATTTGACACACACTGGCAACTATTTATGTAGCATTGGCATTGTATTTACAACATTCACGCAGAATTTACATTGTATTAGGTATTGTAAGTAATCTAGAGATGACTTGAAGTATATGGGGAGGGGACTTCCCTGGTGGTCCAGTGGTTAAGGGTCTGCCTTCCAATGCAGGGGACGCAGGTTCGATCCCTGGTCGGGGAACTAAGATCCCACATGTTACCAGGCAACTAAGCCCAAGCATCACAACCAGAGACAAGCCCATGTGCCGCAACCAAGAGCCTGTGTGCTGCAAGGAAGACCCAGTGCAGCCAAAAAAAATAAAATAAAGATGTTTAAAAATAATAATAATAAAATAAAGTATATGGGGAGATGCGCACAGGTTATGTGCAAATAATATGCCATTTTATATAAGGGACTTGAGCATCTGTGGATTTTTGTATCTCTGGATGGTCCTGGAACCAATCCCCCCTGGATACAGAAGGACGACTGTACTATGAAAAGTAGTAAAAGGCTCAGGCATTGAGGTCAGACTGACTGGGGTCTGATTCACACTTTCAGAGTCCAAGTTTCTTCCTCTATGCTACCTGGCCCTCAACACTAGTTCTGTCTTATTCATAAAAAACGCTCCAGTGCATGATACAAAGAAACAAATGCTAAAATAGGGGTGAATAAAATACTGTGTACGTACATAGGATGGAGGCATTACTTTCTACCAAGGGGCAAAGAGTAAGGGTGAGAGTATCAGAAAGACTTCAAACAGGCCCTAGCATTTGAGCTGAGCCTAAAAGGATGACTGTGTTTCCTACAGGCAGAGAAAGGGCATGAGGGCATTGAAGATTGAGGGAAAAGCCTGGGGAAATGCACAAAAGTAGTAAAGCACAGAGTATAGTTGGGTTGGAAAATAGCAGATAGTCCCATGTGGCTTGAGTGCAGGCAAAGTGGAGCAGGGCATGGACTGGGTGAGGCAAGAGTGAGTGCCTCCTTAAATTGTATCTTTATCTCATTCTGGTCCTGGCCCTGACTTGGAAGAATGTGTTAGAAATGGAGATGGAAAGGTAGAATTGTATGGGAAAGTACAGGGACTTGAAACCCTCCATTGGGGACCTGGTAGTATTTTATAGACGAGATCCCACTGAAGGCTGCTTTTTTGAAATTGGGGGCAGAGTAGAGGGTCAGCTGTGCTGTAAGATACCCTTCTTTCATTCATGATTGGACAGATGACAAATTCACTCTAATTTTATCCCCAGGCAGCAACATTGTAGGTCAAATGACATCTGAACAGGCCCTGATATTTATTACATGAGATAGCCCATAATATTTATCCCGAAAGGGGGCAGAAACAAAAGGGCTATATGAGTGTTGAGGTATTTACTTCAACTACACTCCCAGGAAAAAACTGAGGGATGATCTTGGCCCTTACAAGTGCTACTCAAGGAGTGATCAGAACAGAGATAATCATCTTCATGCATGGACACCCCCCCCACACTTACCCAGTGCTTTGGCTGAGACTGAAAAAACCCACAGGCGTGAGTTAGTTAAGCATCTGCCCTGGGATGCATGTGGGACTTAGAGGTATCTCTCCAGACTGCAGTGTGAAGTTCCCCAAATATAAATGCAGTACCCCCAACAGGAAATACAGGCTGAGGGAACTCTGATAAGGAAAAAATATAGAGAGAACTTTAAAAATCATCTAAATTGTAGACGCATGCCACAAAAACATATGCTGCTTTTTTCACCCATAATACACTGGTAGGCTCTGCCTCCTTTATTTTAACTTGCTTATGCATGATGCATAGGATCAAAGGTCAGTTTACAGATATTAATCTAGGGGTGGCTGCTAAAAATAAGGATGTGTGACACTATTATTCTGACATCAGTTCTTTGACACCAACTACCTGGAGTTAGCATCAGACTCCACAGGTTTAAGGGTGCAGTCCCCAATAATACTGCCCCCACTTGAGATCAGGTGTCAGTTGCAAGACTTGGGGGACCACCCATACTTCTGACTGACCAGTTATAAATTCAGGGGTTCCCACGACCCCCTCAGTTTTGATAAAAGTGCTATAAGTTTGATAAAAGCAAGTTTGCTATAAGTTTGATAAAAGCACTAAAAGTGCTATATGTAGAATTATAGTTTTATTAGAAAGGATAGGGCTTCCCTGGTGGCGCAGTGGTTGAGAGTCCACCTGCCGATGCAGGGGATACGGGTTCGTGCCCCGGTCCGGGAAGATCCCACATGCCGCGGAGCGGCTGGGCCCGTGAGCCATGGCCGCTGAGCCTGCCCGTCCGGAGCCTGTGCTCCGCAACGGGAGAGGCCACAACAGTGAGAGGCCCGTGTATGGCAAAAAAAAAAAAGAAAGGATATACATAGGACAAGGTCTTGAAGGGTCTGAGATATACAGATTCCATGTCCTCTTCACATGGATTCAGGGCAACATCACCCTCCCTGGATATCAGTGTGCTCACCAACCAGGAAGTTTTCACTGGGGTTTCATTACATAGGCAGGACTGTTCATGTGATCGAACCCCAAATCCAGCCCTCCTTCCTTCCCTGGAGTTCCTGCTGGCCTAAAGCTCCAACTCTAATCACGTGGTTGGTCCTTCTAGTGACCAGATCACATCCTCACAACCAGAAGCTAACTAGGGACCCACCACAGTCCGTTCATTAGCATAACAAAGATACTCCCAGGGCTCAAGAAATTCCAAGGTTTTTTCAGGCCCTGTGCCAGGAACCAAGGACAAAGGTTGGATATATTTTTTCTTATACCACATGATGTTTGAGGTGTTTGTCAAACTCTAAAACAGCACAGACAAGACAACAAAGCTTGAGGAGAAAGGCCACAACCTAAACATTGGTCCTGATACTTATATTACCAGAATTCTGGAGAGTGGAGGGAGGAGGATAATACAAAGGAGGCAGGGGGTAAGAGAGGAGGAGGTAGTCCTAAGGCCTCAATCTCTAATTTTACCCACATGCCCACAGGAAGGGGCTTTCCTGGTGGCGCAGTGGTTGAGAGTCCGCCTGCCGATGCAGGGGACACAGGTTTGCGCCCTGGTCCAGGAAGATCCCACATGCCTCGGAGCGGCTAGGCCCGTGAGCCATGGCCGCTGAGCCTGCGCGTCCAGAGCCTGTGCTCCACAACGGGAGAGGCCACAACAGTGAGAGGCCCGCGTACCGCCAAAAAAAAACACAAAAACATATATATATATAAACAGGAGGGCCTGAAGTAGTATTACTGCATAGTTTCAACTCTATAGTGAGTATAAAAATAAGGATATGAGTGGGCTTAGGAAAATTCATTACTTCCTAGTGGCACTTTCTTAAACTGCCTTGGTATCCAGTGGATGCCAGGGTAGGGAGAGAGAGGTGGGTAGGGGGAGTGGGGATAATTCAGTTAGAAAGAGGACAAGGACTTACCAAAGGCTGCTACCTAGGATAAGACCAAAGGAACAAGCCCTAAGAAGTGGACAGAGAGCAAAACACAAGGAAGAGAGCGAAGTGTCTGCAGAGCGGACACATGAGACCATCCATAAAACAGTTTCCATAGATGGTTCCCAGAAAAACCCTATTCTGAGGCCCAGCACAGTAGCAGGAGGGAGCCTAGATGGAGTATCAGCTTTTGAGTTCCTAGATGGGAGGGAGCTGCTGCCTGGAGCTCAGGTCCAGGTATCATCTTGGGAGTTGAGAAGCTTGGCAGTATCCCAAAGAGAAATCCTATGTGAAGGGCCCAAAGCATCCAGATTCCCTCCTCCTGAGTCTGTTAGCTCCCATTCCCCAGAGCTGCCCAGATTGGGGTTCATTCCTCTCTTGCATCTCCAGGCAGCTGGAGCCTTGGATCTCCCCCCTCCCCCAATTATGAGCTTGTCTCACAATCTGGAAAAGACAAACAGTAGAGAATGAGTGCCAGCTAGGTGGGAGGAAGGGAGTGTAGCTCACAGTTCGTATCCTCACACCTGCGTTTCCTGATCCAGGGCCACCGGTGTTCACAAATTGTCACTTCACCATTTCCTCTCTCTGGGCTCCCCTGAAGCCAACTGCTTCCACGTGTCCACCTCTCCCACCCACACAGAGAAACAGAGTCACGCAGCGCTGGGCGGGGAGATGAGGGTGGGGTAGGGGCTTGCAGAAGGCAGGAGGGAGCGCGAGGCTCCGAGACACTTCCTCTACCCGGACCTAGTCTCCACCACCACCTCCCACGGATGCCAATATCCGGCGTCGAGCCCACCTCCTCTAGCAGCGGCCGATGCTTCCCTCCACGTATGCCTCCCGCAGGATGACTTCCTGCCTCTTCAGCTCCTGGACAAAAACAGACCCTGGCTAAGACGCTCGCGATTGGCTGAGGGATTGTGTCCTCAGCCAACAAAGGCCATAATTCTGGGCGCCTGAGGGATTAGCTTTCAGGCTAATGCAGCATGGAGAGACACTCACCCACGCATCCACCATCACGTCCGACCACTCCTCTCACTGCCGTCTGTCAAGCATCAGGTGCCAATCTTTCCCATCCCTTTTCAGTGCGACACACCTCCACGCCGGTCTAAGTGAGAGGTGCGGTCACGTGACCCACAGTTAGCCCCACGTGACCGCGCAGTCGGCAAGTCCGCCGCAGCCCCGCAGCACGCAGGGCACAGTCTTGTGCCTCTGGGGTTGAGCTGCTTGCTAGAACAATCTGAAGCTCCTGATGGGGTGAAGATAGAGAGCTGAAAGGAAGGCTGGATTCGGAGCCAAAGCTTCCAGCCCTAAGCCTGGGCCTTGCTCTGTAGGAGCACAGGGCTGGCGAGGAACACCCCATGAGGAGTTTGGAGACCAACTGACTTTCAGTATTCTGTGCACAACTCGGGTGACGTATTAAAACACACACAGGATCTGTCTTGAAAAATACTGATAGCCAAAACAAACATTCAATCTCCAATTTCCACCACCAGGACGATCTCTGTTAGCACTTGTGGTTTGTGAATGGAAGCAAAACTGCCACTTTGCCCTACTTCCATAAACCTTGCAGCCTAGAATTGGGTGGTGGTGGGGAAAGCAGGTTGCACTGTCAGAAAAATTATACAAAAATTGGGAAAAGACAACATAAGTTACTGGATACTTGTTCAGTGCAGTGCTGGGCTTCACTTTCTGTTGATAGAGCAAGTTTTCAACCCTAAGAGACTTATGTTAACTTGTAGGTATTTTGTCCAATAGCTATGGAAATGATTTATGTCCAGTGGAACAGATAATATAAATGGTTTCAATTTATCGCCCTTAAGATATCTATCAGTTTTGTACTTGATCCAGCAATGTTATACTAACATTTATTAATTTTCTATGTGTGTATGAAATTTAATATACATGTTTTGTTTATATTATTGTGTATATTGTATATACACATCTCCTTCAACCATTCTCATAATCTTAGCAGTTGTTGTGTTGAAAAAAAACTTCCATGTGTTCATTTCTAATTTACAAATCATAATTTTACCTTTTCAAAAATTAACATTCTCAGACAAAACAGAAATAACATTTCACCATGTCTAAAAATAATAAAACATATGATATTTCCCATAAGCCTGTATTCCCTCTCCAAACCAACTCTATCCCTGACTTCCGCAATTCTTGTCTTAAGGTATGGTATGATGTTTTTACTTATTACTGTGGAAAACACACATAACACAAAGCTTACTGTTTTAACCATTTTAAAGTGTACAATTCAGTGGCATTAAGTACATGCACAATGCTGTGCAATCATTACCACTATCTACTTCTGGAACTTTGCTGTCACTCCAAAAGGAAACGTGATGATCTTTCAAATGCAACAGTCATGTAAAAAGGTTGCCATCTTTGTACAAGAGACTAGTATAAACTTAGCAACCTTGGTAATTTTACTTTTCTTTAAAACATTTCATAAGCTAATCTTTCTGAAGTCTCATTCCTTTTCAACTTTTCTAAATGAGTTTATCTCTAAAAAATTCTTTTTAACATATATTCATTTACATAACTGTATCCTTTCCAACATGTCCACCTACAACTTGAGGCACTAGATGTAAGCATATTAAAAGAAAAAATCCTTGTCTAATTAATTTTTGTATCTCCCCAATGTCTGTCACTGAAAACTTATTTAGCATAGTGTATTTTCTTCCAGATTATGGAATATATGAAGTTTCTTAGAAAGTCATATTGAAATTGCACAGAAATTGTGTCTATTTACACAGTTTTTAAAATGGGATCTAATTTTCCACAGATGATGTCACAGTCTTCTCTATTACACCAGATATAAAAGCATGTGTCATTTCATGCCAATAAATAGAACATTTTTAATAGCTGCGTGGTATTTCCTTAATACTTTCCTTGGATTAGGATCACAAAGGAAAGCTTATTCCTGACTCCATTTAATTGGTGTGCTGTTGTACTCTTTCACTCTTCAGGTGGCACTGAGCAACACCTGTACTTTGTGTTGCAAAATGTGCAGATCTGGCCCAACTTAGTTCTCCAAAGTGGCCTCATTCCAACTGCATCCCTCATTAAACTTGTCTCACCTATTCCAGGCAGACAGGTTATATCCACACTACTGGAACAGATTTTCCAATTACACACTTTTCTTTACACCGCCACTGCTCACTTCCAAGAATGACCTAATGGGTTGTCTTAGCCTACTTTTCAGTGACCAAATTTAAGTGCGTGCCTCTTCTCTGAAGCATTCCTCAAGTACCACAACCCACTGTAATCTCTTCCTTCTTAAGATCCAGGAATGGGATTTTCCAATGAAGGTATGTATGTCATACTACTCATTGTCTATGTTTGTAACTGTGCACATTGTATCTACACCTCGATTTTGAACTGAAGAAGGGTCACTTCTGCCACTTTTCACACAGAACTTTATTGAAAACACAGACTTGAATAGAGAACCATATGTTTAAACAATGAATAGCAGGGTAGGTTACACAGGCGGCTCAGTTCATTGGAAGCTCAATACTGAAAAATACAGCAATGGACAGCAAGACAAATATCAACAAATTTTTTTCAGCACTAATAGTCATTTGGCATCCACAAAATGATCCAGCTCAAACCAAGAATTGGACAAAGTTAACATCAGCATTAAAATATAAGTTACAAAATAAAACCAGACTGAAAACCAAAGCACTACTCAGGGTTCTTTGGGAACATAAGGCTGATCAGAGGCAGGTGGTTAATCATATTAGCTTTGCTGTCCCACCTCAGGATCATTCTGATTGTCTATTTGGACTTGCAGTTCCTCAGCTAACTTCTCAAATTCATGGAATGCAGAAATAAGCGGCTCAAGACTGAAATCATCATCAATTAAGGACATTGTTCCATTTTTTATAATACTACTGATATTCTGAAACATTTTAATAACAATTTGAATGTTATCATTTGTCTCTTCTATGTTAAAGAGACCCACAAATATCGATAGAGCCTTGGCACTGAATAGTTTTTTTGCCACCATAGGATTTTCAGACAAATTCAATAACATTTTCAGAACGTGAAATTTTGTTCTTGCATTGCCTGTGGTTAATAAGGAGAGAAACCCAGACATATAATTGGCAACGAGTGTGTGATAGTCTGTAGTTGTAGTGAGGTGTCTAAGCATCCTTAATCCAAGCAGCTGCTCAGGGGAACCCACGCTATGAGCAAGGGTTTCCTCACACACTTGACATATGAATGTCTCAATCATGTTTAGATTTGGGTAAGGTGGAGCCATATGAATCATATTTTCCAAAAAACTTGTCCTAACTCGGGAGGAGGGATAATTGAGCAAAGTTTCAATAAGTGAGACAACTCCTGAATCGCGAATGAAATCACGGGTAAACTGAGAAGCAGTCCTCATACCCATGGCAATCTTAGATATTTCATGAATGAAAGGATCTCGAATTTTGTCCATTAATAGAAGGAGTTCTTCAAACTCTTCAGGACCAATTTTAAGCTCACACTGTATGCAGCTGCAGGACCAACTCTCTGGCTCTGCACTCTCCCTGGTCCTAAGATGTTCTCGAATTTCCCTGACTGACCGGTAGGACGGATCATACTGAAATGGGAACTCAGGGTCAGGCTGATCAGGCTGAAGCAAAGATTCCTGCTCTTCCCCTTCTGGGGTAACTTCCACATTCTTGGGCTTTCCCTCAAACATTTCAGAGTATACGGATGCTGCTTCCTCAGGAATTCTAAAGGGGCTTGGGGATGGGAAGCCAATCCCATGACAAGGACCAGGTTTGAATTCAACAGTGACCTCTTCCCAGGTTTGGGGCCTGGATGATACATTAACTCCCTCCTCAGCTGTATCTCTGAACCTGGGGCTAGCCTTGTACACAGGATGGGGATTTAAGTCAAAGCAGGCCTCATCCCTGTCCCAGAACCAGGACCCAAATATGGCCTCTTCTTCAGACTCTGGCCTGGTCTCTTCTCTGGCCACAGCACCCAAACTGGACTTTTCCTCCGCCCAGAACAAGGATCCACCAATGGCCCCCTCCTCGGCCCCTGGCTCAGATTCACAAATGGCTGAAGCCCCAGCCTCCATACTGACCTCTTTCTCTGCCCAGAACCAGGACCCAATAATGACTTCCTCCTCAAACCTGGGCTCTTGTTTGACCCTGTCACTGTTATTAACATCTTTCTGGGCCCTGGGCTTCAAGACAGTATTAGACTCTTCCTTGTCTCTGGGTCTGAATCTACTATTGGCTTCTTCTCCAGGTAAAAACCAAGACTCTTTATAGTACTCGTCTTCAGACTCAGATTCAAAAAAGTCCTCTCTCTTTGTCCTGAGCTTGGACCTCATATTTGCCTCATCCCTGACTCTGGGCCTGAACAAATTATTGGTATTTTCTCCAGCCCACAAGCAGAATGGGTTGCCAGACTCTTCCTCAGACCCAGACCAGGAATCAATATAGGGTTCTTGCTTGGATCTGGGCCTGGATCTGGGATTAGGCTGATGTTTGGCCCTGTGCCTGGACCTGGTATTGGCCTCTTCCCTAGGCCATGATCTGATACTGGCCTCTTCTCCAGCCCAGAAAGAGGACATTGTAGAGGTCTCATCTGCTGACCAGAATCCAGACTCATTAGAGGCCTCCTCTCTGGCCCTGGACCTGGGATAGCACCAAGACCCCATATTAGTTTCCTCCCCCGATCCAAACCAGGGTTGGATTCCTGTCTGAACCTGGGAGCCAGGAAAGGTCTCAGTGTCTACATTGACCAGTTCCCTATCCACAGATAGGGCCATAGGTTTAGCAGCTGACCCAGACTCAGTATTGACCAGTGGCCAGGTTACTGCATTGGTCTGAGACACGCCCTCTGATTGCGACATTGCCTCAGCCCCGAACTCAGTCTGGGCCCAAGCCTGGGCTTCATCCTTGGGCCTTGCCCCAGGGATTGCCTTGGCTTCAGTCTTAGGACGTGCCCCACCTACTGCCCTGGCTTCAGTTTTGAGTCTTGCCCCTGCCATTGCCTGGGATTCAGTTTTGGGCCTTGCCCCGGCCATTGTCTGCGACTCAGCTTTGGGTCTTGCCCCAGCCATTGTCTGGGACTCTGTTTTAGGCCTTGCCCCAACCATTGCCTTGGACTCGGTTTTGGGCCTTGCCCCAGCCATAGCCTTGGACTCAGTTTTGGGCCTTGCCCCAGGTGTGGCCTGGGTCCTAACCTTTGGTCTGACCACCATTGGGACTTCATTCTCTCTCTCAGCCCCACCTCCAACCTCTTCTCCAGGCTTCTTTTCAGGCTTGGCCTGGACACCAGGCTCAATCTCAGCCCCAGTCATAATACAAGTTACAGAGGAGTCCTGATTAAATACCACTATCCCAGTCTCAGCCTCTACCACAGATCTGTCACAGTTTTCTATCTTCACACTCTAATCTTTCGATGATTCAGGTGATACAGTTGGAAACAAACGTTAGAGTCAATCACCAGGCCAGCAGTCAATCAGCCTCCTTTCCAATCCCAGTCTCAGCCAATATTACAGACAGAGTGCAGAAGAAGCACAACCAAACTGGGAGAGGCTGGATGGTTCCCGGGTGGGCGCACACCTGTTGAGGGTGGTGGTTAGCAGCAATTCCACCACCACCAGAGATACCACTGAAGATCAATCTAGGAATCGAGAACGACGTGCGGCTTTGAGTCTCTTCCAACTGTGTCACTCCATGCAAAGACCCACACACAGAGACTGGACCTTGAATGCTTCGTGGGAGAGTTAGGCTATCAGAAAGTCTCTCTGTTATCCTCATTTCACCCCACACCCTTTACCCCCAGAGCTGTCACACTGCTTTGCTTGCTACAACACAGGTGAGAAAATGGTGGGAAAGTATCTTGGCAATGGGAGAGGCTGAGGAGCCCTCAGACCAGACCCTAGTCACCCTTGGACCTGTGCTGGTCTCCTCTACCCCACCCAAAAGTTGTACCCATTCTCATACCTGCACTGTTGTGGTGAAATTTTCCTCTCCTTGCTTTGTTCCAGTGGTGTTAAGCCTTAAGCAAACAGCAGGCCATCCTATGGATAAGTAAACATACAGGAGAAATTAAGTCTGAGTGCTTGGTTGACAGGCAGACACCCTGATCCCTGATGCAAGTATCTCTTTCTGTTTAAGTGTCTAATTTGTCTGATGTTTCCTGTCGCTTGATTCCTGCTCTCAGATCTTCTCCGCCCATTCACAGCCCAATCCACACCTACCCCAATAGTCCTAATACTCCTGCAGGAAATGGGAAACGGGTTCTGCAGCAGTGTGCAAATCAGAAAGAGAGTAAGACATGTGAATCAAAGACACCCAACTGGATCAAAAACACCTGTCAATCTTCCTCTGTAGCTGCCCCTTGCATTGCCCCACTTTGCACAAACCTCCAGAGATTTAAGGCAGTCTTTTCCTTCTTTCCTTCTTTGCAGAAGTAACCAGCCTTAAAGCAGACCTATGGACCAAAGATAAAAAGGTTAAGACAATCAGAAGACCATGGTAGCAACTAAGCGCCTGATGGACAGACCAATATCAAGGATAGGACTCCATATACTGTCTTTCAATATTCAGAGTCCTCTTAGTAGAATATTCTCATTTTATCTTGGCCCTCTATTTCAGCATTCCAGATAACAAACATCTTCTCTTGACGTCATATTTTTCGCATTGCTCCCTTCTCCAATTCTGAGGATTCACCACTAGGTGCACCACATCCTTTGCCTTGCGCATTATAAATTGGGGGAAGGGAGCCCGCATATTCTAGAAAACAGGTTGTGCAGTGGTACTTGTATTTATAATTTGTCCCACCCTCACCTCCCAGTCCATCTTTTCCACCCCCAATTTTGGATGGAGGTGAGGGAGGAAGGCCAGGAAGTGTGGAGAAACCGGGTGGACAGGAGAATTTTAAGAGGCATTCCTGGATGCCTGACCTGCTCTGGTCGCAGTCACCCCATCCCAATTCGGGTGTCCAGTCACTGGCTGCTGCCCACTCTCACCCCCCATCCCCACACAACTTCAGAAATATAGGCCGTTTTCCCGTCCCTAGTTTTTCTCAAGCGTCTCCTGTACAGATGCACCCTGTGGCCTGAAATCGCCAGACCTACCGCGCACACAGGACATTCTGGCATCAAAGAGGCGCCTGTGGGAAGGGACAGCACCCGGCACGCGGGGTCCCACAGACCCCTTTCCAGAATCAGGGCCCGGGCGGGCGGCCCCCCGCGCCCTCCCGCTTGTCAGCCGGCTCCGACCGCCACCCCCGGCGGCCTCCCCAACGCCCCCAACACGGCTCCCCTCCGCCATTTCGCCCGCAGCAGCCTCCCCCACAGCCCTCTCCTGGCACAGGCACCGTCGACGGCGGGGCGCGGGCGCCCAGAAAGCCCGCCGGGGAGCGGCCGCGCCGTTCGCCTCCCCAGGATCCGAGGGAAACCCTGTGGCCAAGACTTCGCGCCCCAGGATCGGTCCCCGCCGGTCGCCGCCCCCTCAGCGCCAGGGGTCCCCCAACGATGCGCACCTCTCTCAGGGACCCGCTACGACCCGGTTGCCTCCCCCTCGTCAGGCTGTCAGGGTCCGCGGGGCAGGGTGTGAGCCGCTCGTCGCCCCCAAGACACCCCCACTTGCCTTCGCAGGCGCAGGGTCCCGATGGTCGGCCTCCCCCTCCTGTCGCAGCTCCTCACTCGGATTCCCACCGCTCGCCGTGCGGGCAGAATGGCAAAGAGGCGTCCAGCCCCCCGCGCGGCTGCGCCAAACCCGGCAGGGGCTACGAAGGCTGCGGCACCAACCGCTCGCGGCGAGGGTGTCGGGAAGGGGGCGGAGGGATACTGCACGAATGGGCTCGACGCCCCCTCCCAGACCCACCGTAGTTCCGACCCAGAAAGGGGCGGGGCCTGGAGGAGTCCCGGCCTCAGGGGCGGGGCCACGCCGGCCCTCCACCGTCCCCCGTCGGGCGACCACCCTTCCCATCCCGCACACTTCTGGCACCGCAGCGTGTGGGGCCGGTGGGCGGTGGGCACTGGGAGCCGGGGTTGGGAGGGTAGGGAGGGGCCGCGCTGGAGGGAGCACCGGATGGATACAGATCGTCCCGGGGTGTGTGTGTGTGTGTGTGTTGTGTGTGTGTCTGTGTGTGTACCGGACTGATTGGAGTCCGCCCCCCTACCCTCCCCCATCGCACCCGCCATCCTCCCTGGGCGACAGTGGCAGAGGAGCTATGAGGACGGCCCTCCCCGGGTCTGCTTTCCACCTTCTGGCGCCGCGGGCGGGAGGAAGGTAGGAGGCGGCGCCCGTGGAGGCCGAGCCACTGCCCCTCTTCTAAGGGAAGGCAGCCCTAGATAGACCTCTGGCCTGAGGAAACAAACCACCTGTCTGCGCCAGTGTCGTCATCCTGTCTGCCACACTGCCATTTTCTCAGTCGCAGTGGTAGCACGGTAGCACACTTTGCCATTTCGTCGCCCCCGCAGTTGCCCAGGAAAGAGGGCCTTTCCCTCTCAGGACACGCACCGGCTCAGACAGTCCTCCCTGTCTCTCATCCCATAGCCAGGTGTCAGGCACCAGGTAGGGCCGGTCCTGGCTTCTCTCCCCGGGTTCTGTCAGGTCTTCTCCTGCAGTTGCCTCCAAGCGCTCATCATCTTTGGCAGGGTGGGAATGTGGCAGGGATTAGAACCAACTGGGATCTCACACACTTGCCATACACACCAGTCTACTTTCCCCAGCCATTCTTTGGAGGACGACCCACCAGGCACCCACTTCCCTAAGACAGAAACCTGCTGGCCCTTGAATCCTCTGATTCCTGCACTCCTATATCCTTCCTGTAGTCTCCAGCCCCTCCTTTCTGTGCTCCATGGGGCAAACAGCAACCCTGGTTAAGCACACCTGTGGTTGAGCACAAACCTGCTGGCACTGTTGCCCGTTTTAAAACCCACCTAAATGGCACCCTCGCTGTTGTAAGCTGAATAAAGTTCCCCCAAAGATGTTCACGTCCTGTTCTCCTGAACCTGTAAATATGTGATGTTACATGGCAAAGGAGAATTAAGGTTGCAGATGGAATTAAGATTGCTAATCAGCTGAATGTAAAGTAAGATTACACTTCTGTATCTTGGCCAATGCCACGGCAAGGCTACTTTAAATGTGGAAGAGGTAGGCAGAAGAGTCAGTGTCACAGTGAAGTTGCATGAGAAAGACACCACAAGTGGACGGGGTATCACTAGTTTTGAACATGGAAGGAAGCTAGAGGCCAAGGACTGCAGGCAGACCCAGAAGTTGGAAAAGGCAAGGAGACAGATTCTTCCTAGAACCCCTCGGAAGAATGAAGTCCTCCTATCACCTTTATTTCAGACCAGAGAGACCCTTTTCCTATTTCCAACCTTCAGGACTGTAAGATAATATTTTATTGTTTTTGTTTTTTTAAGCCAGCAAGATTGTGGTAATTTGTTACAGCAGCAGTGGGAACCGAATTCACTCACCATTCTGATAAAGTCCATTCCCCTTCACTTTCTTGAATTGGGCTTCAGCCCCTGGGAGGATCAATCTGGGCGCTCATCTCTCACCACTATAACCACCCTCTTAAGCGCCTTCTCTCTTTTCTAAAGAAGAGAGATTTTGCAATCATCTTTGAGGTTCGTCTTGGAGAGAGTCCCTATTTACTGAATATCATGGATGCTTACCAGGATGAAAAGGGAACCTTATTCTTACCATGAATTTTCATATCAGCTTTTACTTGTTATTAGATATTTATTATAACTGTACAATATTTAGGTGATAGAGAAAAAATCTAGAGATGATTCTATACTATATCTAGAGACAACAGATGTCAGTTTTCAGAGGAAAGTCTTTCACTGTGCTCTTTCAATGGCCTTAGCTGAATTGTGGATTTTCTTTGTTCCAAAGTATACTCTCTTGGGTGAATGCCAGGGTGGAAGAAGGGAGTCTGAGCTCTTCTGGGACCTGTGCGTGTGCATGAATCTCTTTGCCTCTCTGAACTGTTCTTTCCGCATCTGAAAGTGTCTGGTGCCTTTTTTTCCTCTGGTGCCTTTTATTTGTTCAACAAATATATATGAATATGTACTTTGTCATAGGCACAAACAAAAAAGAAAGAAATCTCTGTTCTCGTGGAGGTGACATTTATTTGTAATTTCATTCTTATTAATTTCTTGTCTAAAAATTTACAGATTTATCCAAAGTCATACCAGCAAGCTTATCTGACAATTCTGGATATTGTGAAATCTTGATTCCAAGATACTTTCTGACAGAAGAGTGAATCTACCACTAGCTGACAGATTATACTGTGAGATTTTGAAATACCTGTTGGACAATTTATTGTTAATTCATTTAGAGAACAAACACTACGACTCATTAACATTTATTGAACTGAGAAAAGTCCTATTTTAAGCTCTTTATGTGTATTAGCTCACGAAACTATTGGACATTATGGACTACTATCAAAATAATCTGTTACCTTCATGTAACAGGGAAGGAAACCAGCTCGGATGAGTTGTTTCATCTTTAAAGTCAGAGGGAAAAATAAAAGAGTAAAATATTAAAAGGATGCTATGTCTGTCTGACTGGTAGGCACTATTTACTTCATCCTAAAATGGATTCCAGTCTAATAGATTCTGATGGCCAAGGTTCCACTCCCCTGTGTCTCCAACAGACCTGTGTAACCCTGACTTACCCCTGAAATCTAAATCTCAGAACCAAATAACCCCCAAGCATTAAGCCCAGGATACAGATGCAGCTGTGTTATATCATACCTACAGCTCTGCCCCTCACCCCACCCCACCTCCTACATACTTATGCACGTGAACTTTCACACTAGCATATTCCTTGCCTATGCAACACACATGATCTACTCCTCTTCCCTCTTAATCACCATGGACACAGACCTGTTTTTGTCTATTAAGCTTAACTTGGCTATATTCTGTTGTTTTAATTTGCAATTCCATAATGACATAGAATGTTGAGCATCTTTTCATATACTTATTTGCCATCTGTATATCTTTTTTGGTCAATTATCTGTTCAGATCATTGACCTTTTTTTAAAACGAGATTGACTGTTTTCTTATTGTTAAATTGTAAGGGTTCTTTGTATACTTTGGATACCAGTCTTCTATCAGATGTTTTGCAAAGTTTTCTTCTCAATCTCCACTTGTCTTTTCATTCTATTAATAGAGTATTTTCCAGAGAAGGTTTATTTTTAATGAAGTCCAACTTACCAATATTTTCTTTCTTGGATCACACTTTTGATGTTGTATCTACAAAGTCCTTGCCAAACACAAAATTACCTAGATCTTTTACTATGTTGTCTTCTAGGAGTTTTATAGTTTTGCCTTTTACATGTAAGTCTATAATTCATTTTAAGTTAGTATTACTGAAAGATGTAATGTACGAGTCTAGATTTTCTTTGCATGTAGACGACCAGTCGTTCTAGCATCATCTGTTGAAATGATTATCCTTTCTCCATTGAATTACCTTTGCTCTTCTATCAACAACTGGTTGAATATATTTGTGTGGGTCTCTTTCTGGTCTCTCTCCTTTGTTGCATTGATCTATTTGTCTTTTCTTTTGCCAGTACCACACTGTCTGGATTACTGTGGCTTTATGGAAAATATTGAATTTGGGTAATGTCAGTCCTCTGATGTTCTTCTCCTTCAATGTTTGCTATTCTTGGTCTTTTGCCTTTCAAGATAAACTTTATAATCTGTTTGCTGATATCCATAAGATAACTTGCAGGGATTTTGATTGGGATTGCATGGAACCTATAAGTTGGGAAGAACTGACATCTTGACAATATTGAGTTTTCCTATACTTGCACATGAAAAAGCTCCACATTTATTTAGATCTTTGATTTCTTTCATCAGTGTTTTGTAGTTTTCCTCATATAAGCATTGTACATAATTTGTTAGATTTTGCCTAAATATTTCATTTTTGGTGCTAATATAAATGGTATTATTTTTAATGTCAAATTCCATTTTTTCAATGCTGGTATATAAGAAAATTTGAATTTTGTATATTAAGCTCGTATCTGGCAACAGTGCTATAATTACTTATTAGTTCCAGGGTTTTTTTTGTTGATTCTTTGAGATTCCTACAGATATGATCATGTCATCTTTGAACAAGTAGTTTTAATTCTTCCTTCCCCATCTGTACATTTTTATTTATTTTTCTTCTCTTATTGCAACAGCTAGGACAGCCTGTGTGATATTAAACAGGAATGATGAGTGGGGACATCCTCTCCTTGTTCCTAATCTTAGCAGAAAAGCATCTAGTTGCTCAGCCTTGTGATGTTAGCTGTAGGTTTTTTTGTAGATGTTCTTCATTAAGTTTAAGGAGTTTCCTCTATTCCTAGTTTTCTCACTTTTTATCATGAATGGGTGTTCAATTTTTCCAAATGCTTTTTCTGCTCTAAATGATCATAGTTTTCTTTGTTAGCCTTTGATGAGATGGATTACATTAATTGATTTTCAAAATTTGAACCAGCATTGTATACTTGGAATAAATTCCACTAGGTTGTGGTGTCTAATTCTTTTTATACATTGTTGGGTTTTATTGGCTAACATTTTGTGAGGATTTTTATACCTATGTGCATGAAAGAAACTGGCCTGCAATTTTTCCTTTTTGTAATGTATGTGCTTGGTTTGGGTACTAGGTTAATGCTGTTCTCATAGAATTTGGGGGGGGGAATTATTCCCTCAACTTCTATTTTCTTTAAGTGATTGTGTAAAGTTGGTATAATTTCTTCATTAAATGTTTGATATAATTCACCAGTGAACCTGAGTCTGGTGTTTCCTCTTTTGTAAGGTTAATCATTGATTCAATTTCTTTAATAGTTATAGGTATATGCAGAGTACCTATTTATCCTTGTGTCAATTTTGGTAGATGTGTCTTTCAAGAAATTGTAATTCTTCTAGGTTGTCAATGTTTTGGGACAAAGTTGTTCATAATATTCCATTATTATCCTTTTAAGGTCCATGGGAACATTTCTGGTGTTAGCAATTTGTGTCTTTTCTCCCTTTTCTTAGTTAACTTGGCTAGAGGCATATAAATTTTATTAATCTTTCAAAGAACCAACTTTTGGTTTTATTGAATTCCTCTACTGATTTCCTGTTTTTAATAGCACTGATTTCTGCTCTAATTTTTAAAATCTCTTTCCTTCTGGTTACTTTGGATTTAATTTGCTCTTCTTTCTCTAGTGGCTAAGGTGGAAAATTCAGTTATTAATTTTAGATTGTTTTTCCTTTCTAATACATTCATTCAATGCTATAAATTTCCCTCTAAACATCCCACAACTTTGATAAATTTTCACAATTTTTTTTAGAATATTTAAAAATTTCTCTTGAGAGTTCTTTGACCCACGTACTATTTAGAAGTGTGTTGGTTAATCTCCAAGTGTTTTAGGGTTTCCAGTTATTCTTCTGTAATTAATGTTTAGTTTAATTTCATTGTGATCTGAGAGCATGGTTTGAATGATGTCTACTCTTTAAAAAATTTTAAGGTATGTTTTATATCCCAGGATGTGGTCTATCTTGCTGAATGTTCCATGTGAGCTTGAGAAGAATCTGTATTCTGCTGCTTTGGATGAACAAAACAGAATACACAAAAATTTATAAATATTAACTAGGTACTGTTGATTGATGGTGCTGTTCAATTCAAGTTTGTTTTTACTGATTTTTCTACCTTCTGAGTCTGTCAATTACTGATAGTGTGGTGTTGAAGTCTCCCACTATAATAGTGGATTTGTCTTTTTTCCTTCAATTCTGTCCGTTTTTGCCCTATGTATTTCTGTACTTTTTTGTCAGGTGCATACACATTAAGGATTGTTATGTCTTCTTTGAAAACTGGGCCACTTATCAGTATGTAATTCCCCCTTTCTCCTGGTAATGTTCCATGCTCTGCATCCTGTTTTATCTGAAATTAATAGAGCTACTCTGGCTTTCACTTGTTTAATGTAAATTCATTTAATGGTATTTCTTTCTCCATCCCTTTATTTTTAATCTATTGGTGTCTTTATATTTCAAGTAGGTTTCTTTTAGACTACATGTAGCTGGATCTTATTTATTTAATCCACCCTGACAGTCTATCTTTTTTGATTGGTGTTAAACCATTGACATCTATGATCATTGATACAGCTGGATAAATACCTACCATATTTGTCACTGTTTTCCATACGTTGCCCTTTTTCTGTTTTTGTCTTATCTTTTTCTGCCTTCTCTGTTTTAAATTGTACATTTTATATGATATCATTTCTCTCTTCTCTTAGCATATAAATGATACTTCTAATTTTACTTTTCTAGTGGTTGCCCTAGAGTTTGCAATATTCAAGGCCACTTTCAAATAACACCATACTGTTTCACAGGTAGTGCAAGTACTTTACAACAGAGTATTTCTAATTCCTCCCTCTTATCCCTTATAACATTACGTGTCATTCATTTCACTTATCTATAAGCTGTAATCACCACATACACTGTTGATATGCTTATTTTGAACAAACTGTAATCTGTTAAATCAACTATGAATAAAAAGACTTCATTTCACCTTCATTTATTCCTTCTCTAACACTCTTCCTTTTTTCAATAGATATGAATTTTTGATCTATATACATTTCCTTCTCTCTGAAGAATTTTGTTTAACATCCCCTGCAGGACAAGTCTACTGGGGACAAATTCTCTCAATTTTTGTTTGACTGAGAATGTCTTTATTTCTCCTTCACTTTCAAAGAATAACTTTACCTGAATACAGAATTCTAGATTGGTATTTTTTTTCCTTCAACACTTTAAACATTTCTCTCCACTCTCTTCTTGCTTCTATGGTCTCTGAAGAGAAATCTGATATAATTCTTGCTCCTGCTCCTCTATAGGTAATGTGGTAGGTTTCTCTGGTTTTTTTCAACATTTTCTCTTTGACTTTGATATTCTCCCATCTGAATATAATAGCCTAGGTATAGATATTCTGGGTTTTATCCTGCTTCATGTTCTCTGAGCTTCCTAGATCTATGGTTTGAAGTGTGTCATTAATTTTGGAAACTTCTCAGCCATCATTACTCAAATATTTCATCTGTTTCTCTCTTTTCTGTCTTTGTGGTATTTCTATTACATGTATGTTACACCTTTTGTAACTGTCCCACAATTTGTGGATATTTTGTTCAGTCTTTTTCACTCTTCTATCGCTTTGTATTCTCTTTTGGAAGTTTCTACTGACATTTCTTCAAGCTCATTGACTTATTCTCAGCCATGTTCAGTCTATTGAGGAGCCCATCAAAAACATTCTTCATTTCTTTTACACTGTTTTTGATTTCTAGCATTTACTTTTTGATTCTTTCTTAGGGTTTATAGCTCTGTGTTTATACTACCATCTGTTTTTGCATGTTGTCCACTTTTTCCATTAGAGCATTTAGCATATTAACCATAGTTGTTTTAAATTCCTGGTCTAATTCCAAAATTTCTGCCATATCTGGATCTGTTTCTGAGGCTTGCTCTGTCTCTTGATACTGGTGTGCTGGGGTTTTTTCTTTGTTCATTTGTTTTGTTTTTGTGAGATTTTTTGGCTTTTAGTATGCCTTGTAATTTTTTGTTAAAAGGTAGACAGTATGGGTTAAAGAAACTGAGGTAAATAGGCTGTTAGCATGAGGTTTTATGTTTATCTGGCTAGGAGTTAGGCTGTGTATACTGTTTGCTATAGCTCTATGTGTCAGAGGCTAAATATTCTGTTGTCCTTGTTTTAGTTTCTCCTGTTGTCTTTGGGTTTCCCTAGAGACTTTTTAAAACAGAAATGTGACCTTGCCGAGGCTGGGGAGGCATCTTGGTACTGTATGTGATACAAATGATGCCCTTACAAGGATATCACATCTAGCTTTTATCTTAATATTTAGAAAGGAATGTGCAAACATCACAGAACCATGTTTCCCAAATATTATTCCATTGAACATGAGGCCATCAGGATGTTAAGTGGCATTCCATTTTTTAACGTGGTCTAATGAAACTGGGAAATGTTATAGAAGACCCTGAAATATTTTGATTAAAATGATGTGAAAGACCTGTGAATAGAGTTTAAAAAAGAAGAGATTTTTTAGGAGTAAAATAAAGCTGAGGGGAGATGTAAGTAGTTGGAGGGTTATTATAAGCTAGATATACCACAGCTGCCTTATCTGCATAAAGTCTTTAAGTTGACATACTGCAGCAAGAGAGAGATGGGTCAGAAATGGACTGCATAGTGAGGTTGTGAGAGAAAAATATTAACTTATTATTGTAAGAGAGCATATCATCTTCAACTCTGGACACATGATAGGAAAGGCAAAAAACCATTTAAGGATGATTTATGTGTCTTGCTGCCTGAAGCTGCCAGGAAGGTAACTCTGAATTTCTTTCTCACTCCAGAATTCCATGACCCTAGTCCTGTAGATCCTAGGATGCGGGGTAGAGACGTTTTCTTAAAGAAGGTCTGAGATGTACACTTCCTTCAGCTTTAATCTGCTCTTATTAGACATGAGCCTTATTGATGTGGTTGGAAGGTGTGGGGGGAATGGGAAACATTCTATGGTTCTATTATTTGGTCTCAGTGTTTCAGTGAGCCTTTGTCCCTGGTTTGTGACATTCACAAGTGCTTCTCAGTTTTTTTTCTTTTTTAGGTGAGACAGGAGGTCTATAGGGGGCTAGTGTTGTGTATTTTCCTCTAGTCTGTGAACTCACAAGTGTTTCTTACCATTTTTTTCCCCTCAAGGCAAGATAAGAAATGCTAGATGGGGCTGGAATTGAAAAAAAAAAGCCTTTCCCCTAGTGGGATAAGGCTCTAGTAGTTTTTTCCCATTCAGAGCAGGCAGTTGTCATGGAGAATGCTCTGAGTGTATTTCAAAATGTTTGCTCTTCCCATCCTCCTGCTGTATCCATGAGGGAATACTTCTTGGCTCTTCATCATGAGAACTGAGTGGTTTTCCTGGAGGTCAAATCCACAAAAGCTCCTGTAAGACTGTGACACACAGAATTTCTCACTCCCTTGATGATCCACACTCAGCCTCCAGCAATTTATCAAAATTACCATTTAAGTGTTCCTACCAGTTTTGGTTCCAGTGGCTTCTACTCCAGGTAAGCAGATCTCAACTATGACTCTGAATTTGTCTGTTTCTCCAGATTTTGTAGTGGTGGTTTGGTCTATGATCTTAGTTATCTGATGGGTCCAAGAAAAGCCAGGTATTTTCAGTGTTTTCAGATTTTTCTTGTTGTGACTTTGGGAGTCACGACTTCCAGGCTCTTTATATATTGCAACTGAAACCAAAATTTTGGATGGAAGACTTAACTTATGCTGTTTGAAGATGTGTTGACAGCTATTTCCCCTCAAGTCTCTGTATACCCTTTAACTCATTCCTCTTCCTTATTCAAGTACTTACTCAAATTGACCACTGAATAAGTGTTATTTGCGCCACCATAAAGGAAGTGACAGAAGGTGATAGTAATTTTTTATTTTACAACTAAGAGTTATTTAACAGAAATTATTTGAACCAGGAATTCTACTTCTAGGAGTATGCCCTAAAGAAATAGTTAAGGATGTGCAAGCCAGTTTAGCTACCAGTGTATCAGTCCTCTGCTATCCCTTCAACTATGGGATGATTGTAGAGAAGAAAAATATCACAGAGGGGGTGCACTGAAGGCATAGATGGAAACAGAAAAACTGAGATAAGTGGTCTAGACAGCAGCAAACACAAACACCTACACGATCCACAGATCTGTTTTTCAAGATCTGTTCTCAGTATTCTGGAATTCATCCAGGTGATCATGTGGGGTATAAAAGGGCAAAAACAATAACTTGACTGAAATAAATAAAAACACACAGGTGAAATGTACCATTTAGTGACAGAAATTTACTATAGGAATGTTCAACACAGAATTGTTTTTAATAGGAAAAAATAGAGATAACCTAAATATATGAGTATAGGAAATTTGTTAATTGTGGCAAGCTTGGTAGATGGGATTCTATGCCAACAATAAATGGAAGTGTCTGTTTCAGAAACACCTTGTCAGCACTGGGCTTTATCCAACTTTTATTTTTGTCAATATGCTGGGTAAAAAATGGAATACTATTATTTTGATTTGTATTTCTACGATTGTGCAGAAGCATATCAGGGCATACTACATTAAGGTAGCAGTAACAAATGACCCTCAAATCTCAGTAACTTAAAGCAACAAAAATGTATTTCTGTTCATACTACATACCCAACACAGGCTGGTTGGGGCTACACTTACTAAGATTAAAGTGATGGAACAGTCACTATATGAAACATTGCTGGTTACCATGGAATAGGAAAAGACAGATCATGACAAATCACACAGTGGCTATTAAAATTTTACCCCCAGAACTGACAAAAATTTTTCTGTTATGTTCCACTAATTAAAGCAAGTTATATGGCCATAGCTGTGTTCAAAAGGAATGGGGAAGTGCAAGACTAAGTGTCTGAAAATTACACAGAAGGAAATCTTGGTTAGATTGCCATATATGTTCTAACTAGTGTTTCTAGTATATTCTATCTTTTCACTTGCTTATGGTAATTTACAACAGCTTTATTGAGATACAGTCTACTTACCATACAATTCACCAATTTAAAGTGTACGATTCAATGGCATTTAATATATTCAGAATTGTGAATGCATCATCAAAATCAATTTTGGAACATTTTCATTAGCCCAAGAATATACCCTGTAGCCCTTAGCTATCAGACTCCTTGCCCCTATTCCTAAACCAGAGACAACAACGAATCTGCTTTCTGTCTCTGTAAATTGGCCTTTTCTGGACATTTCATATAAATGGAATCATGTGATATGTGGTCCTTACTAGCTTCTTTCACTTATCACTTGTAACATGTATCAGTACATCATTGTTTTATTGCTGAAAATTATCCCATGATATAAGCAGGCCACATTTTATTTATCCATTTATCAGCGATGTATATTTGGGTTGTTTCCACTTATTGACTATTATGAATAATGCTGTTATGAACACTTGTGTTCAACATTTTGTTTGGACATATGTTTTCATTTCTCTTAGATGTATACCCAGGAGTAGAATTGATGGAACGTATGGTCACCTTTTGAAGTTACTGTTTCCCAAAACAACCACACCACTTTACATTCCCACCAGCAGTGTATGAGGATTCCAGTATCTCCCTATACTTTCTAGCACCTTTTATTATCTGTCTTTAGTATTATAGTCATCCTAGTGGGCGTGAAATGGTACCTAACTGTGGTTTTGATTTTCCTAATGGCTGATGATGTTGAGCATCTTTTCATGTGCTTATTGGCCACTTTTATATCTTCTTTGGATAAACGTCTATCCAGGTCCTTTGACCATTTAAAAATTGGATTATCTTTTTATTATTGATTTGTACCTTTATTATTGAGTTGGAACCGTTTTTTATACATTTTAGATCCAAGTCCCTTACCAAATGTATGATTTGCAAAATTCTCTCCAATTTTGTGGGTTGGTGTTTCATTTACAATCTTGATTGTGCCTTTTGAAGCACAAAAGTTTTTAATTTTGATGATGTCCAGTTTGTCTATTTTTCCTTCTGTTGCTTGTGCTTTTCATGTCATATGTTTGAAACTACTACTTAATCCAAGGTCACATAAATTTATACCTATGTTTTATAGTTTTAGGTCTTACATTTAGGACGTTGATCAATTTTGAGTTTTAAAATATGGTGTGAGGTAGGGATCCAAATTCATTCTTTTGCATGTGCCTATCCAGTTGTGCCAGCATCATTTGTTGAAAAGACAATTCTTACCCCATTGTATGGTCCTCGAATCCTTGTCAAAACTCAATAAATATAAAGATTTATTTCTGGACTCTCAATTCTATTCCACTGATATGTGTGTGTGTGTGTGTATGTGTCTGTGTATATATATATATGTCTACCCTATGTCAGTACTGCACAATCCTGATTATTGTAGCTTTGTAATAAGTATTGAAATCTCACAGTGTAAATCCTCCAACTTTGTTCTTTTTAAAGATTATTTTGGCTATTCTGGATCCCTTGCACTTACACATAAGTTTTAGGAACAGCTTGTGAATGCCTGAAAAAAAACAGAGCTGTAATGTGGTAAGGATTGCATTTAATCCATAGATCAATTTGGTCAGTATTGGTACCTTAACAATACTAAGTTTTCCAATCCATGAACACAGGATGTCCTTCCATTTCTTTAGTTCTTTAATTTCTTTCAACAATCGTTTGTAGGTTTTCAGTGTACAAATCTTACACTTTTTTGGTTAAATTTATTGCTAAGTTTTTTATTCTTTTTAATGGTATTGTAGTTGTTTTAAAAATTTTATTGGTTTGCTCATTACTACTGTATAAAAATACAACTGTGTTTTGTATGTTGATATTTTATGTGAATTTGCTCAACTTATTGGTTTTAATGGTTTCTTAGTGGATTTCCTAGGATTTTCTAAATATAAGATTAATTCACCTGCAAATGTTTCGGTATTATGAATCATGTCAACATTATCAGTTAACTTTATCAATCTTTTTTTTAATGCCCCCATTGATTTCTATCTAACCAGCCATGGCATTTTCTCTCACCAAGAATTTAAGTAAAAAAAATTCTCCTGGTACTTTTATGTTTCAATATTTGCATTTAAATATTTGAACTAATTGCAGTTTATTGTGGTGTAATGTATTTTATGTTATTTATCTCCAAATAGGTTGCCACTCTACCAAATTGTGGTAAAATATACATGACATAATATTTATTACTTTAGTCATTTGTAAGTGTATAATTCAATGGCATTAAATACATTCACAATGTTGTATAATCATCACTACTATTTATACCAAAACATTTTCATCATTCCCAACAGAAACACTATACCGAATAAAAAATAACTCCTCTTTTTCTCCTCCCTAAGCTCCTGGTAAACACTATTCTACTTTATGTCTCTATAAATATGCCTATTCTAGGTACCTTACACAAGTGGAATACTATAATATTTGTGCTTCTGTGTCTGCCATATTTCACTAAGTATAATGTCTTCAAGGCCAATCCATGGTTTAGTACATACCAAAATTTCATTCCTTCCTATGGTTAAATAAAATTCCATTTTATGTATATACCATATTTTGTGTAACCATTCATCCACCAATGGGCTCTTAGGTTGTTTCCACCTTTTGGCTATTGTGAATAATAATGGTAGAACACTGCTGTATACATATTTCAAGTTACTGCTTTCAATTATTTTGGGTATATAGCCAGGTGTGGGATTGCTGGGTCATATGATAGTTCTATGTTTAACCTTGTAAGAAGCTGACAAACTGTTTTCCACTGCAGCCATGCTATTTTACATTCCACCAGCAATGCACAAGTGTTCTAGTTTCTCCACATCCTTGCCAATGCTTGCTACTTTAGTTTAAAAAAAATTATAGGTATCCTAGTAGGTGTAAACTGGTATCTCGTGGTTTTGATTTGCATTTTACTCATGACTAATGATGCTGAACATTTTTTCACATGCTTATTGGCCATTTGTTATGTTCTCTGGAGACACGTTTTAAGTCCTTTGCCCATTTTTAAATTGGGTTGTTTGCTTTTTTGTTGTTTAGTTTTAGGAGTTCTTTATATATTATGGATATGAATCACTTTTAAGATATACCATTTCCAAATATTTTCTCCCATTCAGTAGGCTGTCTATCCACTTCCTTGATAGTGTCTTTTGATGTACAAAAGTTCTTAATTTTGATGAAGTCCAATTTATGTATTTTTGTTGTTGTTGTTGCCTGTGCTGTTTGATGTCATATCCATGAAATTGTTGTCAAATCTAGTATCATTAAATTTTCTCAAATGTTTCTTCTGAGAGTTTTACAGGTTTAGCTCTTAAGTTTAGGTCATGGATTCATTCTGAGTTATTTTTTGTATATGGTGTAATATAAGGGTCCAACTTAATTGTTCTGTATGTGGATGTCCAGTTTCCCTGCACCATTTATTCAAAAGACTGTCCCTTCTCAATGGAAGGGTCTTGGCATCCCTTGTAGAAAACCAATTGACTACTGATTTTCCGTTTATATCTGGGGTCTCTATTCTATTCCATTGGTCTATGTGTCTGTCCTTATGCAACTACCATACTGTTTTTTTTTTAATTTATTTTTGGCTGCATTGGGTCTTCATTGCTGCACATGGGCTTTCCATACTGTTTTAATTACCATAGCTTTATAGTAAGTTTCAAAGTTGGGAAGTATGAGTCTTCAATTTATTTTTATTTTTCAAGACAGTCATGGCTATTCAAGGCCCCTTCCAATTCCATATGAATCTGAAGATCAGCTTTCACATTTCTGCAAAAAAAGGCTCTTTGAATTTTTACTGCTTTGAATCTGTAGATCACTTTGGAAAGCACTGACATCTTAACAATGTTATGTCTTCCTATCATGAACACAGACTCTCTATCCATTTATTTAGGTCTTCTTTAATTCTTTCAGGAATGTTTTGTAGCTTTCAGCAAGCAAGTCTTTCAGCTCCTTGGTTAAATTATTACAAAGTATTTAATTATTTTAGATGCTATTGTAAAAGGAATTGCTTTCTTAATTTCCTTTTTGGATAGTTCATTGCTTCTGTATAGAAACACAAGTGATTTTTTTGAGTGTGTTTTGTACCCTACAACTTTGCTGAGTTGGGATTGTTAGCTCTAATAGCTTTCTTGTGGATTATTTGGGATTTTCTGTATAAAAGATCATATCAGGGGCTTCCCTGGTGGCGCAGTGGTTGAGAGTCCGCCTGCCAATGCAGGGGATACGGGTTCGTGCCCGGTCTGGGAAGATCCCACATGCCGCGGAGCGGCTGGGCCCCTGAGCCATGGCCGCTGAGCCTGCGCGTCAGGAGCCTGTGCTCCGCAACGGGAGAGGCCACAACAGTGAGAGGCCCGTGTACCATTAAAAAAAAAAAAAAAAGATCATATCAGCAGTGAATATTGATAGTTTTACCTCTTCCTTTCCAATTTGTATGTCTTTTCTTTTTCTTGTCTAATAGCTCTGGCTAGAATTTCTAGTACAATGTTGACTTGCAGCAATGAAAGTGGGCAATCATGTCTTATTCTTGATTTTAGGGGAAAATCCTTTAGACTTTCACCATTGAGTATGATGTTAGCTGTGGAATTTTCATAAATACTTGTTATCATGTTGAGAAAATCTCCCTCTATTCCTAGTTTTCTGAGTGTCTTTATTATGAAAGGGTATTGGATTTTGTCAAATGCTTTTTCTGTATCAATTGAGATGATCATTTTGTCTTCATTTATATTAGTGTGATGTATTACATTGGTTGATTTACTTATGTTGAAACACCCTTGAATTCCCGGGATAAATCCCATTTGGTTATGCTGAATAATCCTTTTAATATGCTGTTGGATTTGCTTTGCTAATATTTTGTTGAGAATATTGGTATTATAGTTATAAAGGATATTAGTTTGTAATTTTATTTTCTTGTGGTATCTTTATCTGGCTGTGGTATCAGGGTAATGCTGGCCTCACAGAAAGAGTTTTAGGAAGTGTTCCCTTCTCTTCAGTTATTTTGGAAGAAGTTGCAAAGGACTGGTGTTAATTCTTCATTAAATATGTAATAGAATTCACTGGTGAAAGTAACTGGTCCAGGACTTTTATTTGGGGGAGGTTTCTGACTACTGATTCAATCTCTTTATTTGTTTTAGGTATACTGAGTTTTTTTTATTATGGTAAAACCCACATAACATAAAATTTAACATCTTAACCATTTTTCAGTGTACAGTTGAATAGGGTTAAGTATATTCACATTATTGTACAAAAGATCTCCAGAACTTTTTCATCTTTCAAACCTGAAACTCTACCCATTAAACAGTTCCTCTTTTCCCCTTCCCCTAGCTCATGGAAACCATTATTCTATTTTCTGCAGCTATGCTTTGACTACTTTAGAGACATCATATAAGTGGAATCATATAGTATTTGTCTTTATGTGACTGGCTAATTTCACTTAGCATAATGTCATTAAGGCTATTTCCATATTGAAGCATGTGACAGGATTTCCTTCCTTTTTAGTGCTGAATAAAATTCCATTGTATGCATATACATATTTTGTTTATCCACTCATCCTTCAATGGACATTTTGGTTGCTTCCACCTCTTGGCTATAGTGAATAGTGCTGAATTCGTTCATTGGTTCTATCAGTGTTTGTGTGTATGTAATTTTTAGCATTTTCTACATATAAGATCAAGCCATCTACAGAGAGAATTTTACTTCTTGCTTTCCAAATTGAATGCCTTTTATTTCTTTTTCTTGCCTAATTCCTCTGGCTAGGACTTCCAATACTATGTTGAATAGAAGTGGTGAGAGTGGGCATCCTTGCCTTGTTGCTGATTTTAGAGGAAAAGCTGTCAGGCTTTCACCACTGAGTGCAATGATAGTTGTAGGCTTTTCACATATGACCTTTATTATGTTGAGGAAGTTTCCTTCTATTTTTAGCTTATTGAGTGTCTTTGTCATGAAAAGGAGTTGAATATTTTAAAATTCTTTTTCTGCATCGATTGCTATGATCATGTGGTTTGCTTTATAGTTCTATTTTTAACTTACCATGAAATCATCTAATTATTGCAGTTTCATGATAAACACCTATTTTAAATTCAATTTCACATTTTGAATTTAAGGTCTGTTTAAGGTAGTATTACACTAGAAGAGGAATGAAATAATAAAAGATACTAGTGAAATTCATGGTACACTATAGTTTTCATGATCACTACCAAATTATGTCTGTGCATTTTGTCACTTTAACCTAGTGCCTTGCATGGTGCTAATCACAGTGTCACTACTTGATAGAAGATGAGAATTCCTGGGCAGAATCTCTTAGATAGCAGTTCTTCACGCATGGAAGTAATGTCCTCAGTTGCCTAGAAGGGTACACACTCTGAGTACACTTTCTTCTTAACAGTTTTTGCCTTCCCTTTCAGAGTCTAATGACAGCAGCTGATAGGAGAACCTAACCCTTTGCCTTCTTGGTATGATGCAGTCTAGGTTTAGAGAATGTGAGGCAATTCTTGTGACATTTATAAAATTATCCAGAAAGGAGGAAAGCAATTGATATCTAACATTTGGATATGAACCTTATTAGGTGGACACACTGTCCCTTCTCATCAGCATCTGCATTTCCCTTTAAAAGCTCCCAGAGCTCCCCATTATTGGTGGTTTAGATGCTACCTATAGCACTTATTAGTGCTACCAGAAAGCTAAACTGTCACTCACTTTTAAAATATTAATATGAAAAAATAAACAGAGGCTAATGTATTAAGCTGTGATAACCAACCCATAGACATATTTTATCTTGTCACACTTGTCTACCTAATTTCCTAATGAGGTATTTCTAAAAGTGAAAGTGCTGAAGCCAAAAGTTTGGGCCTCCTCTGTTCATTGATACTTACCACAAATTACTCCTGATTAAAATTCATACAATATTACAGTCCTTACAGCAAGGTATTGGCATGCCTGTAAAATTAAAATTCCTCTAATTTTATGTACTCAATAATTTAAATGAAAAACCTTACCACTGTGAACCTCACCAATAGATGAAAATCAGTATGTTTCTTTTATTACATGTGAATTTAAAGATACTTTTAATACTTTTTTTGGCAATCTTTATTTCTTGTTTTGTGACAAATCTCTTCATGGTCTTTACTCATTTTGAGACAGGAGGTAGATGGGTCCCCCCAGGGTAAGGAATTGGAGATTCGTTCCCTGTGGACCGATACTCCAAGATGAGTATAGCAGGACAATCGCGAGAGGAGGCTAGAACATAAGGGACCACATATTTCTCATCCTTGAAGTCAAGGAGACCTTCCCGACTAGAAAGCTCCTTGGAGGTCAAAAGGCAAGTGATGCTAAGCTACCCATAGGCCTCTTTGGTGGAATCCATCTTGGCTGAGAGATGCATGTGCACACATGGGAGGATCCTGAGATATACCAAATACGTACTCTAAACCAGGCAAATCAAAATGATTGGCCAAAGGAAACATGGAAGAAATGCCCCATATAAGTGATTTAAACTACCATGAGGGCATGACTCTCTGAGTCTGTCTGTGCGTCTATCTACACATACTGTATACTTTTTCCTCCTAATAAACACTTTACCTGTGTCACTGCTTTCCATCTCTGTGGGAATTCTTTTCTGCAAAGCTGAAGGGCCAGGGCCTTGTCACCGACCAGTGGTCTAGCGGTTAGGGTTTGGCACTTTCGCCATTGTGGCCTGGATTGGATTGCCGGTGTGGGAACCAAAACCCTGCTTCAAGCTGCTGAAGGCCGAGGCCACCAGAGATCATATTTGTTGCCGAAACCTGGGACTTCAAGGTAAACCGTGGGCTTCACCCAGCTGAGGCTTGAGGGCTCTGACTTTTGCACTTGCTTTCTTTCTTTCACTCTCCGCTTTGCATTCTTTTCAAGACCTGCAGGGCATAACCTCTGTCTGCCTGCAGTGTTATGGCTTCCTCCAACATTGGGGGTGGCAGGGGGATTCCCCAGGCTGTGCAGATTAAAATAACGCTTGGGTGACAGCTGACGCTGTCCTTTGGGACCTGGTGGAAATGTGATTTCCGACCGTGCAGGAGCCCCAGGGGTCTCTCTCTCTTTCTCTCACTCTCCCTCTCTCACTGCCCCGTATGGAACACTCCATTATGCTTTTCCTTCCCACTTTACTCACACAAGAAGGTCTCTTTCTCACTTCATATCTCTGTGCCCTTTTAGGGAAGGATTTCCTGGATATCATTCTTTTTTTTTTTTAACATCTTTATTGGAGTATAATTGCTTTACAATGGTATGTTAGCTTCAGCTTCACAACAAAATGAATCAGTTATATACATACATATATTCCCATATCTCTTCCCGCTTGCGTCTCCCTCCCTCCCACCCTCCCTATCCCACCCCTCCAGGCGGTCACAAAGCACCGAGCTGATCTCCCTGTGCTATGCGGCTGCTTCCCACTAGCTATTTACCTTACGTTTGGTAGTGTATATATGTCCATGCCTCTTTATCGCTTTGTCACCGTTTACCCTTCCCCCTCCCCATAACCTCAAGTCCATTCTCTAGTAAGTCTGTGTCTTTATTCCTGTTTCACCCCTAGGTTTTTCATGACATTTTTTTTTAAATTCCATTCTTAAATGATTCCTGGGCCCTATCACTGCCAAACCCAGTGCTGCTGTGTCAGACAAAATTGTCAGACAATTCCCAATTCTATCTTAGCTGCCAGACAGGACAAAGGATTTGGGGTTCTTCTGCTGTCTAGTCTCTCACCTCACTCAACACCCGGAAATTTACTATGAGAATTTCTCCATCTCCTGCCCTTCAAGCCTTAAACCCCATGCCACCTTCCATAGCACTCAACTCCAATTTCTCCAAGGGTTCTTCTTCGCATCTATCGGACCCCCTTTAGTCCAGGCCTTGGCAGCATACACACTGCTACGGACAGCCTATTGGGCTGGCCGCCATCCAGAAGCCCGAATTATAAATTTTGTAGATGCTCAGTCATGAGGAATACACCCCAGCATAGGAAGACATCATAGGATATAAGCTCTATAGCCATGGGATCTCTCCTAAGGAAAGTCCTGGCAACCGGTCTGCATTAGTTCAAATGTCCTCCCCTGGTTACGTGGGGAGACACCTTGGGCAAGGTACCACGGAAGACCAGAGACGTCTAGTCAGAAATCGATGAGGAGTAGAGGATGCTTGAAACCCCATCAGGTTCAAAGGGAATTTGGGGGATGCCCTGAACCCCTTCAGGTTAAAGCCTCCTGGTAAATGTTTCTGGGACGCCAGATTCCATTTCTAGGAGCGCTCTCTTGTAGGTTACTCAACAAGCTCTCTTGTAGGTTACTACAACCTCTCTTGTAGGTTACTCAACAGGGCAGGATCCCCCTCCAAGCCAGAAGGAATACCTCTGGAGTGTATCCTTAAGAATTGGAATTTTTTTGGGGGGGGGCCCTGCATTGGGTCTTTGTTGCTGTGCGTGGGCTACTCTTTGTTGTGGTGTGTGGGCTTCTCATTGCAGTGGCTTCCCTGTGGAGCATGGGCTCTAGGTGCGCAGGCTTCAGCAGTTGTAGCGTGTCGGCTCAGTAGTTGCAGCACACAGGCTCCAGAATGTGCAGGCTTCGGTAGTTGTGGCACGTGGGCTCAGTCGTTGCGGTGCGTGGGTTCTAGGGCATTCAGGCTTCAGTAGTTGTGGCGTGCAGGCTCATTAGTTGTGGCTCATGGGCTCGAGAGCTCAGGCTCAGTAGTTGTGGCACATGGGCTTAGTTGCTCCATGGCATGTGGGATCTTCACGGACCAGGTATTGAACCTGTGTCCCCTGCATTGGCAGGCAGACTCCTAACTAATGCACCACCAGGGAAGTCCTAGAAATGGAATTTTTTTAAAATAGAGGGCTAAGAAAGGAAAAACTTAAGTTCTACTGTAACAGTGCCTGGCCTTTGTATAAGTTGGGGAATGGAGAAAAATGGCCTGAAAATGGGTCTCTAAATTATAATATTGTTCTACAATTAGGTCTTTATTGCCACAGGATGGGAAAGTGGACTGAGGGTTCCCTATATTCAGGCTTTCACGGTCCTTTACCAAAATCCCGCCCTATACAGCTCTTGTAATTCAAAACCTGGGGAACCAGAACTCTCCTGACATTTTAGACGATCCCCTTCTAAGCTCTCCCGTCTCTCAGGGGGGAAACCTAGCTCCTCCTAAGGCTGATAATATCCCTACTTCTCCGGAGCCACCTACTTCTCTCGGTCCCTCTGACTGATCCCCAAATCCACCTCCCTATATCCCTCCATACCCTGTGTTAGTCAGGAAGGTCTCATTGACTTCGAGAATGAGAAATATGTGGTCTCTTATATTCTATCTGGGCAGGGCCCAGCCTCCTCTCTCGATTGTCCTGCTATTCTCATCTTGGAGTATCAGCCCACAGGGAATGAATGTCCAGTTGCTTACCCTGGGGAGACCCATCTACCTCTTGCCTCAATTTTGCTTTAAATATCCTCATATGTTCCTTAAGATTTGTGCTTCCCCCTCCTGGTGCTGAGATGGATACCTAGGTTGGTTAAATCCAAGCATTGTGGTCTTCTCATGAGTTACTGCAAAGCTGCTTCAGGAGGCACTTGTGCATAAGCTCTTGTCAATTACTAATCACTAGTAAGTCAACTAACTGTGGCTAAAGCCTGAAAGATGGTCCTTGACAAAAACTAGTGCCCATCCTTTGTGAAATAATGTCAGGATGGCTACATTCTTCACTCCCCCATGCCTTATTATTCAATTGCAATTTATGTCCTGTAAATTGGTAGTTTTCTTGGTGCCACTTATGAAATTGAATTAAATTGGGACATTCTATTTAAGTCAGCATTTCCAGTTATAAAAATTTATCCTAATGAAACAGTAAAGGATGTTCAAAACTAATTAAAATTGTCATCTTTGAAAATCACCAGCTTAATTCATCTGTTATAACCCAGAATTTAGAAATGGCAGGGGCAGGGCAGCAATAAAGTTGCAAGGGGAAAGAGAAATTCTTTAGACATCACCAGATATGCAATGTGCGCACACATGCACGTGCACACACACACACACACAATCATACATACACACATATATACACAGTTCTGTAGGTTCTGTTATTAAAATCATAAATTTGGGGACAGAAGAAAGAGGGCAAATTTCTTAATTCTTTGGTAAGTTGAGTCAAATGATATATATGAAAAATATACTTTAAGAAATAAAAATAACTAAAAGGATGTTAGTATTAGTTTTCTATTGCTCATGTAACAAATTACCACAGACTGGGTGGCTGAGAACAACAGATATTTATTCTCTCCCAATTCTAGAGGGCAGAAATCCCAAATAAGTATAACCAAGCTAAAATCAAGGTGTTGGCAGAACTGTGCCAGAGGCTCTCAGGAACAATCCCTTTCTTGCCTCTTCCAGCATCTGGTGGCTGCCAGCATTCCTTAGCATGCCCCAATCTCTGCCTCTATAGTCACATTGCCTTCTCCTCTTCTGTGTCTGTCTTCTCCTCTTTTGTGTGAAATATCCCTCTGCATCTCTCTTAAAAAGACATTCTGATTGCACTTAGAGCCATCTCTACTAATCCAGGATAATCTCCCCATCTCAATTTCCTTATTCAAATCCCAAAATAACCTTTTTTTTTTTTTTTTGCCATGTAAGATAACATTCACAGGTTCCAGGAATTAAGACATGGATAACTTTCAGGGGGCAACTTTTAGCCTACCACAATGTTCACTGTTGTATATTTTATTATAGGGAAAATGATAAACATCCTAGATGGTCAACAATATGAATTGGTTCAATCATGTCACAGTCATAGGATAGAATGCTACATGAGCATTAAAATTAGTTATATTATTAAAATGTAAAATATAAAATAAGTTATATTGCTAACTGAAAAATTTTTCTATCAAACTCCACAAAAATTAAAAATACAAAGAACAGCCCATGCTTGCAAAGGTGTGAGGAACTAGACACTAATACATTTTTGGCAGGAATATATTTACAATGTTTGGAAGATTTATTTGAAATAAATAATATACAATTTTCAGGCTTTTTGGTAAAAGTTTTAGGTCTAGGACATCATGTAGATATACTCCCTCCTCAAGTTGCAAATTGTATGGGGAAAGTTGATTACTGTAGCTAGTTTGTAAAAATCAGAAAGAAGCACAATGTCCCTCACCCAGAAACAAATGGAAAACTAGGCAATCTTTAAAAAGAAGAGATTAGATTTGTAACTGCAATAGACTGGCATGATATATTAAGTGAAAAAGCATGGAAAGATAGACTAGATGTATTGTTAATCCAAAAATCAGCCCAAGATATTTTGTATAGAGAGGTAGAAGGAGAGAAGACACAGGGGATGTATGCATCTGTGTTGCTGGAATTAATTTACAACAAATGTTTAACACTTTTGTAGCCAGAAAGAAGTGATTGAGTTAAAAACCTGAAAATATGAGTAATATTGTGATGTATATTGACAAGGCTAGATCTCACCCTCCTGAAGATAGTTTCCTTGTCTACAAAATGGAAAATCTCATAACATTTTCCTGAAGATGTAATGACATAATGTGTTTGTTAGGGTCAACCCAATGCAAATTTGATCCCAAGACGTTAATGAAGTTGTGGTAAAATATGTTTATTACTGTTCGGTTGTAAATATTTTATAACCTCCATATTGACCTCTTTAATCCATAGATTATTTTGAAGTGTGCCTAAATTTCAAAACACTTTTTGTTGTTGTTTCTAGTTGTCATTTTGCTATTGATTTCTAACTTCTTTGTATTATGGTCAAAGAACATAATCTATAGAACAACTCTTTGAAATTTGTTGAGATTTGATTTGTAAACTTTTGTGTGGTCAGTTTCAGTAAATGTTCTAGTTTTGTTCTAAAGAATGTATATTCTGGCAATTGTTAGGTGCAGTGTTTTATATGCATGCTTTAAATTAAGCTTATTGTATTGTTGAAACTTCTGTGTCACTTGTTTTTTTTTTGTTCCGTAATCTAACACTTAAAATCTTTAAATCTTCCACCATGGTGATGGACATATCTATTTCTCCATGTAATTCATTGAATATTTATTTATATATTTTGAAATTGTTATTAAGTGATTACAGAATGTAATTGTTATGCATTCCTGATGAATTAGATATTTTATCATTATGAAGTTACCATTTTTTTTTTTTTTTGCGGTACGCGGGCCTCTCACTGCTGCGGCCTCTCCCATTGCGGAGCACAGGCTCCGGACGCGCAGGCCCAGCGGCCATGGCTCACGGGCCCAGCCGCTCCGCGGCACGTGGGATCCCCCTGGACCGGGGCACGAACCCGTGTCCCCTGCATCGGCAGGCGGACTCTCAACGACTGCGCCACCAGGGAAGCCTCTGAAGCTACCATTTTGATGAAGTTCTATTTTTCAGAGTTTAATAAAGCTACACCAGAAATTTTTGATTAGCTAGCACGACATGTAATTTTTTATACTCTTAGTTTCAATCATTCTGTACCCTAGTTTTAGATATGTTTCTTGCAAACAGGATATGATTAGATTCTTTTTGTATCCAGTCTGAAAAATCTTTGTCCTTTGAGTGTTAATCTTGTTACATTTTTGTAACAAATGACCTATTTAAATGTATCTTCCGTTTTATTTTGTGCTTTCTACCTTTCTAATCTCATCTACTTTTCTCCCCTCTGTCTTATGAATTGACTTGAGTATTTTTCCTCATTCCATGTTTTAAGAATCTGCTACTTCAAAAGTTACATACTCGATTTCTACTATGTTAGTGGTTACCCTACACATTTTTATTAAAAAATAAAATAAAATGAAGAACTCTTAATGTTCCTCCCAAACTCAAAACATTTTAAACTCTAATCACCTCCTCCCAACTCACAATCTTGTATTGTCATTTATTTAATACTTTACTATGTTCTCATCTTGCAAGATATTCTTTTTAAGCCAATGTTTCTTTAGATTTACACATATTTACCACTTCTGCTGCTTTTCATTCTTACTGCATCTCAAAACATCATCCTTTCTGCCCAAAATACAATTTTAAAATTTCTTTTTGTGAACTTACTTTTGGAAAATATCTCTATTATTATTTATCAGAAATGCCTTTATTTCAACCTCATTCTTTTCATTAAATTTTTAATGAACATTTAGAACATACATAAAGATAGAATAAGAAAATAAACACCTATATACAGACCTCGGTTCAATAAATAAATATTTTCTTTTACAGTTTTGTCTAAACCTTTCAAAGTAAATTATACCATGTCAACCTAAATAATTTACCATGCATCTTCATATTATAAGAACATTCTCCTACATAATCAAAATACCATCATTGCTATAATAAGATTAACTATAATTCCCCGTATCTGATCCCCTCCATATTTAAATTTTCCCAGTTGTTCCAAAATGTGGTATACAGCAGTTTTACAAACCAGGTTCCAATCAAGGATCACATACTCTATTAGTTGCTGTTACATTTCTTAAATCTCATTTATCTACAACAGTTTGTCCTGTTGAACTTTTTTCATGACACTGACCTTTTGAAGAGACCGGGCTGTTTTTTTTTTTCGGTACGTGGGCCTCTCACTGCTGTGGCCTCTCCCATTGCAGAGCACAGGCTCTGGACGCGCAGGCTCAGCGGCCATGGCTCATGGGCCCAGCCGCTCCGCAGCATGTGGGATCCTCCCGGACCGGGGCACGAACCCTCATTCCCTGCATCGGCAGGCGGACTCTCAACCACTGCGCCACCAGGGAAGCCCTGGGCTGATTGTTTTAAATAAGGTCCTACATTCAGAATTTGTCTCACTGAATATTTATGACATTGTTTCACTTGTCTTCTATGCCCTATATTTCCTGTTACCTATGAGTTAGCTCCAATGCCTAACATCATGTAACTTTTTCCTCTAATTCTCTAAGCACTCTAGATTGACAGTTTTGTTTCTTTCATTATTGCTATTGAGAATTAGCTGCATGTATAATTGGTATTTCTTTGAAGGAAATTTATTTTTATGTAGCTCCTATTAATATTTTCTGTATGAGTTTAACGTATACAACTTTACTATGATGTGTTTAGGTATGTATATCTTTCTCTTAAGTTGCTTTAAATTTACTGGGATTTCTGAAGACGTGGTTTCTATTTTTCATCAATTCTGAAAAATTTTGAGTCACTGTCATTCCTTCTTTCCCTTCTATATGACGTGTTCTGTCTCTTAATGCTAACTGTAGAAAAATGTATTCAAAAACCTCCCAACAAATAAAAGTCTAGGACCAGACAGCTTCACTAGTGAATTCTACCAAACATTCAAAGAAGAATTAATACTAGTCCTTCTCAAACATTTCCAAAAAATACGAGGAGGGACTCTTCCAAGCTCATGTTCTGAGGCCAGTATTCTCCTGATAACAAAACCTGACGGGGCACCACAAGAAAAGAAAATTAGAGGCCAATATCCCTGATGACTATAGATGCAAAAATCCTCAACAAAATATTAGCAAACCAGATTCAACAATACATTAAAAGGATCATACACCATGATCAAGAGGGATTTATTCCAAGAATGACAGAGTGGTTCAACATCTGCAAATCAGTCACTGTGATATACCACATTAACAAAATGAAGGATAAAAATTATATCATCACCCTAATAGACACAGAGAGAGCACTTGACAAAATTCAACATCCGTTTATTGTAAAAAACTCTCAGCAAAGCCAGTATAGAGGGAATGTACAGCAACATAATAAATGCCATATATGACAAGCCCACAGCTAACATCATAATGGTAAAAAGCTGAAAACCTTTCCTCTAAGATCAGGAACAAGACAAGGATGCGCACTCTCACCACTTCTATTCAACACGGTATTGGAAGTCCTAGCCAGAGCAATTAGGCAAGAAAAAGAAATAAAAGGCATCCAAATTGGAAAGGAAGAAGTAAAATTATCACTATTTGAATTTAACATAATATTATATATAGAAAACCCTAAAAACTCAATCAAAAAACTGTTAGAACAAATAAATTCAGTAAAGTGGCAGGATAAAAAAATCAACACACAAAAATCTATTGCATTTCTACACACTAATAATGAACTATCAGAAAGAGAAATTTAAAAAAAAATCCCAGTTACAACTGCATCAAAAAGAACAAAATACCTAGGAATAAATTTAATCCAGTAGATGAAAGACCTGTATATTGGAAACTACAAGACATTAATGAAAGAAACTGAAGAAGATACAAACAAATGGAAAGACATTCCATACTCATGAATTGGAAGAATCAATATTGTTAAAATGTCTATACTACCCAAAGTAACCTACAAATTCAATCAAAGCCCTGTCAAAATTCCCATGGCATTTTTCAGAGAAATAAAACAAATAATCCTAAAATTTGTATGGAACCACAAAAACCAAATAGCCAAAGGATCTTGAGAAAGAAGGGCAAAGCTGGAGGCATCACACTCCCTGACTTCAAACTATATTACAAAGCTATAGTAGTTTAAACAGTATGGTATTGGCATAAAAACAAGACACATAGATCAATGGAACAGAATAGAGAGCCCCAAAATAAACCCACGCATATATGGTCAATTAATTTATGACAAACAAGCCAAGAATATACAATGGTGAAAGGTGTTGGGAAAACTGGACAGCCACATGCAAAAGAATAAAACACAACCACTATTTTACACCATACACAAAAAGGAACTCAAAATGGATTAAAGACAAATTTAAGACCTGAAACCATAAAACTCCTAGAAAAAGCCATAGGCAGTTATGGTCTTTGACATCAATCCTAGCAATATTTTTCTGGATATGTCTCCTCAAAAGCAAAAATAAGCAAATAGGACTTCATCAAACTAAAAAGCTTCTAGACAGCAAATTAAACCATCAACAAAATTAAAAGGAAGCCTACAGAATGAGAGAAAATATTTGCAAATCATATATCCAATAAGGAGTTAATACACAAGATACATAAAGAACACATACAATTCAATACCAAAAATGAAACAATCTGATTTAAAGATCTGAGTACACATTTTTCCAAAGCAAACATACAGATGGCCAAAAGGTACATGAAAAGATGCTCAACATCGTTAATCATCAGGGAAATGTAAATGAAAACCACAATAGACATCACCTCACACCTGTTAGAATGGCTTTTCTCAAAAATACAAGAGATAAGAAATGTTGACGAGGATGTGGAGAAAAAGGAAGCCTTGTGCACTGTTGGTAGAATTGTAAGTTGGTGCAGCCAGTATGGAAAATAGTATGGACATTCCTCAAATTACTACAAATAGCACTACCATATGATCTAGCAATTCCACGTCTGGGTATTTATCTGAAGAAAATGAAAACGCTAACTCAAAAAGATATATGCCCACCCATGTTCAGTGAAGCATTATTTATAATAGCCAAGATATGGAAACAACCTAAGTGTCCATTAGTGGATGAACGAATAAAAATTATGGTAAATATATATACACAATGGACTATTATTCAGCCATAAAAATAATGAAATATTGCCATTTACAATAAAATGGATGGACCTCGGGCATTATGCTAAGTGAAATAAGACAGAACGATAAAGACAAATACTATATGATCTCTCTTATATGTGGAATCTAAAAGGGAAAAAAAACCCCAAGCTCATTGATATGCAGATCAGTTTGGTGGTTGCCAAAGACTGAGGGTGGGGAGTGGGAGAAATGGGGAAACGGGGTATACATTTATTTTAAAATTTCAAAATAGTGATATTAAAACAAGATCACTCAGAAAATTCACCTGAAAATTATCTTAAAATAAATTGTGAAAAATTTAAATTTACAAAAAAGTAGAGAAAAGTTGTAAAATTATATATCAAATACCATGTGTACCATATATTTGCTATGACACATATGTAATAATTCTTTCATATATTTTTAAGGTAATAACATTTATGGATACAATCAGGAACTCACCCCCATCCTTCCCCCTTTCTTACTTCCTCCTTCCTCAGAGGTAACCACTATACCGAGTGTGTGTATATTACTCATTTGCATGTTTACACATTACTACATACGTATTATTTATAAATATATAGCATTACTTTTAATTTATATATATATTCTTGTTTGAAATTTATCCATATTGATTGTCAAAACGATCCTAAAATTCCAAAATCTGAAGTTCCTGGGAGTTTTGACAAGTTAGAACACTTGGTCCTTGAACATAACTTCCTAATGTGTGTTTGATGATTTTTCACTGTGAGGTTCATATTTTATTTGAAGCTTCATCTGTGGAAATTCTTTAAGACCTAAGGAAAATGTAGTTTTCCCCAGGGATTTGTTTGAGCAATGTACCTGGGTTCACTCTGCTTTGGGGACCTCAGAATTGTCTACATGGTATTTACTAGACCACCCAAATACTTTGACATAGAACTTCAAATCTCTGTGTGAGTTGGCTTAAGAGTAAAATTTCTCATGGTAGTGATGTCACTGAAAATGGTGGAGCAGGAAACTTCAAAACTTTATCCCTCCATCAAAGGAAGAATTAAGGTGGCAAAAATTGTCAGAATCAACTGTTTTAGAACACTGTAATCTAATAAAAAAATTATAATAACCAAGGGAACATTTAATGAGTAAAAAAGTTGCTAACTTTCAGGAAGAAATTGTTGTGGCATTTTAACTTACCACCTACCATCCTACACTAAGTAGCTCAGAGGCAGCCATATGGATGGCTGCCTGTGTTTCTGGTGAAACTTTCTGGAGCCAGAGGGCAATATAGAACTTATTCTCAAATAAATTTATTTTTGTGATTTGACCCATCTGGAGGTTTCCAGAGGGGCTGTCTAAGGAGTTGCCTTTTTTTGCCTGATGTGGAACTTTCTCAAGGAAGAAGTGGCCAATCAGGCAACACTTGTTGAAATCATTTATAGGTAGACCTACTGCTGCAGTCTCCTGGGACAAGAGATAACAGAAGGGGTAAGCAACAGACAGACCAAAAAGCCTGGAAAGGAGACACATGGGAGAATAAGTACTTTTAAAAGCACCCACATATAATAGAGAATCTATAAAGCTACACACATGTTCAGGGAGAGATGCATACTCAGAAAATACTGATAAGATTCTAAGATTTCATCTCCAGCTGATCTTTTGGTTCATGCAAGCAGGAAGTGAAGGATGAAGCAAAATGTAAATTGCAGATCTAAGCACTGAAAGAGTGCCCCAATACAGCCAATCTGTAAGGACTTGGTGAGTGTCTTTTAAAGTTTTTTTGGCCTCAGATATTTAAGAAAGTATCTGGAAAATCACTAGTTGGCCACTAAGATTACAGAACAGAGATGTTAGTGACCAAAAATTTTTAAAAACTACAGTTTCTAAAAATAGTTTTGAAGAGTCACTAAACAAACAAAACTTACAACACACAACAAAGTGCACCAACAAACTCTGGAGAGGGGAATGAACCTGATTTATAGAGTTACCACGTAATGATATTCCAAATATCTAGTTTTCAACAGAAAATGAGGAATACAAAGAAATAAGAAAGTATGGCTCATTTACAGGAAAAAAAATAATATAAACAGTCTCTGAGTAAGCCAAGACATTGGACTTACTAAAGAAAGACTTACTTTTTTTTTTTTTTGCGGTACGCGGGCCTCTCACTGCTGTGGCCTCTCCCATTGCGGAGCACAGGCTCCGGACGCGCAGGCTCAGCGGCCATGGCTCACGGGACCAGCCGCTCCGCGGCACGTGGGATCCTCCCATACCGGGGCACGAACCCGTGTCCCCTGCATTGGCAGGTGGACTCTCAACCACTGCGCCAGCAGGGAAGCCCAAAGACTTATTTTTTAATGTCTGAAACATTTATATTAACATATTTCCATACAAACAACCCAAAGAAAGTTCAGTATTAGTTGTTTTTGTTTGTTTGTTTGTTTATACTGTAGGATCTTATCAGTCATCAATTTTACACACATCAGTGTATACATGTCAATCCCAATCGCCCAATTCAGCACACTAAACAAAGACTTTAAAGCAACTATTTTAAGTATGCTCAAAGAGCTAAAGGAAACTATGAGAAAAGAACTAAAGGAAATCGAGAGAATGATGTCTCAACAAATAGAGAATATCAATAAAGAGATAGAAATTATAAGAAGGGAACATAAAAATTCTGGAACAAAAAGAACAATACTCAGAATTAAAAGTTCATAAGAAGGTTTTAAGAGCAAATTTGAGCAGGCAGAAGAAAAATATCAGCAAACTTGAAGATAGTTCAACTGAGATTATTCAGTCTGAGAAGAAAGTAAACAGAATTTTAAAAAATGAACACAACCTAAGATGCCTGTAGGAGACCTTGAAGCACACCAACATACACAGAGTGGGAGTCACAGGTAACAAGAGAGAAAAAGGAACAGAAATAATATTTGAAAAAAATGGCTGAAAATTTCCCACATTTTGACATTTGACATCAATCTACACATTTAAGAAGCTCAATGAACTCCAAGTAGGAAAAACTAAAGATATCCTCACCTAGACATATTATAATTAAACTGCCAAAATGCAAAGACAAAGAAAATCTTAAAAGTAGCAGCAAAGTAGAAGGAATTCTCAATGAGAAAAATACTCAATTTCTCATAAGAAATATGGAGGCCAGAAGGCAGTCATATTTAAAGTGCTGAAAGAAAATACTGTCAAAAGTTATAAAGGTGTCAAACTATACTTCAAAGAGAAGGAGATAGGGCTTCCCTGGTGGTGCAGTGGTTGAGAGTCCACCTGCCGATGCAGGGGACATGGGTTTGTGCCCTGGTCCGGGAAGATCCCACATGCCGTGGAGCGGCTGGGCCTGTGAGCCATGGCCACTGAGCCTGCGCGTCCGGAGCCTGTGCTCCGCAACGGGAGAGGCCACAACAGTGAGAGGCCCACATACTGCAAAAAAAAAAAAAAAAAAAAAAAAAAGGAGATATTAAGATATTTCCAGATAAACAGAAACTAAAAGCTTTTGTTGTTAGTAGATCTGCCCTACAGGAAATGCTAAAGAGAACACTTCATGTTGAAATGAAATAACACTAGAAAGTAAGTATATAGGTAAACATGAAAGGCATTACAAAGGTATTACAATATTTTTGGTTTGTAACTCCTATTTTGATTTAAAATACAGAAAAAAAATCATAAAAATATGTTAATGGACTCATGAGGTATACAGATATAATTTGTAACAATGACAACATAAGGGGGGGTTACAGCTCTATAGGAATAGAAACTTTGTATATTATTGAAACTGAGCATTAATTCAAACTAGACTGTTATAAATTTAGGACATTAATTGTAATCCCCAAGTTAACCAATAAGACAATAACTAAAATATATATAGAAAAGTAAATAAGAGAGGAATCAAAATGGTAGACAAGAAAAAGTTCAAATATAAAGAAGGCAGTAATGGCGGAAGTGAAGAACAAGAAACATATGACATACTGAAAACAAAAAGCAAAGTAGTAGAAGTTAAGTCCTTCATTTGTAATTGCATTCAATACAAATAGATTAAACTCTCCAATAAAAAGGCAGACATGGCAAAATGGATTTTAAAGAAAGGAAACATGATCCAACTATATTTTGTCTACAAGAGACTTCCTTAGATCCAAAGACATAAATAGGTTGAAAGTGAGAGAACAGAAAAAGGTTATTTCATGCAAAGTTATTAAAAGAGACCTGAGGTGGCTATGCTAATATCAGAAAATATAGGCTTTAAGACAAAAATTGTTACCAGAGACAATGAAGACATTATATATTGGTAAAAGTTTTAATCCATCACAAGATGTAAACAATATAAACATATATACACCTAAAACAGAACTCCAGAATATATGAAGCAAAAGTTGACCAAATTGAAGGTAGAAATAGACAGCTCTGCAATAAGTTACAGAGACTACTATGAACAACTATATGCCAATAAAATGGACAACATAAGAGAAACAGACAAATTCCTAGAAACATACAATCTTCCAAGACTGAACTAGGAAGAAATAGAAAATATGAACAGGCTGATTACCAGTAATGAAATTGAATCAGTAATAAAAAAAAATTCCCAACAAACATAAATCCAGGACCAGATGGCTTCACAGGTGAGTTCTATCAAACATTTAGAGAAAAGTTAACACCTATCCTTCTCAAACTATTCCCAAAAAACTGCAGAGGAAGGAAAGCCTCCAAACTCATTCTACTGATACAAGGCCAGCATCACCCCAATACAAAAACCAGGAAAAGATATCACCAAAAAAATTACAGGTCAGGGACTTCCCTCGTGGCCCAGTGGTTAAGAATCTGCATTCCAATGCAGGGGATACAGGTTTGATCCCTTGTCTGTGAACTAAGAGCTCACAGGCTGTGGGGCAACTAAGCCCATGCCCGCAACTACAGAGCCCACGTGCTCTGGAGTCTGTGCACCACAACTACAGAGCCCATGCACTCTGGAGCCCATGTGCCACAACTAGAGAGAAGCCCATGCACCACAACTAGAGAGAAGCCCATGCACCACTACAGAGAAGCCTGCATGCTAAAATGAAGAGCTCACGTGCCACAATGAAAGATCTCACATGCTGCAACTAAGACCCGACTAAGCCAAAAATAAGTAAATAAAATAATAATTAAAAAACTACAGCTCAATATTACTGATGAACATAGATGCAAAAATCCTCAACAAAATATTAGCAAACCAAATCCAACAATATATTAAAAGAATGATACATCATGATCAAGTGAGATTTATCCCTGGGATACAAGGATGGTTCAATATCTGCAAATCAATCAATGTGATACATCATGTTAACAAATTGAGGAATAAAAGCCATATGATCATCTCAATAGATGCAGAAAAAGCTTTTGATAAAATGCAACATACATGTATGATAAAAACTCTCCAGAAAGTGGGCATAGAGGGAATATACTTCAACATAATAAAGGCCATATATGACAAACGCACAGCTAACATCATACTCAATGATGAAAAGCTGAAAGCATTTCCTCTAAGATCAGTAATAAGACACGGATGCCCACTGTTGCCACTTTTATTCAACATAGTTTTGGAAGTCCTAACCACAGCAATCAGACAAGAAAAATAAATAAAGGAATCCAGATTGGAAAAGAAGAAGTAAAACTGTCACTGATTGCAGATGACATGATACTATACATAGAAAACCCTAAAGATGCCATCAAGAAACTATTAAAGCTCATTGATGAATTTAGTTAAGTTGCAGGATACAAGATTAATATACCGAAACTCTGTTGTATTTCTATACACTAACAATGAACTATCAGAAAGAGAAATTAAGGAAAAATACCATTTACAATTGCATGAAAAAGAAGAAAATACCTGGGAATAAACTTACCTAAGGAGGTAAAACATCTGTACTTGGAAAACTATAAGACACTGATGAAAGAAATTGAAAATGACACAAACAGAAGGAAATATATACTATGTTCATGGATTGGAAGAATTAATATTCTTAAAATAACCATATTACCCCAGGCAATCTACAAATTCAATGCAATCCCTAACAAAATACCAATGGCATATTTCATAGAACTAGAACAAATAATTTTAAAATTTGTATGGATTCACAAAAGACCCTGCATAGCCAAAAGAATCTTGACAAATAAGAACACTTCTCAACTTATTTTATGAGGTCAGAATCACTATAATAGCAAAACTGGACAAAGACATCAAAAGAGAAAGAAACCACAGGCCAATATTCCTGATTAACATGGATGCAAAAATTCTCAACAAAACATTAACAAACCAAGTTCAACATCACATTAAAAGGACCATACACCCTGACCCTGACCAAGTGGGATTTTTCCCTGGGATGCAAGGATGTTTAATATATATACAAATGAATTAATATGATATACCACATTAACAGAATGAAGGATAAAAATCACATGATTATCTCAATAGATGCAGAAAAAGCATATGACAAAATTCAACATCTTTTCAAGGTAAAACAATTAATTAGGTATAGAAGAAACTTACCTCACCACAATAAAGTATATATATGACAAGTCCACAGCTGACATCACACCCAGTTGTGAATGGTTGAAAGTTTTGCCTCTATGATCAGAAACAAGACAGGAGTGCCCACTCTCACCATTCCTATTCAGCACAGTACTGAACATCCTTGCCAGAGCAATTTGGTGAGAAAAAGAAATAGAAATAATCCAATTTGGAAAGGAAGATATGAATTGTCTCTGTTTGCAGATGACAAGATCTTATATGTGGAAAACCCTGTTGCCTTCCCAAACAATCTGTTAAAACTAAAAAATAAATTCAGCAAAGTTGCTGGATACAAAATTAATACACATTTCTCAAAAAATCAGTTACATTTCTCTATACTAACAATCAACTATCTAAAAAGAAAATTAAGAAACCAATTCCATTTACGACAGTATCAAAAAGAATAAATTATTTCAGAATAAACTTACCCAAGGAGGTGAAATACTTGCACACTGTAAACTATAAAACACAAAGGAAAGAAATGAAAGCAAACACAAAAATGTAAAGACATCCTAAGTTCATGGACTGGAAGAATTAATATTGTTAAAATGTCCATGCTCTCCAAAGTGATCTACAGATTTAATACCATTCCCATCAAAATACCAGTGGCATTTTTTCCCCACAAAAAAAGATAAAACAATCTTAAAATTCAAATGGAACCACGAACGACTCCAATATAGCCAAATCAATTTTGGGCAAGCAGAAAAAAGATGAAGGATTCACACTTCTTGATTTCAAAATATATTACAAAACTACAGTAATCAAAACGTTATATTAGCATAAATACAAAAAGACCAATGAAAAAGAAAAAACAGATGAGAGTAAACATAAACATATCTGGCCAATTGATCCTTAACATGGGTACCATGAATAATACAGTGGGGAAAGGATAGTCTCTTTAATAAATGATGTTGAGAAAACTGGGTATCTATATGCAAAAGAATGAAATTGGACCCTTATCTCACACCATACATAAAAATCAACTCAAATTGGGTTAAAGACTTAAACATAAGACCTGAAACTGTAAAACTCATAGGAGGAAACAAGGGGACAGTTTCTTGACACTGGCCTTGGCAATGATTTTTTTAGATATGAAACAAAGAATACAGGAACTAAAAGCAAAACACACAAGTGGAATTACATCAAACCAAAAAGCTACTGAACAGCAAAGAACCAATTACCAAAATGAAAAGGTAACTTATGGAATGGGAGAAAATATTTGCAAATGATATATCTGACACTAGCTTAATCTCTAAAATATATAAGGAAATTCTACAACTCAATAGCAAAAACCCCCAAATAACCCAATTAAAAGTTGGGCTAAGGATTTGAATAGACATTTCTCCAAAGAAGATATAGAAATGTTCAACAGATTTCTGTATATTATTCTTGTATCCTGCTACCTTGCAGAATTCATTTATTAATTCAAATAGCTTTTGTGTGGAAAATATAAGGTTCTTTATATAGAGTATTATGCCATCTGCAGTAGTGATAATTTTACTTCTTCCTCTCCAATTTTGATAAATTTTATTTCATTTTCTTGTCTGACTGCTGTGGCTAGGACTTCCAATACTATGCTGAATAAAAGTAGTGATGGCAGGTGTCCTTGTTTTGTTCCTAAATTTAGCAGGAAGTCTTTCAGCTTTTCACTGTCGAGTATGATGTTGGCTGTGGGTTTGTCATAAATGGCTTTTATTATGTTGAGATATGTTCCTTCTATACCCACTTAGCTGAGAGCTTTTATCATGAATAGATGTTGAATTTCATCAAATGATTTTTCTGTGTCTATTGAGATGATCTAACAACCCAATCAAAAAAATGGGCTGAAGACCTAAATAGGCATTTCTCCAAAGAAGACATACAGATGGCCAACAGGCACATGAAAATAGGCTCAACGTTGCTAATTATTAGAGAAATGCAAATCAAAACTACAATGAAGTATCACCTCACACCAGTCAGAATGGCTATCATCAAAAGTCTGCAAATAATAAATGCTGGAGAGGGTGTGGAGAAAAGGGAACCCTTGTACACTGTTGGTGGGAAGGTAAATTGGTACAGCCACTATGGAAAACAGTATGAATCTTCCTTAAAAAACTAAAAATAGAGCTACCGTATGATCCAGCAATCCCACTCCTGGATATATATATCTGGGAAAAAATGAAAACTCTAATTAGAAAAGATACACGCACCCTAATGTTCATAGCATCACTCTTTACAATAGCTAAGACATAGAAACAACCCAAGTGCCCATCAACAGACAACTGCCTTAAGAAGATGTGGGGTGTGTGTATGTATACACAATAGAATGTTACTCAGCCATAAAAAAAGAATGAAATATTGCCATTTGCAGCAACATGGATGGACCTAGAGAATATTATACTTAGTGAAGCAAGACAGAGAAAGACAAATATATCACTTACATATGGAATCTAAAAAAATAATAGGAATGAATCAATATACAAAACAGAAACAGATTAACAGAGATAAAATACAAACTTATGCTTACCAAATGGGAGAGGGAGGGAAGGAGGGACAAATTTGGAGTATGGAATTAACAGGTACAAACTATCATACTTAAAATAGATAAGCAACAAGGATTTACTGTATAGCACAGGGAATTATATTCATTATCTTATAATAACCCATTATGAAAAATAATCTGAAAAAAGTATACATATATAAGTGAATCCATTTTCTGTACACCTGAAACAAACACAATATTGTAAATCAACTATATTTCAATAATTAAAAAAAAATGGCCAACAGGTAATATGAAAAGGTGCTCAAAATCACTAATCATGAGGGAAATGCAAATCAAAATCACAAAGAAATACCACCTCACACCTGTTAAGAGGGCTATAATTTAAAAAAAAAGATAACATTTGTGAGGATATGGAGAAAAGGGAACTCTTGTACACTGTTGATGGAAATGTCGATTAGTGCAGCCACTATGGAAAATAGTATGGAGTTTCTTCAAAAAATTAAAAATAGAACTGCCATAGAATCCAACAATCTCACTTCTGTGTACACGTCCAAAGGAAATGAAATCAGGGTCTCAAAGAGATATCTGTACTCCCAAGTTCATCACAGCGTTATTCATAGTAGCCAAGACATGGAAGCAACCTAAATGTCCATTCATGAATGAATGGATAAAGAAAATGTTGTATATACATACCATAGAATATTTTTCAGCCTTCAAAAAGAAAGAAATCCTGTCACTTGCAACAACATGGATGGACCTGGAGGATATTATGCTAAGTGAAATTAGCCAGGCACAGAAGGTCAAATACTATACGATACCACTTATATGAGGAATATAAAATAGTGAATCTCATAGAAACAGAGACTAGAATGGTGGTTTCCAGAGGCTGCAGGGAGGGGGAAATGGAGAGGTATTAGTCACAGGATACAAAGCTTGTTATACAAAATGAATAAATTCTAGAGACCTACTGAACAGCAAAGTGCCTATAATGAACAACACTGTATTGTATACTGAAAAATTTTCTAAGAGGGTAGATCTTATTTTAAGTGCTCTTATCACACACAAAAGTAACAAAGAGGGCTGGAAGAAACTTTTGGAGGTGATGGATATGCTTATGGCACAGATTGTGGTGATGGTTCCATGGCTATATAATTATCTTCAAACTTAATCAAGTTGTACATATGAAGTATGCACAATTTTTTTTTCTTTTTTTGCAGTACGCGGGCCTCTCACTGTCGCGGCCTCTCCCGTTGCATAGCACAGGCTCCGGATGCGCAGGCTCCGGATGCACAGGCTCCAGACGTGCAGGCCCAGTGGCCACGGTCCACGGGCCCAGCCGCCCCGCGGCATGCAGGATCCTCCCGCACCGGGGCACGAACCCACGTCCCCTGCATCGGCAGGCGGACTCCCAACCACTGTGCCACCAGGGAAGCCCTATGCACAACTTTTTATATGTCAATCATACCTCAAAGAAAGATAAAAAAAAATCATCTTAATACACCACATTAAGAGAATGAGGGAAAAACATCACAGGATCTTAGGAATTAATAGAAAAAATCATTTGATAAAATCCAATGCATTGGACACCAGGAACTCTGGTCTGAAGGGCTGGGTGTGAGGCCTCTGCACACAGCTCACTGTGAGCCAGTGAAGCTAGACTCAGCACGAAGGAAAAGAAAGAGCTGACTTTCCAAGATGGTGGAGGAGTTGGAGGACATGGAGTTCATCTCTCCCCACAAATGTATCAAGAATACATCTACAAATGGAACAATTCACACAGAGCACCTGCTGAACACTAGCAGAGGACTTCGGACACCTAAAAGGACAAGAAAGATTCCCCATGTAACCAAATAGGACAAAAGAAAGAAGTGAGAAGGAAGAGGAGAGGAAGCAGGATGGGACCTGCACCCCTGGTGGGGAGCTGAAGGTGAGGAGAGGTTCCTGCATCTGGGGAAGACCCGTCGCTGGCAGGGAAATCAGATGGGACAGAGGGGAGATTTGGGGACTCGGAGGAGAGCCCAGCAACTGGTCTGTGGCAGGCAGGACAGAATGAGACCTACACAGATGGTCCGTGCCACAGCCCTGTGCACCCCAGCCTGAGATGGGTGCCCACCAGTGTGCACAGGGGCTGGGTGCTGGAACGTGGGGTTTGGAGAGCAGACCCAGGGAGGGGACTGCTGATTGCTGTGAGGAGACAGCCTGAGGGGATGGAAATGAGGAGCTATGTAACTGGGAATGCTTGTAGAGGAAGCCCGGACCACCACAGAAGTGAAGTGCCACTGTTGAGTGACACACAAAAGGTGGGGCTGTATTGCAGCCTCTCTTCTCACGTGCCAAACCCTGCCTCCACAGGCACTACGGAGGGCTCCCACCAGGGCTGGCTCACACGCCCCTGCCATCGCCTCTTCCCCACCACCCCCGGCCTGGGCAACCTGCTCGCCCCAATCGCTGCCTGACAGGCTCCTTCCTGCCTGACAGGCTTGTGCGTTCTGACAATCTCTGGAGCAGACTCTGGTGGGAGGAACGCATGCAGAGGTGGGGCTGAAACCACAGCTGAGCCCCAGGGACCACGTGACTAAGGAAGAAGAACTGAAATCTCTCCTCGCGGCTGTGCACACCAAGGAGTTACATCTCTAACGGCTTCCCAAATTCAGCACCTGCAAAACACCTGAAAGGATAACAAGTGTTCCTGCAGCTGGGATGGGTCTGGCTTTAGCAGGTTTTGTGGGCTTTGTGAACACGTATATGTGGTGGTTGGGCCAGGCCAGAGTTTGAGCTGCCTCCATAGCTCCCACAGTGGGTCCAGGTGCATGACTACTGCAGTCCTGGGACCTGACGACAGTGGACCTGCGCTGGTGGCCTGGTGAAAACAAAGCCTGAGAGTCACCAGGGCCAATTACCGGCATACCCAAAGGTAAGGTGGGACTGAGAGCAGTGTTAACAACGGTGGACTTTGTGAGCCTGCACAACGGTGAAAGGGGATAGAAGAGAGCACATTCATAGGTGAACAGCTCCAGAGAAGGAATACTCAGTGGCTTCTCTCCCAGTAGGAGTGCTCCAATCCCACCTACCTTGCACCACAGATCAGGATCACAGCTAAGAAACAGATCTGGGGGTCTCTACTCCACCAATAGGGAGCAGACACCATCCCTGACAGGGCAGTGATAACCACAGGGCAAAGGGGAGGGCCTGCTCAATATCCATGGCAGGCTCTGGTCACCACAACAGCAGTCAAACCTCCTATCAAGGGGATAATGGCACAAGCCTCTGGATCAACCTCACCCACTAGGGAACAGACACCAGAAGCAAAAGGAACTACGATCCTGCAGCCTGTGGAAAGGAGGCCAAAAACACAGTAAGTTAGACAAAATGAGATGACAAAGAAATAGATTGCAGATGAAGGAGCAAGATAAAAACCTACAAGAACAACTAAATGAAGACGAGATAGGCAATCTACCTGAAAAAGAATTCAGAATAATGATAGTAAAGATGATCTAAGATCTCAGAAAAAGACTGGAGGCACAGATAGAGAAGACAGAAGAAGTGTTTAACAAAGACCTAGAAGAACTAAAGAAGAAGCAAACAGAGATGAACAATACAATAACTAAAATGAAAAATACACTAGAAGGAATCAATAGCAGAATAACTGAAGCAAAAGAATGGATAAGTGAGCTGGAAGATAGAATGGTGGAAATCACTGCCACAGAAGAGAGTGAAGAAAAAACAATAAAAAGAAATGCAGACAGTCTCAGAGACCTCTGGGACAACATTAAACATACAACATTCGAATTATAGGGGTCCCAGAAGAAGAAGAAGAAAACGAGAAAGGGCCTAAGAAAATATTTTAACAGATTATAGTAAAAAACTTCCCTAACATAGGAAAGGAAATAGTCACTCAAGTCCAGGAAGCGCAGAGAGTCCCATACAGGATAAACCCAAGGAGGAATATGCCAAGACACATATTAATCAAACTCACAAAAATTAAACACAAAGAAAAAAATCTTAAAAGCAACAAGGAAAAAGCAACAAATAACACACAAGGAAATCCCCATAGGGTTATCGGCTGATTTTTCAGCTGATACTCTGCAGGCCAGAAGGGAGTGGCAGGATATATTTAAAGTGATGAATGGGAAAAACATACAACCAAGAATACTCTACACAGCACGGCTCTCATTCAGATTTGACAGAGAAATCAAAAGCTTTACAGACAAGCAAAAGGTAAGAGAATTCAGCACCACCAACCCAGCATTACAACAAATGATAAAGGAACTTCTCTAGACAGGGGGAAAATAAGGGGGGGGCAAAAATAGAAATAAGAAAACCCCAAATGGGAAAGCTCACAGGAAAATGCAGACATACAATAAAAGCAGGAAATCATCCATATACAAATATAATATCAAAACCAGCAACCATGAGAAGAGTAGAGTATGAATGCAGGAAATGGGAATTGCATTTGAAAGCAAGCAACCAGCAACTAAAAACGACCTTGAATATATATAGACTGTTTTATCAAAACCTCATAGGATATGCAAATCAAAAAGCTACAGCACATACACACACACCAAAAGAAAAACCAACCCAAACACAACACTAAAGATGGTCATCAAACCACAAAATAAGAGAACTAAAGGGGAAGGGAAGAAAAAAAATCTACAAAAACAAATGCCAAAAAACTAAGAAAATGGAAATAGGAACATACATATAAATAATTACCTCAAATGCAAATGGATTAAATCCTCCAACCTAAAGACACAGGCTGGCTGATGGGATACAAAAACAAGACCTGTATACATGCTGTCTACAAGAAACCCACTTCAGACCTAGGGACACATACAGACTGAAAGTGAGGGGATGGAAAAAGATATTCCATGCAAATAGAAATCAAAAGAAAGATGGAGGAGGAATACTAATATCAGACAAAATAGACTTTAAAGCAAAGACTATTTCAAGAGACAAAGAAGGACACTACATAATGATCAAGGGATCAATCCAAGAAGAAGATATAGCAATTGTAAATATTTATGCACCCAGAATAGGAGTACCTCAATATATAAGGCAAATACTAACAGCCATAAAATGGGAAATTGATAGTAACACAGTCATAGTAGGGGACTTTAACACCCCACTTTCACCAATGGACAGATCATCCAAAATGAAAATAAAAAAGGAAACACATGCTTTAAATGACACATTAAACAAGATGGACTTAACTGATATTTATAGGACATTCCATCCAAAAACAACTGAATACACTTTCTGCTCAAGTGCTCATGGAACATTCTTCAAGATAGATTATATCTTGGGTCACAAATCAAGCCTTGGTAAATTTAAGAAAACTGAAATCATATCAAGTATCTTTTCCAACCACAACGCTATAAGACTAGATATCAATTACAGGATAAAAACTGTACAAAATACAAACACATGGAGGCGAAACCATATGCTACTAAATAATCAAAAGATCACTGAAGAAATCAAAGAGGAAATTTTTAAAATACCTAGAAACAAATGACAATGAAAACAAGACAACCCAAAACCTATGGGATGCAGTAAAAGCAGTTCTAAGAGGGAAGTTTATAGCAATACAACCAATCCTATGTCAAGAAACAAAAACAATCTCAAATAAACAACTTAACCTTACACTTAAAGCAATGAGAGAAAGAAGAACAAAAAAAACCAAAGTTAGCAGAAGGAAAGAAATCATGAAGATCCGATCAGAAATAAATGAAAGAGAAATGAAGGAAACAATAGCAAAGATCAATAAAACTAGAAGCTGGTTCTCTGAGAAGATAAGAAAAAAACAATAAACCATTAGCTCGACTCGTCAGGAAAAAAAGGGAGAAGACTCAAATCAATACAATTAGAAATGAAAAAGGAGAAGTAACAACTGACACTGCAGAAATACAAAGAATCATGAGAGATTATTACAAGCAACTATATGCCAATAAAATGGACAACCTGGAAAAAATGGACAAATTCTTAGAAAATCACAATCTTCCAAGACTGAACAAGGAAGAAATAGAAAATATAAACAGACCAAACATAGGCACTGAAATTGAAATTATGAGTAAAAATCTTCCAACAAACAAAAGCCCAAGACCAGATGGCTTCACAGGCGAATTCTATCAAACATTTAGGGAAGAGCTAACACCTATGCTTCTCAAAGTCTTCCAAAATATAGCAGAGGGAGGAACACTCCCAAACTCACTCTACGAGGCCACCATCACCCTGATACCAAAACCAGACAAAGATGTCACAAACAAAGAAAGAAAACTACAGGCCAATATCACTGATGAACATAGATGCAGAAGTCCTCAACAAAATACTAGCAAAAGGGAATCCAACAACACATTAAAAGGATCGTACACCATGATCAAGTGGGATTTATCCCCGGGATGCAAGGATTGTTCAATATCTGCAAATCAATCAGTGTGAAACACCACATTACTAAATTGAAGAATAAAAACCATCGTCTCAATAGATGCAGAAAGCTTTTGACAAAATTTTGACCAATTTATGATAAAAACTCTCCAGTAAGTGGGCACAGAGGGAACCTACCTCAATATAATAAAGGCCATATATGACAAACCCACAGCAAACATCATTCTCAATGGTGAAAAACTGAAAGAATTTCCTCTAAGATCAGGAAAAAGACAAGGATGCCCACTCTCACCACTGTTATCCAACACAGTTTTGGAAGTCCTAGCCAGGGTAATCAGAGAAGAAAAATAATAAAAGGAATCCAAATTGGAAAAGATGACGTAAAACTGTCACTGTTTGCAGATGACATGATACTATACATAGAAAATCCTAAAGATACTACCAGAAAACTACTAGAGCTTATCAGTGAATTTGGTAAGGTTGCAGGATACAAAATTAATACACAGAAATCTCTTGCATTCCTAAACACTAACAGTGAAAGATCAGAAAGAGAAATCATTTACCCCATTTACCATCACATCAAAAAGAATAAAATACCTAGGAATAAACCTACCTCATGAAGCAAAAGAACTGTACTCAGAAAACTATAAGATACTGATGCAAGAAATCAAAGATTACACAAACAGATGGAGAGATATACCATGTTCTTTGAAAAAATCGATATTGCCAAAATGCCTAAACTACCCAAAGTAACCTAATATTCAATGCAATCTCTATCAAATTACCAATGGCATTTTTTATAGAATTAGAGCAAAAAATTTTATAATTTGTATGGAAACACAAAAGACTACGAACAGCCACAGCAACTTCGAGAAAGGAAAACAGAGCTGGAGGAAACAGGCTCCCTGACTTCAAAATATACTACAAAGCTACAGTAATCAAAACAGTATGTTACTGGCACAAAAACAGAAATATAGATCAACGGAACAGGATAGAAAGGCCAGTGAGAAACCTACTCATCTATAGTCACCTAATCTATGACAAAGGAGGCAAGAATATCCAATGGAGAAAAGACAGCATCTTCAATAAGTGGTGCTGGAAAAACTGGGCAGCTACATGTAAATGAATGAAATCACAACACTCCCTAACACCATACATAAAAATAAACTCAAAATGGATTAAAGACCTAAATGTAAGGCCGGATACTATAAAACTCTTAGAGGAAAACATCAGAAGAACACTCTTTGACATAAATCACAGCAAGATCTTTTTTGATCCACCTCCTAGAATAATGGAAATAAAAATAAACAAATGGGACCTAATGAAACTTCAAAGCTTTTGCACAGCAAAGCAAACCATAAACAAAATGAAAAGACAACCCTGAGAATGGGAGAAAATATTTGCAAATGAAGCAACTGACAAGGAATTATTCTCCAAAATATACAAACAGCTCATGCAGCTCAATAAAAAAAAACACCCAATCAAAAAATGGGGGGAAGATCTAAGTAGACATTTCTCTAAAGAAGACATTCAGATAGCTAAGAGGCAGATGAAAAGGTGTTCAACATCACTAATTATTAGAGAAATGCAAATCAAAACTACAATGAGGTATTACCTTACACCAGTCAGAATGGCCATCATCAAAATATCTACAAACAGTAAATGCTGGAGAGGGTGTGGAGAAAAGGGAACCCTCCTACACTGTTGGTGGGAAGGTAAATTGGTAAAGCCACTATGGTGAACAGTATGGAATTCCTTAAAAAACTAAATATAGAGCTACCATATGATCCAGAAATCCCACTCCTGGGCATATATCCAGAGAAAACGATAATTCAAAAAGATACACGCACCCCAATGTTCACTGCAGCACTATTTACAATAGCCAGGATATGGAAGCAACGTAAATGTCCATCAACAGAGGAATGCATAAAGAAGATGTGGTACATATATACAATGGAATATTACTCAGCCATAAAAAAGAATGAAATAATGCCATTTGTAGCAACATGCATGGACCTAGAGATTGTCATACTGAGTGAAGTAAGTCAGACACATAAAGACAAATATATGAAATCACTTATATGTGGAATCTAAAAAAAGGGTACAAATGAACTTATCTACAAAACAGAAATAGTGTTACAGATGTAGAAAACAAACTTATGGCTGTCGTGTGGTAAGGGGAGGGATAAATTGGGAGATTGGGATTGACATATACACACTACTGTATATAAACCAGATAACTAATAAGGACTTGTTGTATAGCACAGGGACCTCTACTCAGTACTCTGTAATGGCCTATATGGGAAAGGAATCTAAAATAGAGTGGATATATGTATATGTATAACTGATTGACTTTGCTGTACACCAGAAACTTAAACACAACATTGTAAATGAACTGTACTCCAATAAATTTTTTTTAAATTAAAAAATATGCCAGTATCACATCTAATACAAATACCACACCTAATGCAATACTCCCTAATAAAAGTATCATTGTTAAAAAACATCCAATGCATTGCCATGATAAATACACTGAATAAACTAGGAATAGAAGGGAACTTCCTCCACATGATAAAAGCATTTATGAAAAACCCTCAGCTAACAACATACTTAAGGATGAAAAACTTATAAGGAAACTCCTAAGATCAGAAACAAAAGAATATCTATCTTCACCACATCAATTCAAAATTGAAATGGAAGTTCTATCCAAGCCAATTAGGCAAGAAAAAGGAATAAAAGTCATATAAATTGGAAAGCAAGAAGTAAAACGCTATTTGCTGATGAATGATCCTGTACATTAAAAAATCCAAAGAATCTACAAGAAAGCTACGAGAGCTAATAAACCAATTCATCCAAATTATAGGGCATAATATCAACACACAAAGAATAGTTTTGTTTCTGCATGCCTGCAATGAATAATCTGAAAAGGAAATTAAAGTAATTTAAATTTCATTTAAAATAGCAACTAAATAAAATCTTTAGAAATTAAATGAAGGAAGGAGATGCAAGATTCATACTCTGGAAAGTAAAAAACACGACAGAAAGAAATTAAATGAGACCTAAGTATTTGTGAGACTCCCCATGTTTATGATTTGAAGACTTAATATTGTTAAGATGGCAATACTTTCCTTATTGATATATGGATTCAATGCTATCTCTATGAAAATGCCAATGACCTTTTTTTAATATATGGAAAAACTAAACCTCAAAATCCTATGCAACAGCAAGGGTCTCCAGATAGCCAAAACAATCCTGAAAAAGAATAAAATTGAAAGTCTTACATTTCCCAATTTCAAAACTTACTACAAAGCTACAGTACTTAAAACAGTATGATATTGGCATAAGAATATACATATAGACCAACGAAATCGAATTGAGTATCCAGAAATAAACCTACACATTAGTGGCTAAAACAATTTCAAGAACAATGCCAAGAGCATTCAATGGGAAAGAACAGTCTCTTCAAAAATTATGCCAGGACAACTGAATATCCACATGTAAAATGATGAATTTGGATCCTTGCCTCATACAATACACAAAAATTAACTCAAAGTGGATCAGTGACCTGAACATAAGAGCTAAAACTATAAAACTCTTGGGCAAAAGACAGAGATAATTCTTCATGACTTTGTATCTATCAATGGTTTCTTAAATATGACATGAAAAGTACAAGCTTCAAAAGGAAAAAATAAATTGGACTTTAACAAAATCTTTTGTGCATCAAAGGATGTTATCAAAAAATGAAACAACAACTCACTGTTGGGAGACAATATTTGCAACTCATGTATTTGATGAAGATCCACTGACCAGTACATATAAAGAAAGTCTACAACCCCCAAACAAACCCAATTAATAATAGGCAAAGTACTTGAATAGACATTTCTTCAAATAAATATACAAATGGCTAACAAGTGTACAAAAACCTGATCAACATCAGTAGCCATTAGGAAAATCCAAATGAAAACCACAATGAGATACAACTTCACACTAACTAGGATGCCTATATTAATAATTTTTTTAAATGGCATTTAATAAGTATTGTTGAGAATGTGGAGAAAGTGGAACCCTTGTACATTGCTGATGGGAATGTAAAATGTTACAGTCACTGTGGAAAAGAGTTTGGCCATACCTTAGTAAATTAAACATAGAATTACCATATGACCCACCATATGACTTCAATATATCTGAGGTGTTAAAATTTCCAGGGGTGGGTATGGGTAATGGGGAAAATATTGTCTAAAAAGCCTCCTTAGAAGGGTAAGAAATACAAGGTATTATAATTTCAAAATGGCTTTTTTTCAATTAGACCAGTGAATGGCAAACAGTGACATCTTACAATTTCAAGTATTTATTGGCCATTATTATATTTGTGATTGGGTGATATGGCTTTTTAAATTCCTTATAAATTTTTGGAGGTAGTAGTGTTTATTGATTTACAAGAGCTTTTACATAATATATTAGATGTACTAACAGTTTGACATACATATTGTTATATGGACACTATTTTGTGCAGCCAAATCTCTTAATCTCTTGTATCTTCCCCTTTTACTGTCATATGTAGGGAGTCCTTTACCATGCCAGTATTATGTAACTTTTTAAATAGACTTCATTTTTGGGAGCAGATTTAGGTTCACAGTAAAACTGAACAGAAGGTACAGAGATTTCCCATATGCCCCTTGCCCCCACACATTAGCCTACCCCATTATCAACATCCCCCCACAAGAATGGTACATTTGTTACAACTGATGAACCTACATTGACATATCATTATCACCTAAAATCTATAATTTACATTAAGGTTAACTATTCATGTATATTATATGGGTTTGGATAAATGTATATTGACATGTATCCACCATTATAATATCATACAAAATGTTTCACTGCCCTAAAAGTCCTCCGTGCTCCACCTATTAATAACTCTCTCCCCCTTAACCCATGGCAATCACTGAAATTTTTACTGTTTCCACAGTTTTGCCTTTTCCAGAATGTCAAATAGTAGTAATTATATATTACGTACACTTTTCAGATTTACTTCTTTCACTTAGTAATATGCATTTAAGTTTCCTCCATGTCTTTTCATGTCTTGATAGATTATTTCTTTTAGTAATGATAATTTTCCATTGTCTGGATTTACCAAAGCTTATTTATCAATTTACCTGGACACCTTGGTTGCTTCCAAGATTTAGCAATTATGAATAAAGCTGCTATAAACAATCTTGTGCAGGTTTTTGCGTGGGCACAAGTTTTCACCTGCTTTGGGTAAATTCTAAGGAATATGATTGCTGGATGATATGGTAGGAGTATGTTTAGCTTTGTAAGAAACTGCCAAACAGCCTTCAAGAGTGTCTGTACCATTCTGCATTCCCTGTAACATTGAGCAAGAATTCCTGTTCCTCCACATCCTCAACAGCATTTGGTTTTGTCAGTGTTCTGGATTTTGGTCATTCTAATAGGTGTGTAGTAGAATCTCATAATTGTTTTAAATTGCATTTCCCTGATAAGATACGATGTTGAGCATCTTTTCATATGTTTATTTGCCTTGTATATCTTTTTTGGTGAGGTGTATGTTAATTGGGTTGACCCATTTAATTGGATTGTTTGCTACTTACTGTTGAGTTTTTAGAGTTATTTGTATATTTTGGGTAATAGTCCTCTATCAGATATGTTTTTTACAAATATTTTCAACCACTTTGTGACTTGTCTTCTCATTCTCTTGACAGTGTCTTTTGCAGAGCAGAATTTTAAAATTTAACAAAGTCCAGATTATCAATTATTTCTTTCATGGACTGTGCTTTTAGTGTTGTATCTAAAAAGTCATCACTAAACCCAAGGTCATCTAGATTTTCTCTTATGTCAGCTTATAGGAGTTTTATAGTTTTTCATTTAAAATTTAGCTCTGTGATCTATTCTGAGTTAATTTTTGTGAAGGATATAAAGTCTGTACCTAATAGATTAAGTTTCTTGCATGTGGATGTCCAGATATTTCAGCACCATTTATTGAGGAGACTAACTTTTCTCCATCCTATTGCATTTAGCCCTTTGTCAAAGATCAGCTGACTATATTTATGTTGGTATATTTCTGGACTCTCTACGCTGTTCCATTTATCTATTTGTCTATTCTTTTGCCAGTATCACACCATCTTGATTACTAAGTCTTGAAGTCAGGTAATATCAGTACTCTCACTCTGTTCTCCTTCAGTATTGAGTTGGCTATCCTGGGTCTTTTGCTTCTTCATGTAAACTTAATATCATATAAACTTGCTAGGATTTTGATCGGGACTGCATTGAACCTATAAATAAGGTTGGGAAGAACTGACATCTTGACAGTATTGAGTCATCCTACCCATAAACGTTGAGTGTTTCTCCATTTATTTAGCTCTTCTTTGAATTCTTTCGTAGGAGTTTTGTAGTTTTCCTCATATAGATCTTACACATATTATGTTAGATTTATACACAAGTATTTCATTTTTTAGGTGCTGACGTAAATCTGTAATTTCAAGTTCCATTTTTTCATTGTTGGTGTTTAGGGAAAAAATGGACATTGTAATATTAATCTTGTATCCTGCAACTTTGCTATAATCACTTATTAGTTTCAGAAGCTTTTTGTTGATCCAGATTTTCTACGTAGACAATGATATCATTTGTGAACAAAGAAAATATATTTTTTTCCTTTTTGGCCATGGCATGTGACTTGTGGGATCTCAGTTCTCTGACCAGGGATTGAACCCAGGCCATGGCAGTGAAAGCCTGGAGTCCTAACCACTAGGTCATCAGGGAACTCCCCAGTTTTATTATTATTATTTTTTGCTCTAAATCTGTATCCCTTTTATTTCCTTTTCTTGTTTTATTGCATTACCAAGGACTTCCAATATGATGTTAAAAGCAGTGATGAAAGGAAACAGCTTTACCCTGTTCCTGATCTCTCTGGGAAAGGTTCTAGTTTCTCACCATTATATATGATACTAGCTGTAGACTTTTTGTAGATACTTTTTACCAATCTAAGGAAGTTCCCCTCTTTTCTTAGTTTGAAAGTTTTTATCATGAATGGGTGTTACATTTCTATCAAATGCTTTTTTCTGTATATACTGATATGATCATGTGATGTTTCTTTTTTAGCTTGTTGATGTGATGGATTACATTAATTGATTTTTGAGACTTGAAGCAGGCTTTCATACATCGAAAAATCCCACTTAGTCATGGTATATAACTTTTTGTACAAAGATCTTGATTTACTTTTGTAACAAAGGAGAAAGGGTTTTTAAAAAATTAACCCATCTGATTGTTTTAGGTGTATGTTTTGGGTGGGAACCTCGGCTTATTTCCTATCGATAGTTAATCTGTTGTCACAATATGTCTAGGATATTTCATTCCATTCTCCTCTCATTCAGAATGTCACTTTATCTACTGTTTCTGCAATGAGCCTGTATTTTCATGACTTCTGCATTTAAATTCTTCACCTTATTCCATATATTAGTAACAATCTTTCTAGTAAACAAATTAAGAATACCAGAGCTGGTGGACTTCTAAATGGAGTTTTTGCTTCCCTCTGAAGAGATCAGATTTTTGTCCACATATCCTATAATGAAATATTCCATGTCAATACTCTTGCTAAAGTGAATATATGAACTATTTTTCAATAGGTGGCAAACTGTTTGTTACCAGTTTGCAAAGACATAACTAGCTTTCATCAAAATGTAAACGTACTCATAGCTACTTTCATCAAGAAAATTTTGCTACAAAAATAATGTGTGCTTTGATGTAGTCCATTCAAATTTTGGCACAAATTCCTTGTTTTCATTTTAGACTGGCACTTTGGGTAGCATCACTCAAGAATGATCATATGAAAGTAACATCAGCAAGATGGTGAAACAGGTGGTCCCTGGATTCGGTCACCCTCTCAGAAAGGCAACTAGCATTTATCAGAGACAAGACACTTTTGTGAATATCCCAGAACCTGGGGGTGAGGCTGAAGCATGCCCTTGGACAAAAAAAAAAAAAAAAAAAAAAAAAGGCCAGAAAAACTACATTAGAAAAGACAGACGAGCAATTTCACTTTCATTGCATTGCCCCGCCTCCAGACCAGCAGAATGCCACACTGAGGGTCCCTCTGGGTTTATGGCTACTCCAGCATGAAAAAGAGAGCTCAAGGTGGACATCCAGCTTCCCCAGCAGTGTTAGACAATTCCTGGGAGTCCCACTTCAATCTTACTTCATAGGTATCACTAGGGGAACCAGTGGGCCTAGACTACAGGGGATCTGCTAGAGATGAAAAGGGGGTGACGCTCATGGCAACCAGCAAGCAGATCTTGGCAGACTGTATTCCAACTGGCAACAGCTCCTGTGCAGAGAGCTCAGCCATCTGCAGAACCGTGCCAGTGGACTCAAGTTGGCAAGGAGCTTGGCTGGCAGTTCTGCCTGGTTTAGGTCCTCAGCCAATAGGCTGTCCCCATGGAGTCCATCATATGACCTCACTTGGACAGAGTGGCAAGCCAGTAGCTCTGCCCAACTTCTAAGCATAGTCTCCAGTCCCATCCAACCAGTAAGCCTGGCTAGGGACCCCAAGCAACTACAGAGCCCATCCTATGGCCCACTGAGGCAGTGAGTCAAGCCAGCAGTCCTACCCAACTTTGGAGCATGGCTTCCAGTCTCTCCTGAGCTGGGTGCCCAAACAGCAACCTCAGATTACAGCCAATGACCCCCATCCAGGCAGAGAGCCAAACCAACAGCCCCATCAAACTACAGAATATAGCATCTGGTCCCGCTTGACCAGGGAATATAAGCTGTGACACCATGTGGCCATGGCACACAGTCTATAGCTCCACACAGACAGAGAGCCAAGCTGAATTCCCCACCAAATTGTTGGGCATAGCCTCCAGCCCTGCCCAATCAGGAAGCCTGGCCAGAGGTCTTGGACTGTGGACCAGATTCTTCAGCCCCACTTGGGCAGGAAGCCAAGCAAGTAACCCTGCCCAACTGTGGAGGAGAGCCTCTGCCTCACCCCACCCTCCTCTAAGTGGGGAACCTGAATAATAACCTTGGACAGCCACAGAGCCCATTCTACAGGACTATACTTGAATGGGTGGTCAAACCAGCAGCCCCACCTAACTGTGGAACAGGGCTTGCAGCTTCACCCAACAAGGGTGCCTGGGTAGCAACCCTGCTCAGACATAATGTCCAGCCTATGGTACTGCCCAACTGGTGAACACAGCCTACTGCCTCATATGGGTAAGGAGCCTAACCATCAGCTCTGCCTAATCATGGAGCATCTACCATTGCCTCACTTGTCTAGGGAGAACAGAAAGCCATCCCACCCAACTGCACAGCACATCCTACAACCTCACAGAACTGCAGAGTATAGCTGGTGGCCATGCCAGACTAGGGAGCCTGGGCAGGTACCCAACTGGAGAGCCTACCCTATGGCCCTGGCCAACTGTAAGGCAAAGCTTGTGGCTTTTCCTGATTATAGACAGCCTGAGGCCTGGTGTAATCATGAAACCCAGACTACTGGCCCACCTGACTCTAGAGCCCAGCTAGCAGGTATGTCCAACCAGGGAGCCCTGACAGCAGCCCTGCCCTAACATGGAGGCCAGCCAGCAGGCTTAACTGACCATGGAGCACAGCCACTGGTCACCACTCCCCTGATCTCAGAGTATGGGAGGTGGTCCTGCCAAACTAGAGACCCTGATAGCAAGCCCTCTCTGCCCATGGACACTGTAAGTGATACATCCAGAACCCCAAACTGGACTGACTGACTGATAAACAACTTTCCCTGCTAAATTGAATCTGTAAAGGTTAGAAGAAGAGACCATTTCCTCAGTTACACAGATACCAACATACGAACACAAGGATCATGAAGGATCATGTAAACATGACACTACCAAAGAAAACTAATAAAGCTCCAATAACTGACCCTAAAAAAATAGAGATCTAAGAAATGACTGATGACAAATAATTCAGAATAATCCTCTTAAAGAAGTTCAGTGAACTACATGAAAACACAACTGGAAAACTGAACAAAACTAGGAAAACAATACATGAAAATAATTAGAAATTCCACAAAGAAATACAAACCATTAAAAACAACAACAGAAATCCTAGAGCTGAAAAATACAACGACTGAACTGAAGAATTCAATACAGAGCTTCAGCAACAGACTTGATGAAGCAAAATAAAAAATTAGTGAACTTGAAGACATGTCATTTGAAATTATCAGGTCAGAGGAGAAAAAAGAAAAAAGAATGAAAAAGAGAGAAGAAAGCATACAGGACTTAAAGAACACCTTAAGGTGAAACAATACATCTGGGATTGTGGGAATCCCAGAAGAAGCGAGAAAGAAAGGGACAAATGTTTATTTAAAGAAATGATGGCTGAAAATGTCCAAACTTGGGGAGAGAAAAGGACATTGAGATTCACAAGGCCCAAAATTCCTTACATAGGATGAACATGAAAAGGGCTACACCAAGATACATTATAATTAAATTGTAAAAAGTTAAAGACAAAGAATTTTGAAAGCAAAAGGGAAAAGAAATTCGTTACATACAGGGAGTCCCATAAGATTATCAGTGGATTTTGCAGCAGAAACCTTACAAGTCAGGAGAGTACAGGAAGATACATTTAAAATACTGAAAGAAAAAAGTCAACCAAGAGTACTATATCCAGCAAAGCTGTCCTCAGATATAAAGGAGAGATAAAGATGTTCCCAAACAAACAACTGATGAGGGAGTTCATCAGCACTACACTTGGCTTCCAAGGAATGCTAAAGGGAGTTCTTCAAGCTGAAAAGAAATGGTACCATTTAACAGTGTAAAACATATGAATGAGTAAAACTCATTGCTGAAGGTACATATTCAGATTCTCTAATACTGTAATGGTGATGTATAAAACACTTTCAACTCTAAAATTTTTTTTAAAAACCTTATATATATGACAGCAAGAGAAGAAAGGAAGAGACTACAAAAGCCAGAAAACAACAGAATGGCACTGGTAAGTCCTAACCTATCAATATTATTTTAAAGAGAAATGGATTGAATTCTCCAATCAAGAGACACAGAGAACATAGGCAAAACATTTTCTGACATAAATCATAGCAATACTTTCTTAGATCAGTCTCCCAAAGCAAAAGAAATAAAAGCCAAAGTAACAAATGGGCTCTAATAAAACTTATAAGCTTTTGCACAGCAAAGGAAACCATAAACAAAAAGAAAAGACAACCTACAGACTGGGAGAAAATATTTGCAAATGATGCAACCAACAGGGGATTAATCTCCAAAATATACAAACAGCTCAAACAGCTCAATATAAAAAACAAACAACCCAATCAAAAATTGGGCAGAAGGGCTTCCCTGGTGGCACAGTGGTTGAGAATCTGCCTGCTAATGCAGGGGACACAGGTTCGAGCCCTGGTCTGGGAAGATCCCACATGCCGCGGAGTGGCTGGGCCCGTGAGCCACAACTACTGAGCCTGCGTATCTGGAGCCTGTGCTCCGCAACAAGAGAGGCTGCAATAGTGAGAGGCCTGCGCACGGCGATGAAGAGTGGCCCCCACTTGCCACAACTAGAGAAAGCCCTTGCACAGAAATGAAGACCCAAGACAGCCAAAAATAAATAAATAAATAAACAAACAAATAAATAAATAAATAAAATTGGGCAAAAGACCTAAATAGACATTTCTCCAAAGAAGACACACTGATGGTCGAAAGGCATGTGAAAGGGAATACTCAACATTGCTAATTATTAGCAAAATGCAAATCAAAACTATAATGAGATATCACCCCACACCAGTCAGAATGACCATTATCAAAAAGTCTACAAACAGGGGCTTCCCTGGTGGCGCAGTGGTTGACAGTCTGCCTGCCGATGCAGGGGAGCAGGGGACACGGGTTTGTGCCCTGGTCCAGGAAGATCCCACGTGCCGCGGAGCAGCTGAGCCCGTGAGGCATGGCTGCTGGGCCTGCGCGTCTGGAGCCTGTGCTCCGCAACAGGAGAGGCCACAACAGTGAGAGGCCTGCGTACCGCAAAAAAAGAAAAAAAACAATTGGGCAGAAGACCTAAATAGACATTTCTCCAAAGAAGACACACAGATGGTCAAAAGGCATGTGAAAAGGAATACTCAACATTGCTAATTATTAGCAACATGCAAATCAAAACTATAATGAGGTATCACCCCACACCAGTCAGAATGACCATTATCAAAAATTCTACAAATGGGGGCTTCCCTGGTGGCGCAGTGGTTGAGAGCCCACCTGCCGATGCAGGGGACATGGGTTTGTGCCCCGGTCTGGGAAGATCCCACATGCCGCGGAGCAGCTAGGCCTGTGAGCCATGGCTGCTGAGCCTGCGCGTCTGGAGCCTGTGCTCTGCAATGGGAGAGGCCACAACAGTGAGAGGCCCGCATACTGCAAAAAAAAAAAAAAAAAAAGGTCTACAAATAATAAATGCTGCAGAGGATGTGGAGAAAAGGGAACACTTGTACACTGTTGGTGGGAATGTAAACTGGTACAGCCACTATGGAGAGCAGTATGGAGGTTCCTTAGAAAACTAAAAATAGAGCTACCATATATTCCAGCAATCCCACTCCTAGGCATATATCCAGAAAAGGCAAAAATTCTAATTTGAAAAGATACATGCACCCCAATGTTCAAAGTAGCACTACTTACAATAGCCAAGACTTGGAAGCAACCTAAGTGTCCACTGACAGATGAATGGATAAAGAAGATGTGGCATATATATATACAATGGAATATTAGTCAGCCATAAAAAAGAATGAAATATTGCCATTTGCAGCAACATGGATGGACCAAGAGATTATCATACTAAGTGAAGTAAGTCAGACAAAGACAAATATCATATAATTTATATGTGATATCTAAAAAATGATATAAATGAACTTATTTACAAAACAGAAACAGACTCATAGACACAGGAAACAAACTTATGGTTACCGAAGGGGAAAGGTGGGGAGGGATAAATTAGGAGTTTGGGGTTAACAGATACACACTACTATATATAAAATAGATAAACAACAAGGTCCTACTGTATAGCTCAGGGAACTATATTCAATATCTTATGATAACTATAATGGAAAAGAATCTGAAAAAGAATATATATAAATAACTGAATCACTATTCTGTACACATGAAACACAACATTGCAAATCAACTATATTTCAGTTTAAAAAAGAATTATTTAAAAAAACATAGAATGGCTGAATGGATTTAAAAAAATAACAAGATACAATGATATGCTACCTATGAGAAATTCACATTAGCTCTAAGGACAGACATATGCTGAAAGTGAATGGATAGAAAAGATATTCCAAGCAAATGGGAACAAAAAGAACAGAGGTGGCTATACATGTATCAAGCAAAATAGACTTTAAGTTAAAAGTGCTTACAAGAGACAAATAAGACCATTATATAATGAAAAAGGGGTCAATTAATAAAGATGTAACAGTTGTAAATATGTATGCACCTAACATCAGAGCACTTAGTATTTAAAGCAAATGTTAACAGAATTGAAAGGAGAAATAAACAGCAATACAATAATAGTAGGTGACGTTACTACTCCACACTTAACAATGGATACATCATCCAGGCAAAAAATCAATTGGGGAAAAGCAAATTTGAACAACAGTATAGATCAAATGTACCTACCACACATATACAGGCCATTCTATACAACAGCGCAGAATACACATTCTTCTCAAGTGTACATGGAACAACCTCCAGGAAAGATCATATGTTAGGCCACAAAACAAGTCTTAACAAATTCAAAATTATTGAAATCATACCAAGAATCTTTTTCTACCACAATGGTATGAAACTAGAATTCAATAACAGGAGGATAATTGGAAAATTCACAAATTTGTGGAAATTAAATAACACATTCCTACTCCTGAACAACCAACGAATCAAAGAAGAAATCTAAAAAGAAATTTTAAAAATCTTGACACCAATGAAAATAGGAACACAATATACCAAAACTTATGGGAGGCAGCAAAATTATTTCTGAATGTTTATAGTTATAAATTTTCATTTTAAGAAAAAAGAAAGATCTCAAATAAACAACCTGACATTACACTTCATAAAACTAGAATAAGAACTAAGCCTAAAATTAGCTGAAAGAAGTAAATAATAAAGATTAGAAAAGACAGAAATATCTGCAATAAACAATAGAAAATATCAAAACTAAGAATTGTGTTTCAAAAGATAAACAAAATTGACGAACTTTTAGCTAGACTAACCAAGAAAAAAAAAAGGACTCAAATAAATAAAATTATAAATGAAAGAGGAGACATTACAACTGATACCACAGAAATACAAAGGATCATAAGAGACTACTATGAACAATTATACACCAACAAATTGGATAAACTAGATGAACGGCATAATCCCTACAAACATGCAACTTACCAAGACTGAATCATGAAGAAATAGAAAATTTGAACAGACTAATAATGAGTAAAGAGATCAAATCAATAATCAAACACCTCTCAACAGATAAAAGCCCAGTACAAGATGGCTTCTGTGATGAATTCTACCAAATATTTAAAGAAGAATTAATGCCAATATTTCTCAAAAATTGAAGAGAGGGAACACTCCCAAACTCAATTGATGAGGCCACCATCACTGTCATACTGTCAAAGTGAAAGAAGGACACTACAAGAAAATAAAATTAGATGAGTTGAAAAAGAAAATATATATGTATAACTGAATTACTGTGCTGTACACCTGAAACTAACATGACATTGTAAATCAACTAGACTTTAATTAAAAAATCAAAAAAATAAAAAACAATAAAACTATGCCACAAAAATATTTTTAATTAAAAAAAAAGAAAATTACAAGCCAATATCCATGATGAAAATACATGCAAATGCAAATATTCTGAACAAAATGCTAGCAAAATGAATTCATTGAAAGGATCATATTCCACGATCAAGTGAGATTTTTATCTCTGAGATGAAAGCATGCTTCACCATATGCAAATCAATAAATGAGATCCACTACATTAACAGAATGAAGGATAAAAATCATATGTATCTTAATAGATGTAAAAAAAAGTATTTGAAAAATTTCAACACCTTTCATGATAAACTCTCAAAAATAGGGTATACAAGAATGTACCTCAACATAATAAAGGCCATACATGAGAAGCTCATAGCTAATATTATAGTCAATGGTGAAAGCATTTCCTTTAAGATCTGGAACAAGACAAGCATGCCCACTCTGACTACTCCTATTCAATATAGTACTGGAAGTCCTAGCCAGAGAAATTAGGGAATAAAAAGCAACCCAATTGGAAAGGAATAAGTACAACTGTCTGTGTTTGCACATGAAATAAACTTATATTTAGAAAAACCTAACGACTCAACCAAAAAACTGCTGGAAAGAATTCGGTAAAGTTTCGGGTTACACAGTCAACACAGAAAAATCAGTTGTGTTTCCATACACTAACAACAAACTATCTGAAAAATAAAGAAAGAAAACAATTGCAATTACAATACCATCAATAACAGTAAAATGCTTAGGAATAAATTTAAATAAGTGAAAGATCTGTATATTGAAAGCTATAAGACTTCGATAAAAAGAAAGTGAAGAACAAATGAATAAATGGAAATATATCCTGTGTTCATTGATCAGAATAATTAATATTGTTAAAATGTCCATACTGCCCAAAGTGATCTATAGATTTAATGAAATCCCTATCAAAATTCCTATAGAATTTTAAACAAAAAACAATCCTAAAATTCGTATGTAACCACAAGCAACCAGTGCAGTCCTAAAAAAAAGAACAAAACTAATTACACTTTGTAATTGCAAACTTTATTACAAAGCTATAGAATCATAACACTATGGTACTGGCATAAAGATGTAGACCAATGGAACAGAATCGACAGCCCAGAAATAAACCCACACATATACAGTAAACTAATATTTGACAAGAAAGCCAAGAAAAATCAATGGGAAAATATAGTCTCTTCAATACATTGTCCTGGGAAAAGTGGATATTCATATGCAAAAGAATGAAACTGAACCCCTACCTTACACCACTCATAAAAATTCACTTGAAATGGATTACACCCGAAACTGTAAAACTCCTAAAAGCAAACATAGGGAAAAGGCTCCTTGACATTGGTCTTGGCAAAAAAAATTCTTTATATGACACCAAAATCACAAGGAACAAAAGTAAACAAGTGGACTACATCAAACTAAAAAGCTTCTGCACAGCAAAAGAAATGACCAACAAAATGAAAAGACAACCTACAGAATGGGGAAAAATATTTTCAAAACCTGTATCTGAAAACAGTTTTATATCTAAAATATATAAGGAAATCATATAACTGAATAGTAAAAATAATAATAATCTGATTTTAAAATGGGTAAAGGACCTGAATACACAGTCTTCTACAAAAGAGATACAAATGGCCAACAGTTCCATGAAAAGATGACATCACTAATGTCATGAAAAGATGACATCAATAGTCATCAGGGAAATGCAAATCAAAACCACAGTGAGGTGTCACTTCAACCTGTTAGAATGACTATTATCAAAAAGAAAAGAGATAACATGTGTTGATGAGAATATAAAGAAAAGCAAACTTTTATACACTGTTAGTAGGAATGTGGGTTAGTGTAGCCATTATGGAAAACAGCATGGAGGCTTTTAAAAAAATTAAAAATAAATTACCACATGATCCAGTAATCCCACTTTTGGGTATATATTCGAAGGAAATGAAATCACCATCTCTAAGAGATATCTATTCTACCATGTTCATTGTAGCATTATTTACAATAGACAAGATATGGAAACCACCTAAATATGCACTGACAGATGAATGGATAAAGAAAATGTTATATATATATATATAAATATGTATAACATTTATTTACATATATAAATAAAATTCAGCCATGAGAATAAAAGGAAATTATGCCATTTGACATGGCAACACAGAGACATATTCTTTGGCCTGGCCAACACACTTTTCCATTTTGAAACTCGAAGAGAATTTCAAAGGAGTTATATGAGAATATTAGTACCCCTCCACCTCAATCAATATAATATGATATTAAAGATAAAATGGTAAAATTAATTGGAGAGGAGTCATGTATGAATTATGGATATTACATTTCAGATAACCCACAGTGTTTGTTAGTTTGTTATAAACTGCAAAAAGCAAACCTGTATGCTTCTAACACCAGAGAGAATTTACCTCAGAAACATATTTGAAGATAACTCCATATATTACAAAAGAGACATAAGAAATTGTTGGAGTAAGGGCATATTATCTAATAAATGATACTGGTATTATGTGGAAAGAATCCATTTCCATTTCCCTCTACATATCAGAAGCCAAAATTCATTCTAGGTAATTAATTGTTTCTTTTTCTTTATCCTCCCACCCCTTTTGATATATTTAAGGTATGTAATCTTAGTGGAATTTGTTCACATGTACTGTGATATAACATTACTTGTTTTCCCAAATGATTAGCTAATTATTCTAACACCACTCACCAAATGTGTAGAAAAGAGTTATTAGCACAGCAGACCTGAGATTGCTAGTCTTATAAAGTCCTTACACGGTTGGCCTTTGGCTGGATTCTGTTAACCTGGATTTAAAGAAGGTTCCCACCATTCCCAGAACAGATAAGATTGGCTCACTGTACCTAAACTCTTTGTGCAAACAATATGGTTTATGCTGAATAACTTCTTTCTTTCTGGGAGTCTGGAATTTCGGTACATGCTAGGCAAAGGGTACCCCAACCTCCCCCAAATCTTGGGCACTGAGTATCTAATAGGCTTCCTTGATAAATAACATTTCACACATGTTGTCATCAATTGTTGTTGGAGGAATTAAGTGTATTCTGTGGGACTCCACTGGGAGAAGGCTCCTGGAAGCTTGCACCTGGTTTTTTTAGAACTTTGCTCCATGCGCTTTTTTCCTTCACTGATTTGGTTTTGCATTCTTTTGTAATAAATCATAGCTGTGAGTACAACTGTATACTGAACCTTGTAAGTCCTGCTAGCCAATCACTGAACCTGTGAATGGTCTTGAGGATCCCTGAAACACTGAATCTTTCACTTTTCTCCATGAATCTGAACTGTCACCCTACTATAAATGCCCACATATACGTGGCAATATAAGGGCTCTCTATCTGTATTCCATTTAACTTTTCCTGAGTAGTTCTACTCTGTTTTACCAACAGATTTGACAAAATTTTAAAAATTCTTTGTGGGGCAAATACTTTCCAACTTCCATATTATTTTTCTTTCAAAATTCCCTGAACTATTCACAGGCTTGTGTGTATATACAAATCAATAAGGAGTTCTTGAACCTTTAGGAACCTCTAAACCAAGAACCTCTAAAAGGCAAATGGGAAAAGCCTACACATACTCTGCTCACAAAAAGAAAACCAAACTGGCTAATAAACATCTGAAAGTAGGTTTAATCTCATTAATAATATCAAAACAACAATGCAATACCATGTTCCCCAATTCTATTAGTACAAGACTTAAAAATTTTGCTACTAGGGTTATAGACCTATTAAAAACTGTATCTACTAAGCTCACTATACAGTTCTAAGAGAAATTATCCAGCCTACAGCCCCATACCAAAGGAAGAAGTCCTTGCTTGACTCTTGAGTAAGGCATGACAACTCGACGAGCATTGGACACCTGTAGGTGACAGTTCATGGAGCTGATGAAAGGCATCACGAGTGTCACTATGAAGGGGGTAGATGGCCTTCTAGAAAATCTCTGAAGAATGGATAGGCCTTTGACAGACATTATAGGGGGCTGGAGATGACTGGTAGGAAGGGACAAGTGAGTGAGAAAGTTGACCCCTCCAGGTGCAAGGAACTGTGTGAATAAGCTGTGGTGAAGATAATGCCTGTGAAAGCCTATTTTGTGTTACCTGTAAAATGCTATATAATGTATGTTCTGCCATAAAAGAATGTCTTTTTAAAGACATTCTTTATGTTATACAAACTCTTCCTGAGACTAGAAAAAGAACAAAAACTATCCTAACTCATTTAATAAGACTAATATAACTTTGAAACTATGGTGAGAAAACTACAGCATAAAAAAATAAAATCATAGACCAATATCACTCATGAAGAATAATGAAAAAACTGGCAAGTTGAATCTAGCAGTATATTAAAAAACAGTAAAAACAACAAAAAATACTGTGATAGAATGTCAAGGAGATAGGCATATCCACAATTACAGTCAGATTTCAGCACCTCTCTCTCAATAACAAGTACAGACAAAATAAGGAAACACATACAAAAGAAGACCTAAACAAGTTTATGAACCAACTAGACCTAACTGACATTTATAGAACAGTTCACAGGACAACAGAAAAATACACATTCTCTTCAAGTGCAATTGGAATATTTACCAAGATAGACCATATTCTGGGCCAAAAAGGAAGACTCAATAAATTAAAAGGATTCAGGCCACACAAAGTAAGTTCTCTGACCACAATGATACTGTGGTCAGCACTGTAGAAATACATAACTGAAACATATCTGGAAAAGCCTCAAATACTTAGGAACTACATAGCCTACTTCTAAATAACTCTTGGGTCAAAGAAGAAACTAAAAAAGAAATTAGTATGTAATTTCCATTGAAGAAAAATGAAAACACAACATATTAAAATTTGTGGGATACAGCTTAAGCATTATTAGAGGGAATTTTACAGTACTAAAAAACCTACCTTAGAAAAGCAATGGTCTCAAATTAATGACCTCAGCTTCTATTTCAAGTAGCTAGAAATAAAATAGTAACAAACACAAAGTAAACCAAAGAAAAAAAATAAGAGCAAAACCCAATGAAATAGAAACAAGAAAAACAATAAAGAAAACCAATAAAACTAAACACTAGTTTGTTGAGGTCAATAAAATTGATAAGCATCTAGCCAGAATGATAAAGGAAAACAAAAGACACAATTACTAACATTAGGAATGAGAGAGATGACATCACTAGATAATTTACAAATATCAAAAGGATAATAAGAAATTTATTGGCAAGGCTGAAGGTAAACAGACAACCCATAAATTGCTGACAGGGATGAAAATCTGTAATACCCCTTTGGAGGGATACTTCAGAGTATCTAATAAAACTACATATGAAGTTACCATTTGATCAACCATCCCCACTTCTAGGAATCTACCCTGAAGATATACCTCTAACCATACAAAAATTACAATTGCACAAGATTATTCTTCCAGCAGTGTTTGCAAGAGCAAAATATTGGAAAAAAATGCCCATATATAGGAGAGTAATTGAACCAATTATAGTAGTGACACATAATGGAGGAATATGAACCTGTAAAACAGAAATGAAAAAGATTGCTATGTACTAATTGGCTTCAAATCTGTAAAATGTGCAAATACTGAGGTTAATGGGATTAGTAAAATTTATTTTTTTCTAACTATACTCTCCTAAAAGGACTTTGGTATCTTGTGGATACCTCCTAAAGCTGAGCTCTGACCAAAATGGATTACCACAAATAAGGGAATGCCACCAAGGATAGATGCAAATCGCCAAGTCTAAAGCACTGGCCAGAAAAAAAATACAAGGAAAAGAGCAAAGGGACAGCGGAGGTGAACTTGTGAGAATATTCATAAAGCAGTTTGTAGGTGGTTCCCAGAAGGACCCTCCTCTGAGGCCCAAGACTGAAAAGGGAGGGAGCCTCAGATGGAGCAGGTGGAACAATGACCCTTGTGTCTCTAGATGGGAACTGTTGAGGGCACAATGGGACTAAGCTCTTTCAGAATCTCACATCCAGGTCAGACCCCCAGGATGCTGCTGCCTGGCTTGAGATCCAGGAATCCTCTTGAGGGTTGAGAAGCTTGCTTATAACCCAATGAGAAATCCTATGTGAAGGGCCCAAAGCATCTAGGTTTCCTCCTTGTGAGTGTGTTGTCTCTCCCCTTCCCTAGAGCTGCCCAGATTGAGGTTCATTCCTCTCTTGCATCTCCAGGCAGCTGGAACCTTAGAGTAAAGGTCAGTCCTGTTGCCCTCTCATTACTCCCACCTCACTCCCGCCACTAACTTGCCCACAATATTGAGCCCAGCCATCCCGGCTGTCTGACAGACAGAAGAGTGAGTGCCAACTAGGTGGGAGGAACGGAGTGTAGCTCACAGTTCGTATCCTCACACCTGCGTTTCCTGATCCAGGGCCACCGGTGTTCACAAATTGTCACTTCACCGTTTCCTCTCTCTGGGCTCCCCTGAAGCCAACTGCTTCCACGTGTCCACCTCTCCCACCCACACAGAGAACCAGTCACGCAGCGCTGGGCGGGGAGATGAGGGTGGGGTAGGGGCTTGCAGAAGGCAGGAGGGAGCGCGAGGCTCCGAGACACTTCCTCTACCCGGACCTAGTCTCCACCACCACCTCCCACGGATGCCAATATCCGGCGTCGAGCCCACCTCCTCTAGCAGCGGCCGATGCTTCCCTCCACGTATGCCTCCCGCAGGATGACTTCCTGCCTCTTCAGCTCCTGGACAAAAACAGACCCTGGCTAAGACGCTCGCGATTGGCTGAGGGATTGTGTCCTCAGCCAACAAAGGCCATAATTCTGGGCGCCTGAGGGATTAGCTTTCAGGCTAGTGCAGCATGGAGAGACACCCGCCCACGCATCCACCATCACGTCCGACCACTCCTCTCACTGCCGTCTGTCAAGCGTCAGGTGCAAGTCTTTCCCATCCCTTTTCAGTGCGACACACCTCCACGCCGGTCTAAGTGAGAGTGCGGTCACGTGACCCACAGTTAGCCCCACGTGACCGCGCACTCCGTAAGTCTGCTGCAGCCCTGCAGCACACAAGGTACAGTCTTGTGCCTCTGGGGTTGAGCTGCTTGCTAGAACAATCTGAAGCTCCCGATGGGGGTGAAGATAGAGAGCTGAAAGGAAGGCTGGATTCGGAGCCAAAGCTTCCAGCCCTAAGCCTGGGCCTTGCTCTGTGGGAGCACAGGGCTGGCGAGGAACACCCCACGAGGAGTTTGGAGACCAACTGACTTTTAATATTCTGTGCAAAACTCGGGCGACGTATTAAAACACACACAGGATCTGTCTTGAAAAATACTGATAGCCAAAACAAACATTCAATCTCCAATTTCCACCACCAGGACGAACTCTGTTAGCACTTGTGGTTTGTGAATGGAGGCAAAACTGCCACTTTGCCTTACTTCCATAAACCTTGCAGCCTAGAATCCGGTAGGAAAAAAGCACTTTGCACCCTGAGACAAACGAAAAGTGAATAAAACTTTGTATATTTCCCTTTAGCCTGGACTACCCCCCACCCCAAACCAACTTTATCCCTGACTTTTGCTCCTATCTGAGGATACGTTATTACTTTTGTGAATCCGAAAAATGTGTACCATAAACTCAGAAACTTTGGAAAGTTTACAGCTTACTCCCTTTAAATTATGCAGTTTTATTTCGCAAGCCAGTGCTTCTGAAGTTGTAGTCTCTCACATTTCTTTATTCCTTTGACATGTTTTACATGGTTGCAGGATTTTCCATAATCAAATAATATATTTGCATAAATTCAGTCCATTTCACACATTTTTGGGGGAGAGGGATCATCTTTCTATGTATGATACCAGTCTTTTCTATTTCACCAAATACAGAAAGTATCAGAGCTTTTCTTAGCCAATTTTAAAACGTATATATCATCACTTTTAGTGGCTGTATGCTATTACCTTAACACTTTCCATGGCACCACCATGAAGAAATGGTCTTCCTGACAGTTAAATTTGTGTGCTTTCTGGTTTTATTCTTTGAACCTTTAAGCAAGATCAAAGAAACACCCATACTTTGAACTGCAAAATACAACTTCTCAGCTCTTCAAAACTTACCTTATCCTCTATATCCCTTAATACACTCCTCCCAGCCACTCCAGGCAGACTGAATACCTCACTCCCATAGGAACACTTTTTCCAACTCCAAGTTTTTCTTCACAACATCCAACCTCTTCCTTACATTTCAGAGCCCAAATTAATTGGGTCCTTCTTCTCTGAAGCATACCCTGAGTAGCAGCCCATGGTGACATTTTCATTTAAAGATGCGAGAATAGCTTTTTCAAGGAGCATTATTATTCATACGTTAATTACCTCTGTGTTATCATATGTTATTTTTGCATCTATATTTTATGTTCACAGAGAAGGGTGATTTCTGCCAACTTTAACACAGAATTTATTGAAAACCCAACATGATTCAAATAGACATCAATAACACTAGAACAGCAATCAGAAGGGTAGCTTACTTATAATAGCTCAGTTCACTATAAACCTAAATGGTAAATTCACAATCTAGACAAAAACAAGTATCAACAAATGTGCTTTCAGTTTTAATATTCGTTTGGCATCAGAAGATTGATCCAGCTCATACACAGAGTTTGGCAAAGTCAGTATCAGCATTAAAGTGTACATTACAACACAGAACCAACTTTGAAAACTAAAGCATTATTCAAGGACCATAACTCAGGAACATAAGGACAATCAGAGGCAAGTGATTAATCATACTCATTCTTTTGTTCTGCCTCAGGGTCATTCTGATCATCTGTTTTGCCTTGCAGTTCCTTAGCAAATTTCTCAACTTCACGGAATGCAGAAATAAATGGCTCAAGACTGAAATCATCATCAGTGAACCACAATGCCTCTTTTTTAATATTGTTACCAATATTCTCAAGCATTGCTAGAACAACCTGAACATTGTCATTTGTCTCTTTCCTGTTAAAAAGGCCCATAAATTCTGACACTGCTTCAGCACTGAGTATTTCTTTTGTCATGACAGGATTTTCAGACAAATTCAGTAGCATTTTCAGAACATGAAATCTGGTTTTGGTATTGCCCGTGGCTAATAAGGAGAGAAACCCAGATATATACTTGGCAACCAGTGTGTGATAGTCAGTAGTTGTAGTGAGGTGTCTAACCATCTTTATTCCAGATAACTGCTCAGGGGAATCCAACCTATAAGCAAGAGTTTCCTCACACACTTGACATACGTATGTCTGAATCATGTTTAGATTTGGATAAGGTGGAGCCAAGTGAATCATATTTTCCGAAAACCTTGTCTTAACTCGGGAGGAGGGATAATTGAGCAAGGTTTCAGTAAGTGAAACAACACCTGAATCGCGAATGAAATAATGAGTAAATTGAGAAGCACTCCTCATACCCATTGCAATTTTAGATATTTCATGAATAAAAGGATCTCGAATTTTGTCCATTAATAGAAGGAGTTCTTCAAACTCTTCAGGACCAATTTTAAGCTCACACTGTATGCAGCTGCAGAACCAACTCTCAGGCTCTGCACTCTCCCTCGTCCTAAGATGTTCTTGAATTTCCCTGACTGACCGGTAGGACAGATCATAAAGAAATGGGAACTCAGGGTCAGGCTTATCAGGCTGAAGCAAAGATTCCTGCTCTTCCCCTTCTAGGCTCAGTTCCATGTGCTTGGGCTTTCCTCCAAACATTTCAGAGAACAGAAATGCTGCTTCTTTTGAAAATCTAAAGGGGCTTGGGGATGGGAAGCCAACACTACCCCATGGGCCAGGCTTGAACTGAACAGTAACCTCCTCCCAGTTCTGGGGCCTGCGTAAAGCATCAGGCTCCTGCTCAACTGAACATCTGGACCTGCAAATGGCCCTGTACACAGGGCTAGGATTTGATTCAAAATGGGCCTCATCTCCTGCCCAGAACCAGGACCCCACTATGGCCTCATCCTCCTCAGCTACTGTCCTTGACTCATAGTTGGTTCCATTATCAGTCCTGTTATTGGCCTCATTTTTAGCTCCAAACCAGGACCCAACAACTGCCCCTTCCTCATTTTCTGGCCTGGATTCAGAGGTGGCCACAGTTTCAGTCTCATTAATGGCCTTGTCTCCAGACCAGAACCAGGACTCAACAATCATCTCTTCATCATCCTCTGGCTTATATGCACAGCATGTTTCTGCTTCTACATTGATTTCTTTTGCATCCCAGAACAAGGATCCAAAAGTGCTTTCCTCTCCAGACCTTGATGTGGTCTCTTCTATTGCCTGGGGTCCAACGTCTATAGTATATTCTTCAGCCCAGAACCAGGACCCAATAATGATTTCCTCCTTTTCAGTGCCATGCTTGGACTCAAAACTATCCCCTGCCTCCAGACTGGCTTCTTCTTCAGCCCAGAACCAGGACTCAACAATGACTTCCTCCTCTTCAGCTTCTGGACTGTATTTGCTGCAAATGTTAGCCTTGTTCCTAATGGCCTCTTCCCTGGCCCAGAACCAAGACCCAACAAAATGTTCCTCTTCAGCTGCCAGCCTGTCCTCTTCTCTAGCCTCTGCTTCTGTTTCAAGCCTGTCTTCCTCCCCAGCCCAGAACCAAGAATCAATAATGTCTTCCTCTTCAGCATCTGGCCTGGATTCTTCTCTATCTGTAGCCCCTATAATGGCTTTATCCCCTTTCCAGAACCAGGACGTGATCATGGTCTCCTCCTTGGTTGATGCCTTGGCTTCTTCTTCAGCCCTATCATCTATACTGCCCTGTTCCACAGCCCATAACCAGGGCCCTACAGTGGTCGCTGGCCTTGTATATTTTCTGGACCAGAACCATGAATCAACAGTGTCCTGTTCCTCCTCTGGCCTAGACTTCCAGCTGCCTCCATTGGCAGCAAACATACAGGGATGTTCTCCTGACCAGAAGTCAGACTCAGTATTGATCTCTTCAGCAGTTGTCATAAATTTACATTGGGTACCAGTGGCATACTTCATACTGATCTCTTCAGTGGTCCCAAACCAAGATGATATAATACCCTTTTCCTTGCCCTCCAGGCTAGACTTGTTGCTGACTTCAGCCCTCCCACAAGCTTCTACTCCAGCCCAGAACCATGACCCAATAATGGGCTCCTCTTCTTCAGTCTCTGGCATAGTGTTACAATTGACTTCAGCCCCAGAATCCATCTGGGCCTGGTTTCCAGCCCAAAACCAGGATTCAAACATTGTCTCTTCTTCAGCTCCTGGCCTGGCCTCTTCTCTAAACTCAGGCTCTGTATTGATTTCTTCTCCAGCCCAGAACCAGGGACCAATGACCTCTTCTTCCTCAGACCTTGGCCTGGACCCACAGCTGGCCCCAATACCAGCTTCCACACTGACCTCATCACTGACCCAAAACCAAGACCCAAAAATGGTCTCTTCTTTAGCCTCTGGGTTGGTTTCTTCATTAGCCCAGAAGCAGAAACTGGCAATGACCTTTACTGTATCATCTGCTGGCACAGATTTGGAAGTGGCATCAGCCTCAGTTTCCACACTGGTCTTTTCCCCAGTTCCAAGCATAGAATTGCCAATAGGCTCCTGCTCAGTCTTTGGTCTGAATTTACCACTGGCCTCAGTCCCCATACTGGCCTCTTCTTCAGTCCAGAACCAACTGCCAACAATGGACTCATCTTTCACTTGAGAACAGGACTTGACAGTGGCCCCACCCACTATGCTGGACTCTTCTGCAGCCCAGAACCAGGCCCCAGTGAGGAACTCTTCCTCTGACCTGGCTTCTCGCTTTGTCCTGGCTCTGGCCTTGATTTTGGCCTCTTCCTTTGCCATTGCTCTGGCCCTGACCTCTTTCTTGGACTTGGGCCTAGACAAGTTATTAGCCTTTTCTCCAGGCCAGAACCAGGACTCTTTTTTGACTATATCCATAGAGCCAGACATGAAATCAATGGAAGCTTCTCGCTTGGCCCTGTGCCTGGCCCTGACATCGGCCCCTTTCCTGGCTCTGGGTTTGTACCTGGCCTCCTCTCCAGCCCAGAACCAGGATTTTACATTGTCCTCACATTCAGACCCAGAATTAGATTCAGAGACTTCTTTCTTAGATCTAAACCGGGACCTACTATTGGTCTCTTCCCTGCGCTTAGACCAGACACTGGTCTTTTCTCTGGCCCAGAACCAGGATGTCTTAATAGATTCATCCTCAGAACCAGAACTGGATGCAACATAAAGCTCCCGACTGGTTTTGGGCCTAGGCATGGCCTCTTCTTTGGCCATGTGCCTGGACCTAGTACTGGCCTTTACCCTGTCTCTAGGATGAAGCCTTGTACTGACCTCTTCTCTACTCCAGAACCAGGAGCTCACAGAGGATCTATCCACCCATCTGAAATCACAATTGTGAGAAGTCTCTTTTTTGGATGTAGGCCTGGGATGGCACCAGGAACCCATATTGGTCTCCTCCTCTGACTCAAACAAAGGCTGGATACCTGATTGGGACTTGACCTTGGTGCCAGGAAAGGACTCAGCATCCATACAGACCAGTTCCCTATCCATAGACCAGATCTTAGTTTTAGCAATTGACCCTGACTCAGTACTGATCAGTGGCCAGGATATAGCATTGGTTTGGGACACTTCCTCTGTCTTCAGTAGTGCCTCAGCATCAAACTCAGTCTTGGCCCATGAATAAGTTTCATCCATTGACCTTGCCCCAGTGATTGCCTTGGCCTCACTCTTAGGATGTGTCCCAACTACTGCCATGGTCTCAGTTTTGGGCCTTGCTCCAGGCATTACCTGGGCCTGGGTCCTTACCTTGGGTCTGACCACCACTGGGACTTCATTCTCTCTCTCAGCCCCACTCCCAACTTCTTCTCCAGGCTTCTTTTCAGGCTTGGCCTGGATGCCAGGCTCAATCTCAGCCCCAGTCATAGTACAAGTTACAGAGAAGACATGATTAAATACTGCTATCCCAGTCTCAGCCTCTACCACAGACCTGTCACAGTTTTCTATCTTCACACTCTAATCTTTTGATGATTCAGGTGATACAGTTGGAAACAAAAGTTAGAGTCAATCACCAGTCCAGCAGTCAATCAGCCTCCTTCCCAATCTCAGCCTCAGCCAATAATACAGTCAGAGTGAAGATAAAGCACAACCAAGCTGGGAGAGGATGGATGATTCTTGGGTGGGTGTAGACCTGTTGAGGGTGGTGGTCAGCAGCAATTCCAACACCACCAGAGCTGCCACTGGAAGTCAATCTAGGAAGCGAGAATGACGTGGGGCTTTAAGTCTATTCCAACTGTGTCACTCCATGAAGACTCACATAGAGAGACTGGACCTCAAATGCTTGATGGGAGAGTTAGGCTATTAGAAGTCTCTCTATCACCTTCATTTTTTCTACAATTTTTATCCCCAAAGCTTTCATATTACTTTGCCTGTTATTAAACAGGTATGAAAACGGTGGTTAAGTATCTTGGCAATGGGAGAGGCTGAGGAGCCCCCAGGCCAGACCCTAATCACTCTTGGACCTATGTTGGTCTTCTCTACCACACCCAAAAGTTGTACCCATTCCCATACCAACCTGCACTGATGTGGCACAATTTCTTGCTCCTTTCCTTGATCCCAGTGGCGTCAAACTCTACAGCAGCCTGCATATCCTGGGTACAAGTAAACATATAGCAGAGAATGGAGCCTGACTGCTAGATAGACAAGCAAGAACCCTGACCCCTGATACAAACATCTCTCTTTCTGTTTAAGGGTCTGTCTAATGTTTTCTGTCTCCTGGTTCCTACACTTAGGTCTTTTCCTCCCATTCACGAATCAATCCACACTTACCTCACTATTCCTAATATCTCCTGCAGGAAATGGGCAAGGGGTTCTGCGGCAACATGCAAATTTGACAGAGAGTAGGAGAGGTGGAGGAGGCCCTGAAACCACTTGGATCAAAGAACCTGCCATGATAATACTGGGTAGCTGTCTCCTGCATCGCCCCTCTTCGCACAAACCTCCAGAGATTTGAACCAGACTCCTCCTCCTTTCTTTCCTTGCAGAAGTGACCAGCCTTAAAGCAGGCCTATGGAAAAACAGATCAAAAGGTAAGAGGGTCAAGAAATAATGGTAGCAGCTGAGTGCTTGGTAGACAGACAAACAACAAACATAGGAGTACCCAAGTCATCTTTTAACATTTACAGTCCCGTTGGTTAGAATATTTTCTTTTAATTTAAGCCCTATGGATCAGGCTTCTGGATAACTCATCTTCACATCACACTCTTCCTCTTACTCTCTTCTCCAATTCTAAAGATTCACTACTTGGTGTTCACATCTCTTGTACTATACAACATAGATTGGGGTAAGGACGCTCGCATATTCTAGAAAGCAGGTTGTGTGGTTGTACTTGTATTTACGACTTCTGTCCCACCCTCACCTCCCAGTCCATCTTTTCCACCCCCCATCTTGGATGGAGGTGAGGGAGGAAGGCCAGGAGGTGTGGAGAAACCCGGTAGAGAGGAGAATTTTAGGAGGTATTCCTGGATGCCTGACCTGCTCTGGTCGCAGTCACCCCATCCCAATTCGGGTGTCCAGTCAATGGCTGCAGCCCACCCTCACCCCCCATCCCCACACAACTTGAGAAATACAGGCCGTTTTCCCGTCGCTAGTTTTTCTCAAGCCTCTCCTCTACAGATGCACCCCGGGGCCTGAAATCGCCAGATCTACCGCGCACACAGGACACTCTGGCATCAAAGGGGCGCCTGTGCGAAGGGACAGCACCCGGCACGTGGGGTCCGACGGACCCCTTTCCAGAATAAAGGCCCGGGCGGGCGGCCCCCCGCGCCCGCCCGCTCGGCACCCGGCTCCGACCGCCACCCCCGGGAGCCTCCCCGACGCCCCAACCCCGGCTCCCCTCCGCCATTTCGCCCGCAGCAGCCTCCCCCACAGCCCTCTCCTGGCACAGGCACCGTCGACGGCGGGGCTCGGGCGCCCAGAAAGCCCGCCGGGGAGCGGCCGCGCCGTTCGCCTCCCCAGAATCCGGGGGAAGCCCTGTGGCCAAGACCTCGCGCCCCGGGCCCGGTCCCCGCCGGTCGCCGCCTCCTCAGGGCCAGGGGTCCCCCGGCGATGAGCACCTCTTTTAGGGACCCGCTCCAACCCGGCTGCCTCCCACTCATCAGGCTGCTAGGGTCCGGGGGGCAGGGTGTGAGCCGCTCGTCGCCCCCGAGACACCCCCACTTGCCTTCGCAGACGCAGGGTCCCGATGGTCGGCCTCCCCCTCCTGTCGCAGCTCCTCACTTGGATTCCCACTGCTCGCCGTGCGGGCAGAATGGCAAAGAGGTGTCCTGCCCCCCGCGCGGCTGCTCCAAACCCGGCAGGGGCTACGAAGGCTGCGGCACCAACCGCTCGCGGCGAGGGTGTCGGGAAGGGGGCGGAGGGATACTGCACGAATGGGCTCGACTCCCCCTCCCAGGCCCACAGTAGTTCCAACCCAGAAAGGAGCGGGGCCGGGAGGAGTCCCGGCCTCAGGGGCGGGGCCACGCCGGCCCTCCGCCGCCACCTGTCGGGCGACAACCCTCCCGGCCCCGCACACTTCTGGCACCGCAGCGTGTGGGGCCGGCGGGCGGTGGGGCACTGGGAGCCGGGGTTGGGAGGGTAGGGAGGGGCCGCGCTGGAGGGAGCACCGGATGGATACAGATCGTCCCGGGGTGTGTGTGTGTGTGTGTGTTGTGTGTGTGTCTGTGTGTGTACCGGACTGATTGGAGTCCGCCCCCCTACCCTCCCCCATCGCACCCGCCATCCTCCCTGGGCGACAGTGGCAGAGGAGCTGTGAGGACGGCCCTCCCCGGGTCTGCTTTCCACCTTCTGGCGCCGCGGGCGGGAGGAAGGTAGGAGGCGGCGCCCGTGGAGGCCGAGCCACTGCCCCTCTTCTAAGGGAAGGCAGCCCTAGATAGACCTCTGGCCTGAGGAAACAAACCACCTGTCTGCGCCAGTGTCGTCATCCTGTCTGCCACACTGCCATTTTCTCAGTCGCAGTGGTAGCACGGTAGCACACTTTGCCATTTCGTCGCCCCCGCAGTTGCCCAGGAAAGAGGGCCTTTCCCTCTCAGGACACGCACCGGCTCAGACAGTCCTCCCTGTCTCTCATCCCATAGCCAGGTGTCAGGCACCAGGTAGGGCCGGTCCTGGCTTCTCTCCCCGGGTTCTGTCAGGTCTTCTCCTGCAGTTGCCTCCAAGCGCTCATCATCTTTGGCAGGGTGGGAATGTGGCAGGGATTAGAACCAACTGGGATCTCACACACTTGCCATACACACCAGTCTACTTTCCCCAGCCATTCTTTGGAGGACGACCCACCAGGCACCCACTTCCCTAAGACAGAAACCTGCTGGCCCTTGAATCCTCTGATTCCTGCACTCCTATATCCTTCCTGTAGTCTCCAGCCCCTCCTTTCTGTGCTCCATGGGGCAAACAGCAACCCTGGTTAAGCACACCTGTGGTTGAGCACAAACCTGCTGGCACTGTTGCCCGTTTTAAAACCCACCTAAATGGCACCCTCGCTGTTGTAAGCTGAATAAAGTTCCCCCAAAGATGTTCACGTCCTGTTCTCCTGAACCTGTAAATATGTGATGTTACATGGCAAAGGAGAATTAAGGTTGCAGATGGAATTAAGATTGCTAATCAGCTGAATGTAAAGTAAGATTACACTTCTGTATCTTGGCCAATGCCACGGCAAGGCTACTTTAAATGTGGAAGAGGTAGGCAGAAGAGTCAGTGTCACAGTGAAGTTGCATGAGAAAGACACCACAAGTGGACGGGGTATCACTAGTTTTGAACATGGAAGGAAGCTAGAGGCCAAGGACTGCAGGCAGACCCAGAAGTTGGAAAAGGCAAGGAGACAGATTCTTCCTAGAACCCCTCGGAAGAATGAAGTCCTCCTATCACCTTTATTTCAGACCAGAGAGACCCTTTTCCTATTTCCAACCTTCAGGACTGTAAGATAATATTTTATTGTTTTTGTTTTTTTAAGCCAGCAAGATTGTGGTAATTTGTTACAGCAGCAGTGGGAACCGAATTCACTCACCATCCTGATAAAGTCCATTCCCCTTCACTTTCTTGAATTGGGCTTCAGGCCCTGGGAGGATCAATCTGGGCCCTCATCTCTTACCACTATAACCACCCTCTTAAGCACCTTCTCTCTTTTCTAAAGAAGAGAGAATTTGCAATCATCTTTGAGGTTCGTCTTGGAGAGAGTCCCTATTTACTGAATATCATGGATGCTTACCAGGATGAAAAGGGAACCTTATTCTTACCATGAATTTTCATATCAGCTTTTACTTGTTATTAGATATTTATTATAAGTGTACAATATTTAGGTGATAGAGAAAAAATCTAGAGATGATTCTATACTATATCTAGAGACAACAGATGTCAGTTTTCAGAGGAATGTCTTTCACTGTGCTCTTTCAATGGCCTTAGCTGAACTGTGGATTTTCTTTGTTCCAAAGTATACTCTCTTGGGTGAATGCCAGGGTGGAAGAAGGGAGTCTGAGCTCTTCTGGGATCTGTGCGTGTGCATGAATCTCTTTGCCTCTGTGAACTGTTCCTTCTCCTTCTGAAAGTGTCTGGTGCCTTTTATTCATTCAACAAATATATATGAGTATCTGCTTTTTCCTAGGCACTGGACATGCAGTAGGAAAAAAAAGACACCGGAAAGAAATCTCTGTTCTCTTGAGTTTACATTTACTTGTGTTTTCTATTTAATTTAGATTTCTATCCTACAAGTTTATGGTCATACCAATGCAAGCTTCTCTGGTAATTTCCAGGTGTTGGGATATTGATCCCAAAATATTTACTGGCAGGGGAGTGGATCTACCAAAGCTGGCTGATTTTACTGTGAGACTTTGAAATATCTTTTGGACAATTTTTTCTAAATTCATTTACAGAAGACACTATTGCTGTTAACATTTATTGAACTGGGAAAAGTCGTATTTTAAGCTTTTTATGTGTTAGCTCTTTATGTGTATATATCAGATAGATTAAGTGTCATCTTTAAAATCAGAGAGCAAAGAAAAGATTTAAACAAGACGCTGACCTATGTCTGTCTGTTAACTAATATTATATTTACTTCCTTGTAAAATGGATTCTCGTGTGATTGCAACAGCCACAGTTTCACTCTCCAGTGTCTCCACTAGCACCTGTGTAACCCTGACTAGCCTCTGAAATATAAATTTCTGAAGTGTAAGTGCTGGGCATTATGCTTTTTGATTTAAGTGCCTGACATTAAGCTTTTGATTGCCAAGGCATCCATTTCAAAAGAAAACCATCTTGAATAATCATATTATGGGCTGTAAGACATAGCTACCAGCAAAAGGACCTGAGAAGGAACTAGGCCACTCCCAACTCATTTAGTTCCCTCTTTCAGAAAGACTTGGTTAACCTAGACAACTGATTCCTTGAGAGATCCTGCCTTTTCCTTCCTGAGACTACTATCTGCTCTTGTGCTTTAAATTAGCCAATAAAGACAACCTGACAAACCCTAGGCTCCCTACAGTGGGACCCTAATAAAAGCAGAGCCCCAGCTTCGTGTTCTCTCTGTCTCCCTGTCTCTCTCTCCCCCCAAATAATTCCCCCACCAGTAAGCCTGGGATACAGAAGCAGCTGTGCTGCTGCACTATACCCACCCCACCTCCCACATACATGCACATGAACTTTCACACTAGCATATCCCTTGCCTGTGCAGCTTGAGTGATCTACTCTTGTCTCTCTCAGTCATCGTGGTCATGGACATAGTTTTGCCCATTTAGCTTAATTTACCTTTCTTCTGTCCTTCATGTTCCTCAGGCAAACTTTCCCTCTGGGATCTCCCTTTTGTTCAAGGTTGATCCAAACCCTATGTATTCTTAGAATATATCCATTCTCATATTCCCGAGTTTCAGGAGCTTTACACAGGAACTCAAGTCCCTTGCAGGTGGGACCAACAAGGCTGGGTCTTGTAAACTATGAAACTGGATCAATAGATGTCTAGTTTCAGTAGAGACTGAAGAACCTCTAGGAAAGATCTAAACTGTGTCTATTACTTGAGACAAAGCACATCTAAAGAACTTGTGGGGAGGCCTGACCCCAGAATATTTTCAGGTTATATTTGGAGTGGGTTCTTCTTTAAGAGAATTTATGCTGAAGGAAACAGAGCCAGGCACAGTGACCTCAGCCCAGGAACAATGCCTTTTCATTAGTGGAATATAGCTATTCTAATGGCAGCACTGGGATTAGGACTCCTATTTTTGCCTCTTCAAACATATGCCTTCAACTGTATGTCTGTTACAACAAAGGCAGGTTCATAAGTTATCATGAAAAGCACAGTTTGCAAAGAAATTATAATATTCTGTTGTGCAGATCCCACTTATAAAGTATAACCTAAAGAGAGGAAAACATCCTCCTCTCCAACATGGCTTTAAAGTTTAGAGTAGTACTCAACTCTAACATGATGAGGACTCTGGGTATGGGTAGTGGTTGGACGAATTAGAGGGAGCAATTGGAGGGACTTAAGTGCCTCACAGTAAAGCTTACTGTGGCAACCACACATGGAAAAATCGTGTGAAAACCATCAAAATTTAGGACATGGGAAATACCCCTTGAGGATTTCTAGAACTAAAGGGGCTGGTGAGGTGAGTTCATGGTTATTAACTTTGCAGGGAGAAGAAATCCTGAATTTCCACAATGCCAGCGAATATTGGTAGTTAATTGAACGTTAAAGTAACTTTTCAAAACAGAAAAAATATGTGATGGGGCATCACTGTGGTCTGCGTCTAGCCAGCAAAATGGGAAAAAAAGAGTAGAGGTAGTCCACCTGCTTCTTAAATTCCATGGTAAAGAAATGCCTACATCATTTACACTTACATTTAATTGATTGGAATTCAATCACCATTTGTTGAAAATCCCGTCCATTCACAAACTGTGCTGGGACAACTAGATATCCACATGCAAAACAATAAAATTGTCTCAGCAAACTAGGAATAGAGTAGAACTTCCTTGACTTGATAAAGAACATATACAGAAACACCACAGCTAACACCATACATAATGGTTAGGAACTAGCTTTACCATTAAGATCAAGAAAAGTCAAGGATGCCCCCTCTCACCACTCCTTTTCAAAACTGTACTGGAATTCCTAGCTAATGCATTAAGACCAGAAAAGGATATAAAAGGAATACAGATTGGGAAGAAGAAATAAAACTGCCTTTGTTTGCAGATGATGTGTTTGTCTATGTAGAAAATCAGAAAGAATATCCAAAAAGATTGGAACTAATAAGCAACTCCAGTAAGGTTAGAGGATAAGGTTAATATAAAAAAAGGCAATTGCTTTCCTATATAACAGCAATGAACAAGTGAAGTTTGAAATTAATAACACAGTACCTTATATATTAGCACCCTCAAAAATGAAGTACAAAAAAAAATGAAGTACATAGAGGAGATCGGGGAAGATGGCGGAAGAGTAAAACGCAGAGATCACCTTCCTCCCCACAGATACACCAGAAATACATCTACACGTGGAACAACTCCTACAGAATACCTACTGAACGCTGGCAGAAGACCTCAGAACTCCCAAAAGGCAAGAAACTCCCCACGTGCCTGGGTAGGGCAAAAGAATAAAGAATAAACAGAGACAAAAGATTAGGGACGGGACCTGCACCAGTGGGAGGGAGCTGTGAAGGAGGAAAGGTTTCCACACACTAGGAAGCCCCTTCGCAGGTGGAGACTGCGGGTGGCGGAGGGGGGAAGCTTTGGAGGTGCGGAGGCAAAGCGGAGAGATTCCCGTACAGTGGATCGGTGCCGAGCGGCACTCACCAGCCCAAGAGGCTTGTGTGCTCACCCGCCGGGGTGGGCGGGGCTGGGAGCTGAGGCTCGGGCTTCGGTCGGAGCGCAGGGAGAGGACTGGGGCTGGCGGCGTGCACACAGCGTGCAGGGGGTTAGTGCAGCACGGCTAGCCGGGAGGGAGTCCGAGAAAAAGTTTGGACCTGCCGAAGAGGCAAGAGACTTTTTATTCACTCTTTGTTTCCTAGTGCACGAGGAAAGGGGATTAAGAGCGCGGCTTAAAGGAGCTCCAGAGACGGGTGCGAGCCGCGGCTAACAGCGCGGCCCCCAGAGACGGGCATGAGACGCTAAGGCTGCTGCTGCCCCCACCAATAAGCCTGTGGGCGAACACAGGTCACTATCCACACCTCCCTTCCGGGGAGCCTGTGTAGCCCGCCACGGCCAGGGTCCCGGGATCCAGGGACAATTTCCCCGGGGAGAACGCACGGCGCGCCTCAGCCTGGTGCAACGTCCCGCTGGCCTCTGCCGCCGCAGGCTCGCCCCACACTCCGTGCCCCTCCCTCCCCCAGACCTGAGTGAGCCAAAGCCCCCGAATCAGTGGCTCCTTTAACCCCGTCCTGTCTGAGCGAAGAACAGACACCCTCCGGCGACCTACACGCAGAGGCGGGGCCACATCCAAAGCTGAACCCCAGGAGCTGTGCAAACAAAGAAGAGAAAGGGAAATCTCTCCCAGCAGCCTCAGAAGCAGCGGATTAAAGCTACACAATCAACTTGATGTACCCTGCATCTGTGGAATACCTGAATAGACAAGGAATCATCCCAAATTGAGGAGGTGGACTTCGAGAGCAAGATTTATTATTTTTTCCCCTTTTCCTCTTTTTGTGGGTGTGTATGTGTATGCTTCTGTGTGAGATTTTGTCTGTATAGCTTTGCTTTCACCATTTGTCCTAGGGTTTTATCCGTCCGTTTTTTTCTTAATATTTATTATTTTAATAACTATTTTATTTTATCTTACTTTATTTTATCCACTTTCTTTCTTTTCTTTCTTCCTCCCTCCCTCCATCCCTTTCTTTCTTCTTTCTTTCTTTCTTTCTACATTTTCTCCCTTTTATTCTGAGCCCTGTGGATGAAAGGCTCTTGGTGCTGCAGCCCAGAGTCACTGCTGTGCCTCTGAGGTGGGAGAGCCAACTTCAGGACCCTGGTCCACAAGAGACCTCCCAGCTCCACATAATATCAAACGGTGAAAATCTCCCAGAGATCTGCATCTCAACACCAGCACCCAGCTTCACTCAACGACCAGCAAGCTACAGTGCTGGACACCCTATGCCAAACAACCAGCAAGACAGGAACACAACCCCACCGATTAGCAGAGGGGCTACCTAAAATCATAAGTCCACAGACACCCCAAAACACACCACCAGACGTGGACCTGCCCACCAGAAAGACAAGACCCAGCCTCATCCACCACAACACAGGCACTAGTCCCCTCCACCAGGAAGCCTACACAACCCAATGAACCAACCTTAGCCACTGGAGACAGACATCAAAAACAACAGGAACTACGAACATGCAGCCTGCAAAAAGAAGACCCCAAACACAGTAAGATAAGCAAAATGAGAAGACAGAAAAACACACAGCAGATGAAGGAGCAAGATAAAAACCCACCAGACCTAACAAATGAAGAGGAAATAGGCAGTCTACCTGAAAAAGAATTCAGAATAATGATAGGAAAGATGATCCAAAATCTTGGAAATAAAATAGAGAAAATGCAAGAAACATTTAACAAGGACCTAGAAGAACTAAAGATGAAACAAGCAACGACGAACAACACAATAAATGAAATTAAAAATACTCTAGATGGGATCAATAGCAGAATACCTGTGGCAGAAGAACGGATAAGTGACCTGGAAGATAAAATAGTGGAAATAACTACTGCAGAGCAGAATAAAGAAAAGAGTGAAAAGAACTGAGGAAAGTCTCAGAGACTTCAGGGACAATATTAAACACCCCAACATTCGAATTATAGGGGTTCCAGAACAAGAAGAGAAAAAGAAAGGGACTGAGAAAATATTTGAAGAGATTATGGTGCAAAACTTCCCTAATATGGGAAAGGAAATAGTTAATCAAGTCCAGGAAGCACAGAGAGTCCCATACAGGATAAATCCAAAGAGAAACACTCCAAGACACATATTAATCAAACTGTCAAAAATTAAATACAAAGAAAACATATTAAAAGCAGCAAGGGAAAAACAACAAATAACACACAAGGGAATCCCCATAAGGTTAACAGCTGATCTTTCAGCAGAAACTCTGCAAGCCAGAAGGGAGTGGCAGGACATATTTAAAGTGATGAAGGAGAAAAACCTACAACCAAGATTACTCTACCCAACAAGGATTTCATACAGATTTGAAAGAGAAAAGCTTTACAGACAAGCAAAAGCTGAGAGAGTTCAACACCACAAAACCAGCTTTACAACAAATGCGAAAGGAACTTCTCTAGGCAAGAGACACAAGAGAAGGAAAAGACCTAAAATAACAAATTCAAAACAATTAAGAAAATGGGAATAGGAACATATATATCGATAATTACCTTATATGTAAATGGATTAAATGCTCCAACCAAAAGACACACATTGGCTGAATGGATGCAAAAACAAGACTCATATATATGCTGTCTACAAGAGACCCATTTCAGACCTAGAGACACATACAGACTGAAAGTGAGGGGATGGAAAAAGATATTACATGCAAATGGAAACCAAAAGAAAGCTGGATTAGCAATTCTCATATCAGACAAACAGACTTTAAAATAAAGACTATTACAAGAGAAAAAGAAGGACACTACATAATGATCAAGGAATCGATCCAAGAAGCAGATATAAGAATTGTAAATATTTATGCACCCAACATACAAGAGCCACAATATATAAGGCAAATACTAACAGCCATAAAAGGGGAAATCGACAGTAACACAATAATAGGGGATTTTAACACCCCACTTTAACCAATGGACAGATCATCCAAAATGAAAATAAATAAGGAAACTCAAGCTTTAAATGATACATTAAACAAGATGGACTTAATTGATATTTATAGGACATTCCATCCAAAAACAACAGAATACACATTTTTCTCAAGTGCTCATGGGAACATTCTCCAGGATAGATCATATTTTGGGTCACAAATCAAGCCTTGGTAAATTTAAGAAAATTGAAATTGTATCAAGTATCTTTTCCGACCACAACACTATGAGACTAGATATCAATGACAGGTAAAGATCTGGAAAAAATACAAACACATGGGGGCTAAATAATACACTACTTAATAACGAAGTGATCACTGAAGAAGTCAAACAGGAAATCAAAAAATACCTAGAAACAAATGACAAAGGAGACATGATGACCCAAAACCTATGGGACGCAGAAAAAGCAGTTTTAACGGGGAAGTTTATAACAATACAATCCTACCTTAAGAAACAGGAAACATCTCGAATAAACAACCTAACCTTACACCTAAAGCCATTAGAGAAAGAAGAACAAAAAACACCCAAAGTTAGCAGAAGGAAAGAAATCATAAAAATCACATCAGAAATAAAGGAAAAAGAAATGAAGGAAACGATAGCAAAAATCAATAAAACTAAAAGCTGGTTCTTTGAGAAGATAAACAAAATTGATAAACCATTAACCAGACTCATCAAGAAAGAAAGGGAGAAGACTCAAATCAATAGAAACAGAAACAAAAAAGGAGAAGTAACAACTGACACTGCAGAAATACAAAAGATCATGAGAGATTACTACAAGCAACTCTATGCCAATAAAATGGACAACCTGGAAGAAATGGACAAATTCTTAGAAATGCACAACCTGCCAAGACTGAATCAGGAAGAAATAGAAAATATGAACAGACCAATCACAAGCACTGAAATTGAAATGGTGATTAAAAATCTTCCAACAAACAAAAGCACAGGACCAGATGGCTTCACAGGCAAATTCTATCAAACATTTAGAGAAGAGCTAACACCTACCCTTCTCAAATTCTTCCAAAATATAGCAGAGGGAGGAACACCCCCTCACTCATTCTATGCGGCCACCATCACCCTGATACCAAAAGCAGACAAGGATGTCACAAAGAAAGAAAACTACAGGCCAATATCACTGATGAACATAGATGCAAAAATCCTCAACAAAATACTAGCAAAAGAATCCCACAGCACATTAAAAGGATCATACACCATGATCAAGTGGGGTTTATTCCAGGAATGCAAGGATTCTTCACTATACGCAAATCAATCAACGTGATACACCATATTAATAAATTGAAGGAGAAAAACCATATGACCATCTCAATAGATGCAGAGAAAGCTTTTGACAAAATTCAACACCCATTTATGATAAAAACCCTGCAGAAAGTAGGCATAGAGGGAACTTTCCTCAACATAATAAAGGCCATATATGACAAACCCACAGCCAACATCATCCTCAATGGTGAAAACCTGAAAGCATTTCCACTAAGATCAGGAACAAGACAAGGTTGCCCACTCTCACCACTATTATTCAACATAGTTTTGCAAGTTTTAGCCACAGCAATCAGAGAAGAAAAGGAAATAAAAGGAATCCAAATCGGAAAAGAAGAAGTAAAGCTGTCACTGTTTGCAGATGACATGATACTATACATAGAGAATCCTAAAGATGCTACCAGAAAACTACTAGAGCTATTCAATGAATTTGGTAAAGTAGCAGGATACAAAATTAATGCACAGAAATCTCTGGCATTCCTATACACTAATGATGAAAAACCTGAAAGTGAAATCAAGAAAACACTCCTATTTACCACTGCAACAAAAGGAATAAAATATCTAGGAATAAACCTACCTAGGGAGACAAAAGACCTGTATGCAGAAAATTATAAGACACTGATGAAAGAAATTAAGGATGACTCAAATAGATGGAGAGATATACCATGTTCTTGGATTGGAAGAATCAACACTGTGAAAAGGACTGTAATATCCAAAGCAATCAACAGATTCAATGCAACCTCTATCAAATTAACACTGGAATTTTTCACAGAAGTAGAACAAAAAATTTCACAATTTGTATGGAAACACAAAAGACCCCGAATAGCCAGAGCAATCTTGAGAACGAAAAACGGAGCTGGAGGAATCAGACTCCCTGACTTCAGAGTATACTACAAAGCTACAGTAATCAAGACAGTATGGTACTGGCACAAAAACAGAAATATAAATCAATGGAACGGGATAGAAGCCCCAGAGATAAACCCATGCACATATGGTCACATTATCTTTGATAAAGGAGGCAAGAATGTACAGTGGAGAAAGGACAGCATCTTCAATAAGTGGTGCTGGGAAAAGTGGACAGGTACATGTAAAAGTATGTGGTTAGATCACTCCCTAATACCATACACAAAAATAAGCTCAAAATGGATCAAAGACCTAAAGGTAAGGCCAGAAACTATCAAACTCTTAGAGGAAAACATAGGCAGAACACGCTATGACATAAATCACAGCAAGACCCTTTTTGACCCACCTCCTAGAGAAATGGAAATAAAAACAAAAATAAACAAATGGGACCTAATGAAACTTAAAAGCTTTTACACAGCAAAGGAAACCATAAACAAGACGAAAAGACAACCCTCAGAATGGGAGAAAATATCTGCAAATGAAGCAACTGACAAAGGATTAATCTCCAAAATTTACAAGCAGCTCATGCAGCTCAGTAACAAAAAAACAAACAACCCAATCCAAAAATGGGCAGAAGATCTAAATAGACGTTTCTCTAAAGAAGATATACAGACTGCCAACAAACAGATGAAAGAATGCTCAACATCATTAATCATTAGAGAAATGCAAATCAAAACTACAATGAGATATCATCTCACACCAGTCAGAATGGCCATCATCAAAAAATCTAGAAACAATAAATGCTGGAGAGGGTGTGAAGAAAAGAGAACACTGTTGCACTGCTGGTGGGAATGTGAATTGGTACAGCCACTATGGAGAACAGTATGGAGGTTCCTTAAAAATCGACAAATAGAACTACCATATGACCCAGCAATCCCACTACTGGGCATATACCCTGAGGAAACCATAATTCAAAGAGTCATGTACCAAAATGTTCATTGCAGCTCTATTTACAATAGCCAGAAGATGGAAACAACCTAAGTGCCCATCATCGGATGAATGGATAAAGAAGATGTGGCACATATATACAATGGAATATTACTCAGCCATAAAAAGAAACAAAATTGAGCTATTTGTAATGAGGTGGGTGGACCTAGAGTCTGTCATACAGAGTGAAGTAAGCCAGAAAGAGAAAGACAAATACCATATGCTAACACATATATATGGAATTTAAGGGAAAAAAATGTCATGAAGAACCTAGGGGTAAGACAGGAATAAAGACAAAGACCTACCAGAGAATGGACTTGAGGATATGGGGAGGGGGAAGGGGAACTCTGATGATGTGGCGGGGGTGGCATGGACATGTATCCGCTGCGAAGCGTGGAGCAGATGACTGGTGGGGGGCGGCTGCATAGCGCAGGGGGATCGGCTTGGTGCTTTGTGACCGCCTAGAGTGGTGGGATGGGGAGGGTCGGGGGGATGCGGGAGGGAGGAGATGTGGGGGCATGTGTGTGTGTATGGCTGATTCACTTTGTTGTGGGGTGGAGGCTGACGCAGCGTTGTGGAGCAATTGTACTCCAATATAGATGTTAAAAAAAAAGAAAATTTTAGGTCAGTAAATTTTTTACTGATCCCCCCCCCAAAAAATGAAGTACATAGGTATAAATCTAACAAATATGTACAAGATCTATATGAGGAAAATTAGAAAACTCTGATTAATTAAATCATACAAGAACTAAATAAATGGAGAGATAGTCCATGTTCATGGATAGGAAGACTCAATATTGTCAAGACTAGTTCTTCCTAACCAGCTCTTCCTAAACCAAAGCATAGCAAGTTATTTTGTGGATATTGACAGATACCAAAGTTTATATGAAGAGGCAAAAGACCCAGAATAGACAACTCAGTATTGAAGGAGAACAACAGAATCAGAGGACTGATATCACTTGACTTCAAGACTTACTATAAAGTTACAGTAATCAAGATGATGTGATATTGGTGAAAGAATGGACAAACAGATCAATGGAACATCATCAGAAGAGAGAGTCCAGAAATATACCAAAAAAACACAATCAACTTATCTTTGACAAAGGGTCAAAGACAACAAAATGGAGCAAAGACAGTCTTTTCAACAAATGGTGCTGGAGTAAATGAACATCCACATGCAAAAAACTGAATCTAGACACAGACCTTACATCCTTCACGAAAATCAACAGAAAATGGATGATAGACCTAAATATGAAATGTGAAACTATAAAACTCCTAGAAGATAACATAGGACAAAACCTTGATGATGTTCAGTATGATGATGTCTTTTTAAAACAGCTTTATTGAGATATAATTGATATATTAAAAACAATATATTTAATGTATACAATTTGGTTAGTTTGGACATAGGTATACACTTATGAAACCATCATCACCATCAAGATAATAGACATATCTATCACCTCTAATTTTCTTTGTGCCCATTTGTTGTTGTTGTAAGAACACATGAGATCTACCTTCTTAACAAAATTTTAAGTGCACAACACAGTATTGTGAACGATGCACTATGTTGTACAGCAGATCTCTAAAACTTATTCATCTTGCATAACTGAAACTTTATACCCATTCAACAACACCCTATTTCCTCTCCCCCAACCCCTGTTAACCACTATTCTCTCTTCACTATGAGTTTGACTATTTTAAATACCATGTATATGTGGAATCATGTAGTGTTTGTCCTTCTCTGACTGCCTTATTTCACTTAGCATAATGTTTTACAGGTTCATTCATGTTGTCACAAATGGCAGGATTTCCTTTTTTAAGGCTGAATAATATTCACTTCTGTGTATATACCACATTTTCTTTATCCATTCATTTATCAATGAACATTTGGGTTGTTTCCATATCTTGGCTGTTGTGAATAATGCTGCAATGAACAAGGGAGAGCAGAAATCCTCTTGAGATCCTAATTTCCATTATTTTGAATATATACTCAGAAATGGAATTGCTGGATCACATGGCAATTCTATTTTTGTTTTTTTGAGGGGCTTCCATACTGTACCCTATAGTGGCTGCACCATTTTACATTCCTAGAGCAGTGTCTAAGGGTTCCAATTTCTCAAAATCCTTGCTAACATTTGTGATCTATTGTTTTTCTGATAATAGCCATCCTAACAGGTGTGAGGGGATATCTCATTTTGGTTTTGATTTGCATTTCCCTGATAGTTAGTGATGTTGAGCACCTTCTCATATACCTGGTGGCCATTTGTATGTCTTCTTTGGAGAAATGTCTACTCAAGTCCTTTGCCTTTTTTCCTTTTTTTGGCTATGAAGTTGTAGGAGTTCATTACATATTTTAGGTATTAGTCGCTTAGATATATGGTTTGCAAATATGTTCTCCCATTCTGTAGTCTGCCTTTTCATTCTGTCGATTATTTCCTTTGTTGTGCACAACATTTTAGTTTGATATGGTCTCATTTGTCTATTTTTGCTTTTGTTGCCAGTGGCTTTGGTGCTATATCCAAGAAATCACTTCCAAGACCAACATGTTGTTGTTGTTGTCTTTTTACTGAGGTATAGTTGATTTACAATACTACATGTTTCAGGTGTACAACACAGTGTTTCACAATTTTTAAAGATTATACTCCATTTATAGCTATAATAAAATATTGGCTATATTCCCTGTGCTGTACACTATATCCTTGAAGCTTATTTATTTTACACATAGTAGTTGGTACCTCTTAATCTCTTACCCCTATCTTGTCCCTCCCCACATCCCTCTCCCCACTGGCAACCACTAGTTTGTTCTCTATATCTGTGAGTCTGTTTCTTTTTTGTTATATTCACTAGTTTGTTTTATTTTTTAGATTCCACATATACATAATAACATACAGTATTTGCCTTTCTCTGTCTGACTTATTTCACTAAGCATAATACCCTCCAAGTCCAATCATGTTGTTGCAAATGGCAAAATTTCATTCTTTTTTATGGGTGAGTAGTATTCCATTGTATATATATATATATATATATATATATATATATATATATATACCACATCTTTTTTAAAATTTTATTTTATTGAAGTATAGTTGATTTACAGTGTTGTGTTAATTTCTGCTGTACAGCAAAGTTATTCAGTTATACATACATTCTTTTTCATATTCTTTTCCATGATGGTTTATCACAGGATATGGTTTATCCATGATGGTTTATCACAGGATGGTTTATCACAGGACCAGAGAATTGAGGTCACAGGACAAGCCAATGCCCCCCAAACTAAAAAGAGAAGTGGATACTGAGAACCATAGGTTACTGAGGGCAGAAACTCACTGCTCTCAGTGGGCTCTCATGAAGTTTAAATGTTTCTATTAATACTGGAGTCAGTACTGGAACACTTATACAGTAATTGATGAATTGCTGGAGGCTCTGTGTGGTCTAGTTTTAGAATTAAAAAATCCAGTGGGTCCCCTGAGAGGGGTCTCCATACTTTCATGAGTTTTACCATCAAGAGCCCTGCCAGGTTCTCAAGGTGAAGAGTGGAGAAATATATCCTTGTTCCTCTAGTAGTTGGAGGGAAAAAGTAACCATCTGAAATATACCCAGAGCATTCTGTTCTCCTTAATAAATGCCTGCTTCCCCCAAGGGAAATTATTTTACCAGAGCCTAACTGAATTGAGTTTTACCAGAGCCTAACTGACCTAGGGGAATGAAACACCGAATTCCAGCCCCTGTTAGCATTCAATGTGAGGGAAGGGAAATACTTATCTCCAGTCCCCTCTAGCCTTCCTGTACCACCTAATGGGGAGCACAGAGCTGAGAAGCACGTATAAAGGTAGCAGCACAGGGGTACAGGTTCACTATAGGACTAAGACCTAATCATAAGACTATAGAAAAATTCCCCTTGTCCTCACACTTTATTACCACAGCAATTAGGCTCCTGTATACTAACAAGGTATTACGGCTGAAACAACTATAAGTCTCAGACCCTATAGAGAAAGGATTCTCTAAGGAAGCCAAAGACAACAGAGCGGGAAAAAGCAAGGACACTAGAGTAAATTTTAGTCTCTGACACCTACAACTACAGAAAACATTAAACACAGTCTAACAACTCCTAGACAGATAAACATAAAACCTTACACTAAAGGCCTATTTCAGTTCTGTTGCCCAATATATTCTGTCCGGCTTTCAACAAAAATTTACAAGGCATGCTAAAAGGAAAAAACAGTCTGAAGAGAGAAAGCAAGCATCAGAATCAGACTTAGATATGGCACGAATTTTGGAACAATCAGACCAGTATGCTAAAGGCTCTAACAGAAAAAGTGGACAACATGCAAAAGCAGACGGGTAATGTAAGCAGAGAGATGAAAACCCTAAGAGAGAATCAAAATGAAATGCTAGACATTAAAAACACTCTAACAGAAATGAAGAATGCATGTGAAGAATACCTTCATCAGTAGATGAGACATGGCCAAGGAAAGAATCAGTGAGCTTGGAGATATGCCAATAGAAATTACGCAAACTAAAAAACAAATAGAAACAAGAATGAAAAACAAAGAACAGAATATTTAAGAACTGTGGGACATTACAAAAGTTGTGCTTTCTGTGTGTAATTGTAAGCTTTTAGCAGTTTCTCTTCTATCTCTGGGCCTCAATGGGGGGCAGAAACTGCTTTGAATTCCTGAAGAGGCCTGTATGGCAAAATAAATATATCAAAATAACTTTTACCATTAAAAAAAAAGTTGTAACATATAAATAATGGGATAACAAAAGGAGATGAAAGAGAGAAATAAACAGAATGCCTATTTGAAATAATAATGGCTGAAAATTTTGTAAAATTAATGATAGATGCAAATTACAGAAAGGAGCTCAGAGAACACCCTACAGAATAAATATCAAAAAAATCTACACTTAGGCATATCATATTCAAGCTTTAGAAAATCAGACAAAAGAAAATCTTCAAAGAAGCCAAAGGAAAAAATGCCTTACTTATAGGAGAATAAGGAAAAAATTACATTGGACTTCTCTTCAGAAACTATACAAGCAAAAAAAGAGTGGAGTAAAATTAAATTTAGAGTGTTGAAGAAAAAAACACACTGACCTGGAATGTTGTATCAAGTAAAATACTCCTTCAAAAGTGAAGAAGAGATAAAGATTTTCTCAGGTAAATAAAAATTGAGAGAATTTATTCACAGTAGACTTGCCTTGTAAAAAGTGTTAAATTCTTCATAAAGAAGGAAAATTATATAGGTGTGAAACCAAGATCTATCTATGTGAAGAAAGGAAGACAATTTGAGAATGAATAGATGAACTTAAAAGATATTTAATTTTTCTTATTCCTGATGATCAAATAACAGTTTGTTCAAAATAACAATAGAAACAATATATTCAGTGATTACTGTATATAATTGAAATGAATGGTAACAATATTGTAATGGTTGGGAGAGAGGAACTGGGAGTATATTGTAATAAAGTATGAGAACTACGCAAGCAGTATAGTATTATTTGAAACTGGACTTAGACTAGTCACCAATGTAAATGACAAACTCTAGAGCAACCACTAAGAAAATTTTAAAACACATACATAATTAATATGCTAAGAGAAGAGAGTAAACAGAATAAAAGATGCTCAATTAAAACAAGAGAAGGCAGAAAAAGAGTGGAAGACAAAAGATGAAACAAAAACATGGCAATGAACAGAAAATAGTTACAAATGTGATAAATATTAATGCAATATAATCACTTTTGATACGAATGGTATGAATACACCAATTAAAGGGGAGAGACTGTCAGGATGGATTAAAAAATGATTTCTGACAGGAGACCTTCAAGACGGTAGAAGAGTAAGACAAGGAGATCACCTTCCTCCCCACAAATACATCAGACATACATCTACATGTGTAACAACTCCTACAGAACACCTGAACACTGGCAGAAGACCTCAGACTTCACCGAAGGCAAGAAACACCCCACGTACCCAGGTAGGCCAAGAGAAAAAAGAAAAACAGAGACAAAAGAATAGGGATGGGACCTGCACCACTGGGAGGGAGCTGGGAAGGAGGAAAGGTTTCCACACACTAGGAAGCCCCTTCACTGGCAGAGACGGGGGTGGTGGCGGGGAGGAAGCTTCAGAGCTAGGGAGGACAGCTCAGCAACAGGGGTGCAGAGGGCAAAGCGGAGAGATTCCTGCACAGAGGATCGGTGCTGACCAGCACTCACCAGCCCAAGAGGCTTGTCTGCTCACCTGCCAGGGTGGGTGGGCAATGGGAGCTGAGGATCAGGCTTCAGAGGTCAGATCCCAGGGAGCGGACTGGGGTTGGATGCATAAACACAGCCTGGAGGGGGCTAGTGCACCACAGCTAGCCGGGAGGGAGTCTGGGAAAAAGTCTGGACCTGCCTGAAAGGCAAGAAACCATTGTTTTGGGTTGCATGAGGAGAGGGGATTCAGAGCACCACCTAAATGAGCTCCAGAGACAGGTGCAAGCTGCGGCTACCAGTATAGACACCAGAGAATGGCATGAGATGCTAAGGCTGCTGCTGCAGCCACCAAGAAGCCTGTGTGAAAGCACAGGTCACTATCCACACCTCCCCTCCTGGGAGCCTGTGCAGCCTGCCACTGCCAGGGTCCTGTGATCCAGGGACAGCCTCCCCGGGAGAACAACAGCACACCTCAGGCTGTTGCAATGTCACGCCGGCCTCTGACGCCACAGGCTCACCCTGACCTCCATACCCCTCCCTCCCCCAGGCCTGAGTGAGCCAGAGCCCCCAAATCAGCTGCTACTTTAACCCCGTCCTGTCTGAGTGAAGAAGAGACACCCTCAGGTGACCTACATGCAGAAGCGGGGCCAAATCCAAAGCTGAATCACAGGAGCTGTGTAAACAAAGAAGAGAAAGGGAACTCTCTCCCAGCAGCCTCAGGAGAGGTGTATTAAAGCTCCACAATCAACTTGATGTACCCTGCATCTCTGGAATACCTGAATAGACAACAAATCATCCCAAAATTGAGGCAGTGGAGTTTGGGAGCAACTGTAGACTTGGGGTTTGCTTTCTTCTTCTAATTTGTTTCTGGTTTTATGTTTATCTTAGTTTAGTATTTAGAGTTTATTATCATTGGTAGATTTGTTTACTGATTTGGTTGCTCTCTTCCTTTTTTTTAATATGTAGATAAGTTTATATTTTTCCTTTTTCTGAGTGTGTATGTGTCTGCTTCTTTGTGTGATTTTGTCTGTATATCTTTGCTTTTACCATTTGTCCCAGGGTTCTGTCTGTCCTTTTGTTCTTTTTTTTAAATTACTTTTTACTTTTTCTTTACTTTTAAAAACTTTTCTATTTTTAATTTTAATAACTTTTATTTTATTTTATTTTTCTCTTACTTTCCTTCTTTTTTCTCCCTTTTCTTCGGAGCCATGTGCCTGACAGGGTCTTGGTGCTCTGGCCAGGTGTCAGGTCTGTGCCTCTGAGGTGGGAGAGCCGAGTTCAGGACATTGGTCCACCAGAGACCTCCTGGGCCACGTAATACCAAATGGCGAAAGCTCTCCCAGAGATCTCCAACTCAACGCCAAGACCCAGCTCCACTCAATGACCAGCAAGCTACAGTGCTGGACACCCGATGCAGAACAACTAGCAAAACAGGAACACAACCCCAAACATTAGCAGAGAGGCTGCCTAAAATCATAAGGTCACAGACACCCCAAAACACAACACGGGACATGGTCCTGCCCCCAGAAAGACAAGATCCAGCCTCATCCACCAGAACATAGGCACCAGTCCCCTCCACCAGGAAGCCTATACAATGCACTAAACCAGCCATAGCCACTGGGGACAGACACCAAAAACAACAGGAACTACGAACCTGCACCCTGCAAAAAGGAGACCCCAAACAGAGTAAGTTAAGCAAAATGAGAAGACAGAGAAACACAGCAGATGAAGGAGCAAGGTAAAAACCCACCAGACCTAACAAATGAAGAGGAAATAGGCAGGCTACCTGAAAAAGAATACAGAGCGATGATAGTAAAGAAGATGCAAAATCTTGGAAACAGAATGGAGAAAATACAAGAAACCTTTAACAAGGACCTAGAAGAACTAAAGAGCAAACAAACAGTGATGAACAACACAATAAATAAATTAAAAATTCTCTAGAAGGAATCAATAGCAGAATAACTGAGGCAGAAGAACGGATAAGTGACCTGGAAGATAAAATAGGGGACATAACTACTGGAGAGCAGAAAAAGAAAAAAGAATGAAAACAATTGAGGACAGCCTTAGAGACTTCTGGGACAACATTAAACACAACAACATTTGAATTATAGGGGTCCCAGAAGAAGAAGAGAAAAAGAAAGGGACTGAGGAAATTTTTGAAGAGATTATAGTTGATAAATTCCCTAATATGGGAAAGGAAATACTTAATCAAGTCCAGGAAGTGCAGAGAGTCCCATACAGGATAAATCCAAGGAGAAACACGCCAAGACACATATTAATCAAACTATCAAAAATTAAATACAAAGAACAAATATTAAAAGCAGCAAGGGAAAAACAACAAATAACATACAAGGAAATCCCCATAAGGTTAACAGTTGGTCTTACAGTAGAAACTCTGCAAGCCAGATGGGAGTGGCAGGACATATTTAAAGTGATGAAAGGGAAAAACCTACAACCAGGATTACTCTACCCAGCAAGGATCTCATTCAGATTTGATGGAGAATTTAAAACCTATACAGACAAGCGAAAGCTAAGAGAATTCAGCACCACCAAACTAGCTATACAACAAATGCTAAAGGAACTTCTCTAGGCAGGAAACACAGAGAAGGAAAAGACCTACAATAACAAACCCAAAATAATTAAGAATATGGTAATAAGAACATACATATCGATAATCACCTTAAATGTAAATGGATTAAATGTTCCAACCAAAAGACACAGCTGGCTGAATGGACACAAAAACAAGACCTGTATATATGCTGTCTACAAGAGACCCACTTCAGACCTAGGGACACATACAGACTGAAAGTGGGGGGATGGAAAAAGATATTCCATGCAAATGGAAATTAAAAGAAAGCTGGAGTAGCAATTCTCATATCAGACAAAATAGACTTTAAAATGAAGACTATTACAAGAGACAAAGAAGGACACTACATAATGATCAAGGATCATTCCTAGAAGAAAATATAACAATTGTAAATATTTATGCACCCAACATAGGAGCACCTCAATACATAAGGCAAATGTTAACAGCCATAAAAGGGGAAATCAACAGTAACACAATCATAATAGGGGACTTTAACACCCCACTTTCAGCAACGGACAGATCATCCAAAATGAAAATAAATAAAGAAACACAAGATATAAATGATACATTTAACAAGGTGGACTTAATTGATATTTATAGGACATTCCATCCAAAAACAACAGAATACACTTTCTTCTCAAGGGCTCATGGAACATTCTCCACGATAGATCATATCTTGGGTCACAAATCAGGCCTTGGGAAATTTAAGAAAATTGAAATCGTATCAAGTGTCTTTCACGACCACAACGCTATGAGACTAGATATCAATTACAGGAAAAAGTCTGTAAAAAATATAAACACATGGGGGCTAAAGAATACACTACTTAATAACCAACAGATCACTGAAGATATCAAAGAGGAAACCAAAAAATACCTAGATACAGGGGTGGAGCTTCAAGATGGCGGAAGAGTAAGACGTGGAGATCAACTTTCTCCCCACAAATACATCAGAAATACATCTAAAGTGGAACAACTCTTACAGGACACCTACTGAATGCTGGCAGAAGACCTCAGACCTCCCAAAAGGAAAGAAACTCCCCAGATACCTGGGTAGGGCAAAAGGAAAAAGAAAAAACAGAGACAAAAGAATAGGGACAGGACCTGCACCTCTGAGAGGGAGTTGTGAAGGAGGAAACGTTTCCACACAGTAGGAAGCCCCTTCGCAGGTGGAGACTGCGTGTGGCGAGGGGGGAAGCTTTGGTGGCATGGAGGAGAGCGCAGCAACAGGGGTTCAGAGGACAAAGCGGAGAGATCCCCGCACAGAGGATCACTGCCGACCAGCACTCACCATCCCGAGAGGTTTGTCTGCTCACCTGCCGGGATGGGTGGGGGCTGGGAGCTGAGGCTCGGGCTTCGGTAGGTTGCCAGGGAGAGGACTGGGATTGGCTGCATGAACACAACCTGAAGAGGGCTAGTGCACCACAGCTAGACGGGAGGGAGTCCATGTAAAGGTCTGGCAGTGCAGAAGAGGAAAGAGACTTTTTCTTGCCTCGTTGTTTCCTGGTGCGCGAGGAGAGGGGATTAAGAGCACCACTTAAAGAAGCTCCATAGATGGGCGTGAGCCCCGGCTATCAGCACAGACCCCAGAGACGGGCATGAGACGCTAAGGCTGCTGCTGCAGCCACCAAGAAGCCTGTGTGCGAGCACAGGTCACTATCCACACCTCCCGTCCCAGGAGCCTGTACAGCCTGCCACTGGCTGGGTCCCGTGATCCAGGGACAGCTTCCCCGGGAGAACACACAGTGCACCTCAGGCTGGGGCAACGTCTTGCTGGCCTCTGCCGCAGGCTCGCCCTGAACTCTGTACCCCTCCCTCCCCCCGGCCTGAGTGAGCCACAGCCGCCGAATCAGCTGCTACTTTAACCCCGTCCTATCTGAGTGAAGAACAGAGGCCCTCAGGTGAGCTACATGCAGAGGCAGGGCCAAATACAAAGCTGAACCCCAGGAGCTGTGCGAACAAATAGAAAGGGAAATTTCCCCCAGCAGCCTCAGGAGCAGTGGATTAAATCTTCACAATCAACTTGATGTACAATGCATCTGTGTAATACCTGAATAGACAACAAATCATCCCAAATTGAGGAGGTGGACTTTGGGAGCAACGATATATATATATATATATATATATATATATATATATATATATATATATATATATATATATATTTCCCTGTTTCTCTTTCTGTGAGTGTGTATGTGTATGCTCCTGTGTGTGATTTTGTCTGTATAGCTTTGCTTTTACCATTTTTCCTAGGATTCTGTCTGTCCTTTCTTTTTCTTTTTCTAGTATAGATTTTAGCAGTTGTTGTCACTGGTGGAATTGTTTTTTGGTTTGGTTGTTCTCTTCTTTCTGTCTTTTTTTTATTACTTTAGAAAAAAATTAATAATTATTTTTTATTATAATAACTATTTTATTTTACTTTATTTATTTTATCATATTCGTTGTTTCCTTCTTTTTTTCTCCCTTTTATTCTGAGATGTGTGGATGACAGGCTCTTGGTGCTCCGGCCAGGTGTCCGGCCTGTGCCTCTGAGGGGGGATAGCCGAGTTCAGGACATTGGTACACCTGAGACCTCCCAGCTCCATGTAATATCAAATGGCGAAAATCTCCCAGAGATCTCCATCTCAACGCCAAGACCCAATTCCACTCAACGAACAGCAAGCTATAGTGCTGGACACCCGAAGCAAAACAACTAGCGAGACAGGAACACAATGATATTCATTAGCAGAGAGGCTGCCTAAAATCATAATAAGGCCACAGACACCCCAAAACACACCACCGGACGTGGACTTGCCCACCAGAAAGACAAGATCCAGCCTCATCCACCAGAACACAGGCACTAGTCCCCTCCACCAGGAAGCCTACACAACCCAATGAACCAACCTTAGCCACTGGGGACAGACACCAAAAACAATGGGAACTATGAACCTGCAGCCTACGAAAAGGAGACATGAAACAGAGTAAGTTAAGCAAAATGAGAAGACAGAGAAACACACAGCAGATGAAGGAGCAAGGCAAAACCCCACAAGACCTAACAAATGAAGAGGAAATAGGCAGGCTACCTGAAAAAGAATTCAGAGTAATGATAGTAAAGGTGATCCCATATCTTGGAAAAAGAATGGAGAAAATATACAAGAAACCTTTAACAAGGTCCTAGAAGAATGAAAGAGCAAACAAACAATGATGAACAACACAATAAATGAAACTAAAATTCTCTAGAAGGAATCAATAGCAGAAGAGGCAGAAGAACAAATAAGTGACCTGGAAGATAAAATAGAGGAAATAACTACTGCAGAGCAGAATAAAGAAAAAAGAATGAAGAGAATTGAGGACAGACTTAGAGACCTCTGGGACAACATTAAACACACCAACATTCGAATTATAGGGGTCGCAGAAGAAGAAGAGAAAAAGAAAGGGACTGAGAAAATATTTGAAGAGATTATAGTTGATAAATTCCCTAATATGGGAAAGGAAATAGTTAATCAAGTCCAGGAAGCAGAGTCCCATACAGGATAAATACAAGGAGAAACACGCCAAGACACATATTAATCAAACTATCAAAAATTAAATACACAGAAAAAATATTAAAAGCAGCAAGGGAAAAACAACAAATAACACACAAGGGAATCCCCATAAGGTTAACAGCCGATGTTCCAGGAGAATCTCTGCAAGCCAGAAGGGAGTGGCAGGACATATTTAAAGAGATGAAGGAGAAAAACCTACAACCAAGATTACTCTGCCCAGCAAGCATCTCATTCAGATTTGACGGAGAAATTAAAACCTTTATAGACAAGCAAAAGAAAAGCGAATTCAGCAACAACAAACCAGCTTTACAACACATGCTAAAGGAACTTCTCTAGGCACAAATCACAAGAGAAGGAAAACACCTGCAAAAACAACCGAAAAAAAATGGTAATAAGAACATACATATCAATAATTACCTTAAATGTAAATGAATTAAATGATCCAACGAAAAGACATAGACTGGCTGAATTGATACAAAAACAAGACCCGTATATATGCTGTCTACAAGAGACCCACCTCAGACCTAGGGACACATACAGACTGAAAGTGAGGGAATGGAAACAGATATTCCAGGCAAATGTAAACCAAAAGAAAGCTGGAGCAGCAATTCTCATATAAGATGTAAGACTTTCAAACAAAGCCTATTACAACAGACAAAGAAGGACACTACATAATGATCAAGGGATCAATCCAAGAAGAATATAAAACAATTGTAAATATTTATGCACCCAACATAGGAGCACCTCAGTACATAAGGCAAATACTAACAGCCATAAAAGGGGCAATCGACAGTAACACAATCATAGTAGGGGACTTTAACACCCCACTTTCACCAAGAGACAGATTTTCCAAAATGAAAATACATAAGGAAACACAAGCTTTAAATGATACATTAAACAAGATGGTCTTAATTGATATTTCTAGGACATTCCATCCAAAAACAGCAGAATACACATTCTTCTCAAGTGCTCATGGAATATTCTCAAGACTTGTAAAATTTAAGAAAACTGAAATCGCATCAAGTATCTTTTCCGACCACAACGTCTGAGACTAAATATCAATTACAGAAAAAAATCTGTAAAAAATACAATCATATGGAGGCTAAAGAATATACTACTTGATAACCAAGAGATCACTGAAGAAATTAAAGAGGAGATCAATATATACCTAGAAACAAATGACAATGAATACATGACGACTCAAAACCTATGGGATGCTGCATAAGTAGTTCTAAGAGGGAAGTTTATAGCAATACAATCCTACTTTAAGAAACAAGAAACATCTCAAGAAAACAACCAAACCTTACACCAAAAGACATTAGAGAAAAAAGAACAAAAAAGCCCCAAAGTTAGCAGAAGGAAAGAAATCATAAAAATCACATCAGAAATAAAGGAAACGATAGCAAAGATCAATAAAACTAAAAGATGGTTCTTTGAGAAGATAAAATTGATAAACCATTAGCCAGACTCATCAAGGAAAAAAGGGAGAAGACTCAAATCAATAGAATTAGAAATGAAAAAGGAGAAGTAACAACTGACACTGAAGAAATATAAAGGATCATGAGAGATTACTACAAGAAACACTATGCCAATAAAATGGACAACCTGGAAGAAATGGACAAATTCTTAGAAATGCACAGCCTTCCGAAACTGAACCAGGAAGAAATAGAAAATATGAACAGCCCAATCACAAGCACTGATATTGAAACTGTGATTAAAAATCTTCCAACAAACAAAAACCCAGGACCAGATGGCTTCACAGGCAAATTCTATCAAACATTTAGAGAAGAGCTAACACCTATCTTTCTCAAACTCTTCCAAAATATAGGAGAAGGAGGAACACTCCCATACACATTCTAAGAGGCCACAATCACCCTGATACCAAAACCAGACAAAGACGTCACAAAGAAAGAAAATTACAGGCTAATATCACTGATGAACATAGATACAAAAATCCTCAACAAAATACTAGCTAACAGAATGTAACAGCACATTAAAAGGATCATACACCATGATCAAGTGGGGTTTATCCCAGGAATGCAAGGATTCTTCAATATATGCAAATCAATCAATGTGATAAACCATATTAACAAATTGAAGGTGAAAAACCATATGATCATCTCAATAGATGCAGAGAAGCTTTTGACAAAATTCAACACCCATTTATGAAAAAAACCCTGCAGAAAGTAGGTATAGAGGGAACTTTCCTCAACATAATAAAGGCCATATATGACAAATCCACAGCCAACATCGTCCTCAATGGTGAAAAACTGAAAGCATTTCCACTAAGATCAGGAACAAGATAAGTTTGCCCACTCTCACCACTATTATTCAATATATGTTTGAAAGTTTTAGCCACAGAAATCAGAGAAGAAAAAAAATAAAAGGAATCCAAACAAGAAAAGGAGAAGTATAGCTGTCACTGTTTGCAAATGACATGATACTATATAGAGAATCCTAAAGATGCTACTAGAAAACTACTAGAGCCAATCAATGAATTTGGTAAAGTAGCAGGATACAAAATTAATGCACAGAAATCTCTTGCATTCCTATACACTAATGATGAAACATCTGAAAGAGAAATTAAGGAGACACTCCCATTTACCATTGCAACAAAAAGAGTAAAATACCTAGGAATAAACCTACCTAAGGAGACAAAAGACCTGTATGCAGAAAACTATAAGACACGGATGAAAGAAATTAAAGATGATACAAACAGCAGGAGAGATATACCATGTTCTTGGATTGGAAGAATGAACATTGTGAAAATGACTATACTACCCAGAGCAATCTACAGATTCAATGCAGCCCTATCAAACTACCACTGGCATTTTTCACAGAACTAGAACAGAAAATTTCACAATTTGTATGGAAACACTAAAGACCCTGAATAGCCAAAGAAATCTTGAGAAAGAAAAGCGGAGCTGGAGGAATCAGGGAAATACTACAAAGCTATAGTAATCAAGACAGTATGGTACTGGCACAAAAACAGAAATATAGATCAATGGAACAGGATAGAAAGCCCAGAGATAAACCCACGCACATATGGTCACCTTATTTTTGATAAAGGAGGCAAGAATATACAGTGGAGAAAAGACAGCCTCTTCAATAAGTGGTGCTGGGAAAATGGACAGCTACACATAAAAGAATAAAATTAGAACACTCACTAACACCATACACAAAAATAAACTCAAAATGGATTAAAGACCTAAATGTAAGGCCAGACACTATTAAACTCTTAAAGGAAAACATAGGCAGAACACTCTATGACATAAATCACAGCAAGATTCTTTATGATTCACCTCCTAGAGAAATGGAAATAAAAACAAAAATAAACAAATGGGACCTAACGAAACTTAAGAGCTTTTGCACAGCAAAGGAAACCATAAATAAGATGAAAAGACTACCCTCAGAATGGGAAAAAATATTTGCAAATGAAGCAACTGACAAAGGATTAATCTCCAAAACTGACAAGAAGCTCATGCTGCTCAATATCAGAAAAAAAAAAAAAACAACCCAATCCCAAAATGGGCAGAAGACCAATATAGACATTTCTCCAAAGAAGATATACAGATTGCCAACAAACACATGAAAGGATGCTCAACATCATTAATCATCAGAGAAATGCAAATAAAAACTACAGTGAGATATCATCTCACACCAGTCGGAATGGCCATCTTCAAAAACTCCACAAACAATAAACGCTGGAGACGGTGTGAAGAAAAGGGAAACTTCTTGCACTGTTGCTGGGAATGTAAATTGATACAGCCACTATGGAGAACAGTATGTATGTTCCTTATAAAACTACAAATAGAACTACCATACGACCCAGCAATCCCACTACTGGGCATATACTCTGAGAAAACCATAATTCAAAAAGAGTCATGTACCACAATGTTTATTGCAGCTCTATTTACAATAGCCAGGCCATGGAAGCAACCTAAGTGTCCATCAACAGATGAATGGATAAAGAAGATGTGGCAGATATATATAATGGAATATTACTCAGCCATAAAAAGAAACGAAATTGAGTTATTTGTAGTTAGGTGGATGGACCTAGAGTCTGTCATACAGAGTAAAGTAAGTCAGAAAGAGAAAAACAAATACCATATGCTAACACATATATATGGAATCTAAAAAAAAAATGGTCATGAAGAACCTAGGGGCAAGACGGGAATAAAGACACAGACCTCCTAGAGAATGGACTTGAGGATACGGGGAGGAGTAAGGGTAAGCTAGGACAAAGTGAGAGAGTGGCATGGACATATACTACCAAACGTAAAATAGATAGCTAGTGGGAAGCAGCCACATAGCACAGGGAGATCAGCTCAGTGCTTTGTGACCACCTAGTTGGGTGGGATAGGGAGGGTGGGAGGGAGGGAGACACAAGAGAGAAGAGATTTGGGGACATATGTATATTTATAACTGATTCACTTTGTTATAAAGCAGAAACTAACACACCATTGTAAAGCAATTATACTCCAATAAAGATGTTAAAAAATAAAGAAGTGAAGGAAACAATAGCAAAGATCAATAAAACTAAAAGCTGGTTCTTTTAAAAGATAAACAAAATTGATAAACCATTAGCCAGACTCATCAGGAAAAAAAGGGAGATGACTGAAATCAATAGAATTAGAAATGAAAAAGGAGAAGTAACAACTGACACTGCAGAAATACAAAGGATCATGAGAGATTACTCCAAGCAACTATATGCCAATAAAATGGACAACCTGGAAGAAATGGACACATTCTTAGAAAAGCACATCCTTCTGACACTGAACCAGGAAGGAATAGAAAATATAAACACACCAATCACAAGCACTGAAACTGTGACTAAAAATCTTCCAACAAACAAAAGCCCAGGACCAGATGGCTTCACAGGCTAATTCTATCAAACATTTAGAGAAGTGCTAACATCTATCCTTCTCAAGCTCTTGCAAAATATAGCAGAGGGAGGAACACTCCCAAACTCATTCTATGAGGCCACCATCACCCTGATACCAAAACCAGACAAGATGTCAAAAAGAAAGAAAACTATAGACCAATATCACTGATGAACTTAGATGCAAAAATCCTGAACAAAATACCAGCAAACAGAATCCAGCAGCACATTAAAAGGATCATACACCATGATCAAGTAGGGTTTATCCCAGGAATGCAAGGATTCTTCAATATATGCAAATAAATCTATGTGATACACCATATTAACAAACTGAAGGATAAAATCCATATGATAATAGATGCAGAAAAAGCTTTTGACAAAATTCCACACCCATTTTTTATAAAACCCTCCAGAAATAGGCGTGGAGGGAACTTACCTCAACGTAATCAAGGCCATATATGACAAAAGCACAGCCAACATCGTTCTCAATAGTGAAAAACTGAAAACATCTTTTCGTGGTGTCCTTGTCTGACTTTGGTATAAGGGTAATGCAAGCCTTGAGTTTGAGAATGTTTCATCCTCTTCCATTTGGGGGAAGAGTTTGAGAAGGACTTGCATTAATTCTTTTTTAAATGTTTGGTAGAATTCACCCGAGAAACTACATGGTCCTGGGCTTTTCTTTATGAGATTTTTGTTTACTGATTCAACCTCCTTACTTTGGTGATGTCATGTTTCCTTTGTTGGTGTCAAATTTCCTTGATTTTTCTTGTTCCTTGAAGTCTTGCATTGCACTCTTTGCATTTAAAGTAGTAGTCAACTCCTTCAGTCTTTACTAACTTAAGGAGAGAAATACATTCCTTCAGTCCTGCTAGGGTTTCTAAGGCTTTCACAGACCTTTTATGGATATGACTGCTTCTCACTTCTTACTCCTGCTTGTGGCAGAATTCATAAATTTGTATACTTCTTTCAATCCTCCAGTGCACCAGACTGGGTGTTGACAGCCTCCCTTTTGCTTTCCCAAGGGCAAAGCTAAAGCTAAAGAGGCCAAATTTGTGGCCTCTCCATGGCTCTCACATTCAGGTTAGCCTTCTGTGCATGCTCACAAGCCATCTAACAGAGCTTGCTCTTGCTGCCTTTGAGAACACAGAGTGGGCCACAGGGTGGAGGTTTGTGGGGGTGAGGCAATCAGGGTTCTGGGGGTGCCAGTGGGACAGTTGTAGGGATCCACATGTGAGATGTCCCAAGTGGCTTGTGGGCTGGCTTCTTGATAGAGTCTGTGAAGCAGTTAGTAGGATCTATGTCCCATTAGTGCCCTCCAAGAGTCCTATATGTCACTCTCTCAGCCTCTTCCCACTCCCAGTCATGCAGCTGATGACTCGGTACTCTGAAAGGGATGAGAGAGAAATGGGCCTCTTGGCCGTGTCCCACACAGCTGGGAAAGCCACGCACTCCTTAACACACTTTCACTCCTCCCCCCATCCCTGCAGGAGAATTCACTGGCCAAGAAAGTGTCTCTTGGAACTGAGGGGTATTGCTTGGGGGAGGGGTGGTGCAGGTAAAGTCAAAATGTTACTCCTTCCCTCTCCAACGCATCCAAACTCAAATATATATATTATATATGTTTGTTTCCTCCAACAGCATGCTGGACCTTCTCTGCTGGAAACCTAGAATTCCATAAAGGCTTTCTTGTCCATGGGTGATTGTCTCATCCGTAGGTGATTGACAGTGTTCTTCAGGGGCTCCCAGACCATGGCTGAGAGGGACTGGGACCAGCACATGGGCCACTGCAGGCTCCGCAGCCAGGACTGAGATCTGTATGTGTATTACCTGAGGCACGAGTGGGTGAGACTCCTTCCGGGTCCTGTGGCATATGGTGTTGGATCCCACAGCTTTCACAAAGGCACTTTTATTTGTAGATGGATGCTAAATTGTTATTGTTGAACGGGGCATATGTTCGAGGAATGTCGTATTTGGCCATGTTGCTAACATCACTTCTGGCAATGAGTCCTTAAACACCAAAAGCATGATCTATGAAAGAAAAACCTCTTAAGTAGGACTTTATTAAAATTAAAAACCTCTGCTCCCTGAAAAATATATTTTTAAGATAATGAAAAACCGAGCCAGAGACTGGGAATAAATCTCTGCAAAATACATATATGATAAAGGACTGATATCCAAAATATACAAGGAATTCTTAAAACTAAACAACAGGAAAACAAATACCCATTTTAAAAAATGGGCAAAAAGTCTGATTAGACACCCATTTCACCTTAATGGCTCTAAAGTGGATTTTAGGAACTGAGGACAGAGACCAAATATTATAACAAAAGATGCTCCAATTGCCTTATCACTCAGGAAATTCCAAGGGTTTTGGGAGCTGTGAGCCAGGCACCGTGAATGGAGACCAAATATATACGAGAAATATATTTTGATCATCTTTTTTTTTTTTTTTTTTGCGGTACCTGGGCCTCTCACTGTTGCAGCCTCTCCCGTTGCGGAGCACAGGCTCCGGACGCGCAGGCTCAGCGGCCATGGCTCACGGGCCCAGCCGCTCCGTGGCATGTGGGATCCTCCCGGACCGAGGCATGAAACTGTGTCCCCTGCATCGGCAGGCGGACTCTCAACAACTGCGCCACCAGGGAAGCCCTATTTTGATCATCTTAATGACAAAATATATTTCTTATAAATCACAATATTGCAGTCCACCTCTTGGTCTTTGAACACAGATCCCTTATAGCAAAACAATAAAAAATGTCAAAAGATATGGCACATTACTAGAATCTCATTCAATCACTAATAACTATTGAGTCCATTATGAAATCTTATGAAAATGTCTCCCAGGGCAAGGCCACTCAGGTTTGCAGGCTTCTATTCAATCTTGTCAGTTTCCAAAAGCAGGAGTGATCCCAGCAATATATGGCTTCACCCTTTCAGTGATCTAGTATAATTTAGCCGAGAGGCAATATCATCTTTTGCTCTGGGCCTCTTTTGAGATGTTGATGTAATACTGGATTTCTCTCATTACATAACCCATTTATTCATTTTCTAACCCACAGCTACTATTTTTCATTCTCTCCACTTACACCCAAACTTTTCCATCTTTGGAAAGGACATTAGGTTCAGTCACTGTACTGGTCTAGATGGCAGGCAGCAATACTAGTCTAGCAAGTCCCACCCCCTCAGCTCACTTCTAGTCAGATAAGGTAAGGTAACACAGGTGCAGAAGTTACACAGGTGAGCTATGTTTATCACCAGGCAATATAGCTGCATTCACTGTTAATCCTAATTTTCCCAGATTGGGTGAAGGCATATCCTGCCCCAACAGGCCCTTAGGAATTCTGACATAAAAGTAAATAGTTTCTTGCTTAGGAATCATCCCTGTTTCATGCCCTTGTAGTTGCAGCCCTGGTCCTGTGACCATTGTATCAAGTGGTGGGGAAAAGAAAAAGTTGAGGTGATACGGAGAAGACAGAATACCAACATTTTCCCCACCCCCTCTTCCCCTGATCCACCAGAAAAACAGAAATCTATCCTGTGGGGATACTCTTTTAGCCCCACTCATGTTCAGCTTGAGTGTGAGCACATACTCGTGAAGGCATGTAAGCCAGCCCTTCATGCCTTTATTCCCCACCACCCACCATTTTAGACAGCCAATATTTTAACTGCCCATTCCAATTCTCTATCAAACTATGACTCTAAGGAGGTTATTTTTCTGACCACTGCTGGACATCATGTGATGTAGAGTGTGTTTGTTCCTTGGTCTAAAGAAATGATTCTCAACCGTCCAAATTTGTGCAATATCTTTTGTTATAGTACTTTTGAGCATTTGCATCTACCACTGGGTAGGCAAAGCCCAGTGCAGAGTCAATGTCTGTTCCTATATTCCTGTCAGGACTCATTTGTAGCCTCCCAGGACTACAAGCATTAGTCTGACTTGTCAGCTCTAATCAGGGCCTCCCCAAAATCCCCAAGGAATCTGCCACATAGCCATCTGCAGTCTGTCTCTTTTGCTGGCATACGGAACAGTTCTTACTGGCATTGCCTCAGAGGATGCAAGAGAAATATGTCTAGATTCGGTCCATCTTTGCACTGCTGCAACTAACTCCCCCAAGTCCACTCATTTCATGGACCCAGGTGGCCACATCAAGGAAGCATATCAAAATGTCCACTTAGTGGTTCCAATCACCTTCTGAACCTTGGAAGGGGGTTCTTCTGATGGGCATCAACATGTCCTACTTTAATGTACCCCTTAAATTCCCAGTGATTTCCATGAGGCTGTGCCCTATTAAGGCCATCCCTTTAACAGTCCAGTTTTCCATTGCCTAACTACCTGACCATATGGCCAGGCCATGGGCTACTGTCCATGTGTAGGTAAAAACACAAACATAAGGGCTTTTGCCATTGCTCAATTCTTCCACCACTGCTAGGAAAACAGCATGCAATTCAGCACACCAGGATAATCTGTTTTTACCTTCTTCTATCAGAGTGGTGACTTTCCAAACATTTCCAAGATATTGTCTGTTCACCATGGAACTGCCATCCACAAGCCAAGCAGCTCTTTGTTGGTCAGTTAAGGGCTCTTTATAGGGCACTGTCCAAGTTACAACAGAATCCAGTAGCTCCTCACACAGTTCCAGAGTCAGTCCTTGGTGAAAAGAGGCTCGCTGCTCTCAAGAGTATCTCCCCCTTGCATCTCCCAGGCAGCATGTTCCTTTATAAACCATTTCCATTTTATTATGGAACTCTTCTGGGCACTGCCATCCCCATAATCCTAGATATTATGGCTATTTCAAGTTTCAAGATCACTTTATGTCCTTCAGTCACAGTCTTAGGGGTAGCTTCAATTAATCACTGATTGCAAGGTAGTAAATGCCCCTCAAATGGAAATTCTCTAGTCCAAAGTGCCAGTAGTTGTTGAGGTGCTCACAGCTCTTGCCATATGCCCCAGTCTATTCTATGCCTCACATAGGGCTATCACACAGCCTACCAGCACCTCAGCCTCTACTCCACGCTGTTTTGGCTCGGGCAATCTTACTGGTTCCCATTTAGCATGTCCAATTAAAACTGCTTGAAGGGTAGATTTACATGCCTTCTATTTATAATACTAGGTATGGGAAACATTCACCAGTCAGTTATAATGTCCATCCCCACAATACAATCAGGTAAAAAAAGAAAAAAAAAAGATGCAACCACTTCACATAAAACCTGTTTAAATATGCCAATTCTCCTACAAACTTTTACCTTCATTTCATCAACCCTTACATTCCTAACGGTAGCCTCCACTAGGACTTCATCAATAGGTTTTGGTTTTACAATACTAGGTAAGGGAGGTGTTCCCCAGCCAGACATGGTTTCCATTCCCAGAAAACATTCAGGTAACATTCCAACTTTCATAATTTAATTAACCGTTACACTTTTATGTTCTCTCAGTTGAACTGTAGCCCGAGTCAAGGTTTCACCAATGGATTTTGGTACCACAGTTCATAGGATTCCTGTATCAAGGAGTCCTGGAAACTTTTCTTCACCCCGACTATTTTACCCAAGCTTGTGCAAAAGGTTTTGGATCCTTAGGAAGGGGTAGAGCCAAAGGACTCTATAAGTCATATAAAGTCTTATGTATAAGACTTATATAAAGTCTTATATATCTTAAATCTTATATAAATATAAGATTTGTCAATCTTATATTAATTGTCTTACCCCTTGCCCTAAGTGATTGGTCAGATCTCTCATTGTAATTTCTGCTTTCTGGCTTTCAAAATTTCTCCAAATTGTGGTAAACAGAGCTGACTTCTTTGGGGCCCTTTAATGTTGGGGGGCCAGCAAGTCCTTTGGTACTGCTGTATTAAAATCTCTGTTTTAAGCCCACCAAGATCTGTTTTATTCACTCTGCTTCTTAGTTATCATCTAAAGATTTCCACCCTGCTGGGATGAGTCCCATGACTCTCCTTTTTCTTTCTTCTTTGTTCCACTCCTATCAACATTTGCTTTATTCACCTTATTCCTTAACAACTGTTTAAAATTTCCTACCCTGCTAAAACTATTCTCTTGATTCTCTCCTCTGCTGTCTCCATTCTCTTGTTAATAACCTAATATTTTTATTAGCATCTATTAAGACCATGAGGGGAAGCTGAGACAGCAAATTCCATAAGGCTTCTTGAACAATCCCTCGGTTTTGCAGCAGTAAGGTTACAATGGGGTATCCATGTAAAAGAAGCCCTTTAACCACAGCATCTACCATGACCTGGATAACAAGTATATTCATTGGGTGAATATCCTGGTCATCATAAAGCCAGCCCCACATGGCTTGCATACAAAGCATATCAGCTGCTTCATCTGGGGTGTTCCGCTTGGCATTCATAGAGGAAGATGGACAGCCCCCTTCTCAGGTAAACAGACCTTACAGTGGTCTTTATACCATCCACCAGGCTAGTTGTTCCTTCAGAAATAACCTCCTGTGTGTCTGGATCACACATAGCCATCTGTGATTGTTCTATAGTCATCTGTGCAACCTGTACCAACCCAAACATGCTCTTTCATTCTGCAGCACTCAAAACCAAAGACACAGCTCCTAAATTAGTCACTCACAACTTATTTCAGTAAAGGTTCCTCAGTAAACTGATGATATCAATCTACCAAATAAAACAACTCTTTCACACTATGTCCTCTGGTTTCAATAGTTTCTTGGTTTTTCCCTCACCCTACAATGACTACCTTCTTGGTGACCAGAGGTTTTAGAGGTACTTTCTGTTGCCCCTGCATAATTTTTACCTTGGAGTGGGGGCAGCTGTGAGGCTAGTGGTTGAAGCTCAGACTCACTGAAATCTGAGCTTGGTCTAGCATCAGGGTCTGATCCAGCACTCTTTTACTTTTAGTTTAGCTATTAACAGATAACAATTACCAAGGGATTGTATATTTTACCTCTTTCTTATTAGTCTGCATTTCCTTATTCATTCAGTGAGACAACTCCCCAGGAGTTGGAGTTGATGAAATAAAATTCATATTTTATGGCAAGACAAGAAAAATTTAAACATAAACTTTTTCTCTGCCCCTTTGGGCTTCCTCCCTCTCCTCTAGTGTGTATTGTGCATCTGCACTAACCAGACCTCCCTAGGAGATAACCTTCCTTCTTAATCTTGTAAGGGGTCATGATGGCCCCCTACTCACTTTGTACATGCAGATCCGGATTGTGTAAACTGTCAATACATCACTTGATATATAATCCTTTGTCTCAAAAATGTATATAACTGTACTTTGACCTCTAACAGGTGGAACAGTCCTCAGAGCTTTCTGAAAGTCTGCCTTCCTAGTTATAATCCTCAGGTTGTCTCAAATAAAATTTTCTATTTCTTTCTTAGACTGACTGTCAATTTTTCATCAACAGATCTATCCCTAAATTCCATTGGTAACTTTTACCCTTAGTAATGGATTGTAGCACAGCTGTTGCTCCATACCATGCACGACCATGAATCAAAGGTTCCTCAACCCCCACCCTTTCATCCTTTCTTTTCCCAAACTACATGTTTATGTGAGCCAGGGCTTTCTAGCAAATCCCACTTCTCTGACACCAACTAAAGTGGTTCTGAACCCAATTCCAATCTGTGTGTGTCGGGGTGTTGGGGGGAAGATAGTTTCCTACAACAACAACAATTCTCAAATGCCAGCAAGGTGTCCTAGGATTAAACTTAATTATGACACTATCTACCCAGAGAGAGCATCAGAGTCCACAGGTCAGGGGCTCAGTCCCACAAGACTGCTCTCCACTTCAAATGTCAATCTCAAGCCCAGGTTGTTACTTGCGCTTCTGACCGACCAACTACAGACTGGAGGTTTCCACGACTCCCTCCTTGGACTTCAGATGCCAACTGCGAATCCAGGTTGCTACCTGTACGGCTAGACAGCTACCACCTGGCTATAAATTAGAGGTTCCTATGGCTTCCTCCTTGATTTCAATTTGTTTGCTAGAGTGGCTTACAGAATTCAGAGAAACATTTTACCTACCAGATTACTGGTTTATTACCAAAGGATGTAATTCAGAAACAGCCAGATGGATACATAGGGCAAGGTATGGAGAATGGGTACAGAGCTTCCATGCACTCTCCCAATGCTCCACTGTCCCAGAATCTCCCCATGTTCTCCAACTCAGAAGCTCTCCAAACCCCATCATTTTGGGTGTTTACGGAGGCTTCAATACATAGGCATGATTGATTAAATCATTGGCCATTGGTGGTTGATTCAACTTCTAGCCTCTCTCCCCTCCCAGGAAGTAATAGGAGGGGTTTCGACTGAATATTACGAACTTCTAATCACAGAGTTGGTTCCTCCGGCGACGGACACCATCTTTGGTGCTTTCCAAAAGTCACCTCATTAACATAAACCCAGTTGTGGTGGAAAAAGGCTTGTTATGAGTAATAAAACACCTGTTTCACCATAATGGCTCTGAAGTGGATTTTAGAAACTGAGGACAAGAGACCACATATTATGACAAAATGGCTCCCATTGTTCTTATCATTCAGGAAATTTCAAAGGTTTCAGGAGCTGTGAGCCAGGAACCATGGATAGAGACCAAATATATATGAGAAATATATTTTGGTCCTCTGAATGACCAATTATATTACTTATATATCACAACATCACAGAAAGCTTACTACAATAACTACAGCAATCTAAACAGTATGGTACCAACATAAAGATAGACATATAAACCAGTGAAACAGAATAAAGAGCCATGAAATAAACCCTTGCATATGTGGCCAAATGATTTTTGACAAGGGTACCAAGATCATTCAATGGTAAATGGACATTCTTTTCAAGAAATGGTATTGGGAAAACTGGATATCCACATGCAAAAGAATGGATTTGGAGCTTTACCTTATACCACATACCAAAATTAACTCAAAATGGATCAATGACAAACTCAAGAGCTAAAATTTTGAAACTCTTAGAAGAAAATATAGGAAAGAACTTTATGGCATTGAGTTTGGCAATGATTTCTTGGATAGGACACCAAAACATAAAAATAGATAAATTGGACTTTGTCAAAATTAAAAACTTATGTGCATCAAAAGACCCTTTCAAGACAGTGAAAAGGCAAGCCATAGAATGGGAGAAAATACTTGCAAATCATAATATATGATAATGGATTAATATCAAGAATATTTAAAGGACTCCTAAAACCTAACAACAATAACAAAAAAGCCAAACAACCCTATTTTTAAGGATTTATTTTTAAGGGCAAAGGCCTCAGATAGACATTATTTTCAAAAAAGATATGTAAATGGCCAATAAGCACATGAAAAGATGCACAACATCACTAGTCATTAGGGAAATACAAAGCAAAACCATGAGATACCACCTCACACACATTAAGATGGGTATTATCAAAACACAGAAAATAACAAATGTTGGCAAGGATGTGGAGAAATTGATACCCATGTGCATTTTTGATGTGAATGAAAAATGATTCAGCCACTGTGGAAAACAGTATGTCAGTTCTTCAAAAAGATTAAACATAGAATTACCATATGATGTAACAATTCCACTTCTAGTTATTTACCCAAAATAATTGAAAGCAAGGGCTCAGACAGGTATTTTTACCACCAATGTTCTTAGCAGCATGATTCACAACAGCCAAAAATTGGAAACAACCAAAATGTCCATTGACAGATGTATAGATAAACAAAATGTGGTATATACAAACAATGAAACGTTATTCAGTCTTAAAAAGAAGTAAAATTTTGATACATGCTACAAGGATAAACTTTGAAAATATTATGCTATATGAAACAGCCAGACAGACACAAAGCAACAAATATTATAGATACATTCTAGATACATTGTATCTAGATTTGTCAAATTTGTAGAGATAGAAAATAGAATAGTGCTCACAAGGGCCTGATCAGAGTGGGTAGTGGGAAGTTATTGTTTAATGGATACAGAGTTTCAGTTTGGGATGATAAAAAAAGTTCTGGAGATTGATATTGATGATGGTTAAATGACAGTGTAAATGTACTTAATGTCACTGAATTATACACATAAAATTGGTTAAAATGGCAAACCTTATATGTTATTTTACCATAAGTTTTTAAAAACCATAGAAATGTACAATACAAAGGGTGAACCCTAATATACACTAAGGACTTTAGTTAGTAATAATGTATCAATATTCATTCATCAACTGTAACAAATATATCACACTAATGCAAGAGGCTAATAATATGGGAAACTGTGTGTAGGGAAAGGAGGTGGTGGAGAAGAAGTAGTAGCATAGGGCTTCCCTGGTGGCGCAGTGGTTGAGAATCTGCCTGCCAATGCAGGGGACATGGGTTCGAGCCCTGGTCTGGGAGGATCCCACATGCCGCAGAGCAACTAGGACCGTGAGCCACAACTACTGAGCCTGAGCGTCTGGAGCCTATGTTCCGCAACAAGAAAGGCCGTGATAGCGAGAGGCCCGTGCACCGTGATGAAGAGTGGCCCCCGCTTGCCGCAACTAGAGAAAGCCCTTGCACAGAAACAAAGACCCAACACAGCCAAAAATAAATAAATAAATTAAATTTTAAAAAAAAGAATGGAGGGCAATGTCTACACTATATACTGAGTCCCCTTAAAAAAAAAAAAGAAGTACTAGTATAGGGGAGCTCTCTGTACTATCTGCTTAATTTTTCTATAAACCTAAAACTGCTCTAAAACATAAAGTCAAATAATTTTTTAAATGCCAGTATTATTGCATTTTTGGTTTGTTATTACTTGTTTTTATTCTAGTGTATTTTATTTATTCATTTATTTTTATTAAAGTATAGTTGAGACAATATTATGTTAGTGTCAGGTGTACAACATAGTGATCCAACAATTAAGTACATTATGAAATGATCACTACAAGTCCAGTAACCATCTGTCACCATACAAAATTATTACAGTATTATTGACTCTATTCTTTATGCTGTATATTACATCTCCATGACTTATTTTATGACTGAAAGTTTGTTATCTCTTAATCCTCTTCATCCACTGTCCCATGATCCCCACTCCCCTCCCCTCTGGCAACCACATATTTGCTCCCTGTATCTGTAAGTCTGTTCATGTTTTTCCAGGGTTTCTTTTTGTTTTCTTTTTCTTTTTTCTTTTTTGGCCATGCAGTTTACGGGATTTCAGTTCCCTGACCAGGAATTAAACCTGGGCCACAGCACTGAAATCCCAGAATCCTAACCACTAGGCCACCAAGGAACTCCCACTGTTTCCATTTTGTTTTGTTTGTTTTGTTTTTTAGATTCCACATATAAGTGAGCTCATATGGTACTTGTCTTTCTCTGTCTGATTTATTTCACTTAGCAAACCATCAACAAAACAAAAAGACAACCTACTGAATGGCAGAAAATAATTGCAAATGATATGTCCAATAAGAGGTTAATATCCAAATTATAAAGAAATCACACAACTCAATATAAAAAAAGAAAAATGAACAATCCAATTAAAAGATGGGCAGAGAACCTGAATAGACATTTCTCTAAAGAGGACAGACAGATGGCCAATAGACACATGAAAAGATGCTCAACATCACTAATCATCAGGGAAATGCAGGTCTAAACCACAATATCACCCCATACCTGTTAGAAAGGCTATTATCAAAAAGACAAGAAGTAACATGTTGGCGAGGATGTGGAGAAAAGGGAACCCTCATGCACTGTTGGTGGGAATGTAAATTGGTGCAGCCACTATGGAAAAAACAGTATGGAAGTTCCTCAAAAAATTAAAAATAGAACTAGCATACCATCCAGCAACTCCACTTCTGAGTATTTACCTGAAGAAAACAAAAACACTAATTTGAAAAGATATATGCACCCCTATACTCATTGCGGCATTATTTAGAATAGCCAAGATGTGGAAACAACCTAGATGTCCATCAATAGATGAATGGACAAAGAAGATACACACACTCATTAATGAGTAATAACTTTTCATTCTGTCTTGGTGTGTGTATGTGTGTGACATCAGTATCGGCATCTGAACCAAATCTGGGGTGATAGTGTATTCTGTCTCTGAGGGGTGGCCACAACAGTCCCAAAAAGAAAATATATTTTTCTGTATAGTGGAGCCATGGGTTTCTTGCAGAATGAAGAGAAAGGGAGAGGGAATTAATTGTAAAGCTTTTCACTTAATAGAGTTGTTCATCTAGGCTATCTTTGGTAATTTTAATATTGTATTTCAAAACTTTACTATATATATAATGACATTAATGGATTTATGTAAATTATAAAAGTTCCTACCATTGTTCTTGGTATACCAGAAAAATGACATTACTTTAACAGGAGGCTCAAATGGAAAAGGCACAACCTTTGAGCCATTTCCTCTTGTTTCTTATCCTCTTGAGATTTATACACCAAGGGGTGACAGCCACAGAAGTTTTTGTTTTTCATACCAGACTAGTTTTGACTCAGAAGAAATTATCTGTTATGAAAACTTAAGAATGATAGTGTGCCCCTCCTCTAAAAGCTTTTTTGTACTTGGTCACTGGCTCGCTGAGGGATGAATCATTAGTTCTGGATGAGGATTTCTCACCTAAGGTGCTTCAGAGAGCCTGAAGTCCCATGTGGCTTGAATGCAGGTGGGATATAATGGGGACAATGAAAATATGCTGAAGGATATAGAGCCTTGAAAGACTTGCTAGGGAATTTGGTGATATTTTATAGATGGATTCCCCTGAAAGTTCCTCATTTAAAATTGAGGGTGGGTAAATAAATAAATAAATAAATAGATAGATAGATAGATAGATAAATAAATAAAATTGAGGGCCCAGCAAAGGGTCGGTAGGTGCTAATAGTCCAGTTGTGTTGCAGGAAGATTCCCAGCTTTACTTGATGACAGGAAAGATGAGAAATCTACACTGATTTTTACCCCCAGCCAGCAACATATTGAGACAAGTAACATCTGGATCAGCCCTGATACTACATGGGCTTGCCTGAATTATTTTTCCAGAAAAGGACATGAAACAAGAGATGAGCAATGGGGTTTTGACTTTGAGTACACCCCAGGAACAATTTGGGAACTGACTATGTGTTCCATAATTCCTACTCAAGGACAGACCATCAGCTTCTTGCTTTGATACAATACCTACATACCCCAAACTCACCCTTCTCTTTAACTAATGGAAAATTTCACAGCCATCAACTGATTAAGTGTGTGCTCCACAGGGCATTTGAGACACAGAATATTTCCAAAGGGTCTGGTCCAATTGTACTGTGAAGATCCCCAATTCTGAAAGCAGTACCCACAGCTAGAATTCCAGACTATGGGAGTTTTGTGGATTAAAAACCAAGTTATAAAGAACGCCAAAAATCATCTAAGTTGCAACTGTATGTTGCAAAAAGCCTACCTACATTTTTTCACCCTTAATGCACAAACGTGGCTGGTTGTCTTTCATTTTAACTCCTAGATATACAGAAGATAGATTCAGATTTGACCTCAACAGAAATTAAACTAAAGATAGCTGCTAAAACTAGGGGTACATGACATCTTGTTGAGATTTGTAGGTTTAGGCCTTCCCCCAAACACATAAAAAGTTAGGAGAGAGAGGAAGCTCAATAGAAAGACCAGTAATTGTACACTGTATTTCTCAATACCCAATTTCCCAATTCTGGGCAGTTAAGGAAAGAGGAATGATAACAGCAAAGGAGACAGAGGGTAGGAGAGGCAGAGGTGACCCCAGATCCCAATCTAAACTCTGGCATTCTATGCCACAAACTCTTAACCAGAACTTAGCTTTTGTTAGGTATAAACAGGAGGAGCTGAGGTAGTATAGACAACATGGCTTCAGCTCTGTAAACTGTACAAATAAATAGGATAGTGGGATTAGGGGAAGTAATTTCTTCCTAACCACACACTCCTAAAGGACTTTGGTCTGCTGTGGCTGCCTCATAGAGCTGAGCTCTAATCAAAAGGGATCAGCACAAACAGGGCACTGTCATCAAGCGTAGGTGCAAATCACCAAGTCCAAAGCATTGGTCAGCAAACAAAAGCAAATATGAGAGCAAACGGTCATAAAGATGGGGCAAATGAGATTTTCTATGAAGCAATTTTTTTAGTTAGACCCTAGAAAGGCCCTCCTCTGAGACCCAGGAATACGGGGAGTGGGGGAGCCTCAGATGAAGCAGTAAACTTGGTACCCCAAGATGGGGCACCTGGATGTTGAGGGTACAGTGGGACTAGGTCCTTTTAGAACCACACTTCCATGGCTTTGCTAAATGGGAATGAAAACCAGGAATTTTCCTGGAGGTTAAAAAGCTTCAAGATATCCTGATAAGACATCTTATGTGAAAGGCTGAGCACAAGTTCTGGGACTCAAACTGGAATGAAAGCATCTGTGTTCCTTTACTCCTAAGTCTATGTCTTCACCCCTTTCCCCAGGTCTGCCCAGATGTCAGCCAGTAGCACAGTCCTGTCTTCTTGTGTACAGAGTGATTTTACTCTTTGAACATGCTGAAACTAAATGATCTTTCAATGTAAACTTGTTTTGTTTGTACCCCACTACAGACGCAGACAGTGCTCTTTATTATTCTGTTACTTGTGCTTTATCCCTCTGACTAGACTTCAACTGAAGAACTAGGACAATGTTTTCACCAGTTTTAGCATGCAACTTTATTTACATGTAAATGAAGTATTAAATGAATACACTTATGTCAATATAAAGCACAGAAGTATAGTTTACTCAGGATGAATAAGTTCATTATTAGGTCATATTGCAGAAATACTAAAAATATCTTAATTTATATAGCACAGTAAAAATCAACAAACATTCAAGCTCTCAAGATCATTTGGTATCCATAAAACTGCCTCCTTCAATCAGCACAGATGGCATAAATATTGAACTTATAATATGCATTCATTTCATATTACAACACCAAAAAGTTATTCAAGGCTTTGTGAGAATATACGGCTATTCAGAGTTTGAGTATTAATCGTATAACTTTATCTCTCACCTCAGGATCACTGTGCTCTGCTAAGTCTTGTAGTTTCTGACCAAACTGTTTTGCTTCCTGGAATATGGAAATAAGTTCAGATTTAGTGAACTCTTCCTTGGTAAATAGCTTCACCTTCTTTTTGAATTGGAAATTTATATTCTCAAATATTTCAATGGTATTAAGAATATTGGCCTTTGACTCATTTTTGTTAAACGGCGCAACCAGTGATGACAGTACTTTGGCACTGATCAGTTCTCTTGTATTGGCTTGATTTTTAGACAAGCGCGAAAACACTTTTAAAACATAAAACTTGGTTTTGCCACTTCCCTTGTTTAACAAGGTGAGGATATCTGGAATGTAATTGACAATCATATGGTGGTCCTCAAATTTTACACTCAGCTGCACTAATAATTTTAGTCCAGCCAGTTGCTCAGGGGAGTTCAAAGGAAAAGAGATTATGTCCTTACAAACTTGGTTTACATATGACTCTCCTGTTTTTGGTTCTCCAGAAGACTCAGAGTTGTCATCCACCATATTTAAAGTTCTAGGGTGTTCTTTAACATTGGGATTATTGACCAAGTTTTCAATCATAACAGTAATACCTACATCATGAATTATATCTTGGGTAAATGGATAAGCAGGACTGATACCCATTATCATTGTAGCTATTTCATGAATGAAAGGATCCCTAGTTAACTTAAGTAGGGCAACGAGTTTATCAAACTCTTTAGGCTCTAAACTAAAAACATGTGATTTGCAGCGGCAGGCTTTTGGATTGGGCCCATACTTTTCCCTATACTTAACCTGTTTTTTGAGCTCAGCTAAGGTCTGGAAGTAAGGCCCATTATAGGGTGGGATCTTGGTCAGAGGCCGAATCCCCAGAGGAGTTTCAATCAAGGTCTCAACCAGAGTCCAGTTCCCTTCTGGAGGCAAGGATCGCTCCCCTCCCTCTACTGGGACTAGGACACAAAACCTGGCCCTTGACCATGCTGCCGCTTTTTGCTTTATAGTAAGTTCGGGTTTGGGCTTGGGCTTGGGCTTTTCCTGGATCTTACGTGGAGGCTTATACACTTGAAAAGGGGTCTCTTCTTCAGGCCAGAACCAGGATCCTACACTAGGCTCTTCTCCAGTCCAAAACCAAGAGCAGACATTTTCTTCAGCCTCATCACTGGACTCAATTACAATACCAGCTCTGTCCCCCACCCTCAACTTGATGCTGGCCTCTCTCCTTCTCTGGGACCTGGACCCAATATTGTCTTTACCATCAGCCTTAGCAAAGGACCTGATATTGACTTCACTTCCAGCACCAGCCTTGACTTCATACTTGGTCACAGCACTGACCCTAGACATAGGCATGGCCTTTGACTTGGTTTGGGACACTATACCAGGTTCTGTAGGGGGGTCTGCCTTAGTCTCAGCCACAACTCTAGTCTTAGTTTTAGCTTCCATCTTGCTCACTTCCCTTGTCAAGGCACGGCCTCAGTGTAGGTCACTGCCTGTATCCTGGCCATTGCTCCATCCCCAGGCTTGGCCTGGGTCACTGGTCCTGTTTCCGATTCTGTCTCAGCCACTGCCTTGGCATGGATCTTAGCCTTGGCTCTAGTGTTGGCAGGGCCACAGATTCCAGCTTTCAGGCCAGCCCCAGCCCCTCCTCTGCCCTTGCCTTAGCCTCGAAGCCAGTCATGATCCAAGTTAAAGGCAAGGCCAAGTTATGTATCCCCACCCCCGTCTCAGCCTTGACTGAAGGTCTCTCCCAAGTTGGTGTTTTCATACAAAGTCCAGTTGTCACTCAGCCCCCTTTCCAACTATAGGCTCTGCCAGTGATATAAACAACGTGCAGAGGAAGCTCACTCAGGGAAAGGAAGGATGGCTGTGTGCCTGAGCGCAGCCCTGTGGAGGGTGGTGGTCTTCAGCCACTCCAAGGCCACCAGATCTGCCACTGAAGTTGGACCTAGGGGTGGAGGAAGGAAATGGGGCTTTGAGTCTTTTCCAACTTTTTGCTCATGTTGATTAGCACAGAGAGACAGGAAAGTATGAAAATTCAGTGCTAAGTGTAAAAGGTAGATAATTAGCAAACTCCTTCTCCCTTCATTTCATGCTCCCTACTGTAGTTGCAACTACTGTAGTTGCAACTGATCTTTTTTCCAGACACAAAACAGAGTATGGAGAGTGGAAAAGCTGAATGGGAGTGAGAGACTGAAGATTCCCTAGACTGGCTCTCTACCCCTACCACACCCAAGCAGATCTCCACTACTTCATCCTACAGGTCTACTGAGGAAGTCTCCACATACACTAACCTTCTCTGATCTGGAGTAATTTTCTCCTCCTTTCCTTGCTTCCAATGATGACAAGCCCTACAGCAGACCTAAAGGCAGATCTATAGACAAATAAACAAACAGGAGGATTGGAAACTGATCTCTTGGTAGACTGACTTTGGTCCCTGGTCCCTATATATGTAGTTTGTCTAGTGTTTCCCTCCTTCTGGTCCCTTCCCCCATTGCCTGCTTCAGGACTGCTCCTCCTCTCTGTTTCCCACTATTTTCCACTTCAGTGACTGCCCTGGCACTTCCCTGTTTCAAAAATGGACTGGGGTGAAGCATAAGAATAGGAAAACCAAGTGGGAAGTAATAAAAGCAAGTATTACCCTTCTATACCCCCAAAGCTTAGGAAGGCTCCCAACTAAATCAGCAGGGGACCAAACGGGTTAGTAAACTGGCAAAACAGAAGAGATAGAATTCTCTATCTCAATCACTCTACCCTCACACCAATCTAAACAGATATAGGACACATTTCTCTTCTTCATTATTTCCTAGCTTCAAGTTGGGTTACCATTTACAAGTCTTCACAACAACTGAGAGTTCCACACACCTAAGGACAGACCTACACGCAAAGATTCACAAATGCAGAGTTAAATAAATAAACAGAGACAATGGAGACCGAGCCCTTGGTAGAGATCAGTACGTAGGACACTGATCCTTTCTGGATACAAGTACCTGATTGCCAAAAATTTCTCTTTCTTCCTCCCCTCCCCCAAATCTCCAAGCTCCTCTGCTCCATTCTCAAAGTCTGACAATTCCCCTGCAGAGACAACTCGAAAATCGCTGCAAGATAGTGGTGGTGTTAGTAGGGATGGAATGCTCAAACCATGGAAATTGGCTTCGAAATCAAAGAAAAGTATGATTTCCAAATTTCATCTAAGTTCTTGTGTTTCCTTTTTCTCCCCAAAGCCTATCATTTTCTTCAACACAATGGGAATAAGGGAGGGCTGTTTGGAAAGCTGGCAGAAAGGAGATCTGGAATTTCCCCTAGATTCCTACCTGCTCTAGTCTTAGCCATCTACCACATCCAAGCACTGACCTCTCTACAGAAATTAAGCCAATTTTCTTTTTCTTATACCCTTTGAGGTTCACTGCCCCCTACCGGTCTTTACAGAAACATAGAGTACCGCAAATGCAGAAACAGACCTACACATATAAACGCATGATACATACTCAACGACCCAATGAAAAGACAGTGGGAGAGACTTGGTTATTAATAGTTAGCCTAGTAACCAGGACAGGAGACCCTTTTCTAATCCAGGGCCTTGATTATCAAACACTTACAACCTCCTTTTACACTCTTTCCCTCCCAGGGCTCCCCAGACCACTGCTCTCAGACAGCAGCAGCCCCTCCTCCTATTAATGTAATCCACCATTTCTCCGCTAGAAGCCGCTACTACACTCCTTTCCCTCCCCAAACATGGTGGGTGGGGGGAGGGCAGTGTCGGGAAATAAAGCTAGCAAGAGGCAGATCATTTTTAATTTATCATTGCGTGCCGCTCAAATGAACCCTGTCCCTCTCTCCCTCTCACCACCCGCGCCCCATGACCAAGTCACATCTCCCACGTTCATCTCTGACACCCATATCCACACTCCCAAGCAATGCCCGCCTTCTCACTGACCTGCTCTGCTTGGATGAGAGGCAGTTTTCTCATTTCCTTGCCTCGAGGGGTGCCGAACCCTAAGAAAGAGGGACGGACAGTCAGACGGATACAAAGACACGAGACAATGGCGGCGACTATGTTTGGGGTTTGGCCCGGCATGGCAGATTCATGACGAGATACCTGCTTTATCAGATAAAGGGCCGTAACTGGCAAACGACTGTAACTTTCTGGCATTTCCTTCTCCTTACCGCCCCCAGGACGCCTCAGGGACCCGCTCCTAGTGACTCTTAACAGCTACCTTTTCCTCCTCAGACTTTGTCTCTCCACGTCCCCAGAACCAAAACCGAGCAGCTCTAGCGGAGTTGAAGGCGATCCGGCCTCACGGAAGCGGAGTGATACCAGGCCTTGCATAGTGCCGCTTTCTCTGTCAGCGAGCTCCGTCCCGCCTACCCTGGCTGTTTCGGTACTGGAGTGGGCAGGGGCGGGGTCTGGATTTTTAGAAAGCAGCGCTGGACGGAGAGAAGCCGACTAAACCAAAGGGTCTCGGTATTAGTTCCCCTCTGTTAGGGAGCTCCTCCACCCCAAACCTACAATCTTTTCCCCTGAACTGAAATGTATACGGGTTTCGGGAGGTGACATCAGTGAATCCGCTTCGGCCTGATAAGGCGGACGGATACCAAAATATAGTTGTTACAAATTCCCTTCTCCAAAGCCTGCGGCCTGCCGTAGTGTGTGGGTTGGGGGAGGGGGCCGAGGTAAGAAGGTCAGGAAGGAGGCTCAAGACTGAAAGAGGAAGGTAAATTCTGATCTATTCCAAAAACTATGCGTCACCTTTATGAGAGAAGCCCCTTCAAGCCGCCCTTCTCAGCAATCAGCCTTTTGAACTAAAGGGCAGGGGCGGGGCGGGGCGCCTGGAAAGCTGCTCTGGTCCGACTTGCTGATCAATATAAAACACCTTAGTCTTTTCTTGTCCTTCTCCTCTAAGTTTCTCGCCCTTATTGCCTACTGTATTTCTTGCACAGAAATAGTCGAAGGTAAGGTGGGATGAGAATATAGGGAAAGCACAGATGGACGGAGAGAAGCATATTAATACCAAACTACCCCGGTGTATACATAAGGCATTCTTATGCCCTGCCTCCCCTCCTGACGCCCACGATATTTTCTGCACCTAAACACGCAGGAGCCTGAGCATGGGTATGTGGAAAACAACTCTGTACTCATGGAAGAGGATGAATCTCAAATATCTTTGTACACTTGAGCCACCTCCCACCCCACACCCCCACCGCAGGGTTTCCTTATTTGTCACCTAAAATGGAAGGTGAAGTGGAAGACAGTTAAGAAAGCAGCACTAAAGTGAGAAGGGATTAAATGCCAAACTATCTCGTTGTGGGGCCCTTTTTACGCCTGACCCACCATATTGCCTGCACAAAAAGTCAGATGAGGTAGAGGAAATATCAGAAAAGGAGGCTGGAAGAGGAGAGGCGATTTGAGGCCAGACCACCCCGGAGGTTCTGGGCAGCCCTCCCCAGTTCTGCTTTCACTGTTCCTGGGACCACGGAGGGGAGGAAGGTGGGAGGCGGCGCCCGTGGAGGCCGAGCCACTGCCCCTCTTCTAAGGGATGACAGCCCTAGATAGACCTCTGGCCTGAGGAAACAAACCACCTGTCTGTGCCAGTGTTGACATTCTTTCTGCCACACTGCCATTTTCTCAGTCACAGTGGTAGCACACTTTGCCATTTCGCCATCCCCACAGTTGCCCAGGAAAGAGGGCCTTTCCCTGTCAGAACCCGCAGCGCCTCAGACAACCCTCCCTGTCTCACCCCACAGCCAGGTGTCAGGCACCAGGTAGGGCCTCACCTGGCTCCTCTTCACTGTCCTCTCTAAGGAAAAAGGGACACTACCCATGCACTTCTCAAGGGAGATCCTAGCTGCTCTCCTGACTTCTCTCACCACTACATCCTGCCTAATGAATGCATATGCTCATTCTCCCTGAATATATATATATATATTTTGATTTTCCATTCCAAGTTGAAAAAAGTGAGGGGCCATTGAGTCATGAAAATTCCATGGCACCTTCTGCTGTTTACAGATCAAGGCCTATCTCTAGGTTTGTCTTTGTCTTTGATGTCTGTAACCCCAAGGCTTAGCCTAGAGTCTGCCATATGGGAGATGCTCTGTGTATAATTTTCAATGGAGGAAGGAAGCAAAGATTTTTTAAAAATACATTTTGAAAAGAAACCTGGAGAATCTAAATCACATTTTGCAATGAACATTTGGGAGGATACGCGTAATTTAGATTTGATAGTTTTTTTTTCCTTTTCTGTCTTTTTTTCATGCTTGAAACTATGCCTTACTAAGCTCCTTAATATATAGCAAACCCCTATGAAATCATAAAGAAAAGACCAGTGACCAACAATCCAGTAGAAAAATAAGCACATATATGAACAGATTGTTCATAAAAAAGACAAATCAACATTTCTTAAATATATGAGAAAATCTTTCATCTCACTGATAATAACAGAAGTGAAAATTATAATTACAATGATATATTGTTTCTCATCAATCATATTGGCAAAGAACAAGAAGTTTGGAAACAAATTGGATTGGAGAAAAGGTGGGAAAACTGGCATCCTTATACATTGTTAGTGGCTTGCCTCTTTTGGAGGGTAATCTATTGTTAGACAAATATGTGAAAGAGACTTGGAGGCTTACTTGTATGAACTTTTGTGTGTGCTTTTCGAATTTCTAACCTCATATTTATAATAACTATTCAAAAATAAATTTTAACTTAAATAAAATATGCCTTATAATCAGAGGATATTTTAAACACACCACATATTCTTAGAAATGCTCCAAATCCTCAGACTTACACACTTAGATTCTAAACCAGGCCACCATGTTAGTAAAAGACAGTGAGAAAGGCCCACTGGTTGTCTTAGAAATGTTTCCAATTCTGAAATGGCATTAACGAGGGTAGATGGTTTATCCTCCAAATTTGAAGGACAAACTTCCAAGAGGCCCTTAACTACACATTTCTCCTGTAAGATTCACAATCTATTTTACTGGGTAAGTCCATAATAAATGCTGTACGGGCACTATTACTACTATTAAAGATAATTGTGCTTTCCATCGAGGAGACTGTATCTGGATACATATAGAAGTGTGATGTGAAACAGCACTCTTGATACTTAGAAAATATCCAAAGAGCAGAAAGGGTAGCCATTGAAAATAATGATTATGGAAAATAAGCTTTCTATTTTTTAGGCACCTTTTTTGTTTTAGGGTAGCCCCAGATTTTGGTCCTTCCATTGGAGGAAACAAAGAATGGTGAGATAGTGCTCATGATTATACTCTTAACTGAGTTCATATGCTGCTTTAGAAATGTTCTTTGTTCTGAAAATCATTTAACTTCTTTTCTATTGCATTTTTAAAAATTTATTTATTTATTTATGGCTGCATTGGGTCTTCATTGCTGTGTGCAGGCTTTCTCTAGTTGCGGCAAGCAGAGGCTACTTTTCATTGCAGTGTGCGGGCTTCTCATTGCGGTGGCTTCTCTTGTTATGTAGCACAGTCTCTAGGCATGTGGGCTTCCGTAGTTGTGGCACACAGGCTCAGTAGTTGTGGCACACGGGCTTAGTTGCTCCATGGCATGTGGGATCTTCCCAGACCAGGGCTCAAACCCATGTCCCCTATATTGGCAGGCAGATTCTTAACCACTGTGCCACCAGGGAAGTCCTATTGCAATTTTTTTTTTTGCGGTACAAGGGCCTCTCACTGTTGTGGCCTCTCCCGTTGCGGAGCACAGGCTCCGGACACACAGGCTCAGCGGCCATGGCTCACGGGCCCAGCCGCTCCGCGGCATGTGGGATCTTCCCGGACCGGGGCACGAACCCGTGTCCCCTGCATTAGCAGGCGAACTCTCAACCACTGCGCCACCAGAGAAGCCCTTTGTTGTTGTTTTTTGTTTGTTTGTTTTGGGTTCTTTTTGCACCTATTGCAATTTTTTTAATTGAAGTTTCTGCGAATGTCTATTTTCCCTATCCTTTAACTTATTTTTTATTACCTAAGTTATATATGCTCACAGTAGAAAAATTGGTAATTATAAGAAAAACTTTTAGGAAAGGTATTGCATATCCTAACACTGATAAATACTGCTAACATTTTGGTATATATCCTTCCAGACATATCAGTGGCAGTCTGTGTCGACACAGACACACACATACACATGCATACACAAATAAACATGTCTTCACCAAAAATGATTTCATTATGTTTATTTCACTGTAATCAGTTATCTTTCCAGCAGCATAAAACACGCTATTATTTCTCCTATTTTATTTTATTTATTTAGTATTTATTTTTTTATCATTTTTAACATCTTTATTGGAGTAAAATTGCTTTACAATGGTGTGTTAGTTTCTGCTGTATAACAAAGTAAATCAGCTATACGTATACATATATACCCATATCCCCTCCCTCTTGCATCTCCATTCCACCCTCCCAATCCCTCCCTTCTAGGTGGTCACAAAGCACTGCACTGATTGCCCTGTGCAATGCGGCTGCTACCAACTAGCTACCTATTTTACATTTGGTAGTATATATATGTCCATGCTACTCTCTCACTTCATCCCAGATTATGCTTCCCCCTCCCTGTGTCCTTAAGTCCATTCTCAACGTCTGTGTCTTTATTCCTGTCCTGCTGCTGGGTTCTTCAGAACCTTTTTTTTTTTTTTAGATTCCATATATATGTGTTAGCATACGGTATTTGTTTTTCTCTTTCTGACTTACATCACTCGGTATGACAGACTCTAGATCCATCCACCTCACTACAACTAACTCAATGTCATTTCTTTTTATGGATGAGTAATATTCCATTGTACATATGTGTCACATCTTCTTTATCCATTCATCTGTTGATGGACACTTAGGTTGCTTCCATGTCCTGCCTATTGTAAATAATGCTGCAGTTAACCTTGTACTGCATGACACGTTTTCAATTATGGATTTCTCAGGTTATATGCCCAGTAGTGGGATTCCTGGGTCACATGGTAGGTCTATTTTTAGTTTTTTAAGGAACCTCCATACTATTCTACATTGTGGCTGTATCAATTTATATTCCCATCAGAAGTACAAGAGGGTTCCCTTTTCGCCACACCCTCTCCAGCATTTGTTTGTAGAGTTTTTGATGATGGCCATTCTGACCAGTGTGAGGTGCATTTCTCTAATGATTAGTGATGTTGAGCATCCGTTCATGTGTTTGTTAGCAATTTGTATAGCTTCTTTGGAGAAATGTCTATATAGGTCTTCTGCCCATTTTTGGATTGGGTTGTTTGTGTTTTTGATATTGACCTGCATGAGCTGCTTGTAAATATTGGCGATTAATCCTTTGTCAGTTGCTTTGTTTGCAAATATTTTCTCCCATTCTGAGGGTTGTCTTTTCATCTTGATTATGGTTTCCTTTGCTGTGTAAAAGCTTTTAAGTATCATTAGAACCCAATTATTTATTTTTGGTTTAATCTCCATTTCTCTAGGAGGTGGGTCAAAAAGGATCTTGCTGTGATTTCTGTCATAGAGTGTTCTGCCTGTGTTTTCCACTAAGACTTTGATAGTGTCTGGCCTTACATTTAGGTCTTTAATCCGTTTTGAGTTTATTTTTCTGTATGGTGTTAGGGAATGTTCTAATTTCATTCTTTTACATGTAGCTGTCCAGTTTTCCCAGCACCACTTGTTGAAGAGGCTGTATTTTCTCCATTGTGCATTCTTTCCTCCTTTATCAAAGATAAGGTGACCATATGTGCATAGGTTTATCTCTGGGTTTTCTACCCTGTTCCACTGATCTATATTTCTGTTTTTGTGCCAGTACTATACTGTCATGATTACTGTAGCTTTGTAGTATAGTCTGAAGTCAGGGAAACTGATTCCTCCAGCTCTGTTTTTCTTTCTCAAGATTGCTTTGGCTATTCGGGGTCTTTTGTGTTTCCATACAAATTGTGAAATTTTTTGTTCTAGTTCTGTGAAAAATGCTAGTGGTAGTTTGATAGGGATTGCTTTGAATCTGTAGATTGCTTTGGGTAGTAGAGTCATTTTCATAATGTTGATTCTTCCAATCCAAGAACATGGTATATCTCTCCATCTGTTTGTATCACCTTTAATTTCTTTCATCAGTGTCTTAAAGTTTTCTGCATACAGGTCTTTTGCCTCCTTAGGTAGGTTTATTCCTAGGTATTTTACTCTTTTTGTTGCAATGGTAAATGGGAGTGTCTCCTTAATTTCTCTTTCAGATGTTTCATCATTAGTGTATAGGAATGCAAGAGATTTCTTTGCATTAATTTTGTATCCTGCTAATTTAACAAATTCATTGATTAGCTCTACTAGTTTTCTGGTAGCATCTTTAGGCTTCTCTATGTATAGTATCATGTCATCTGCAAACAGTGACAGTTTTACTTCTCCTTTTCCGATTTGGATTCCTGTTATTTCTTTTTCTTCTCTGATTGCTGTGGCTAAAACTTGCAAAACTATGTTGAATAATAGTGGTGAGAGTGGGCAACCTTGTCTTGTTCCTGATGTTAATGGAAATGGTTTCAGTTTTTCACCATTGAGAACAATGTTGGCTGTGGGTTTGTCATATATGGCTTTTATTATGTTGAGGTACGTACCCTCTATGCCTACTTTCTGGAGAATTTTTATCATAAATGGGTGTTGAATTTTGTCAAAAACTTTTTCTGCATCTATTGAAATGATCATATGGATTTTATCCTTCAATTTGTTAATATGGTGTATCACATTGATCGATTTGCGTATATTGAAGAATCCTTGCATTCCTGGGTTAAACCCCACTTGATCATGGTGTATGATCCTTTTAATGTGCTGTTGGATTCTGTTTGCTAGTATTTTGTTGAGGATTTTTGCATCTATGTTCATCAGTGATATTAGCCTGTAATTTTCTTTCTTTGTGACATCTTTGTCTGGTTTTGGTATCAGGGTGATGGTGGCCTCGTAGAATGAGTTTGGGAGTGTTCCTTCCTCTGCTGTATTTTGGAAGATTTTGAGAAGGATAGGTGTTAGCTCTTCTCTAAATATTTGATAGAATTCGCCTGTGAAGCCATCTGTTCCTGTGCTTTTGTTTGTTGGAAGATTTTTAATCACAGTTTCAATTTCAGTGCTTGTGATTGGTCTGTTCATATTTTCCATTTCTTCCTGGTTCAGTCTCTGAAGATTGTGCATTTCTACGAATGTGTCCATTTCTTCCAGATTGTGCATTATATTGGCATATAGTTGCTTGTAGTAATCTCTCATGATCCTTTGAATTTCTGCAGTATCATTTGTTATTTCTTTTTCATTTCTAATTTTATTAGCTTAAGCCTTCTCCCTTTTTTTCTCAATGAGTCTGGCTAATGATTTATCAATTTTGTTTATCTTCTCGAAGAACCAGCTTTTAGTTTTATTGATCTTTTCTATCATTTTCTTCATATCCTTTTCATTTTTTTCTGATCTGATATTTACGATTTCTTTCCTTCTGCTAACTTTGGGGTTTTCTGTTCTTCTTTCTCTACTTGCTTTAGGTGTAAGGTTAGGTTGTTCATTTGTGATGATTCTCGTTTCTTGAGGTAGGGTTGTATTGCTATATACTTCCCTCTTAGAACTGCTTTTGCTGCATCCCTTAGATTTTGGGTCATCATGTTTTCATTGTCATATGTTTCTGGGTATTTTTTGATTTTCTCTTTGATGTCTTCAGTGATTTCTTGGTTATTTAGTAGTGTATTGTTTAGCCTCCATTTGTTTGTATTTTTTTACAGAATTTTTCCTGTAATTGATATCTAGTCTCATAGCACTGTGGTTGGAAAAGATACTTGATACGGATTCAATTTTCTTAAATTTACCAAGGCTTGATTTGTGATCCAAGATATGAACTATCCTGGAGAATGTTCCATGAGCACTTGAGAGGAAAGTATATTCTGTTGTTTTGGGATGGAATGTGCTTTAAATATCAATGAAGTCCATAATGTGTATTGTATCATTTAAAGCTTGTGTTTCCTTATTTATTTTCATTTAGGATGATCTGTCCATTGATGAAAGTGGGATATTAAAGTCCCCTACTATGGTTGTGTTACTGTCGATTTCCCCTTTTATTGCTGTTAGCATTTGTCTTATGTATTGAGCTGCTCCTTTGTTGGGTGCATGAATATTTACAATTGTTATATCTTCTTCTTGGATTGATCCCTTGATCATTATGTATTGTCCTTCTTTGTCTCTTGTATAGTCTATATTTTAAAGTCTCTTTTGTCGGATATTAGTATTCCTCCTCCAGCTTTCTTTTGATTTCCGTTTGCATGGAATATCTTTTTCCATCCCCTCACTTTTAGTCTGCATGTGTCCCTAGGTCTGGAGTGGGTCTCTTGTAGACAGCATATATACTGGTCTTGTTTTTGTATCCATTCAGCCAGTCTATGTCTTTTGGTTGGAGCATTTAATCCATTTACATTTAAGGTAATTTTCCATATGTATGTTGTTATTACCATTTTCTTAATATTTTGGGGTTTCTTATTGTAGGCCTTTTCCTTCTCTTGTGTTTCCTGCCTAGATAAGTTCCTTTAGCATTTGTTGTAAAGCTGGTTTGGTGGTGCTGAATTCTCTTTGCTGTTGCTTGTCTGTCAAGGTTTTAATTTCTCCATTGAATCTGAATGAGATTCTTGCTGGGTGGAGTAATCTTGGTTGTAGGTTTTTCCCCTTTATCACTTTAAATATGTCCTGCTACACCCTTCTGGCTTGCAGAGTTTCTGATGAAAGTTCAGCTGTTAACCTTATGGGGATTCCCTTGTATGTTATTTGTTGCTTTTTCCTTACTTCTTTTAATATTTTGATTTGTATTTAATTTTTGATAGTTTGATTAATATGTGTCTTGGCATGTTTCTCCTTGAATTTATCCTGTATGGGACTCTCTGTGCTTTCTGGGCTTGACAGATTTTTTCCTTTCCCATATTGGGGAAATTTTCAACTATAATGTCTTCAAATATTTTCTCAGTCCCTTTCTTTTTCTTTTCCTCTTCTAGGACCCCTATATTTTGAATGTTGCTGCGTTTAATGTTGTCCCAGAATTCTCTGAGTCTGTCCTCAGTTTTTTTCATGTTTTTCTTTATTCTGCTCTGCAGTATTTACTTCCATTATTTTATCTTCCAGGTCTTATCCTTTCTTCTTCCTCAGTTATTCTGCTATTGATTCCTTCTAGAGAATGTTTAATTTCATTTATTTTGTTGTTCTTCATTATTTGTTTGTTCTTTATTTCTTTTAGTTTCTTGTTAATCCTTTGTTGTATTTTCTCCATTCTATTTCCAAGATTTTGGATCATGTTTACAATCATTACTTTGAATTCTTTTTCAGGGTGACTGCCTATTTCATCTTCATTTGTTTGGTCTGGTGGGTTTTTACCTTGCTCCTTCATCTGCTGTATGTTTCTCTGTCTTCTCATTTTCCTAAACCTACTGTGTTTGGCGTCTTCTTTGCACAGGCTGCAGGTTCATAGTTCCCATTGTTTTTTGTGTCTGCCCCCAGTGGCTAGGGTTGTTTCAGTGGGTTGTGTAGGCTTCCTGGTGGAGGGAGTGGTGCCTGTGTTCTGGTGGATGAGGCTGGATCTTGTCTTTCTGGTAGGCAGGACCCTGTCTGGTGGTGTGTTTTGGGGTATCTGTGAACTTATTATGAATTTAGGCCGCCTTTCTTCTAATGGGTGGGGTTGTGTTCCTGTCTTGCTAGTTCTTTGGCATGGGGTGTCCAGCACTGTAGCTTGCTGGCCATTGAGTGGAGCTGGGTGTTAGCATTGAGATGGAGATGTCTGGGAGAGCTCTCGCCAATTGATATTATGTGGGGCTGGGGGATCTCTGGTGGTCCAATGTCCTGAACTCGGCTCTCCCACCTCAGAGGCTCAGGCCTGACATCCAGCCGGAGCACCAAGACCTTGTCAGCCACACGGTTTAATCTTCTCAGCATCATAATGGATTTGTGAAAACCCACAATGACCAAAAGAACCTCCAACAATCAGCAAATCCTTTCCTTGGCCTCCCAGTGCAGGGTCCTTATTTCTCCTATTTTAAAAACACACTCTCTTGACCCCTCTTCCTCCAAAATTTTCTGCCCCTGCCACTTCTTGCTTCATTGATTTCTCTATTTGTTTATATTTTGCCATTTGACTTTCAAAAAATGTTTAGGTATATTTTAATAACATAGGAAAAATTCTTATGAAATGATGTCAAGTAAAAGAATATATTTTCAAAAATGATTTTGTCCGGAACATATTATATAATTAAAAGGTATGTGCATAGAAAAGCAAAAATCAGCAGTAGTGATTGCATTTATGATCTGGATTATGTGAGGTTTCTTTCTCTATGGTTTATACTCTTCTGTATTTTCTACATTTCTACAGTAAGTATATTATATTCACGATAAAGTCAGTATTACTTTTAAAGGGCTCCACTGTGGATTTTTTTTAATTATGGTAAAATACAGACAGCATAAAATTTACCATTTTACCCATTTTAAAGTGTACAATCCAGTTGCATTAAGTACATCCACAAGGTTGTATAATCATCATCATTATCTAGTTTCACAAATTATTCAGAAATCCTGTACTGTTAAGCCCTCACTCCCATTCCGCCTCCACATGGCCCCTGGCAACCACTAATCTGTTTTCTTTTCCTGTTGCTTACCTATTCTGCCTATTTTATATAAGTGTCATTTTTACTTAGCAGAATGTCTTCAAGATTCATCCATGTTTTAGCTGTATTTTTATTGTGTGAAAAGTCACATAGCATAAAATTCACCCCTTTAACCTGTTTAAAGTGTACAGCTCAGTGGCATTTAGTACAATAAAATTTTGTACAACCATCACCAATACCTAGTTCCAGAACATTCTCATCACCCAAAAAGGAGACACCATATCCAATAAGCAGTCATGCCCCATTTCCCCTTTTCCCTAGCCCTTGCCAAACACTAATCTACTTTCTATATCTATGGATTTTCATATTCTGGATGTTTCATATAGATGGAATCATACAGTATGTGGTCCTTTGTTACTTACTTCCTTCACTTAGTACAATGTTTCCAAGGTTCATCCATGTTGTAGCATGTATCAGAATTTCATTTCTTTTTATGGGTAAATAATATTCCACTGCATATATTCAATATGTACCATATTTTGTTTATCCATTCATCTGTCAATAGATATTTGGGTTGTCTCCACCTTTTAGCTATTGTGAACATTGGTGTACAGGTATCTGTCTGAGTCCCTACTTTCAATTCTTTTGGGCATATACCTAGGAGTAGAATTGCTGGGTCATATATCAATTCTATGTTTAATTGTTTTGGGGGACCACCATGCTGTTTTCCACAGTGGCTGAACCATTTTTGCATTCCTAGCAGCAATACAGAAGGGTTTCTCAACATCTTCTCCAACACTTCCAACACTTATGTTCTGTGGGTTTTGTTTCTTAATATAGCTGTCCTATGGGATATAGAGTGGTGTCTTATTGTTGTTTCTAATTTGCATTTCCCTAATGTTTACTGGTGTTGATCTTTTTTTTTTTTACATCTTTATTGGAGTATAATTGCTTTACAATGGTGTGTTAGTTTCTGCTTTATAACAAAGTGAATCAGTTATACATATACATATGTTCCCATATCTCTTCCCTATTGTGTCTCCCTCCCTCCCATCCTCCCTATCCCACCCCTCTAGGTGGTCACAAAGCACCGAGCTGATCTCCCTGTGCTATGCGGCTGCTTCCCACTAGCTATCTATTTTACGTTTGGTAGTGTATATATGTCCATGCCACTCTCTCACTTTGTTACAGCTTACCCTTCCTCCTCCCCATATCCTCAAGTCCATTCTCTAGTAGGTCTGTGTCTTTATTCCTGTCTTACCCCTATGTTCTTCATGACATTTTTTTTTTTAGATTCCATATATATGTGTTAGCATATGGTATCTGCTTTCTCTTTCTGACTTACTTCACTTTGTATGACAGACTCTAGGTCCATCCACCTCACTACAAATAACTCAATTTTGTTTCTTTTTATGGCTGAGTAATATTCCATTGTATATATGTGCCACATATTCTTTATCCATTCATCCAATGATGGACACTTAGGTTGTTTCCATCTCCTGGCTATTGTAAATAGAGCTGCAATGAACATTTTGGTACATGACTACATGACTCTTTTTGAATTATGGTTTCCTCAGGGTATATGCCCAGTAGTGGGATTGCTGGGTCATATGGTAGTTCTATTTGTAGTTTTTTAAGGAACCTCCATACTGTTCTCCATAGTGGCTGTACCAATTCACATTCCCACCAGCAGTGCAAGAGTTTTCCCTTTTCTCCACACCCTCTCCAACATTTATTGTTTCTAGATTTTTTGATGAGGCCATTCTGACCGGTGTGAGATGATATCTCATTGTAGTTTTGATTTGCATTTCTCTAATGATTAATGATGTTGAGCATTGTTTCATGTGTTTGTTGGCACTCTGTATATCTTCTTTGGAGAAATGTCTATTTAGGTCTTCTGCCCATCACCTTTTGATATACTTATTGTTCATTTATATATCTTATTTGGAGAAGTGCCTATTCAAGTCCTTTGTCCATTTTTAATTGGATTTTTTTGTCTTTTGTTTGTTGAGTTTAAGAATTCTTTATATATTCTGAATCCAAGTTTCTTATTAGATATATTTTTCATAGAAATAGACAACAAGATTCTCAAATTTAGTTAGAAATTCAAAGGACTGGAATAGCAATTAACATTTCAAAAAGAAAAAACAATGTTGAAGGAATTACACTACTGATTTCAAGCTACAAGTGAGGCATTGGTTAAAGGACATACATTTAGATTAATGAAGCAGAATAGAGGCTCAAAATAGACCCACATATAAGTGGTCAATTGATTTTTGAAAAAGTACTCAAATACTTTGAGATATCAAGGGAATTGATAGTCCTTCCAACAAATGGTGTTAATACTACTTGGTGTCCATTTTGGGGAAAAAATGAACCTAGATTCTTAACTCACATACTGCACAAAAATTAACTTGAAATTTATCATAGACCAAAACATAGCAATTCAAATTATAAAGCATCTACAAAACAACATAGGAGAAATTTTTTGTACCTTTGAGGTAGACAAAAGATTTCTTAGGACAAAAAGGCATGAACCATAAGAAAATAAAAATTAAATTAGACATCTTAAAAAGTTTTGTTCTTAGAAAAAAAACCACGAAGATAATAAAAAGACTTGCTGGAGATTCTAACAAAGGACTTGCAAAAGGAATATATAAAAAGAAAACTTACAACTCAATACTATAAAGACAGATGGCCCAATATAAAATCAAATTAAAAATATTTTTAAATCCTATAAAAATCCAATCTAATATAAACTTCAAAATAAAATATAAAAATATCAAATGAACAAACATCTCAAATGAATTTATCACAAGTGGAGATACAAGTGACCAATGAGCATGTAAAGAAATGTTCAACATTATTAATCATCCTGAAAATGCAAATTAAAACTAAAATGCAAAACTTGTATGAATTCCCTATAACTGCTAAATTTAAAAAGGCTGACAATACTACCATACATTTCTGCTGGGAATGAAAAATGGTACAACAACTTTGGACAACAGTTGGGCAGTTTCTTATAAAGTTAAAAATATACTTGCCATAATATGTGGCAAGTGATATGTCAATATCACTTCCAGATATCTACTCAAGAGAAAAAAAAGTTTATGTTCACATGAAAACCTGTACATGAAAGTTTATTTATAGTCACCAAAACTAGGCACTACCCAAATGTTCATCAATATGTGAACAGAAATGTAAACATTGTGTATACATTCAATGGAATATTAGGTAGCAAAAAAAGATACAAACAATGAATACATGCCACAACATGGAGTTGGAATGTCTCAAAAGCATTATACCCCCCCCAAAATAAGCCAGGTACAAAGTACTACATAAGATATGGTTACATTTATATAAAATTCTAGAAAAAACAAAAATCATCTACAGTGATAGAAAACGGATCAGTGCATTTCTGAATGTGCAATGGGGAAGTATGAATGCAAAGAGGCATGAGGAAACTTTTTCAGATACTGGAAATATTCTATATCTTGATTTTGATGGTGGTGAAGGGAGTGGGGCAAGGAAGTTATGCTAGCAACAAGGACGTTATGCTAGCAACAAGGACATTGCTTATGGCAAGTTCATTGTTTTTTGCTATATCTTTTTTTAACTTTTTATTTTATATTGGAGTATAGTTGATTAACAATGTTGTGTTAGTTTCAGGTGTACAGCAAATTGATTCAGTGATACATATACATGTATCTATTCTTTTTCAAATTATTTTCCCATTTAGGTCATTACATAATATTGAGCACACTTTTCTGTGCTATACAGTAGGTCATTGTTGGTTATTCATTTTAAATATAGCAGTGTGTACATGTCAATCCCAAACTCCCTAACTATCCTCCCCCCCCCACTCTACCCCCTAGTAACCATAGGTTCGTTCTCTAAGTCTAGAGTCTGTTTCTGCTTTGTAAATAAGTTCATTTTATCATTTATTTTAGATTCTATAAGTGATATACAATGTTTGTCTTTCTCTGTCTGACTTACTTCACTAACTAAGTATGACAATCTCTAGGTCCATCCATGTTGCTGCAAATGGCATTATTTCATTCGTTTTAATGGCTGAGTAATATTCCATTGTATATATGTACCACATCTTCTTTATCCATTCATCTGTCGATGGACACTTAGGTTGCTTCAATGTGTTGGCTATTGTAAACAGTGCTGCAGTGAGCATTCAGACATATGCATCTTTTTGAATTATAGTTTTCATCTTTTCCATATATATGCCCAGGAGTGGGATTGCTGGCATATAGTAACTCTAAGTGTTTTAAGGAACCTCCATACTGTTCTCCACAGTGGCTGTACCAATTTACATTCCCACCAACAATGTAAGAGAGTTCCCTTCTCTCCACACCCTCTCCGGCGTTTATCATTCATAGATTTTTTGATGATGGCCATTCTGACTGGTGTGAGGTGATATCTCGTAGTTTTGATTTGCATTTCTCTAATAATAAGCAATGTTGAACATCTTTTCATGTGCCTCTTGGCCATCTGTATGTCTTCTTTGGAGAAATGTCTATTTAGGTCTTCTGCCCATTTTTTTGATTGGGTTCTTTGTTATTATGATATTAAGCCTCATGAACTGTTTGTAAATTTTGGGGGCTAATCCTTTGTCGGTTGCATCTTTTGCGAATAATTTCTCCCATTCGGTGGGTTGTCTTTTTGTTTTGTTTATGGTTTCCTTTGCTGTGCAAAAGCTTTTGAGTTAAATTAGGTCCCATTTGTTTATTTTTGTTTTTATTTCCATTACTCTGGGAGGCAGATTGAAAAAGATATTGCTGCAATTTATGTCAAAGAGTGTTCTGCTATGTTTTCCTATAAGTTTTATAATGTCTGGTCTTACATTTAGGTCTTTAATCCATTATGAGTTTATTTTTGTGTATGGTGTTAAAGAGTGTTCTAATTTCATTTTTTTTACATGTAGCTGTCCAGTTTTCCCAGCATCATTGATTAAACAGACTGTCTTTCCTCCATTATATAGTATTGCCTCTTTATCATAGATTAATTGACTATAAGTATGTGGGTTTATTTCTGGGCTTTCTATCCTGTTCCATTGATCTATATTTCTATTTGTGTGCCAGTACCATACTGTTTTGATGACTGTAGCTTTGTAGTATAGTCTGAAGTCAGGTAGCCTGATTCCTCAAGCTGTCTTTCTTTCTCAAGATTGCTTTGGCTATTCTGGGTCTTTCATGTCTCCATACAAATTTTAAGATTTTTTATTCAAGTTCTGTGAAAAATACCATTGGTAATTTGATAGGGATTGCACTGAATCTGTAGATTGCCTTAGGTAGTATAGTCATTTTGACAATATTGATTCTTCCAATCCAAGAACATGGTTTATCTTTCCATCTGATTGTGCCATCTTCAGTTTCTTTCATCAGCATCTTACAGTTTTTGGAGTACAGGTCTTTTGTCTCCTTAGGTAGGTTTATTCATAGGTATTTTATTCTTTTTGATGTGATGGTAAATGGGTTTGTTGCTTGAATTTCTCTTTCTGATCTTTCATTGATGTGCATAGAAATGCAACATATTTCTGTGTATTAATTTTGTAACCTGCGACTTTACCAAATTTATTAATGAGCCCTTAGTAGTTTTCTGGTGGTGTCATTAGGATTTTCTATGTATAGTACCATGTCATCTGCAAACAGTGACAGTTTAACTTCTTTTCCAATTTGGATTCCTCTTCTTTCTTTTTCTTCTCTGATTGCCATAGCTAGGACTTCCAAATCTATGTTGAATAAAAGTGGAAATAGTGGACATCCTTGTCTTATCCCTGACCTTAGTGAAATGCTTTCAGCTTTTCACCATTGAGTATGATGTTAGCTATAGGTTTGTCGTATATGGCCTGTATTGTGTTGAGGTAGGTTCCCTCTATGCCCACTTTCTGGAGAGGTTTTTTTTTATATCATAAATGCGTGTTAAATTTTGTCAAGAGCTTTTTCTGCATCTACTGAAATGATCATATGGTTTTTATTCTTCAACTTGTTGATGTGGTGTATCACACTGATTGATTTGTGGATTTTGAAAAATCCTTGCATCCCTGGGATAAATCCCACCTAATCATGGTCTATGATCCTTTTAATTTATTGTTGGATTCAGATTGCTAGTATTTTGTTGAGTATTTTTGCGTCTGTGTTCATCAGTGATATTGGCCTGTAATTTTTCTTCTTTGTGGTATCTTTGTCTGGTTTTTGTATCAGCGTGATGGTGGACTCATAGAATGAGTTTGGGAGTTTTCCTCCCTCTTAAATTTTTTGGAACAGTTTCAGAAGGATAGGTATTAACTCTTCTGTAAATGTTTGATAGAATTTTCCTGTGAAGCCATCTGGTCCTGGACTTTTGTTTGTTGGGAATTTTTAAATCACAGTTTCAATTTCAGTACTTGTGATTCATCTGTTTGTTTTTTCTATTTCTTCTTGGTATATTGTGGGAAATTGTACCTTTCTAAGAATTTGTCCATTTCTTCCAGGTTGTCCATTTTATTGGCATATCGTTGCTTATAGTAGTCTCTTATGATCCTTTGTATTTCTGTAGTTCCAGTTGTAACTTCTCCTTTATCATTTCTAGTTTTTTTCATTTGAGTCCTCACCCTTTTTTTCTTGATGCATCTGGCTAAAGGTTTATCAATTTTGTTTATCTTTTCAAAAAACCAGTTTGGGTTTCATTGGTCTTTGCTATTGTTTCCTTTGTTTCTATTTCATTTATTTCTCCTCTGATCTTTATGATTTCTTTCCTTCTACTAACTTTAGGTTTTGTTTGTTCTTCTTTCGCTAGTTGCTTTAGGTGTAAGGTTAGGTTTTTTATTTGAGATTTTTCTTGTTTCCTGAGGTAAGGTTGTATTGCTATAAACTTCCATCTTAGAACTGCTTTTGCTGCATCCCATAGGTTTTGGATCATCGTGCTTTCATTTTCATTTGTCTCTAGGTATTTTTTGATTTCCTCTTTGATTTCTTCAGTGATCCATTGGTTTTAGTAGCATATTGTCTAGCCTCCACGTTGTTTGTGTTTTTTACAGTTTTCTTCTTGTAGTTTATTTCTAATCTCTTAGTGTTGTGGTCGGAAAAGATGCTTGATATGATTTCAGTTGTTTCAATTTACTGAAGCTCCTTTTGTGGCACAACATGTGGTCAGTCCGGGAGAATATTCCATGTGCACATGAGAAGAATGTGTATTCTGCTGCTTTTGGATGGAATACTCGATAAATATCAATTAAGTCCATCTGGTCTAATGTGTCATTTGACGCCTGTGTTTCCTTATTGATTTTCTGTCTTGATGATCTGTTCGTTGATGAAAGTGGGGTGTTAAAGTCCCCAACTATTATTGAATTGCTGTCGATTTCTCCCTTTATGACTGTTAGTAGTTGCCTTATATATTGAGGTGCTCCTATGATGGGTGCATATATATTTACAATTGTTATATTGTCTTCTTGGATTGATCCCTTGATCATTATGTAGTGTCCTTCTTTATCGCTTGTAATAGTATTTTAAATCTGTTTTTTCTTATATGAGTATTGCTACTCCAGTTTTCTTTTGATTTCCATTTGCATGGAATACCTTTTTCCATCCCTTCACTTTCAGTCTGTATGTGTCCTTAGATCTGAAGTGGGTCTCTTATAGACAGTATATATATGGGTCTTGTTTTTGTATCCAGTCACCCAGTCTATATGTTTTGGTTGGAGCATTTATCCATTTACAATTAAGGTAATTATTGATATGTATGTTCTTATTGCCATTTTGTTGCTTGTTTTGGATTTGTTTTTGTAGGTCTTTTTTCTTCCCTTCCTTTTTCATTCTCTTCTCCTCCTGTGATTTGATGACTACCTTCAGTGTTGTGTTTGGATTCCTTTTTCTTTTTTTGTGTGTATCTATTGTAGATTTTTGTTTCCAGTTACCATGCAGTTTTGATATAGCAGTCTATATATAAACAAGATTGTTTTAAGTTGCTGGTCTTTTAATTTCAATGCATTTCCAATATCCTGCATTTGTGCTCTCCTCTCCTCACAATTACGGATTTTGATATCATATTTGTGTGTGGATGATTTCCTACCTTTACTGTATGTTTGACTTCACTGGTGAGCTTTTCCATTAGTAATTTTCTTGTGTCTAGTTGTGGTCTTTTCTTTTCCACTTAGAGAAGTTCCTTTAGCATTTGTTGCATAGCTGGTCTCATGGTTCTGGATTCTCTTAGATTTTGCTTGTCTGTAAAGCTTTTGGTTTCTCTGTGAAATCTAAATGAGAGCTTTGCTGGGTAGAGTATTTTCATCATTTTAAATATATCATGCCACTCCCTCTGGCCTGCAGAGTTTCTGCTGAGAAATCAGCTGATATCCTTATGGGAGTTCCCTTGTATGTTGTTTGTTGCTTTCTCCTTCTTGCTTTTAATATTTTTTCTTTGTCTCTAATTTGTCAGTTTGATTACTGTGTGTCTCAGCATGTTCCTCCTTGGGTTTATCCTGCCTGGCACTCTCTGTGCTTCCTGGACTTGGGTGACTGTTTCCTTTCCCATGTTAGGGAAGTTTTCAGCTCTTTTCTCTTCAGATATTTTTTCAGGTTCTTTCTCTCTCTCTTCTCCTCCTGGGGCCCCTATAATGTGAATATTGGTTAATTTAATGTTGTACCAGAGGTCTCTTAGACTGTCTTCATTTCTTTTCATTCTTTTTTCTTTATTCTGTTCTGTGACAGTGATTTCCACCATTCTGTCTTCCAGGTCACTTATCCATTCTTCTGCCTCAGTTATTCTGCTATTGATTCCTTCTAGTGTAGTTTTCATTTCGGTTATTGTATTGTTCATCTCTGTTTGTTTGTTCTTTAGTTCTTCTAGTTCTTTGTTAAACATTTCTTGCATCTTCTTGATCCTTGCCTCCATTCTTTTTCTGAGATCTTGGATCATCTTCACTATCATTATTCTGAATTCTTTTCCCAGTAGATTGGCTATCTCCATTTCACTTACTTGTTCACCTGGGGTTTCATCCATACCCACAAACTGTGACCCACAAACTGGAAAATCATTATATCAGAGACAGTATCCCACAGGAATGAAAGTTCTGAGCCCCACATCAGGCTTCCCAGCCTGGGGGTCCGGCAATGGGAGGAGTCCCTAGAGATTCTGGCTTTGAAAGCCAGCAGGGTTTGATTGCAGTACTTCCACAGGACAGGGGGAAACAAAAACTCTGCTCTTGGAGGGCACACACAAAGTCTCATGTGCACCAGGACCCAGGGGAAAAAAGCAGTGACTCTATAAGGGATTGGTCCAGACCTACCTGCTAGTATTGGAGGATCTCCTGCAGAGGTGGGGGGCAGCTGTGGCTCACTTCAGGGACAAAGACACTGGTAGCAGCAATTCTGGGAAATACTCATTGGTGTGAGCTCTCTTGGAGGCCACCATTAGCCACACCAACAGCCTGTAGGCTCCAGTGCTGGGACACCTCAGGCCAAACAATTAACAGAGCAGGAACACAGTACCCCCCACATCAGCAGACTAGTGGCTTAAAGTCTCCCTCAGCATGGCTCTGCCCACCAGAGAGACAAGACCCAGCTGCACCCACCACTGGGCAGGAGCCAACCCCTCCCATCAGGAAACTTGCACAATCCTCTTAGACAGCCTCATCCACCATAGGGCAGACAGCAGAAGCAAGAACTAAAATCCTGCAGCCTGTGGAACAGAAACCCTAATCACAGAAATTTAGACAAAATGAGATGGCAGAGGAATATATCCCAGATGAAGGCAAGGTCATTTTCCTTTAGGAGATGACAGGGGTCTACCAAGCAGACTACCTCACTAGTGCTGATCAGGCAGCTCCTGACTGACTGGTCCTATATTACACCTCTGGGAGAGGCCAAAAATGTAATTAAGTTAACTCTCAGTTTGGTAGCAAGGATCTTGGCATAAGTGACTATTTTGGTTCTGTTGTCTTCTTTATAACAGGCATTTTGGGCCTGTTGATTTCAATTGTTGGAAATGTATTGAGAAATTTGTTCTTGTTTTGGTAAATGTTCCATGTTTACTTGGGAAGTATGTATTTAATATGGTATATAAATGTATATAATGAAGAATGCATGTTCTTTAATTGTTCATTTCAATATCCTATCTATGTCAATGAGGTTGTTTCTTAGTCTTTTTGTTCAAATTTTTCATATTTCAACTGGATTTTTCTGTTTGTTCTAACAGTTACCAAGAGAGCTATGTTAATGCCTCCCACTCTGTGTTTTTGTGTATTTGTTCTTTTAGTTCCACAATTTACCCTTTGTATGTTTTGGAACTATGTTATTTGGAATATGCAAATTTAGGATTGTAATATCATCATGGAGGATTGACCCTTAATCATGAAAGCATCCTATCTGTTTATAATGCTGCTTATTCCCTTCATGTCTACATTTTTAATATTATTATAGCTACATCAGTTACCCTTTGGTTAGTGTTTGCATGATATATTCATTTCCCCTTTAACTTTAAATTTTCCTGCGTTTTTATTTTTATGGTATGTCTCTTTTTGCAGCTCAATAGTTTCTTTTTAAATTCAGCCTCACAATCATCCCTGTTAGTTCACTTTCATTTAATGGGATTACTTATATAATTGGTTTTAATTCCACCATTTTACTATTTATTTTCTATTTGTCCCACTTGTGGCATGATCCATTTTTCTCTCATTTGCTTTGTTCTTTTGGATAAATCAATTATTTAAAAAATTATTATTAAATTTTCCCCTCTATTAAGTTGTTAGGTGTGCATTCTTTTGTCATTCCTTTAGGTTACCCTAGACTTTACAACATGCAGGTTTGACCAACTCAAATTTATGATAAATGAGTGGTTTTTAGTCTTCCTCTGTCAATGTTAAGACCATAGTACATTTTAACACTGTATGCCTCCAGTCTTTTCTGCTACTGTTTCAATGAGGTTTTATCTCCACATATTATTTAAAGACATTATTATTGTTACTGTTTTATACAATCAACATTCATTTACATTTGTCTACACTTTTAGTTGTTGCAGTGGTCTTCATCCATTTCTGCATTTCTCTACTTCTGTCTGGGATCATTTTTATTTCACTTGAATAACTCTGGTCTTTTGATGTGGATCTGTGGGAGATGAATTCTTGTTTTGTTTATCTGAAAATCCTTCATTTAACATAATATATAAAGGTTATTTTTGCTCTGCGCAGAACACGAGGTTGGTACTCATTTCTTTTCACCACTTAAAAATGTTATTCTATTATCTTTTCACCAACAATTGTTTTTTGTTGAAATTTAGCTATCACTTTTATTGGTTCTTCTTTCATGGTAATGGACTATTTTCCTTTAGCTGATTTTAATATTTTATTTTTTAATTTATTTTTAGCAGTTTTATTAAGATGATGATCCCAGGTATGTATGTGTGAGTGTGTGTATGTGTGTGTGTGTGTGTGTGTTTATCCTACATAGATGTTATAGAGATTCTTGAATATGTGACTTTATATTTTTCATCAGATTTGAAAATTCCTCATCAAATATCTTTTCAAATATTGCTTCTGTTCCATTCAATCCCTCCCCCCAAGTCTTATGATGTCAATTACCCATATATTAGAATATCTTACGTTGGCCTTTATACCTTGTCTGTATTTTTCATCTGTTTTTTCTTTTTTTTCCTCTCTGTGGTTCTGCCTGGATATTTTTCTGATTTAGCTTTAAGTTTACTAACTGTCTTCTGCTATGTCTATACTGCTGCTAAACTTAATGAGATACTAACTTAAATTATCATATTTTTCAGTTTTAGTGAACACTCAGAGGGAGGTTTGTCTTATATGAAATACGCCATAATATCCACCTAAATGACCTTTTTTTGTTGAAATAACAAATTTTAAAGGAACTTTTAGAAATACACGAAATGGTATCTGTCATGAGCTTACTGTCTTAACAGCAAAATTTCAGAGATTTTAATTTTTTCTATGCTACATTCTTTATTTACTTAGTCCCATATTTAAAAAAATTTTTAACCTCTTTACTGTGAAATAGTTATGGATACACATACAGTTGTTAGAAATAATACATAGAGATCTCATGTACTCTTTACTCTGTTTCCCAAGGGTGACATCTTACAAAATTATGTTGCAGAGGAGCTTCAAGAAGGCAGAAGAGTAAGACGTGGAGATCACCTTCCTCCCCACAGATACATAAGAAATACATCTACATGTGGAACAACTCCTACAGAACACCTACTGAACGCTGGCAGAAGACCTCAGACCTCCCCAAAGGCAAGAAACTCCCCACATACCTGGGCAGGGCAAAAGAAAAAAGAAAAAAGAGACAAAAGAATAGGGACGGGACCTGCACCAGTGGGAGGGAGCTGTAAAGGAGCAAAGGTTTCCATACACTCGGAAGCCCCTTCATGGGCAGAGACTGCGTGTGGCAGAGGGGGGAAGCATCAGAGCCACAGAAGAGAGAGCGCAGCAACAGGGGTGCAGAGGGCAAAGCAGAGAGATTCCCACACAGAGGATCAGTGCCGACCAGCACTCACCATCCCGAGAGGCTTGTCTGCTCACCCGCCTGGATGGGTGGGGGCTGGGAGCTGAGGCTCAGGCCTCAGAGGTCAAATCCCAGGGAAAGGACAGGGGTTGGCTGTGTGAACACAGCCTGAAGGGGTCTAGTGCACCACAGCTAGCAGGGAGGGAGTCCAGGAAAAAGTCTGGAGCTGCCGAAGAGGCAAGAGACTTTTTCATGCCTCTTTGTTTCCCAGTGCGTGAGGAGAGGGGATTAAAAGTGCCACTTAAAGGAGCTCCAGAGATGGGCATGTGCCATGGCTATCAGCACGGACCCCAGAGATGGGCATGAGACGCTAAGGCTGAGGCTGAAGCCACCAAGAAGCCTGTGTACAAGCACAGGTCACTATCCACACCTCCCCTCCCAGGAGCCTGTGAAGCCCGCCACTGCCAGGGTCCTGTGATCCAGGGACAACTTCCCTGGGAGAACACATGCCATGCCTCAGGCTGGTACAACGTCATGCTGGGCTCTGCCACCGCAGGCTCGCCCCACACTCTGTACCCCTCCTCCCCCCAGCTTGAGTGAGCCAAAGCCCCCGAATCAGCTGCTCCTTTAACCCCGTCCTGTCTGAATGAAGAACAGACACCCTCAGGTGACCTACACGCAGAGGTGGGGCCAAATCCAAAGCTGAACCCCAGGAGCTGTGTGAACAAAGAAGAGAAAGGGAAATTTCCCCCAGCAGTCTCAGGAGCAGCGGATTAAATCTTCACAATCAACTTCATGTACAATGCATCTGTGTAATACCTGAATAGACAACGAATCATCCCAAATTGAGGAGATGGACTTTGGGAGCAACGATATATATATATTTTTTCCCTTTTTCTCCTTTTGTGTGTATGTATATGTATGCTTCTGTGTGTAATTTTGTCTGTATAGCTTTGCTTTTACCATTTGTCCTAAGGTTCTGTCTGTACGGTTTTTTTTGTTTTTGTTTTTTTTAGTATAGATTTTAGCGCTTGTTATCATTGGTGGATTTGGTTTGGTTGCTCTCTTCTTTCTTTCTTTCTTTTTATTTTTATTACTTAAAATTTTTTTAATAATTATTTTTTATTTTAATAACTTTTTTATTTTATTTAATTTTATCTTCTTCTTTCTATCTTTCTTTTTTTTCTCCCTTTTATTCTGAACCATGTGGATGACAGGCTCTTGGTGCTTCAGCCAGGCGTAAGGGCTGTGCCTCTGAGGTGGGGGAGCCAAGTTCAGGACATTGCTCCAGGCAATGTCAAATGGCGAAAATCTCCCAGAGATCTCCAGCTCAATGCCAAGAACCAGTTCCACTGATTGACCAGCAAGTTACAGTGCTGGACACCTGATGCAAAACAACTAGCAGGACAGGAACACAACCCTACCCATTAGCAGAGAGGCTGCCTAAAATCATAATAAAGCCACAGACACCCCAAAATACACCACCAGACGTGGACCTACCGACCAGAAACACAAGATCCAGCCTCATCCACCAGAAAACAAGCACTAGTCCCCTGCACAAGAATGCCCACACAACCCACTGAATGAACCTTAGCCACTGGGGGCAGAAACCAAAAGCAACCAGAACTACGAAACTGCAGCTTGTGAAAAGGAGACCCAAACAGTAAGTTAAGCAAAATGACAAGACAAAGAAACACACAGCAGATGAAGGAGCAAGGTAAAAACCCACCAGACCTAACAAATGAAAGAGAAATAGGCAGTCTACCTGAAAAAGAATTCAGAGTAATGATAGTAAAGATGATCCAAAATCCTGGAAATAGAATGGAGAAAATACAAGAAACGTTTAACAAGAACCTACAAGAACTAAACAGCAAACAAACAGTGATGACCAAAACAATAGATGAAATTAAAAATTATCTAGAAGGGATCAATAGCAGAATGACTGAGGCAGAAGAATGGATAAGTGACCTGGAAGATAAAACAGTGGAAAAAACTACTGCAGAGCAGAATAAAGAAAAAAGAATGAAAAGATCTGAGGACTGTCTCGGAGACCTCTGGGACAACATTAAACACACCAACATTCGAATTATAGGGGTCCTAGAAGAAGAGAAAAAGAAAGGGACTGAGAAAATATTTGAAGAGATTATAGTTGAAAACTTCCCTAATATGGGAAAGGAAATAGTCTGTCAAGTCCAGGAAGCACAGAGAGTCCTATACAGGATAAATCCAAGGAGAAAGATGACAAGACACATATTAATCAAACTGTCAAAAATTAAATACAAAGAAAGCATATTAAAAGCAGCAAGGAAAAAACCACCAATAACATACAAGGGAATCCTGATAAGGCTAACAGCTGGTCTTTCAGCAGAAACACTGCAAGCCAGAAGGGAGTGGCATGACATATTTAAAGTGATGAAGGGGAAAATCCTACAATGAAGATTACTCTACCCAGCAAGGATCTCATTCAGATTTAATGGAGAAATTAAAACCTTTAGAGAGAAGCAAACGCTGAGAGAGTTCAGCACCACCAAACCAGCTTTACAACAAATGCTTAAGGAACTGCTCATAGCAGGAAACACAAGAGAAGGAAAAGACCTACAATAACAAACACAAAACAATTAAGGAAATAGTAATAGGAATGTCCATATCGATAACCTTAAATGTAATGGATTAAATGCTCCAACAAAAGACATAGACTGGCTGAATGGATACAAAAACAAGACCTGTATATATGCTGTCTTCAAGAGACCCATTTTAGACCTAGGGACACATACAGACAGAAAGCGAGGTGATGGAAAAAGATATTCCATGCAAATGGAAATCAAAAGAAAGCTGGAGTAGCAATTCTCATATCAGACAAAATAGACTTTAAAACAAAGACGATTACAAGAGACAAAGAAGGACACTACATAATGATCAAGGGATCGATCCAAGAAGAGGATATAACAATTGTAAATATTTATGTTCCCAACATACGAGCACCTCAATAAATAAGGCAAATAGCAACAGCCATAAAAGGGGAAATTGACAGTAACAGAATCATAGTAGGGGACTTTAACACCCCACTTTCGCCAATGGACACATCATCCAAAATGAAAATAAATAAGGAAACACAAGTTTTAAATGATACATTAAACAAGATGGACTTAATTGATATTTATAGGACATTCCATGCAAAAATAACAGGATACACTTTTTTCTCAACTGCTCATGGAACATTCTCCAGGATAGATCATATCTTGGGTCACAAACCAAGACCTGATAAATATAGGAAAATTGAAATCCTGTCAAATATCTTTTCTGATGACAATGCTATGAGACTAGAAATCAATTACAGGAAAAAATCTGTAAAAAATACAAAGACATGGAGGCTAAACAATACACTACTTAATAACCAAGAGATCACTGGAGAATTCAAAGTGGAAATCAAAAAATACCTAGAAACAAATAACAATGAAAACACGATGACCGAAAACCTATTGTATGCAGCAAAAGCACTTCTAAAAGAAAGTTTATAGCAATACCATCCTACCTAAGAAACAAGAAACATCTCAAATAAAAAACATAAACTTACACCTAAAGCAATTAGAGAAAGAAGAACAAAAAAACCCCAAAGTTAGCAGAAGGAAGGAAATCATAAAGATCAGATCAGAAGTAAATGATAAAGAAGTGAAGGAAACAATAGTAAAGATCAATAAAACTAAAAGCTGGTTCTTTGAGAAGATAAAGAAAATTGATAAACAATTAGCCAGACTCATCAGGAAAGAAAGGGAGAAGACCCAAATCAATACAATTAGAAATGAAAAAGGAGAAGTAACAACTGACACTGCAGAAATACAAAGGATCATGAGAGATTACTACAAGCAATTATATGGCAATAAAATGCGCAACCTGGAAGAAATGGACAAATTCTTAGAAATGCACAACCTGCCAAGACTGAACCAGGGAAGAAGTAGAAAACATAAACAGATCAGTCACAAGCACTGAAATTGAAACTCTGATTAAAAATTTTCCAAAAAACAAAGGCCCAGGGCCAGATGGCGAACTGTATCAAACATTTAGAGAAGAGCTAACACCTATCCTTCTCAAACTCTTCCAAAATATAGCAGAGGGAGGAACACTCCCAAACACATTCTACGAGGCCACCATCACCCTGATACCAAAACCAGACAAAGATGTCACAAAGAAAGAAAACTACAGGCCAATATCACTGATGAACATAGATGCAAAAATCCTCAACAAAATACTAGCAAACAGAATCCAACAGAACATTAAATGTTTCATACACCATGAGCAAGTGGGGTTTATCCCAGGAATGCAAGGATTCTTCAATATATGCAAATCAATCAATGTGATACACCATATTAACAAAGTGAAGGAGAAAAACCACGTGATCATCGCAATAGATGCAGAGAAAGCTCTCAAGAAAATCCAACACCGATTTATTACAAAAACCCTCCAGAAAGTAGGCATAGAGGGAACTTACCTCAACATAATAAAGGCCATATATGAAAAACCCACAGCCAACCTTGTCCTCAATGGTGAAAAACTGAAACCATTTCCACTAAAATCAGGGACAAGACAAGCTTTCCCAGTCTCACCACTATTATTCAACATAGTTTTGCAAGTTTTAGCCACAGCAATCAGAGAAGAAAAGGAAATAAAAGGAATCGAAATCGGAAAAGAAGAAGTAAAGCTGTCACTGTTTTTAGATTACATGATACTATACCTAGAGAATCCTAAAGATGCTACCAGAAAACTACTAAAGCTAATCAATGAATTTGGTAAAGTAGCAGGATACAAAATGAATGCACAGAAATCTCTGGCATTCCTATACACTAATGATGAAAAATCTGAAAGTGAAATTAAGAAAACATTCCCATTTACCATTGAAAAAAGAGAATAAAATACCTAGACATAATCCTACCTAAGGAGACAAAATATCTGTATGTAGAAAACTATAAGACACTGATGAAAGAAATTAAATATGACACAAACAGATGGAGAGTTATATCATGTTCTTGGATTTGAAGAATCAACACTGTGAAAATGACTCTACTACCCAAAACAATCTACAGATTCAATGCAATCCCTGTCAAACCACCACTGGCATTTTTCACAAAACTAAGACAGAAAATTTCACAATTTGTGTAGAAACACAAAAGACCCCGAATAACAAAAGCAATCTTGAGAAAGAAAAATGGAGCTGGAGGAATCAGTTTCCCTGACTTCAGACTATACTACAAAGCTACAGTAATCAAGACAGTATAGTACTGTCACAAAAACAGAAATATAGATCAGTGGAACAGGGTAGAAAGTCCAGAGATAAACCCACGCACATATGGTCACCTTATCTTTGATAAAGGAGGCAAGAATATACAGTGGAGAAAAGACAGCCTCTTCAATATGTGGTGCTGAGAAAACTGGACAGCTACATGTAAAAGAATTAAATTAGAACATTCTCTAACACCATACACAAAAATAAACTCAAAATGGATTAAAGACCTAAATGTAAGGCCAGACACTATCAAACTCTTAGAGGAAAACATAGGCAGAAGACTCTGTGACATAAATCACAGCAAGATCCTTTTTGACCCACCTCCTAGAGAAATGGAAATAAAAACAAAAATAAACAAATGGGACCTAATGAAACTTCACAGCTTTTGCACAGCAAAGGAAACCATAAACAAGATGAAAACAAAACCCTCAGAATGGGAGAAAGTATTTGCAAATGAAGCAACTGACTAAAGATTAATCTCCAAAATTTACAAGCAGCTCATGCAGCTCAATTAAAAAAAACAAACAACCCAATCCAAAAATGGGCAGAAGACCTAAATAGACATTTCTCCAAAGAAGATATACAGATTGCCAGCAAACACATGAAAGAGTGCTCAACATCATTAATCATTACAGAAATGCAAATCAAATCTAAAATGAGATGTCATCTCACACTGGTCAGAATGGCCATCATCAAAAAACCTACAAACAATAAATGCTGGTGAGGGTGCGGAGAAAAGGGAACCCTCTTGCACTGTTGGTGGGAATGTAAATTGATTCCACCACTATGGAGAACACTGTGGAGATTCCTTAAAAATCTAAAAATAGAACTACCATACGACCCAGCAATCCCACTACTGGGCATATACCCTGAGAAAACCATAATTCAAAAAAAAAAAAGAATCATGTACCACAATATTCATTGCAGCTCTATTTACAATAGCCAGGACATGGAAGCAACCTAAGTGTCCATCAACAGATGAATGGATAAAGAAGATGTGGCACATTTATACAATGGAATATTACTCAGCCATAAAATGAAATGAAATTGAGTTTTTTGTAGTGAGGTAGATGGACCTAGAATCTGTCATACAGGGTGAAGTAAGTCAGAAAGAGAAAAACAAATACCATATGCTAACACATATATATGGAATCTAAAAAAAAAATTGGTAATGGAGAACCTATGGGCAAGACGGGAATAAAGACGCAGACCTACTAGAGAATGGACTTGAGGATAAGGGGTAAGGGGAGGGGTAAGTGTAATCTGGGACAAAGTGAGAGAGTTGCATGGACATATCTACACTACCAAATGTAAAATAGATAGCTAGTGGGAAGCAGCCGCATAGAACAGGGAGATCAGCTCGGTGCTTTTTGACCACCTAGATGGGTGGAATAGGGAGGGTGGGAGGGAGGGAGATGCAAGAGGGAAGAGATATGGGGATATATGTATATGTATAACTGTTTCACTTTGTTATAAAGCGGAAACTAACACAACATTTTAAAGCCATTTTACTCCAATAAAGATGTTAAAAAACACAAAACTATATTGCAATTTTACAACCAGGATATAATTGATAAAATCATTGATAATATCCACTACTTTATTCAGATCTCCCCAGTTTTACTTGTATTCCTTTGTGTTTGTGTGCATTTAGTGTAATGCAATTTTATCACGTACATAAGGTCATGTATCTACACAACAGTTGAGATACTTAACAGTTCCAGCATCACAAAGATCCCTCACATTGCCCCTTTATAACTATACCTACTGCCCTCCTGCCACCCCATCACTAACCACATGCAACCATTAATCCATCCTTCATGTCTATAATTTTTCATTTTGAGAAAGCTATAAGGCTGAAATCAAACACTATAGAATCTTTTGGTATTGTCATTTTTCACTCAGCATAATTCCCCAAAGATCCATTTAATTTGTTGCTTATATCAATAATGCATTCCTTTTTATTTCTGAGTAGTATTCTATGGTATGAATGTACCGATTCACCTGTTGAATGGTATCTGGGTTGTTTCCCAGTTTTTTGCCCATTGTGAATAAAGCTGTTATAAACATTTGTGTACAGATTTTTGTGTAAATATATATGGATTCAGAGAACATTATTTGGGAAGCTGTGCCTATAGTTGCCTGAAGAGGAGATGGCAGGCAAGGGGTTAGGAAAAGGTTTGGGAAGGCTTTCGAGTGGTGAGGTCCTGGGGGTTTGAACTTACTGCTTCTCTGAGGGGTCTTTTCTACATTGTAGATATGTTTAGCAGACACTGATGAGGAAAGAGTGAGAGGGTGAGAGAGAGAGAGAATCAATAAATGAAATATATATTTGAGGTCAACAGTTTATGGAATAGAGTATATTCATCTACAGTTTTTTAATATACATAGAAACTTGCCAAACAGAATTTATATCAAACTATACATACTCTTTCATAAACTGATTTTTAAAATACGATTTATCTTTGCAAAAGTTATGTTTTTTTAATTAAAAAGAGAAGAGATAAAGAAAAATGGAGACGATGTCTCAGGCTGATCAAATCCAGAATTGCCACGCTGAAAGCCAAGACAACCAAAAGTTAGAAAATGAAGGAGGTGCCTTTGTTCTCTGTTTTTAAATCCAGTAACACTTCTGTCTTTACAAATAAAGTCTCAAAATACCATTTAAAAAATTCTGGGCAGCAGAAATACATTGGAATATCAGAATAATATAATTTTATGTGATATTGACAAAGAATTTGCCCTGTGTAAATTGTGTTAAATGTTCTGTATTTCCAATTTATAAGCTTAATCCCACAAAAGACTGTGTAAAGAAATTTCCATAGGCAAATCTCTGAGTCTTAGGAGGGAAGAGTGTTTCATTGTAAGCAGAAGGCTTTTTTGAGTGTCAGTTTTATTGAGCTATAATTTACATACAGTAGCATTCATCCTTTTTAGTGTACATTTTCCTGGGTTTTGACAAATACATGCCTTAATGTAACCACCACCACAATCAAGACACAGAACATTTTCATTACTCATCCCCTAGCAAAATTCCCTTTTTTCTCTAGGAAATAAACCCTTCTCGCCACCTCCCGCAGGCAGTCTCTGATCTGTTTCTGTTCCTATTGAGTTTCCTTTTGCAGAATGGCATATCAGTAGCCCAAGGCATTTTTAACAGCCCAATTGTCTTATAAATAGTACATTGAGATTATGATTTCTTTTTAAAATTAAAATGTGCACTGATGCAAGGCATGAGAGGCTTTACTTAACTCTAGCCCTCCTGGGCTGATACAGTTCAAAAAACGACATTTTCTTCTTCTTAACATATTATTGACCCTGGGGGATTTTTGCAGAAACTAACAGCTGTGGCTGGCAGTTTGTTATGTAAGTGAATATTGAAACACCCATGTTTGAGTAAATATCAACAACTATTTTTGCACTTAATGTATTTATTTGAAACTTTGTACATGTCTTATTAAAGCATTCTAATATTTTGTTAGAGTGTGATAGGCAGTATAGCAGTCACCTCTGTTCAGGGGAAAGAACATCTCTTACAAATACACTGTGTTTCACTGCACTTTCCCCTGGAAGAACAGACTCTACACTTTCTGGAGGCATTTTTTTAGCCCTGTGGGTATTATTTCCTCTAGAATATGTTTCTTTTTATTTTACCTGATAGTCAACAATGTGGATCTTTGCAGGAGGCTCTTTTAGAAACGCCACAAGACGGACCAGGTGCAAGACTACCACTACATTCACCAGAATGGTCAATTATCCATTCTCTAGCTACTGCTAACAAAAATTGCTTGTAGGGCTTCCCTGGTGGTGCAGTGGTTGAGAGTCCGCCTGCCGATGCAGGGGACACGGGTTCGTGCCCCGGTCCGGGAAGATCCCACATGCCGCAGAGCGGCTGGGCCCGTGAGCCATGGCCGCTGAGCCTGCACGTCCAGAGCCTGTGCTCCACAACGGGAGAGGCCGCAACAGTGAGAGGCCCGCGTACCGCAAAAAAAAAAAAAAAAATGCTTGTAAGTCATTTTATTCTGTGCATTATGGCTACAATAAAATTTAAACGCATTGAATAAACCACAATTACTCAAATAGAAACCCACTTTCTTATACCATTTTCCTGTTTTCTGGAGGATATTGATGTGTGCCAGTTATTGATCAGATCAATCAACTCCTTTCATACATTTATTATACTCTAATATACAAGTGGACTTAGTTATCTGATGGCCAGTCCTCCTGTCTTCCTTTCCTGTGGATGCTATGGAAGCGTCATGAATAGTTTCCACCATGCGGACTAGCCTCTTGTCTTTCCATGTAAGAAGAATCACTTCTCCCTTCCATGAGAATGTTGTTTTCCCTCTCTGTAGATTTTTAGATTTCTCCTTTAATTGGTTTGGTAGGCCATGATTCTCTCTTAGAGTCCCACAAACTGGTTTTATTTTTCAACAACATTTCAGATGTGGACACACTGTTGTAATAATTGTCTTGGTAAATATGGTGCCATGAACCAAGATAAGGTTGTAGGGCCGATAGTATTGTTTCTTGCAGTTTCTTTCCTTCACCCGTGTAAATCTCAAGGTTGCATATATATCCAGTTTCATTTTCGCTAACCATCCTGAGCAAAATTCCATATTTTGTAAGTTTTCTGGGATTATAGGTTTTGAATCTGAGCTGTCCTCTCCACTTTATCATTGCCTCCTCAAGTGATAGCTCTTGTTTGGGTATGTAGATCGATTGAAATTTTGGTAGAAAATAATCCAAAAGAGGTTTAACTTTTGAAATTCTGTCTGCAGGAAGTGGAGTTTCTGAGTTATCGTTAAAGTGAAGAAATGTCATTTTTTGTTCAAATCTTCTCATCATAATCTTTGGAAAGACAGGTGTTTCTAGTAAGGGATCAGTCGACCAATATTCTTTCCACTGTGACTTTCTTATTTGTCCCATCAAAATTATTAATCCAAGAAACTTCTTCATGTCACTGTTGGTTACATCAGTCCATTTTAAAGCCTTATCATACTTCTTATATGATTTTTATTTTGTTGGTAATACGAATTTATTTGAGAAGTGCCCAGCTCAAAAAAGTTGTTACCAAAAATTAATTCTGTTATTTCACTAACACTTTGCAGGTTATTACATTCAATAGTTACACCTGACACACCTGTAAAGTCTTCTAATTTACGTGAAATCTTGTCTTGAGTCCACTCTTCTGTAGAAGCAAAGGAGCATTCTCCACACTGTGAGTTTCACTTTTACTTTCCACATCAGAATCAATCACTAAGGTTTTTTTGTCTTTTTGTTGATCTAATATTCACATTGTCTGAATCAGAAGTATATTCTGAAGACCTATCATCTTCTGATACATTAGTATATATGTCGCTTGGACAATCAGAGAAAGTATCTGCATAAAATTCACTGAAAAATTCTTATTCACTCAGAATTTCACGATGCATCACTTTTGAAAATTTTACAGTAATAAACTTGCATTTATAATATACACAGCGTTGGAACAAAAACCTAACGGAACAAAACGTGAATGATAACAACAATCATTAAGTTGTATAATGAACCCTTGGTCAATTTTAAGGTCTAACAAATTTGCCTGGTGATGTTAATTGTATCACTCTCTAAAAACGTATTGATACATCTCTGCTCAAAAAATTCTTAACAGACTGCCTGGGTTTGAATTCCAGTACTGCCAATCACTAGTTGGGTGTCTTTGAGTCATTTACTTTAACTCAGAAACTCGATTTCTTTTTGTGTAAAATTTGGAAGAAAAAAATAATAAAGCAAACAACAATAACAAAAAAGTACACTGCCCTTTGAGACTTCAAAAAATAAACTATCTGGCATCACTTTATTTTAAAACTTCTTCAGCTGAGAAGAGAGGAATGGTGCTCAGTGCTTTGGGCAAATTACCTAACCTCTGTGGGCCTCAGTTTACACTTGTGTAAATGGGGAAAACAAGTGTACCTCCTCTACAGTATTGTTTTTGTGAGGATTGAATGAGACACAATCCATCTAAAGTTTTGAACAATAGTAGGCTCTTGTAAACACTCAAAAGAATGTGACCTATCATAATTACAATTTGAATTTATATAGCCTGAATATAACAGATCTAAGAAGACAGTGATCTTACAGAATATAATACACACCCATGCCTCTTGATCAAGGGGACAGGATTTCATTTCCACCGTTTTCATCCTCATCATCAATAGGATTGTTGACTTAGTAAGGGCTACATCTTGGATTTGAACTCAGTAGGCATGATTGTAGAGTCAGGACTCTTGACCACTGCACTACAGAATCTCTCTCTCAGAGAGTTCTTCATCGTCACCAGAATGAATAAGCATCTGTGCAGTCATTCTTAACACTCCTGTGGCCTACCAGCTGTGAAACATCAAGATAATCATTGAACAAAGTCTAGGTCTAGTTATGGTGAACTCTGTAAAACTACATTAATATATAAAGAGAAAGGAAGCCTCACTGGAGTTGTCAGAGACTCCTTAAAGAGGAGCTAGGCCTGGCACATTGGGTAGGACTTATGGGGGCTGAGTGGGAGGGAGGGGTTGGGGAGTCCAACATGACTGAGTAAAGAGTAGGAGCTCCTAGGTGAGCAGACAGGGCTCAGAGATAACTGATTGGACACTCCAGGGGTGTGAGCTTGTCCGGCTTTAGGACCATTTGCTTCCAGGGTTTGATACATAGCCCCTTTATACACTGAAATGACACAAATGTTGGTAAGAAGGAAAGTGCTCACACATCCGTCACTTGTCCACAGGAGCAGAGAAGAACCAGGAGCACTGACAGCAATGAAGATAAGTGGATGTTCAGTTCCCTAAACCTTCATTAGTTATAGGAAGCCAACTTCAAAGGAAATGGCTTACAATGAATTGAATCCACCACTCTGTTTGGAAATCATACTCCCCCTTAAGAGTCCTCTGACTCCAGGTCCCATAGACTTCCATCTACCAGAGAGTTTCTGCCTGCCTCCTTGAGTCACCTTTTTTTTTTTTTTACCCATTATGATTTATTCTTTTTTTTTTTTTTTTTGGTGGTATGCGGGCCTCTCACTGTTGTGGCCTCTCCCGTTGTGGAGCACAGGCTCCGGACGTGCAGGCTCAGCGGCCATGGCTCACGGGCCCAGCCGCTCCGCAGCATGTGGGATCTTCCCGGACCGGGGCACGAACCCATGTCCCGTGCATTGACAGGTGGACTCTCAACCACTGCGCCACCAGGGAAGCCCTATGATTTATTCTTTACCATACTTCATTAACGAGTTCAATGATTTACACTCAGAAGTTATATAGACAAGAGGGAGCCATGTGTAACACAAAGAATTGTTCTGAAGTCTTTGCACTGAAGGCCATACAAAGTCTCTTGCTTCAGGGAAATAAGAGTGAAAATAAGTAAAAACTCATAGCCCCCTAGGCTCCAGGGTCTCAATAGAAAATAAACTCAACAATTAGTGAAATTGTAGGTGTTAACATATAATGGAAAAAATCTTGTGTGAATATTAAAATTAATGCCCAGGACTTTTGTATAACAATAAAACTTTTATTGTTTTTTATAAACAATAAAATATATGTAATGTCTCAACTATAAACCCTTTCATGTTGAAAAGATCTCTAACATGAGTTGCTTTAATATTTTGAAGTGAAAAAGTTTAAGAATGTCACAGGGGAAACAATCTAACACTGACAAACTCTAATGATCGAAGACATTCTCTTTTAGTTAGTGTAAAACAATTCATAATTATAAAGAATGTCCTAGCTGTGGATATTATGAGAAAAGCCACCCTTCCAGACCAAAAGGCACACAAGGCTAGGGATGAAGTGAACTCTGATCCATCCAGCCAAGTGGAGCTTGTTCCTTTAAAACAGTGGTTACCTACTGTTCAGCTTGAGCGTCCCAAGGAAGAAGGAAAGCAGAAAACATTTCCTTCCCTTTAAACGTACCATTCACACCACATGTACTGGCCACAAGTGCATGGAAGGCAGCTCAGTTCCAGTTCAGAGCCACCATCTCCCCATGCAAAGCTGCCACATGGATGATCCAGACTTAGCATTTTTCCTGAGAGCCACCTGCCACACATCTTCATGAGGTGACCACAACTGTATACTTTCAGACTGCTTCCTGACTAGGCTCCATTCAGGATAGACACTGACAGTGCCATTCTTCATGGGGCCAAATAGTTTTCCTTGGTCAACTCCTGAGTCCCCATGACAAGGCAAGAGGAACTCGAGTATCTTCGTTGCTGGACTTATATGGGAGCATGAGAGAATATGCAGGGAGTACATTTTCTTCACTCCAAAAACCACTGAGTCCACTTCAGTGTGGTGCTGGGCTTAACTAGCCCGACTCTTGTGCACTAGTTTATTTCCTGCTTTTTTTTCAATTTTTTTCTTCATTTTGTTAAATGGCAGGTATACTACCCTACCCTCAATGGAATAAAAAAAATACTGTACACTGAGGAATACAAATAGGGCAACATTTGTATAAGAAAAAAAAAAACAGGCTTGAAGAGCATGGCACTGTTAATGCTTGCATGACCAGTTTCACTGAACATGCTCAGGGGTGAAAGTTTAGCACCAATTCTTTTGTTTGTTTTTTTTAATCTTTAGAAATTAAACACAACCTTTAACATTGAACACTTAAACAGTAATGAATATATCCCTGAGTAACAATACATTGTGCAAGTTGGAGGAGGGTGGTTTAGTCCAGAGCTGACCCCCCTGACTTCAATCCATGGCTCCTAAGAGTAACTGTCATCACATTTGTTTATAACAATACCTTCATGATCAAAAGCTTTTTTCATTAACATTGCAAGGAGAAAGTGGCAGGATGTGAGAACACAGCACAACAGTAAGATTGGGTGATGCAGCCTGGCCCGGGCCATACTGATATCAGCCCCACGTTTCCCTTGCACATTCCATATCCTTGTGAACAGCAGAGGATGGTGCCAAGCAAATCTGCTCACACGTACCCGTTTCTTCCAAGAAATGAGACAGCAATGCTTAGAAGAGCACATGTATCATTTCTTAGATTGTGTTCCTTCTCCCCCTCCCCCATTCCTGGCAGAAGAAAACTCAAAAGGAGTTTGGTAGATGATGACAATGAAGGCTAGTTGGTGACATAAGCTGTCAAAAGCTGGAGGTTTTCAGGGATGTGGGAGAGGAATGCTCTAAAGGCAGCAGTGAGAAGCAAGGAAGACATTTACCAGAGCTTCAGGCTCTGTGGTACAATGGTGATGGGAGAGAAAAATCATCTACTTCTCTTGAGTGGGCTTCCAGGGACACAGAGTCCTCTGGGAAGAGCCTGGTTTCTGTTAGGGCAAGAAAATGAAGGGCACATTAAGAGAAGAGGGTGAGGATATGGAGGAATTATTAAGGTTGCATTGCGTTTTAGGAGTAGGGAAGGGGTGTGAGAAGTGAACTGAAGAGAGAATGTGGTGACAGCCTTGTGGAAGTTAGAATGTGGCAGTTAAAGGGTATTGTGGGGATTTGGAGGATCTTGTGGTGACTGGCACAAATGGGGTAGACATTATGATGAGATGAGGTCTGATGGATTTGAGGCAGATAGATTCAAGATAGACTTTGAAGTTTTGGCTAGGGTGGGGAGGTGAGTGTCTGAGGCTTCCTGTCAACCCCGAGATGTGGAAATTCAGTCTTACACCTGGAGCACTGGTCCACAGGATGTTGCATGTTGCTCCTGGAAATAGATCACATAAATCTGTAGTGAAAGAAAAATGGGCTAGAAACTATATATCACATTCAGGGTAGGAGTACCCCTAGGGAAGTGGGAGGAGAATGGAAATGGGATGAAGGTCAAGGAAACCTTAATTTTTCTGTAATGTTATAACAGCATCCAAATCTGAGTGGTGGAAACACCGGTGTTTGTTATATTTAATGCCTGGGACATTGTAGGTGCTCAATGAATGTTATTTGTTGAATGAGTGTACTTTCTGTATTAACAGTTCCTCCAACAAACATACAAAACTCTCAAGTTAGCACATCGTGCTACAGGAGCATAGAAAAGAAAATGGAGAGAGCTAGAGAAGGCCTGAGAAATGCTCGTGAAGAGAGCGATTGCTAGTCTATATAGATCTCTACCACCATACATGAACCTTATGGAAAATATGGGGTGCAAGCTAAAGACATAGCCCTATCTCCATTTTACCTTCATGCTCTAAGGTTCTGGGTGAATATCCAGAAAATGACCTTGAATATTTAGTTCTTTCAAGTAACTACTGGATTCTCCTTTTTGTGTCCCAACATAGACACTGAGTGGTGCTGCTGTCCAAAAATTCTGCTCTATCCTGGATTTATTACTTCAATCTACAGAGAGGTATTAATCTAAGCATCTACTGTGGGTCAAGCAAAGTGATCAGGATTGGAGATAATCAAGATGAATACCCTCGGAGGGAGCTACCAAGATGGTGGAGGAGCAGGAGGACATGGAATTCATCTCTGTCCACAAATGCATCAAGAATACATCTACAGATGGAAAAGTTCTCACAGAACACCAGCTGAACACTAGCAGAAGACCTTGGACACTGGAAAGGACAAGAAAGATCCATGCACAACTGGGTAGGACAAAAGAAAGAAGGGAGAAAGAAGAGGAGAGGAAGTGGGACAGGATCTGCACTCCGGGTGGGTGCTGAAGCGGAGGAGAGGTTCCCGCATCTGGGGAAGCCCCCTCACCAATGGGGAAATCAGTTGGGACAGAAGGGGAGCATCTGAGGCTGTCAGAGGGGGGTGAAACGGCCAGTCTGTGGCAGACTGGACAGAGTGACACCTACACAGATGGTCTGTGCCATAGCCCTGTGCACCCCAAATTGGGATGTGTCTCCACCACTGCACATGGGGGCTGAGAGCTGGAACCTTGGGATTGGAGAGAAAACCCAGGGAGAGGACTGCTGTTGGCTGCAAGGAGACAGCCTGAGGGGACGAGAGGGAGGAAATCCACAACTGGGAATGCTTGTGGAGGAAACCCAGACTGCCATAGAAGCAAGGTGCCACTGTTGAATGACATGCAGGGAGTGGAGCTATCATTGCAGTCTTTCTGTCCACGTGGGGGATCTCTGCCCTGCCAGGTACTAAGAAAAGCCCCCACCAAGGTTGACCTTCTTGTGTTAGCCACCAGGCACTAGGAAAGGCTGCCACTAGGGACAGATCTCTTGTGCCTGTGGCCACCAGCTTTCCCACACACATGTTGCCACTGGGGTCCCCGTGACCCAGACAGTCATGCCACCTCCACACCCTGACCTCACCAGGGCAGACCCAAGTGCTCCAGGGCAGCTTCAGGAGCAGACTCCTTTGGGTGTCCCATACACAGAGGTGGGGCTAAATCCACAGAGGAGCCCAAGGGGTGAGGTAACTAAGAAAGAGGAAAAAGAGCTGCCTGTACAGTTGCACAAGCCACAGATTAAATCCCTGTGATCAGCTTGGTAAACCCTGCACCTATGGAATATCTGGATGGGCAATGAGTGTTCCCACAAAGGAAACCAGTTGAGCTCTAGCAGCTCTGGACTTTGAGGACTAGTACATGCAGGAGTTGGGCCAGGTCAGAGTCTGAGCTGCCCCCACAGTGCCCACAGAAGAACCAGAGACCTACCTAGAGCTCTGGAGGGCCTTCTGGGGAGGTGGAGGTTGGCTGTGACTCATGGGTGGGGGTAAGAACACTGACAGCTGAGACCCCAGGAAAATATAAGTATTACTATTTTTTATGTTTTGTTCTGTTGTTTTTTTATTATTTGTTTTTTTAAATTTTTATACATTTTTTATTTTTCATATTTCTATTTCTACATTACTTTTTTGTTGTCCTGTTTTTTTCCTTTATTTTCTTTTGCTTTTCTTTGCTCTGTTTTTTTAAATCATTTTTTTCTTTTGTTCTATTTGTTCTTATCATTTTTATCATTTTTGTGTGTTTGTTTTGTCTTCTTTGCTTTTTCCTTCAGTTTGGATTCTGCTTTTGTTTTGTTTTTTATTTTTTGTTAGTTTTTTTTTATATTTTTTAATTTTTTTTAACATCTTTATTGGGGTATAATTGCTTTACAATGGTGTGTTAGTTTCTGCTTTATAACAAAGTGAATCAGTCATACATAAACATATGTTCCCATATGTCTTCCCTCTTGTGTCTCCCTCCCTCCCACCCTCCCTATCCCACCCCTCCAGGCTGTCACAAAGCACGAGCCAATATCCCTGTGCCATGCGGCTGCTTCCCACTAGCTATCTACCTTACTACGTTTGTTAGTGTGTATATGCCCATGACTCTCTCTCGCCCTGTCACAGCTCACCCTTCCCCCTCCCCATAACCTCAAGTCCGTTCTCTAGGAGGTCTGCATCTTTATTCCTGCTTTACCCCTAGGTTCTTCATGACATTTTTTTTCTTAAATTCCATATATATGTGTTAGCATACGGTATTTGTCTTTTTCTTTCTGACTTACTTCACTCTGTATGACAGACTCTAGGTCTATCCACCTCATTACAAATAGCTCAATTTCGTTTCTTTTTATGGCTGAGTAATATTCCATTGTATATATGTGCCACATCTTCTTTATCCATTCATCCGATGACGGGCACTTAGGTTGTATCCATCTCCGGGCTATTGTAAATAGAGCTGCAATGAACATTTTGGTACATGTCTCTTTTTGAATTATGGTTTTCTCAGGGTATATGCCCAGTAGTGGGATTGCTGGGTCATATGGTAGTTCTATTTGTAGCTTTTTAAGGAACCTCCATACTGTTCTCCACAGTGGCTGTATCAATTTACATTCCCACCAACAGTGTAAGAGGGTTCCCTTTTCTCCACACCCTCTCCAGCATTTATTGTTTCTAGATTTTTTGATGATGGCCATTCTGACTGGTGTGAGATGATATCTCATTGTAGTTTTGATTTGCATTTCTCTAATGATTAGTGATGTTGAGCATTCTTTTATGTGTTTGTTGGCAGTGTGTATATCTTCTTTGGAGAAATGTCTATTTAGGTCTTCTGCCCATTTTTGGATTGGGTTGTTTGTTTTCTTGTTATTGAGCTGCATGAGCTGCTTGTAAATTTTGGAGATTAATCCTTTGTCGGTTGCTTCATTTGCAAATATTTTCTCCCATTCTGAGGGTTGTCTTTTGGTCTTGTTTATGGTTTCCTTTGCTGTGCAAAAGCTTTGAAGTTTCATTAGGTCCCATTTGTTTATTTTTGTTTTTATTCCCATTACTCTAGGAGGTGGGTCAGAAAGGATCTTGCTTTGATTTATGTCATAGAGTGTTCTGCCTATGTTTTCCTCTAAGAGTTTGAGAGTTTCTGGCCTTACATTTAGGTCTTTAATCCATTTTGAGCTTATTTTTGTGTATGGTGGTAGGGAGTGATCTAATCTCATACTTTTACATGTACCTGTCCAGTTTTCCCAGCACCACTTATTGAAGAGGCTGTCCTTTCTCCATTGTACATTACTGCCACCTTTATCAAAGATAAGGTGTCCATATGTGCATGGGTTTATCTCTGGGCTTTCTATCCTGTTCCATTGATCTATCTTTCTGTTTTTGTGCCAGTACCATACCGTCTTGATGACTGTAGCTTTGTAGTATAGTCTGAAGTCAGGGAGCCTGGTTACTCCAGTTCCTTCTTTCGTTCTCAAGATTGCTTTGGCTATTCGGGGTCTTTTGTGTTTCCATACAAATTGTGAAATTTTTTGTTCTAGTTCTGTGAAAAATGCCAGTGGTAGTTTGATAGGGATTGCATTGAATCTATAGATTGCTTTGGGTAGTAGAGTCATTTTCACAATGTTGATTCTTCCAATCCAAGAACATGGTATATCTCTCCATCTATTTCTATCATCTTTAATTTCTTTCATCAGTGTCTTATAATATTCTGCATACAGGTCTTTTGTCTCCTTAGGTAGGTTTATTCCTAGATATTTTATTCTTTTTGTTGCAATGGTAAATGGAAGTGTTTTCTTGATTTCACTTTCAGATTTTTCATCATTAGTATATAGGAATGCCAGAGATTTCTGTGCATTAATTTTGTATCCTGCCACTTTACCAAATTCATTGATTAGCTCTAGTAGTTTTCTGGTAGCATCTTTAGGGTTCTCTATGTATAGGATCATGTCATCTGCAAACAGTGACAGCTTTACTTCTTCTTTTCCAATTTGGATTCCTTTTATTTCCTTTTCTTCTCTGATTGCTGTGGCTAAAACTTGCAAAACTATGTTGAATAATAGTGGTGAGAGTGGGCAACCTTGTCTTGTTCCTGATCTTAGTGGAAATGCTTTCAGGTTTTCACCATTGAGGATGATGTTTGCTGCGGGCTTGTCATATATGGCCTTTATTATGTTGAGGAAAGTTCCCTCTATGCCTACTTTCTGCAGGGTTTTTATCATAAATGGGTGTTGAATTTTGTCAAAAGCTTTCTCTGCATCTATTGAGATGATCATATGGTTTTTCTCCTTCAATTTGTTAATATGGTTTATCAGATTGATAGATTTGCGTATATTGAAGAATCCTTGCATTCCTGGAATAAACCCCACTTGATCATGGTGTATGATCCTTTTAATGTGCTGTTGGATTCTGTTTGCTAGTATTTTGTTGAGGATTTTTGCATCTATGTTCATCAGTGATATTGGCCTGTAGTTTTCTTTCTTTGTGACATCCTTGTCTGGTTTTGGTATCAAGGTGATGGTGGCCTCGTAGAAGGAGTTTGGGAGTGGTCCTCCCTCTGCTATATTTTGGAAGAGTTTGAGAAGGATAGGTGTTAGCTCTTCTCTAAATGTTTGATAGAATTCGCCTGTGAAGCCATCTGGTCCTGGGCTTTTCTTTGTTGGAAGATTTTTAATCACAGTTTCAATTTCAGTGCTTGTGATTGGTCTGTTCATATTTCCTATTTCTTCCTGATTCAATCTTGGCAGGTTGTGCATTTCTAAGAATTTGTCCATTTCTTCCAGATTGTCCATTTTATTGGCATAGAGTTGCTTGTAGTAATCTCTCATGATCTCTTTTATCTCTGCAGTGTCAGTTGTTACTTCTCCTTTTTCATTTCTAATTCTATTGATTTGAGTCTTCTCCCTTTTTTTCTTGATGAGTCTGGCTAGTGGTTTATCTATTTTGTTTATCTTCTCAAAGAACCAGCTTTTAGTTTTATTGATCTTTGCTATTGTTTCCTTCATTTCTTTTTCATTTATTTCTGATCTGATTTTTATGATTTCTTTCCTTCTGCTAGCTTTGGGGTTTTTTTGTTCTTCTTTCTCTAATTGCTTGAGGTGCAAGGTTAGGTTGTTTATTCGAGATGTTTCCTGCTTCTTAAGGTGGGCTTGTATTGCTATAAACTTCCCCCTTAGAACTGCTTTTGCTGCATCCCACAGGTTTTGGGTCGTTGTATCTCCATTGTCATTTGTTTCTAGGTATTTTTTGATTTCCTCTTTGATTTCTTCAGTGATCTCTTCATTATTAAGTAGTGTATTGTTTAGCCTCCATGTGTTTGTATTTTTTACAGATCTTTTCCTGTAATTGATATCTAGTCTCATGGCGTTGTGGTCAGAAAAGATACTTGATACAATTTCAATTTTCTTAAATTTACCAAGGCTCGATTTGTGACGTAAGATATGATCTATCCTGGAGAATGTTCCATGAGCACTTGAGAAAAATGTGTATTCTGTTGTTTTTGGATGGGATGTCCTATAAATATCAATTAAGTCCATCTTGTTTAATGTATCATTTAAAGCTTGTGTTTCCTTATTTATTTTCATTTTGGATGATCTGTCCATGGGTGAAAGTGGGGTGTTTAAGTCCCCTACTATGAATGTGTTACTGTCGATTTCCCCTTTTATGGCTGTTAGTATTTGCCTTATTTATTGAGGTGCTCCTATGTTGGGTGCATAAATATGTACAATTGTTTTATCTTCTTCTTGGATTGATCCCTTGATCATTATCTAGTGTCCTTCTTTGTCTCTTTTAATAGTCCTTATTTTAAAGTCTATTTTGTCTGATATGAGAATTGCTACTCCAGCTTTCTTTTGGTTTCCATTTGCATGGAATATCTTTTTCCATCCCCTTACTTTCAGTCTGTATGTGTCTCTAGGTCTGAAGTGGGTCTCTTGTAGACAGCATATATAAGGGTCTTGTTTTTGTATCCATTCAGCTAATCTGTGTCTTTTGGTGGGAGCATTTAGTCCATTTACATTTAAGGTAATTATCGATATGTATGTTCCTATTCCCATTTTCTAAATTGTTTTGGGTTCGTTATTATAGGTCTTTTCCTTCTCTTGTGTTTCTTGCCTAGAGAAGTTCCTTTAGCATTTGTTGTAAAGCTGGTTTGGTGGTGCTGAACTCTCTCAGCTTTTGCTTGTCTGTAAAGGTTTTAATTTCTCCATCAAATCTGAATGAGATCCTTGCTGGGTAGAGTAGTCTTGGCTGCAGGTTTTTCTCCTTCATCACTTTCAGTATGTCCTGCCACTCCCTTCTGGCTTGTAGGGTTTCTGCTGAGAGATCAGCTGTTAACCTTATGCGGATTCCCTTATGTGTTATTTGTTGTTTTTCCCTTGCTGTTTTTAATATGCTTTCTTTGTATTTAATTTTTGACAGTTTGATTAATATGTGTCTTGGCGTATTTCTCCTTGTATTTATCCTGTATGGGACTCTCTGTGCTTCCTGGACTTGATTAACTATTTCCTTTCCCATATTAGGGAAGTTTTCAACTATAATCTCTTCAAATATTTTCTCAGTCCCTTTCTTTTTCTCTTCTTCTTCTGGAACCCCTATAATTTGAATGTTGGTGTGTTTAATGTTGTCCCAGAGGTCTCTGAGACTGTCCTCAGTTCTTTTCATTCTTTTTTCTTTATTCTGCTCTGCAGTAGTTATTTCCACTATTTTATCTTCCAGGTCACTTATCCGTTCTTCTGCCGCAGGTATTCTGCTATTGATCCCATCTAGAGTACTTTTAATTTCTTTTATTGTGTTGTTCATCGTTGCTTGTTTCATCTTTAGTTCTTCTAGGTCCTTGTTAACTGATTCTTGCATTTTGTCCATTCTATTGTCCATTCTATCTCCAAGATTTCGGATCAACCTTACTATCATTATTCTGAATTCTTTTTCAGGTAGACTGCCTATTTCCTCTTCATTTGTTAGGTCTGGTGCATTTTTATCTTGCTCCTTTATCTGCTGTGTGTTTTTCTGTCTTCCCATTTTGCTTATCTTACTGTGTTTGGGGTCTCCTTTTTGCAGGCTGCAGGTTCGTAGTTCCTCCTGTTTTTGATGTCTGTCTCCAGTGGCTAAGGTTGGTTCAGTGGGTTGTGTAGGCTTCCTGGTGGAGGGGACTAGTGCCTGTGTTGTGGTGGATGAGGCTGGATCTTGTCTCTCTAGTGGGCAGGTTCACGTCTGGTGGTGTGTTTTGGGGTGTCTGTGGCCTTATTATGATTTTAGACAGCCTCTCTGCTAATGGGTGGGGTTGTGTTCCTGTTTTGCTAGTTGTTTGGCATAGGTTTTCCAGCACTGTGGCTTGCTGGTCATTGAGTGAAGCTGGGTGCTGGTGTTAAGATGGAGGTCTCTGGGAGATTTTCGCCGTTGGATATTATGTGGAGCTGGGAGGTCTCTTGTTGACCAGTGTCCTGAAGTTGGCTCTCCTACCTCAGAGGCAGAGCCCTGCCTCCTGGCTGGAGCACCAAGAGCTTTTCATCCACACGGCTCTGCCTGGGGAGAAATTCCAGCAGAAGGTATGGGTGACACATCCTTTTCTTTAGCAGGTGGCAGCCCGGCAACTCCTTTTCTCCGGCGTCACCCACGTCCTCAGGAAACCCAGCTCCCGTCAGCGTGGACGCAGCCCCACGTTGTCCTGAAGCCGACCCCAGCGAGTCCTGAGGAGACCGAGCGCCCATCAGCAGCCACAACCCGGCACTGCCTGAGGAGACACAATTCCCCTCAGCTGCGCTCAGATCTGGGTCCGTTTTGTTAGTTTTGTTTTTAATTGTTTGATTTTGTTTGGGGGTTCTTTTGTTTGTCTGGTTGGTCTCTTGTTTTCTGTTTTCTCTATTTTTTTTTCTTTGTGTGTGTGTGTGTGTGTTTTGTTTGGTTGGTTTTGCTTTTACCATTTGTCTGGGGTTTTGTTTTTCTGTTCATTTATTTGTTTGTTTGCTTTTAATTGTTGTTGTTGCTGTTTGCTTGTTTTTGTCTTTGCTATTTGTCTTGGGTTTTGTTTGTCTGTTTGTTTTCATTTGTTTTCTTCCCAACATTTCTTTTCTTCCCCTTTTTTTTTTGCTGAGCCATGTGGCTTGCAGGGTCTTGGTTCCCAGGTCAGGGGGTGGGCCTGAGACTCTCGGGTAGGAGCACCAAGTCCAGGAGGCTGGAACGCCAGAGAATTCCAGGCCCCAGGGAATATTAAATGGTTAGAGCTCTCCTGGAGGTTTCCATCTCAACTCTAACACCTGGCTCCACCCAACAGCCTGCAGGCTCCAGTGCTGAATGCCCCACACCAATAAACAAGCAAGACAGGAACCCAAACCCAGCCATTAGCAGACAGGTGGCCTAAAGTCATACTAAGCCCACAGACACCCCAAAACACACCACCTGCCATGGTCCTTCCCATCAGAAGGACAAGATCCAGCACCACCCATCAGAATGCAGGCACCAGTCCCTCCCACCAGAAAGCCTACACAAGCCACTGGACCAACCTTGCCCACTGGGGGCACACATCAGAAGTAAGAGGAACTATGACCTTGCAGCCTGCAGAGAGGAGACCACAACACAGTAAATCAGACAAAATGAGAAGACATAGAAATATGCTGCAGAAAGTAGCAAGGTAAAAACCTGCAAGAACAAATAAATGAAGAGGAGATAGGCAATCTACCTGAAAAAGAATTCAGAGTAATGATAGTAAAGATGATCCAAAATTTTGGAAATAGAATGGAGAGAATACAAGAAACGTTTAACAAGGACCTAGAAGAACTAAAGAAAGAACAGTGATGAACAACACAATAACTGAAATTAAAAATACACTAGAAGGAATAAATAGCAGAATAACTGAGGCAGAAGAACAGATAAGTGAGCTGGAAGATAGAATGGTGGAAATAACTGTGGCAGAGCAGATTAAAAAAAAATGGAAAGAAATTAGCACAGTCTCAGAGACCTCTGGGACAACATTAATGCACCAACATTAGAATTATAGGGGTTCCAGAAGAAGAAGAGAAAGAGAAAGGGTCTGAGAAAATATCTGAAGAAACTATAATAAAAAACTTCCCTAATATGGTAAAGGAATAGTCAATAAAGTCCAGGAAGCACAGAAAGTCCCATACAGGACAAACCCAAGGAGAAACACACCAAGACACATACTAATCAAACTAACAAAAATTAAATACAAAGAAACTCGTTAAAAGAAGCAAGGGAAAAACAACAAAGAGTATACAAGGGAATCCCCATAAGGTTATCAGCTGATCTTTCAGCAGAGACTCTGCAAGGCAGAAGGGAGTAGCAGGATATATTTAAAGTGATGAAAGAGAAAAAAAACTACAACCAAGATTACTCTACCCATCAAGGATCTCATTCAGATTTGACAGAGAAATCAAAAGCTTTACCGACACAAAAAAACAAAGAGAATTCAGCACCACCAGACCAGCTTTGCAACAAATGCTAAAAGAACTTCTCTAGGCAGGAAGCACAAGAGAAGAAAAAGACCTACAAAAACAAACCTAAAACAATTAAGAAAATGGAAATAGGAACATACATATCGATAATTACCTTAAATGTAAATGGATTAAATGCTCCAACCAAAAGACACAGAATGGCTAAATGGATATGAAAACAAGGCATATATATATACGTTTTCTACAAGAGACCAACTTCAGATCTAGGCACACATACAGACTGAAAGTGAGGGGATGGAAAAACATATTCCATACAAATGGAAATCAAAAGGAAGCTGGAGTACCAATACTCATATTAGACAAAATAGACTTTAGAATAATGACTGTTACAAGAGACAAGGAAGGACACTACATAAGGATCAAGGGATCAATCCAAGAAGAAGATATAACAATTGTAAATATATATGCACCCAACATAGGAGAACCTCAATGCACCAGCCAAATGCTAACAGCCATAAAAGGGGAAATTGACAGTAACACAGTAATTGGGGGGATGTTAACACTCCACTTACAACTAGGGATAGATCATCCAGACAGAAATTTAATAAGGAAATACAAGCCTTAAATGAAATATTAGACCAGATAGACTTAATTGATGTTTACAGGACATTCCATCCAAAAGCAGCAGAATACGCTTTCTTCTCAAGTGCACATGGAACATTCTCCAGGACAGATCACATCTTGGGTCACAAATCAAGCCTCAGTAAATTTAAGAAAATTGAAATCATATTAAGCATCTTTTCTGACCACAGTTCTATGAGATTAGAAATCAATTACAGGAAGAAAAACTGTAAAAACACAAACACATGGTGGCCAAACAATATGCTACTAAATAACCAAGAGATCACTGAAGAAATCAAAGAGGAAATCAAAAATTACCTAGAAACAAATGACAATGAAAACACAAGACCCAAAACCTATGGAATGCAGCAAAAGCAGTTCTAAGAGGGAAGTTTATACTAATATAATCCTACCTCAAGAAACTAGAAAAAATCTCAAATAAACAACCTAACATTATACCTAAAGCAACTAGAGAAAGAAGAGCAAACAAAACCTAAAGTTAGTAGAAGCAAAGAAATCATAAAGATCAGAGCAGAAATAAATGAAATAGAAACAAATAAAAGAATAGCAAAGATCAGTAAAACCAAAAGCTGGTTCTTTGAGAAGATAAACAAAATTGTTGAACCTTTAGTCAGACTTATCAAGAAAAAAAGGGACTGTACTCAAATAAATAAAATTAGAAATGAAAAAGGAGAAGTTACAAGAGACAACACAGGAATACAAAGGATCGTAAGAGACTACTACAAGCAACTATATGCCAATAAAATGGGCAACTTGGAAGAAATGGACAAATTCTTAGAAAGGTACAATCTCACAAGAATGAACCAGGAAGAAATAGAAAATATGAACAGACCAATCACAAGTACTGAAATTGAAACTGTGATTAAACATCTTCCAACTAACAAAATTCCAAGACCAGATGGCTTCAGAGGTGAATTCTGTCAAACATTTAGAAAAGAGCTAACACCTATTCTTCTCAAATTTTTCCAAAAATTTGCAGAGGGAGGAACACTCCCAAACTCATTCTATGAGGCCACCATCACTCTGATACTAAACCAGAAAAAGATATCACAAAAAAAGAAAACAGGCCAATATCACTGATGAACACAGATGCAAAAATCCTCAACAAAATACTAGCAAACAGAATCCAACAACACATTAAAAGGATCATACACCATAATCAAGTGGGATTTATCCCAGGGATACAAGGATTCTTCAATATATGCAAATCAATCAATGTGATATACCACATTAACAAATGAAGAATAAAAACCATATGATCATCTATATAAATGCAGAAAAAGTTTTCAACAAAATTCAACATGCATTTATGATAAAAACTCTCCAGAAAGTGGGCACAGAGTGACCCTACACCAACATAATAAAGGTCATATATAGCAAACCCACAGCAAACTTTATTCTCAATGGTGAAAAACTGAAAGCATTTCCTCTAAAATCAGGAATAAGACAAGGGTGCCCACTCCCACTGCTATTATTCAACATAGTCCTGGAAGTCCTAGCCACAGCAATCAGAGAAGAAAAAAAACAAAAGTAATCCAAATTGGCAAAGAAGAAGGAAAACAGTCACTGTTTGCAGATGACATGATACTATACATCGAAAATCCTAAACATGCCACCAGGAAACTATTAGTGCTAATCAATGAATTTAGTTATATCACAGGATACAAAATTAATACACAGATATCTCTTGCATTCCTATACACTAACAACAAAAATCAGAAAGAGAAATTAAGGAAACAATCCCATTTAACATTGCAAAAAAAGAATAAAATATCTAGGAATAAACCTACCTAAGGAGGCAAAAGACCTTTTTGAAGAAAACTACAAGATACTGATGAAAGAAGTCAAAAATGACACAAACAGATGGAAAGATATACCATGGTCTTGGATTGGAAGAATCAATATTGTGAAAATGAGTATAATACCCAAAGCACTCTACAGATTCAATGCAATCCCTATCAAACTACCAAAGGCATTTTTTACAGGACTAGAATAAAAAATCTTAAAATTTGTATGGAGACACAAAATACCCCGAATAGCCAAAGCAATCTTGAGAATGAAAAACAGAGCTGCAGGTATCAGGCTCCCTGTCTTCAAACTACACTACAAAGCTATAGTAATCAAGACAGTATGGTACTGGCACAAAAACAGAAATATAGATTAATGGAACAGGATAGAAAGCCCAGAGATAAACCCATGCACATATGGTCAACTAATCTATGCCAAAGGAGGCAAGGATATACAATGGAGAAGACAGTCACTTCAGTAAGTGGTGCTGGGAAAACTGTACAGCTACATGTAAATGAATGAGATTAGAACACCATCTAACACCATACACAAAAATAACTCAAAATGGAATAAAGACCTAAATGTAAGGCCAGACACTATGAAACTCTTAGAGGAAAACATAAGCAGAACACACTTTGACATAAATTACAGCAAGATCTTTTTTGACCCACCTCCTGGAGCAATGAGAATAAAAACAAAAATAAACAAATGAGACCTAATTAAACTTAAAAGCTTTTGCACAGGAAAGGAAACCATAAACAAGATGAAAAGACAATCCTCATTTTGGGAGAAAATATTTGCAAACGAAGCAACTGACAAAGGATTAATCTCCAAATATACAAACAACACAAGCTGCTCAATATCAAAAAAAGAAACAACCCAATCGAAAAATGGGCAGAAGACCTAAATAGACATTTCTCCAAAGAAGACATACCATTGGCCAACAAACACATGATAAGATGCTCAACATCACTAATTATTAGAGAAATGCAAATGAAAACTACAATGAGGTATCACCTCACACCAGTCAGAATGGCCATCATCAAAAAATCTACAAACAGTAAATGCTGGAGAGGGCATGAAGAAAAGGGAACCCTCATGCATTGTTGGTGGGAATGTAAATTGATACAGCCACTATGGAGAACACTATGGAGTTTCCTTAAAAATCTAAAAATAGAACTACCATATGACCCAGCAATCCCACTACTAGGCATATACCCAGAGAAAACCATAATTCAAAAAGGTACGTGCACCCCAATGTTCATTGCAGCACTATTTACAATAGCCAGGACATGGAAGCAACCTAAATGTCCATCAACAGAGGAATGGATAAAGAAGATGTGATACATATATACAATGGAATATTACTCAGCCATAAAAAGGAGTGAAATTGGGTCATTTGTAGAGACGTGGATGGACCTAGAGATTGTTGTACAGAGTGAAGTAAGTCAGAAAGAGAAAAACAAATATCGTATATTAATGCATATATGTGGAGTGTGAAAAAATTGGTATAGATGATTTTATTTAGAAAGCAGAAATAGAGACACAGACATAGAGAACAAACGTATGGATACCAAGGAGGAAAGGGGGTGGTGGGTTGAATTGGGAGATTGGGATTGACATATATACACTATTTTTAAAATAAATTTATTTAAGTATTTATTTATTTTTGGCTGTGTTGGGTCTTCGTTGCTGCACATGGGCTTTCCTCTAGTTGTGCCGAGTGGGGCCTTCTCTTCATTGCGGTGCACAGCCTCTCATTGCAGTGACCTCTCTTGTTGTGGAGCACTGGCTCTAGGCGCACGGGCTTCAGTGGTTGTGGCTTGAGGGCTCTAGAGCGCAGTCTCAGTAGTTGCGGTGCATGGGCTTAGCTGAACCGTGGCATGTGGAATCTTCCCAGACCAGGGCTGGAACCCATGGCCCCTGCATTGGCAGGCGGATTCTTAACCACTGTGCCACCAGGGAAGCCCGACATATATACACTATTGATGCTACATATAAAATAGGTAACTAATGTGAAACTATTGTATAGCACAGAGAACTCTACTCAATGCTCTGTTGTGACCTAAATGGGAAGGAAATCCAAAAAAGAAGGGATATATGTATACGTATAGCTATACAAATAGCTGATTCACTTTGCTGTACAGTAGAAACTAACACAATATTCTAAAGCAACTCTACTCCAATAAAAGTTAAAAAAAAAGGATGAATAGCCTCAGTAGTTTCTCTGATTACCCTAAACTGACTGCTACCATGGTCAGTGGCTGAAAATTTGAAAATAGGACTTTTACATAGGAGCGCACCAATGTCACAGAAATGCCCAGCTGTGGGGTTGAATGACCCAGAACCGGCCACCCTCTCCATGAACAGCCCTCCTCCATGACCTGGCAGAGGATTAGAACAGAGAACACTGAGCATCACTTCCAAATCACTGTTTGGTTGTCACAGCTTACGTAGGCTCCGATGGCTATAAAAAGCCAGGAGTACCTGATTACGGCTCCTTCAGCTTGGATCTCCGAGTTTCAGACGTTCAAAGCTAACTGGGTAAAACGTGTCTGCTTATTGTAGAGGCCCCTATTATCGTGGAGGAGTGAGCATACTTGGGAAGAAGGCAAGTGGACCTTCAGGACGAAAGTAGTGGGAGAAGCAGGGGAAGTAGACCAGCCACCAGTCCCTGGGGGAATCAGTGGGCTTGGATGGGGTCTGCATAGGCAGATCTGGTATGACGCTATCAACACCCAGTTGCAAGGGTGAGGTCCTGAGTAGAGGGGAGACAGTGGACTCAGGTCAGCACATCTAAAGAGATGGGAGGGGCGACGAGGTGGATCTAGTATCCCTTGGGCAATCCGAGAGGACTGGAGCGGGGTCTGGGGGCGGAGCCTGTCACGCAGCTTATAACTGCTGGGTTCCACACGAGAAGGTTAACCTTGTCCTGTGTGAGAAGTGGTCGCGGTGCAGCGGTCTGCCTTTCCCTGGTCTTCAAGCCTTCGGGTGAGGACGTGCGGCCCCGCCAGAGCCAGAGGACTATGGGGACAGGAGGGCGCGGCGGCCACGGGGCTGGCGTATGGGGCCTGCTGGAATTGGAGGGGCGGGGGTTGGGACGGGCGATTTGTATCTGAGCCTGATGGCGAGTCCGCGCCTTTGTCTTCGCAGCGCTGCCTTCTGCGCGCAATGCGAAATCCTCCCTGGGGCTGTCCCGGAAAGGTCCGAGGGGGGAGACCCCAGAGCGGCCAGTCCGCTGTGGCTGCAAGTCCAAGGCTGAGGGGATGAGGAGTGTGGGGCTCAGAATGGGCCTTCTGGGGCTGGCCTTTTGCTCTCTCCCCTCCCGTGGCTGTTAGGTTGGACTGGGCTCCTGACAATGATGATAGTTATTTTAAAATATTAAGCAAATTGCTGCCAACAAAGTGGCTTATGTGCCCAGCCCTGTTATTATTTTAAGTCCCTGTTTCACCACCTCTGGAGATTAGCAGCCGATCGCTCGTCAAAGGAGGGTCTTAGGGTGACCACAACGGAAGGGAGGCATATTCGGGACGTCTGGCTGCTTGAGGGCCTCTCCATTCTGGTCTGGGCACTAGACGTGTCTTACCCCGCCAGGGTGGGGCCAGGCATGGGCAGGAGAGCTCTGCTTCGCGGGCTCAGGGGTCTCCTATTGTCTCTTCTGGACAAAGCCGGAAAGATCACAGGGCATCTCCTAGCCTCATCTCCTCCCCTCTCCCCTTGAGGAGAAAATATGGTGAAATAAAAATCAACTGTGTCTGGTTTATCCCATTCTGCTGAAGTCCTGAGTCTGATCATAATTAGCTGTGCCGTCTTACAGCGTTTACAAACTAGTGCCATAAGGAGACATCATGAGACGTGTCATTAGTTATGACGGGATTAAATCCCCTCCTTTCCTTATTGCAGCTCCTTAATCTACTGTCTTTGAAAAGGCAGATGAAATGGAAAGAAACTAGTACAACTTATGCTACCGTTTATTGTGTGCTACTCCCTAACCCCCAAGAAAAATCCCCCCCGCCAAAGTAATTGAATACAAAGTGAAGGTGCTCAAATAGTGCTATCTCCTGTTACAAATTCATTCCTGGTTAAGCCCAGTCCTTATTTTTTCTTCTATCTCTATCTGCTCTTGTGTTTCTATCACCTCCATTTGACTTTCCCTGTGATTTTTAAGTCAGACATATTGACTCCGGGTTTTAGAGCATCTTGGTTTCTAGTGCATCCTGATTCAGTGGCTTTTACTGCCTATCAGAAGTGGGGTAATGATGTGGAATTCAAAGCATTTTGATAAAACCATGGCTTTCCCAAGATATGTGCTGTTTTCTTGTTGAAAATCAGAAGATAAAATACATATTGATATTAAATGTGAGAATTTTGGATTGTGATCAATTAGTATGATAATAGTTTTTCCAGTTAAGTTAAAACATTTTTTTTCAGTCTTTCTTTTAGTCAAGATGAGTGGTAAGCCAGACTTCTCTGAAGTGGAGAAGTTTGACAGGTCAAAACTGAAGAAAACTAACACTGAAAGAAGAAGTACTCTGCCCTCGAAGGAAAGTAAGTCATGGGGCAGGGGAGTTTTTAGTGAAGAAAAGCAATGGTGAACATTCATAGGTTCAGTAAATAAACTATTCTAGTAAATTTTGCCACAAAGTAAGCAATAATTACGTAGCCACTGAATTTAATGCAATGGTTAAAAATATCAAATAGTTGTTTAATTACTTGGGTTATATAAGTTGTTCTTACATGATAAACCCAAGAAGTAATGGGGGAATAAAAAACTATTTTCTTCTTGGAAAATCACTAAAAATCACATTACAACCAATTTTGGAATATTATACTTAGCACTAGAAAAATCTTAATTTTTTCAATTTTATGGTTATTTGGAATTTTCTGCATCTAGCAATTTAGGCCCATGATCTTATTCCTAAAGAACTATACAAACTCTGCAGTTTTGGTTTTCTGTACCTGACAACAAGATAAGGCAGAGAACAAGTTTAGATCTTGGGTGTACTTGGGCCTCCCAGACTGAAGGGATCAGTTTTGCCTTTGGGAATTACAGCCTGATGGAGAAACTCCAAGCATATTCACAAAACTAAGGGGCACTTTTGTCATGTTGCTATTATCTGAGAGTTTCTAAGTTAGTCAAAATTGTCTGAAAGGGTGTAACTTCCTAATTATATAGTGATAAATAAATCTGAGGAAAATACTTCACTTGCTCCTCAGTCTCAGAATATTCGATGGAAAAAATGGCAACAGCATAAATCTAACTCTGAAATGGAAAAAAAGACACAGTTGATGCAGATTCTAATGTTCAGGTGGTTAGCACACACACACACACACACACACACACAACTGAGGATTTGCAGTTAGTGCCTTGGCATTCTAAATTTAAAGCGGGTATGGTAGCCTTCAATGACTTGGCAAAGAGTGGCAAAGAACTCTCTTGGAAGAAACTGAACTTAATCTTAGGAAAATATCCTTTAATGATTGTTTGTGTTTGTCTTTTTTCCAGCTATCCAGCAGGAGAAAGAGTGTGTTCAAACATCGTAAAATGGGGATCTCCCAAGAACAAATTTCAACATTGCCTGAGTGTCTTGGTTTTAGGCATGTTTTTTGTAAACCTATGTGTTTGTAGAGATTTTAGCCATTTTCTATGTCTTCTCATCCATAATCCCTGGCTAAGAGGTCAGGAGTAGCCAAAGTTCCCTTACTTTCATTCTTAAACTTTCCATTGGTGCATAAATTCCAGCCAGCTGATGCTGTCAATAATCACACCATTGATGATATTTGTGTGTCTAGTCTTTGCATCCCTAAAGGATAAGCAACTTTTAACTTTCTACACTGGATGTCTCCATTGTTCCATAATCTTCATGAAGTGGCATGCATTTGCAGCTTCTCACAGTTTATTTCACTTCTAATGTAGTGATAAAATAATAAATATAATTATGTTGAGACTCCTGTGGTGGTCCATTCTTAGTGGTCTTCTAAGGACTGAAAGTACAAAAGGGTACTCTTCAGCCAAACAAAATGGTTGAAGGAAGGCCACTTTAGCAGAATAGTCATGTGGAAAAGGCTCTTCTCTGTCCAGGTCCAGTGGGTTCTGACTTGCTTTTTTCCATAGTTGGAATCATAGAATTTGAGAACCTTGGGAGAGGAGGTAATGTGGACTAGTATCCTTATCTTGGAGATGAGGAAATGAAAACATGGGGTCTGAATTGATCTTTTAAGGTGAATAAGGATCGGGATTTAAACTGAGTTCTCTTGTTTTCTGAAAGTGTTTTTCAATTTGATGAGAGGAGACCCCCAAGGCTGGGGTTGGATAGGGAAGGGGGCAAGAAACACTTGATAACACCCACTTTGCTAAGCACATCATATCTTCTATCGAGCATAAACTCAGATATCTAATATCTGCTAATGACTTGCAGCACTGAACCTCTGGTCTGGTTCTTGTCCTGAACAGAATCCACTGTCTTATGAACCAATCATTTTTGGTGTTCATGGTAAGCACAAGGACATATAAATGGGAGTGTCCCAATCCCTGCCCATATGCAATATTTTATCACTTTCAATTTATAAAAACCAGTCATTTATAATCCCACCAGTTACAAGCATTAGCATTTGGGTGTATAACCATCCATACTCTGGTCTATTAATATATAGGCATACCTCAGGGATAGGGATATTGTGGTTCCAGACCACTCCAATAAAGCAAATACTGCAATAAAGTGGGTCACACAAAGTTTTTGGTTTCTCAGTGCATATAAAAGTTATGTTTACACTATACAGTTGACCCCTGAACAACATGGGTTTGAACTGTGAGTCCACTTATACACAGAGTTTTTTCAATAAATATGTGGAAAAATGTTTTGAGATTTGCCATAATTTGAAGAAACTCACAGACAAACCACGTAGCCTAGAAATATCAAAATATTAAGAAAAAGTTAGATATATCATGAATGCATAAAATATATGTAGATATACATATAACATAGAAAATATGTCTTAATCGATTGTTATCAACAAGGCTTCCAGTGAAGAGTAGGCTATTAGTAGTTAAGTTTTGGGCAAATCAAAAGTTATACATGGGTTTTTGACAGTTCCAGGGTCAGCTCCCTAATTTGTGCATTTTCAAGGGACAAATGTACTGTAGTCTATTAAGCATGCAATAGAATTATGTCTAAAAAAAAAACAACGTACATACCTTAAGTAAAAAGCACTTTATTGCTAAAAAAATGCTAATCATCATCTGAGCCTTCAGTGAGTCATAATCTTTTTGCTGGTGGAGGGTTTGAAATATTGCAAGAATTACCAAAATGTGACACAGGGATATGAAGTGAGCAAATTACCAAAATGTGACACAGAGACACGAAGTGAGCAAATGCTGTTGGAAAAAAATGGAGCTGATAGACTGGCTCAACATAGGGTTGCTGCAAACCTTCAATTTGTAGAAAAAATAAATAAATAAAAATAAAAAATAAAAGCAGTATCTGCAAAGCGCAATAAAATGAAGCACAATAAAATGAGATACAGCTATACGTATCTTTTCCTACAAGAAAGGGATTATGCTGTTTGGACCTATTTGAAACATCAAGTATTATCTAACCACCCTTTTCTAATGGCTTACCCTCCATGGGAAGTGGAAACTGTTTTCTTTGCTAGAGCATAAACTTCCACAAGCAAAACAGTAGGTATGAGGTGACACAATCATAGCTCTTGGTGTTGTCAGAGGATTTGAGACTTGGCCAGACATGTTGGCCACCAAGACCTAACCTCTTGCTTGAAATAATTGTCCAACAGAGTTGTTCAGTCCCTTGTGGTGACCTGCTGCTTATACTGTACCTAAACTTGCCTCCCTGTAGCTTCGATCAAATAGACTTAAGACTGTATGCTGGAGACTCACACAACATAGGTAATCCCTGCTCCAGTATTTGAAGACAGCTGTTGTGTGCCTGCTCCCATACCTCCAAGTATTCTCCTTATGACACTTCTCAGATCCTTTGGACCCAAGTTACATGCATGAGGAACCACCCTGTTTGCTGATGTGCTCAAATTTGCTCATTATCAGACCTCTTTGGATCCTGATCCTTTCACACAACACATTTACTCTCCTTCCAGTATTGCCACGTGCAAATTTGAGAAAGATGCTTTATTCCATGATAAATTCAGCAAACTCTGCATTTGTGCATTAATCACCAGATTAGGTCCATTTCAAAGGGCCTAAAGGAAAGCATGAACATCGTCAGATGAGCTGGTGTTGGACAGTAACTCCAATTGTTCAGTTGCATCTAGTAACCATTCTTTTCATTAATGTACTGATTCCACCCTGGGCAGTGTAAGTGCTGAACTGAGCGGGAGCAGATGAGAGGTATGTGGCAGGAGAAGAAAGACCTGTAGCTGCTAATTGAATACCCATACAAATATACGATGAGAAAAATGATTGCCCACCTGGAGTAGTTTTACCCTGCTTTTCTTAAATGTATAATATTGGGATACTCTTCCAGTTACTAGATTTACTTGCCTATCCAAGAGGGATAATTTTTTCCCAGTAAGTCCACTATAAGCACTGAGATTTAGGGCCTGAATCAATTTATTATTTGCAAAATTGGAGGAATGGTGTCATCAAGATGGCAACATACATCATTCCTGACTTCCTTCCCCCTCACAAGAAGACCCACTAGCAATTATCCATAGACAAGATACCATTGTGAAAATTCCAGAACACAGGGATGAGGCTGAAGCCTCACTTGGACCACAGAGACCAAGGAGGACTACACTCTGATCACATTGCCCTTCCCTCGGCTGGTAAAGCACACCAAGAGGGACCTCCTGGGCTTACAGTTTCTCCACTGGGAAAAAGAACAAAAGTGGACATCCAGCTTCTCAGTGTTGCAGGACATTTCCCGGGAAGCTCACTTGGGTCTCAATTCACAGAGATCACTGGGAAAATCTGCAGGGCTTGACAGTTGGGGGACAGATAGAGATGGAGAAAGGGAGAAGGGGTTTCAACAACAAGCACTCAGACCTAGGCAGACTGCATTCCTGCTTACAGTGGTACTGAAGCAGGCATCCTAGCCAGTGACTCTTCCCATCTGCAGAGCTGAGCTGGTGGCCACGTCTAGCCAGGGAGCTTGGTTGACAGTTCTGCCAGATTTGGGTCCTCAGCTAATGAACCATTAGGCTGTGCAGTCCCTTGTATGGGCAGGGAAGCAAGTTCACAGCCCTACACAACTGCTGAGTATAGCCTCTAGTCTCACCTGACCAGGAAGCCTGGCCTGAGAACCCAGCCAGCAATGGAGCCCATCTTGCAGCCCTGCTTGGACAGGGAGTCAAGTATGGGTCAACACACAAATCAATATGTGACACACCACATTAACAAAATGAAGGATAAAAATCACATTAGCATCTCAATAAATGAAGAAAAAGAATTTGAAAAATTCAAATCTTTTCAAGATAAAAACTCAACAAATTAGGTATAGAAGAAATGTACCTCAACATAATAAAGACCATATTTGACAAGCCCACTGCTAACATCATACTCAACAGTGAAAAGCTGAAAGTTTTTCTTATAAGATAAGGAACAAGACAAAGCTGCACACTCTCATCACTGTACTGAAAGTTTTAGTGAATGCACAAGACAAGAAAAAAAATAGAAGGTACACAGATTGGGAAGAAGACATAAAACTGTCTTTTGTTCACAGATGACATGATAATATATGTACAAAATCTGAAAGAATCAACAAACTCCTAAACAAGTGATAATAGCAATATTGCTGGATATAAATACATATGAGTCAACTGCTTTCCTATATATCCCAATGAACAAGTCAAATTTGAAATGGAAGAAAACACACCTAGGTCTTCCCTGGTGGTGCAGTGCTTGAGAGTCTGCCTGCCGATGCAGGGGAAGCGGGTTCGTGCCCCGGTCCGGGAGGATCCCACATGCCGCGGAGCGGCTAGGCCCGTGATCCATGGCCACAGAGCCTGTGCATCCGGAGCCTGTGCTCCGCAACGGGAGAGGCCACAACGGTGAGAGGCCCATGTACCGCAAAAACAAACAAACAAAAAATCAAAACAAACAAACAAAAAAACACATCTATATTAGTACCCCAAATATAATAATTAGGTATAAACATAGCAAATTATGTGCAATATGTATATGAGTAAAACTACAAAACTCTGATGAATGAGATCAAAGAAAAACTAAGTTAATAAAGAGATATTCCATATTCATGGATAGGAAGACTCAGTATTGTCAAGATGTCAGTTCTTCCCAAATTGATGTATAGAGTCAATGAAATCCAAATCAAAATACCAGCAACTTAGTTTGCAGATATTGACAAAATGATTCTAATATTTATATGGAGAAGCTAAAGGCCTAGAATAGTTAACACAATATTGAAGGAGAAGAACAAAGTTGGAAGACTGACACCCAACTTCAAGACATACTATAAAGCTACAATAATCTAAGCAGTGTGGTATTGACAAAATAATGGGTCAATGGAATAGAACAGAGATCTCAGTAATAGACCTACATGAATATTGTCAACTGATCTTTGACAAAGGTGCAAAGGCTATAGAGTGGAGAAAAGATAGTCTCCACAATGAATGGTACTGGAATAGCTGGACATCTACTTGCAAAAAAAAAATGAATACAGATACCGACCTACAGAGTTCATAAAAATTAAGTCAAAATGGATCACAGACCTAAATGTAATATACAAAACTATAAAACTCCTGTGAGATAACATAGGACAAAATCTAGATGACCTTGGGTTTGGCAATGACTTTTTAGTTGCAAAACCGTAGGCACAGTCCATGAAAGAAAGAACTGACAAACTGGACTTCATCAAAGTTAAAAACTTCCACTTTGTGAAAGACACTGTCTAGAGAATGAAATGACAAGCCACAGACTGGGAGAAAATATTTGCAATAGATATCAGATAAAAGACTGTTATCTAAAATATACAAAGAACTCTTAAAACTCAACAATCAAAACACAAACAACCTGATTTTTAAATGGACAAAAGACCTTAACAGACACCTTGCCAAAGAAGATATACAAATGGCAAATAAGCATATGAAAACTTCCACTTCATATGTCAAGAGGGACATGTAAACTAAAAAATGAGATACCACTACACATCTATCAGAATGGCAAATTCAGAACAATGACAACGTCAAATGAAGACGAGGTTATAGAGCAACAGGAATACTCAATCATTGCTAGTGGGAATGCAAAATAACATAGCCACTTTGGAAGACAGTTTGGAGGTTTCTTTCAAAACTAAACATACTCATACCATATGATCCAGTAATCATACACCTTGGTATTTACCCAAAGGAGCTGAAAACTAATATCCACACAAAACCCTGCACACAGATGTTTATAGCAGATTTATTCATAACTGACAAAACTTGGAAGCAACCATGATGTCCTTCAGTAGGTGAAAGCATAAATAAACTGTGGTATATCTGGACAATGGAATATTATTCAGAGCTAAAAAGTAATGAGCTATCAAGCCATGAAAAGAAGTGGAGAGAACTTATATCCATATTACTAAGTGAAAAAAGTCAATCTGAAAAGACTACTTACTGGATAATTCCAACTAAATAACACTCTGGAAAAGTGAAAAAAGTCAATCTGAAAAGACTACTTACTGGATAATTCCAACTAAATAACACTCTCGAAAAGGTAAAACTATGGAGACAATAAAAGATCAATGGCTGCCAGGGGTTAGGAGGAAGGGAGGGATGAATAGGTGGAGCACAGAGGATTTTTAGGGTGTAACTACTTTGTATGATATTATATTGGTGGGTACATGTTGTTATACATTTGTCCAAAACCATAGAATGTACAACACCGAGAGTGAATCCTAATGTAAACTATGGACTCTGGGTGATAATGATGTATCTCATCAATTGTAACACATGTACCACTCTGGTGGGGGATGTTGATGATGGAGGAGGCTATGCATGAATAGGGTCTGGGGGCATATGAGAAATTTTTGTAACTTCTGCTCAATTTTGCTGTGAACCTAAAAGTGCTCTATAAAATATACTCTATTTTTAAAAAGACAGTTTAACTTAAATAAATTTAGTATTAATAGAATTTCAAGCATCACTGAGGAGAGTCTTTTAAACAATGCAATTTTTGTGAGAAAAAAAATCTGTGTCATTCTGGACAATTTTTCTTTGAAACCAAGTAGAAATCCTGTTTTGTAAAAGAGAAATTGATTTCTGATCTAGAGAAACCTATGCTTTATGTATGTAAAATTTGATGTTCAAATCAAGAAAAATATACTTAACCATTTCTTTTGTGTTTTGTATGACAGCATTTTGTTTCAAAGTTGAGATTACTGAGGCAAATATCAAGAGAGGATGAGGAAGGCATTTAGATTTAGCATTTATTAGTATTATACACTCTCCAGCTAAGCAGAAACTTTACTGGCCCTCACAGCCTTTTGGACCTAGAGGGTTGGTGGAGTTTCCTTAGACTGGAAAGTTCTTGGATCTTTCCTCTATAACTGTTGTGCAAGATATCCACACTTAATTATTGACCCTAACAAGGCAGGATTGGGATGAGAATTTGATCAAACTATAGTTTTGTTTTACGAAAAGAAGTTAGTGGGTTAAAAACCTGTCAGAATAAAAGAGCAGGATGGAATAGTGCAGGGTAGAGACATCTTTAAAAAATTTTTTTTCAAAAATTTGGAAATGGGCCAATCCAGGGGGCCTCAAATCACTGTGGTAATTGGCCAGTAAAGTGAAAAAGTAAACTAGGAGTAATGAGTGAACAATACAAGGGCCCTTAGAGTCATCTATTCCAGCACCCACACATTCTAGACGATCTCCAAGGCTCACAATTGGATTGTAATGAAGAACAAGCCAGGAATACAGTTGGAAGAACCAAACCAAAACCTAGGCTCCCTCTGAGACTTATGGTCTTGTTCCTTCACCACAAAGATTTTACGACCAGCCCTTTAAAATGATTTCTTTCCTTCTGTTAACTTTGGTGTTTTTTTTTTTGTTCTTCTTTCTCTAATTGCTTTAGGTGCAAGGTTAGGTTGTTTATTCGAGATGTTTCCTGTTTCTTAAGGTGAGCTTGTATTGCTATAAACGTCCCTCTTAGAATTGCTTTTGCTGCATCCCATAGGTTTTGGGTCGTCATGTCTCCATTGTCATCTGTTTCTAGGTATTTTTTGATTTCCTCTTTGATTTCTTCAGTGATCACTTCGTTATTAAGTAGTGTATTGTTTAGCCTCCATGTGTTTGTATTTTTTACAGATCTTTTCCTGTAATTGATATCTAGTCTCATGGCGTTGTGGTCGGAAAAGATACTTGATACAATTTCAATTTTCTTAAATTTACCAAGGCTTGATTTGCGACCCAAGATATGATCTATCCTGGAGAATGTTCCAGGAGCACTTGAGAAAAATGTGTATTCTGTTGTTTTTGGATGGGATGTCCTATAAATATCAATTAAGTCCATCTTGTTTAATGTATCATTTAAAGCTTGTGTTTCCTTATTTATTTTCATTTTGGATGATCTGTCCATTGGTGAAAGTGGGGTGTTAAAGTCCCCTACTATGAATGTGTTACTGTCGATTTCCCCTTTTATGGCTGTTAGTATTTGCCTTATGTATTGAGGTGCTCCTATGCTGGGTGCGTAAATATTTACAATTGTTATATCTTCTTCTTGGATCGATCCCTTGATCATTATGTAGTGTCCTTCTTTGTCTCTTCTAATAGTCTTTATTTTAAAATCTATTTTGTCTGATATGAGAATTGCTACTCCAGCTTTCTTTTGGTTTCCATTTGCATGGAATATCTTTTTCCATCCCCTTACTTTCAGTCTGTATGCGTCTCTAGGTCTGAAGTGGGTCTCTTGTAGACAGCATATATATGGGTCTTGTTTTTGTATCCATTCAGCCAATCTGTGTCTTTTGGTGGGAGCATTTAATCTATTTACATTTAAGGTAATTATCAATATGTATGTTCCTATTCCCATTTTCTAAATTGTTTTGGGTTCGTTATTATAGGTCTTTTCCTTCTCTTGTGTTTCTTGCCTAGAGAAGTTCCTTTAGCAGTTGTTGTAGAGCTGGTTTGGTGGTGCTGAACTCTCTCAGCTTTTGCTTGTCTGTAAAGGTTTTAATTTCTCCATCAAATCTGAATGAGATCCTTGCTGGGTAGAGTAGTCTTGGCTGCAGGTTTTTCTCCTTCATCACTTTCAGTATGTCCTGCCACTCCCTTCTGGCTTGCAGAATTTCTGCTGAGAGATCAGTTGTTAACCTTATGGGGATTCCTTTGTGTGTTATTTGTTGTTTTTCCCTTGTTGCTTTTAATATGCTTTCTTTGTAGTTAATTTTTGACAGTTTGATTAATATGTGTCTTGGCATATTTCTCCTTGGATTTATCCTGTATGGGACTCTCTGTGCTTCCTGGACTTGATTAACTATTTCCTTTCCCATATTAGGGAAGTTTTCAACTATAATCTCTTCAAATATTTTCTCAATCGCTTTCTTTTTCTCTTCTTCTTCTGGAACCCCTATAATTCGAATGTTGGTGCGTTTAATGTTGTCCCAGAGGTCTCTGAGACTGTCCTCAGTTCTTTTCATTCTTTTTTCTTTATTCTGCTCTGCAGTAGTTATTTCCACTATTTTATCTTCCAGGTCACTTATCTGTTCTTCTGCCTCAGTTATTCTGCTATTGATCCCATCTAGAGTATTTTTCATTTCATTTATTGTGTTGTTCATCATTGTTTGTTTCATCTTTAGTTCTTCTAGGTCCTTGTTAAATGTTTCTTGCATTTTCTCTATTCTATTTCCAAGATTTTGGATCATCTTTACTATCATTATTCTGAATTCTTTTTCAGGTAGACTGCCTACTTCCTCTTCATTTGTTAGGTCTGGTGTGTTTTAATCTTGCTCCTTCATCTGCTGTGTGTTTTTCTGTCTTCTCATTTTGCTTATCTTACTGTGTTTGGGGTCTCCTTTTTGCAGGCTGAAGGTTCGTAGTTCCTGTTGTTTTTGATGTCTGTCCCCAGTGGCTAAGGTTGGTTCAGTGGGTTGTGTAGGCTTCCTGGTGGAGGGGACTAGTGCCTGTGTTGTGGTGGATGAGGCTTGATCTTGTCTCTCTGGTGGGCAGGTCCACGTCTGGTCGTGTGTTTTGGGGTGTCTATGGACTTATTATGATTTTAGGCAGCATCTCTACTAATGGGTGGGGTTGTGTTCCTGTTTTGCTAGTTGTTTGGCATAGGGTGTCCAGCACTGTAGCTTGCTGGTTGTTGAGTGCTGGTGTTGAGATGGAGATCTCTGGGAGATTTTCGCCGTTTGATATTATGTGGAGCTGGGAGGTCTCTTGTTGACCAGTGTCCTGAAGTTGGTTCTCCCACCTCAGAGGCACAGCACTGACTCCTGGCTGCAGCACCAAGAGCCTTTCATCCACATGGCTCAGAATAAAAGGGAGAAAAAATAGAGAGAAAGAATTAGCAGAAGTAGGAAGAAAGAAAGAAAGAAAGAAAGAAAGGAGGGAAGGAAGAAAGAAAGAAGGAAAGAAGGAAAGAAAGAAAGAAAGGAGGGAGGGAGGGACGGTGGGAGGAAGGAAGGAAGGAAGGAAGGGAGGAAGGAAGGAGGCAAGGAAGGAAAAAAGAAAGAAAGAAATAAGGTAAAGTAAAATAAAATATAATAAAGTTATTAAATTAAAAAATAATTATTAAGAAAAATTTTTTTTTAAAAAAGGACAGATAGAACCTTAGAACAAATGGTGGAAGCAAAGCTATACAGACAAAATCTCACACAGAAGCATAAACATACACACTCACAAAAAGAGGAAAAGGGGAAAAATCATAAATCTTGCTGTCAAAGTCCACTTCCTCAATTTGGGATGATTCGTTGTTTATTCATGTATTCCTCAGATGCAGGGTACATCAGGTTGATTGTGGAGCTTTAATCTGCTGCTTCTGAGGCTGCTGGGAGAGATTTCCCTTTCTCTTCTTTGTTCTCACAGCTCCCAGGGGCTCAGCTTTGGATTTGGCCCCGCCTCTGCGTGTAGGTCGCTGGAAGGCATCTGTTCTTCGCTCAGACAGGACGGAGTTAAAGGAGCCGCTGATGTGGGGGTTCTGGCTCACTCAGGCCGGGGTGAGGGAGGGGCGTGGTGTGCAGGGCGAGCCTGCGGCAGCAGAGGCCGGTGTGACATTGCACCAGCCTGAGGCCCGCCGTGCATTCTCTCGGGGTAGTTGTCCCTGGATCCCGGGAACCTGGCAGTGGTGGGCTGCACAGGCTCCCTGGAAGAGGGGTGTGGATAGTGACCTGTGCTCGCACACAGGCCCCTTGGTGGCAGCAGCAGCAGCCTTAGAGGCTCACGCCCTTCTCTGGAGTTCCTTTAAGCAGTGCTCTTAATCACCTCTCTTCATGCACCAGGAAACAAAGAGGGAAGAAAAAGTCTCTTGCCTCTTCCGAAGCTCCAGACCTTTTCCTGGACTCCCTCCCGGCTAGCCGTGGTGCACTAACCCCTTCAGGCTGTGTTCACGCAGCCAACCCCAGTCATCTCCTTGCTCCCCGACCAAAAGCCCGAGCCTCAGCTCATAGCCCCGCCCACCCCGGCGGGTGAGCATTCAAGCCTCTCGGGCTGGTGAGTGCCGGTCGGCACCGATCCTCTGTTCGGGAATTTCCCCGCTTTGCCCTCCACACCCCTGTTGCTGTGCTCTCCTCCGCGGCTCCGAAGCTCCCCCCTCCACCACCCGCAGTCTCCGCCCGCGAAGGGGCTTCCTAGTGTGTGGAAACCTTTCCTCCTTCACAGCTCCCTCCCACTGGTGCAGGTCCCGTCCCTATTCTTTTGTCTCAGTTTTTTCTTTTTTTCTTTTGCCCTACCCAGGTACGTGGGGAGTTTCTTGCCTTTTGGGAGGTCTGAGGTCTTCTGCCAGCATTCAGTAGGTGTTCTGTAGGAGTTGTTCCACGTGTAGATGTATTTCTGGTGTATCTGTGGGGAGGAAGGTTATCTCCGCGTCTTACTCTTCCACCATCTTTGGTCCTTTCCAGGCCTTTAAAATGATGCTTGGTTTCCATATTTGTAAAATGGAAGTTTAACTGCCTATTTGTCTCCTTCACATTGTGTGGAGGATTCACCTAAACAAAAGAAAAAAAACCCTTCAAAACATAACTCTGGATTTCTGTAACCCTTCATTTCAAAGGCTACATGAGCTTGAGGTGAAACAAACAAAAAATAATTCTCCTTTTCCTTTCTAAATGGTTATTTAAATGTGTTGTTTTTTTCCACTAGGCGAGAGAGGATAGTAGTTTTAGACAGTTCCCTGCCTGTGGGGGAGGAACAGGACTTGAGAAGATTAATTGCAAGCTCCTGAAGGGCTTTGAGCATTTAAAGAAGGGTATGAGCCCGTAGCCTGGAGAATCTCACCCTCCCGCCTTTATCACCAAATGGTGCATCCCCACTTGCCTTTCCTGCTCTCTTGGTTCCCATGGTACCTTGGGCACGTGACCCGTCCTGCTACCTGGGAGACTGGCCACTCTTTGTTTTCAGGTTTTGGACTCTTCTACTTAGAGTCATTAGCAGGGGTGCACTCCGGGTTGGTTTCATCATCTCCACAGTTGTGCCCAACCCCTTCCTGCTGATCTCCCCTCCTGCCCTGTCCTCATGGTATATCCCAGGACCAGATTGGAGAGGCAGAGGGGCCTCACTAACAGACAACTGTGGGGCAGCTGGTCAAGGACTGGGAGGAGGTGAGGAGCCAGGGTCCCATGGGCTGTGGGGTGTCTCTTGCTGCCTGAGTCCAGCTGCCAGCCCTCTTCATAAACAAAGGCGAGTCTGGGGCCGAAGTTAAGGAGGAAGGGGGTTATTCCCAGACTAATTAAAGACAGCTGGAGTTGAGGAAGTTTCCTCTCCCAGTTCGGCCAGTCCCATGCAGTGTGCCCTCTGGCAAGTCATTGTCCATCTCTGGGCCTTGGTTTTTCTCTTTTGCTTGCCCAATGCTAAACTTCTTTGATTTCAGGAAAGGCAACCCCACTAGACCCACGTTCTCCTTCCCCCAAGCCTGTTTGAGGAACTTAGTCGTTCCAGTAAGAGCCCCATGAAACCCTTGTCTCCAACTTCCTCAACTTGGACCAGTAGGTTCGGTCAAGGTACAAAAAGGCAGTTGAAGAGCCCTCCTCCCCTCATCCCTGGGTCAGAGCCAAATCTTACACCACCAACAGCTTGCCTCTTCTTTTCGCCCCAATTCCAGATAACATCAAGATGCCCAAGATTGAAAAACATGTGCTCCAGAATGATCCCAGTGAAGCAGAGAGTGGAGCCCATAAGCCTAAAACACGAGGGTAGAGCAAGAAAAATAAGAGCTTCTGTTTAGATAACCACTCTTCTGGTAGGTCTAGAATTCTATTGTCACTTACTTGGGTAGTGCTTGATAGCAGTTAGGTTAAATGAATAGATGGCTTAAGTACCTTTAAGGAGCATAGAAGGCTCTTGCAACCTTACGTTTTTCCCTCATCCTTCTGCTACTCCTCTTTCAGATTATTCTTTTCCTTGTCTTTTTTCCCCTCTAATCTTAACATATTGGACCTAGGTCCCTGATTGTCAAGTGAAATTAAAAGACTTTTTAACTCTAGAGAAAGAGGCCAACAAAGCATAATGACTTGTGTTTGAAAAGACCTGAGAGTGTCTAAGTTAGTTCAAAACATGGGAAATTGGTTCCACTCTTATATTTTGATATTGTAGATTGTAAATAATAGATCTAGGATGGATTTGAAAGAATTCTAATTACCTAGTGCTGGAATTGTGTTCTGTTCTTTCCAGGAGTACTTTGTTGACATAAGAATTATCATTGCTCTAGGGTAAATTTTTTATTTTTTTATTTTTGCAGTACACGGGCCTCTAACTGTTGTGGCCTCTCCCATTGTGGAGCACAGGCTCCAGACACGCAGGCTCAGTGGCCATGGCTCACGGGCCCAGCTGCTCCGCGGCATGTGGGATCTTCCCATACTGGGGCACAAACCCGTGTCCCCTGCATCGGCAGGTGGACTCTCAACCACTGTGCCACCAGGGAAGCCCTAGGGTAAATTTTTTAGATCTATAATAACATATACGTAGAGGCATGAGGCCTCTTCCACATCTTATGGTAGGCATTTATTTGAGGTTTTTGTTTGGCTAGTCCAACCACATAGGAACTCAAATTGCAATTCTTTTATGAAAATCTCCAATGAATTTAACCAAACATAAATCTGAATATCTGTCCAAATGTAGTGACTTGATCTAAACTCTTGAAGACAGAAATGGGAAAAATAGTTGGAAGCCACAATATTATCAACTTGAATCATGTATGTTTCTCTAGTGGCCATTTAGGGTCACTGCTAGTAAATGGAATGGAACAATTATTAGTTCACAGTGTCTCTCAAATAAATGGCTTATTGAATTGATTTGATGGTATATTTTAACATATGTAGCTTTTTTGGTTAGCTTGATGGGGAGGGGATTGATGATACTAACTTTTGGTGAAAGACTTTTTAAATCAGAGATAAACGTACATAAGGAAACCATCTTCTTGGTGAAGTTTTAGGATTCTTATATGTGAGTCTTTTTATATTTTGGTTATAAATAGTTCTTGAACAAATTATGGAACAGTATTGAAAGTGAGAGAGAAAATAGTTTTATTGCATGGTTTATTTTATATACCAAGTAATAATTATAACTACTATGTGTGCTTACTATGTGTCTCTGCTGTAATTTAGTCTGTACAGCTATTCCTCTGTATCCACAAGGGATTCGTTCCAGGACTCTCCCTCCCCCCACCCCTTACGATACCAAAATCCATGGTGCTCAAGTCCCTTATATAAAATGGTGTGGGGGTACATTCAAGATGGTGGAGGAGTAAGATGTGGAGATCACTTCCTCCCCACAAACACATCAAAAACACATCTACATGTGGAACAACTCCTACAGAACACCTACTGAACACTGGCAGAGACCTCAGACTTCCCAAAAAGCAAGAAAATCCCCACATACATGGGTAGGGCAAAAGATAAAAGAAAAAACAGAGACAAAAGAATAGGGATGGGACCCGCACCTCTGGGAGGGAGCTGTGAAGGAGGAAAAGATTCCACATACTAGGAAGCCCCTTCACTGGTGGAAACGGGGTGTGTGTGGGGAAGCTTCAGAGCCACGGAGGAGAGTGCAACAACAGGGGTGTAGACGGCAAAGCGGAGAGATTCCCACACAGAGTATCGGTACCAAGCAGCACTCACCAGCCTGAGAGGATTGTCTGCTCACCTGCCAAGGAAGGTGGGGGCTGGGAGCTGAGGCTCAGGCGTCAGAGGTCAGATCCCAAGGAGAGGACTGGGGTTGGCTGTGTGAACACAGCCTGAAGGGGGCTAGTCTGTCACAGCTAGCAGGGAGGGAGTCCAGGAAAACGTCTGGAACTCCCTAAGAGGCAACAGACCATTGTTTCAGGGTGAGGGAGGAAAGGGGATTCAGAGCACCACCTAAACGAGCTCCAGAGACTGGTGCAAGCCGCGGCTATCAGCGTGCACATCAGAGATGGGCATGAAATGCTAAAGCTGCTGTTGCAGCCACCAAGAAGCCTGTGTGCAAGCACAGGTCACTATCCACACCTCCCCTCCCAGGAGCCTGTGCAGCCCACCACTGCCAGGGTACTGTGATCCAGGGACAACTTCCCCAGGAGAACACACGGTGCGCCTTAGGCTGTTGCAATGTCATGCCAGTCTCTGCCGGTGCAGGCTTGCCCCACATTCTGTACCTCTCCCTCCCTCCGGCCTGACTGAGCCAGAGCTCCCTAATTAGCTGCTCCTTTAACCCCCTCCTGTCTGGGTGAACAACAGACGCCAGAGGGTTACCTATATCAGAGGCAGGGCCAAATGCAAAACTGAATCACATGACCTGTGGGAACAAAGAAGAGAAAGGGAAATTTCTTTGTGCAGCCTCAGGAGCAGTGGATTAAATCACAATCAACTTGATGTACACTGCATCTGTGGAATACCTGAATAGAAAAAGAATCATCCCAAAACTGAGACAGTGGACTTTGGGAGCAAATGTGGGCTTGGGGTTTGCTTTCTGCATCTGATTTGTTTCTCGTTTTATGTTTATCTTAGTTTAGTGTTTAGAGCTTATTATCATTGGTAGATATGTTTATTCATTTGGTTGCTCTCTTCCTTATATATATATATATATATGTATTTTTCCTTTTTCTCTCTTTGTGGGCATATGTGTATGCTTATTTGTGTGATTTTGTCTTTATAGGTTTGCTTTTACCATTTGTCCTAGGGTTCTGTCTGTCCTTTTTTTTTTTTTGAGTATGTTTTTAGCACATGTTATCATTGGTGGATTTGCTTATTGGTTTGTTTGCTGTCTTTTTTGTTTTTTTAATTGCTTTTTAAATTTTTTATTTAAAAATTTTTTTATTTTAAAAATTTTATTTCTTTTTTTTTCTCACTTATCCTCTGAGCCATGTGGGTGACAGGGTCTTGGTGCTCCAGCTGCGTGTCAGGCCTGAGCCACTGAGGTAGGAAGCCGAGTTCAGGACATTGGTCCATCAGAGAACTCCTGGCCCCAGGTAATATCAATTGGTGAGACCTCTCCCAGAGATCTCTGTCTCAAAACTAAGACCCAGCTCCACTCAGCGAACAGCAAGCTCCAATGCTGCACACCCCATACCAAACAATGAGCAAGACAGGAACACAACCCCACCCATTAGCAGAGAGCCTGCCTAAAATCATAATAAGTTCACAGACACCCCAAAACAAACCACCAGACACGGCCCTGCCCACCAGAAAGATGAGATCCAACCTCATCCACCAGAACACAGGCACCAGTCCCCTCCACCAGGAAGCCTACACAACCCACTGAACCAACCTTACCCACTTGGGGAAAACACCAAAAACAATGGAAACTACAAACCTGCAGCCTGTTCAAAGGAGACCCCAAACACAGTAGGTTAAACAAAATGAGAAGACAGAGAAATACACAGCAGATGAAGGAGCGAGGTAAAAACCCATCAGACCAAACAAATGAAGATGAAATAGGCAGTCACCCTGAAAAAGAATTCAGAGTAAGGATAGTAAAGATGATCCAAAATTTGGTATAGAATGAGAAAATACAAGAAAGATTTAACAAAGACCTAGTAGAACTAAAGAGCAAACAAATAATGATGAACAACACAATAAATGAAATTTAAAACTTTCTAGAAGGAATCAATAGCAGAATAACTGAGGCAGAAGGACGTATAAGTGACCTGGAAGATAAATTGTGGAAATAACTACTGCAGAGCAGAATAAAGAAAAAAGAATGAAAATAATTGAGGACAGTCTCAGAGACCTCTGGGAAAATGATAAATGCACCAACATTCTAATTATAAGTGTCCAAGAAGAAGAGATAAAGAAAAGGACAGAGAAAATATTTGAAGAGATTATAGTTGAACACTTCCCTAATATGGGAAAGGAAATAGTCTGTCAAGTCCAGGAAGCACAGAGAGTCCTATACAGGATAAATCCAAGGAGAAACATGCCAAGACACATATTAATCAAACTATCAAAAATTAAATACAGAGAAAAAGTATTAAAAGCAGCAAGGGAAAAGCAACAAATAACATACAAGGGAATCCCTATAAGGTTAACAGCTGAACTTTTAGCAAAAACTCTTCAAGCCAGAAGGGAGAGACATATATAATGTGATGAAAGAGAAAAACCTACAACGAAGATCCCAGCAAGGATCTCATTCAGATTTGACAGAGAATTTAAAACCTTGTGAGATAAGCAAAAGGTAACAAAATTCAGCACCACCAAACCAGTTTTACAACAAATACTAAAGGAACTTCTCTAGGCAGGAAGCACAAGAGAAGGAAAAGACCTACAACAACAAACCCAAAACAATTAAGAAAATGGGAATAGGAGTGTACATATAGAAAATTACCTTAAATGTAAATGGATTAAATGCTCCAACCAAAACACATAGACTGGCTGAATGCATACAAAAAACAAGACCCATATATATGCTGTCTACAAGAGACCCACTTCAGACTTAGGGAGACATACAGACTAAAAGTGATGAGACGGAAAAAGATATTCCATATAAATGGAAATCATAAGAAAGCTGGAGTAGCAATACTCATATCAGACAAAATAGACTTTAAAATAAAGACTATTGCAAGAGGCAAAGAAGGACACTACATAATGGTCAAGGAATCAATCCAAGAAGGAGGTATAACAATTGTAAATATTTATGCACCCAACATAGGAGCACCTCAGGACATAAGGCAAATGCTAACAGACATAAAGGGGGAAATCGACAGTAACAGAATCACAGTAGGGGACTTGAACAGCCCACTTTCACTAATGGGCAGATCATCCAAGATGAAAATAAATAAGGAAACACAAGCTTTAAATGATACATTAAACAAGATGGACTTAATTGATATTTAAAGGACATTCCATCCAAAAACAAAACACTTCACTTTCTTCTCAAGTGCTCATGGAACATTCTCCAGGATAGATCATATCTTGGGTCACAAATCAAGCCTTGGTAAATTTAAGAAAATTAAAATCGTATCAAGTGTCTTTTCCAACCACAGTGTCATGAGACTACATATCAATTACAGGAAAAAAACTTTAAGAAGTACAAACACATGGAGGCTAAACAATACACTACTAAATAACCAAGAGATCACTGAAGAAATCAAAGAGGAAATCAAAATATACCTAGAAACAAATGACAATGAAAACACGACGACCCAAAACCTATGGGATGCAGCAAAAGCAGTTCTAGGAGGGAAGCTTATAGCAATACAATCCTACCTCAAGAAACAAGAAACATCTCAAATAAACAACCTAACCTTACACATAAGCAATTAGAGAAAGAATAAGAAAAAAAACCCCAAAGTTAGCAGAAGGAAAGAAATCATAAAGATCAGATCAGAAATAAATGAAAAAGAAATGAAGGAAATGATAGCAAAGATCAATAAAACTAAAAGCTGGTTCTTTGAGAAGATAAACAAAATTGATAAACCATTAGCCAGATTCATCAAGAGAAAAAGGGAGAAGACTCAAATCAACAGAATTAGAAATGCAAAAGGAGAAGTAACAACTGACACTGCAGAAATACAAAGGATAATTAGAGGTTACTACAAGAAGCTATATGCCAATAAAATGCACAACCTGGAAGAAATGGACACATTCTTAGAAAAGCACAACCTTCCGAGACTGAACCAGGGAGAAATAGAATATATAAACAGACCAATCACAAACATTTAATTTCAAACTGTGATTAAATATCTTCCAACAAACAAAAGCCCAGGACCAGATGGCTTCACAGGCGAATTCTCTCAAACACTTAGAGAAGAGCTAACACCTCTCCTTCTCAAACTCTTCCAAAACATAGCAGAGGGAAGAACACTCCCAAACTCATTCTACATGGTCACCATCACCCTGATACCAAAACCAGACAAAGATGTCACAAAAAAGAAAGCTACAGGCCAATATCAGTGATGAACATACACGCAAAAATCCTCAAGAAAATACTAGCAAACAAAACCCAGCAGCACATTAAAGGGATCATAAAGCACGATCAAGTGGGATTTATCCCAGGAATGCAAGGATTCTTCAATATATGCAAATCAACCAATGTGATACACCATATTAACAAACTGAAGAATAAAAACCATATGATCATTTCAATAGATGCCAAAAAAGCTTTTGACAAAATTCAACACACATTTATGATAAAAACTCTCCAGAAAGTAGGCATAGAGGGAACCTACCTCAACACAATAAAGGCCATATATGACAAACCCATAGCGAACAACGTTCTCAATGGGGAAAAACTGAAACCATTTTCCCTAAGATCAGGAACAAGGTAAGGTTGCCCACTCGCACCACTATTATTCAACATAGTTTTAGAAGTTACAGCCACAGCAATCAGAGAAGGGAAGGAAAGGAAAGGGAATCCAAATTGGAAAAAAGAAGTAAAACTCTCACTGTTTGCAGATGATATGATACTATCAATGGAGAATCCTAAAGATGCTACCAGAAAACTACTAGAGCTATTCAATGAATTTGGTAAAGTAGCAGGATACAAAATTAATGCACAGAAACCTCTTGTATTCCTATACACTAGTGGTAAAAAATATGAAAAAGAAATGAAAGAAAAAATTATGGAAACACTCCCATTTACCATTGCAACAAAAAGAATAAAATACCTAGGAATAAACCTACCTAAGGAGGCAAAAGACCTGTATGCAGAAAGCTATAAGACACTGATGAAAGAAATTAAAGATGATAGAAACAGTTGGAGAGATATACCATGTTCTTGGATTGGAGGAATCAACATAGTGAAAATGACTATACTACCCAAAGCAATCTACAGATTCAATGCAATCCCTATCAAACTAAACTATCTTTTCTTCCTGAGATGAGTATTGCTACTCTAGCTTTCTTTTGATTTCTATTTGCATGGAATAACTTTCTCCATCCCCGCACTTTCAGTCTGTATGTGTCCCTAGGTCTGAAGTGGACTCTTGTTGACAGCATATATATTGGTCTTGTTTTTGTAACCAGTCAGGCAGTCTATGTCTTTTGGTGAGAGCACTTAATCCATTTACATTTAAGGTAATTTTCTATATGTATGTACCTATTACCATTTTCTTAATTGTTTCGGGTTTGTTATTGTAGATCTTTTCCTTCTCTGTGTTTCCTGCCTAGAGAAGTTCCTTTAACACTTGTAAAGCTGGTCTGGTGGTGCTGAATTCTTACAGCTTTAGCTAGTCTGTAAAGGTTTTAATTTCTCCATCAAATCTGAATGAGATCCTTGCTGGGTAGAGTAATCTTGGTTGTAGTTTTTTCTCTTTCATCACTTTAAATATGTCCTGCAACTCCCTTCTGGCTTGCAGAGTTTCTGCAGAAAAGTCAGCTGTTATCCTTATTGGGATTTCCTTGTGTGATATTTGTTGCTTTTCCCTTGCTGCTTTTAATATATTTTCTTGGTATTTAATTTTTGATAGTTTGATTAATATGTCTTTTTTTAAAAACATCTTTATTGGAGTATAATTGCTTTACAATGGTGTGTCAGTTTCTGCTTCATAACAAAGTGAATCAGTTGTACATATACATATGTCCCCATATCTCTTCCCGCTTGCATCTCCCTCCCTCCCACCCTCGCTATCCCATCCCTCTAGGTGGTCACAAAGCACTGAGCTGTTCTCCCTGTGCTATGCGGCTGCTTCCCACTAGCTACCTATTTTACCTTTGGTAGTGTATATATGTACATGCCACTCTCTCACTTTGTCCCAGCTTACCCTTCCCCCTCCCCGTATCCTCAAGTCCATTCTCTAGTAGGTCTGTATCTTTATTCCTGTAATGCTCCTAGGTTCTTCTGACCTTTTTCTTTTTTTTTTAGATTCCATATACATATGTGAGCATACGGTATTTGCTTTTCTCTTTCTGACTTACTTCACTCTGTATGATGGTCTCTAGGTCCATCCACCTCACTACAAATAACACAGTTTCATTCCTTTTTATGGCTGAGTAATATTCCACTGTATATATGTGCCACATCTTCTTCTGTTTTTTTTTTTTTTTCTTCCTGACCGTGAGAGCTTTCCGTCTGAATTCTTTGTTTTGGCTTGTTTGTTTGCCCGCCCCAAACACAACTTTTTCTTGTTTTTGTGTTTATCTCTTTTGTTTTCTGTAAAAGGTATTAACATTTTCTAGTTATTTAGGCAAAGTGTTGTTTTCGGTTCCTCCCCTTTTTCTTTTTTTTTAAACATCTTTATTGGAGTATAATTGCTTTACAATGGTGTGTTAGTTTCTGCTTTATAACAAAGTGAATCAGTTTTACATATACATATCTTCCCTTATCTCTTCCCTCTTGTGTCTCCCTCCCTCTCACTCTACCTATCCCACCTCTCTAGGTGGTCACAAACCACTGAGCTGATCTCCCTGTGCTATCTGGCTGCTTCCCACTAGCTATCTATTTTACGTTTGGTAGTGTATATATGTCCATGCCACTCTCTCACTTTGTTACAGCTTACCCTTCCTCCTCCCCATATCCTCAAGTCCATTCTCTAGTAGGTCTGTGTCTTTATTCCTGTCTTACCCCTAGGTTCTTCATGACATTTTTTTTCTTAGATTCCATATATATGTGTTACCATATGGTATTTGTCTTTCTCTTTCTGGCTTACTTCACTTTGTATGACAGACTCTAGGTCCATCCACCTCACTACAAATAACTCAATTTCGTTTCTTTTATGGCTGAGTAATATTCCATTGTATATATGTGCCACATCTTCTTTATCCATTCATCTGTTGATGGACACTTAGGTTGCTTCCATGTCCTGGCTATTGTAAATAGAGCTGCAATGAATATTTTGGAACATGACCCTTTTTGAATTATGGTTTTCTCAGGGTATATGCCAGGTAGTGGGATTGAAGCGTCTTATGGTATTTCTATTTTTATTTATTTAAGGAACCTCCATACTGTTCTCCACAGTGGCTGTATCAATTCACATTCCCACCAGCAGTGCAAGAGTGTTCCCTTCTCTCCACACCCTCTCCAGCACTTATTGTTTGTAGATTTTTTGATGATGGCCCTTCTGACCGGTGTGAGATGATATCTCATTGTAGTTTTGATTTGCATTTCTCTAATGATTAATGATATTGAGCATTCTTTCATGTCTTTTTTGGCAATCTGTATATCTTCTTTGGAGAAATGTCTATTTAGGTTTTCTGCCCATTTTTGCACTGGGTTGTTTGTTTTTTTGATATTTAGCTGCTTGTATACTTTGGAGATTAATCCTTTGTCAGTTGCTTCATTTGCAAATATTTTCTCCCATTCTGAGGGTTGTCTTTTGGTCTTGTTTATGGTTTCCTTTGCTGTGCAAAAGCTTTGAAGTTTCATTAGGTCCCATTTGTTTATTTTTGTTTTTATTTCCATTTCTCTAGGAGGTGGGTCAAAACGGATCTTGCTGTGATTTATGTCATAGAGTGTTCTGCCTATGTTTTCCTCTAAGAGTTTGAGAGTTTCTGGCCTTACATTTAGGTCTTTAATCCATTTTGAGCTTATTTTTGTGTGTGGTGTTAGAGAGTGTTCTAATCTCATACTTTTACATGTACCTGTCCAGTTTTCCCAGCACCACTTATTGAAGAGGCTGTCTTTTCTCCACTGTATATTCTTGCCTCCTTTATCAAAGATACGGTAACCATATGTGCATGGGTTTATCTCTGGGCTTTCTATCCTGTTCCATTGATGTATATTTCTGTTTTGTGCCAGTACCAGACTGTCTTGTTTACTGTAGCTTTGTAGTATAGTCTGAAGTCAGGGAGCCTGATTCCTCCAGCTCTCTTTTTCTTTCTCAAGATTGCTTTGGCTAATTGGGGTCTTTTGTGTTTCCATACAAATTGTGAAATTTTTTGTTCTAGTTCTGTGGAAAATGCCAGTGGTAGTTTTATAGGGATTGCTTTGAATCTGTAGATTGCTTTGGGTAATAGAGTCATTTTCACAACTTTGATTCTTCCAATCCAAGGACATGGTATATCTCTCCATCTATTTGTATCATCTTTAATTTCTTTCATCAGTATCTTATAATGTTCTGCATACAGTTCTTTTGTCTCCTAGGTAGGTTTATTCCTAGATATTTTATTCTTTTTGTTGCAATGGTAAATGGGAGTGTTTACTTAATTTAGCTTTCAGATTTTCATCATTAGTGTATAGGAATGCAAGAGATTTCTGAGCATTCATTTTGTATCCTGATACTTTAGCAAATTCATTGATTAGCTCTACTAGTTTTCTGGTAGCATTTTTAGAATTCTTTATGTATAGTATCATGTCATCTGCAAGCAGTGACATCTTTACTACTTCTTTTCCAATTTGGATTCTGTTTATTTCTTTTTCTTCTCTGATTGTTGTGGCTAAAACTTCCATAACTATGTTGAATAATAGTGGTGAGTGTGGGCAAGCTTGTCTTGCTCCTGATCTTAGTGGAAATGCTTTCAGTTTTTCACCATTGAGGATGATGTTGGCTGTGCATTTGTCATATATGGCCTTTATTATGTTGAATAAAGTTCCCTCTATGCCTACTTTCTGGAGGGCATTTTTTAATAAATCGGTGTTAAATTTTGTCAAAAGCTTTCTCTGCATCTATTGAGATGATCATATGGTTTTTCCCCTTCAATTTGTTAAATTGGTGTATCACATTGATTGATATGCATATATGGAAGAATCCTTGCATTCCTGGGATAAACCCCACTTGATCATAATGTATGAGCCTTTTAATGTGCTGTTGGATTCTGTTTGTTAGTATTTTGTTGAGGATTTTTGCATCTATGTTCATCAGTGATAGTGGCCTGTAGTTTTTTTTCCTTGTGACATATTTGTCTGCTTTTGTTGTCATTGTGGTGAGTGAGTTGGGAGTGTTCCTCCCTCTGCTACATTTTGGAAGAGTTTGAGAAGTATAGGTGTTAGCTTGTCTTGAAATGTTTGATAGAATTCGCCTGTGAAGCCATCTGTTCCTGAGCTTTTGTTTGTTGGAAGATTTTTAACCACAGTTTCAATTTCAGTGCTTGTGATTGGTCTGTTCATATTTTCTATTTCTTCCTGGTTTAGTCTCAGAAGGTTGTGCATTTCTAAGAATTTTTCCATTTCTTCCAGGTCATCCATTTTATTGGCATATATTTGCTTGTAGTAATCTCTGATGATCCTTTGTATTTCAGTGTATCCTTTGTATATCCTTTGCAGTGTCAGTTGTTACTTCTCCTTTTTCATTTCTAATTCTATTGATTTGAGCCTTGTCCCTTATTTTGTTGATAAGTTCGCTAATGGTTTATCAATTTTGTTTATCTTCTCAAAGAACCAGCTTTTAGTTTTATTGATCTTTGCTATCGTTTCCTTCATTTATTTTTCATTTCTTTCTGATGTGATCTTTATGGTTTCTTTCCTTCTGCTAACTTTGGGGCTTTTTTGTTCTTCTTTCTGTAATTGCTTTAGGTGTAAGGTTAGGTTGTTTATTAGAGATATTTCTTGTTTCTTAAGGTAGGCTTGTAAAGATATAAACTTCCCTCTTAGAACTGCTTTTGCTGCATCCCATAGGGTTTTGGTCGTTGTGTTTTCATTGTCATTTGTTTCTATGTTTTTTTTTTGATTTCCTCTTTGGTATCTTCAGTGATCTCTTGGTTAGTGTGTTTTTTATCCTCCATGTGTTTGTATTTCTTACAGATTTTTTTCCTCTAATTGATATGTAGTCTCATAGCGTTGTGGTCAGAAAAGATACTTCATTGATTTCAATTTTCTTAAATTTACCATGGCTTGATTATGGCCCTAGATATGAGCTCTCCTGGAGAATGTTCCATGAGCACTTGAGAAGAATGTGTAATCTGTTGTTTTTGGATGGAATGTCCTGTAAATATCAGTTAAGTCCATCTTTTTTTAATGTATCATTTGAAGCCTGTGTTTCCTTATTTATTTTCATTTTGGATGATCTGTCCATTGATGAAAGCGGGGTGTTAAAGTCCCCTACTATGATTGTGTTACTGTCGATTTCCCCTTTTATGGCTGTTAGTATTTGCCTTATGTATTGAGATGGTCATATGTTGGGTTCATAAATATTTACAATTGTTTTATTTTCTTCTTAGATTGATCCCTTGATCATTATCTAGTGTCCTTCTTTGTCTCTTTTAATAGTGTTTGTTTTAAAGTCTATTTTGTCTGATATGAGAGTTGCTACTCCAGCTTTCTTTTGGCTTCCATTTGCACAGAATATCTTTTTCCATCCCCTTACTTTCAGTCTGTACTTCTCTCTAGGTCTGAAGTGGGTCTCTTGTAGACAGCATATATATGGGTCTTGTTTTTGTATCCATTCAGCCAATCTGTGTCTTTTGGTGGGAGCATTTAATCCATTTACATTTAAGGTAATTATCAATATGTATGTTCCTATTCCCATTTTCTTAATTGTTTTGGGTTTATTATTGTAGGTGTTTTCCTTCTCTTTTGTTTCCTGACTAGAGAAGTTCCTTTAGCATTTGTTGTAATGCTGGTTTGGTGGTGCTGAATTCTCTTAGCTTTTCCTTGTCTGTAAAGCTTTTAATTTCTCTGTCAAATCTGAATGAGATCCTTGCTGGTTAGAATAATCTTGGTTGTAGGTTTTTTCTTTCATCCCTTTAAATATGTCCTGCCAGTCCCTTCTGTCTTTTAGAGTTTCTGTTGAAAGATCAGCTGTTAAACTTACGGCTATTCACTTATCTATTACTTGTTGTTTTTCCCTTGCTGCTTTTAATATTTGTTCTTTGTATTTAATTTTTGACAGTTTGATTAATATGTGTCTTGGCATGTTTCTCCTTGGATTTATTCTGTATGGGACTCTCTGTGCTTGCTGGACTTGATTAACTGTTTCCTTTCCCATATTAGGGAAGTTTTTGACCATAATCTGTTCAAATACTTTCTCAGTCCCTTTCTTTTTCTCTTTTTCTTCTGGCACCCCTATAATTCAAATGTTGGTGCATTTAATGTTGTCCCAAAGGTCCCTGAGACTGTCCTCAATTCTTTTCATTCTTTTTCTTTATTCTGCTCTGCAGTAGTTATTTCCACTATTTTATCTTCCTGTTCACTTGTCCGTTCTTCTGCCTCAGATATTTTGCTATTGATTCCTTCTAGAGAATTTAAAATTTTGTTTATTGTGTTATTCATCATTGTTTGTTTGCTCTTTCGTTCTTCTAGGTCCTTGTTAAACGTTTCTTGTATTTTCTCCATTCTATTTTCAAGATTTTGTATCATCTTTACTATCATAACTCTGAATTCTTTTTCAGGTATGCTTCCTATTTCCTCTTCATTTGTTTTACCTTGTTCCTTCATCTGTTGTGTGTTTCTCTGTCTTATCATTTTGCTTAACTCTTTGTGTTTGGGGTCTCCTTTCTGCAGGCTTCTGGTTTGTAGTTCCCATTTTTTTGGTATCTGCCCCCAGTGGGTAAGGTTGGTTTAGTGGGTTGTGTAGGCTTCCTGGTGGAGGAAAATGGTGCCTGTGTTCTGGTGCATGAGGCTGGATCTTTTCTTTTTGGTGAGCAGGACTGTGTCTGGTGGTGTGTTACGGGGTGTCTGTGACCTTATTATGATTTTAAGCAGCCTCTCTGCTAATTGTTGGTTTATGTTCCTGTTTTGCTAGTTGTTTCACATAGGGTGTCCCTCACTGTAGCTTGCTGGTCATTGAGTAGTGCTGCATCTTAGCATTGAGGTGGAGATATCTGAGAGATCTTTCACCATTTGATATTGCATGGGGCCAGGAGGTCTCTGGTGGACCAATGTCCTGAACTCGGCTCTCCCACCTCAGAGGCTCATGTCTGACACACAGCTGGAGCACTAAGACTAGTTGTGGAAATGAACCGCAGTCTCCTCAGTTCAGGAATATTATTTGGTAGAATGAATCAAAGTCATTCTACCAAAACCAAGGACTCTTCAAACATGTCTTGCTCTGAATTTGGCACCTGAAGTACTCTTCTACAGTAATATTTTTCTTAATGTATTTTTCTCTTATTAATATGGTTATAACAGTTTGATGTCTTTGGTTACTTTGGATATTTCTCAATCATAATCTCTTCAAATAATTCTCCACTCTTTCTTTCTTGGACTCTAATTAAACATGTATTAGATTTATTCACCATATTCCCTTCAACCCTCACCCACTCTCTTTTGGTACTTTCCATCATTCTGTCTCTTCATGTTACATTCTGTATATTTTCTTCAGACCTCTTTTTCATTTTTCTAATTCTTCTTTCAAGTAGAAAATTTACCTTTGACCTTTGAACCACAGCACCAAACATTCAGGGCATATTTTATGATGCCCCTAGCGTATTAAAGGGAGGTAAGGTTTAGAGATGTTAAATGAATATTCCCAGGTGACCCAGCATGAAAAACACAGAGCCCAAACTAACATCATAGATTAGTCCCTCAGCCGAAGTCCTTCCAACTGTGCTTGCTTTCTCCTGGGCTGTGGATACTCCCAATCTCTCATATCCCAGGAAATAAAACCATAGTGAGGTTTCCAACGTTTTTAGAGCTGTGAAATACTTCTTTTTAGATTATAAAAGTCAGTGATTTTGCTTCATTGGTTATGATATTTTCCCAGGACTTTGTTCTGGCATTTGGAGCATTGATGTATTGTTCCCAAATCAGATTACAATGACCAAGTTAGTTCATTTCAAAGAAGAGCAAATCCGAGGATGTTTACCCAGGGAGGTATGGCAATTGTCCTGAACACAACAGTTTTGGTATACATCTTTCATCCTACCAGGAGCAAGATGGAGACAGAGCAATGAGTGATTTCCAAATGGGCCCCTGTGTAGTCAGTATGAGTGCAATGTGTCAGCAAGCAGAATAGATGGCCAAACATTTAACACTTTCATTCTTCTCCTTTCTCCCTCTTGGCAGCCTGAGGAATACAAGGATTAATTAATTGCTTTATTATAGTGGTGGTATCAGTGGAGTGAACATGTGTAGAGGACTTTCTTAGAATTCATGAACTCCTTCCTTCTCTCCACTTCCCAAGTCCCCACCCTCCCCCACAGGTACCCTCACCTTCCTCCTGTCATCACTGTGAGGACCACTACCCACCTCCACTCTCAACACAACTTTGATCTGGCTCCCTCTTCTCACCTCAGTTTGGCAGAGGTTCAGGATCTTTACTATGGGGACCGTCTGTATAATGGGAGACAGGCCATCCAGCGCGTACAATTTGTTGCTGCCCAAGTTCAAGGGTTTAGAGTGATGAAAGAAGAATTAGAGTGTTACTATTTAGGGTCAGGGAGACAAATCTGCCCTCTATTCCATCTGTTCTACCCCATACCATAATACCAGCTCTGAGCCTATGGCCTCATCTCAGGAAAATTCTTTTCAGTGAACCAAAGGCATTATCAAGACCATATCCATGTTAACATGTGGAGAGGAATAATTCCTCCAAAGAAAGAGATGTAGAATTGGGAGGATGGAACTTCAGGGAGGTGGTTTGAGATCACAGTGAGTACTTTGGCAAAGTACAGAGAATATATAGGTGAGGTAGCTCAGAAGGAGTTGTATTAGTCTTATGTAGAAATGCTAGGTACTTTGCTGGAGCCAGGAAAAGTTGATGATCTGTCTTTTTCATTACTAGGAGTTAATATTCTCAGTCTTCTAAGGGCAGGTTCAGAGAAGTGACAACATGGAACAGGCTGACTACAGAAGGACCAGGGAGATTGTCTAAAGGCAAAGGAGGAAACTCCTGCTAAGGAGATGCAGCAACTCCTCACCAGTACCTCAGTTTGCCTCAAGTTGACAGTATGGGGGCTGGAGGTTCTGCGGTCCTTCTTGCAGTCTAATATTGAGGCAGGCCTGCCTAATCCATACAGACATAGAGGTTTCCTCCTCTGTCTGAGAGGGGCTCTCCTTGCCTTGCTCCTAAAGGGTCTCCCTTTCAATCCTAGGTTGGCATGGGGGCTTTACTTCTCCAGGCTAAGGTCTGAGGTTCTATTTAGCTACCATCATGACATTCATTTCTCTGGCCAAATGCCAGGAGCGGGGCCCTCCTTGGGAAAAAGCAGTGTTCTTTGAGTCAAGGGGCCAGATGTGGGCCCCACCCCCCCAGTGAGCAGAGGGCTTCCTGAGGCAGGAGTGGAAGGCAGATGGCAGAGGTGGTAGAAAAGACAGCAGGACAGGTCTCTCAGGAGCACTTCTCCTCCCTCCCTGCACATGTCACATCATCCTGCCTGGTCCTTCACAGGAACCCTGGGCATCCTGAGACAGGTATGAGCTCTCAGATAAAGAACCAACTCAGACAGGTGAAGGGGCCATCAGGAGAGAGGACGGTGATCATAAGAGGGGGCCACAGATCCTCAGCCCCATGCTGACCTGGGACCTGACCCTTTCCTCCTTCTGGGGAAGGTCTGCCCCCATGGCTGCTCTGTTTTCCATGCCCAAGTCTGGTTGAGCTCACACAGGTGACAAAGTTTCAACCAGCATCCAATGGGTCACCAGCCCAAATTGTGCATATTTTCCATTCCTACCTGGGGCACCAGGGCCATTCAGGGGCAGGTGAAGGGAAGGGCTGCAGCAGAGGCACCATTTCCCCTTTCTTTCCTCTTCTTCACTGACCCCCACCACGGGAGAGCTTCTTTCCCTTCCCTTTGTTTTCTCTCTCTCCCTTGTCTCTGTGCCCCTATGTCTCTCTCATCTCTCCCCTCCTACCTTCACTCCCTTTCTGTCTTCATCCCCCTCCGTCTCCCTCCCTGCCTCCTGAACCCCACCTCACTCTCCTCTCTGCCCCAGCATCCTGGGCCATCCCTGGGGGGTGTCCAGGTCTTGTCAGAGTGCTGGACCCCCAGTGAGGTAGCAGAGCCCTGGGCTCCCACCTCATTCCCTCTTCTCTCCACAGCCTTCAGTGGGGCCCTAGAGGAAGGAAGAGGGTGTAAGAAAGCCCTGAAGCATGGGTTTGAAATGCGGGCCCTTGTGCCACTGGAGAAGGGAGTCTGGGTAGTCTGGGTGGGAGCTACCCAGGGGAAGGAGAGGAAGGAGAGAAAGATGGAGAGGCAGAGAGAGAGAGGCTTCACAACCCTGAACTGTTAATTACTTCTTTCTATTTTTGTTTTCAGACAGTGCCATAGGAATTGTTTCCCCAAGTTGATAGCCAGTGACTGCCTACATTCATCATTGTCTCTTACTAACATTGGTGACCTCTGAACCTGTCCTCAAGCCCTTTAAGTTGAGGAAATTACACCCTATTCTCAGTCTGTTGACAGCTTTTATCATTAATGGGTATTGGATTGTGTCAAATACTTCTGCATCGTTAATATAAGCATGGGAGCTTTCTTCCTTATGCTGTTGATTTGAAGGATTACATTAATTGATTTTCAAATGTTGAATCAACCTTACATACTTGTAATGAATCCCACATGGTCATGGTGTATAATTTTTAAATATATTGTAAGATTCTATTTGCTAACATGTTGTTGAGGATTTTTGCATCTATCTTCATGAGAAATATTGGTCTGTAGATTTCTATTTTTGTAACGGTGATTGTCTGGTTTTTGTGTTGGGTTAATGTTGGCCTCATAGACTGAGTTAGGAAGTACTCTCTCTGCTTCTATCTTCTGGACGAGATTATAGAGACTTATTCTAATTTCTTACATAAATGTATTGGTATAAATCACCAATTAAGCCATCTGGGTTGATGCTTTCTGTTTTAGAAAGTTATTAGTTATTGATTCAATTTCTTTAACAGATATAGGCTTATAAAAATTGTCTATTTGAAATATATTTTAAGTTTGAAATATATAGATTTATGTCTCTTGGGGTTTTTTTTGTTTTGTTTGTGTATTTAACTGCTTTAGTGAGATATAATTCACATATCATACAATTCACCCAAACTGTACAATTCAGTTGTCTTTAGGATATTCACAGCCACCACCACCATAGTCAATTTTAGAACGTTTTCATCACTTCAAAAAGACGCACCCAACCCTTGAGTTGTCACCGCTTATACTCCTATCCCTTAAGCCTTAAGCAACTAATAATCTACTTTGTCTTTAAAGATTTGCCTATTTTGGACATTTTACGTGAATGAAATTATATAATATGTGGCCTTTTGTGACTGGCTTCTTTCACTTAGTATATATTTTCAATGTTGATCCATGTTGTAGGATATATCAGTAAATCACTCCTTTTCATTTCTGAATAATAGTCTGTAGTGTGGATATACCTCACTTTGTTTAACTGTCAGTCAGTTGATGGGCAATTGGATTGTTTCCACTTTGGGCCATTATGAATAATGCTGCTATAAACTTTACTCTGTAATTTTCTTAACATCTTTATTGGAGTATAATTGCTTTACAATGGTGTGTTAGTTTCTGCTTTATAACAAAATGAATCAGTTATACATATATATATGTTCCCATATCTCTTCCCTCTTGCGTCTCCCTCCCTCCCACCCTACCTATCCCACCCTTCTAGGTGGTCACATAGCACCGAGCTGATCTCCCTGTGATATGCGGCTGCTTCCCACTAATTTTTGTGTGAATATGTATTCATTTCTCTTGGATATATACCTAGAGTGGAATTATTGGGTTGTATGGTAACTCTGTTCGTTCATTTCAGGAAATTGCAGACTGTTTTACAAAGTGGCTGTGCCATTTTACATTCCCACCAGGAGTGTATGAGGGTTCTGATTTCTCCGTATCCTCACTAATGTTCGGTGTTACCTGCCTTTTTCATTCCAGCTACTTTAGTGGGTTTGAAGTGGTATCTCATTGTGGTTTTGATTTGAATTTCCCCAATGACTAATGATGTTGAGTATCTCATTGTGCATTTTTATATGTTGCTTGGAGAAATGTCTATTAAGATCACTTGCCCAGTTTTAAAAATTGGGTTAGTTGTCTTATTATTAGTGAGTTGTAAGTGTTCCTTACATATTAAGGATACAAGTCTCTTATCAGATATATGATTTACAAATAGTACCCTCAATTCTGTGGGTGCTATTTTCACTTTCTGGATGATGTCCTTTGAAGAAAAGTCTCACTTTTGATAAAGTCCCTAATGTCTATATTTTCTTGCTCATGCTTTTGTTGACATGTCTAATAATTCTTTGCAAAATCCAAGGTCATCAAGATTTACCACTATATTTTCTTCTAAGGATTTTATGGATTTAGATCTCACATTTAGGTTTTTGATCCATTTGGTGTTAATTTTTGTATATCATGTGAGATTAAAGTTCCAGCTCCATTCTTTTGCATGTGGCTCTCTAGTTGTCCCAGCAGCATTTGCAAAAAAGGCTATTCTTATTTCCATTGAATGGCCTTGAAACCCTTGTCAAAAATTGCTTAACCAAAGATGCTTGGTGTTGTTTCTGGACTCTCCATTCCATTCTGTTAAGCTGTATGTATATCCCTGTGCCAGTATCACAGTATCTTGATTACCATTGCTTTGTGGTAAGCCTTGAAATAGAGAACTGGGAGTCCTCTTGCTTTATCCTTTTTCAAGTTTGTTTTGACTAATCTGAGTTCCTTGCAATTCCATATGTATGCATTTAAAAGTCAGCTTGTTAAATTCTACAAAGCAATCTGCTGTGTTTCTGACAGACATTGCATTACATCTGTAGATCAATTTGGAGATTATTGCCATCCTAATAATATTAAGTGTTCTGATCCATGATCATGGGATATTTTCCCATTTATTTAGATCTTGTTTAATAACTTTTAACAATATTTTGTATTTTTCAGATGTGGATTCTGTAATTTTTTTGTTAAATTAACTCATAAGTATTTTATTTTTTTGATACCATTGTAAAAGGAAATGTTTTCTAAATTTCATTTTAGATTGCTCATTGCAAGTGTGTGGAAAGACAAGTGACTTCTGTATATTGATCGTATATTGAAAGGACAGCAAATTGAAAGTAGTGGAAGATTAGTTTCTTCTCTGGGACTTATCGTATTTCTTTTTATTAAAACTATTTAAACATTTTTCAGATGCAATAAGCCAAACAAACTAAGATATGATAATTTTAAGAAAATAATAAGACTTATTAAATCCTTTAGTATAAAAAATATTAAACCCTCACAGTCTTAGGAAGAAAAGCTTTTCATTTACAGATTCACAGACAGAGAGCTCACAGCTTCAGCTCCACAACCTGACCAATGAGTCTAATGCTAAATCAGACACAAATACATATGCAAACAAGTTCTGCAGGAAAAAAAAATAATCATTACAAGGAGATGACAGAGAATGGATACTTGGCCTTTTTACTCATTCGTATAGGAACTTTATGTGTTCTTCATATAATATTCTCGCCATTCTTTCACATTCACTCAAGAATTTCATGACCCCCTTCCCAACCCATGGAATTCATTAAACAAAAAACCATAATACTCTTTTCCACATTTTGAAGGTTTCACAGGCTTCCAGTCTTGAACCTAGTTATCAAAACAAGGACACCAGTCTCTAAACTGAGAGAAAAGTTTACCAGTCTCTTCTCTGTAGCTGAAATTTTCATTCATGAATTCCATTGGCAAACCAGACCATATCATTTAGACTCCCACTGGTAAAGAATACTTTTGAATAAGCAAGACTCAGTGGTTTGCAACTAGTATTGCTTTACTACTCAGCGAAACATATTTTTAAAATAATGTATAACTTAAAGAGTTAAATGAGCATCATACTTGGAAACCTGAAAACACAGAAAATGAATTTGATCTGCCACATTTCAGGAAGAGCCCATCACGGGCCATGGCAGCTCAGGCATCAGGAAGTGCAAGGAGAAGCAAAGTACTGAAAAAGCAAGCTTGATGTTACATTTTCTTATTGAGGAACTGCTCTCCAATCCAGTGGGTGATCAAAAGATGAGCAGATTCTGGTAAGCTCACCAGAATCATCAAAATATAATGACTAGGGACTTCCCTCATGGTCCAGTGGTTAAGACTTTGCCTTCCAATGCAGGCGGGGCGGGTTTGGTCCCTGGTCGGGGAGCTAAGATCCCACATGCCTTGCAGACAAAAAACCCAAAAGCGCAAAACAGAAGCAATATTGTAACAAATTCAATAAAGACTTTAAAAATGGTTCACATAAAAAAATACTGATTAAAATCAATTTCCTTGAAACTTCCAGTACCAGCTAAGCTTGAGAACATAATAACAACAACGTGGCTATAGCATAGCAAAAAAGCAAAGGAAAATGTAAAGGGTAGAAAGCAGAAGATGAACTGCTTACTGTCCTTGGGACTTGAACAAGGACACAAGAGTAAAGTTCCCTCAGTTTTCTTATTTCCTCCAAAACGTCCCAGATAGGGCACTGCAGAAGCCTCCAACTCAGAACCACCAACAATGATACACACAAAGCTCTAAGAAAAGTCTATTCCTCTAGCCAAAGGATCATGAAAAGTGTGGTCTAAACACAGAAGACCTGTTTGGTAATAATGCACCTCCTCTCCAGACAAACACCAATGGAAAAACTTTACCCCAACCCCTGAGGTTTCAGAGGCTGGGGTGGGGGGCTAATCTGCTACCCTGCCTCTCTGAAGCAGGTGATGACCATTCAATTCACCCATCAGGGTAATGTCAGAGGGGTCCATCAGCAACCTAAGGCTCCACCCCCATTCAACAACAATGACACTGAAGGAGGCAGTGCAGATTGGGACTAGTAAGCATTCCATTATCCCCATTTCTGGTGTCAGTGATGCCAGTGGTTAGCTGAACCTCCACGTCCACCCGGCATTAATGAGGTGGTATCAGGTGGGACTACTCAACACTCCACTTTCTCCCTCACCCCTCTTTGTGTGCTGGGCCCTTTTGAGAGCTGAGCCTCTCCTCCACTCATCATCAAGACAAAACCCGGTAGTGGGAGGCAGGGTTGCTTCGCACTCAGCTTTCCCTCTTTTTCCCTTGAAGTCTCAGAGACCAGTGGCAAGCTAGCCAAGCTTCTTCCCCCAGCCCTGCAGGCAGCCACAAATTATTCAGTCTGCCATTCCCTTTCCCCTTCCATAGTGTCACCAATGCCCAGAGGGGAACTGAGCTTATACTCCCATTCTGAGGCAACAAAATGTTGTGAATTGGTGCCTCTCGTTCATTGGAAAGGTAGGCAGCGCTGGGGTGGGAGTTCAGCTACCACTGAGGCAGTGTGACAGAGTAATCCACTTTTGCTAGGGTGGAATCAGAACAGGAATCTGAACATATAACCCATACCACTCTGTGTTACACTGAAATATCACGCAAACAATAAAGATAAATAGGGTCCAGAGTCTGATAATGTGGTATTCAAAATGCCCAGGATATGACAGAGATCAAAATACCAAGAATCAAGAAAATCACATCTTGAATAATAAAAGACAACGTACAGATGCCAACGCTGAAGTGAATAATGTTGGAATAATGACAAGAATTTTGAAGTGACCATCCTAAAGTAATTATGAAGCAGTTACAGATTCTCTTAAAACAAATGAAAATCTCAGCAAAGCAGTGGGATTTAAAAGAAAGAAACAAGTGGAAACTATAGATCTCAAAAATAGTGTCTCTCTTATTGAAACTGCATGGATCCTGGGAGATAGTTCTGAGACCACAAAGTGGGCTTCTTCTACCTTGCTTTCTATCTTACTATCCACCAATTAATATTAGATTTGGAATTCAGAAGGAAGATACAATAGAGTGTCATTTACACATTTACTGAAATTGACAAATGAAGTCAGACTTTTACTTATAAATGGTAATTCTCTTCATATTTGAAATTTTTTTCAGTGAGAACTATATTTCCAATTGTTCAGTCATATGCTAAACATTTTCCATAAACTGAGTGAACTATACTTGTAGTGCCAAGATTTGGAAAAAGGATATCTAAAACATATTCATCAGGTATATCTACAATATACCAGAAATTACATCCTTTGCAAATTAAAAATATGAGAAGCCTGTTTTCAAGATTCTTGTAGGGGTATGAGAAGGAAAATATTACCTTAAAATTCTTCTTTTGAAAAGTTTCTGCTATTCTGGATCTTCACCCAGCAATGGTCGACCTAGAGGAAGATGTTAAGTGCATTATCATTGCACCCTGCCCAGTTGCTGTCTGTATAAGTGGCGCACCAATTCAACCTATCAGTTGTTTTCTCTTCAGGATGGTCTGGGCAGAACCTGACATTAGGCTGGGCTAATGTCTTGTCCTTTGATGGAGGGAGAACTGGCTTTTCATTATCCTTGCCTGGGGATCTTTAGAAATTTTTCTGGACACCCTAAGCACTTCAACTGGCGATTACCCATTAAAAAAGTGATACTGGGTTTGAGATTCATTAAATCATTACATTTTCCTTAAACCACTTATGGTAAATAGTATTGACAGGGGTTATTATTCCCTTGGACTGAAACACAATCTAAAGCACAGTGTGGTTTAAAGTGACTTCTTGGAAATTGCAAAATATATTTTTAAGCAATAGAGACTAGGAAGAACCCTAGATCTCTTGATGCTCAATCCTGATAACATAAGTCAATGATAATGATAATAATTATCCATTTACCATCACTGTCAAGTGTTCTGCTAAGCCCTATATATGCATTATCTGAACGGAACACAATCAACAGTCTTAAGAAGTCACATCAATTGCCACTCTTAGATAGCCTCATCCACCAGAGGGCAGACAGCAGAAGCAAGAACTACATTCCTGCAGGCTGTGGAAGAAAAACCACATTCACAGAAAGATAGACAAAATGAAAAGGCAGAGGACTTTGTACCAAATGAAGGAACAAGATAAAACCCCAGAAAAACAACTAAATGAAGTGGAGATAGGCAACCTTCCAGAAAAAGAATTCAGAATAATGATAGTGAAGATGATCCAGGACCTCAGAAAAAGAATGGAGGCAAAGATCGAGAAGATGCAAGACATCTTTAACAAAGACATAGACGAATTAAAGAACAAACAAACAGAGATGAACAATACAATAACTGAAATGAAAAATACACTAGAAGGAACCAACAGGAGAATAACTGAGGCAGAAGAACGGATAAGGGACCTGGAAGACAGAATGGTGGAATTCACTGTTGTGGAACAGAATAAAGAAAAAAGAATGAAAACAAATGAAGACAGCTTAAGAGACATCTGGGACAACAATAAATGCACCAACATTTGCATTATAGGAGTCCCAGAAGGAGAAGAGAGAGAGAAAGGACCCAAGAAAATATATGAAGAGATTATAGTCGAAAAATTCCCTAACATGGGAAAGGAAATAGCCACCCAGTCCAGGAAGCACAGAGAGTACGAGGCAGGATAAACCCAAGGAGAAACACACAAAGGCACATAGTAATCAAACGGACAAAATTTAAAGGCAAAGAAAAATCATTAAAAGCAACAAAGGAAAAATGACAACATACAAGGGAACTTGCAGAGGTTAACATCTGATTTCTCAACAGAAATTCTACAAGCCAGAAGGGAGTGGCACGGTACATTTAAAGTGATGAAAGGGAAGAACCTTAAACCAAGATTACTCTACCCAGCAAGGATAGATTCGACAGAGAAATCAAAAGCTTTACAGGCAAGCAAAAGCTAAGAGAATTCACCACCACCAAACCAGCTCTACAACAAATGCTAAAGGAACTTCTCTAAGTGGGAAACACAAGAGAAGAAAAGGACCAACAAAAACAAAGCCAAAACAATTAAGAAAATGGTAATAGGAACATACATATTGATAATTACCTTAAATGTGAATGCATAAATGCTCCAACCAAAAGACACGGGCTTGCTGAATGGATACAAAAGCAAGACCCATATATATGCTGTCTACAAGAGACCCACTTCAGAACTAGGGACACATACAGAATGAAAGTGAGGGGATGGAAAAAAGATATTCCATGTAAATGGAAATCGAAAGAAAGCTGGAGTAGCAATACTCATACAAGACAAAATAGACTTTAAAATAAAGAATGTTACAACAGACAAGGAAGGACACTACATAACGATCAAGGGATCAATCCAAGAAAAAGATATAAAAATTATAAATATATATGCACCCAACATAGGAGCACCTCAATACATAAAGCAAATGATAACAGCTATAAACAGGGAAATTGACAGTAACACAATAATAGTGGGGGACTTTAACACCTCACTTAGAGCAATGGACAGATCATCCAGACAGAAAATTAACAAGGAAACACAAGCTTTAAATGACACAATAGACCGGATAGCTTTAATTGATATTTATAGGACATTCCATCCAAAAACAGCAGGTTACACTTTCTTCGCAAGTGCACACGGAACATTCTCCAGGATAGATCACACCTTGTGTCACAAGTCAAGCCTCAGTAAATTTAAGAAAATTGAAATCATATCAAGAAGGTTTTCGGACCCCAAAGCTATGAGACTAAAAATAAATTATAGGAAAAAAACGTAAAAAACACAAACTCCTGGAGGCTAAACAATATGTTACAAAATAACCAAGAGATCAAGAAGAAATCAAAGAGGAAATCGAAAAATACCTAGAGACAAATGACAATGAACACAAGAGGGAAGGAGGAGATATGGGGATATATGAATATGTATAGTTGAGTCACTTTGTTATAAAGCAGAAACTAACACACCACTGTAAAGAAATTATACTCCAATAAAGATGTTAAAAAAATGACAATGAAAGCATGACGACCCCAAACCTATGGGATGCAGCAAAAGCAATTCTAAGAATGAAGTTAATAGCAATACAATCCTACCTCAAGAAACAAGAAAAATCCCAAATAAGCAATCTAACCTTACACCTAAAGGAACTAGAGAAAGAAGAACAAACAAACCCCAAGTTAGTAGAAGGAAAGAATTCGTAAAGACCAGAGCACAAATAAATGGAAAAGAAACAAAGAAGAGAATAGCAAAGGTCAATGAAACTAAAAGCTGGTTCTTTCAGAAGATTATCAAAACTGATAAACCTTTAGCCAGACTCATCAAGAAAAAGAAGGAGAGGGCTCAAATCAATAAAATTAGAAATGAAAAAGGAGAAGGTACAACAGACACAGCAGAAATACAAAGGATCATAAGAGACTACTACAAGCAACTATATGCCAATAAAATGGACAACCTGGAAGAAATGGACAAATTCTTAGAAAGGTATAACCTTCCAAGACTGAACAGGAAGAAATAGAAAATATGAACAGACCAATCAGAAGTAATAAAGTTGAAACTGTGATTAAAAATCTTCCAACAAACAAAAGTCCAGGACCTGATGGTTTCAGAGGTGACTTCTATCAAACATTTAGAGAAGAGCTAACACCCATCCTTGTCAAACTCTTCCAAAAAATTGCAAAGGAAGGAACACTCCCAAAGTCATTTTACTAGGCCACCATCACCCTGATACCAGAACCAGAAAAAGACACTACGAAAAAAAGAAAATTACAGACCAATATCACTGGTAAATATAGATGCAAAAATCCTCAACAAAATACTAGCAAACAGAATCCACCAACACATCAAAAGGATCATACACCAGGATCAAGTGGGATTTATACCAGGAATGCAAGGATTCTTCAATATATGTAAATCAATCAATGTGAAACACCACATTAACAAATTGAAGGATAAAAACTGTATGATAATCTCAACAGAGGCAGAAAGAGCTTTCAACCAAATTCAACACCCATTTATGATAAAAATTCTCCAGAAAGTGGGCATAGAGGGAAACTACCTCAACATAATAAAGACCATATACGACAAACCCACAGCAAACATCATTCTCAATGGTGAAAAACTGAAAGCATTTCCTCTAAGATCAGGAAGAAGACAAGGATGTCCACTCCCACCACTATTATTTAACATAGTTTTGGAAGTCCTAGCCACGGCAATCAGAGAAGGAAAAGAAATAAATGGAACTTAAATTGGAAAAGAAGAAGTAAAACTGTCACTGTCTGCAGATGACATGATACTATACATAGATAATCGTAAAGATGCCACCAGAAATCTACCAGAGCTAATCAATGAATTTGGTAAAATAGCAGGATACAGAATGAATGCACAGAAATCTCTTGCATTCCTATACACTAACAACAAAAGATTAGAAAGAGAAAGTAAGGAAACACTCCCATTTACCACTGCAACAAAAAGAATAAAATAACTAGGAATAACCTACCTAAGGAGGTAAAAAACCTGGGCTCAGAAAACTATAAGACACTGATGAAAGAAATCAAAGATGACAAAAACAGATGGAGAGATGTACCATGTTCTTGGACTGGAAGAATCAACATTGTGAAAATGACTATACAACCGTAAGCAATCTACAGATTCAATGCAATCCCTAACAAATTACTAAAGGCATTTTTTTACAGAACTAGAACAAAATGTCTTAAAAGTTATATGGAGACACAAAAGACCCTGAATAGCCAGTGCAATCCTGAGGGAGAAAAACAGAGTTGGAGGAATCAGACTCCCTGACTTCAGACTATGCTACAAATCTACAGTAGTCAAGACAATATGATATTGGCACAAAAACAGAAATACAGATCGATGGAACAGGGTAGAAAGCTCAGAGATAAACTCATGCACCTATGGTTGACTAATGTATGCCAAAGGAGGCAAGGATATACAATGGAGAAAAGACAGTCTCTTCAATAAGTGGTTCTGAGAAAACTGGACAGCTACAAGTAAAAGAATGAGATTAGAACACTCCCTAACACCATACACAAAAATAAACTCAAAATGGATTAGAGATCTAAATGTAAGACCGAACACTATAAAACTCTTAAAGGAAAACTTCGGAAGAACACTCTTTGACATAAATCACAGCAAGATCTTTTTTATCCACCTCCTAGAGTAATGGAAATAAAAACAAAACAAAAAAAATGGGACCTAATGAAACTTAAAAGCTTTTGCACAAGGGCTTCCCTGGTGGTGCAGTGGTTGAGAGTCCGCCTGCCGATGCAGGGGACACAGGTTCGTGCCCCGGCCCGGGAAGATACCACATGCCGCGGAGCGGCTGGGTCCGTGAGCCACGGCTGCTGAGCCTGCGCGTCTGGAGCCTGTGCTCCGCAACGGGAGAGGCCACAGCAGGGAGAGGCCCGCGTGCCGCCAAAAAAAAAGCTTTTGCACAGCAAAGGAAACTATAAAAAAGACAAAAAGACAACCCTCAGAATGGGAGAGAGTATTTGCAAGCGAATCAATGGACAAAGGAACTATCTCAAGTATATATAAACAGCACATGCAGCTCAATATTAAAAAAAAGGAAAACCCAATTAAAAACTGGGCAGAAGACCTAAATAGACATTTCTCCAAAGAAGATATACAGATGGCCAAGAGGCACATGAAAAGCTGCTGAACATCACTAATTATTAGAGAAATGCAAATCAAAATTACAATGAGGTATCACCTCACACCAATTAGAATGGGCATCATCAGAAAATCTACAAACAACAAATGCTAAAGATGGTGTGGAGAAAAGGGAAAACTCTTGCACTGTTGGTGGGAATGTAAATTGGTATAGCCACTAGGGAGAGTAGCATGGAGGTTCCTTAAAAAACTAAAAATAGAATTACCGTATGACCCAGCAATCCCACTACTGGGCATATACCCAGAGAAAACCATAATTCAAAAAGACACAGGCACACCAATGCAGCACTATTTACAACAGCCAGGTCATGGAAGCAACGTAAATGCCCATCATCAGATGAATGGATAAAGAAGATGTGGTACATATATACAATGGAATATTACTCAGCCATAAAAAGAAAAAAATTGGGTCATTTATAGAGATGTGTGTGGGCCTAGAGACTGTCATACAGACTGAATTAAGTCAGAAAAAGAAAAACAAATATCGTAGAATAACACATATATGTGTAATGTAGAAAAATAGTGCAGATGCACTGGTTTGCAAAGCAGAAATGGAGACACAGATATAGAGAACAAATGTGTGGACACCAAGGGGAGAAAGTGCGGGCGGGTGGGTTGTGGGTGGTGCTGGGATGAATTGGGAGCTTGGGATTGACATGTATACACTAATATGTATAAAATAGATAAGTAATAAGAACCTGCTGAAAATCAATCAGTAAATAAATAAAATTCAAAAAAATTGCCATTCTCCTTTTGAATATGGATAATGAAATCTTGGAAGAGTTGATGTGCCTGGCCAAGGTCATGTAGCTTGTGGTACCACTAAGTGGTAAAGCCATAAAACCAGGGATCCAGTCTTAAGATATTTGATGCCATTACCCCATCTACTGACAGATGACGTTGTACTACAAAAATTAAAATGGCTGTGGCTGGTCTACTTCTTTATCTTCAATTAGAGTGTAAGAAAAAATGTTGGTCTTCCCTGGTGGCACAGGGGTTAAGAATCTGCCTGCCAATGCAGGGGACACAGGTTCGAGCCCTGGTCCGGGAATATCCCACAACCACGGAGCAACTAAACCCATGTGACACAACTACTGAGCCTGTGCTCTGGAGTGCGTGAGCCAAAATTACTGAGCCCGTGTGCCACAGCTAGTGAAGTCCGCGCACCTAGAGCCCGTGCTCCGCAACAAGAGAAGCCACTGCAATGAGAAACCTGTGCACCGCAACGAAGAGTAGTCCCCACTGGCTGCAACTTGAGAGAGCCCGCGCGCACCAACAAAGACCCAACGCAGCCAAAAATAAACTAAAATTAAAATTCAAAAAGGAAAAGAAAAAGTGTTGAAGAAAGAAAACAGAAAAAAACAAAAGTAAACTAAAGCAAAACAAAAACAAAAAAGAAAACAAACGAACGAACAAAGGAAACAACCCAGAAAAGCGATGATCAAATGCTAAGTGTCATGAAGAAAAGTAAGCCTTGTCTGATAAGTTGACAGAGATGTGAGTTTAGTAAGGAAGGTGGTTATAGGGCTATCTGGGGCAGGCTGTTACAGGAAAACATATAATTGTAGGGGAACATGTTTGGTGAGTTAGGGTTAGAGGCACAGAAAAGAGGCTAGTGAGGCTGGAGAAAAATTCATTCAACAAATATTCAAGTATCCAGTGAACCAGGCATTACTATAGGCACTTAGCATATGTTAATGAACAAACCAACAAAGGTTCCTGCCCTCCTGGAATTTATATTTTTCCACGAAGGGAGATGGCCAATTTACAAAATTGCATATGAATAAAGTGTATTGTAGTCCAAAATGTGGTAAACAATTGGGACCAGAAAAGGAAGCAGACAGGGAAGAAGTGGAAGCAGGAGTCCAGGGAGAGGGTTGGAAACAAATACTATTAGCTATTCTTGCAATTGATAGTAGAGTTATTAGTGGGCGGCAGTTTTCTCCATTACGTTGCTTTTGTCAAATATCAGTGTAAATGCTATGCTGGCTTTACTGCACAGAGGCAAGAATACATTTTTCCTATGTTTTGGTGGGGACTCGACTGCTTGTTTAATATAGCAGAGCCCCAGGGAAACTAAAGTCTGATGGCTTTATGTCGTCATTGGCCACTCGTGTTTTTTCTTTTTCTTTTCTTTCTTTTTTTTTTTTTTTTGCGCTACACGGGCCTCTCACTGTCGTGACCTCTCCCGTTGCGGAGCACAGGCTCGGGATGTGCAGGCTCAGCAGCCATGGCTCACACGCCCAGCCGCTCCACGGCACATGGGGTCTTCCCGGACCAGGGCACGAACCCGTGTCCCCTGCATCAGCAGGCGGACTCTCAACCACTGCGCCACCGGGGAAGCCCGCCACTCATTTTTAAGTTCACACCCTCTGTTGTGTAGACTATCAATTTGGACATCAATTCTCTAGGTTTGAGACCCGGCCTGGCAGAAACCCTGGCCAGGCAGTGCCCAGGCGACAAGGAGAGACACTGTGACAAGGAGATGTCAGAGGGTGGCGCTGGCGCCTGAGAAGAACCCTCTCACGCATGAGGCTCTCTCCCCTCAGTCCCTCTGGGTGGGGTCGGGAATCGGGCCCCTCCTCCCAGTACAGAGTACATTGAGTGATAGAGGGTCACGTGACCTGAGCTGCACCAATCCAAGTCCTTTTCCGGCGAGCTTAACTTTGAGAGGGAACCGTTAAGACGCCCAGTTCCGGAAACACTGAGGCTTTTCCGCTCTGAGCTCTGGAGAGGGGGGAACCTGCTCCTACTGCTGGGGTCTTGGACAGCTGAAGTTTTTTCCAACTCTTGTTCCAATCAGGTAAATTACAACAGCATTCTTTCTGTAAATTACGCCTCTATTGACCTAAATTAAATTACCCAGGATCAAGGTTTGGGTGTTAATAAGAAAGGCAATGGAACGGATTGCTGGGTCCACTGTCCTGTCCACTCTCCGTGGGTTCCTCTTTCCTCAGCTGAGATTCGCTTCAGTTGTGTGGCTAATCATTTCCTGCTCTCTCTTTAAAATCCCTCAATCAGCCTTCCGCTTCTTAAAAAGAAAATTGTATTTCTCCTTTGCACCTCAGTTTTGTTTGTGGTTTGTTTTGATATCTCAGACTTTAAATTGTAAGGATTGAAATGTATGTCTCTCTCTCCCCCCCCACCTCTCCCTGTCTCTCTCTGGTCTCTCTCTCTCTCTCTATATATATATATATATTTATGGTATTTCATTGCTTTCATACTTAAAATGTTTATCTTCTGAAAAGCAGATAAATACTCATCTACATCTTGGAGATAACTGCACTTTCATTTATTTTAATGGGCTCTCTAAAGCAGTTTGAAATAGCTTTTTAATGTATGATGCGACACGAGCATATATCCATCCTCCTAACCATATTTCAATTAGTTAAACTATTATTAAACAGTGTCGTTTATACAATAACCATTCCTTTAACCACTGAATTCTTTTTTTTTTTTTTTTTTTGCGGTACGCGGGCCTCTCACTGTTGTGGCCTCTCCCGTTGTGGAGCACAGGCTCTGGACGCGCAGGCTCAGTGGCCATGACTCACTGGCCTTGCTGCTCCACGGCATGTGGGATCTTCCCAGACCGCGGCATGAACCCGTGTCCCCTGCATCAGCAGGCGGACTCTAAGCCACTGTGCCACCAGGAAAGCCCTGAATTTTTTTTTAATTCTTTATTTTGAAATAATTTTAGGCTCACAGAAACTTTGCAAATAGTATAGAAAGCCTTCACCCAGATTTCCCTAATGTTAACATCTTATATAGCCATAGAAAAACGTATCAAAATTAGGAAATTAACATTGATGCAGTACTATTAACTAATCTACATACTTTATTTGAATTTCACCATTTGTCCCAGTATTCTCATTTTTCTATTCCAGCATCCCATTCTGGATACCACATTGCATTTGGCCATCATTTCTCCTTAGTCTCCTCCAGGCTGACAGTTCCTTAAGCTTTCTGGGTGTTTCCCAATCTTGACGCTTTTGAAGATACTGGTCAGGTATTTTATAGAATGTGTGTCAACTTGGGTTTGTCTGATGTGTTCTTGTGATTTGATTGAACTTATACATTTTTGGCAACAATACCTGTTTTATTCTCCTCCCCTTCATCCCATTGGTGATGGAGGAATTTCCACCCTAGTGTTATGGGGGTGGCTGAACACACGACACCTGACACTGGACAGATACTACCCACGGCAGCTTATTAGTAACGTTTACTCACAGCCTGGGGAGGAGGGCATTACTGGCCAGATAGAGCCCCACAGGAGACATTCTCTGGAAGAGAGTGAACAAGCAGGGGCTGTGGGGGGCAGTCTGTAGTAGCAAGAGGACGAGGTGACCCTTGGTTCACATGGGAGGATGTGATTGGCTTGTTTGAATACTTCTGTGAGCTGGTAGGGAACTGAAACCTGATAGACAGGGGCGAGCAGGCACTGTGGCTAGTTCCCATGATAAGGCTGGTTCTTTGGCTAGGGGACCTTCTTCCCGGCAGCACAAAAGGGGAATGGGTACTTGTGGTTAGTCCATTTGAGACCCTCTGGGTTTTCCCCCAAATGTCAAGGCATACATGTCACTGTGCCTTAACTTTAGGTCTTATACCACGGCGCTGCAAAAGCGATTCTGTTCCTTGCTCCAAGCATCATGTGAGGGGGTACATGATGTCCATATGTTGTATTAATGATGATATTCATTTGCAACACTTGATTAAGGTAGGGACAACTGTGTTGCTCCATTGTAATAGTACTGTTTTCCTATTTGTAAGTAATAAATATCGTGTAGGAAATACTTTCAGACTATGAAAATATCCTATTTCTTCTCAGACTGTTATTCACGACTTTTAAAATCCATCTGTTGATCTTGCCTACAACAATTATGACTTAATGGTGACTTTCTATTTCCTTATTCCTACTACATTGGTTCATTGGAATTCTGAAGAACTGTCTTTTCTCCCCCATTTATTTATTTATAAATTTTCAAGTTGTTGATAAAACTTGTTTTATTTCAAATTATTGAATCAAATAGCTAATCAAATTATTTATCAGTATTGAATCATGAATAACTATGTTATATTGTGACTTATAATCAAATTAAATCATTATTTAGTTTCTTGAATTGTTCCAGCTTTGGTGACTGCAAGCTCCTTTTGGTGGGGTCTGTGTTCTTTCAGCATGACCTGATCCTTTTTTGTGTACTTCCTTGCTGGCATTGTAAGGTATTCCTGTTCATCTTGTGTTTTTGTCCCCACCACGGCCCTGAAATCAAAACACTTCTGCAAAGAGCCATGCTTCCTTTTCTTGGAAAATGACATTTAGAAACCAATATCTCAGTGTGTGTTCATTGCTGTTGCGGTTTCATTGCTGCTAAGTCCTCCCTCTCCATCCACAAATGAAGGAAATATATTGTATGTATATACTCATGCTTACAGATACTTCTCAATTTCTCTACCTATATGTATGGATATTGAAAGCCAGGAGCTCATACTGATACTTCTTATTTTAATCCATTGTAGCCTTGTTTATAACTTCTTTGTCTCACCTGGCTCTCCTTATCTTCAATATTTACTTACTTGTTCATTCCTGATATATACATGAAGTACTTGCAGAAAGGCTACCCAATACGCCTGTTAGAAACAGCTTTGATAACTTGTGTTTGTGTACAGTTCTTTATGTCTTAGGCCTCAGAGGATGCAGTCAAAGAACTACTATTTCCCTAAGTTGCTTAGCTTAGCTATTTTCTTTCTCACCTCTTCAGCTGTGGTTAAGACATTCATTTGTAATATAGTTAGGTTAATTTGTTGGTGTTTGTATTTGACTTTGCCTCCTCCCCACATCTTACTTGATTTTAATTTTTTATTTAATTCTGGGGTATGTGAAATATTACTGTGATTCAAAGAGTCAGGGCTGCACAGAAACATCTATTAGACAAGTGTCACTCTTTCCTCATGCCTTCTAAGCCCCTCCCATTCACCACTTATTTCCCACACTCCCCCTGTAGATAACCAATCTCGTTAGCTTCTGGTTTAATCTTTCCTGTATTTACTCTGCACAAATGAACTGATACATATATGTGTTCTTATATTCCCTTGTTTATTAAATGAAGGATGGCATTTTATAATGCTCCTTTGCACTTTTCCTTTTTCAGTTAACAGCATCCCATAAAAAACTCTTTATGCCATAGAGGGCTTCATTGTTTTTTTGTTTTTGTTTCTCTTTTTATACAGCTGCATTGGACTCGGCTGACATATGTAGGGGCATTTAACTGGTTTTCAACATTCTGCAACTACAAACAATGCTGCAGTGAATAACCTTAGGCATAAGTATTTTTGTGTTGGCGGAAATGGATCTTCAAGTTTTATTCCCAGCAGTAGTATTGTTGGGCCAAAAGTTAAGTGCATGTGTATTTCTGTTAGGTATTTCCAAATTTCTCTCCAGAAGGGTTGTACTGGTTTTCACTCCCACTAGCTACTGTGACTGTTTCCCCACAGACTCACTAACAGAACATGTTGCCCTACTTTTGTGACCTTTGTTGATGTGGTAGGTGAGAAATGGTATCTCGGCATTGTCTTAGTATGCACTTGTCTAATTATGAGAAAGTGTGACTATATTTTGAGGACTGTTTTATATATTTTTTGTGAATTATCTGTTCATATCTTTTCCCATTTTTCTGTAGAAATATTAGCCTTTTGTCCTTCAATACTTGAGAGTTCTGTATATACTTGGACTATTATTCATTTGTCCGTGAGGCATGTGCAAATACTTTATCTCAGTTTGTCAATTGCCTTTTGACTTAGTTATGATGTGTTTGCCGTACATTAAAAAAATCCTTCGTAGTCACATAGATCATTGTTTTCTTTCATTGCCTCTGGAAATTTGAGTCACAGTTAGAAAGCCTTTCCCTACGCTGAGGTTAAAGCAGAGTCCTGCCATATTTTCTTAAAGATTTTGTTATGGTTTCATTTGTTTAGATTCCTAACCCGTTTACAGTTTATTTCTGTGTATGGTGTGTGGTATGGATCTACATTGATTCTTTTCCCAGATGTCTCATTTGTTCCAGCATCATTTGTTGAACGTCCATCTTTGCCTCAGTGCTTTTAAATGCCCTTTCATCATATACTGAAATTTCCATATATTATTCTCGTTTTTCTGGGTTTTCTATTCTGTTTCACTGGACTATTTGTCTACTCATGTACCAGTACCACAGTGTTATAATTACCGAGGCTTTATAGCATGCTTTAATGTCTGGTATCATTACTCCCCATTTACAGGTTTTCTTTTTCACTTATATCCTGGCTATTCTTGCATGATTTTTAAAAAATATATTAATTTTATTATCCATTGATCTAACTCCATAGAAACATTTGCTGGTATTTTTGAGATTATATTAAATTTATACATTAGTTTAGGGAGAACTGACATCTTCTTAATGTTGTGTTATTCTATCCAAGAACATTGACCAATGTCTTTGTACTTATTCAAGTTTCCTTCTATGTCGTTCAGGAGTGTCTAAAAATTGTCCTTGCATAGCTGCTCTCATTAAGTTTATTTCTATGCATTTAAGCTTTGTTTTTGCTATTGTATATGAAATTTTCTCTACTAAAGTGTCCTCCAGCTGTGTGTGTGTGTGTACACAAAGACCATTGACTTTTGTATGTCGCTCTATATCCTACTACCTTGATGATTTCTCTTATTGTTTTACTCAATCTGTCATTGTTTCTATAGGGCTTTTCAGGTGTACGGTAATGTCATCTGCACACAGAGGTGGCTTTACTTCTTGTTTTTCATTCTCAGAAATCTAATTGATTTCTCTAGTCAACTGACTAATGCTTGTAGTTGAAGACTGAACAGGAATGATATAATGGGCATACTTTTCTTGTTCCTGAGCTTATTGGAAAACCTCTGGTAGTCCCCCACTAAATAAAATACTTGCATGAGGAATTAATTATATATCTTTTATCATCTTAAGAATGCATCCCTCTTTCCCACTTCTTGAGGTTTTTCTTTTCTTAACATGAATGGGTGTTGAAGTTTCCCAAAGATTTGTTTGGCATCTGTGGTTTTAATCATATGATATTTGTCCTTAATTATATGATGATGGTGAATGATATCAATGGAATTCCTAATATAGAGCCAGCCTTGTATTAATGGAATAAATTGCACTTGATCACAGTATATTAGTTTCTAAATGTATTGTTGGATGTTTGCTAATATTCTATTTAGTATTTTGGTATCTACCTTTTACCTGTTAGCATTCTACTGCCTTCATATAAGAAGTTAGGGAAGTTTCCTTCCTTTCTAATGTTCTTACATAACTCATAGAGCTTTGGTACTATTTGATCTTTGATGGTTTACTAGGATTCACCTGTAAAACCATCTGAGCAAGGTGCTTCTTGGGGGTATTGCTGTAATAACTTTATTTCTTCTATGAAAATTGCCTAATTTAAGCTTTCTAACACTAGAATCAGAATTTTGGTAATTTGTATTTATCTAGGAAGTTACCTATTTCATATAGATTTTCAAGTTTATTTGCATAGAGGTTGGCAAAGTAATCTCTTCCTTTTTCTGTTTCAATGATTATTTCTCCTTTGTCTTTTATTATTTTGTGTATGTGTGATCTCTCCCTTTCTTCCTTCATCAAGCCAGCTAGGGGTTTGCCTGTTTTGAAAAACAAGATTTCGTTTTTCTATTTTGTATCATATTCATTTCTGCTTTTATGTTTTGCTTTCTTTAGTTGTTCTTTTTTTCCTAGTTGTTTTTCTTCATTTTTTGAGGCCATACTTTAATTAATTTATCTTCATTCTTCCATTTTTACTCATAAAAGTGCCTACTGTGTGAATTTGCCTCAGATCACTGCTCTAAATGTATCCCATAGATGCCAATATGTAGTTTTTCAGTCAATCTTTTAAAAAATTTCTTTACAACTTCAGTTTGCATCTCTTCTTATATTCAACAGTTTTTAAGAGAAGCTGTAAAAATTTTTTTCAGGTGGAAAGGCCTTTCTGTTTTCAATTTTTGTTACTAAATTTTATTGCATTGGGGTTAGAGAGGATTGTTTGTACTATTTCTACTTTATAGAAATTAATTATCTAATCTCTGTGAGATAATTATGATCCATTTAAAAAAATATTTTACTAATTTTAATTATGCTTTATTATTTGACCTACATGCTATTTATGATTGTATTAATTGTAAATTATTTTCTTTTTTTTGTTTCAAACCCCACATTTGTTTATTTATTTATTTATTTATTTATTTGGCTGTGTTGGGTCTTCGTTTCTGTGCGAGGGCTTTCTCTAGTTGTGGCAAGCGGGGGCCACTCTTCATCGCGGTGCGCGGGCCTCTCACTATCAAGGCCTCTCTTGTTGCAGAGCACAGGCTCCAGGCGCGCAGGCTCAGTAGTTGTGGCTCATGGGCACGGTTGCTCCGCGGCATGTGGGATCTTCCCAGACCAGGGCTCGAACCCGTGTCCCCTGCATTAGCAGGCAGATTCTCAACCACTGCACCACCAGGGAAGCCCTATTATCCATTTTTGACAAGAATATATTCCCTATATAACATTATTGATTAGCTTTCTCTTTTTTCTGTATGACTTGATCAGCCTTAGACTGAGTTTGGTGTATTAAATCTCCTACTGTTACTGTTTCCTGTTATTATTATTATTTTATCTACGTTTCCTTGCATTTTTGCTTTATAAAGATGTTTGTTTGTTATTGGTGCATAAATATTCTTAAGGGTTATATCTTCATTGTGAGTTTTGGCTTTTATCATTAAGACATGTTATTGGTCACGTTTAATGATTTCTTAAAATCATCCTGAACCACCTGTTTTCTTAACACTTTACTCGCTGGCCTATGCATTTTTTCCTCCAGTATCATTTAACACTCTCCTACTGCATTATGATAAAAAGTTTGTTCTATTTTCTTCTACTTCTATCCCTTCTCTCATTTTTAGTTGCACAGTTTCTGTGTTTTTTTTTTCACAGCATAAAACTTTTGTACATTAGTCTTCCCCCCTTTCCTCCACCTTGATTTTACTATTGTATGTAAAATACTCACCATTGGGTATTTTGGTGAAGTTTTCCTTCTCATCGCAGTGGGATCACAATCCCAGTTCCTCTTTTAGATTACTTGGCAAACATTCTGTAAAGAGAAGTATAGGAAATATTGTAAGTTCCTGGGTCACAGTGTCGCTGTCACTCTACTCAACTTTGCTACTGTAGTGCAAAAGCATTCATAGACAATACATAAATGATTGATCATGGCTTTGTTCGAATAAAACGTGATTTACAAAATCAAGCAGTGGGCTGGATTAGGCTCAGTGGGCCAGTTTGCAGACCCCTGCTCTAGTAGCTTCCTTACGAAGGGCTGCAGAATTTCCTAAGTTTCTACAAGTTGAAAAGCTTTTTCTGTAGGCTGTGATATTTAAAGGATACCCCAGTTGGTTATAAAATCTTTGCTTCAGCCTTTCAGTTTAGTCAATCTCTGTCTTTTGATTTTTTTTAAATATCCTATTTAAGGTGGGTTTCATATCCTCCAATGCTTGCTAGAGTGTAATGAATTTTGTTTGGAGTGTTGACTTCCAGTCTTTTTCTCCTTCATGGTTGTTTAATATGTATGCACTTTTGTATACTCATCTCTCTTTTTTTTTTTTTACAAAGTTTGGTATGGAATTCCCTTCATTCTGTTCATCTGTATGGTATTGGTTTTTTCAACAAGATTCCTAATTTAATAATGTGATTTTTTTGTTAGTATGGCAAAGTCCATATCCTTTTTATTTTGTCTGTTTGTTTTGGTGATGAAGGGAGAAGTCCTGAGTGCTCTGATTTTGCGGTTCTCTTATGTCTTGCAAGATCCTTAATTTTCCCCTTTTGTTTATTTTCTCCGTCATTACCCAAGCACCAACGGATGCTTCTCTTTAACTCTTTGCCTTTCTTCTTCCCTAAGAGTTATATCTTTCAAAGACTGCACTTTAAATCATCCCTGTCCCTTCATAAGCTCCGATTTTGGAGTGCCTTCCCTGTAGTCCGGGCTCTCGTATTCTAGGACACCTTTTTGGTATTTTTAGATTTATTCTGGGCTTAGTCCTTCTGCTGTAGTTTTAGATCAGCTTTCAGCCCTTTTCCATCTTCTTTCCTCTCTCTTGGCAGCTTTTCTTGGCCTGTCTTTTGTTTTCCACAAAGCCTAGCAATGGGAGTGTGACAAATCTTATGCCAGGATTCATGATTGTTCTTTTTCTACTTACAATTCTTTTGAATTTTTGGCCTTCTCCAGTTTAAAGTAATGATGGGGGTGTGGCTTTTGTGTAGATGTACATTTTCCTTCTTATTGGTTTGTATCCTTTTGGGAGAAAATATTTTTATAACATCTATTAGAGTATAATTGCTTTACAATGGTGTGTCAGTTTCTGCCTTATAACAAAAGGAATCAGTTATACATATACATATGTCCCCATATCTCTTCCCTCTTGCATCTCCCTCCCTCCCACCCTCCCTATTCCACCCCTCTAGGTGGTCACAAAGCAACGACCTGATCTCCCTGTGCTATGTCGCTGCTTCCCACTAGTGATCTATTTTATGTTTGGTAGTGCATATATGTCCATGACACTCTCTCACTTGGTCCCAGCTTACCCTTCCCCCTCCCCGTATCATCAAGTCCAGTCTCTAGTAGGTCTGCATCTTTGTTCCCATCTTGCCCCTAGGTTCTTCTGACCATTTCCTTTTCCTTTTTTTTTTTTTTAGATTCCATATATATATGTTAGCATACGGTATTTGTTTTTCTCTTTCTGACTTACTTCACTCTGTATGACAGTCTCTAGGTCCATCCGCCTCACTACAAATTACTCAATTTCGTTTCTTTTTATGGCTGAGTAATATTCTATTGTATATATGTGCCACATCTTCTTTATGCATTCATCTGATGATGGACACTTAGGTTGCTTCCATCTCCTGGCTATTGTAAATAGAGCTCTAATGAACATTTTGGTACATGACTCTGTTTGAATTATGGTTTTCTCAGGGTATATGCCCAGTAGTGGGATTGCTGGGTCGTATGGTATTCTATTTTTAGTTTTTTAAGGAACCTCCATACTGTTCTCCATAGGGGCTGTATCAATTTACATTCCCACTAACAGTGCAAGAGGGTTCCCTTTGCACCACACCCTATCCAGCATTTATTGTTTGTAGATATTTTGATGATGGCCATTCTGACTGGTGTGAGATGATATCTCATTGTAGTTTTGATTTGCATTTCTCTAATGATTAGTGATGTTGAGCATCCTTTCATGTGTTTGTTGGCAATCGGTATATCTTCTTTGGAGAAACGTCTATTTAGGTCTTCTGCCCATTTTTGGATTGGGTTGTTTGTTTTTTTTGATATTGAGCTGCATGAGCTGCTTGTATACTTTGGAGATTAATCGTTTGTCAGTTGCTTCATTTGAAAATATTTTCTCCCATTCTGAGGGTTGTCTTTTTGTCTTGTTCATGGTTTCCTTTGCTGTGCAAAAGCTTTTAAGTTTCATTAGGTCCCATTTGTTTATTTTTGTTTTTATTTCCATTTGTCTAGGAGGTGAGTCAAAAGGGATCTTGCTGTGATTTATGTCATAGAGTGTTCTGCCTATGTTTTCCTCTAAGGGTTTGATGGTGTCTGGCCTTACATTTAGGTCTTTAATCCGTTTTGAGTGTATTTTTGTGTATGGTGTTAGAGAGTGTTTGAATTTCATTCTTGTACATGTAGCTGTACAGTTTTCCCAGCACCACTTATTGCAGAGGCTGTCTTTTCTCCACTGTATATTCTTACCTCCTTTATTGAAGATAAGTTGACCATATGTGCGTGGGTTTATCTCTGGGATTTCTATCCTCTTCCATTGATCTATATTACTGGTTTTGTGCCAGTAAAATACTGTCTTGATTACTGTAGCTTTGTAGTATAGTCTGAAGTCAGGGAGCCTGATTCCTCCAGCTCTGTGTTTCTTTCTCAATACTGCTTTGGCTATTCGGGATCTTTTGTGTTTCCATACAAATTGTGAAATGTTTTGTTCTAGTTCTGTGAAAAATGCCAGTGGTAGTTTGATAGGGATTGCATTGAATCCGTAGATTGCTTTGGGTAGTAGAGCCATTTTCACAATGTTGATTTTTCCAATCCAAGAACATGGTATATCTCTCCATCTATTTGTATCATCTTTAATTTCTTTCATCAGTGTCTTATAATTTTCTGCATACAGGTCTTTTGTCTCCTAGGTAGGTTTATTCCTAGATATTTTATTCTTTTTGTGGCAATGGTAAATGGGAGTGTTTCCTTAATTTCTCTTTCATATTTTTCATCATTAATGTATAAGAATGAAAGAGATTTCTGTGCATTCATTTTGTATCCTTCTACATAACCAAATTCATTGATTAGCTCTAGTAGTTTTCTGGTAGCATCTTTAGGATCCTATATGTATAGTATCATGTCATCTGCAAACAGTGACAGCTTTACTTTTTCTTTTCCAGTTTGGATTCCTATTATTTCTTTTCCTTCTCTGATTGCTGTGCCTAAAACTTCCAAAGCTATGTTGAATGATAGTGGTGTGAGTGGGCAACCTTTTCTTGTTGCTGATCTTAGTGGAAATGCTTTCAGTTTTTCACCATTGAGGATGATGTTGGCTGTGGATTTGTCATATACGGTCTCTATTACGTTGAGGAAGGTTCCCTCTGTGCCTACTTTCTGGGGGGTTTTATCATAAATGGGTGTTGAACTTTGTCAAAAGCTTTCTCTGCATCTCTTGAGATGATCATATGCGTTTTCTCCTTCAGTTTTTTAATATGGTGTATCACATTGATTGATTTGCATATACTGAAGAATCCTTGCATTCCTAGGATAAACCCCACTTGGTCATAATACGTAATCCTTTTAACGTACTGTTGGATTCTGTTTGCTAGGATTTTGTTGAGGATTTTTGCGTCTATGTTCATCAGTGATATTGGCCTGTAGTTTTCCTTCTTTGTGACATCTTTGTCTGGTTCTGGTATCAGAGTGATGGTGGCCTCGTAGAATGAGTGTGGGGGTGTTCCTCCCACTGCTATATTTTCGAAGAGTCTGTGAAGAATAGGTGTTAGCTCTTCTCTAAATGTTTGATAGAATTTGCCTGTGAAGCCATCTGGTCCTGGGTTTTTGTTTGTTGGAAGATTTTAAATCACAGTTTCAATTTCAGTGCTTGTGATTGGACTGTTCATATTTTCTATTTCTTCCTGATTCAGTCTCGGAACGTTGTGCATTTCTAAGAATTTGTCCATTTCTTCCAGGTTGTCCATTTTATTGGCATAGAGTTGCTTTTAGTAATCTCTGATGATCCTTTGTATTTCTGCAGTGTCAGTTGTTACTTCTCCTTTTTCATTTCTAATTCTATTGATTTGAGTCTTCTCCCTTTTTTTCTCGATGAGTCTGGCTAATGGTTTATCAATTTTGTTTATCTTCTCAAAGAACCAGCTTTTGGTTTTATTGATCTTTGCTATCATTTCCTTAATTTTTTTCATTTATTTCTGATCTGATCTTTATGATTCATTTCCTTCTGCTAAGTGTGGGGTTTTTAGTTCTTCTTTCTCTAATTGCTTTATGTGTAAGGTTAGGTTGTGTATTTGAAATGTTCTTTCTTGAGGTAGGATTGTATTGCTATAAGCTTCCATCCTAGAACTGCTTTTGCTGCATCCCATAGGTTTTGGTTCATCGTCTTTTCATTGTCATTTGTTTCTACGTACTTTTTGATTTCCTCTTTGATTTCTTCAGTGATCTCCTGGTTATTTAGTAGTGTATTGTTTAACCTCCATGTGTTTGTATTTCTTACAGATTTTTTCCTGTAATTGATATCTAGTCTCATAGTGTTGTGGTCGGAAAAGATACTTGATACGATTTTAAATTTCTTAAATTTACCAAGGCTTGATTTGTGACCCAAGATATGATCTATCCTGGAGAATGTTCCATGAGCACTTGAGAAGAATGTGTATTCTGTTGTTTTTTGATGGGATGTCCTGTAAATATCAATTAAGTCCATTTGTTTAATGTATCATTTAAAGCTTGTGTTTCCTTATTTATTTTCATTTTGGAGGATCTGTCCATTGGTGAAAGTGGGGTGTTACTGTCCCCTACTACGGTTGGGTTACTGTTGATTTCCCCTTTTATGGCTGTTAGTATTTGACTTATGTAGTGAGGTGCTCCTATGTTGGGTGCGTAAATATTTACAATTGTTATATCTTCTTCTTGGATTGATCCCTTGATCATTATGTAGTGTCCTTCTTTGTCTCTTGTAATAGTTTTTGTTTTAAAGTCTATTTTGTCTGATATGAGAATTGCTACTCCAGCTTTCTTTTGATTTCCATTTGCATGGAGTATCTTTTTCCATCCCCTCACTTGCAGTCTGTATGTGTCCCTAGGTCTGAAGCGGGTCTCTTGTAGACAGCATATATACGGGTCTTGTTTTTGTATTCATTCAGCCAATGTATGTCTTTTGCTTGGAGCATTTAATCCATTTACATTTAAGGTAATTATCGATATGTATATTCCTGTTACCATTTTGTTAATTGTTTTGGGTTGTTTTTTATTGTAGATCTTTTCCCTCTCTTGTGTTTCTTGCCCAGAGAAGTTCCTTTAGCATTTGTTGTAAAGCTGGTTTGGTGCTGCTGAATTCTCTTAGCTTTTGTTGTCTGTAAAGCATTTAATTTCTCCTTCAAATCTGAATGAGATCCTTGCTGGGTAGAGTAATCTTGGTTGTAGGTTTTTTTCTTTCATCACTTTAAATATGTCCTGCCACTCCCTTCTGGCTTCCATAGTTTCTGCTGGAAGATCAGCTGTTTACATTATGGGGATTCCCTTATGTGTTACTTGTCGTTTTTGCCTTGCTGCTTTTAATATTTGTTCTTTGTATTTAATTTTTGATAGTTTGATTAATACGTGTCTTGGCGTGTTTCTTCTTGGATTTATCCTGTATGGGACTGTCTGTGCTTCCTGGATTTGATTAACTATTTCCTTGCACCCTTCTCTGGAGCTCCTTTAAGCAGCACTCTTAATCCCCTCTCCTCGTGCACCAGGAAACAAACAGGCAAGAAAAAGTCTCGTCTCTTCGGCAGCTCCAGATTTTTTCCCGGACTCCCTCCCGGCTATCCATGGTGCACTAGCCCCCTTCAGGCTGTGTTCATGCAGCCAACCGCAGTCCTCTCCCTGGGATCCAACCTCTGATGCCCAAGCCTCAGCTCCCAGCCACTGCCCACCCCACGGGTGAGCAGACAAGCCTCTCAGGCTGGTGAGCGCTGGTTGGCACTGATCCCCTGTGCGGGATCTCTCTGCATTGCCCTCCGCACCCATCTTGCTGCACTCTCCTCCATGGCTCCGAAGCTCCCACTCTTGCCACCCGCAGTCTCCGCCCACGAAGGGGCTTCCTAGTATGTGGAAACCTTTCCTCCTTCACAGCTCATCCCCACTGGTGCAGGTCCCATCCCTATTCTTTTGTCTGTTTATTCTTTTTTCTTTTACCCTACCCAGGTACGTGGGGGAGTTTCTTGCCTTTTGGGAGGTCTGAGGACTTCTGCCAGCATTCAGTAGGTGTTCTGTAGGAGTTGTTCCACATGTAGATGTATTTCTGATGTATTTGTGGGGAGGAAGGTGATCACCACGTCTTACTCTTCTGCCGTCTTGAAGCTCCTCAGGAGGAAATAATTTGAGGAAGGCAGCTAAGTGGTCAGCATTGTCTTCTGCTAACTTACGTCTGATTTCTAACGGCATTTTATCTCATGTAAGTGTGTGTGTGTGTGTGTGTGTGTGTGCGCGCATGCATGTGTGTGGACACATATATAATTAAATTGCACAGAAGTCCATTTTCATTCTATTCCTATAGTATAGGTCACTAGAGTTGGCCCTATGGTTCACCACATACTTATTCAATAAGTATTTTGTCCATAGCGAACCCTGGAAGCAAACAAGTGACTATAGATATCTTCTCAGGATTTCTAAATATTCTCCACTCTGAAGCAGGTTTTTGAAGATGGACCAAAAGACCACTGTCGCCCTCCTTGAGCTTGCTGCAAAGAGTCTGCTGAATAATGAGCCTGCAGCTATCCATGCCCTGGACGAAATCCCAAGAGACCTCTTTGTTCCATTGTTCAACGCTGCCTTCTTGGGTGGGCATAAGACGATACTAAGGGCAATGGTGAGGGTTTGGCCTTTTCGCTGTCTCCATATTGGGTCATTGAACACACGAGAGTCATACTATGACATCTTGGAAGCCATGATTGATGGTCTGCAGATCCTCCCTGCCCAGAACTCTTCCTCTTGGTAAGACTATGACCAGTAGAGACACAGGGAGTAAGCAGGAGTGTATGCTGTAGCCTGGGGCAGGGGAATACCTAACGGTCTCCCAACAGTAGCCAGTGGTGAATACTGCAGTCTTTGCAGAGCTGTCGGTCAGCACTTGCGGTCACCTTTGGGACTGTATCGCCTTATAGAATTGATTATAGAATAGAGGATTTATGAATGGATTTGAGTGCGATTACACAAAAGTGGAATATGGGCATTGAGACAGGGAAAGACCGGAGGTGAAGGAGGGGGTGGGGAAAGGATGAAAGACGCTGCATTTGTGTGGAAAGAACTTGGTGAATGGCAATGAAGTGAAAACCAGGGTTAAAGTGTTCTGTCCCTGCTTCTCATCATTGATCTTGCTGGGTTATATTAAAATCAGCTATCTCTCATGTGTTCTGTCTCTTCCTTTCCTTACAGGGGGCCCAAACTGAGGATCCTAGATTTAAGACGTGACCTGGTCTGTAAGACAATATGCTCTGAGATTGGGACCGCATTCCCTTTCTGTTTTAAGTCATGCATTTACTCTCAGCACTCTATCCTTAAGATAGAAGAAGCTCAGCATAGAGTCATGTGCCTCGGGATTGGTAATTCTGGGTCTGAGCCTCAGTCAGCTCAGGAACCCATGGAATTACTAGTGGATATTTCCCTCAATAGTACCTTGAGAACAGAGCAATTCCTCTCTTTCCTTTGTAGTAAGATTCAGCAGAATGTTGGGTCCTTGCACGTCTGCTGCAGAGATTTGCAAATCGATAGAATGTCTGGGCACAAAAGTATCCTGCAGTTTCTGGATCTGGGGTGCATTGAGAACCTGGAAATGGATCAGGCTAATCTGAGTGAAGTCGTCACCCTTTTGGCTCAGATGATCCACCTGAACAGCCTTACTCTGTGTAACATCCCCTTTAAAACTTATAATAGAAGGAAATTCAGATCTTTTCTCCTCTGCCTTGGGCGGCTGGACCATCTCCAGGAGCTGAGCTTGTCTTTCTTCTGCCTCACAGATCAACTGCACAAACTGCTCAGGTGAGGGGGTGGGGAGGAACCTGGGTTCCCTGATCACCTCATTGTTAACACAGAAGAGACCATGCTTGGATCTTCCTAAGCTCCTTGTAACCCATTTCTCTCTTTGCCTCAGCATAGGCACTGCTGGGAGTTTGAACATAGCTGGGGGAGAGAGGGGTACCTTATGTTGAGCAGCAGATGAGGTTAGAAAAGGAAGCTGTGCTCATTCATTCATTCATTCATTCAGTGACCGTGGGCAGATCCTAAAAGTCTGTAAATATATTGGTGAAAGACTCAGTCCTTCTCCTATTGGATTTTACAGCTCTCTAGAGAGGAAGGGGAGGCATTCAGATGGAGAAACATTAAGCTATAGGACTAATGCACATGCCTATGGATGGGCCCCAATAGTTAACACTGCCAGATAATTTTGCTCCTGCATTAACCCCCAGGCTTACAACCTGAATGGCGAGCTTGTCATCTGGGTACTAGTCAAAGGAAACCCTCAGTTGGCTGCTTTCCCAGACCCATCCTCGCCAAATAAGTGAATCAGATCCAACACTGATTATGTCGTATATACTAAGTGCATGCAATTTCTTCACTTAATCTTTCCCGCAGTTCTGTATAATAATTACTGCTGTGCACGTTTTCAAGATTAAAACCCTGTACCTCAGAGTGGTAAAGTAACTTTCTCAGGGTCACAAATCTATAAAGTCTGATCCCAAAGTCCACATTGTTAACCACTTATTGCAAACCATGAACACAGTAGTTTATTCTAGATCCTTAGGTACCTAAAATTTGGGGGTCATTGCCCTCATTCTTCTGAAATAACCTTACATTTTTCTCTCTGTAGAGTTGTGCCACCTCAGTTGGATTCACTGTATCTACCTCACTGTCAGCTTTCTCACAGAGATGTCACTGTCCTGTCCCAGAGCTCTCAGGCCACCCACCTAAGGGTATTGAGTCTCAGTAACAACCACATCTTCTCAGAAGTTTATGAGCCCTTCCAGGCTCTGCTGGAGAAGGTCTCAAGCACCCTGCAACATCTGGTGATAAACAATTGTATGATAACTGATTCTACTCTCTCTGCCGTCATCCCAGCCCTGAGCCACTGTACTCAGCTCCATGTCCTTAGCTTTGCCTTCAATCCCATTACAATGCCTGTGCTCAAGAGCCTTCTGCAGCACTTGACTTCCTTGATGAAGCTGAAGCATGTGATTTATCCTGTCCCTGTCCATTGCTACGAGGAATGGATTATTCATGACCGTTTGGACCGACAGAAACTTGCTGAAGTTCAGGCTCAGTTGGAAGCGATGCTGCACGGGGCACAGAGGAACGACATGAAATGGGTCAGTTGTTCAGAGTGATTTCCACAGCACAGGGAGGTGTTTCAACACTGATGTGTGGCCATGAAAGCATTCACTTTTTTTTTTTTTTTTTTTTTGCCTGAAGCCCAAGTTTGTAGAGACACATATGTAAAGTTCTACTGTTCTAGGAAACTGGGGTTAGTAACGCTGGATATGTAAACTGATCTCTATAAAAGAGGAACTTTAAAACGGAAATAGAGGAATTTGAAAGGTCCGCTGGATCTCTTGCCCACTGCCCTCTACATCCTCTGGTTGGTAACCACAGTGTTGGGTATGTGACGTAAGCTGACCCAGTCATGGTACATCATTTCCTTATCCACACTGATTGGTTCACTTATCCATTTATGGGCACTTGACACAAGTCAGATCAATTGAAACTCTTCCTAGAGGTGGTAGTTGTTGAATAATTTTACCCTCTAGGGACCTGCAAACTTCTTGTGTTTCTGATTACCTCAGGTGGCTTATGAGAAACGATATGCAACTAAAAGGAAACAAACAAACAATGTCAACTACCTACTGGTATCTTCATCAGCATATTGCTACCTGATTTCCCAGGTCTCAGACCCCTGGCTCAGTTATTCCTTATTCCACACACATTCACCAAGTATCTGTTATGATTTAGGTACTTTTCCAGATGCTAAGAAAGATAAAGTCCCTGATCTCACTCAGAGTGTAGACATTCCTATGATTTATCAGTTTCTCTACTCTTTCTTCGAGGACTTGGGAAATTATTTATTCCCCCATAACACAGTATTTTTTTCACTCTTTCCCCTTACGTAGTCTGCTCAAATGATAATGGCCTCTTTATGCTGTTGGATAGCTGCTCAGGGCTCAGGTTATGACTCAAATGTTACATCCTCAGATAGGTTTTCTCTTACTTCCCCATTTAAGTAGATTTATTCTGCGGCTGCTTTTTCTTAAGGTACCATGTGTATTTCCTTCATGGTACACATTGTTGCCTATGTATTTGCTCCCTCTGCCCTTCCACTAGAGTTGCACTGCTCAGTATGGTGCCCACTAACCATATGTGGCTTCTGAACTCTAGAAATTTGGCTACTCTCAAATGTGATGTACCCTAGGTGTTGAATGCACTCTGTGTATCCAAGAGTTAGTAAGAAACAAAGGATGTAGAATAACTAATTGATAATTTACGTGTATTGTTTACATTTTGAAATGATAGCATACTGCATATCAAAGACAGTAAAGATAAAAGAATGTAAATTAAATTCTTTATATACTTACATGTTAGAATGATAGCATTGTATTTCAAAGACTTAGTGAAAAAATGTTGTAATAATTACCTGTTTATATGTTTACATGTCAACGTGATAAAACATTGCATTCCAAAGACTAATTGAGAGAAAATAAAGTTAATTAATAGGTTGTTCCTACTGTTTATATGTTGAAATGGTAACATAGAAGATGTCAACGATAACAGAAAAGAATGGAAAAAATAATTAGTATTTTGTGTATAGTGTTTCCTTGTTGAAATGAAAACAGATTGCATTTTCATTGTTGAAATGAAAACAGATTGTAGTTTAAAGACTTAGTAAGAAAGAAGAATGTAAAAGTAATGAATGTTGTTTACATTGTTTCCTTGTTGAAATGATAGCACACACATTTTAAAGACTCAGTAAGAAATTTTTTACAATTATTTTTTTCTTATTGCTTACATGTTGAAGTGATAAACTGCATTTCAAAAACAGAGAAAATAATGTAAAACTTAATTAATAATTAATAAAAATAGTTAATAACTTGTTGTTACCTCTATTTTGCTACTGCATTTCTGACTTAGAAAGATAAACGTGTTAAATGAATTGTATATGTTGTTGCTTTGTTGAAATGATAACACATGGCATTTCAAAGACATCATAAAATAAGAATGCAACAAGGCCACCGATACCCTGACACCAAAGCCAGACAAAGACACTACAGAAAAAGGAAATGAGAGGGCAATATCTTTGATTAATACAAATGAAAAGGTCCTGGACAAAATATTAGCAAAACAAATCCAACAATATATCAAAAGGACCATACACCATAAATCACGTAGGATTTATTCCAGGGTCACAAGGATGATTCAACATTTGCAAATCAATCAGTGTGAGACACCACATCAACAAAATGAAAGATAAAAATCACATGATTATCTCAATAGAGGCAGGAAAATCTTTTGACACAATTGAACATCCATTCATGACAACAACTCTCAACAAAGTGTGTATAGAGGGAACATGTCCCAACACGACAAGGGCATTTATGACAAACCCACAGCCAACATCATAGTGAATGGCGAAAAGCTGAAAGACTTTCCACTAAATTCAGGAACAAGGTAAGGATGCCCACTCTCACCACTTATATTTAACATAGTACTGGAAGTCTTAACCACAGCAATCAGACGAAAAAAGAAATAAAAGGTACCCACACTGGAAGGGACAAGGTAAAACTGTTACTCTTTGCGGATGACATGATACTTTGTATAGAAAGTTTTAAAGCCTCCGCCCAAAAACTATTAGAACTAATGAATGAATTAAGCAAACTTTCAGGATCCAAGATTAACATACAGAAATCTGTTGCATTTCTATACACTAATAGTGAAATATCACCAACAGAAATTTTTTTAAAACTCCATTTAAAATCACATTGAAAAAACTAAAACACCTAGGAGTAAACCTAACCAGGGAGGTGAAAGCCCTATCTGAAAACTATGAAACACTGATGCAGGAAACTGAAGATGAACAAAGAAATGGAAAGATATCCCATGCTGCTGGATTGGAAGCATTAATATTGTTAAAATGTCCATACTTCCCAAAGTAATCTACAGATTTAATGCAATCCCCATCATATACCCATGCCATTTTTCACAGAACTAGAACCAAGAATCCAAAAATTTATATGGAACCACAAAGACCCCGAATTGCCAAAGCAATCTTGAGAAAAAAGAGGGTTGAGCCTCTGGAGACCTTGTCTGAGGGGCAAGCTGTGTCTGCACTGGGTAGGATCTCCTGGAAATTTATAAAAGGAAGATCATTTCTGACACCTTGATTATTTGGAAGAGAGTTTGACTGGAGAGAAAGAGTATTTAGGAAATCCATATTATGCACACCCATAAGAAATCATGCCAGTGGACCCTTTTTTAGAAGCCCTTTAAAGCTTAGTAGAAGGCCAGAAAAGAACAGGAAAAGGTTCGTCCTCCAGCCTAAATTCCCTGTTGTCTGTCCTCTCTCCCATCGCTTCTTTTCATGCTTAGATTCCTTATGGGATAAAGTATGACAGGACATGGCTAATGAACTCAATCCAGAGACATTGCAGTGTCCACTTCACTCCAGTGGACGTAAGAGAGGATGCTGAAGCCAGATGCGTGGGCACAGGGAAGGGGGAGAGAGAGACCTGGTTCAGCAGGGTCTGCTGGCTTCTGATTCTATTGCTGTTGCATTCAATCCCTGTAGTTCCACTTTATGCAAAATGGGGCTCGGTTCCTTGTCCAGGAAGCTAGCACTGCCTCTGCACTGATGGATGTCAGCTACAAGATTCGTGACGAGGAGAGCCGAAAGGTGTGTGTCGAGGGCGTTACGTGTACCTCGTCCTGAGGAAGGAGTACAGGCCAGGGGCTGGTTGTCTTCTTTGGAACTAGAGTTCCTGGTGCTTACCCCACCTCTTCTTCCTGCAGATACCTGTCTTTGTCAGCCCCTCCGCTGTTCCCTACTCTGTGCGGGATAAGTTGAAGCCAGAAGAAATGGAGCAGCTAAAGGTAATGGAGACTCACGGCGAGTAGTGTACCAGCGCTCAGACCCACCTCTCCTTCCTCCAGACCCCCGTCCCGCTCGCCCCCGATTTCCCTGCCACCACCACAGCCTCAGAGCGGCTCTCTCCATCTCTCTCTCCGCAGCTGACCTTGAGCAAACGATTTGATGTCTCCCAGCAAGCTCTCGACCTCCAGAGGCTCCGCCTTGACCCAGGTACGGCTGACAGCAGTAATTCTAGGGCGGGTGAGGGCAGAGGGGTCTTCCTGGAGGGAGACTTAGGGATGGTAACGTGGGGAGGGGCAGGTGCTGGCCCCACACCCCACTCAGCCATCTGATTCCCTCCCCTCTCCTTCCTGAAGACTTGGTGGGCTATGATATTGATATATTTCTGAATCGAAGAAGCTGCATGACTGCCACCCTGCAGGTCATCGAAAAGAATTTCCCTGAGGTGAGACTGTAGGCCCAGTGCTGGTATTAGGGTAGGGGGTGGAAGAGATGGGGAGGAGGGCAGATTTGTCTCCAAGGTCCTAGATAGTAACCTTCACTCTACCTCTTCTTGCCCCAAAGCTGTTGTCCTTGAACTTGAGCAGCAACAAACTGTACCAGCTGAATGGCCTGTCTGACATTATACAGATGGCCCCCACGGTCAAGATCCTGAACCTCTCCAAAAATGAGGTGAGAAGAGGGAGCCAGGTCAAAGTTGGGTTGAGAGTGGGGGGGGCATGTTATTGGCCATCAGAGTGATGACAGGAGGCAGGTGAAGGTACCTGTGTGGGAGGGAGGGGTCTGGGGGTGCAGGGATCCAGATGTCCCTCTTTCCCTGGGATTCCTTTTCCCACTTCCGCGCCATATTTCTCAGCTGACGTCTGTGTGGGAGTTGAGCAAGATGCAAGGGCTGAAGCTTGAAGAGCTGTGGCTGCAAGGGAACCCATTGTGTGACACCTTCCCAGACCAGTCCACCTATGTAAGGTCAGTGTGAACACCCTGTCACCCTTCTTGGTGACCTTCACCCATGGGAGCCTAGACTATCTGTGAGAGTGCCCCTTTGCCAAAGGTGGCAGCCCTGGTCTTCTGGGAGGATCACAGGCCCCACCTTCTGCTCTCTCTGTGCCTATCACCGGTGAGGAGTTTCCTTCCCCTGACCTGCTCACCTCTGCAGGCGTTCTGGGGTCTGTTTCCAGCTCTCTGTGCCCAGTTATATTCCAGCAAGGCCTCCCAAGAGTGTGCCCCAGGAAGCAGGGCTTCTCCTCCTCACCAGGACCAGGAGCGACCAGCCTTGATCCAGATGCTGGCGCCCTGGACTGAGAAGGGTCCTCCTGTCCAGGGCTTCTTGCTGAGAGAAGCCTGCCTTCTTCGTGCTGAGATGGGGTTTGCCTCCCCCGTTCTGAGAGGGGCCCTCTTCCCCTTCCTCCAAAGGGATCCCCCCTCCTCTCCCAGGTTGACATGGGGGCTTTCCTGCGCCATGCTGAGGGCTGAGGCCATGGATGGCTGCTGTCATGACATCCATTCTGCTGGCCCAGTGCCAGGAGCTGGACCCTCCTTGGGAAAAAGCAGGGCTCCCTGAGTCAAGGGGCCAGACGTGGGCTTACGCCAGTGATCAGAGGGCTTCCTGAGGCAGGAGTGGAAGGCAGAGGGCAGAGGTGGTAGAGGAGACAGAAGGACAGGCCTCTGAGGGGCACTTCCCATCCCTCCTTGCACACGTCACATCATCCCGCCTGGTCCTTCACAGGAGCCCTGGGCAGCCTGAGACAGGTATGATTCCTCAGATAAAGAACCAACTCAGAGAGGTGCAGGGGTCATCGGGAGAGAAGACGGTGATCATCAGAGGGGGCCACGGATCCTCAGCCCCATACTGAGCTGGGACCTGACCCTTTCCTCCTTCTGGGGAAGATCTGCCCCCATGGCTGCTCGGTTTCCCATGCCCAAGTCTGGCTGAGTTCACACAGGTGACAAAGTTTCAGCCAGCATCCAGTGGGCCCCCAGCCCAACATGTGCATATTTTCCCTTCCTACCTGGTGTGTCTGGGCGATTCTGGGGCAGGTGAAGAGCCGCAACAAGTGTGCCGTTTCCCCTTTCTTCTCTCTTCTTCCCGGACCCCGACCACGGGAGAGCTTCTTTCCCTTCCCTTTGTTGTCTCTCTCTCCCCTGTCTCTGTGCCCCTATGTCTCTCTCATCTCTCCCTTCCTACCTTCACTCCCTTTCTGTCTTCATCCCCTCCATCTCCCTCCCTGAGCCCCACCTCACTCACCTCGCTGGCCCAGCATCCTGGGCCATCCCTGGGGGGTGTCGGGGTCTTGCCAGAGTGCTGGACCCCCAGTGAGGTAGCAGAGCCCCGGGCTCCCACTCCATCTGCTCTTCTCCCCACAGCCTTCAGTGGGGCCCTGGAGGAAGGGAGGGAGGAGAAGGAAGCCCTGCAGCACGGGTTTGAAATGCTGGTCCCTGTGGCACTGGAGAAGGGAGTCCGAGTAGACTGGGTGGGAGCTACCCAGGCGAAGGAGAGGAAGGGAGGCAGGGAAGGAATATTAAAGTGAAGGTACTGAGAGAGATGAGGAGACAGTGCCTTTCAGACAGTAAGATGACAGATGCTCAGTGCTCAACAGGCAAGTGGACTGAAAACCCCTAAAATCAGGAGCAGAGGTGGGCAAAGGGTGCTGCTGGATTGGCCAGAACACATTGATCTCTGTTTATGGTATTACTGTTTTAACTCAAAGGAAGCATTGCAATCTTGAACCATCAACCACCTCTTCTCTATTTTTGGTTTTGGACAGGGCCATCAGAGAATGTTTCCCGAAGTTGTTACGCCTGGTAAGTGCCTACGTAAATCATTGTCTCTTACGAATGTCGGTGGCCTCTGCACCTGCCCTCAAGCCCTTTGGGTCTTGCCTAGATCACATATTAGCATCAGAACCTTAACCATTTGGGGGGACATGGACTCCTGAAAATGACATGGATATATTGCTGGAAAAATGCCCATAAATACACACATGCACACGCACAAGTTGAATATAACACTAGAGACTTCCAGGACCTCATGATGAGGACATCCACTGTAAACTTTCCCATGGAATTTCCAGGGCCCTTTCACACCTGACCTCTGACCCTCACCCTCCTGGGCCCATCCTTTTCCCGGATCATCCAGGGCCACTCCCCTGGTCTCCACTCCTGACTTCCTCTTCCCTTCTCCAGGATGGCCAGGAGTTACCGTCACCAGTGACCGTTGACGTTGACACTCCCTACATAGTAAAGCCCTGCAAGGTGAGGAAGAGGATCAAACAACATTTGGGGTGTTGCAGGGAGGCTTTATCTACTGCATAGTCTCAAGTGCCATTTGATTCCAGGGAAGCTACTTTGGATCTGATGAGCTGAAGAGTCTAGTCCTGCAATTCCTGAAGCAGTAAGTATCTCTGGGAAGCTGAGCAAGGGGGGCAGGTCTAGGACAGGTGAGGCCACCTAAGCACAGGTCTGCTCAGGGGAGTTTTCAAGTCTCATTTGAGGTCCAGACCACAGAGATAGACTGTCTTCGTTGCTCCTCCTTAGGTACTACTTGATCCATGACTATGGAGACAGACAGGTTCTCGCAGGTGCTTATCACGAGGAGGCCTGCTTCTCCCTGACGATTCCCTTCCACCCCGAGGACCCAGCCCTGTGAGTATCACAGCACAGGCTGTGCTCCTGGGCTGTGTGGCTCCCCAGCAGACACAGGCAGCTCCTGCAAACACCCACCACCCACTGTTGCTCTTTGTCTCCTAGAAGCAGCTTGTGCGAGTATTTCAAGGACAGCAGGAATATGAAGAAGCTCAAGGACCCCTGTGAGTGTGTGATGGGAAGACTGGGTAGGAAAGGGCGGTGAAGGGGTCAATCATAGGGCCCAGGGCGTGGCAGCCCCTGACCTTCGCTCGCTTCCCCTCCCCTCACAGACCTGCAGGTCCAGCTGCTGAAGCACACAAAACGTGTCATTGTGCACACCCTCTGTGTGTTGCCCAAGACTCAGCATGCCTTCAGCTCCTTCGTGGTGGACACGTGGTTCCAGACGGTGAGCACCTGCTTCCCTCCTCGGGCAGGCCCAGGAAGCTGCAGGTGGGTGGGAGGTGGAGGTGGTGACTAGGCGCCTGGGCTCTTCCCTTTCAGGAAACGATGCTCTGCTTCTCCATCTGCGGGGTGTTCAAGGCAGGTGAGTGTGTGTAGACCCCCAGTGCAGATGCCCCACTGCTGCCTCCCCCTGGCCAGGCTCACTCCCAGAACCACCTAGCTTCCCTGACCCCTTCCCTTCCCTTCCCCTTCTCTTCTCTTCCCTTCCCCTCCCCCTCCTGTCCCTTCCCTTCCCTTCCCTGCCTTCCACCCCTCCCCTCCCCACCTGCCCTCCCCTCCTCACCCCTCCCCTTCCCCACTGTGTTCTCCTGCCCTCAGGCTTCCCACAGACAATCCAGGTCTCAGCTGTGTCCATGCCTGTCTGCCCTTCACACCCTGGGCGTTGGGGACACAGGCTGTGGCGTTTGGTGGCTCTCAACCCAGATACTTACTCTGAGAACTTGGGCTGTTACTTAAGGTCTCAGTTTCCTCATTTGCAAAATGGGGTAGTAGTATCCACCTCTTGGGCGGCTGTGAAAAATGCATCCCGTGAACTTGTGTAGTGGTCGTCAGGGACCCTGTCACTGGGTGCAGACTGCTCCTATAGTTGCCCTCCCCATTCCCGACACCCTGGCCCCCGTGAACAATTGCCCTCTCAGCATGAGTGTCCAGTCACACCCTGACTGGGGACCGCCATGTGCGCATGTACAGCACGTGTGGCTCTAAGGGGTACTGTTGTTTGTTTGCTGTTGAAGTGGAAGGAAGTTCTCAGGGCTGTGTGCGTGCCTTCACCCGGACCTTCATCGCTACCCCTGCTGGCTCCTGCAGGTGAGAGCCCTGTTGTGGGCGGGAATGCCCATCCCCACCTGGGCTCAGGGGCGAGGGAATGCGGTGGCAAAGACCTTAGGTTTACTCAGTATTGTGGAAAGCCAGCAGGGAGATCCCAGGAGCAGTGTAGCCTAGTGGTTAAGAAGAGTATGGGCCTGGAATCGGCCTATGGGTTCTCTCCTTGAAACAACACTCACTCGCTGTGTGACCTTGGTCAATTCCCATGACCTCTGTGTGACTCAGCGTCTTCTTCTGAGAATGGGCATCAGAGCGTCCAGCCCTTGGGCTGTGGTAAAGGGTAAATGTGAAATTGCCCGTGAGTTGGGGATAAACCTATAAATCGAGTGAAGGTGGTAGACAGTCTCTCCAAAGGTGGGCTCTGTGGGGAGGGGCAGAGGTACCAGTCAAGGAACCTGGGAGACAGACACAGGAGGGACGTGGAAGGAATCTGGTTGCTGAGTGCCAGTGGGAGCAGAGTCAGTATTGGGGGTGTGGGTGTCCATCCTCCAGTTGTCTGAGGGCCCATTTTTCCTTCAGTCTGTGCATCGTGAATGACGAGCTGTTTGTGAGGGATGCCGACCCCAGCGAGACCCAGAGTTTGTTCTCCATCCCACTGCCTATACCCACCTCCAGCTCCATGCACCCCTCTCCCAGCAGCAGCAGGACATCATGCAGGCATCCTCCACCCCATCTGAGATGAACCGCTAGTGGTCTCAGAAGTGAGTGCTGGGGTTGCATGGGGATAGGAGGGAGCTGGGAGGAGTAGAGGAGTGATTAATGGGAACTTGAAGGTAATTTGTTTTCCTTGTTTATTTCAGTCATTTTTAATCTGAACATTTCATCCGTGGTACATATAAAGCTACCTAGTTATTTTGAGCAGCCTTGTATTATTTTTATTAATTTCATGGATGCTGCTTCTGTATTAACAGACAGTTGGGTGTTCAGGAGTGTGCATGAGGTTCATTCCACTGTATATGTCACAGTACATGTGGAGGGGAAAAAAATCATTACCCCAAAACATACCTCCCAGAGGTAACCGTTGAATGTTTTCATCTTCATCATATCTTCCTGTAAGTTTGCTTATGTAGGTGTTTACATATTTATTATGCCCGTTTATGTATTTCTATATTTATCTACAGAAAATGAGATCTCATCATGAGAGAGAGAGAGAGAGAAGGAAATAGAGAGACTGAGACAATGAGAAAGAGAGGCTTGTGGCTGAATGGGGAAGAGGGGTCCAAGGAGGGATTATTTAATCTTTAGTGCCTTGAAACTTGAGCAAGTTAACAGCTAATGTGAAGGAGCCATCTCAGCTCATTTGTAACTCTTAAATTTGCCCATATATTAATTTTCCTTCTTATCTTATTTCTACTACAGAGCTAATGAGACACCTCAAATGGAAAAGTATAAATTTTAAGCCCAATATATATTTAGTTATTAGTGAATGAAAGAAGGGACAATTGTATTTCAATGAAATGGTAGTACTTTTTAGGTTTTTGTCTCACAGGGAGGCAGCACATGGTTGAAACTGTGGTGTGACGTGGCTGGATGACGCATGATCTGAGGACCCCTGCACTGTTGAATGGGAGACAGGTCTAGAATTTTCCTATAAACGTATTAACATGCGTAGCAGTCCAGGAGCAGCAGTTAGGCAAACACTACGGCTTGCTGCCCTGGTGCCATCTCTCACTGAGCTCACCAGGTGAGTCAAAGGCAAGCCTGTCTTCCCAGCGTGGGGAACTGGGTTAGGGTCTGCTCAGAGGCACGATGTTGGGCAGCTCTTAGGAGCTTCTGAGTCTCCCAAGAAGCTAGAGATCCTTCTGTCGTTAAAACTTTGAACTCAAGGCATACCAGAGAGATTTGCTTCCTTCATAAAGATATCTATATTCTCATTAGGAGAAACAATGAGAAACACCTTTCCATAGTGCCTGCCTTAGCCCCAGGTTTTCTCATTCACCCGTCAGGACAGCTCTGTGTTAAAGATGAGTCCCATTTCACAGATGACAAACTCCTCCTCATATAGCTTCTATCACCTATCCAGGTAAGTGGGAGTTTGGGGATGAGGTTCCATCCCTCGCCCTCTCTAGAGGACAGTGGAGCAGCCTCCCTTTTAGACAGTGGGCTTCTAGGCCTGGAGAAATGGTCCTTTTGTTCTCCCCTGATATAACAGGCCCAAGGGGTACTCCCTCAAAACCCCTATTGATGAATATGATAGTGCACATACATGTGCACATGCATTCATTAACTTGGAAAAGCATTCATTGTGCTCAATTTCATGGGGGAGGTAAAGTAGAACCAAATGGAATTGACAGCATATCTCCGTGTGTGTTTGTGTTTGTGTGTGTGTATCGACGGGCTGTGTATAGGAAATGTATAAAGTCATTAGTGATAAAAGTACAATATGTCAGGTAAAAACGTGGAGATGACATACCTCTGAGAGGCAGGCACTTCCTTCTTTACCTCAGAGTCCCCCTTCCTTAGTGTGCAGGACAACTTTTTTTTTAACATCTTAATTGGAGTATAATTGCTTTACAACATTGTGTTAGTTTCTGCTGTATAACAAAGTGAATCCAGTATATGTGTGTGTGTGTATATATATATATATATATATATATATATATATATATATATATCCCTATATCGCCTCCCTCTTGCGTCTCCCTCCCACCCTCCCCAACCCACCCCTCTAGGTGGTCACCAAGCACTGAGCTGATCTCCCTGTGCTATGCAGCTGCTTCCCACTAGCTATCTGTTTTACATTTGGTAGTGTATATAAGTCCATGCCACTCTCGCATTTCATCCCAGCTTACCCTTCCCTTCCCCATGTCCTCAAGTCCATTCTCTACATCTGCGTCTTTATTCCTGTCCTGCCCCTAGGTTCTTCAGAACCGCTTTTGGTTTTTAGATTCCATATACATGTGTTAGCATACGGTATTTGTTTTTCTCTTTCTGACTTACTTCACTCTGTATGAGAGACTCTAGGTCCATCCACCTCACTACAAATAACTCAATTTCATTTCTTTTTATGGCTGAGTAAATATTCCATTGTATATATGTGTCACATCTTCTTTATCCATTCATTTGTCAGTGGCCACGTAGGTTGCTTCCATGTCCTGGCTATTGTAAATAGTGTTGCAATGAACATTGTGCTACCTGACTCTTTTTGAATTATGGTTTTCTCAGGGTATATGCCCAGTAGTGGGATTGCTGTGTCATAACCCTCTTGCACTGTTGGTGGGAATGTAAGTTGTGCAGGACAACCTTTGAGGACTGAGGAAGGTAGAGTATCTTTTGTATGAGGAAAAAGCCCTTCAAGGGTCAGGTGTGGAAGTTTCCATGGGGTACCTTTTCCGATACCCAGAAGCCAAGAGCAGGGAGATGGCAAAGGAGAGGCAGCTCTGGTGGTCTTCAGTGGGGAGGGAGCTAATAAGGGTATAGTCCTTCATCTGGGCATCTCCCTGGCAGCCCCCAGGTCGCCACTGTTTGCAGCTGAGAACCAGGAGTGCTGTTGGGTAAGAACCTTCCCTGAGTCATGAAAGGGTGGGCACAGGGCCTGGCATCCAGAGAGAGCCCAGAGCTTGTCTGCTTACTTCACCTCCATTCTCTGTCTTCACTTCCTATATTCTCCAGCCTCAGTTGGGTTCGTCCCTAACTTTGTGCTAATCACCACTCCTACCATTCACACTTGGCTGGTGGTAAGAAAAATAATAATACTCATAAAACTGAAAGAATAAACCCACAATAGTAATAAAAGATAGCAACAATTATAACACACATATTAGATAAATTACTTGCTCAAGATAAGTCAACCAGCCAGTAATGGTTCCCAGTATCAAACCCTGGTCTTCTGACCGAAAAGGCCCCACCCCTAACCCCTGTTTCTATATTGAGTGTACTTCTATGTTAGGACTCAGGCCGACACAGGGGAAGAGACTCAACCCAGGTCCTGTGGTCTGTTGATGGCTCTGGAACTGGACATACGTTTGATGACTTCTGTCTAGCTGACCTGTTCCTGTTCTTTGCTCTTCTGTGCTAATCCTTCTTCCTGGGGCTCAATAAGAAATTTCCTCTGGTCAAACTAGAATGAAAAAAAGGAGACAAGAAAGCATGAGGAAAAAGGAAATGATGAGATGGCACCAAAGTTCACTTCTTGCTGCTACATTTCCAGATGCTGTTTCAAATCTATTTTATAGGACAGAGGAGGCAAGGTGGGCCAGGAGTAATATATCTCAAAGTCCTATTGCCTGCCAGACATTCTTTGAGATTTTCTCCTTTTCTTCTTACAAGTCTAGAAGTAGGCGCCCTTAGTCCCATTTTACAGAGGGCCAACCTCAGACTCACGGAATGTGTAAATTTTCCAGGGTCACATGTCTACACTTTGCCCTCTACACAGATCAAGCAGCAGCCTCCTGTTTTAGATGATAGAATTCCAGGGCTTAAAAGACTGATAGTGGAAACCTCGCCTGATGTGGAATCTGGGCTGTGTCATGCTCCCCATTGGACATGAAGATGATGGTAGGGATGAAATCCTACTCTGTGGGCCAAGAGGACTGGGTGTGGGGGCCACAATGACTAGCTGATTCTTGAGGTGCTGAACTGGACCCAGAAAGCAGCACAAGCTGTTGCCCTTTGGAAAGAGAACCTGAATGGTAGGATATTAACATGTACACAACTACTATATGAAAGGGGTTTTACATTTTATCTCATTTAATCCTAAACTCTTTTCAAGACCAATAGGTACTTATAAATGATCAGAATCAGAATTTTTTGTGTGTATTTTTTAAAATTGAAGTACAGTTGATTTACAATATTGTGTTAGTTTCAGGTGCACAGCAAAGTGATTCGGATATCAGATTGTTTCCCATTATATGTTATTAAAAGATACTGAATACAATTCCCCATACTTTATTACCATAACTCCTTGTTACTTATCTATTTTATGTATAGTAGCTTGTATCTGTCAGTCTCATACTCCTAATTTGTCCCTCCCACCTCCTTCTCCCCTTTGGTAACCATAAGTTTGTTTTCTATATCTGTGAGACTGTTTCTGTTTTGTATATAGATTCATTTGTATTATTTTTTAGATTCCACATATAAGTGATATCATATAATATTTGTCTTTCTCTGTCTGACTTACTTCAGTAAGTATAATATTCTCTAAGTCCAACTATGTTGTTGCAAATGGCTGAGTAATAGTCCAGTGTGTGTGTGTGTGTGTGTGTGTGTGTGTGTGTGTGTGTGTGTGTATGAGTTTTCATTTCTTTCTGGATATATACCCAGGAGTGGGATTGCTGGATCCTATGGCAGCTCTGTGTTTAGCTATTTAAGAAACCTCCTTACTGCTCTCCATGTGGCTGCACCAATTTACATTCGAACCAACAGTGTAGGAGGTTCCCTTTTCTCTGCATCCTCTCCAGCATTTATTATTTGCAGACTTTTCGATGATAACCATTCTGACTCATGTGAGGTTTTGATTTGCATTTCCCTAGTAATTAGTGATGTTGAGCATCTTTTCATGTGCCTGTTGGCCGTCTTTATGTCTCCTTTGGAAAAATATCTATTTAGATCTTCTGCCCATTTTTTGCTTGAGTTGTTTACATTTTGATATGGAGTTGTATATTTTTGGATATTAACCCCTTGTCAGTCACATCACCTGCAAACATTTTTCTCCCATTCCATAAGTTGTCTTTTCATTTTGTTGATGGCTTCCTTGGCTGTGCAAAAGATTTTAAGTTTAATTAGGTCCCATTTGTTTATTTTTGCTTTAATTTATTTTGCCTTGGGACCCTGATCTGAGAAAATATTGCTACGATTTATGTCAGAGAGTGTTTCACCTATGTTCTCTTCTAGGAGTTTTATGGTGTCACGTCTTATATTTAGGTCTTTAAATCATTTCAAGTTTATTTTTGTATATGGTGTGAAGGAGTGTTCTGATTTCATTGATTTACATGGAGCTGTCCGGCTTTCCCAGCATCACTTGTTGGAGAGACAGTCTTTTCTCCATTATATATTCTTCCCTCCTTTATTGAAGATTACTTGACCGTAGGTGGGTGGGTTTATTCCTAGGCTATCTATTCTATCCATTGATCTATATGTCTGTTTTTGTGCCAGTACCATGCTGTTTTGATTACTGTAGTTTTGTAGTATAACCTGAAGTCTGGGAAGGTTATGCCTCCAGCTCTGTTCTTTTCCTCAGGATTTCTTTGGCAATTCTGGGTCTTTTGTGGTGCCATATAAATTTTTGGATTATTATTTCTAGTTCTGTGAAAAATGTAACAGGTATTTTGATAGGGATTACATTAAGTCTGTCGATTGCTTTAGGTAGTATGGCCATTTTAACAATATTAAGTCTTCCAGTCTAAGAGCATGGGACACCTTTCCATATCTTTGAATCACCTTCCATTTCTTTTATCAACGTTCTATAGTTTTCATCATATAGGTCTTTCACCTCTTGGTTAAGTTTATTCTTAGGTATTTCATTTTTTGATGGGATTTTAAATGGGATTATTTGTTTCCTTTCTGATATTTCATTATTAGTGTAATGAAATGCAACAGATTTCTGTATAGTAATCTTTTACCCTGCTACCTTGCTGAATTCATTTCAGGGAACAGAACTTAAAAGTTAAGTAACGTGACCTAGAAACAACCTTACCAATTGCTGCTCCAGGATTCATAATCTGGAGTTACACAAAGTAATCTGGAGTTACATTTTATCCTATGAACTGACATTCGACATCTCAGAAGGCATTATTATTCACTTGTTCTCTCTAAAACAACGTGAAGTGAAATAAAAACACTAAAACTCATTAAAAAGGATTAGATATCCTCTGCATTTCAAAAGTCACAAAAGGTGTGTGAAAATCTGGGGGATATTGTATTCAGACGTAGGTTTATCTCTTCAATGTACAAAATATTCTTAAACAGTAGAGTTAGGTCAATGATATCAAGAGCGGATGCACAGAAAAACCACTTGAAAAGAAACCAAACTAAATAAATTAATAGGAAATGAATCATATTAAGCAAACAGGGTTGTCATGATGTACAAAGTAAAATATGATGACCCTTTTACTGCAAAAGAATATATATGAACATGGGTGTATGAGGGTGATTAAATATGTTAGTGCATTACATACAGAGAAAAATCTGGAGAGTAGGCACCTATAAGTGAAGAGAAACTCTCTTTGTATTATGGTGGGCAAAAGGTAGGGACAGATGGGTGTGGCAATGTAATTTTGGTTTCTTAAAACGCATGTCTATATTTTTCCATACGTGTTAAACAAAGAGAAGTATTCATTGGTGCCCTAACAAAGTACTGAGATAAAGTTTTGTTAAACAGGTATATCAGCAGCCAAGTCACAAAATAATAGTGCAGAAATACATTTATTGACTTAGACACTAAACAGATTTCTTTGGTAATAAATCACTGAGTGTGGATTGTTGAAGATAGAAGATGTTTTTATTTTATAACTTTGCATTTCTATGCTGTTTCCAGAATGGAAACATTGAATAAAATGTTGAAAATACAAAAGATTGCAAACTGATTACCAATACGCTATTCATATATTCATGGCTTCAGAAGCAGATCAAAAGAATTGATTTGACAGTTTTTTGTATGTGTGTGTATTTGTATACATCCCTTTGCCTCAAATTTCTTTACACCAATTATTCATACACTAACTCATGCAGCTTTCTACTCAGTTCACTTAGGGGCCAGATTTCCAGTCCCAGGGCTTGAAGATCCCAGCATGGGCATGAATACAGAAGGATCGCTGCCAGTGTGAAGTCTAGAAATCTTGCCTTTAGGATGAAATTCATTCCCCTCCCCACCAACACCACAGTCCTTTCCATCCCCCATCCTTTGCCAAGGCCCCAGGTCAGACTTTTACACCTGCAGTTCTGACTCTGGTCACCAGGTGGCATCGCTCTCCATTTTCTACACATTTTTCTTTTTCCCCTCAATGGAAAATGTATATTTTAAAAACAGAATTGAAAAGTTTCCTCAAACTCTATTGGAGAAAAACAAGTACAGTGTGATTTTAACTTACTTTGAAACATTCAGATGTGTATAGAAAGACTAAAAGGGCGTATGTGTAGTTTCTACCCTGCTTCTCATTCATTTATTAATGTGTACTGTGTGTTTACCATGTGGCAGGAACTGTCAGTCCAATTCCTTATCTGCATCCCAACCTCCCTCTCTTCATCTCCAGACCTGCATAACTGGAAAAGCCCCCAGGAAACCAGATGGATGTTAGTGCCCACCGCATGGAGCCCCATGACCTCAGGCTCCATTCTAAGCACAATTAGTCCAAGCTTTACCCTGGGTCCTGGAAACCAGCATGGAAACAGGAAATGATGTAGCTTAGTGGGAGAGGCTATAACTTGGGAAGCTGTGGCACCTTCTAACTCAAACCCCCGTCCTTTTGCATAGGACGAGTAGGCTGTTACCTTCCCTGATGGGACACCACTCAGAGAGTCAAGGATGAGGTGAACAGTGTTGCTTTCGGTTTTGCTTCTCCTCACAGGCTCCAGCTGGAGGTTTTACTTTCTCTTAGACCTTTGCTCTGTCAGAGTGGTACATTTCGGAACTGGTTTTGTATGTTTTATCCCTAAGAGGGTGGTTCTATCCATTTAGTCATCTGACAGGTCCATTTGAGGTGACATGGAGTTCCTGCTTCATGAAGACCTTCTCCGCCAGTCAGGGGGAGCCTGGATCCATACCCACAAGAGACAGAAAAGAGTAGAGACCGAGCTATCAAGACAAACACAGGACCAAGACTCTGGTCCAAATGCCTAATTCTCTTGACTTAGTGAAATGGTTTTCACATATTTCTCACATGACGGTCACTTCTTTTCTGGGTTCCTCTTACACCTGACGCTCAAATATGATCCCTTTCTCTCTCTCCTGTCCACAAACATATACCCACAATAAATTCCTCTAAAAGTTAGTGGTGAAGAAAAGTTTTCTAAATATGGCTTCAAATCCAGAAGCAATAAGGGAAAACCATAGTACACCTGATTTCATTAAAAATTGTAAGGCAGAAAGCATCCCATCAGCAAATTAAACTGAAAAATTACAAATTGGGAAACATACAACTTACATCAATGACAAAGGTTATCTACCTTGTAGTAGAAAGATTATGAAAAAGCAAGGGCAAATTAGAACATTCTGAAGGAGAAAGGGCACTAGATATAAAAAGGATTTCCCCAAAAAGTGTTCCTTAAACATGTTAAAAAGTGTGAAACCTAACTCTGGATTAAGAGATGCAAAGAAAAAAACAAACAAACCAAAAAGCCGAGATGCCTCTTCTCATCATTTACATAGTCTGTGAAGAAATAGGCAATCACGTACATTGCTGGTGGCAATGTAACATGGTATAACTCCTAGCCAGGGGATTTGATACGGTGTTATGAAATTACCAGGGTACTTACCCTTGGAACCAGCAATGTCTCTCCTAAGAATCTATCCCAAACTAACAATGTAAAAAGACATAAACACAAAGCCATTCCTGCCAGAACAATTCATACAGCAGAAGGCCAGAAACAAGACATATCCACCAATAAGGGGCTGGTTGAATAAACTGTGGTCCATCTACATCTGAGAGGACTGTGCAGCTGTAAAAAGCAATGAAGACTCCTCCTCTGTACTGTTGTGGAGTCATCTCCAGGATATATTGTTCAGTGATAAAAGCCAGGTGCAGAAAAGTGTGTGGAGCTGCTGCTGTCCAATATGACGGCCACTAGCCTCAAGTAGCTATTTACAGTAAATTAAACTCAAATTACATGAAATTAAAAAATCAGTTACTCAGTCAGAGTTACCACATTTTAGGTGCTAAAGGTTCAATTCCTGAATAAGACTCAGGTACTTCATGACTGCTGTGTTGAACAGCACAGATACAGAACATTCCCATCTCCACAGAAGTTTCTGTTGGAGAGCACTGGTGTAGAATATGACAACTTTTACGTATGAAACGGGGAGAAAACAAATGTATGTTATATTTCCTTATATTTTAAGAACTGTACAGTTAATACAAAAGATGATAAAAATGCGTACCTATAAGGGGACAGAAGAGCAGCCCAGGATGCAAGCCAATGACGTAGATTCTCTTAAATATGAAACCTATATTACTGGCTCTATGCACTGAAAGGGCAAGAAACAATGACCAACACAGTAGTAATCAGCAACTGTAGTCCCTAGACTGAATTTCCCACTAAAAGGAACCAGGCTTCCTTGGAGAAATGCCTGATTTTTGGTCTAGGTAAGGATTGTACCAGGTGAGTCTGGACGGAACTCTCATACCAGAAATTATATCAAAAAGACTCATAACCTCAGGGCCTCCCATTGGCCAAAGATAGAACAATTTGAACATCAAAAACATTAATGACTATCATGCACTAAAACACGTCAAATATAGAAACATCTATGACACTCTAAAAAAAAGCCAACAAAACCAACTCACTGCTCACCTTTGAGAATCCTAGGGAAACACCTGATTTTTGAAAGTGCAAATATTGCCAGTGAACTGTATATACACCTTGCCTTTCCTGTGCTTGTTATACCTACGCATAGTTGTTGAGGGAAGAATTCTTTTATAAAAGAATTTCTGCCAATACATGCAGAAGCAATTAAAGAATTTGTACGTCATGCTTTTGCAACCTTTTATGAAATGTAGCTCTAGGCAATGATCATTAGAGGCTGCAAAAAAGGGATGTGAAAAGCAGATGGGAAATTTTATAAAAGCTGTGTCACAGTATCTCTGAATTTGCCTTTCCTCACTTGTAAAATGGGAACAATTCTATCCATATTAGACAATTACTGTGAGGAGCAAAAGGTCAATCGGGCAGATGATACATATAGTGCTGAATAGGGATGAATAGTCTTATCTCATACCTGACCTTCCTTTAAAGGAGATTCCCTTGATACAATCCAAACAGCATGATTATAAGACAATAATGTGGAAATATTAAATGGAAAGGAAACGTATAAGTTTTCATTACGTATTCACTTCAGTGTCATTTCTCTGTGCTGGAGTCATTTCTCAGATAATTTAGGAGAAAGGAAAACTGACTCCAGCATTTCCATTGGGTGTGTGAAAGAAAACCATTGGTCCATTTCACATTATTTCATATCTTTTCCCATTCCACTTTTAATAATTATGTTAATTTCTTAAGAATAACATGTGTACTCAAACGAACTTACCTATCAAACAGAAACAGACTCACAGACAGGGAACACACTTGTGGTTGCCAAGGGGGAGAGGGGGTGGGGAAGGGACGAATTGGGAGTTTGGAATTATCTGATGCAAACTATTTATACATAGAATGGATAAACGACAAGGTCCTACTCTATAGCACAGGAAACTATATTCAATATCCTGTAATAAACCATAATGGAAAAGAATGTCAAAAGGAATATATATGTGTAACTGAATCACTTTGCTGTACAGCAGAAATTGACACATTGTAAATCAACTATACTTCAATAATAATAATAAAAAAAGAATAACATGTACTGTAACCCAGCAAGAATGGGCTTTGCAGAAGAACACTACAGTAAATCACTGGGGGCCAGGCACATCATAGGTTCTTGGGTAAATCGTTTCCCCTATGCTGGCCATTTTTTTGGATAAAACCTCTCAGATGTAGAGGCTAATGAGATACCATCTGGGAAAGCACTTTTGAGACCTTAGATGGGATGGAAGAAGCTATTATTTCTACGTAATTACTTTCCAATCTACACTTCAGATATTATCATACTCTGTGTTGAATGAATTCAGTAGGCATAAGTCCTTGCATTACTTTGTACTTGAACGGCCATTTGTGAATAGTCTTAGGGTGGTTGGAAGGGAAAAGTTATATATTAGGGCAGGACCTCTGGCCCAGAAAATCATAGGGACTTATCTATTGTGAATGCATGCATTTTTTCTATCTCATGCATTTTCCACAACATTCCTGGAAGGTAGAGAATAACATATCTTTACATCATGTTGTAGCTGGAGAAACAGTAATGTACAGAGGTTAAGCAACTTGGCTGGGGGTCATCCTTCTCTTAAGAGGAAAAGCAGAGACTGACACCCTGTATGTCCAAGTGCAGACTGCGTGATGCTCAGCTGCACATGGCACCGTATTCAAATAAGTCTTGCTTTCCTGCTGACCTGGGTCACTTCTGAAATCTATCTTCACTTCCGATGCCAGGCTGATAGTCCTGCTTGTATTTATTCAAGTCGGTGAACATCACTGTACTTCAATTTCCTGTTCTGTAGAGACAAGGGAATGTGGTTAGGTCATTAGTGTTTGAAAGTGAATTCCCAGACAACATAAGGAATATGCACAGTATAATAGAGGGACAGGTGTTATGCTGAGGATGAATAATTGAAGGAACAGCCTCCAAATGCATGAAGGTCAAAAGTTCCTGGATTCATTAATGCATATTGATAAATCAACCTGTGAAAAAGTTGTACTAAGTGAAATCCCCACCAGCAATATCAGACTTTGTAGGATTCCCCATATGCACCCCCACACTGGAAATTCTCAGTAGTTTATTGTTACACTTGAAAAACATGAACATAGAAATTCTCTTATTGTCATCAGATTTAATTGGATAGTAAGGTTATTTAAAAGTATCCCTAGTATGCAGACTCTTCCGCTAATCATCATTTGCATTAGTTATTAACGCAAAAAGGTCCAGTGACATCGGCAACCTAACAAACCATGAGTGACGGCCTTATAAGCCAGCAAGTTCTCCTAGGGCTACTGCCTGCATGAAGGCTCCAGGGTGTGTGTGTGTGTGTGTGTGTCCTCTGGGGCCTCCTAAGGACAATGTGTATCCCTAGAAAGAGATTGAGAATATCTCTTTGTGATATATGTTGAGTTCAAGTTTAGAGAGGAGCTGGATCTGCTCGTTCTTGAGTCTTTCGAAATGGCACAAGAGTTGGACCACAGCAAGCTTCTGAGCAGACAGTAGTCTCGTTCCCCCAGATGGAAGGCAAGCCTGTCTGTGAACTCACCTGCTCAGGTCAGGGATGGATCCCTCCAGGACATAAGGTGTGGCAGTCTGCCTAAATGTGCCTCTGAACACTGAAGTTGAGGGCTCCCATCTTGCAGCTGTCAGTTGCAGAGCCCTGAGAAGCTGCATCCTCTCAGCCACCCACCACCATGGGCTCAGTCATTTGCATGAGGAGCTCTGCACTCAGGGATAAAAATCCTTAAATTCTTAGCACATCTTTGACACGTCGTGCATTCACCTATTCATCCATTCATACGTTTAACAGACATTAAGAAGAAACTCTACACTATCCCTTCAGTAAGTTTTAGGTTTCTCCAGAATGGAAACAAGGAAATAAAGTGTGGGAAGGCTGGTGTGGTCAATTCAGATGTTAAATCTAAGAAGAGATAGATCCTTCTCATTAAGATTTCAAGCTGCTCAAGTATCTTATAAATGGTGATTATAGAACATCATTTAATGCTGTGGGCCTCTGTCCACATCTCTGGTTACTGACCTCTTTACATATATATTCTGCACTCTGCAACTAAAGATCTACAATGAATTCTTGATACTCAGTTCACATCCCCCGACCTCCCCTCCAACTCAGTCTTCATCTCTCATCTAATGGGGATGTCCCTCCACTCCTCCACTGAAATTTATCTTGCCAAAGTCAACAACCACCTTTTTGTCACATTTATACATCATGAGTGTTGAAATGCATGGCCAAATGGAGACAGAGGTTTCCCTAGCCAGGATACAATTAAGTTGCTTGTCTACAGACAAGGATTACATTGCAAACTGATACTGTCAGTTACCTGAAATCTAGAATTGTAAAGCACCTTCCATGGAGACCAAGTCAGGTAATGGGGAAGTGTGTGCTATAGACAGTAGGCTTTCAAATGAAGTTGAAAATGTCCCCCGCATGTCTCATACTTTTGCATCATTGAAAGGGATTTTACAAATAGGTCTACAGCAGGATAACAATGTTTATTAGGGTCACCTCACTAGACTCTGTCTCACCTGTCTCTTTTTTTTTCTCAAGGTATTTCCAATTATGGAATGAAATCATCTGAAATTGTAATGTTGTCTCACGTGTTGAGGGGCTGTATGGCCCAGCAGTTCCAGTTCTAGTTACATACTCAAGAGAAATAAAAACACGTCTACATAAAAACTCGGAGAAAAATATTCATAGTAACATTACTCATAACACCCGAAAAGTGGAAACAAGTCACATGCCTATCAATCGAGAAATGCACAAGTAAAATTTGGCATAGTCATACAACAAACTATTATTCAGCCATGAAATGAATGAAGCACTGATACATGTACAACATATACGATCCTTGATACCATTATGCTAAGTGAGCAAAGTCAAACATAAAAGACCAAATACTATGTGACTCAGTTTATAGGGAATGTTCAAAATAGGCAAATCCATAGAGACAGACAGCAAATCAGTGCTTGCCTGGTACTAAGTATGGGTACGGGGCTTCAGTGTTTTCAAACATTATGGAAGTGTTGGGAACTACAGAAATGCCTAAAATTCAGTTATGGTGACGGTTGCATGCATTTACTACAAATCATCACACTGTACCCTTAAAGCGTGTGAACGTTATTGCCTGTAAACTTTACCCAAAGAAAGCTGTTTAAAATTAAAAAATTAAAAATAAAATATGATGTTGGCCTGGTCTTCTTTTGTACCACCATAACAAGCAAGTTACATTCAGGACGGACGTAGTTAAGGATGGTGATAGGAGTTGGTTATAAGGATTGCCATCCTGATAATTCCCTACCTTCATTCCTGGGCCTGGATTTAGGAAGGGAGAGCGAATGAGAAGCAAGGCCATGAAGGGGTTGAAAGAAACAGAAGGAAATGTGGTTGTCAGTGCGCACACACACACATGCACCCATACACTGACACACTCACACCATATATATTCATACATCGACCAGGCTGCGTTTTGAATCCTAGGACTCTCACAAGAGAGCGCAATGTGTGCTCAAAGAGGACACATTCCGCTCATGTGCAAATAGCCACATGAATCCTGAACTGTGCCCTTCAGCGCAGTTAAATGCCATCCACACAGCCTTGACAATGGGGAATATAAGGAACGCTGAATTCTAAATGACACGAGGTTGTGAGACTCCATTATGTCTCATCCATAGGATGGAATTCTAGTCAGACAGCAAAAACGAGTTATAGTGACGACAAGGAGAGAGGATTTGTTGCCTAACAGATTAGCAGCGATTCACATTATTTCTAAAGTGTGCAGAAACAGGAATTTTCATATAGTATTGTTAGAAATATAAAATAGTAAGAGTTTGTTCAAATAAAATAGTTTTTTCATTGTTTTGAAAGAACACTTCCAGAACTTATAAAAATGCTTACTAAGATATCTGCATGTATATGAACAAGAATGTTAAGCACACTATAGTTTGTAATAGAAAACGCGGTAAAGGAACTATATTTACATCACTAGTACTGGAAAAGTGAATTCTGGAGCATTCATATAATGCAACAACAGGTCAATATAGAAAAATTAGTGAGGGCTTCCCTGGTGGCGCAGTGGTTGAGAGTCCGCCTGCCAATGCAGGGGACACGGGTTCGTGCCCCGGTCTGGGAAGATCCCACATGCCGCGGAGCGGCTGAGCCCGTGAACCATGTCCGCTGAGCTTGCGCGTCCGGAGCCTGTGCTCCGCAACGGGAGAGGCCACAACAGTGAGAGGCCCGTGTACCACCAAAAAAAAAAAAAAAGTGAAATTTTATTGTCAGGTAACTTAAAATGTTATCACAGAAACTCATCTACATGGAAATATGGTCACAATAAGTGCCAAGGTGGGTTACAATGATCATAAATGACAGGGATCCAGTTTTGCTTATATAGGTGTATACCTCTTTATCCAGAGGTCTTTAAAAATTAAAAAAAAATCTTTCTGTTAAAACATAAAAATAAAAATGGTCTTTCTGTTGAAATCACATAGAGCTTTACTCTACTCAGCTCTGCTCAGCGTAGAAAGAGACTGCACTTTCTGTCTAGATACCTCAGTATCCCTGTACCCGGAGTGTGTCCCTTTTCCACCCAGACTTCCAGAAAGCTCTCTGGATTTAGGCCTTTCCCTCCCACCTTCTGGCTCAGCGATGTTCATGCTGCAGTTCAGTCCACTGTCACGAGGTGGCACCATCGTACCTCCATTGTCAAACTTCTCTACAAAGACGTTCATTCAAAGAGCAAAAAAATACCATCCTCTTCCTCAAAACCCAGCCCATGAACCTATGTATAGAATGATTCTAATTTTGCCTGAAAAACCTGTTAGGTGTAAAAGAAGAGTGTAAAAACATATACTCCGGGTCTTGAATACGAAGACGAAATAGCAGGTGGCAGTAGCGTGTTGGCAACGGTCGGCTGTTGAAGGGCTTTACAGGACTGGTGGGAGGTGGAAGAGAGAGTGGGGCTCCAGAGCGGGGTCTTGGCGGCTGTGCCCAGTGTCATGGACAGGGTATGACAGGGAGTGGGAAAAGTTCTGGACAGACTCTACGGGGTGGGTGGGGGTGGAGGGTGAACACCCTACTCTCTGGGAGGGACACCCCCCCCCCCCCCCCCCCCGTCTGCAGTGTGGACACTTCAACCTACACTTAGGAGGGAAGGAGATACCTCAATGAACTCGATGTTCTTTTCGGGTCACAGCAGATGGGACTGCTCTAGTAGTACATCTAAGTTTCACAAACATAATTAGTGTCTTAGTAAAAAAAACATTCCAAGATCTTCTTATCCTTGGCCTCATGTGCTCATTTTCTTTGTGAAAGAAAAATGGAGGTGGAAGCCACCTGCTGGCCAGATCCAGGATTGCAGCTCTGAGGCTCCTACCAGGGAGCTTGGCCGAGGAGAGTGAGGACGAAGTTTGGGCTCTGGGTTAATGGTGTTAGCCAGTGTTTTCCGGAATTTTTCACTTGCTGGTGGCAATTTCTCTGTATCTACCATTTTTCTGGCATATCTAAATCTGAGATAGGAATCAAGCTCTGGTCTGATATGAAGATAAAGATTGTGAAGTGGAGTGTACAAGCCATAGGACATATAGAAACACACACATACACGCACCATCAATTCAGTTTTAAAAGCTACTTTGTTCTTCTATAAAATTGAATGTAATGAATGTTTATAACGTGAAGAATGTATGTGCACACATATGTGCACTATCATCTTCATCGTCAAGAGGGATTTTTGGGTGAGTACCCATGGGGCCACAATATCAGGGGAGTGTAAGATGCTCACTTCTCAAGCCTTGGAAGCCCATTTTCTCAAAGGGAGGCTGCCCTGTGTCCTCTCTCTCCTTAGGGCAAGGGATGTAACTTCATTTGAATCCTGCCAATTATCTGGAGAGGTGCTGTCGGTTCTATGAGCCTGAGCTTTATTGTCTATGAAATGGGACTCGGGATCCTTTTGTCACACAGCCATCCCAAGGAGAAAATGAGAAAACCTGTTCAAAGTATATGGTACATTGTGGGACTTCAAGGGCTCTTTAAAAGTCAAGACTCAGTAGCAGGGGCTGGCTGAGCCTTAGGGCTAAGGCAGGCACTGTGGAAAGGTGTTTTTCATTCTTTCTCCTAATGAGAATATACATATCTTTATGAAGGAAGCAAATCTCTCTCTGGTATGCCTTGAGTTCAAAGTTTTAAAGACAGATTTTGCCATTTTACATGCACTCATTTGTGTGTTAGAACACCTGTGCATAATACTTATATATATCATTCCATGCACTTTTACCAGCAGTGTAGGTGTTCTAACTATCACCACAAACAAGATCAAAAACTGTTTCATCACCACACGTTTCCCTCATGTTAGCCTTTATAGCCACACCCACCTTCTTCCTGATCCCACATCCCTAAACTCTGTCAAACACTCTTATAATTTCCTAAATGTCATAGAAATGGAATCATATAGTACACTACCTTTAGGAATGGATTCCTTTCACTCAGCATAATTCTCCTGAGATCCATCCAAGTTGTAAAGTGTGTCTATCGTCTGTTCCTTTTCATTGCTGAATAGGATTCCACGGTGTGAATGTACCACAGTTTGCTTACCCATTCCCCCGATGAAAGACATCTGGGCTATTTCCACTTTTTAACTATTGTGAGTAAAACTGTGATGAACTTCATGTAAAGGTTTTTGTGTAAACATAAATTTTCATTTCTCTGGGTAAATTGCCCAGAGTGTAACTGCTGTATCATTTGGTAATCGCATGTTTCGTTTTGAAAAACCTGCCAAATTGTTTTCCAGACGGCCTGTACCACTTTGCACTCCCTTTGGCAATGTGTGAGTGACTCAGTTTATCCAGTGTTGCCTGCATTTGGTTTTGTCCATTTTTTTCAGCCATTCTGATAGGTGGGTTTAACATTTCATTGTGCTTTCAATTTGCATTTGCATGATGGCTAAAGATGTTGAATAGCTTTTCCTAAGCCTATTTGCCCTCTGTCCATGTCTTTCATCCATTTTATAACTGGATTAAGAGGCAAGAAGTTACCTCTAGAGAGCTGCCCTGACTCTGGCTAACAGGCAGAGTAAGAGAATGTGAGGCCCCTCGAGACTCACTTTTCTTGACAGGGAGGGCAGAAGTGGGGCTGAAGCTATTAAATGTTCCTTAAATTAGGACTGAACTTGGATATGGAACAGGATTAAGAGATGGGGGCATCTCTGGGTCCATTTGCAGAGATCTGGATAGGGCAGAAGAAGAAGGGGCATATGGGGTAGAGGAAAAACAGTGGAAGGACGGAGATACGGGGGGATGCCTTCTAAATGATGCTAGATTCATCACTCTCAGCCTGCTCAATGGAGTGCAAAAAACTATTCTCCTAGACGTGTGGTTTTCAACTCTGGATATCCATTAGGATCATCTCTAATGCTCAGATTCAACCAACTGAATCAGAGCCTCTAGGGATAAGCCCAGTCATCAGTATCTTTAAGGCTCACCTCAGTTGTTTCTAATGAGCTGTCAAAATTGAAAACCTTATCTGATGGTGTATTAGTTTGCTATGGCTGCCATAACAAGACACCACAGGCTGAGTAGCTTAAACAACAGAAATTATTTCTCACAGTTTTAAAGGTTGGAAGTCCAAGATCCAGGTGTCCACAGGTTTGGTTTCTTCTGAGACCTCTCTCCTTGGCTTGCAAATGGCCTCCTTCTTACTCCTTCTTCACATGGTTATCCCTCTGTGCATACACACCCTGGTATCTCTTTACGTGTCCTAAACTTCTCTTATAAGGAAACCAATCATATTGGATTAGTGTCTACCCTAACGGCCTCATTTTAATTTAATCACCTCTTAAAGGCCCTATCTTACAAACACAGTCACATTCTGAGGTACTGGGGGTAAAGCTTCAGCATATGAATTTGGGTAGGACACAGTTCAGTCCACAACAGATGGTATGAGAAACACCATGGTCTGAGAAATTCATCTCCCTTTTAGCCACCTTCCTGGAACTACTATACAACACTTCTGCCATCACCTCATTAGGTAGAAGTCGGTCATGTGACCATTCTTGGCTGCAAAGGAGGCTGTAAATGTGGTCTTTTACTGGAAACATTACTGTCCCAAATAAATTTGGGATTCTTTTATTAAGAAAGAAGGAGAATAGGTATAGAACATATGCTACACTTTCATACCCAAGGAAGCTAGAAGCACTACCTCAATTATCATGTCCTTTCTACCCAGTTTTCCAACCACAGTTTTCATGGGTTCAAACAAAACTGCTGCTTCAGAGACACCTGAGCTCACTCTCCCATCCTCCCAAATCCCGTGTCCCAGAATATGCCTGAGTCCTCACAACTTAGCATGCTAAATCTACGTCATTCACTCACTCAGTCATTCATTCAACAAATATTTATTGGTTACCAATGATATGTGAGGCACTGTGATAGGCACTGGAGATAAATCAGAGAACCTGACAGACAGGGTCATGGTTCTCATGGAGCTCACATTCTACAGGGGTTGATACACTCAAGATTTGAGAGCCATTAAGAAAATAATATGGGAAAATGTGACAGAGAATGACTAGGGTGGGGAAGGCAAGGAAGGATTTTCTGAAGACTTAACTTAGATTTAATATTCAAATAACAACAAGTACACAGTCAGCAGTGGGAAGATATAGGATCTGAGCCCTCAAGGCAGAGGGAAGAGCAAGATGAGAGGCCCTAAGATATGGGCAACCTTGGCAGTTGTAGGGAAGAGCTTGTATGCCAGTGTGTATTGGGAAGATAGTATTAGAATATGAGGTGAGAATGGTAGGAGGGGCCCAATAACAGAAGGTCCTGTGGGCCATGGTAAGGACTCGGTTTTGTTCTTATGATGATGGAGCCATTGGGTGCTTTCTGAAAGGAAGGGAAATTATTATCATAATCTACTTTATTAAAGCTCATTCTAAATGTTCCTTGGAGGACAGACTGAAATAGAGCAACTGTAAGATCAAAAGACAAGATTAGGAGGCTACTACACACATGACAGTGAGAGGTTACAGTCTCGTACACCACAGTCGTAGCAATGGAAGGGGTGAGATGGGGTTTGAGATGAGATGTATCTTGGAAGTACTGAACTTGTTGATGAAGTCCACGTTTGTGGTAAGGGATAGAGAGGAATTAAGTGTGTCTCTTGGAATTTGGATTTTTGCAGCTGGGTTAGGGCGGTTTTCTTCGATGGGGAAATGAATGGAGGACCAGCTTCGGTGCAATGCCAGAAAACTGACCGTTCTGTTTTGACCATGTCGTTTGTGGAGCCTATGAATAATCTGGGTGGGGAGCACGTGGTTGGATGTATAAGTGGGGAGGTTCTGAGAACATTCTTGGCTCTGGCAAAAAAAAAAACAAAAACAAAAACAAAAATCAAGCATGCAAGCAAACACACGAAAAACCCAGCTGTACAGTTGAATCTGAAAATACAGCTTGATTCCACATATGAGTATGACACAGCTCTAGATTCTGGAAGGGATACAAAGACATATTAAAAGCCAACTTCACTGAGCTATAATTTGTGTTCAACATAATGCATCCATCATTTTTTTTCTTTTTTTTTTTGGCTGTGCTGCACGGCTTGCAGGATCTTAGTTCCCCAACCGGGGATCGAACCTGGGCCCCTTGCAGTGAGAGCACCGTGTCCTAACCACTGGACATAGCTGTAAGCTGAAGTCTCTGACCTGCCAGGGGCTACGAACTGTCAGAAAAGAAAGATATATGTGTGGAATATAACTATCATTCATCCACTTATTCATTCATTCATGCACCTAGGGCATGTCAAGCTTAGTGCTAAGAAGGGAAGATAGGACCATGAAAAAATTCAGACAATGTCTCTGTCTCCCGGAAGATTAGGAGTCAAAATAGAGAGCTGCAAGTGGCTCTGGTTGCTAAATAGTAAGGGAGGTATTTGGTGAGATAATTGGGGCCCCAAAAGGTCTAACCCCAGTGCACAGACGCAACTCTTCCCCTTCTGCATGTCACATTGACAACGCTGTGGCATGACCTAGAACATAGAGCTGTTAGAATAGAATAAACCTGAACATTCTGTGCATAAATGGCTGAGGAAACAGCTTTCCAAACCTTCTACCCAGCAATCAGCCCTGATTATGTGCAAAAGTAGATCACAATTTCATTTAATTCTCACAGTTGGAGTTGTATGACTAATTATTTTGTCTCTGTATCTAATTATGAAGCTGAGGATAAGAAGGGTGAAGTATCTTGAAAGAAAATAGCAGATCTATTGATAATAGGAAAGTGTTAGATTTTATGCTGTGAGCTACTAACAAGTGTGGAATACTAGTTCCCATCATTTAGGTCCAGGCTGAGGTAGTAGCAATGCAAATTTCTCAGTCAAATGCCTGGGATTCATTGGCCATTCGAGAATTTTAGGAACTGGAGAAGCTATAGGAAAATGAAAGCCTAACATACCACCCTCCTGCCTGCTCCGCATCATTGCTCCTGCCTCTGCTCTCTTGTTTTCTATGGTAACGTCATCTTAACATTAGGTTCTGTTATTGACTGAACTGTGTTCTTCCAAAATTCATATCCTGAAGCCCTAACTACCAGTGCCTCAGAATGTGACTGGATTTGGAGATAGGGCCTTTAAAAGGTGATTAAGTGAATTTAAGGCTGTTAGGGGATACGTTAATCCCATCTGACTGGTGTGCTTATAAGAAGAGGGGTTTAGGACACACAGAGAGACAGCAGAAGTGTGTATACAAAGAGGGACAACCATGTGAAAAAGCAGCAAGAAGATGGCCATCTTCAAGCCAAGGAGAGAGGACTTAGAAGAAATCACCCCTGCTCACACCTTGATCTTGTACTTCCAGCCTCCAGCACTGTGAGAAACAAATTTCTGTTGTTAAGCCACTTAGCCTGTGGTATTTTTGTTGTGGCAGTCTGAACAGTCTAGTACAGGCATTATGAACGTGTTTCAGTAGTTCATGAAGCAGGTAGAGTAGACTGTCAGAAAGGATGAAAATAAAGTGATGGTAAAAAATACCAATGATCAGTAAAACTGAAAGAAAGATGGTTAATTTGCATTACTATCAGGCAAAATAGACATCAAGCAATTGCAACCAAGAAGTCTACTATCAAATCATAAAAGAAAATGTGTTGAGAAGATAACAAATTCTGAACTTACATTCACCCGATAACATATCTTCAAAAACATATATAGCAGTAAGTAACAAAGTTACAAGTAACAAAGTAAAATCCACTTTTGTGTATACGATAAGGAAAGACACTTGCTTATATAACTGAGAGCCCAGAGGTAGAGGAGACTTTAGGTTAGTTGATCCAGTGGCTCAAAGATATAAAGACTCAGGCCCAATCTTGAACCAATGATTGTAGCTAGGGACATAGGATTATTGCGTGAGATCTAGAGTACTCTCTGGTCTCACCCTTGGAACTAGCAGGCAAATTCCCCCCAAACATGTGACTGTATGAGGGAGGAAAGACACTAATGAAAATTTGAGACCACTTAGGAAGATGAAGAATGTATATTGCATAGGTAAAGAAAAATATTCACCTTCAGGCACCATTTGAAAGCACAATTATCAGTATGAGCATAATACCCACAGTACTCAAGCTCAAATGGTTTTCAACTACTATGTCTTTCCGGGTAACAAATACTTCTATTCAGGAAATACCTACATTGAATTAGTGAATGGGGAGCTAGAAAGCACTAGAGCTCTCACCCCTGCAGTAAGTTTAGGAAGAACCACAAAGGCATCCATGGTAACGTTCTTAAATCTGTTTTTCTGCTCAAATTTTTGGCAAAGCTTTTTCTTTACTATCGTACTTTGATATTATTGTGTCAGGATAGTTTGACACAATGGATTCTTTACAGTTACAATTTCATCAAGTATTACCATTCTGTACACATACAACACAGAGTTCATAAAGGTATGAAAGGTGAGAAGCAAGAAAATTGTCAACATTTATGATCAGCAACAATTTTCTTTAAAGAGCACCATTAAATTTCAATATGGAATATCTTTAAAAGCTTCAAGCTTTTAGAAGAAATCCAGTCTCATGAAAATGTAATAAAATTAAAGAACATCTTCTGTTAATGTACATATTTGTAAATATGCAAAAAGGAATATTCCTCTGGAAACACTAGCCCAAGAACCACCGCAGCCCTGCCGCCTGGCATACCAGAACCCAGCCCATAACACCAACAGGCTGGCACCAGCTCGAGGACACATTGGGCCCCTCAACCAGCTGCTCCTGGATCTGGCCCCACTCACCAGTGGGATGATGCCATCTTTGGAACACCCCAGACCCCATACCCAGCCATGTCAGGAACTGGCCCCACACACCAGCAAACCGGCACTAGCTTCAGGAATCCAAGGCCCTGCAGCCAGAGATCCAGGAACCTGGCTCTGCCCACCAGCGAGCCAGCACTAGCTCCAGGACTCCCTGGGCCACAGCCCCACCCACCAGCAGGCCAACACCAGTTCCAAGACACCCCTCAGCCAGCTGCCCTGGGATCCAGCCCCACTCAACAGTGAGCCAACACCAGCTTTTGGACACCCCCAAACCCGGCAGTCAGCCATGTGGAACTGGCTCTGCCCACCAGCAGGCTGACACTAGATACAGGACCTCTAACCCCACCACCACCCACTGCAGAGCCTAGCACCACCCACCAGTGGGCCAGCGCTAATCCCGTGACTTCCTGGGGCACTGCAGCCAGCAGCCTCATGACCCAGCCTCACTCGCCAGTGGCCACCAGCCTCTGCACAAGGCAGGGCCTGGCAACCCACTGGACCAGGGGCCAGCCACACCTACCACACCACCCACAGTAGTGTGCTGGTCACAGCAGAAGGGCACATGCAGCCCTAACAGGGGACACCCTTAGAGCATATAGCTCTGGTAACCAGAGGGGAGAGCTCGGCTGGGTCACACAGGACGTCTCCTACAAAAAGCCACTTCTCTACAGTTGGGAAATGGAGCCAACCTACCAGACACAGAGAAATAAAACAGCAAATTGGACAAAATGAGGCAACAGAGGAATCTATTCCAAACAAAGGAACACGATAAAACCCCAGAAGAAGAACAAAGTGAAGTGGAGATAGGCGATCTACCTGATAAAGAGTTCAGGGTAATGATCATAAAGATGTTCAAAGAACTCAGGAGAAGATTGGATGAACAGAGTGAGAAGCCTTTAACAATGATTTAGAAAATATGAAGAAGAACCACACAGAGAAGAATACAATAACTGAAATGAAAAATACACTACACGGAATCAACAGTAAATGAAATGATGCAGAGGAATGGACGAGCAAGCTAGAAGACTGAGTAGTAGAAATAACTGAAGCAGAATAGAAAAAAGAAAAAAGGGAAAAAGAAATAGGACAGTTTAAGAGACCTCTGGGACAACAGCAAGTGTACTAACATTTGCATTATAGGGGTCTGAGAAGGAGAAGAGAAAGAGAAAGTGAAAGGGGCAGAGAACATATTTGAAGACATGATAGCTGAAAACATCCCTAACCTGGGAAAGGAAAGAAATATCCAGGTTTAGTAAGCACAGAGAGTCCCAAACAGGGTCAAGGCAAAGGAGACCACACCAAGACACACTGTAGTTAAAATGGCAAAAATTAAAGATAAAGAGAGAATATTAAAAGCAGCAAGGGAAAAGCAACAAATAACATACAAGGGAACTTCCATAAGGCTATCAGAGCAACTGGAATGAATACAACTGGATCACGGTGTATGATCCTTTTTAATGTAGCGTTGGATTCGGTTTGCTAATATGTGGTTGAGGATTTTTGCATCTATATTCTTCACAGATATTGGCCTGTAATTATCTCTTTTGGTAGTGTCTTTGTCTGCTTTTGGTATCAGGGTGATGGTGCCTTCATAGAATGATTTTGGGACTGTTCCCTCCTCTTCAATCTTTTGGAAGAGTTTGAGAAGTATAGGTATAATTTCTATGTATGTTTGGTAGAATTTACTGGTGAAGCTGTCTGGTACTGGACGTTTGTTTGCAGGGAGGTTTTTTTGTTTTGTTTTAATTACAGATTCTATTTCACTTCTGGTGATTGGTCTGTTCAAATTATCTGTTTCTTCTTGACTCAAATTTGGCAGGCTGTATATTTCTAGAAACTTGTCCATTTCTTCTTGGTTGTCTAATTTGTTGGCATATCACTGTTCACAGTATTGTCTTATGTTTTTTGGGTTTTGTGGGGTTTTTTTTTGTATTTTTGTGGTATTGGTTGTTGCTTCTGTTTCATTTCTTATTTGGGCCCTTTCTCTTTTTTTCTTGGTGAGCCTGACTAAAAGTTTGTCGATTTTGTTTGTCTTTTCAAAAATCTAGCCCTTGGTTTTATTGATCTTTTCTATTTTTATCTCGATTTTATTTCTTTCCCTCTGATCTTTCCCAAAGAAGTAACTTTCGGAATTTTTTGGTTCTTCCTTTTCTAATTCTTTTTCTCTTTCTGTTTATTTGAGATTTTTCTTGTTCCTTGAGGAAGGCCTGAATCGCTATGTACTTCCCTATGAGAACTGCTTTTGCTGCATCACATAGATTTTGGAAGGCTGTGTTTTCATTGTCACTTGTCTTGAAGTATTTCCTGATTTCTTCTTTGATATCATCATTGACCCACTGGTTTTCTGGTAGCATGTTGTTCAGTCTCACTGTATTCATTCTTTTCCCATTTTTCTTTCTGTGGTTGATTCCTAGTATCATATCATTATGGTGATAAATGATGGTTGAAGTCATTTCTATCCTCTTAAATGTGTTGAGGTTTGTTTTCTGACTTAGTATGTGGCCTCTCCTAGAGATCGTTCCTTGAACGCTTGAAAAGAAGGTGTATTCTGTTTATGGGGGTGATGTAGTGTCCTGTAGATATAAATTAAGTCCAAGTGGTCTACTGCGTCATTTAGGGCCTCTGTTGCTGTGTTGATTTTCTGTCTGGAAGATGTGTCCATTGATGTCAGTGAGGTGTTAAAGTCTCCTAGTATTATAGTATTCCTGTTAATTTCTCTCTTTATGTCTGTAACTATTTGTTTTATATATTTAGGTGCTCCTATGTTGAGTGTATATATGCTAACAAGTGTAATATCCTATTCTTTATTGATCCCTTTATCGTTATATAATGTCCTTCTTTGTCTTTATGGACTTTGTTTTAAGTCTATTTTGTCTGCTATCTGTACTGCTAAGCCCACTTTCTTGTTGTTTCCATTTGCATGAAATAGCTTTCCATCTCCTCACTTTCAATCTGTCTGTATCTCGTGCCCTGAAGTGAGTCTCTAATAGGCAGCATATTGTACATTCTTGTTTTGTTTTGTCTTTTTATCCATTCAGCCACTCTGTCTTTTGATGGGAGCATTTAGTCCACTGATATTTAAAGTAATTATTGATAAGTATGTACTTACTGCCATTTTAAACCTTGTTTCCCAGTTGACTTTGTAGTTCTCTATATCTTTCACTTTGGCCATTTTAATTATGCTACGTCTTGGTGTCACTCTATTTGGGTTCTTCTTGTGTGGGACCCTCTGTGCTTCCTGTACCTGGATATCGGTTTTCTTCTTTAGGTTTGGGAAGTTTTCAGCCATAATTTCTTCAAATACATTTTCTATCCCCTTTTCTCTCTCCTCTTCTTCTGGTACCCCTATTAAGCATATGACTGTGCACATTATGCATATGATTATGCATATTACGCATGCTTTATATTATCCTATAGATCTCATATGTTTTCTTCATTTTTAAATATTTGTCTTTCTGTCTGCTGCTCTGATTTCCATTATTCTATCTTCCAGATCACTTATTTATTCTTCTGCTTTGGTTAGTCTGCTATTTATTGCTTTTAGTTTGTTTTTTATCTCTGCAATTGAGTTGTCTAGTTTTGACTGATTTCTCTTTATAGTTTCTAGTTCCTTGTTGCAGGGATCTGCATGTCTATCAATAATCTTTCTTAATTTCTTTGGCCTTTTTCTTACCTCCTTTCTGAATCTGGGGACTAGTAGACTGGCGAGGTCTCTTTCATTATTTGTTCCTTCAGGGGATTTCTCTTGTTCTTTTTGTTGGGAAGAGTTCTCTGTTTTTCATTCCACTTAACTTTCTTTCTCTCTGAATTTAGGAGAAGCATGAATCTACTGTGTTCTTGAAGGGGTGTTTTGAGGTTGGAGGATCCCTGTGTAGACAGTATGAGTCCAACATTTTTGGTGCAAGGGCTGGTTTTGGTGTGGGTGCTTGCCACATATTTCCTTAAAGTGTGCTGGCCCTTGTTCCCTTGATAGGGGGTGTGTTTGAAGTTGTGTTGACCAGAGCCTGCACTGGTTGTTGGCTGGGGCCTCCTCTTTGCTCGATGGGTGTCACAGCCCTGTTGGGGCTGGGGTCTGCTTCCCAGCTGTTGTTGTAGAAGCCCTGAGGGTCAGGTTCAGTCAGGTTCCCTTGCCCCTGAGCACATGCCCTGATGCAGAGGTGACCACTGAAGCTAATGAGGTCCGTGTGGTCACCGCAAACCTATGTGCCTCCCCTGCAGGCATCTATCTATGGTCCTGCCCAGAAGCAGCCCAAGGTTGCATCCCTTTCTCTGTTGTGTTTTCATCCCAGACCTAGTGCTGGGCTGTGGTGTGGCGTAGGCTGGTGCTGGCGGCCGGGGCCCTGTGGCTACAGGAATTGAGGTGGTTGTGCCGCTGCCTGGAACCTGGGCTGCCTCTGTGGCAGACCTCTCCCAGGACCTGTCAGCTCCAGATCTGGCTCCAAGCTATGGTGTAGTGTGAGCAGAGCAAGTGTACTCCCACCGCCACCGTGAAATGAACGGCTGCATACTCCTGCCAAGAGCCCGTCCAACCGAGATGCAGTGCCCAGCTGCTGTGCCTTTCCGTGGCGCCATCTGGTGCATGTGCTGGCAAAGTCCACCATGGCCAGACCTGCCCCCACTGCGTGCACACTGACAATGGGCACTGTGGCAGGACCTGCCCCCACTATGTGTTGGCTCACCATGGGCTCCTTGGTTTGGCCCAGACCGTACCCCAGGCCCGCCGGGCTGTCTCCACACATCTAGATCAAGTCCTCTCCCTGGACCTGTGTACCTAAGATTCAATGCTCAGCTGCTGTGTGCATCTGAGGCCCCAACACCTTGTGTGTGCTTTGGATTGGGAAGTGTAGCAAGGCAGCAACCACCAGTGCCAGTCTCTCTCTGCCCTGATTGTTAACAAGCCAGCACGCATGCACTCCTTGTGAGTAGAATTCAGGCTCTTCCATCCCCTCCATCTATCCCAGCGACTTTTCCAGCAGGCACGGGGGCTCGCCCGGGTAAGGTTCTGCCTATGTGTACCTTTCCTCCTTTACAGATCTCTCCCAGGGGTGCCAGGACCATCCTCATGCCCTTAAATTTTTTTTCTGTCCTTCCTGGATATGTAGAGATATTCCTTGCAGCTTTGGTTGTATTTGAGATCTTCTGCCAGTTTCCAGTTGGATTTCTGTGAGAATTGCCTCACATGTAGGGGTATTTTTAATGTGTTTGTGGGGAGAGGTGAGCTCCACATACTCCTACTCCACCATCTTGAACCCCTTCTCTATTTGGGAGACTTTGAATTGCATCAAAGTGTCCCATATAAAAACAGATACACTAGACTAAATTAGAATTTCAGAATCCAGTGATAGTCAACTATTGCAAATGCCTTTCAGTTTTTAGAGAGCACAGGATATGCCATGTTTTTCCAGATTTTGTGGGGAAAAAAAGGTAGAGCATCATGTACATTTTAGATTATCATTGGACCCAAAGAGGCTACATGAAGTAGATAATTAAAAATCATCTGGTGATGTTATGGAAATGCAAAGTTCATTGATAGAACTTAGTCCTCAAAGCCTGCTTTCATTCTAAAGAAAACTGGCAAAGGTCACTCATTTACATCATATGAGAACATATCCACCATCAGTAGATGCCAGTGTGATATCGTAACAAGAAAACAATGTGGCTGTTTACGTAGAAACCCATCTCACAATACTTTCAAAGAGTATACTTAGAATTATTTGTGGGGTGTGGCAAATAGTAGTTACAATGAGTGGATAACAAGAGCCAAGCTAGGACCACTTCAATTCTCCCTATCTAATAATTTTTAAAACCTTGAACCATACTAATTTAATTTTTAAATGCTTTTCACCTGGATGGGATTTTGAAACTGTACCAGAGAATCATACCATCACAAATGACATAGTTTATGAGCAAAAACCCTGCAAGGAATCCCTGCCTTCTCACCCCTTTCCATCCTTTGGCCTCAAAAGAAGTTTTCACTGTGGATGTAGTTTTCTGATTCCAGGCTGTGGTAGTCCGCAAGAATGAGCTCATCACCTAGAGCTGTTAAAATTTACACTGTGCTGGGGGAAGGGTGCACACTGAGTACTTTCACAGGGAGCACTATCTACAATTGTTTCTCTTCTTTCCCATTGCTTGACACTGACAGTTAAGTCACTTCTAGTTAATTAACGAGTTTCTTAAAGGAACAAAGAAAAACATGTTTTGATTACCATTTCTATAAATGTATAGCAATATCTGATAAATTCTCTTGGATAATGTTACCAGATTAAGTCAATTTTCCTTTCTGAATGTAAATTCACATAGGATCTCTACTTGAGTTGTACATATTTGTGTTTGAACCAAAAGCATTTGAGTATTTGTGTTTAATTTAGCAGCATCACAAATGTCTGCTATTCTCCTTTCCCAAGTCTCTGTGTTAAACAAAGCCACTAGCACTGACCTCCAAAACCTCCACCCCAAAACAGAAATATAAAAGAAGTAAAAGTTGTTCCCAGTAAACCTTGCCAAACAACATTCAAGAAGAATAGCTTATCAGCCTGCCTCACCTAAACAGACACAGCACCTGATACATGCAGTGAGTGCCGAAACTGCCTAGCTCACATAAGCTGTGTTCATACAGGTGTTTACCCATAGCCTTAGCGTCCCTTCCCCAATGTATGTTATAAAGAGCTGACAGGCACCCACTGGTGTAACTAAATATATTTTTTTAATCCTAAAATAACGCCTGGTAATCATCGCAGGGAAAGAATAAATGATACGACCATTAGTTCTGGCAGGAGAATATCTGACCCTTCCCAAGAAAAGTTATACTTAGAACTCCAGGGTTTGTCTTTTGGTTAAAGAAGTTGACCTCAATCACCATTGGTGGATTTGTCCATTACGGAAACTACAGTTGGGACAGACATCAGGTCTTGATGTCAGATTCCATCCAGTGATTGTATACAGATGCTTCCTAAATGCATCTTGAGGTTTCATAATAGGCTCTACTGTAAACACGTGGCTCCATTTTCATACCGTGCATTTACATGTGTCCCATAAATAATTTTCCAAAATTATCCAAGTAACAGCAATGTGCCCAAACAGAGTCACTCCAAAAAATCACTACTTCCTTCAACAGGCTTAGAACTACAAACACAGTCTGTTATCCTTACTAGTATATTCAAATTTAACCATGGTGCAAAATTTGGTCTGTTGTATTTTCTTCAGGTTATTTATGTAGCCATGCCACGTTGCAGGGTGCCGGGAAAATAATTCCACTGCTTGTATAGCATTAAGTTTGCCTAAGCCAGCAAACAGGCAAGATCACATCAAATCTCTTTTGGATATACAGACAGATCTTCAGTTTTCTGCACCAATCAGCAAAAGAGGCGTTTGCAAAACTGCAATTAAAAAAAAAAACTAAAACTATATTGTATATTCTCCTTTCTCTGTCCTTTCTAGGAAGCTGCAAACAAAATATAAGTGCAGTAATATCTAATTCAGATTCTGCTCATTTTTAACCTTTGAATTCCGTTAAGAGCCATAAAGTCTGCAATATTTATCTTAGAATGTTTAAAAATAAAAGAAGGAAATGTTTTCAACTAACGTGTAACATTTTATACCACCTTTTATATACACAAATACTTCACTTATTAAGGATAAGTTTATATTTATACCTTAAAATGAATCCGAGGGCCTTAACTGGCTTCTGCTTTGATTAGTGAAAACTGGAATAATAATCATAGTAACTAGTCTATAGAATTGCCACTATTAAAGGAGTTGACGTTTTAAAGTGCCTGACACAAAGTAATCATTATATACATTTTTTTTCAAATTAACAGCTAAAATTCACTTACTGAGTTTGCTTTCGTTTCTCTTAGACTTGCATGAAATTACGGCAACAAAGCTTACCTGTACCCACCGCTTAGGTTTTTGAAGCGGTCCCTAAAATATGGCAATGGTTATGGATTTAGGGAGGACCTAGTCCATTGCTATGTGTTAATTTATGTGTTAAATTTCACATGTTAGAGGGAAACAGAATTAGCACATGAAAGAAGCACATTAGCACATTAAAAGGGGGTTGGGGCAGGTGAAGCCAGCTTGTGTTCTGAGGAAGATCATCCAGAGGCACCACCATCAACGGGAAGCCCAGGAATGTGGGCAATCTCAGGTCTCCAGGTCTCGTGAAGAGAACGGCCTCCTGAAACATGCAGCCGGGAGAACCCTGCTGTCACTATCCTACACTCAGGAGGCTGACCCAGCTTTTGAGCACCGTGGGCTCCTAAGGCTATGGTCACGCGGATGCGGCCATCAAGTGGCAGGCCCTGACAGTTATGTGGCAGGCCCAGACCTACTGGCCATGTCAGCACCATGAGCCCTTAAACCCTGAGCTCGTGTAGTCTCTCTGGACCTATTGCCACTATGATCATGTGGTAGATCCAGCTTTTCAAGTCGCGAGAGCATGGCAGACTCCTAAACCCTGCCCATCATGTGGGTTCATCCTGTCATGTGGCCCTCGCTAGCTAGTGGCATGTGGAAGCCTCAGCCCTCCAAGTCACAAAGGTGACCTGCTTCTGAGAGTCGTATGGATGCTATGGTCGGTCACATATTCCCCTTGGTCACACATCAGGCTCAGCCATCTATATCTCGTGAAGATTGCTGGCTACTAGAATCTTCAGACCCCTGAGTCAACACGGATGTGGCCGCTACCATCACATGGCAGGCAAAGCACCTGCCGTCATGTGAACACCGCACCTACCCTTCGGCTGTTGGTTGTGTATATTCTACGGTCATGGGACATGCTGTGGTCTCCTGAGGCTCAGTTCTCTCGGTCACAGTTCACGATTGAGAGCTCCTGAACCCTGAGGTCACCTGCGTCCTTCTACTCTGTGGCCTCCGCCAGCCAAGCCCCTGGAAGTCAGGTAGGGCCCCACAGCGGCGCGTTGCGTTACGTTACGTTACGTTACGTCAGTCCCGCAGTCACGTGACGCCGTAAGGTCGCGACCGAGGGGTGTGCCCTTTCAGCGTGTGGAGAGCCTGCCGAACGGTGAGTAGCTCGGCTTAGCCTTCTGAGGAGTCAGACCGAGAGGTGAAGAAGACCTTTAGAATTAAGGTACTTGCCCTGGCTGAGGGGGAACTTTGATGAGGCTCTGGCTCCGATGCCACCCTTTCCACCGGCTTTCATATTCTGCCACGGTAGGCGGTAGACGGTAGGCGGTAGTCGGGTAGGAGGGGCGCCCGCCGGTACTAGAGGTTTACTCAGAATTGGCGGGACAGCGGGCGGCAGGCGTTCATGGGCTGCTCTCGGCAGCTAGGCTCGGGAAACTGGGTGGACCCCTCCCTTCTCCCTTCCTTCCCAACCCCCACATTAAAGCCCTACTCTTGCTTTTCTCCCGTATTCGTATTCACTGCCTGCCATGTGGTGGTGTCCTCTGCCCTGCTCTGACCACGTTTGTTGTTAAGAACACCAGAGAACTCCAAGATGCCAGTTCATATCGATGATTTCAAATCTGATCTGAATTTCTGTCTCTTAATTTGTTCTGTAGAGAGAGGCAAGGAGAGAGACTTTTTTTAATTTGGTATTTTTCCAGTAAATGTGTGAAAGTAGCCAGCACCTTAAGGTTCAGAATTTGTTTTCTGTATTTGCTTTGCGGATCAGTAGCTTTTCGAAGTGTGTGTGTGGGGGGGTGGGATGCCATAATCTTTTTCTGCTTGGACTCTCTAAACGGCTTAAATTAGTCCAGCCAGACACTATTGGCTTCTGATTTTCCTCCTGATTTTCTAACCATTCCTTGTTACATTCCTTGAAAGCTCTCCCCTTTCCTTCATGTGGGAAAAAACAGTGAATTTATTTAAGAAAACCATATTAAGTAAAATTATAGATGATGCATTTCATAAAAATCACGTAGATGGTACTTAATGAGTAAAATGCAGCAAGTAAAAGATGGTGTTTACATTTGTGAGGGATTTAAATATTGTTTGAGAGGTGGTTAAAGGGGTGATATTTTTTATTATATAATAGCCATTTCTTTCCTCTCATTTCAGCACTTTCAGGTTTGTTCTACAAGACACTATGTCTGAGAGACAGCAACAACAAAAATGTTTTTATCCATTGAAGAAATATGGGACATACAAAAATGAAGGTAAAAAGGATTTCCATATTGTCATATTTTAAAGATAATATGCCACTTGAATCTCAAAGAATAGGGTAGTGTCTTAGCTTGTCCACGTTGCTGTAGTAGAACACCGTGGACCGGGTGGCATATAAATTACAAGAATTTATTTTTCATGGTGTTGGAGTCTGTGAAGTCCATAATCAAGGCACCAGCAGGTTCAGTGTCTGGTGAGAGCCTGCTTCCTGGTTCATAAAGGGCTGTCTTCACGCTGTATCCTCACATGGCAGAAAGGGCAAGGGAGCTCTCTGGGTCCTCTTTTGTAAAGGCACTAATCCCATTCATGATGGCACCTCCCTCATGACCTAATCACCTACCAAAGACTACCTGCAAATACTGTCACCTTGGAGACTAGGTTGGTACATAAACATTCAGTCTGTAGCAGGTAGTTTCCTCAGGCTATAGGAGAATGGAACATTTTTCCACAGACCACTGGAAGTACTAGTGTTCCTCAGAAAACATTTTGGGAAAGCCTGTTCAAAGTAAATCTCTTCTGCCGCATTAATACCTTGTACCTTTGTTTACTAAGAAGAATGTATGCTTACTAATAATTAAAATCTGTTCTTCTCATTAAGAAACTACTTATTGCTTACTCATTTTATCTTATGTCAGTAGTCATTCTCTCTTTTGCTTAATCTTTCCACTTTTTCATTCTTTACATATAACCTCAATTTATGTTTCTGATACCATGATGGCAAGAAATAAGTGCATAAGTGCTAGTCATTAGGAAGAGTTAAAAATAAAATAAAATGCCCCACTCTTGAAAAGATGATACAACTTACCCGTAAGGATGAGTGGATGAAATAGCTCTCATTTTATACCAATTTTCCACACTTTTTCAAAACTAGTTTGTAATTTTTATTTCATCATTATAGCTGCCATTTTTGAGTTCCTGTTATATGTCAAGCACTGTGGCAACCTTGTCATACCAGTTTTCTCATTTAATCCTCAGAAAAATCCTGAGAGGATGTTATTTTAATTTACAGATAAGATACAAGAGTCAAGATAGGCTAGATTATGCTGTGGTAATAGACAGTCCCCGTATCTCAGGGGCTCATTCCTCACTTTGACCAAATGTCCATGGCAGGTGCATGCCCCTCACAGGATGGTGGACTTTGGGGGTCTGAGCCATTCTTACTGGAATGACTTGGAGACCCAAACTGACAGAGCAGCCATCATCTAGAAAGTTGTCAGTCCCTGTGCCTGAGTGGAAGAGTACCCTGCAAGGCCTCAAACCAACAACCATATGTTCTGGCCCAGAAATAGCACATGTCACTCACAACCCATTAGCCAGAGCCAGTCACATGCACAGCTCTGTCCAAACAAAGGAGGTCAGGAAGTACAGCTCTTCTAGGTCGCCAGAACAGGGACAAATGGAAACACATGGCAAACAGCACTACCGCATGATGGAATTGAGGCTCAGAGAGGTAAAATACTCGCCTAAAATCACATACGCAGTAAGTGACAGAGCACATTCTGGATATATGATTTCAACGTCCGTGCTCTTTCTGTTCCTATTCCTTTCTATATTGTATGCTGTCCTCTTCAATGAAGTTCATATATACTTATCATAGAAGTTCGTTTGCTTCAATGCTGCAGTTCCATCTCTCATAATCATCTGATATTCCAACAATGGATTTAGTTAAACCCTCCTCGTTGGTAAGCCACAGGTCTTTTCCAAGTAATTAAATGTACTGGATATTTGGATATCCATGCTCTTCAAGGATAGCAATTATAAAAGAAACATGATGGTAGATGAAGAGACTGTGGATTTGTCACATACTTGATAAAAATCATCTCATGCATTTCCATATTGGCAAGAAAAAAATAATAAAAATAAGAGTAAAAATTAATGAAATTGATAACAGATATTGAAGAGTGGAATAAAAATGCTAGATTTTAGTGCTTTCAAAATATAAAAAAAATAAGGAAACTTTTTGCAATATGGGTCAAGAAAATTAGAAGGCACAGATAAGCCCCTTTTGAAGAAGGTGTCTTGATTGTACTTACAGTAAAGATTTAAAAGATAATATTATGAAAAATATATGCTGATAATTTGAAAATTAATACTAAATGGGTAAATTCTAGAAAAAAGAACTTTATATTGGGGAAACAGAAAATATTAAACTTATTCTTGACAAAGCATGCGTGAGAAGGCAAAATTACTGGTGAATCTTAATTTGTTATAAAAACGCAAAAAATAGAAATAAGATAATGGCAAACTTAATCCAGCAATGGCTAAAACAGATAATACAGCAGGGCAAAGTTGTGTTTATACCAAACTTGCAATGTTGGTTTAACATTAGGAGATTCATAATGTAGTTCAACACATTAATAGGATACAGTAGCAAGAAAAGGGTGATTATCACAAAGATTCCAGAAAAAAATGCATGCAATAAAATTCAACAACCAATCAAGATTAAACAACGACAAAAATAACTCTTAGCTAACTGGGAATAGAAAAATATTTCTTTAAAATGATAATGTGTACTTTAAAAAAACTACAACAAACACCGTACGTAATAGTGAGACATTAAAAGCATTCTATTTTAAATCAGAAGAGGCAAAGATGATTCATATAATCACTTCTGTTCAACATCTTACTGAGTCTCCTAGGCATTGCAGTAAGCCAAAAGACATACATACATTAATTAATACATATCTGGCAAGAATATGTGAAGAACCCTTGCAACTCAACAATATAAAGGTAAACACCCCAATTTTTTTAAACTGGGGAAAGGCTCTGAATGGACATTTCTCCAAAGAAGACATATAAATGGCCAAGAAGGAAATGAGAAACTTCTCAACATCGTTAGTCATCAAGGAAATGCAAATTGAAACCAAAGTGAGTTACCAGGTCACACCCACTAAGATGGCTTTAATCAGTGAAACAAATGATAACAAGTGTTGGTGAGGATGTGGAGACATTGGAATTCTCATGTGTTACTGATGGGAATATAAAAGGAAGCAGTGGTTTGGGAAAACAGTTTGGCACTTCCCCAAAATGTTAAACACAGAGTTACAATATGACCCTGTAATCCCACTCCTAAGTATCCTACCAGGAGAAATGAAAACATATGTTCACTCCAAAACTTGTTCAGGAACGTTCATAGCAGCATTATTGATAATGGCCGAAAAGTGGAAACAACCCAAATGTCCTGTAGCTGATGAATGGATGAATAAATCTTGGTACATCCATATAATAGAATATTATTCAGTCATAAAAAAGAATACTGTTCTGATACACGTCATAACATGGATGAACCTTGAAAACATGATGCTAAGTGAAAGAAGACAGTCACAAAAAGTCAAATATTGTATGAAATGTCCAGAATCGGAAAATCCACAGGGTCCAAAAGCAGATTAGTGGTTGCCAGGGTCTGGGGGAAGGGGAGGAATAGGGAGTGATCACTAATGGTTAAGGAGCTTCTTTTTGAGGTGATAAAATTACTTTGAAATTAGATAGTTGTGGTGGTTGCACAATCGTGTGAATGTACTAAAAAGCACTGATTTGTATACTTTAAAATGGTGTGTGCATTATATCTCAATAAAAGATGGTTGGAGACTTGTACTTTAGAATTTTCCATTTGTTATTTTCTTGAACATCTTTCTTGATCAGTATATATTGAATTCCCTTGTTCTTTTGAACAGCTCTACTTTTCTGTTTTGAATTCTAGTGGGCATGAATGCTAGTGATAGATGGTTTGCTTTTCACTGGGTCTTTCTTCGTCATTACACATAGTGTTCATACTGGTACATGTGTCCCAGCAAGAAAGTGGCATAGATTTAGAGGTGGCATTGCATGGTCAGCGTGACTGTACTGTGGTACTAATGGAGATCACCTGTTGTTCTCCCACTGCAGGTGCCTTCAGGACAATGAATGGAACTACACCAGAGCTGGTCAGATCTGCAGTATGCTCAAGGTGAGGTCTGGGAAACAAGTGGGTTAAAGATGAACGTTTCTGGGCCTTCAGGGAGGCCAAGAAGGTGGAGGCTGGTGGCCTGGGAATGGAACTCGGGGAGCAGACTCTTCTGACATTCCGACTCCTTCTCTCCAGATCGAGGGCAAGACCCCAGAGGAGGCCTTCAAAGAAATCCCCTAAAAGGAGCCCTTGGATGTCATCTTTGTCTTCATCCACATCATCTTTTCTCTCCAGCCTCAGGCCACGCCCATGCCTGGGGTTGGAGGCCTGACTGACCAAGAAGCCAAAGTTACGTTGTAGGCCAGGTAACATAGCCACCTGAAGGGTCAGCTTTTCTGTGTCTTTTCCCCACTCACGATTGCTGTTTGGTTTCATAATAAAGAGTGCTGTTGCAAGCTGTATGTTGTGTGTCCTCCATTGCTCTTCCCTGCCCCAATCACGAGCCAGTAGGTCCAGGCCTCAACGTCCCTGCCTTCGTCCCCGAGGAGGAGGCACCTTCTAACCCAAACAAGTGGGTTTTTTATACACTTTTTTTCCATTTATAAAACATGAAGATTCTGCACAAAAATGGGATAACAATGGGATTTAAAGTGCATGCATCAAAACTCCTTTATGTCCCAGCTAGATGGGTTTACATATATCATGTGTCAAGTTGGGAAATTTAAAAATACGTGTAGACAATTGAAAATGGAAACACAGCATACCAAAACCTGTGTGACAGAGCAAAAGCAATGATCAGAGGAAAATCTATTAGTTGTTAGGTAAACGCAAAATAAAGCCACAATAGGATGCCACTTCACACCTACTACATTGCCTATAGCTTTTTTTTTTAAGGAACATAACAAGATGAACTTTGGTGAGGATGTGGAGAAATTGGAACTTCTGTACATTGTTGGTGGGGATACAAATGGTTTTGCTGCTGTGGAGAACAGTTTGTTGGTTCCTCACAAAATTTAACACAGAAGTACCATATGACCCAGCTACTCCACTCCTAGGTGTACACCCAAAAGAATTGAAAGAGGCGCCAAAACAAATTATTGTACGTGAATGCTCACAGCAGCATTATTCATTATATTCAAAAGGTTGAAACAACCCATCTGTCCATCAAGGGATGAGTGGATAAACAAATTGTAGTATATACACACATTGGAATATGTATTTTTGCAATGATTGAAATCCTTGTGATATGTGCTCACGGAAGTTGTCCTTCTGTTTTATCAGTGGTCAGAGAGTGACTTGACAGAGATTTCCTGAAGGGCCTGGAGCCAAAAAGGAAAGGAAAACAATATTGTCTAGTCTTTGCAGATTGGCTTCTGATCGGGGGCACTCCACCAATGCTTAGCCAGGCTGCCTCCAACTCTGCCTTAGCCTTCACCTCCTGCTTTTGAGGAGCCCAAAGGTCAGCCACATGTGCAAGCCTGGCTTCCTGTCAGACCTTTGCTGAGCCTGTGTCCTACCTTGTGCATATGCATTGCATTCTGGAATCTATGCTATGCCTTCAAAACTCTTATTCCCCCAAGAATTTTCCTCATCACCCTCACCCTTTACAGGCTTTGCGGGCTCTCTGCTGCTTGACTTATCTTATTCCCTTGCCCCAGGCAGCTATGGGTACGGTACGTTTTTAGATGTTTTTGAGAGACGCAACTGAGAAAGCCACTCCGTGCCTGGGAGGGGCAGTGGGAAGCAAAACTCATCCTCTGTGCCATTCCCTCAGAGGTCCTCCATAGAGGTCAGAAGGCACAATCACAGTTTTGGGGGAGAACAAGATCCATATTATGACCCCTGGGACCAGCCAAAAGCACCGTGAATATGGCTGCAAGTCTCATGGGAGATCCAAGAAGGAAAGAGATATGAGAACATACGTATATGTATAACTGATTCACTTTGTAATAAAGCAGAAACTAACACACTATTGTAAAGCAATTATACTCCAATAAAGATGTTAAAAAAAAGGAAACAGTTTGGGTTTAAGTGGTAGGTTACAAAAGCAAGATAGAATATTCCTGACACCTCATGATACAATGTGAAAGAAAAAAAGTCAGAGTATAAAACTGTATATTACGGTATGGTTCCTCAGAAGAAGATATTAATGAATGCTTATGTTTTTATGTGTAATTATAAACATTAATAAGTCAAGGCAAAGGAATGCGTGAGCGTGTCATCTGTTTATAAATGGGTGACTGGAATGCAGAATTGTTATTCGTTCAGATGTATGCTTTGCTTGTATAAAAGGATGTTTGTGTCTGGGTCAGTGTCTTCCCAGGTGCTTAGGGTGAAGCACTATACCTGTTGGCTCCTTACGCAGCATAACAAGGACAATTTATCATTGATAAGCAGATATGAGTATCTCCTCGCTGATTAATAAGCTGCAACACTTTACATGACTCACCCAACTTTTCCTGATCCGCGGTTCCTTACATGTAAGAATCAGGGGTTAGGGCTAACCGCCAGCTTAATCAAGATATAGAACACATACCACACTCCCTAAAGGTTCCCAGTTAATCTCCTCTTCTTCCTCTGGCCCCATGCAAACTTTGATCTGCTTTCCATTTCCATATATTAGCTTTTCCTGCTCTAGAATTCCGTATAAATGGAATCACACATCCTGTACTCCTTTGTGTCTGGCTTCTTCAACTTAACATAATTTTTTTTTCTTGAGATCCACCCGTGTTCTTGCCTTTTTATTGCTGGGTAATATACCATTGTATTGATTTGTTTACCTTTAATGTTGTTTTAATCAAGTTTCAGGAGGAAGTGAAAGTCCAACCTCGTGTTCAATCAGCCATCTTCCTGGTCAGTGTTCTTTTCTTATACAATGGATATAATTTCAACCTTTACCACTCCATTATCTCTCTAGAGAAATACTATCTTTAGGTCTTTTCCAGCCTTTTCTCTTTTTCCTGTTCCCTCAGTACCAATCACTCCATATGTTACGTTTGTTCTGTCCCTTCCACGCTTACCCTGTGTTGTGACCGTCTCCTGAAGAGAAGACTTCACTGTCGAGTCAGCCCTGGGCTCCTGGGCGTTTGGCTTTAACCCATACCTGGCTCTGGGCTCTAGCCTTCCTCCCTGACCCTAGCACTGGTGGCCCCTGCCTTACCGCTGTGTTTTCCCATTCCCTCCCTCCCTCGCTCGCTCTGTCCCTCGCTTGCTCCTTCCCTTCCTTCTTTCCTTCCTAGAAGGAGAGCATTCTCTGTTTATTACATGGGAATTCTTATTTCATACTTTCCAGCACAGTTATGTATTTATTATGATTGGAATATTTTATGTATTCATTATTGGAATGTTATTTTTCCAAAACCATGATTATAAGATTTTTAAACTAAATATTGTAAAATACTTGCACTCTTATCATTTAAATTGTTCAGGCAGTTCTCAACCTCGTTTACACACTAGAGTCACTTGGGAAGATTGAAAAAGTCACTAGCGCCAGCCTACACCCACAACAATTAAAACAGATTTGGGGGCAGACCCAAACAATCACATTTTTAAAACTCGTCATGTGATTGCAGTGTGCAACCAAGGTTGAAAACCACTATGTTAAAAGGCATCAGCTTTGGGATTATGCTTGGCAGAAGACCTTAGGAATGCCTGCCACCTCACTTTGCTGACTTTCTACTCAGTGCTCTTTTTGGGGACCTAGTGATTCCATTAGCTTACAGTGGGGATTGGTAAACTGTGGTCCACAAGCCTGTTTCTGTATGACCTGCAAGCTAAGAATGTTTTTCCATAGTCGAATGGTTAAAATAATCCAAAGAAGAATCGTATTTCCCAGCATGTGAAAATTATTTGAAATTCACATGTCCCTGTCCGTATATAAAGTTTTATAGGAAGACAGCCATGCTGTGTCTGTGGCAGCTTTTGCTCTACAATGCAGATCTGAGTAGCTCCATCGGAAACTGAAAGGCCTGCAAAGCCTCAAATATTGGTCATCTGGGCCTTTCCAGGGAAAGTTTTTTGAGCTCTGGCTTAAGAGCATGTGTCCTTAAAGCAAATGCACAGTAACAGCAGTAAATGGCTGATGGTCCCTTTGGCTAAGCCTGGGAAGAAAATTTACTGTAGTTACTTGCGACTTCACTGTAGGGTCCTTCCTTCGTAGTCCACTCATTCATCGTGTTCTGGGTCAAGTGTGGGAATTGAGTAAGGGACTACCATTCGCCATCACGATAGCTCGAGTCACCAGATCTAGAGCTTGATTTATTTATTTTTATGTTCTTATATTTTATTATAAATAAATACTTATCTATATTTATTTTTACACTGATCAAATGCAACTTTGGAGTATGTTCAGATATTTCAAGATCCAAGGGATCTGTTGATCAATTAGCCACCTTCAACGATTGCTGTAGGTCAAACCAATGTGACTACCCTTCCAGCCTTGCTGCTTATTAAGGTAAACAGCACTCACCTTGAGGCAGGAGGTTAAGTGCTCCTACTGGGCCTGCAACTCCAGGACCACAACATCCCCACTGAAATGAGGGGATCTCCCATCTCATCTGTGGCCTACACAAGTCAGCCACTTCAGAACACTTCGAAGATGAAGATGCCCTCTGCACTAATGTGTTTCTCAGTGCTGTGGGGAAGGGAGCATCCTGTGAGTCCCTAACAGCATCTGTTTGGTCCACCGACACATTGACTTCAAAGGCATTTCATTCAAGTGACCACAGGCGACAACTCCTGCAACTGTTTCACCATTGTGTGCCATGGAACACCAATATTTCATCCTCTAATGTCAGTTCGATCCTTACTGTCTTCAGATCCACCTACGCCAAATACCTTTTTTCAGATTCCCACTTCCTTCAGGGGCCCTGGCTTGCAACCACTTTTGGTGTCAAGTACTCTTTCAATCAAAGTTCCCACTTGCCTATGCCAGCTATTCGTTCTAATAGCTATTTTATAAAAATAAGACGCTCTTAATAAAATATATTCCATAGCTGACAAAAACTCTGTGAGGGCCAGAAAAGCTGGCTTGGATGCTATGCAGCCAGGGGAAGTCCACTCACGCTTTGGGACTGCTATAGCTGAAACACCACTGCTGCCTGTGTGCTAACTGACATGTATGCATTCCAGGCACTCTGCTGTGACTGCTCCATAAGAACCAGAGATCCCTCCCATCATACACAGTTGACCATGTCACTGAGCCATACGTGGCTCCCATGTCATTCAGTTACGCCTCCAAGTCTCAGGATGGTGCATATGCTTGAAACCACCGATATCCCATTTAGAACCCGAGCTGTAAGGGGTTCTGGTTAATGTGTACACACACACACACACACACACACACACACACACACACTGGTTTCATCACACACTGGTTTCATGTTTTTAGCTTTTTGGTCACTAAAGAACAGGAAAGCTTATGAGTGTTCATGTATGTCAGAAGAGTTGCCAATGGAATCCGATTCATCGTTGATTTTATAGAACGTTATAATTTTTGCTTCTGTAAATGGTATATTCCGAATGGAAATGGTACTTTCTATTTGTTACAATTATTTTGTGTATATTAGTCTTATACTCAACAAACTTATTAATCTCTATCATTAATCTTAGTTTCCTTAGCGTCTCTTGAATTTACATGAAGGTAACTATGTTATCTTGACAGCTTTATTTTCCCTTGTACACATTTATTAATTCCCATGTGTATAGATGCATATATACATTCTGGCTCACTGTACTACCTAGGAGATGTAGTATGATGCTAAAACAAAGTGGTCATGTAAGTCATCTTTGTCTCTCTTCTGATTTTAAAGGGAATGCTTCCAACATTTCGCTATTAAGTATGATGTTTGATGTAGTTTACCCTATTTTTAATATCTGTTGTCAGTCTAAAGAAACATCTTTCAATTTATGAATTGCTGAGAATTCCTGTTATTGTCAGTTTTACTGCTGATTGGTTGTTTCAATTTTTGTAGGCCTTTTTTTACTGAATATTTTGTGATAATCCTCCTTCCTTTATTTCACTAATGGGCTAAGTTAACTTCACAGATCTCCTAATGTTAAACCAATGTGGCATGCTTGGGATTAAACACGACTTTGTCATACTGTGTTTCCTGTCTTCACCGTGGCAGGATTTAGCTTGCGATTAATTTATGTATACGTTTTGCATTTGTGTAACTAACTGAGATTGGCTAATAATTTTGCCTTCTTGTGTATTCTTTGTCAAGAATACATTTAATAATATTAAGATTTTCTGTTTCTTTAGCATGGAAAATCATGTTTTTCTCTGGGATTGATCTGTTTTCTCTAAATTTTAAATTTATCAGCATATCTTTTCCATAACACTGTTGTATCTTTTGAATCTTTGCTGAAACTGAAAGTGTGGCAGCTTTTCTCATTTCAGAGTGGCTTCTCCATGCCATATCTCTAATTTTCTTGACCCTTGTTGCCAGATGTTTCCTTATTATCTTATCTTTCTAAAGTGCTTGCAGCTGGCATTTTTTATTGTTGTTGGTCTCTGTCATATCTGTTATCAGTTCCGTTCATTTCTCTTCTTATTTTTATTATTTTTCCTTGAAAAGGGTGGAAAGACAGATTAAATTTTATAAAGTAAATGATCCATGAACAGGCTTTTCATCTACCACCATGCTTTATTTTCTAATTTTTATGTTTGAATATAATGAACACTCAAGTATCCAAGCCATTCATCTGTTTGGAAGAGGCCCGCAGCTTTGCAGTGCTGCCACTGCCACCACGTGTATTCAGTTCCACTGTTGGCACATCAGATGTTTAAGGAAGAGGGAACTGGAGCACTACTGCTAAGTACAGCTGACCCTGGAACAACAGGGTTTGAACTACGCGGGTCTGCTTATACTGGCATTTTTTCAACAAATGTATAAAAAGTACTCGTGTAGAACATCGTGTACAAGACAGGTATTGAAGTGGATAGCCTATCCTTACACAGGCATAAGGTGAGTGATATTTAATAAAAAATTAATGACGTGTTAGTTTTCTTACTGTTTTATAACTTTGCTTTCAAAGAATTACATACCCGTACAGTACGTCTCTCTGTCTCTCTGTCTCTCTGTCTCTCTCTGTCTCTGTCTCATAATTGGAGAAACTACACATCAGCCTATCATCACCACTGGTATGTGTTTTTTTAGTATAACAATGTTTCCAATGCTGTATCATGAAGATGACTGTGATACTGTATGCCATAAAAGTTTTATAATGATTCATTCATTAGTGTATGGTCTAGGCTAGCATGAAGCAATGGTATCCATCACACTAGACAACCATAAAGCAATCATATTGCTGCTTCTTTGTTATCAATGCACGGATCCCGATACCTGTAAAAAAATATGAATTTTTTTGTCACACGATCTTTCTACTTTTGGTGTCTAGTGTTAGTAGTACGTATAACATCTACCATGTTTTGTATCACATAAGACAGTATTGATATAGGTACTGACGGACAGACGATTCAGTTTGTAAGCAGATGATGCAAACTTACGGTATCAATAAATACAGCACAGTACTGTAAATGTATTTTCTCTTCCTTATGATTTTCTTAATAACATTTTCTTTCCTCTGGCTTACTTTATTGCAAGAATACACTATATAACACATATAACACACAAAATATGTGTTAATCCACTGTTTATGTTATCGGGAAGGCTTCCAGTCAACAGTAGGCTATTAGTAGTTACGTTTTGGGGGGACTCAAAAGTTATCTGCAGAGTTTTGACTGTGCAGGGGGTCGGCATCCCCAACCCCCGCATTGTTCAGGGGTCAAGGGTATACACGTATTTCATTTAAGAGAATAGCATACAATTTAGAAAAGAGTATGTAAAGAACATCGACTTTGAAAACATACCTGCCTGGATTCAAATCCTGCTCTGTCCCATACTGCTCATGTGACTTTACGCAAGTACTCAATCTCTCTGCATTTCAGTTGCATCATACAGCAGTCAGTGGTCCTGTTTGCCAAGTGTTTCCATTTCTCCCCTGTTCCAGGCCCGTGGAAGAACTGCACTTCTTGCTTTATCCCCTTTGTTTGGGCAGGGCCATAAATGTGAGTAGTTCTGGCTAATGGGTTTGAGTGATATGTGAAATAATTCTGGGCCACAACATATGGTTGTTGGTGTGAGACCTCCCTCCAGGCCCAGGGCCCTCTTCCCCTCAGGCACAGCGAATGACAACTTTCTAGATGGTAGCTGCTCTGTCGGGTTCAGTCTCCAAGTCATTCCAGTAAGAAGAGATCAGATCTCCGACATCCACCATCCTGTGATGGACGTGCACCTGCCATGGACATGTAGTGGGAGTGAGGAATAAGCCAGTGATATTTGGGGATTGTCTATGACCACAGCATAGCTCAGCCTCTCCTGACTCACGAATCTCATCTGCCAACTGAAATAACACCCTCTCAGGATTTTTCTGAGGGTGAAATGACTTAACTTACATGACGAGGTTATCACAGTGCTTGACATATAATAGGGACTCAAAACATGGCAGCTTTAATTATTACATAATAATAAAACTGTTTTCGAAAACTGTAGGATATTTGTATAAAATGAGAGGTATTGTGTCTGCTCATCCTGACAGGTAAGTTGTACTTTTCTTTCCAGAGCGGGGCAGTATATTTGTTGCTATAGAGAAGATTGCTTAATGATGTGCACTTACGCACTTGTCTTTGCCACCACGCTAGCAGACATATGTTTAGAAATTGAGGTTACCTCTGAAGACTAAAAAGTGAATAGATTTAAGCAGGAGGGAGACTGGCTGATGAGATAAGATAAAATGCATTTCAGAGCAATAAGTAATTTCTTAAAGAGAAGAAGAATAGATTATAATAATTATATACATACATTCTCTTGCTCTTAGTAAGCAAAGGCACAAGGTTTTAAAGTGGTAGGAGATTTAGTGTGGACAGGTCTTCCCAGAATATTTTCTGGCAACACTCGTTCCTCCGATGCTCTGTGGAAAAATGTATCATCCCCGCATAAGTTGGGGAAACTATCCTTGCCTTTGACATTCATATTGCATATTAGCATATTATCTAAAAAACATCCTATGGTATGGAAATTCATTTACCTCTAGTCCTGTATGTTCCACACGTCTCTGAAGTAGAGTCCAATTTCGTTGTTGCTGTTTTTTGTGGCCCTAGTGTTTTGCAGAACAAGCTTGGAAATGCTGAAGTGAGAGAAAAATAAAGTGGATTATTTAAGCATCATGTAATATAAATTATCACAAGTGACAATATTCTTGAGCCATGTATCAAGAAGTATTTCTCCCCCATAAATGTAAACACAATCTCGCTATCTGCTCAACTTGACTCATTCAATACCACTTTTCATGACAGGCCAGGACCCTGCTGCTGAGAGATGACATCCAAGTCCATGAACCCCAGCCACCCCGTCCACGGCCGCCCCACCCACCCAGGCCAGGCCATCCTCCTCCTCCACTTCACTCTCTACCAGCAGCTGCTCCCGTAAGTCCAGGTTCAGGTCGCACACACTCACAGGCTTTCTCTGCCAGCTGTACAACAGTTAGGCCGTATCCAGAAGCCCCCTTCCGCCCCCCACCTCCGTCCAACACTCTCTCTCGGGCCCTTGGCTCTTTGCCGGACCTCGATCTGACATTGCTTGGGCGCCTCTAAAAGCCCAGTTCCCTGAGTAAACTTCTAGTATCGGCGGGGGCACCTCCTACCCGAGTACCACCCACCGCGGCAGGATATAAAAGTTGGTGGAAAGGTTGGGATCTGAGCCAGAGTCTCCTCAAAGTCCCCCCTCAGCCAGAGCGCCCACCACAGCTCTAAAGGTCTTCTGCACCTATGGGTCTGACTCTTCTGGAGGTTAAGCCGAACTGCAGTTGAATAGACCCTCCCCACTCTTAAAGAGCAGACCCTCCTGCACGACCGTAGGTGATCACATGATTTCGGGGACCACCTGAACCACCGAACTGAAGAGCCCTCAATCTTCACGTGACTGAGGGGCCTGAGTCTCACCTGACCACATGATGGCAATGACCATAAGGTCCACTTGACCAACAGCGAGTGGTTCAGAAGCTGCAGAGCTGACATGAGTGGAAGAACTTTGGGTGCCACGTGTGGTAGGAGACACACTGTTGCCCATACATGGATATACAGCGTTTAGTAGCCCACAACCTTCACGTGATGGAGATTGCTGAACTTGACATGTACCCTGCTGGGAAGGGTACCAGATCATAGCATCCACATAACCGTAAGCAGTAGATCACATCAGCTGAGGTTACCACATGCTGGTAGCTAGTCAGGGTCACATGAGAGAAGGAGCCACATGACACGCAGGGTTCAGGAGTCCACCATGCTCTAGTGACTTGAAGGGCTGGAGCTACCACAGGGTCATGGCGGCAACAGGGCCAAAGAGACCACATGCCCTTTGGGTTTAAGGGCCTAGGGTTCTGACCGGACAGGAAGGGCTGGGCCTGTCAGGTAACTATTGTCCACAGGATGGCAGCAGCCACATGATCCGCAGCTTTAGGATCCCACAAATCTCATGTGCCTGGGAGGGCTGAGTCAGCTTTCTGACTGACAGTAGGGTCCAACGACAGTAGGGTTCTACTTGATCTGCAAGTTTCAGGGGAACATTACCTTCGGGAGAACAGGAGATCTGAGATTGCCCACATTCCTCATCTGCTCTGTGATTTTGGTGCCTCCGAGTGACCTTCTAAGCGCACAAGCTTGGGCTTTACATACACCCACCCCACTCTAACGTGTTAATTTTATGTGCTTTTTTTCCCGCCCCATAGCACATGAAATTTAACACATAACAAATTAACACATGAGGATGAAATAAGTCCTCCCCCAAACCACAGTCCTGGGCATGTTGTAGAAAGTACTGTTAAGAGCCTAAGCAGTGGGTACAGGTAAGCGCTGTTGACTTCCGTTTCAGGCAGGGCTAAAGGAAATTAAACCAAATCTAATGAGTTGTAGTTGTTAATTTCGGAGGCAAAGTGTATAGTGATTACTGCAGGCCATGCACTTGAGAAGGATAACTCATTTAAGAGAGGTAACTCTATAGATTATGTACTGTTACAGAACTTTCCAGATGCGAACACTGAAGTCCAGAGGTATTAAATAAATCACTTGACTAAGAGGTCACGGATATTGCAGGTGGCACACCAGGACTGGCCCACAGGCCGTCTGGCTCCAGACTCTGTGTTCTGCTCACCCACCAGGTTCCTCACCAGAAGGTAACATTGGGTTCAGCCTTACTAATTCACAAAATCTGGCAAATCAGCCCCACTTACTGAAAATTTGAGATCATGAGAGAGCTCTTTGGGATGCCACGCTAATTAGACCCAGTCAAATTTGAGTCTATTTCATGGCCTCTATTTAAGGTTTGTGTATAGATATAAACGTATCTCTGATATGTGAAATATGTGTATATGAGTTGTTTATGACTTGCTTGATGATAGCTGAAAACATTTCCTTCTTTTAAATAAACACTGAAAAGAAGGTATCATAAAGTTTAGTCACCATACTCCCCGTGCCTGAATTACAACAATTACAAATGAGTGGAATCTGAATTCATTAGGGTTTACAGTGCATATTCCGTCTGTGTCTGCACAGAAAGAACAGAGAAAGGAGTAGGACAATATATATTGTAGGGTTTTTTTTTATTGCAAATCCAGAAACACCTATTTTGCTGATTTGTGTGGGAAGCTGCAGGATCATCAGTATGTCCAAAATAAGTGTGATCTGATCTTTCTGGTTTGCTGGCCTCGGTAAACGATGCTTTACATTGTTTGGATTATTTTGCTAGGTTCCTGCAATGTGGCATGGCTGCATAAATGAGCTGAAGAAAATGCAACAGATCAAACTTTCCACTGTTGAGGTATTAAGAAAGACAAGAGACTCTGTTGAGGTATTAAAGTTGAGGTATTAAGAAAGACAAGAGACTCTGTGGTTCTAGGCCTACTGAAAAATGTCCTAGTTTGGTGTAAAGAATTGTAAGAGAAGACAGTTATTCGTGCAGGTCACTGTGTCTCATGTAACTGTGGAGAATTATTTGTGGGACACATAAATTCAGGAGACAAAAAAGGAGGCATATCTTTATTTAAAATAGAGCCTATTATGAAACTTTACGCTGGATTTAGGAAACATCTCCATGTAGTCATAGGATGGAATCTGATACCAAGACCTGATATAGTTGTTATAATTAGATACAGATGAGCAGATCAACAGTGCAAGATGCAGAACAATTTTATTGAGCCTAACTATGCTCACCTGATGGTGATTGGGGTCAACTTTTTTGACCAAAAGTCCAATTCTGGCCTCTTCATTATCCCTCTTAAGTCAGATTTTGCTCCTGTCAGACCTGATAACTCAAATTAATCATTCTTTCTCTGAGATGATGATCCGGAGTTCCTCAGGACCTTTTGAAAACATTTAGCTACATCAGTGGGGCCCTGTCACCATGCTCTACTATATATCACGGGGGCGGGGAAGAAACTCTATGGTTAAAGATCTGTGTATCTGGGGTCCAGTTTAGGCATTACGTTTATCAGGCACTGTGTTTAGGCAGCATGATAAACCATTTCTCTTGCATGTGATTTGGCAGGATTTCACAGGAACAAATTTTCCTTCTTTTATCTTTTTTGTTTTGAGGTGGCCACTTTGGGAGTTGGTGCCTGTGGTTTTAGGAGGAGGAGTGGCTTTATCTAAGACAGAGAATTGGGAAAGGGGAGCAACAGAACAGTTGTGATGCTGTTTACCTAAAGGTAAATACTCAAATTCTTCTTGTTCTAACACACATATGTACAACTAAACTAGATGTCGTATGTGACTTTACTTTCAGAAAGCAAAGTTGACTTACCTAGCAACAGTACACAGGAGACAGCGTCATATGGGGCTGTATCATTATGGAAATTGCATTCAGAACCTGTTTCTCTTTGTTCCTTTTTGAAATTCGTTAAGATATATGGACGTAAGTTTACTGTCAGTGGTTTTTTTGTTTGTTTTTTTAACATCTTTATTGGAGCACAGTTGCTTTAGAATGGTGTGCCAGCCTCCGCCCTACAACAAGGTGAACCAGCCACACATACAAACACGTTCCCATATCTCCTCCCTCTTTTGTCTCCCTCCCTCCCACCCTCCCTATCCCACCCCTCCAGGCAGTCACAAAGCACGGAGCTGATCTCCCTGTGCTATGTGGCTGCTTCCCACTAGCTAGCTATTTTACGTTTGGTAGTGTATATATGTCCATGCCACTCTCTCACTTTGTCACAGCTTACCCTTCCCCCTCCCCATATCTTCGAGTCCATTCTCTAGTAGGTCTGTGTCTTTATTCTCATCTTACCCGTAGGTCCTTCATGACGTTTTTTTTTTCTTATTTCCATATATATGTGTTAGCATACGGTATTTGTTTTTCTCTTTCTGACTTACTTCACTCTGTATGACAGACTCTAGGTCCATCCACCTCGAAAGAAGAGAAACGGTTGCAGTTACTGTGCTGTGGCGTAGAGTTGAATATCCCTACCCACCAACCATCATGATGTGAAATTCTACAGCCCTAGGTTGAATATAATAGGTCGAATAAGAGGCTTATCCTGTGAGGATTACCATAGCATGGAAATAGGAAATTACATCCACAATTAAAATTTCTTCTGGGCAAAGGATGGAGAGAAGTGAGAAGATAAGGATTCTGTACAGGGTGCTTATTCATAAGCTGTGTCTTTTGTCATGATATGACTCTCCAGTACAATTCGGAAACCCCATCCACGTGAAAACCATTGAAAATAAAATTGTGGTTCATAGATTTTCATAGTCCTAGTCGAGAATGAACTTTTTCCTGGGCTGCTTCTTTTTATCCACTCAAACATTTTTCCATTCAAATCATAGTTCTAGAGTGTGACGTCAGGAAGTTGGCAGAATAGGAGTCTCCAAGTAAACATTTTGCCTAATCAGCCATGGGCGAGAGTGTTTTTGTGGGAGCCCCAGTATCAAGTGAGGAAGCCCCAACACCCTGATCCTTTAAAAAAAAATTCCAAGAACAGACACGTTGAAGAGAGTAGGAAGAACAGCTTCACCCTACCAATATCAAACTTCCCGCAAGGCTACACATATCAATGCCTAGATAGATGCACTAGGCCTGCAATTCCTCCCATGGGAGATAGTGAGAATGTGGTGAGCACCTGAATACCCAGTGGTGCTAGACGCTGCCCAGGAATCCCACTTCTTTCTTGCCCAAACCCAGAACCCAGAGGTGATGAGCATGGCTGAATAGTCTTGGGATAGCAAGGAGAAGGGGAAAGGGCAAAGGCTCACAGCAAACAGGGCACCAAGCTCAACAAAGGGCTGCAGTTTCTACTAACTGCCTCACAGACTGTACCTTACAAACCTCATAGGCCCCATCACCTACAGAAGCCTCAGTTTGCCCACGAGCACATCCAGCACTCTATATGCCGGTCCCCCTCAGAACCGGCATTCCGTGGACACCCCTGCAGAAGGTGCACTCATGCCTCAACAGATCATGCACATGTGCATAAAGAGAACTGGCACCACTCTGCTGGATGGTGAGAACAGACATACCTTAAACACTTCAGGGTACCGAAATGGGGAAAATAAACAGGAGGCTGTCAGCATGTGTCCCGGCTTTGTGCAATTGAGAAAAGGCGTGTATCATCCAAACACTTCCTTCACAAGATGGAGCAAGAGGGGCAGAGCTGGTGAATCCACAGAAAAGGCCTCAGGGGACCCCCAGTATCCCTAGCTTGGCTGAGTGTTGCAGGTGTTTCTCTCCTGATAAAGGTCAGTAAAGGCTGATGGAGGAGATTGCTTCCTTAAATGTGAAGACACCAACACGAGATTTTCAGGGGCAGGAAAAATATAGGAAGCCCAACACCCCACAAATGATACAAGATAATTTCCCAGTAACTGACTCCATAGAAATGGAGGTCCATGAATTGCCTGACAAGGAATTCAACATGATTGTTTTAAAGATGCCCAGCCAGCTACAATACAACTCAATGAAATCAGAAAAGCAATACCTGAACAAAATAAGAAAGTCAACAAGGATAGAGAACTCATGAAAAGGAGCCAAAAGGAAATTATGGAGCTGAAGAATACAATGGATGAATTTAGAAATATAACAGAGAGCTATAACAACAGACTTCATCAAGCAGAAGAAAAAATGTATGAACTCAAAAAGAAGTAATTTGAAGTTATCTAATCAGAGGAGAAAAAAAAAGAATGAAAAATATTGGGGAAAATCTATGGGATTTTTAAAACACCATTAAGTGGACTCATATATGGATGATGGGGACCCTGGAGGAGGAAGAAGGGAGAGAGAGAGAGAGGCGGGGGGATTTTATTTATAGAAATAATGGCTGAAAACCACCCAACTTGTGGGAGCAACATGGACCCCCAAGTTCACGAAACTCAAAAGTCCTCGAACAGTTTCATCTCATAGGAGGTTATATGAAGACACATTATAATAAAAATATCAAAGACAAGGAAAGAATTGTTTTTCTTTTCTTAACTGTCTTTATATTTTACTTATTTATTTTGAATACTTACAACAATCTAGAATTTTTCTCATTTCTATTAAAAGTTAATTTTTATTGGAGTATAGTTGCTTTACAATATTGTGTTAATTTCTGCTCAACAGCAAAGTGAATCAGCCATATATATATATATATACACACACACACACACATACATATATCCCATCTCTTGTGGATGTCTTTCCTATTTGGGTCACCACAGAGCATTGAGTAGAGTTCCCTGAGCTATACAGTAGGTTCTCATTCGTTACCTATTTTATATATAGTAGTGTATATATGTCAATCCCAATCTCCCATTTCAACCCACCCCCCCTTCCCACCCTGGTATCCATATGACTGTCCTCTACATCCGTGTCTCTATTTCTGCTTTGCAAATAAGTTCATCTGTATCATTTTTCTAGATTCCACATATAAGGTATATATTATGATATTTGTTTCTCTCTTTCTGAATTACTTCACTCTGTATGACAGTCTCTAGGTCCATCCACGTCTGTGCAAATGGCACAATTTCGTTCCTTTTTATGTCTGAGTAATGTTCTATTGTATATGCGTACCACACCTTCTTTATCCATTCTTCTGTTGATGGACATTTAGGTTGCTTCCATGTCCTGTCTCTTGTAAATAGTGCTACAATGAACATTGGGGTGCATGTACTTTTTGAATTATGGTTTTCTCAGGGTATATGCCCAGGTGTGGTGTTGCTGGGTCATATGGTAGTTCTGTTTTTAATTTTTTAAGGAACCTCCATACTTTTCTCCATAGTGGCTGTATCAATTTTCATTCCCACCAACAGTGTAAGAGGGTTCCCTTTTCAAAGAGAGAATTGTAAAGTCTGTAAGAGAAATGCCACTTGTCATATACAAGGGAACAGCATAAGGCTATCAGATTTCTGAAAAGAAACCTTGCAGTCCAGGAAAGAGTGGGATTATACATTCAAAGTGCTGAAAGAAAACAACCGACAACCAAGAATACTCTATTCAGAAAAGCTGTCCTTCAGAAATGAAAGATAGATGATGACATTCCCAGACAAGCAAAAGCTGAGGGAGTTATTCACCACTCGACCTGCCTTACAAAAATGCTAAAGGGAGTTCTTTGAGTGAAAACAAAAAATTAACAACATGAAAACCTACGAAAGCATAACTCATACGTAAAAGTAAGCATATAGTCAAATTCAGAACACTCCAACATTGTAATGGTGGTGGATAAAACACTTTTAACTTTAGTATAAAAACGGAAAGACAAAAGTATTAAAAATAAATACAGTTGCACTAATTCATTAGTGCTCACAATATAAAAGATACAAACTGGGGCAACAATAACATAAAATGAGGTGGGAAGAGGTAAAAGTGTAGCGATTTTGCATATGATCAAAGTTAAGCTGTTATCATCTTAAAGCAGACTGGCATAACTAAAGATGTTTTATGTAAGCATGGTGCTAACCACCATGGTTAATTAGTTTTCTTTTTTTTTTTGGTAAGTCTTTGAAATGCAGTGCATTATCTCAATATGTAAGCAATATGAACATATTATTAAATAATTTTGTATCCTTTCTCTTCTTTTAATTGGAATATGGTTGATTTACAATACTATATTAGTTTTAGGTGTACAGCAGAGTGATCCAGCATTTTTTCAGATTATACTCCACTACAAGTTATTATCAGATAATGCCTATAATTCCCTGTGCTATACAGTATATCATTGTTGCTTTCCCATTTTATACATAGTAGTTGTATCTCTTAATTCCATGCCCCTAATTTGATTTGTCCCTCCTACCTTCCCTCTCCCTTTTGGTAACCAAAAATTTGTTTTCTATATCTGTGAGTCTGTTTCCATTGTGCATATGCATTCACTTGTATTATTTTTTAGATTCCACATACAAGTGGTATCATACAGTATTTGTCTTTCTATATCTGACATTTCACTAAGCATAATATTGTCTAGGTCCATCCATATTGCAGCAAAGAGCAGAATGTCATTCTTTTCATGGCTGAGTAATATTCCATTGTGTGTGTATATATGCCATATTTTTCTATCAATTTGTCTGTTGATGGGTACTTGGGTTGCTTCCATATCTTTGTTATTGTAAATAGTGTTGCTATGAACCTTTCAAATCAATGCTTTTGTTATTTTTCTGTAAATGTATCCAGGAGTGGAATTGCTGGATCATATGGTAGTTTTATTTTTAGTTTTTAAGGGAGCTCCATATTGTTTTCCATAGTGGCTGCACCAATTTACATTCCCACCAACAGCATACAAAGATTCCCTTTTCTCCACATCCTCTCCAATATTTGTTATTTGTAGACTTTTTGATAATTGCCATTCTGACAGGTGCGAGGTGATATGTCATTGTTGTTGTGATTTGCATTTCTCTAGATATTAGCGATGCTGAGCATCTTTTCATGTGCCTGTTAACCACGTGTACATCTTCTTTGGAAAAATGTCTATTCAGGTCTTCTGCCCATTTATCATTGGGTTGTTTGTTGTTTTGACATTGAGTTCTATGAGCTGTTTATATATTTTGGATATTAACCCCTTGTTGGTCACATCATTTGTAAATATTTTTTCCCAATCCTTGGGTTTTCTTTTCATTTTTGTTGATGGTTTCCTTTCCTGTGCAAATGCTTTTAAGTTTAATTAGGTCTCGTTAGATTATTTTTGTTTTTATTCCTTTTGCTTTAGGAGATTTATCCAAAGGAATATTGGTATGATTTTTATCAAAGAGTGTTCTGCTTATGTTCTCTTCTAGGAGTTTTATGTTTTGAGGTCTTTCATTTAGGTGTTTAAACCATTTTATTTTTGTGTATGGTGTGAGGGAATGTTCTAATCTTTGTTTTACATGTAGATGACCAGTTTTCCCAACACCACTGATTGAAGAAACTGCCTTTTCTCCATTGTATATTCTTGCCTCCTTTTCTGTAGATTAATTGACCATACGTGCATGGGTTTATTTCTGGACTGTCTATTCTATTCCATTGATCGATGTGTCTGTTTTTGCGCCAGGCCCATGCTGTTTTGATTAGCTTTGTTTCATAGTCCGAAGTCTGGGAGAGTTATACCTCCAGCTTCATTCCTTTTTTTTCTCAAGATTGCTTTGGCAATTTGGGGTCTTTTGTGGTTCCATATGAATTTTTGGATTCTTGGTTCTAGTTCTGTGAAAAATGGCATGGGTATATGATAGTGATTGCATTAAATCTGTAGATTACTTTGGGAAGTATGGACATTTTAACAATATTAATTCTTCCAATCCCACAGCATGGGATATCTTTCCATTTCTTTGTTCATCTTCAGTTTCCTGCATCAGTGTTTCATAGTTTTCAGATAGGGCTTTCACGTCCCTGGTTAGGTTTACTCCTAGGTGTTTTATTCTTCTCAATGTGATTTTAAACTGAGTTTAGACTTGAGGATATGGGGAGGGGGAAGGGTAAACTGTGACACCACATAGCACAGGGAGATCAGCTCGGTGCCTGGTGACCACCTAGAAGGGTGGGATAGGGAGGATAGGGAGACGCAAGAGGGAAGAGATATGGGAACATATGTATATGTATAACGGATTCACTTTGTTAGAAAGCAGAAAGTAACACACCATTGTAAAGCAATTATACTCCAATAAAAATGAAAAAGAAAAACTTTCATTTTGTGATATTTCATTATTAGTGTATAGAAATGCAACAGATTTCTGTATGTTAATCTTGGATCCTGAAAGTTTGCTTAATTCATTCATTAGTTCTAATAGTTTTTGAGTGGAGGCTTTAGAACTTTCTATACAAAGTATCATGTCATCTGCAAAGAGTAACGGTTTTACCTTGTCCCTTCCAGTGTGGGTACCTTTTCTTTCTTTTTTCATCTGATTGCTGTGGTTAGGACTTCCAATACTATGTTAAATATAAGTGGTGAGAGTGGGCATCCTTACCTTGTTCCTGAATTTAGTGGAAAGTCTTTCAGCTTTTCGCCATTCACTATGATGTTGGCTGTGGGTTTGTCGTAAATGCCCTTATCATGTTGGGACATGTTCCCTCTATACACACTTTGTTGAGAGTTGTTGTCATGAATGGATGTTCAATTGTGTCAAAAGAGTTTCCTGCATCTATTGAGATAATCATGTGATTTTTATCTTTCATTTTGTTGATGTGGTGTCTCACACTGATTGATTTGCAAATGTTGAATCATCCTTGTGACCCTGGAATAAATCCTACGTGATTTATGGTGTATGGTCCTTTTGATATATTGTTGGATTTGCTTTGCTAATATTTTGTCCAGGACCTTTTCATTTGTATTAATCGAATATATTGCCCTCTCATTTCCTTTTTCTGTAGTGTCTTTGTCTGGCTTTGGTGTCAGGGTATCGGTGGCCTTGTTGCATTCTTATTTTATGATGTCTTTGAAATGCCATGTGTTATCATTTCAACAAAGCAACAACATATACAATTCATTTAACACGTTTATCTTTCTAAGTCAGAAATGCAGTAGCAAAATGGAGGTAACAACAAGTTATTAACTATTTTTATTAATTATTAATTAAGTTTTACATTATTTTCTCTGTTTTTGAAATGCAGTTTATCACTTCAACATGTAAGCAATAAGAAAAAATAATTGTAAAAAATTTTTTACTGAGTCTTTAAAATGTGTGTGTTATCATTTCAACAAGGAAACAATGTAAACAACACTCATTACTTTTACATTCTTCTTTCTTACTAAGTCTTTAAACTACAATCTGTTTTCATTTCAACAATGAAAATGCAATCTGTTTTCATTTCAACAAGGAAACACTATACACAAAATACTAATTATTTTTTCCATTCTTTTCTGTTATCGTTGACATCTTCTATGTTACCATTTCAACATATAAACAGTAGAAACAACCTATTAATTAACTTTATTTTCTCTCAATTAGTCTTTGGAATGCAATGTTTTATCACGTTGATATGTAAACATATAAACACATAATTATTATAACATTTTTCTTACTAAGTCTTTGAAATACAATGCTATCATTCTAACAGGTAAGTATATAAAGAATTTAATTTACATTCTTTTATCTTTACTGTCTTTGATATGGAGTATGTTATCATTTCACCATGTAAACAATACACGTAGATTATCAATTAGTTACTCTACATCCTTTGTTTCTTACTAATTCTTGGATACACAGAGTGAATTCAACACCTAGGGTACATCACATTTGAGATTAGCCAAATTTCTAGAGTTCAGAAGCCACATATGGTTAGTGGGCACCATACTGAGCAGTGCAACTCTAGTGGAGGGGCAGAGGGAGCAAATACATATGCAGCAATGTGTACGATGAAGGAAATATACATGGTACCTTAAGCAAAAGCAGCAGCAGAATAAATCTGCTTAAATGGGGAAGTAAGAGAAAACCTATCTGAGGAGGTAACATTTAAGCCATGACCTGAGGCCTGAGCAGCTACCCAACAGCACAAAAAGACCAATATCATTTGAGCAGACTATGTGAGGGGAAAAAGTGAGAAAAATACTGTATTATGGGGGAATAAATAATTTCCCAAGTCCTCGAAGAAAGAGTAGAGAAACTGATAAATCATAGGAATGTCTACACTCTGAGTGAGATCAGGGACTTTATCTTTCTTAGCACCTGGAAAAGTACCTAAATCATAACAGATACTTGGTGAATGTGTGTGGAATAAGGAATAACTGAGCCAGGGGTCTGAGACCTGGGAAATTAGGCAGCAATATGCTGATGAAGATACCAGTAGGTAGTGGGCATAGTTTGTTTCCTTTTAGTTGCATACGGTTTCTCAAAAGCCACCTGAGGAAATCAGAAATACAAGAAGTTTGCAGGTCCCTAGAGGGTAAAATTATTCAACAACTACCACCTCTAGGAAGAGTTTCAATTGATCTGACTTGTGTCAAGTGCCCATAAATGGATAAGTGAACCAATCAGTGTGGATAAGGAAATGATGTACCATGACTGGGTCAGCTTACGTCACATACTCAACACTGTGGATAGTAACCAGAAAATGTAGAGGGCAGTGGGCAAGAGATCCAGCGGACATTTCAAATTCCTCTATTTCCTTTTTAAAGTTCCTCTTTTATAGAGATCAGTTTACATATCCAGTGTTCCTAACCCCAGTTTCCTAGAACAGTAGAACTTTATATATGTGTCTCTACAAACTTGGGTTTCAGGCAAAAAAAAAAAAAAAGTGAACACTTTCATGGCCACACATCAGTGTTGAAACACCTCCCTGTGCTGTGGAAATCACTCTGAACAACTTACCCATTTCATGTCGTTCCTCTGTGCCCCGTGCAGCATCGCTTCCAGCTGAGCCTGAACTTCAGCAAGTTTCTGACGGTCCAAACCGTCATGAAAAATCCATTCCTCGTAGCAATGGACAGGGACAGGATAAATCACATACTTCAGCTTCATCAAGGAAGTCAAGTGCTGCAGAAGGCTCTTGAGCACAGGCATTGTAATGGGATTGAAGGCAAAGCTAAGAACATGGAGCTGAGTACAGTGGCTCAGGGCTGGGATGACGGCAGAGAGAGTAGAATCAGTTATCATACAATTGTTTATCACCAGATGTTGCAGGGTGCTTGAGACCTTCTCCAGCAGAGCCTGGAAGGGCTCATAAACTTCTGAGAAGATGTGGTTGTTACTGAGACTCAATACCCTTAGGTGGGTGGCCTGAGAGCTCTGGGACAGGACAGTGACATCTCTGTGAGAAAGCTGACAGTGAGGTAGATACAGTGAATCCAACTGAGGTGGCACAACTCTACAGAGAGAAAAATGTAAGGTTATTTCAGAAGAATGAGGGCAATGAGCCCCAAATTTTAGGTACCTAAGGCTCTAGAATAAACTACTGTGTTCATGGTTTGCAATAAGTGGTTAACAATGTGGACTTTGGGATCAGACCTTATAGATTTGTGACCCTGAGAAAGTTACTTTACCACTCTGAAGTACAGGGTTTTAATCTTGAAAACGTGCACAGCAGTAATTATTATACAGAACTGCGGGAAAGATTAAGTGAAGAAATTGCATGCACTTAGTATATACGACATAATCAGTGTTGGATCTGATTCACTTATTTGGCGAGGATGGGTCTGGGAAAACAGCCAACTGCGGGTTTCCTTTGACTAGTACCCAGATGACAACCTCTCCATTCAGGGTGTAAGCCTGGGGGGAAATACAGGAGCAATATTATCTGGCAGTGTTAACTATTGGGGCCCATCCATGGGCATGTGCATTAGTCCTATAGCTTAATGTTTCTCCATCTGAATGCCTCCCCTTCCTCTCTAGAGAGCTGTAAAGTCCAATAGGAGAAGGACTGAGTCTTTTTCACCAATATATTTACAGACTTCTTTTAGGATCTGCCCACGGTCACCGAATGAATGAATGAATGAATGAGCACAGCTTCCTTTTCTAACCTCATCTACTGCTCAACATAATGTACCCCTCTCTCCCCCCGCTATGTTCAAACTCCCAGCAGTGCCTATGCTGAGGCAAAGAGAGAAATGGGTTACAAGGAGCTTAGGAAGATCCAAGCATGGTCTCTTCTGTGTTAACAATGAGGTGATCAGGGAACCCAGGTTCCTCCCCACCCCCTCACCTGAGCAGTTTGTGCAGTTGATCTGTGAGGCAGAAGAAAGACAAGCTCAGCTCCTGGAGATGGTCCAGCCGCCCAAGGCAGAGGAGAAAAGATCTGAATTTCCTTCTATTATAAGTTTTAAAGGGGATGTTACACAGAGTAAGGCTGTTCAGGTGGATCATCTGAGCCAAAAGGGTGACGACTTCACTCAGATTAGCCTGATCCATTTCCAGGTTCTCAATGCACCCCAGATCCAGAAACTGCAGGATACTTTTGTGCTCAGACATTCTATCGATTTGCAAATCTCTGCAGCAGACGTGCAAGGACCCAACATTCTGCTGAATCTTACTACAAATGAAAGAGAGGAATTGCTTTGTTCTCAAGGTACTATTGAGGGAAATATCCACTAGTAATTCCATGGGTTCCTGAGCTGACTGAGGCTCAGACCCAGAATTACCAGTCCCGAGGCACCTGACTCTATGCTGAGCTTCTTCTATCTTAAGGATAGAGTGCTGAGAGTAAATGCATGACTTAAAACAGAAAGGGAATGCAGTCCCAATCTCAGAGCATATTGTCTTACAGACCAGATCACTCCTTAAATCTAGGATCCTCAGTTTGGGCCCCCTGTAAGGAAAGGAAGAGACAGAACACATGAGAGATAGCTGTTTTTAATATAACCCAGCAAGATCAATGATGAGAAGGAGGGACAGAACACTTTAACCCTGGTTTTCACTTCATTGCCATTCACCAAGAAGTTCTTTCCACACAAATGCAGCGTCTTTCATCCTTTCCCCACCCCCTCCTTCACCTCCGGTCTTTCCCTGTCTCAATGCCCATACTTCACTTCTGTGTAATCGCACTCAAATCCATTCATAGTTTCCTCAAACACCTCTACTCTATAATCAACTCTATAAGGCAATAGAGTCCCGAAGGACCGACAGCTCTGCAAAGACTGCAGTATTCACCACTGGCTACTGTTGGGAGACCGTTAGGTATTCCCCTGCTCCAGGATACAGCATACACTCCTGCTGACTCCCTGTGTCTCTACTGGTCATAGTCTTACCAAGAGGAAGAGTTCTGGGCAGGGAGGATCTGCAGACCATCAATCACGGCTTCCAAGATGTCATAGTATGATTCCCGTGTGGTCAATGACCCAATATGGAGACAGCGAAAAGGCCAAACCTTCACCATTGCCTTTAGGATCGTCTTATGCCCACCCAAGAAGGCAGCGTTGAACAATGGAACAAAGAGGTCTCTTGGGATTTCGTCCAGGGCATGGATAGCTGCAGGCTCATTATTCAGCAGACTCTTTGCAGCAAGCTCAAGGAGGGTGACTGTGGTCTTTTGGTCCATCTTCAAAAACCTGCTTCAGAGTGGAGAATTTTTAGAAATCCTGAGAAGGTATCTATAGTCACTTGTTTGCTTCCAGGGTTAGCTGTGGACAAAATACTTATTGAGTAAGTATGTGGTGAACCATAGGGCCAACTCAAGTGACCACTACTATAGGAATATAATGAAAATGGACTTGTGTGCACGCACGCATGCACACACACACACACACACACACAGACACACACTTCCATGAGATAAAATGCCATTAGAAATCAGAGGTAAGTTAGCAGAAGACAATGCTGACCACCTAGCTGCCTTCCTCAAATTATTTCCTCCTGAGGAGCTTCCAGATGGCAGAAGAGTAAGAAGTGGAGATCACCTTCCTGCCGACAAATACATCAGAAATACATCTACATGTGGAACAACTCCTACAGAACACCTACTGAATGCTGCCAGAAGTCCTCAGACCTCCCAAAAGGCAAGAAACTCCCCAAGGACCTGGGTAGGGTAAAAGAAAAAAATAAAAAACAGAGACAAAAGGATAGGGATGGGACCTGCAGCAGTGGGAGGGAGCTGTGAAGAAGGAAAGGTTTCCACACACTAGGAAGCCCCTTCGTGGGCGGAGACTGCAGGTGGTGGAGCGGGGAAGCTGTGGAGCCACAGAGGAGAGCGCAGCAACAGGGGTGTGGAGGGCAAAGTGGAGAGATTCCCACACAGGGGATCGGTGCTGACCGGCACTCACCAGCCTGAGAGGCTTGTCTGCTCACCCGCTGAGGTGGGCGGAGCCTGGGACCTGAGGCTCGGGCTTCAGAGGTCAGATATCAGGGAAAAGACTGGGGTTGGCTACATGAACACAGCCTGAAGGGGGCTAGTGTGCCACGGCTAGCAGAGAGGGACTCCAGGAAAAAGTCTGGAGCTGCCAAAGAGACAAGAGACTTTTTCTTGCCTCTCTGTTTCCTGGTGCACCAGGAGAGGGGATTAAGAGCGCTGCTTAAAGGAGCTCCAGAGAAGGATGCGAGGAAATAGTTAATCAAGTCCAGGAAGCACAGAGAGTCCCATAGAGGATAAATCCAAGGAGAAACATGCCAAGACACATATTAATCAAACTATCAAAAATTAAACACAAAGAAAAAATATTAAAAGCAGCAAGGCAAAAACGACAAGTAACACATAAGGGAATCCCCATAAGATAAACAGCTGATCTTTCAACAGAAACTCTGAAAGACAGAAGGGACTGGCAGGACATATTTAAAGGGATGAAAGAAAAAACCTACAACCAAGATTACTCTACCCAACAAGGATCTCATTCAGATGTGAAGGAGAAATTAAAAGCTTTACAGACAAGCAAAAGCTAAGAGAATTCAGCACCACCAAACCAGCTTTACAACAAATGCTAAAGGAACTTCTCTGGGCAAGAAACACAAGAGAGGGAAAAGACCTACAATAAAAAATAATCCAAAACAATTTAGAAAATGGGAATAGGAACATACATATTGATAATTACCTTAAATGTAAATGGATTAAATGCTCCAACCAAAAGACATAGATTGGCTGAATGGATGTAAAAACAAGACCCATATATATGTTGTCTACAAGAGACCCTCTTCAGACCTAGGGACACATACAGACTGAAAGTGAGAGGATGGAAAAAGATACTCCATGCAAATGTAAATAAAAAGAAAGCTGGAGTAGCAATTCTCATATCAGACAAAATAGACTTTAAAACAGACTATTACAAGAGACAAAGAAGGACACCACATAATGATCAAGGGATCTATCCAAGAAGAAGATACAACAATTGTAAATATTTACGCACCCAACATAGGAGCACCTCACTACATAAGTCAAATACTAACAGCCATAAAAGGGGAAATCAACAGTAACCCAATCATAGTAGGGGACTTTAACACCCCACTTTCACCAATAGACAGATCATCCAAAATGAAAATAAATAAAGAAAAACAAGCTTTAAATGATATATTAAACAAGATGGACTTAATTGATATTTATAGGACATCCCATCCAAAAACAACAGAATACACATTCTTCTCAAGTGCTCAAGGAAAATTCTCCAGGATAGATCATATCTTGGGTCACAAATCAAGCCTTGGTAAATTTAAGAAATTTAAAATCGTATCAAGTACCTTTTCTGACCACAATGCTATGAGACTAGATAGCAATTACAGAAAAAAATGTGTAAGAAATACAAACACATGGAGGCTAAACAATACACTACTAAATAACCAAGAGATCACTGAAGAAATCAAAGAGGAAATCAAAAATTACCTAGAAACAAATGACAATGGAGACACGACGACCCAAACCTATGGGATGCAGCATAAGCACTTCTAGGAGGGAAGCTTATAGCAATACAATCCTACCTCAAGAAACAAGAAACATCTCAAAAAAACAACCTACCCTTACACATAAAGCAATAGAAAAAGAAGAACAAAAAAAACCCCACAATTAGCAGAAGGAAATAAATCATAAAAATCAGATCAGAAATAAATGAAAAAGAAATGAAGGAAACGATAGCAAAGAAAAATAAAACTAAAAGCTGGTTCTTTGAGAAGATAAATAAAATTGATAAACAATTAGCCAGACCCATCAAGAAAAAATGAGAGAAGACTCAAATCAATAGAATTAGAAATGAAAAAGGAGAAGTAACAACTGACACTGCAGAAATACAAAGGATCATGCGAGATTACTACAAGCAACTCTATGCCAATAAAATGGACAACCTGGAAGAAATGGACAAATTCTTAGAAATGCACAACGTTCCGAGACTGAACCAGGAAGAAATAGAAAATATGAACAGTCCAATCACAAGCACTGAAATTGAAACTGTGATTTAAAATCTTCCAACAAACAAAAACCCAGGACCAGATAGCTTCACAGGCAAATTCTATCAAACATTTAGAGAAGAGCTTACACCTATCTGTCTCAAACTCTTCCAAAATATAGCAGCAGGAGGAACACTCCCACACTCATTCTATGAGGCCACCATCACTCTGATACTAAAACCAGACAAAGATTTCACAAAGAAAGAAAACTACAGGCCAATATCACTGATGAACATAGATGAAAAATCCTTAACAAAATCCTAGCAAACAGAATCCAACAGCACATTAAAAGGATCATACATTATGACCAAGTGGGGTATATCCCAGGAATGCAAGGATTCTTCAGTATATGCAAATTAGTCAACATGATACACCATATTAAAAAACTGAAGGAGAAAAGCCATATGATCATCTCAATAGATGCAGAGAAATGTTTCAAGAAAATTCAACACCTATTTATGAAAAACACCCTCCAGAAAGTAGGCATAGAAGGAACTTTCCTCAACATAACGAAGGCCATATATGACAGATCCACAGCCAACATCGTCCTCAATGGTGAAAAACTGAAAGCATTTCCACTAAGATCAGGAACAAGACAAGGTTGCCCACTCACACCACTATTATTCAACATAGCTTTGGAAGTTTTAGCCATAGCAATCAGAGAAGAAAAAGAAATAAAAGGAATCCAAATTGGAAAAGAAGAAGTAAAGCTGTCACTGTTGGTAGATGACATTTTACTATACATAGAGAATCCTAAAGATGCTACCAGAAAACTACTAGAGCTAATCAATGAATTTGGTAAAGTATCAGGATACAAAATGAATGCACAGAAATCTTTGGCAATCCTATACACTAATGATGAAAAATCTGAAAGAGAAATTAATGAAACACTCCTATTTACCACTGCCACAAAAAGAATAAAATACCTAGGAACAAACCTACCTAAGGAGACAAAAGACTTGTATGCAGAAAATTATAAGACACTGATGAAAGAAATTAAAGATGATACAAATAGATGGAGAGATATACCATGTTCTTGGATTGGAAGAATCAACATTGTGAAAATGACTCTACTACCCAAAGCAATCTACAGATTCAATGCAATCCCTATCAAACTACCACTGGTATTTTTCACAGAACTAGAACAAAAAACTTCACAATTTGTATGGGAACACAAATGACACCGAATAGCCAAAGCAAGCTTGAGAACGAAAATTGGAGCTGGAGGAATCAGACTCCCTGACTTCAGACTATACTACAAAGCTACAGTAATCAAGACAGTATGGTACTGGCATGAAAACAAAAATATAGATCAATGGAACAGGACTGAAAGCCGAGAGATAAACCCACGCACATATGGTCACAGTATCTTTGATAAAGGAGGCAGGAGTGTACAATGTAGAAAGGATAGTCTCTTCAATATGTGGTGCTGGGAAAACTGGACAGGTACATGTAAAAGTATGAAATTAGAACACTCCCTAACACCATACACAAAAATAAACTCAAAAGGGATTAAAGACTTAAATGTAAGGCCAGAAACTATAAAACAGTTGGGAGAAAACAGGCAGAACACTCTATGACATACATCACAGCAAGATCCTTTTTGACCCACCTCCTAGAGAAATGGAAATAAAAATAAAAATAAACAAGTGGGACCTAATGAAACTTAAAAGCTTTTGCACAGCAAAGGAAACCAAAAACAAGATGAAAAGAGAACCCTCAGAATGGGAGAAAATATTTGCAAATGAAGCAACTGACAAAGGATTAATCTCCAAAATTTACAAGCAGCTCATGCAGCTCAATAACAAAAAAAAACCCAATCCAATGCATAAATGGGCAGAAGACCTAAATAGACATTTCTCCAGAGAAGATATACAGATTGCCAACAAACACATGAAAGAATGCTCAACGTCATTAATCATAAGAGAAATGCAAATCAAAACTACAATGTGATATCATCTCACACCGGTCAGAATGGCCATCATCAAAAAATCTACAAACAATAAATGCTGGAGAGGGTGAGGAGGAAAGGGAAAACTCTTGCACTATTGGTGGGAATGAGAAATGATGCAGCCACTATGGAGAACAGTATGGAGGTTCCTTAAAAAACTAAAAATAGAACTACCATACGACCCAGCAATCCCACTACTGGGCATACCCTGAGAAAAGGTCATGAAGTACCTAGGGGTAAGACGGGAATAAAGACACAGACCTACGAGAGCATGGAGTTTAGGATATAGGGAGGGGGAATGGTAAACTGTTACAAAGTGAGAGAATGGCATGGACATATATACTCTACCAAACGTAAAATAGGTAGCTAGTGGGAAGCAGCCGCGTAGCACAGGGAGGTCAGCTAGGTGGTCTGTGACCACCTAGAGGGGAGGGATAGGGAGGCTGGGAGGGAGGGAGATGCAAGAGGGTAAAGATATGGGAACATATGTATATGTATAACTGATTCACTTTGTTATAAAGCAGAAACTAACACACCATTGTAAAGCAATTATACTCCAATAAAGATGTTAAAATAAATTTAAAAAAATAAAATAAATTAAAATATAGGGGCAAAACCAGATTTGACACACACAGAAAAGGAAATGTCAATGTGACCACACAGGCAGAGGTTGTTTTGATGTGACCACACGCCAAAGGATGCTGGCAGCCACAAGAAGCTGGAAGAAGCAAGAATGGTTTCTCTCCTGGAGCCTCCAGAAGGAAAACAGCCCTGCCAACACATTGATTTCAGCTCAGTGATATTGATTTCAGACTTGGCTTCCAGAGCTATGAAAGAATAAATTTCTGCCATTTTAAGCCACCAAAAAAAAATAAAATAGAATAGAAAAAGGAAAAAAAAAGAAAATGGTCAGAGAACCTCGGTGTAAGACGGGAATAAAGATGCAGACCTACTAGAGGCTGGACTTGAGGATACGGGGAGGGGGAAGGGCGAGCTGGGATAAAGTGAATGTCAGGGACATATATACACTACCAAACGTAAAATAGAAGGCTAGTGAGAAGCAGCCGCATAACACAGAGAGATCAGCTCGGTGCTTTGTGACCACCTAGAGGGGTGGGATAGGGAGGATGGGAGGGAGGGAGATGAAAGAGGCAAGAGATATGGGGACATATGTGTATGTATAGCTGATTCACTTCGTTATAAGGCAGAAACTGACAAACCATTGTAAAGCAATTATACTCTAATAAAGATGTTAAAAATATTATTTTCTCCCAAAAGGATACAAACCAATAAGAAGGAAAATGTACATCTACACAAAAGCCACACCCTCATCAGTATTTTAAAATGGAGAAGGCCAAAAATTCAAAAGTATTGTGAGTAAAAAAAGAAAAATCATGAATCCTGGCATAAGATTTGTCACACTCCCATTACTAGGCTTTGTGGAAAACAAAAAGACAGACCAAGAAAAGCTGCCAAGAGAGAGGAAAGATGGAAAAGGGCTGAAAGCTGATCTAAAACTACAGCAGAAGGACTAAGCCCAGAATAAATCTAAAAATACCAAAAAAGTGTCCTAGAATATGAGAGCCTGGACTACAGGGAAGGCACTCCAAAATCGGAGCTTATGAAGGGACAGAGATGATTTAAAGTGCAGTCTTTGAAAGATATAACTCTTAGGGAAGAAGAAAGGCAAAGAGTTAGGGAGAAGCATCCGTTGGCTCTTGGGTAATGATGGAGAAAATAAACAAAAGGGGAAAATTAAGGATCTTGCAAGACATAAGAGAACCGCAAAATCAGAGCACTCAGGACTTCTCCCTTCATCACCAAAACAAACAAACAAAATAAAAAAGGATCTGGTCTTTGCTATACTAACAAAATTTCACATTATTAAACTAGGAATCTTGTCGAAGAAACCAGTATCATACAGATGAACAGAATGAAGGGAATTCCATACAAAGCTTTGTAAAAAAAAAAAAAATAGATGAGGGAACAAAAGTGCATACATATTAAGCAACCATGAAGGAGAAAAAGAGTGGAAATCAACACTCCAAACAAAATTAATTATACTCAAGCAAGCATTGGAGGATATGAAACCCACCTTAAACAGAATATTTAAAAAAATCAAAAGACAGAGATTGACTAAAAAGAAAGGCTGAAGCATAGATTTCATAACCAACTTGGGTGTCCTTTAAATATCACAGCCTACAGAAAAAGCTTTTGAACTTGCAGAAACTTAGGAAATTCTGCACCCCTCAGCCCTTCCTAAGGAAGCTACTAGAGCAGGGGTCTGCAAACTGGCCCACTGAACCAAATTCAGCACACTGCTTGATTTTGTAGATGAAGTTTTATTGGATTAAAGCCATGATCAATCATTTATGTATTGACTATGAATGCTTTTGCACTACAGTAGCAAAGTTGAGTAGAGAGACAGTGACACTGTGACCCAGGAACTTACAATATTTCCTATACTTCTCTTTACAGAATGTTTGCCAAGTAATCTAAAAGAGGAACTGGGATTGTGATCCCACTGCGATGAGAAGGAAAACTTCACCAAAATACCCAATGGTGAGTATTTTACATACAATAGTAAAATGAAGGTGGGGGAAAGGGGAGAAGGCTAATGTACAAAAGTTTTATGCTGTGAAAAAACCCACAGAAACTCTGCAACTAAACATGAGAGAAGGTAGAGAAGTAGAAGAAAATACAACAACCTTTTTATCATAATGCAGTAGGTGAGTGTTAAATGATACTGGAGGAAAAAATGCATAGACCAGAGAGTAAAGTTAAGAAAACAGGTGGTTCAGGATGATTTTAAGAAAGCATTAAACGTGACCAATAACATGTCTTAATGATAAAAGCCAAAACTCACAATGAAGATATAACCCTTAGGAATATTTATGAACCAATAACAAACAAACACCTTTATAAAGCGAAAATGCAAGGAGACGTAGATAAAATAATAATAATAACAGGAAACAGTAACACTAGGAGATTTAATACACCAAACTCAGTCTAAGGCTGATCAAGTCATATAAAAAAGAGAAAGCTAATCAATAATGTTATATAGGGAATATATTCTTGTCAAAAATGGATCATAATTATCTCACAGAGATTAGATAATTAATTTCTATAAAGTAGAAATAGTACAAACAATCCTCTCTAACCCCAATGTAAAAGTTAGTAACAAAAATTGAAAACAGAAAGGCCTTTCCACCTGAAAAAAATTTTTAAAGCTTCTCTTAAAAACTGTTGAATATAAGAAGAGATGCAAACTGAAGTTGTAAAGAAATTTTTTAAAAGATTGACTGAAAAACTACATATCGGCATCTATGGGATACATTTAGAGCAGTGATCTGAGGCAAATTCACACAGTAGGCACTTTTATGAGTAAAAATGGAAGAATGAAGATTAATTAAAGTATGGCCTCAAAAAATGAAAAAACAAAAGCAACTAGGTAAAAAAGAACAATTAAAGAAAGCAAAACATAAAAGCAGAAATGAATGAGATACAAAATAGAAAAATGAAATCTTGTTTTTCAAAATGGACAAACCCCTAGCTGGCTTGATGAAGGAAGAAAGGGAGAGATCACACATACACAAAATAATAGACAAAGGAGAAATAATCATTGAAACAGAAAAAAGAGATTACTTTGCCAACCTCTATGCAAATAAACTTGAAAATCTATATGAAATAGGTAACTTCCTAGATAAATACAAATTACCAAAATTCTGATTCTAGTGTTAGAAAGCTTAAATTAGGCAATTTTCATAGAAGAAATAAAGTTATTACAGCAATACCCTCAAGAAGCACCTTGCTCAGATGGTTTTACAGGTGAATCCTAGTAAACCACCAAAGATCAAATAGTACCAAAGCTCTATGAGTTATGTAAGAACATTAGAAAGGAAGGAAACTTCCCTAACTTCTTATATGAAGCCAGTAGGATGCTAACAGGTAAAAGGTAGATACCAAAATACTAAATAGAATATTAGCAAACATCCAACAATACATTTAGAAACTAATATACTGTGATCAAGTGCAATTTATTCCATTAATACAAGGCTGGCTCTATATTAGGAATTCCATTGATATCATTCACCATCGTCATATAATTAAGGACAAATATCATATGATTAAAACCACAGATGCCAAACAAATCTTTGGGAAACTTCAACACCCATTCATGTTAAGAAAAGAAAAACCTCAAGAAGTGGGAAAGAGGGACGCATTCTTAACATGATAAAAGATATATAATTAATTCCTCATGCAAGTATTTTATTTAGTGGGGGACTACCAGAGGTTTTCCAATAAGCTCAGGAATAAGAAAAGTATGCCCATTATATCATTCCTGTTCAGTCTTCAACTACAAGCATTAGTCAGTTGACTAGAGAAATCAATTAGATTTATGAGAATGAATAACAAGAAGTAAAGCCACCTCTGGGTGCAGATATTACCGTACACCTGAAAAGCCCTATAGAAACAATGACAGATTGAGTAAAACAATAAGAGAAATCATCAAGGTAGTAGGATATAGAGCGACATACAAAAGTCAATGGTCTTTGTGTGCACACACACACACAGCTGGAGGACACTTTAGTAGAGAAAATTCCATATACAATAGCAAAAACAAAGCTTAAATGATAGAAATAAACTTAATGAGAGCAGCTATGCAAGGACAATTTTTAGACACTCCTGAACGACATAGAAGGAAACTTGAATAAGTACAAAGACATTGGTCAATGTTCTTGGATAGAATAACACAACATTAAGAAGATGTCAGTTCTCCCTAAACTAATGTATAAATTTAATATAATCTCAAAAATACCAGCAAATGTTTCTATGGAGTTAGATCAATGGATAATAAAATTAATATATTTTTTAAAAATCATGCAAGAATAGCCAGGATATAAGTGAAAAAGAAAACCTGTAAATGGGGAGTAATGATACCAGACATTAAAGCATGCTATAAAGCCTCGGTAATTATAACACTGTGGTACTGGTACATGAGTAGACAAATAGTCCAGTGAAACAGAATAGAAAACCCAGAAAAACGAGAATAATATATGGAAATTTCAGTATATGATGAAAGGGCATTTAAAAGCACTGAGGCAAAGATGGACGTTCAACAAATGATGCTGGAACAAATGAGACATCTGGGAAAAGAATCAGTGTAGATCCATACCACACACCATACACAGAAATAAACTGTAAACGGGTTAGGAATCTAAACAAATGAAACCATAACAAAATCTTTAAGAAAATATGGCAGGACTCTGCTTTAACCTCAGCGTAGGGAAAGGCTTTCTAACTGTGACTCAAATTTCCAGAGGCAATGAAAGAAAACAATGATCTATGTGACTACGAAGGATTTTTTTAATGTATGGCAAACACATCATAACTAAGTCAAAAGGCAATTGACAAACTGAGATAAAGTATTTGCACATGCCTCACGGACAAATGAATAATAGTCCAAGTATATACAGAACTCTCAAGTATTGAAGGACAAAAGGCTAATATTTCTACAGAAAAATGGGAAAAGATATGAACAGATAATTCACAAAAAATATATAAAACAGTCCTCAAAATATAGTCACACTTTCTCATAATTAGACAAGTGCATACTAAGACAATGCCGAGATATCATTTTTCACCTACCACATCAACAAAGGTCACAAAAGTAGGGCAACATGTTCTGTTAGTGAGTCTGTGGGGAAACAGTCACAGTAGCTAGTGGGAGTGAAAACCAGTACAACCCTTCTGGAGAGAAATTTGGAAATACCTAACAGAAATACACATGCACTTAACTTTTGGCCCAACAATACTACTGCTGGGAATAAAACTTGAAGATCCATTTCCGCCAACACAAAAATACTTATGCCTAAGGTTATTCACTGCAGCATTGTTTGTAGTTGCAGAATGTTGAAAACCAGTTAAATGCACATATGTCAGCCAAGTCCAATGCAGCTGTATAAAAAGAGAAACAAAAACAAAAACAAAAAAACAGTGAAGCCCTCTATGGCATAAAGAGTTTTTTTATGGGATGCTGTTAACTGAAAAAGGAAAAGTGCAAAGGAGCATTATAAAATGCCGTCCTTCATTTAATAAACAAGGGAATATAAGAACACATATATGTATCAGTTCATTTGTGCAGAGTAAATACAGGAAAGATTAAACCAGAAGCTAACGAGATTGGTTATCTACAGGGGGAGTGTGGGAAATAAGTGGCGAATGGGAGGGGCTTAGAAGGCATGAGGAAAGAGTGACACTTGTCTAATAGATGTTTCTGTGCAGCCCTGACTCTTTGAATCACAGTAATATTTCACATACCCCAGAATTAAATAAAAAATTAAAATCAAGTAAGATGTGGGGAGGAGGCAAAGTCAAATACAAACACCAACAAATTAACCTAACTATATTACAAATGAATGTCTTAACCACAGCTGAAGAGGTGAGAAAGAAAATAGCTAAGCTAAGCAACTTAGGGAAATAGTAGTTCTTTGACTGCATCCTCTGAGGCCTAAGACATAAAGAACTGTACACAAACACAAGTTATCAAAGCTGTTTCTAACAGGCGTATTGGGTAGCCTTTCTGCAAGTACTTCATGTATATATCAGGAATGAACAAGTAAGTAAATATTGAAGATAAGGAGAGCCAGGTGAGACAAAGAAGTTACAAACAAGGCTACAATGGATTAAAATAAGAAGTATCAGTATGAGCTCCTGGCTTTCAATATCTATACATATAGGTAGAGAAATTGAGAAGTATCTGTAAGCATGAGTATATACATACAATATATTTCCTTCATTTGTGGACGGAGAGGGAGGACTTAGCAGCAATGAAACCGCAATAGCAATGAACACACACTGAGATATTGGTTTCCAAATGTCATTTTCCAAGAAAAGGAAACATGGCCCTTTGCAGAAGTGTTTTGATTTCAGGGCCGTGGTGGGGACAAAAACACAAGATGAACAGGAATACCTTACAATGCCAGCAAGGAAGTACACAAAAAAGGATCAGGTCATGCTGAAAGAACACAGACCCCACCAAAAGGAGCTTGCAGTCACCAAAGCTGGAACAATTCAAGAAACTAAATAATGATTTAATTTGATTATAAGTCACAATATAACATAGTTATTCATGATTCAATACTGACAAATAACTTGATTAGCTATTTGATTCAATAATTTGAAATAAAACAAGTTTTATAAACAACTTGAAAATTTATAAATAAATAAATGGGGGAGAAAAGACAGCTCCTCAGAATTCCAATGAACCAATGTAGTAAGAATAAGGAAATAGAAAGTCACCATTAAGTCATAATTGTTGTAGGCAAGATCAACAGATGGATTTTAAAAGTCGTGAATAACAGTCTGAGAAGAAATAGGATATTTTCATGGTCTGAAAGTATTTCCTACACGATATTTAGTACTTACAAATAGGAAAACAGTACTATTACAATGGAGCAACACAGTTGTCCCTACCTTAATCAAGTGTTGCAAATGAATATCATCATTAATACAACATATGGACATCATGTAACCCCTCACATGATGCTTGGAGCAAGGAACAGAATTGCTTTTGCAGCGCCGTGGTATAAGACCTAAAATTAAGGCACAGTGACATGTATGTCTTGACATTTGGGGGAAAACCCAGAGGGTCTCAAATGGACTAACCACAAGTTCCCATTCCCCTTTTGTGCTGCCGGGAAGAAGGTCCCCTAGCCAAAGAACCAGCCTTATCATGGGAACTAGCCACAGTGCCTGCTTGCCCCTGACTATCAGGTTTCAGTTCCCTACCAGCTCACAGAAGTATTCAAACAAGCCAATCACATCCTCCCATGTGAACCAAGGGTCACCTTGTCCTCTTGCTACTACAGACTGCCCCCCACAGCCCCTGCTTGTTCACTCTCTTCCAGAGAATGACTCCTGTGGGGCTCTACCTGGCCAGTGGTGTCCTCCTCCCCAGGCTGTGAGTAAACGTTACTAATAAGCTGCTCTGGATAGTATCTGTCCAGTGTCAGGTGTCGTGTGTTCAGCCACCCCCATAACACAAGGGTGGAAATTCCTCCATCACCAATGGGATGAAGGGGAGGAGAATAAAACAGGTACTGTTGCCAAAAATGTATAAGTTCAATCAAATCACAAGAACACATCAGACAAACCCAAGTTGACACACATTCTATAAAATACCTGACCAGTATCTTCAAAAGCGTCAAGATTGGGAAACACCCAGAAAGCTTAAGGAACTGTCAGCCTGAAGGAGACTAAGGAGAAATGATGGCCAAATGCAATGTGGTATCCAGAATGGGATGCTGGAATAGAAAAATGAGATTGCTGGGACAAATGTTGAAATTCAAATAAAGTATGTAGATTAGTTAATAATACTGCATCAATGTTAATTTCCTAATTTTGATAGTTTTTCTTTGGCTGTATAAGATGTTAACATTAGGGAAATCTGGGTGAAGGCTTTCTATACTACTTGCAAAGTTTCTGTGAGCCTAAAATCATTTTAAAATAAAGAATTAAAAAAATCACTGGTTAAAGGAATGGTTATTGTATAAACGACATTGTTTAATAAGAGTTTAACTAATTGAAATACAGTTAGGAGGATGGATAAATGCTCATGCCGCATCATCCATTAAAAAACTATTTAAAACTGCTTTAGAGAGCCCATTAAAATAAATAAAAGTGCAGTCATCTCCAAGATGTAGATGAGTATTTATCTGCTCCTCAGAAGGTAACCATTTTAAGTATAAAAGAAATGAAATACCATATATATATATAGAGAGAGAGAGAGAGAGAGAGAGACCAGAGAGAGACAGAGAGGTGGGGGAGGGGGGAGAGAGAGACATACATTTCAATACTTACAATTTAAAGTCTGGGATATCAAAACAAACCGCAAACAAAACTGAGGTGCAAAGGAGAAATACAATTTTTTTCTTTCCCGGTACGCGGGCCTCTCACTGTTGTGGCCTCTCCAGTCACAGAGTACAGGCTCCGGACGTGCCGGCTCAGCGGCCATGGCTCACGGGCCCAGCCGCTCCATGGCATGTGGGATCTTCCCTGACCGGGACACGAACCCCTGTGCCCTGCATCGGCAGGCGGACTCTCAACCACTGCGCCACCAGGGAAGCCCCAACTTTTTTTTAAGAAGCAGAAGGCTGATCGAGGGATTTTAAACAGAGAGCAGGAAATGATTAGCCACACAACTGAAGCGAATCACAGCTGAGGAAAGAGGAACGCACGGAGCATGGACAGGACAGTGGACCCAGCAATCCGTTCGATTGCCTGTCTTATTAACCCCCAAACCTTGATCCTGGGTAATTTAATTTAGGTCAATAGAGGCGTAATTTATAGAAAGAATGCTGTTGTAATTTACCTGATTGGAACAAGAGTTGGAAAAAACTTGAGCTGTCCAAGACCCCAGCAGTAGGAGCAGGTTCCTCCCTCCCCAGAGCTCGGAGCGGAGAAGCCTCAGTGTTTCCGGAACTGGGCGTCTTAACGGGTCCCTCTCAACGTTAAGCTCACCGGAAGTGGACTTTGATTGGTGCAGCTCAGGTCACGTGACCCTCTATCACTCAATCTACTCTGTACTGGGAGGAGGGGTCAGATTCCCGACCCCACCCAGAGGGCCGAGGGGAGAGAGCCTTATGCAGGAGAGAGTTATTCTCGGGCTCCAGCGCCACTCTCCTACATCTCCTTGGCACAGTGTCTCTCCTTGTCACCTGGGCACCGCCTGGCCAGGGTTACTGCCAGGCCGGGTCTCAAACCTAGAGAACTGATGTCCAAATTGATAGTCTACACAACAGAGGGTGTAAACTTAAAAACGAGTGGCGGGCTTCCCTTGTGGCGCAGTGGTTGAGAGTCCAACAGCCGATGCAGGGGACACGGGTTCATGCCCTGGTCCGGGAAGATCCCACGTGCCGTGGAGCGGCTGGGCGTGTGAGCCATGGCCGCTGAGCCTGCGCATCCCGAGCCTGTGCTCCGCAGCGGGAGAGGCCACACCACTGAGAGGCCTGCATACCGCAAAAAAAAAAAAGAAAAGAAAAAGAAAAAAACACGAGTGGCCAATGATGACAAAAAGCCATCAGACTTTAGTGTCCCTGGGGCTCCACTATATTAAACAAGCAGTCGAGTCCCCACCAAAACATAGGAAAAATGTATTCTTGTCTCTGTGCAGTAAAGCCAGCATAGCATTTACATTGATATTTGACAAAAGCAACATAATGGAGAAAACTGCCACCCACTAATAACTCTACTATCAATTGCAAGGATAGCTAATAGTATTTGTTTCCAACCCTCTCCCTGGACTCTTGCTTCCACTTCTTCCCTGTCTGCTTCCTTTTCTGATCCCAATTGTTTACCACCTTTTGGAATACAATACACTTTATCCATATGCAATTTTGTAAATTGGCCATCTCCCTTGATGGAAAAATATAAATTCCAGGAGGGCAGGAACCTTTGTTGGTTTGTTCATTAACATATCCTAAGTGCCTATAGTAATGCCTGGTTCAGTGGATACTTGAATATTTGTTGAATGAATTTTTCTCCAGCCACACTAGCCTCTTTTCTGTGCCTCTAACCCTAACTCACCAAACATGTTCTCCTACAATTATGTGTTTTCCTGTAACAGCCTGCCCCAGATAGCCCTATAACACCTTCCTTACTAAACTCACATCTCTGTCAACTTATCAGACAAGCCTTACTTTTCTTCATGACACTTAGCATTTGATCATAGCTTTTCTGGGTTTTTCGTTTGTTTATTTCTTTTCTTTTTTGTTTTTATTTTGCTTTTGTTTACTTTTGTTTTTCCTGTTTCCTTTCTTCAACACTTTTTCTTTTTGTTTTAATTTATTTTTGGCTGTGTTGGGTCTTTGGTGCTGCGCATGGACTCTCTCTAGTTGCAGCAAGTGGGGGCTACTCTGCATTGCGGTGCACAGGTTTATCATTGCAGTGGCTTCTCTTGTTGTGGAGCATGGGCACTAGGTGTGCGGGCTTCAGTAGCTGTGGCACACGGGCTCAGTAATTGTGGCTCACACGCTCTAGAGCACAGGCTCAGTAGTTGTGTCGCATGGGTTTAGTTGCTCCGTGGCTTTGGGATATTCTCAGACCAGGGCTTGAACATGTGTCCCCTGCATTGGCAGGCAGATTCTTAACCCTTGCGCCACCAGGGAAGACCAACATTTTTTCTTATACTCTTATTGTAGATAAAGAATTAAACCAGCCATGGCCATTTTAATTTTTGCAGTACAATGTCATCTGTCAGTAGATGGGGTAATGACATCAAATAACTTAAGACTGGATCCCTGGTTTTATGGCTCTACCACTTAGTGGTACCACAAGTTGCATGACCTTGGCCAGGCACATCAACTCTTCCAAGATTTCATTATCCATATTCAAAAGGGGAACGGCAATATATTTTTAAAAATTTATTTATTTTCAGCAGGTCCTTATTACTTATCTATTTTATACATATCAGTGTATACATGTCAATCCCGATCTCCCAATTCATCCCACGACCACCCACAACGCCCAACCGGACTTTCTCCCCTTGGCGTCCATACATTTGTTCTCTACATCAGTGTCTCTATTTCTGCCTTGCAAACCAGTTCATCTGCATTATTTTTCTAGATTCCGCATATATGTGTTAATCTATGATATTTGTTTTTCACTTTCTGACTTACTTCACTTTGTATGACAGTCTCTAAGTCCATGTACGTCTCTACAAATGACCCAATTTTGTTCCTTTTTATGGCTGAGTAATATTCCATTGTATATGTGTACCACGTCTTCTTTATCCATTCATCTGTCGATGGGCATTTACGTTGCTTCCATGACCTGGCTGTTGTAAATAGTGCTGCATTGGTGTGCCTGTGTCTTTTTGAATTATGGTTTTCTCTGGGTATATGCCCAGTAGTGGGATTGCGGGGTCATATGGTAATTCTATTTTTAGTTTTTTAAGGAACCTCCATACTGTTCTCCCTAGTGGCTATACCAATTTACATTCGCACCAGCAGTGCAAGAGGGTTCCCTTTTCTCCACACCGTCTCCAGCATTTGTTGTTTGTACATTTTCTGATGATGCCCATTCTAACTGGTGTGAGGTGATACCTCATTGAAGTTTTGATTTGCATTTCTCTAATAATTAGTGATGTTCAGCAGATTTTCATGTGCCTCTTGGCCATCTGTATGTCTTCTTTGGAGAAATGTCTATTTAGGTCTTCTGCCCATTTCTTAATTGGGTTGTTCCTTTTTTTAATATTGAGCTGCATATGCTGTTTATATATATTGGAGATTGATCCTTTGTCTGTTGATTCGCTTGCAAATACTCTCTCCTATTCTGAGGGTTGTCTTTTTGTCTTGTTTATAGTTTCCTTTGCTGTGCAAAAGCTTTTAGGTTTCATTAGGTCCCATTTGTTTATTTTTGTTTTTATTTCCATTACTCTAGGAGGTGGATAAAAAAGATCTTGTTGTGATTTATGTCAAAGACTGTTCCTCTGATGTTTTCCTTTAAGAGTTTTATAGTGTTCGGTCTTACATTTAGGCCTCTAATCCATTTTGAGTTTATTTTTGTGTATGGTGTTAGGGAGTGTTCTAATTTCATTCTTTTACATGTAGCTGTCCAGTTCTCCCAGCACAACTTATTGAAGAGACTGTCTTTTCTCCATTGTATATCCTTGCCTCCTTTGGCATACATTAGTTGACCATAGGTGTATGGGTTTATCTCTGGGCTTTCTATCCTCTTCCATCGATCTATATTTCTGTTTTTGTGCCAGTATCATATTCTCTTGACTACTGTAGATTTGTAGTATAGTCTGAAGTCAGGGAGTCTGATTCCTCCAGCTCCGGTTTTTTTCCCTCAGGATTGCACTGACTCTTCAGGGTCTTTTTTGTCTCCATATAACTTTTAAGACTTTTTGTTCTAGTTCTGTAAAAAATGCCATTGGTAATTTGTTAGGCATTTCATTGAATCTGTAGATTGCTTACGGTTGTATAATCATTTTCACAATGTTGATTCTTCCAGTCCAAGAACATGGTACATCTCTCCATCTGTTTTTGTTATCTTTGATTTCTTTCATCAATGACTTATAGTCTCTTGAGTATAGGACTTTTACGTCCTTAGGTAGGTTACTCCTAGGTATTTTATTCTTTTTGTTGCAGCGGTAAATGGGAATGTTTCCTTAATTTCTCTTTCTGATTTTTGTTGTTAGTGTATAGGAATGCAAGAGATTTCTGTGCATTTATTTTGTATCCTGCTACTTTACCAAATTCATTGATTAGCTCTGGTAGATTTCTGGTGGCATCTTTACGATTATCTATGTAGAGTATCATTTCATCTGCAGACAGCGACAGTTTTACTTCTTCTTTTCGAATTTAGGTTCCATTTATTTCTTTTTCTTCTCTGATTGCCTTGGCTAGGACTTCCAAAACTATGTTGAATAATAGTGGTGAGACTGGACATCCTTGTCTTCTTCCTGATCTTAGAGGAAATGCTTTCAGTTTTTCACCATTGAGAATGATGTTTGTGGTGGGTTTGTTGTATATGGCCTTTATTGTGTTGAGCACATGCCACGGAGCAACTAAGCCCGTGCACCACAACTACTGGGCCTGCATGACACAACTAATGAAACTCGCGCATCTGGAGCCCATGCTCCGCAAAAAGAAAAGCCACCGCAATGAGAAGTCCGTGCACTGCAATGAAGAGTAGCCCCCGCTAGCCGCAAGTAGAGAAAGCCCGTGTGCAGCAACGAAGACCCAACGCAGCCATAAATAAAGAAATAAATATATTAAAAAAAATAAAAATAGGGGCTTCCCTGGTGGCCCAGTGGTTGAGACTCCGCCTGCCGATGCAGGGGACTTGGGTTCGTGCCCCAGTCCAGGAAGATCCCACATGCCGTGGACCAGCTGGGCCCGTGAACCATGGTCGCTGAGCCTGCACATCCGGTGCCTGTGCTCCACAACGGGAGAGGCCACAACAGTGAGAGGCCCGCGTACGGCAAAAAAAAAAAAAAAAAAAATTAAAAAAAAAAGTAATTAATTAAATAAATAAAAAAACAAGAATTGAAATCTTGCAGAGTGTGTTTCCTGGCCACGATGGAATCAAATTAGAAACCAGTAATAGAAAGCAAAAAGAAGAATCCCTAAACACTTCTTCAAGGGCTCTTTAAAAGTCAAGACTCAGTAGCAGGGGCTGGCTAAGCCTTAGGGCTAAGGCAGGCACTGTGGAAAGGTGTTTTTCATTCTTTCTCCTAATGAGAATATACATATCTTTATGAAGGAAGCAAATCTCTCTCTGGTATGCCTTGAGTTCAAAGTTTTAAAGACAGATTTTGCCATTTTACATGCACTCATTTGTGTGTTAGAACACCTGTGCATAATACTTATATATATCATACCATGCACTTTTACCAGCTATGTAGGTGTTCTAACTATCACCACAAACAAGATCAAAAACTGTTTCATCACCACACATTTCCCTCATGCTAGCCTTTATAGCCACACCCACCTTCTTCCTGATCCCACATCCCTAAACTCTGTCAAACATTATTATAATTTCCTAAATGTCATAGAAATGGAATCATTTAGGAACGGATTTCTTTCACTCAGCATAATTCTCCTGAGATCCATCCAAGTTCTAAAGTGTGTCTATCATCTGTTCCTTTATATTGCTGAATAGGATTCCACGGTGTGAATGTACCACAGTTTGCTTACCCATTCCCCCGATGAAAGACATCTGGGCTATTTCCACTTTTTAACCATTGTGAGTAAAACTGTGATGAACTTCATGTAAAGGTTTTTGTGTAAACATAAATTTTCATTTCTCTGGGTAAATTGCCCAGAGTGTAACTGCTGTATCATTTGGTAATCGCATGTTTCGTTTTGAAAAACCTGCCAAATTGTTTTCCAGATGGCCTGTACCACTTTGCATTCCCTTTGGCAATGTGTGAGTGACTCAGTTTATCCAGTGTTGCCTGCATTTGGTTTTGTCACTTTTTTTCAGCCATTCTAATAGGTGGGTTTAAAATTTCATTGTGCTTTTAATTTGCATTTGCATGATGGCTAAAGATGTTGAATAGCTTTTCCTAAGCCTATTTGCCCTCTGTTCATGTCTTTCATCCATTTTATAATTGGATTAAGAGGCAAGAAGTTACCTCTAGAGAGCTGCCCTGACTCTGGCTAACAGGCAGAGTAAGAGAATGTGAGGCCCCTCGAGACTCACTTTTCTTGACAGGGAGGGCAGAAGTGGGGCTGAAGCTATTAAATGTTCCTCAAATTAGGACTGAACTTGGATATGGAACAGGATTAAGAGATGGGGGCATCTCTGGGTCCATCTGTGGAGATCTGGATAGGGCAGAAAAAGAAGGAAGATATGGGGTAGAGGAAAAACAGTGGAAGGAGGGAGATACCGGGGGATGCCTTCTAAAGGATGCTAGATTCACCACTCTCAGCCTGCTCAATGGAGTGCAAAAAACTATTCTCCTAGACGTGTGGTTTTCAACTCTGGATATCCATTAGGATCCCCTCTAATGCTCAGATTCAACCAGCTGAATCAGAGCCTCTAGGGATAAGCCTAGTCATCAGTATATTTAAGGTTCACCCCAGTTGATTCTAATGAGCTGTCAAAATTGAAAACCTTATCAGATGGTGTATTAGGTTGCTATGGCTGCCATAACAAGACACCACAGGCTGAGTAGCTTAAACAACAGAAATTTATTTCTCACAGTTTTAAAGGTTGGAAGTCCAAAATCCAGGTGTCCACAGGTTCGGTTTCTTCTGAGGCCTCTCTCCTTGCCTTGCAAATGGCCTCCTTCTTACTCCTTCTTCACATGGCTGTCCCTCTGTGCATACACACCCTGGTTATCTCTTTATGTGTCCTAAACTCCTCTTATAAAGAAACCAATCATATTGTATTAGTGTCTACCCTAATGGCCTCATTTTAATTTAATCACCCCTTAAAGGCCCTATCTTCAAACACAGTCACATTCTGAGGTACTGGGGGTTAAAGCTTCAACATATGAATTTGGGTAGGACACAGTTCAGTCCACAACAGATGGTATGAGAAACACCATGGTCTGAGACATTCATCTCCCTTTTAGCCACCTTCCTGGAACTACTATACAACACTTCTGCCATCACCTCATTAGGTAGAAGTTGGTCATGTGACCATTCTTGGCTGCAAAGGAGGCTATAAATGTGGTCTTTTACTGGAAACATTACTGTCCCAAATAAATTTGGGATTCTTTTATTAATAAAGAAAGAGAATAGGTATAGAACATATGCTAAACTTTCATACCCAAGGCAGCTAGAAGCACTACCTCAATTATCATGTCCTTTCTACCCAGTTTTCCAACCACAGTTTTCATGGGTTCAAACAAAACTGCTGCTTCAGAGACACCTGAGCTCACTCTCCCATCCTCCCAAATCCCATGTCCCAGACTATGCCTGAGTCCTCACAACTTAGCATGCTTAATTACATCATTCACTCACTCAGTCATTCATTCAACAAATATTTATTGGTTACCAGTGATATGTGAGGCACTGTGATAGGCACTGGAGATAAATCAGAGAACCTGACAGACAGGGTCATGGTTCTCATGGAGCTCACATTCTACAGGGGTTGATACACTCAAGATTTGAGAGCCATTAAGAAAATAATATGGGAAAATGTGACAGAGAATGACTAGGGTGGGGAAGGCAAGGAAGGATTTTCTGAAGACGTAACTTAGATTTAATATTCAAATAACAAGAAGTACACAGTCAGCAGTGGGAAGATATAGGAGCTGAGCCCTCAAGGCAGAGGGAAGAGCAAGATGAAAGGCCCTAAGATATGGGCAAGCTTGGCAGTTTTAGGGAACAGCTTGTATGCCAGTGTGTATTGGGAGGACAGTGTTAGAAAATGATGTGAGAATGGTAGGAGGGGCCCAATAACAGAACGTCCTGTGGGCCATGGGAAGGACTCTGGGTTTTGTTCTTATTATGATGGAGCCATTGGGTGCTTTCTGAAAGGAAGGGAATTATTATTATAATCTACCTTATTAAAGCTCATTCTAAATGTTCCTTGGAGGACAGACTGAAATAGAGCAACTGTACGATCAAGAGACAAGATTAGGAGGCTACTAAACACATGACAGTGAGAGGTTACAGTCTCGTACACCACAGTCGTAGCAATGGAAGGGGTGAGATGGGGTTTGAGATGAGATGTATCTTGGAAGTACTGAACTTGTTGATGAAGTCCATGTTTGTGGTAAGGGATATTGAGGAATTAAGTGTGTCTCTTGGAATTTGGATTTTTGCAGCTGGGTTAGGGTGGTTTTCTTCGATGAGGAAATGAATGGAAGACCAGCTTCGGTGCAATGCCAGGAAACTGACCGTTGTGTTTTGACCATGTCGTTTGTGGAGCCTATGAAAAATCTGGGTGGGGAGCATGTGGTTGGATGTATAAGTCAGGAGATCCTGAGAATATTCTTGGCTGTGGCAAAAAAAAAACCAAAACAAACAAACAAACAAAAAATACAAGCATGCAAGCAAACACAGAAAAAGCCAAACTGTACAGTTCAATCTGAAAATACAGGTTGATTCCACATATGAGCCTGACACAGCTCTAGATTCTGGAAGGGATACAAAGACATATTAAAAACCAACTTCACTGAGCTATAATTTGTGTTCAACATAATGCATCCATGTTTGTTTTTTTTTTTTTTAGCTGTGCTGCGTGACTTGCAGGATCTTAGATCCCCAACCGGGGATCGAACCTGGGCTGCCAGGGGCTACTAACTGTCAGAGAAGAAAGATATATGTGTGGAATATAACTATCATTCATCCACTTATTCATCCATTCATGCACCTAGTGCATGTCAAGCTTAGTGCTAAGAAGGGAAGATAGGACCATGAAAAAATTCAGACAATGTCTCTGCCTTCCTGAAGATTAGGAGTCGAAATAGTGGCTCTGGCTGCTAAATAGTAAGGGAGGTATTTGGTGAGATAATTGGGCCCCCAAAAGGTCTAACCCCAGTGCACAGACTCAACTCTTCCCCTTCTGCATGTCTCATTGACAATGCTGTGGCATGACCTAGAACATAGAGCTGTTAGAATAGAATAAGCCTGAACATTCTATGCATAAATGGCTGAGGAAACAGCTTTCCAAACTTTGCACCCAGCAATCAGCCCTGATTATGTGCAGAAGTAGATCTCAATTTCATTTAATTCTCACAGTTGGAGTTGTATGACTAATTATTTTGTCTCTGTATCTAATTAAGAAGCTGAGGTTAAGAACGGTCAAGTATCTTGGAAGAAAATAGCAGATCTATTGATAATAGGAAAGTGTTAGATTTTAAGCTGTGAGCTATTAACTAGTGTGGAATACTAGTTCCCATCCTTTAGGTCCAGGCTGAGGTAGTAGCAATGCAAATTTCTCAGTCAAATGCCTGGGATTCATTGGCCATTCGAGAAATTTAGGAACTGGAGAAGCTATAGGAAAATGAAAGCCTAACATATCATCCTCCTGCCTGCTCCGCATCATTGCTCCTGCCTCTGCTCTCTTGTTTTCTATGGTAACGTCATCTTAACATTAGGTTCTGTTATTGACTGAACTGTGTTCTCCCAAAATTCATATCCTGAAGCCCTAATTACCAGTGCCTCAGAATGTGACTGGATTTGGAGATAGGGCCTTAAAAGGTGATTAAGTGAATTTAAGGCTGTTAGGGGATACGTTAATCCCATCTGACTGGTGTGCTTATAAGAAGAGGAGTTTAGGACACACAGAGAGACAGCAGAAGTGTGTATACAAAGAGGGACAACCATGTGAAAAAGCAGCAAGAAGATGGCCATCTTCAAGCCAAGGAGAGAGGACTTAGAAGAAATCACCCCTGCTCACACCTTGATCTTGTACTTCCAGCCTCCAGCACTGTGAGAAACAAATTTCTGTTGTTAAGCCTCTTAGTCTGTGGTATTTTTGTTGTGGCAGTCTGAACAGTCTAATGCAGGCATTATGAACGTGTTTCAGTAGTTCATGAAGCAGGTAGAGTAGACTGTCAGAAAGGATGAAAATAAAGTGATGGTAAAAAATACCAATGGTCAGTAAAACTGAAAGAAAGATGGTTAATTTGTATTACTATCAGGCAAAATAGACATCAAGCAATTGCAACCAAGAAGGCTACTATCAAACCATAAAAGAAAATGTGTTGAGAAGATTACAAATTCTGAACGTACATTCACCCGATAACATATCTTCAAAAACATATATAGCAGTAAGTAACAAAGCTACAAGTAACAGAAAGTAAAATCCACTTTTGTGTATACGATAAGGAAAGATACTGGCTTATATAACTGAGAGCCCAGAGGTAGAGGAGACTTTAGGTTAGTTGATCCAGTGGCTCAAAGATATAAAGACTCAGGCCCAATCTTGAACCAATGACTGTGGCTAGGGACATAGGATTATTGCATGAGATCTAGAGTAACTCTGGTCTCACTCTTGGAACTAGCAGGCAAATTTCCCCCAAACATGTGACTGTATGAGGGAGGAAATGCACTAATGAAAATTTGAGACTACTTAGGAAGATGAGGAATGTATATTGCATAGGTAAAGAAAAATATTCACCTTCAGGCACCATTTGAAAGCACAATTATCAATATGAGCATAATACCCACAGTACTCAAGCTCAAATGGTTTTCAACTACTATGTCTTTCCAGGTAACAAATACTTCTATTCAGGAAATACCTACATTGAATTAGTGAATGGGTAGCTACAAAGCACTAGAGCTCTCACCCCTGCAGTAAGTTTAGGAAGGACCACAAAGGCATCCATGGTAGCGTACTTAAATCTCTTTTTCTTTCTCAAATTTTTGGCAAAGCGTTTTCTTTACTATCGTACTTTGATATTATTGTGTCAGGATAGTTTGACTAGAAGGGAATGGATTCTTTATAGTTACAATTTCATCAAGTATTACCATTCTGTACACATACAACACAGAGTTCATAAAGGTATGAAAGGTGAGAAGCAAGAAAATTGTCAACATTATGATCAGCAACAATTTTCTTTAAAGAGCACCATTAAATTTCAATATGGAATATCTTTAAAAGCTTCAAGCTTTTAGAAGAAATCCAGTCTCATGAAAATGTAATAAAATTAAAGAACATCTTCTGTTAATGTACATATTTGTAAATATGCAAAAAGGAATATTCCTCTGGAAACACTAGCCCAGGAACCACCGCAGCCCTGCCGCCTGGCATACCAAGACCCAGCCCATACACCAACAGGCTGGCACCAGCTCTGGGACACATTGGGCCCCTCAACCAGCTGCTCCTGGATCTGGCCCCACTCACCAGTGGGATGATACCATCTTTAGGACACCCCCGACCCTATACCCAGCCATGTCAGGAACTGGCCCCACACACCAGCAAACCGGCACTAGCTTCAGGAATCCAAGGCCCTGCAGCCAGAGACCCAGGGACCTGACTCTGCCCACCAGCGAGCCAGCACTAGCTCCAGGACTCCCTGGGCCACAGCCCCACCCACCAGCAGGCCAACACCAGTTCCAATACACCCCTCAGCCAGCTGCCCTGGGATCCAGCCCCACTCAACAGTGAGCCAACACCAGCTTTTGGACACCCCCAAACCTGGCAGCCAGCCATGTGGAACTGGCTCTGCCCACCAGCAGGCTGACACTAGATACAGGACCTCTAGCCCCACCACCACCCACTGCAGAGCCTAGCACCACCCACCAGTGGGCCAGCGCTAATCCCGTGACTTCTTGGGGCACTTCAGCCAGCAGCCTCATGACCCAGCCTCACTCGCCAGTGGCCACCAGCCTCTGCACAAGGCAGGGTCTGGCAACCCACTGGACCAGGGGCCAGCCACACCTACCACACCACCCACAGTAGTGTGCTGGTCACAGCAGAAGGACACATGCAGCCCTAACAGGGGGCACCCTTAGAGCATATAGCTTTGGTGACCAGAGGGGAGAGCTCGGCTGGGTCACACAGGACGTCTCCTACAAAAAGCCACTTCTCTATGGTTCGGAAATGGAGCCAACCTACCAGACACAGAGAAATAAAACAGCAAATTGGACAAAATGAGGCAACAGAGGAATCTATTCCAAACAAAGGAACATGATAAAACCCCAGAAGAAGAACAAAGTGAAGAGGAGATAGGCGATCTACCTGATAAAGAGTTCAGGGTAATGATCATAAAGATGTTCAAAGAACTCAGGAGAAGATTGGATGAACAGAGTGAGAAGGTTTTTTTTTTTTCAGAGTGAGAAGTTTTTAACAAAGATTTAGAAAATATGAAGAAGAACCACACAGAGAAGAATACAATAACTGAAATGAAAAATACACTACATGGAATCAACAGTAAATGAAATGATGCAGAGGAATGGACGAGCAAGTTGGAAGACTGAGTAGTAGATATAACTGAAGCAGAATAGAAAAAAGATAAAAAGAGAAAAAGAAATAGGACAGTTTAAGAGACCTCTGGGACAACAGCAAGTGTACTAACATTTGCATTATAGGGGTCTGAGAAGGAGAAGAGAAAGAGAAAGTGAAAGGGGCAGCAAACATATTTGAAGACATGATAGCTGAAAACATCCCTAACCTGGGAAAGGACAGAGATATCCAGGTTTAGTAAGCACAGAGAGTCCCAAACAGGGTCAAGCCAAAGGAGACCATACCAAGACACACTGTAGTTAAAATGGCAAAATTTAAAGATGAAGAGAGAATATTAAAAGCAGCAAGGGAAAAGCAACAAATAACATACAAGGGAACTTCCATAAGGTTATCAGAGCAACTGGAATGAATACAACTGGATCACGGTGTATGATCCTTTTTAATGTAGCATTGGATTTGGTTTGCTAATATGAGGTTGAGGATTTTTGCATCTATATTCTTCACAAATTTTGGTCTGTAATTATCTCTTTTGGTAGTGTCTTTGTCTGCTTTTGGTATCAGGGTGATGGTGGCTTCATGGAATTAATTTGGGACTGTTCCCTCCTCTTCAATCTTTTGGAAGAGTTTGAGAAGTATAGGTATAAGTTCTATATATGTTTGGTAGAATTCACTGGTGAAGCTGTCTGGTACTGGACTTTTGTTTGCAGAGAGTTTTTGTTTTGTTTTAATTACAGATTCTCTTTCACTTCTGGTGATTGATCTGTTCAAATTATCTGTTTCTTCTTGACTCAAATGTGGCAGGCTGTATATTTCTAGACACTTGTTCATTTCTTCTTGGTTGTCTAATTTGTTGGCATATCACTGTTCATAGTATTCTCTTATGTGTTTTGGTTTTTGTGGCTTTTTTTTGGTTTGTTGTGGTATTGGTTGTTGCTTCTGTTTCATTTCTTAGTTTGTTTATTTGGGCCCTTTCTCTTATTTTCTTGGTGAGCCTGGCTAGAAGTTTGTCGATATTCTTTGTCTTTTCAAAAATCTAGCCCTTGGTTTTATTGATCTTTTCTATTTTTATCTCTATTTTATTTCTTTCCTCTGATCTTTCCCAAAGAAGTGACTTTGGGATTTTTTTGATTCTTCCTTTTCTAATTCTTTTTCTCTTTCTGTTTATGTGAGATTTTTCTTGTTCCTTGAGGAAGGCCTGAATCGCTATGTACTTCCCTATGAGAACTGCTTTTGCTGCATCACATAGATTTTGGACGGTTGTGTTTTCATTGTCATTTGTTTTGAGGTATTTCCTGATTTCTTCTTTGATTTCATCATTGACCCACTGGTTTTTTGGTAGCATGTTGTGCAGTCTCCATGTATTCGTTGTTTTCCCATTTGTCTTTCTGTGGTTGATTTCTAGTTTCATAACACTGTGGTTATAAAAGATGCTTGAAGTCATTTCCATCCTCTTAATTGTGTTGAGGTTTGTTTTTTGACCTAGTATGTGGCCTCTCCTAGAGATCGTTCCTTGAATGCTTGAAAAGAATGTGTATTCTGTTTATGGGGGTGATGTAGTGTCCTGTAGATATAAATTAAGTCCAAGTGGTCTACTGTGTCATTTATGCCCTCTCTTGCTGTGTTGATTTTCATCTGGAAGATGTGTCCATTAATGTCAGTGAGGTGTTAAAGTCTCCTAGTATCATAGTATTCCTGTTAATTTCTCCCTTTATGTTTGTAACTGTTTGTTTTATATATTTAGGTGCTCCTATATGGGCTGTATATATGCCAACTAGTGTAATATCCTCTTCTTTATTGATCCCTTTATCATTATATAATGTCCTTCTTTGTCTTTATGGACTTTAAGTCTATTTTGTCTGATATCTGTATTGCTAAGCCCACTTTCTTGTTGTTTCCATTTGCATGAAATAGCTTTCCATCTCCTCACTTTCAATCTGTCTGTGTCTTGTGCCCTGAAGTGAGTCTCTAATAGGCAGCATATTGTACATTCTTGTTTTGTTTTTTTATCCATTCAGCCACTCTGTCTTTTGATGGGAGCATTTAGTCCACTGATATTTAAAGTAATTATTGATAAGTATGTACTTACTGCCATTTTAAACCTTGTTTCCCAGTTGACTTTGTAGTTCTCTATATCTTTCACTTTGGCCATTTTAATTATGCTACGTCTTGGTGTCACTCTATTTGGGTTCTTCTTGTGTGGGACCCTCTGCACTTCCTGTACCTGGATATCAGTTTTCTTCTTTAGGTTTGGGAAGTTTTCAGCCATAATTTCTTCAAATACATTTTCTATCCCCTTTTCTCTCTCCTCTTCTTCTGGTACCCCTATTATGCATATGACTGTGCACATTATGCATATGATTATGCATATTACGCATGCTTTATATTATCCTATAGATCTCATATGTTTTCTTCATTTTTAAAAATTTGTCTTTCTGTCTGCTGTTCTGATTTGGTGATTTCCATTATTCTATCTTCCAGATCACTTATTTATTCTTCTGCTTTGGTTAGTCTGCTATTTATTTCTTTTAGTTTGTTTTTTATCTCGGCAATTGAGTTGTCTAGTTTTGATTGATTTCTCTTTATAGTTTCTAGTTCCTTGTTGCAGGGATCTGCATGTCTATCAATAATCTTTCTTAATTTCTTTAGCCTTTTTCTTACCTCCTTTCTGAACCTGGGGACTAGTAGACTGGTGAGGTCTCTTTCATTATTTGTTCCTTCAGGGGATTTCTCTTGTTCTTTTCACTGGGAATAGTTCTTCTGTTTTTCATTCTACTTAACTTTCTTTGTCTCTGAATTTAGGAGAAGCATGAATCTACTGTGTTCTTGAAGGGGTGTTTTGAGGTTGGAGGATCCCTGTGTAGACGGTATGAATCCAATATTTTTGGTGCAAGGGCTGGTTTTGGTGTGGGTGCTTGCCACGTATTTCCTTAAAGTGTGCTGGCCCTTGTTCCCTTGATAGGGGGTGTGTTTGAAGTTGTGTTGACCAGAGCCTGCACTGGTTGTTGGCTGGGGCCTCCTCTTTGCTCGATGGGTGTCACAGCCCTGTTGGGGCTGGGGTCTGCTTCCCAGCTGTTGGAGTAGAAGCCCTGAGGGTCAGGTTCAGTCAGGTTCCATTGCCCCTGAGCACATGCCCTGATGCAAAGGAGGTGACCACTGAAGCTAATGAGGTCCGTGTGGTCACCACAAACCTATGTGCCTCCCGTGCAGGCATCTATGGTCCTGCCCAGAAGCAGCCCAAGGTTGCATCCCTTTCTCTGTTGTGTTTTCATCCCAGACCTAGTGCTGGGCTGTGGTGTGGAGTAGGCTGGTGCTGGCGGCCGGGGCCCTGTGGCTGCAGGAATTGAGGTGGTTGTGCCGCTGCCTGGAACCTGGGCTGCCTCTGTGGCAGACCTCTCCCAGGACCTGTCAGCTCCAGATCTGGCTCCAAGCTATGGTGTAGTGTGAGCGGAGCAAGTGTACTCCCACCGTCAAATGAACGGCTGCATACTCCTGCAAAGAGCCCGTCCAACCGAGGTGCAGTGCCCAGCTGCTGTGCCTTTCCGTGGCGCCATCTGGTGCATGTGCTGGCAAAGTCCACCACAGCCAGACCTGCCCCCACTGTGTGCACACTGACAATGGGCACTGTGGCAGGACCTGCCCCCACTATGTGCGGGCTCACCATGGGCTCCTTGGTTTGGCCCAGACCGTACCCCAGGCCCGCCGGGCTGTCTCCACACATCTAGATCAAGTCCTCTCCCCGGACCTGTGTACCTAAGATTCAATGCTCAGCTGCTGTGTGCATCTGAGGCCCCACCACCTTGTGTGTGCTTTGGATTGGGAAGTGCAGCAAGGCAACAGCTGCCAGAGCCAGTCTCTCTCTGCCCTGATTGTTAGCAAGCCAGCATGCATGCACTCCTTGTGAGTAGAATTTAGGCTTTTGCAGCCCCTCCAACTATCCCAGCGGCTATTCCAGCAGGCAAGGGGGCTCCTCAGGGCAACTGTCTGCCTATGTGTAACTTTCCTCCTTTACAGATCTCTCCCAGGGGTGCCAGGACCGTCCTCATGCCTTTAAAATTTTTTTCTGTCCTTCCTGGATACGTAGAGACATTCCTTGCAGCTTTGGTTGTGTAGGAGATCTTCTGCCAGTTTCCAATTGGTTTTCTGTGAGAATTGCCTCATATGTAGGGGTATTTTTGATGTGTTTGTGGGGAGAGGTGAGCTCCACATACTCCTCCTCCACCATCTTGATCCCCCTCCCCATTTGGGAGACTTTGAACTGCATCAAAGTGTCCCATATAAAAACAGATACACTAGACTAAATTAGAATTTCAGAATCCAGTGATAATCAACTATTGCAAGTGCCTGTCAGTTTTTAGAGAGCACAGTATATGCCATGTTTTTCCAGATTTTGTGGGGAAAAAAAAGGTAGAGCATCATGTACATTTTAGATTATCATTGGACCCAAACAGGCTACATGAAGTAGATAATTAAAAATCATCTGGTGATGTTATGGAAATGCAAAGTTCATTGATAGAACTTAGTCCTCAAAGCCTGCTTTTATTCTAAAGAAAACTGGCAAAGGTCACTCATTTACATCATATGGGAACATACCCACCAGCAGTAGATGGCAGTGTGATATCGTAACAAGAAAACAATGGGGCTGTTTACGTAAAAACCCATCTCACAATACTTTCAAAGACTATAGTTAGAATTATTAGGGGGGGGTGTGTGGCAAAATATTACTTACAATGAGTGGATAACAAGAGCCAAGCTAGGACCACTTCAATTCTCCCTGTCTACTAATTTTTAAAGCCTTGAAACTGTAGTATGCATGTGGCCTTCACTGTGGCATCTCCCTCCTCTCTCGTTGCCTTGGATGGTACAGGAAGAGCTGTAGGGGCAATGTGGAGGGAAGAACCACAAGCTAAGACACTATCCTATTCTTTGAGATTCAAGTGGCATATTATTTTAAAAATATGACAATTTTTTTTTGTATTGCTTACATGTTGAAGTGATAAACTGCATTTCAAAAACAGAGAAAATAATGTAAAACTTAATTAATAATTAATAAAAATAGTTAATAACTTGTTGTTACCTCCATTTTGCTACTGCATTTCTGTCTTAGAAAGATAAACATGTTAAATGAATTGTATATGTTGTTGCTTTTTTGAAATGATAACACATGGCATTTCAAAGACATCATAAAATAAGAATGCAACAAGGCCACCGATACCCTGACACCAAAGCCAGACAAAGACACTACAGAAAAAGGAAATGAGAGGGCAATATCTTTGATTAATACAAATGAAAAGGTCCTGGACAAAATATTAGCAAAACAAATCCAATAATATATCAAAAGGACCATACACCATAAATCACGTAGGATTTATTCCAGGGTCACAAGGAAGATTCAACATTTGCAAATCAATCAGTGTGAGACACCACATCAACAAAATGAAAGATAAAAATCACATGATTATCTCAATAGATGCAGGAAACTCTTTTGACACAATTGAACATCCATTCATGACAACAACTCTCAACAAAGTGTGTATAGAGGGAACATGTCTCAACATGATAAGGGCATTTACGACAAACCCACAGCCAACATCATAGTGAATGGCGAAAAGCTGAAAGACTTTCCACTAAATTCAGGAACAAGGTAAGGATGCCCACTCTCACCACTTATATTTAACAAAGTATTGGAAGTCCTAACCACAGCAATCAGACAAAAAAAGAAATAAAAGGTACCCACACTGGAAGGGACAAGGTAAAACCGTTACTCTTTGCAGATGACATGATACTTTGTATAGAAAGTTCTAAAGCCCACCCAAAAACTATTAGAACTAATGAATGAATTAAGCAAACTTTCAGTATCCAAGATTAACATACAGAAATCTGTTGCATTTCTATACACTAATAATGAAATATCACAAAATGAAAGTTTTCCTTTTTCATCTTTATTGGAGTATAATTGCTTTACAATGGTGTGTTACTTTCTGCTTTCTAACAAAGTGAATCCGTTATACATATACATATGTTCCCATATCTCTTCCCTCTTGCGTCTCCCTCCCTCCCACCCTCCCTATCCCACCCTTCTAGGTGGTCACCAGGCACCGAGCTGATCTCCCTGTGCTATGCGGCTGCTTCCCACCAGCTATCTATTTTACGTTTGGTAGTGTATATATGTCCATGCCACTCTCTCGCTTTGTCACAGCTTACCCTTCCCCCTCCCCATATCCTCAAGTCTAAACTCAGTTTAAAATCACATTGAAAAGAATAAAACACCTAAGAGTAAACCTAACCAGGAACGTGAAAGCCCTATCTGAAAACTATGAAACACTGATGCAGGAAACTGAAGATGAACAAAGAAATGGAAAGATATCCCATGCTGTGGGATTGGAAGAATTAATATTGTTAAAATGTCCATACTTCCCAAAGTAATCTACAGATTTAATGCAATCACTATCATATACCCATGCCATTTTTCACAGAACTAGAACCAAGAATCCAAAAATTCATATGGAACCACAAAAGACCCCAAATTGCCAAAGCAATCTTGAGAAAAAAAAGGAATGAAGCTGGAGGTATAACCCTCCCAGACTTCGGACTATGAAACAAAGCTAATCAAAACAGCATGGGCCTGGCGCAAAAACAGACACATCGATCAATGGAATAGAATAGACAGTCCAGAAATAAACCCATGCACGTATGGTCAATTAATCTACAGAAAAGGAGGCAAGAATATACAATGGAGAAAAGGCAGTTTCTTCAATCAGTGGTGTTGGGAAAACTGGTCATCTACATGTAAAACAAAGATTAGAACATTCCCTCACACCATACACAAAAATAAAATGGTTTAAACACCTAAATGAAAGACCTCAAAACATAAAACTCCTAGAAGAGAACATAAGCAGAACACTCTTTGATAAAAATCATACCAATATTCCTTTGGATAAATCTCCTAAAGCAAAAGGAATAAAAACAAAAATAATCTAACGAGACCTAATTAAACTTAAAAGCATTTGCACAGGAAAGGAAACCATCAACAAAAATGAAAAGAAAACCCAAGGATTGGGAAAAAATATTTACAAATGATGTGACCAACAAGGGGTTAATATCCAAAATATATAAACAGCTCATAGAACTCAATGTCAAAACAACAAACAACCCAATGATAAATGGGCAGAAGACCTGAATAGACATTTTTCCAAAGAAGATGTACACATGGTTAACAGGCACATGAAAAGATGCTCAGCATCGCTAATATCTAGAGAAATGCAAATCACAACAACAATGACATATCACCTCGCACCTGTCAGAATGGCAATTATCAAAAAGTCTACAAATAACAAATATTGGAGAGGATGTGGAGAAAAGGGAATCTTTGTATGCTGTTGGTGGGAATGTAAATTGGTGCAGCCACTATGGAAAACAATATGGAGCTCCCTTAAAAACTAAAAATAAAACTACCATATGATCCAGCAATTCCACTCCTGGATACATTTACAGAAAAATAACAAAAGTGTTGATTTGAAAACATACATACACCCCAAGGTTCATAGCAACACTATTTACAATAACAAAGATATGGAAGCAACCCAAGTGCCCATCAACAGATGAACTGATAGAAAAATATGGCATATATACACACACAATGGAATATTACTCAGCCATAAAAAGAATGAAATTCTGCTCTTTGCTGCAACATGGATGGACCTAGACAATATTATGCTTAGTGAAATGTCAGATATAGAAAGACAAATACTGTATGATACCACTTGTATGTGGAATCTAAAAAATAATACAAGTGAATGCATATGCACAATGGAAACAGACTCACAGATATAGAAAACAAATTTTTGGTTACCAAAAGGGAGAGGGAAGGTAGAAGGGACAAATCAAATTAGGGGCATGGGATTAAGAGATACAACTATTATGTATAAAATGGGAAAGCAACAATGATATACTGTATAGCACAGGGAATTATAGGCAGTATCTGATAATAACTTGTAGTGGCGTATAATCTGAAAAAATGCTGGATCACTCTGCTGTACACCTAAAACTAATATAGTATTGTAAATCAACCATATTCCAATTAAAAGAAGAGAAAAGATACAAAATTATTTAATAATATGTTCATATTGCTTACATATTGAGATAATGCACTGCATTTCAAAGACTTACCCAAAAAAAAACCCTAAAATTAATTAACCATGGTGGTTAGCACCATGCTTACATAAAACATCTCTAGTTACGTCAGTCTGCTTTAAGATGATAACAGCTTAACTTTGATCATATGCAAAATCGCTACACTTTTACCTCTTCCCACCTCATTTTATGTTATTGATGTCCCAGTTTGTATCTTTTATATTGTGAGCACTAATGAATTAGTGCAACTGTATTTATTTTTAATACTTTTGTCTTTCCGTTTTTATACTAAAGTTAAAAGTGTTTTATCCACCACCATTACAATGTTGGAGTGTTCTGAATTTGACTATATGCTTACTTTTACGTATGAGTTATATGCTTTCGTAGGTTTTCATGTTGTTAATTTTTTGTTTTCACTCAAAGAACTCCCTTTAGCATTTTTGTAAGGCAGGTCGAGTGGTGAATAACTCCCTCAGCTTTTGCTTGTCTGGGAATGTCATCATCTATCTTTCATTTCTGAAGGACGGCTTTTCTGAATATTCTTGGTTGTCGGTTGTTTTCTTTTAGCACTTTAAATATATAATCCCACTCTTTCCTGGACTGCAAGGTTTCTTTTCAGAAATCTGATAGCCTTATGCTGTTCCCTTGTATATGACAAGTGGCATTTCTCTTACAGACTTTACAATTCTCTCCTTGAAAAGGGAACCCTCTTACACTGTTGGTGGGAATGTAAATTGATACAGCCACTATGGAGAAAAGTATGGAGGTTCCTTAAAAAATTAAAAATAGAACTACCATATGACCCATCAACACCATACCTGGGCATATACCCTGAGAAAACCATAATTCAAAAAGTACATGCGCCCCAATGTTCATTGTAGCACTATTTACAATAGCCAGGACATGGAAGCAACCTAAATGTCCATCAACAGAAGAATGGATAAAGAAGGTGTGGTACACATATACAATAGAACATTACTCAGACATAAAAAGGAACGAAATTGTGCCATTTGCACAGACGTGGATGGACCTAGAGACTGTCATGCAGAGTGAAGTAATTCAGAAAGAGAGAAACAAATATCATAATATATACCTTATATGTGGAATCTAGAAAAATGATACAGATGAACTTATTTGCAAAGCAGAAATAGAGACACGGATGTAGAGGACAGTCATATGGATACCAGGGTGGGAAGGGGGGGTGGGTTGAAATGGGAGATTGGGATTGACATATATACACTACTATATATAAAATAGGTAACGAATGAGAACCTACTGTATAGCTCAGGGAACTCTACTCAATGCTCTGTGGTGACCCAAATAGGAAAGACATCCACAAGAGATGGGATATATGTATGTGTGTGTATATATATATATATATATATATATATATATATATATATATATGGCTGATTCACTTTGCTGTTGAGCAGAAATTAACACAATATTGTAAAGCAACTATGCTCCAATAAAAATTAACTTTTAATAGAGATGACAAATTAAGGAAACTAAGATTAATGATAGAGATTAATAAGTTTGTTGAGTATAAGACTAATATACACAAAATAATTGTAACAAATAGAAAGTACCGTTTTCATTCGGAATATACCATTTACAGAAGCAAAAATTATAACGTTCTATAAAATCAACTATGAATCGGATTCCATTGGCAACTCTTCTGACATACATGAACACTCATGAGCATTCCTGTTCTTTAGTGACCAAAAAGCTAAAAACATGAAACCAGTGTGTGTGTGTGTGTGTGTGTGTGTGTGTGTGTGTGTGTGTGTGTGTACACATTAACCAGAACCCATTGCAGTTTCCTGCATCAGTGTTTCATAGTTTTCAGATAGGGCTTTCACCTCCCTGGTTAGGTTTACTCTTAGGTGTTTTATTCTTTTCAATGCGATTTTAAACTGAGTTTAGACTTGAGGATATGGGGAGGGGGAAGGGTAAGCTGTGACAAAGCGAGAGAGTGGCATGGACATATATACACTACCAAACGTAAAATAGATAGCTGGTGGGAAGCAGCCGCATAGCACAGGGAGATCAGCTCGGTGCCTGGTGACCACCTAGAAGGGTGGGATAGGGAGGGTGGGAGGGAGGGAGACGCAAGAGGGAAGAGATATGGGAACATATGTATATGTATAACTGATTCACTTTGTTAGAAAGCAGAAAGTAACACACCATTGTAAAGCAATTATACTCCAATAAAGATGAAAAAGGAAAACCTTCATTTTGTGATATTTCATTATTAGTGTATAGAAATGCAACAGATTTCTGTATGTTAATCTTGGATACTGAAAGTTTGCTTAATTCATTCATTAGTTCTAATAGTTTTTGGGTGGAGGCTTTAGAACTTTCTATACAAAGTATCATGTCATCTGCAAAGAGTAACGGTTTTACCTTGTCCCTTCCAGTGTGGGTACCTTTTATTTCTTTTTTTGTCTGATTGCTGTGGTTAGGACTTCCAATACTATGTTAAATATAAGTGGTGAGAGTGGGCATCCTTACCTTGTTCCTGAATTTAGTGGAAAGTCTTTCAGCTTTTCGCCATTCACTATGATGTTGGCTGTGGGTTTGTCGTAAATGCCCTTATCATGTTGAGACATGTTCCCTCTATACACACTTTGTTGAGAGTTGTTGTCATGAATGGATGTTCAATTGTGTCAAAAGAGTTTCCTGCATCTATTGAGATAATCATGTGATTTTTATCTTTCATTTTGTTGATGTGGTGTCTCACACTGATTGATTTGCAAATGTTGAATCTTCCTTGTGACCCTGGAATAAATCCTACGTGATTTATGGTGTATGGTCCTTTTGATATATTGTTGGATTTGTTTTGCTAATATTTTGTCCAGGACCTTTTCATTTGTATTAATCGAATATATTGCCCTGTCATTTCCTTCTTCTGTAGTGTCTTTGTCTGGCTTTGGTGTCAGGGTATCGGTGGCCTTGTTGCATTCTTATTTTATGATGTCTTTGAAATGCCATGTGTTATCATTTCAACAAAGCAACAACATATACAATTCATTTAACACGTTTATCTTTCTAAGTCAGAAATGCAGTAGCAAAATGGAGGTAACAACAAGTTATTAACTATTTTTATTAATTATTAAGTTTTACATTATTTTCTCTGTTTTTGAAATGCAGTTTATCACTTCAACATGTAAGCAATAAGAAAAAATAATTGTAAAAAATTTTTTACTGAGTCTTTAAAATGTGTGTGCTATCATTTCAACAAGGAAACAATGTAAACAACATTCATTACTTTTACATTCTTCTTTCTTACTAAGTCTTTAAACTACAATCTGTTTTCGTTTCAACAATGAAAATGCAATCTGTTTTCATTTCAACAAGGAAACACTATACACAAAATACTAATTATTTTTTCCATTCTTTTCTGTTATCATTGACATTTTCTATGTTACCATTTCAACATATAAACAGTAGGAACAACCTATTAATTAACTTTATTTTCTCTCAATTAGTCTTTGGAATGCAATGTTTTATCATGTTGATATGTAAACATATAAACACGTAATTATTATAACATTTTTCTTACTCTTTGAAATGCAATGCTATCATTCTAACAGGTAAGTATATAAAGAATTTAATTTACATTCTTTTATCTTTACTGTCTTTGATATGGAGTATGTTATCATTTCATCATGTAAACAATACACGTAAATTATCAATTAGTTATTCTACATCCTTTGTTTCTTACTAATTCTTGGATACACAGAGAACATTCAACACCTAGGGTACATCACATTTGATATTAGCCAAATTTCTAGAGTTCAGAAGCCACATATGGTTAGTGGGCACCATACTGAGCAGTGCAACTCTAGTGGAGGGGCAGAGGGAGCAAATACATATGCAACAATGTGTACCATGAAGGAAATATGCATGGTACCTTAAGCAAAAGCAGCAGCAGAATAAATCTGCTTAAATGGGGAAGTAAGAGAAAACCTATCTGAGGAGGTAACATTTAAGCCATGACCTGAGGCCTGAGCAGCTACCCAACAGCACAAAAAGACCAATATCATTTGAGCAGACTATATGAGGGGAAAAAGTGAGAAAAATACTGTGTTATGGGGGAATAAATAATTTCCCAAGTCCTCGAAGAAAGAGTAGAGAAACTGATAAATCATAGGAATGTCTACACTCTGAGTGAGATCAGGGACTTTATCTTTCTTGGCACCTGGAAAAGTACCTAAATCATAACAGATACTTGGTGAATGTGTGTGGAATAAGGAATAACTGAGCCAGGGGTCTGAGACCTGGGAAATCAGGTAGCAATATGCTGATGAAGATACCAGTAGGTAGTTGACATTTGTTTGTTTGTTTCCTTTTAGTTGCATACGGTTTCTCATAAGCCACCTGAGGAAATCAGAAACACAAGAAGTTTGCAGGTCCCTAGAGGGTAAAATTATTCAACAACTACCACCTCTAGGAAGAGTTTCAATTGATCTGACTTGTGTCAAGTGCCCATAAATGGATAAGTGAACCAATCAGTGTGGATAAGGAAATGATGTACCATGACTGGGTCAGCTTACGTCACATACTCAACACTGTGGATAGTAACCAGAAAATGTAGAGGGCAGTGGGCAAGAGATCCAGCGGACATTTCAAATTCCTCTATTTCCTTTTTAAAGTTCCTCTTTTATAGAGATCAGTTTACATATCCAGTGTTCCTAACCCCAGTTTCCTAGAACAGTAGAACTTTATATATGTGTCTCTACAAACTTGGGTTTCAGGCAAAAAAAAAAAAAAAAGTGAACACTTTCATGGCCACACATCGTGTTGAAACACCTCCCTGTGCTGTGGAAATCACTCTGAACAACTGACCCATTTCATGTCATTCCTCTGTGCCCCGTGCAGCATCGCCTCCAACTGAGCCTGAACTTCAGCAAGTTTCTGTCGGTCCAAACGGTCATGAAAAATCCATTCCTCGTAGCAATGGACAGGGACAGGATAAATCACATACTTCAGCTTCATCAAGGAAGTCAAGTGCTGCAGAAGGCTCTTGAGCACAGGCATTGTAATGGGATTGAAGGCAAAGCTAAGGACATGGAGCTGAGTACAGTGGCTCAGGGCTGGGATGACGGCAGAGAGAGTAGAATCAGTTATCATACAATTGTTTATCACCAGATGTTGCAGGGTGCTTGAGACCTTCTCCAGCAGAGCCTGGAAGGGCTCATAAACTTCTGAGAAGATGTGGTTGTTACTGAGACTCAATACCCTTAGGTGGGTGGCCTGAGAGCTCTGGGACAGGACAGTGACATCTCTGTGAGAAAGCTGACAGTGAGGTAGATACAGTGAATCCAACTGAGGTGGCACAACTCTACAGAGAGAAAAATGTAAGGTTATTTCAGAAGAATGAGGGCAATGACCCCCAAATTTTAGGTACCTAAGGATCTAGAATAAACTACTGTGTTCATGGTTTGCAATAAGTGGTTAACAATGTGGACTTTGGGATCAGACTTTATAGATTTGTGACCCTGAGAAAGTTACTTTACCACTCTGAGGTACAGGGTTTTAATCTTGAAAACGTGCACAGCAGTAATTATTATACAGAACTGCGGGAAAGATTAAGTGAAGAAATTGCATGCACTTAGTATATACGACATAATCAGTGTTGGATCTGATTCACTTATTTGGCGAGGATGGGTCTGGGAAAACAGCCAACTGCGGGTTTCCTTTGACTAGTACCCAGATGACAAGCTCTCCATTCAGGGTGTAAGCCTGGGGGGAAATACAGGAGCAAAATTATCTGGCAGTGTTAACTATTGGGGCCCATCCATAGGCATGTGCATTAGTCCTATAGCTTAATGTTTCTCCATCTGAATGCCTCCCCTTCCTCTCTAGAGAGCTGTAAAATCCAATAGGAGAAGAATTGAGTCTTCTTCACCAATATATTTACAGACTTCTTTTAGGGTCTGCCCACGGTCACTGAATGAATGAATGAGCACAGCTTCCTTTTCTAACCTCATCTTCTGCTCAACATAAGGTACCCCTCTCTCCCCCGGCTATGTTCAAACTCCCAGCAGTGACTATGCTGAGGCAAAGAGAGAAATGGGTTACAAGGAGCTTAGGAAGATCCAAGCATGGTCTCTTCTGTGTTAACAATGAGGTGATCAGGGAACCCAGGTTCCTCCCCACCCCCTCACCTGAGCAGTTTGTGCAGTTGATCTGTGAGGCAGAAGAAAGACAAGCTCAGCTCCTGGAGATGGTCCAGCCGCCCAAGGCAGAGGAGAAAAGATCTGAAGTTCCTTCTCTTAAAAGATTTAAAGGGGATGTTACACAGAGTAAGGCTGTTCAGGTGGATCACCTGAGCCAAAAGGGTGACGACTTCACTCAGATTAGCCTGATCCATTTCCAGGTTCTCAATGCACCCCAGATCCAGAAACTGCAGGATACTTTTGTGCCCAGACATTCTATCGATTTGCAAATCTCTGCAGCAGACGTGCAAGGACCCAACGTTCTGCTGAATTTTACTACAAAGGAAAGAGAGGAATTGCTCTGTTCTCAAGGTACTATTGAGGGAAATATCCACTAGTAATTCCATGGGTTCCTGAGCTGACTGAGGCTCAGACCCAGAATTACCAATCCCGAGGCACCTGACTCTATGCTGAGCTTCTTCTATCTTAAAGATAGAGTGCTGAGAGTAAATGCATGACTTAAAACAGAAAGGGAATGCGGTCTCAATCTCAGAGCATATTGTCTCACAGTCCAGGTCACGTCTTAATCTAGGATCCTCAGTTTGGGCCCCCTGTAAGGAAAGGAAGAGACAGAACACATGAGAGATAGCTGATTTTAATATAACCCAGCAAGATCAATGATGAGAAGCAGGGACAGAACACTTTAACCCCGGTTTTCACTTCATTGCCATTCACCAAGAAGTTCTTTCCACACAAATGCAGCGTCTTTCATCCTTTCCTCACCCCATCCTTCACCTCCAGTCTTTCCCTGTCTCAATGCCCATATTCCACTTCTGTGTAATCACACTCAAATCCATTCATAGTATCCTCAAACACCTCTATTCTATAATCAGCACTCTAAGGCAATAGAGTCCCAAAGGTGACCCCAAGTGCTGACCAACAGCTCTGCAAAGACTGCAGTATTCACCATTGGCTACTGTTGGGAGACCGTTAAGTATTCCCCTGCCCCAGGATACAGCATACACTCCTGCTTACTCCCTGTGTCTCTACTGGTCATAGTCTTACCAAGAGGAAGAGTTCTGGGCAGGGAGGATCTGCAGACCATCAATCATGGCTTCCAAGATGTCATAGTATGACTCCTGTGTGTTCAATGACCCATTATGGAGAAAGCGAAAAGGCCAAACCCTAACCGTTGCCTTTATATCATCCTATGCCCACCCAAGAAGGCAGCGTTGAACAATGGAACAAAGAGGTCTTTTGGGATTTCGTCCAGGGCATGGATAGCTGCAGGCTCATTATTCAGCAGACTCTTTGCAGCAAGCTCAAGGAGGGTGACTGTGGTCTTTTGGTCCATCTTCAAAAACCTGCTTCAGAGTGGAGAATTTTTAGAAATCCTGAGAAGGTATCTATAGGCACTTGTTTGCTTTCAGAGTTAGCTATGGACAAAATAATTATTGAATAAGAATGTGGTGAATCATAGGGCCAACTCAAGTGACCTCTACTATAGGATTAGAATGAAAATGGACTTGTGTGTATATTTAATTAAATCTGTGTAGACACACGCACGCACGCACATGCACACACACACACACACACACACACACACACACAGACACACACTTACATGAGATAAAGTGCCATTAGAAATCAGAGGTAAGTTAGCAGAAGACAATGCTGACCACCTAGCTGCCTTCCTCAAATTATTTCCTCCTGAGGAGTTTCAAGATGGCAGAGGAGTAAGACGTGGTGATCACCTTCCTCCCCACAAATACAGCAGAAATACATCTACATGTGGAACAACTCCTACAGAACACCTACTGAATGCTGCCAGAAGTCCTCAGACCTCCCAAAAGGCAAGAAACTCCCCAAGGACCTGGGTAGGGTAAAAGAAAAAATAAAAAACAGAGACAAAAGGATAGGGATGGGACCTGCACCAGTGGGAGGGAATTCTGAAGGAGGAAAGGTTTCCACACACTAGGAAGCCCCTTTGTGGGCAGAGACTGCAGGTGGTGGAGCGGGGAAGCTTCAGAGCCACGGAGGAGAGTGCAGCAACAGGGGTGCGGAGGGCAAAGCTGGGGGATTCCCGCACAGGGGATCAGTGCCGACCAGCACTCACCAGCCTGAGAGACTTGTCTGCTCACCCGCCTGGGCGGGCGGAGGCTGGGACCTGAGGCTCGGGCTTTGGAGGTCGGACCCCAGGGAAAAAACTGGGGTTGACTACATGAACACAGCCTGAAGGGGGGTAGTGTGCCACGGCTAGCAGAGAGGGACTCTGGGAAAACGTCTGGAGCTGCCAAAGAGACAAGAGACTTTTTCTTGCCTCTTTGTTTCGTGGTGTGCCAGGAGAGGGGATTAAGAGCGCTGCTTAAAGGAGCTCCAGAGAAGGACACGAGGAAATAGTTAATCAAGTCCAGGAAGCACAGAGAGTCCCATACAGGATAAATCCAAGGAGAAACACGCCAAGACACATATTAAGCAAACTATCAAAAATTAAACACAAAGAACAAATATTAAAAGCAGCAAGGGAAAAACGACAAGTAACACATAAGGGAATTCCCATAAGATAAATAGCTGATCTTCCAGCAGAAACTCTGCAAGCCAGAAGGGAGTGGCAGGACATATTTAAAGTGATGAAAGAGAAAAACCTACAACCAAGATTACTCTACCCAACAAGGATCTCATTCAGATGTGAAGGAGAAATTAAAAGCTTTACAGACAAGCAAAAGCTAAGTGAATTCAGCACCACCAAACCAGCTTTACAACAAATGTTAAAGGAACTTCCATAGGCAAGAATCACAAGAGAAGGAAAAGACCTACAATAAAAAAAAAGAACCCAAAAGAATTAACAAAATGGCAACAGGAACATACATATCGATAATTACCTTAAATGTAAATGGATTAAATGCTCCAACCAAAAGACATAGATTGGCTGAATGGATGTAAAAACAAGACCCATATATATGCTGTCTACAAGAGACCCTCTTCAGACCTAGGGACACATACAGACTGAAAGTGAGAGGATGGAAAAAGATACTCCATGCAAATGTAAATAAAAAGAAAGCTGGAGTAGCAATTCTCATATCAGACAAAATAGACTTTAAAACAAAGACTATTACAAGAGACAAAGAAGGACACTACATACTGATCAAGGGATCTATCCAAGAAGAAGATATAACAATTGTAAATATTTACGCACCCAACATAGGAGCTCGTCACTACATAAGGCAAATACTAACAGCCATAAAAAGGGAAATCAACAGTAACCCAATCATAGAAGGGGACTTTAACACCCTACTTTCACCAATAGACAGATCATCCAAAATGAAAATAAATAAAGAAAAACAAGCTTTAAATTATACATTAAACAAGATGGACTTAATTGATATTTATAGGACATCCCATCCAAAAAGAACAGAATACACATTCTTCTCAAGTGCTCATGGAACATTCTCCAGGATAGATCATATCTTAGGTCACAAATCAAGCCTTGGTAAATTTAAGAAATTTATAATCGCATCAAGTATCTTTTCCGACCACAATGCTACGAGACTAGATAGCAATTACAGAAAAATATGTGTAAGAAATACAAACACATGGAGGCTAAACAATACACTACTAAATAACCAAGAGATCACTGAAGAAATCAAAGAGGAAATCAAAAAATACCTAGAAACAAATGACAATGGAGACACGACGACCCAAACCTATGGGATGCACCATAAGCACTTCTAGGAGGGAAGCTTATAGCAATACAATCCTACCTCAAGAAACAAGAAACATCTCAAATAAACAAACTAATATTACACATAAAGCAACAGAGAAAGAAGAACAACATCAAAAATAAAACCCACACTTAGCAGAAGGAAAAAAATCATAAAAATCAGATCAGAAATAAATGAAAAAGAAATGAAGGAAACGATAACAAAGATCAATAAAACTAAAAGCTGGTTCTTTGAGAAGATAAACAAAATTGCTAAACCATTAGCCAGACCCATCAAGAAAAAATGGGAGAAGACTCAAATCAATAGAATTAGAAATGAAAAAGGAGAAGTAACAACTGACACTGCAGAAATACAAAGGATCATGCGAGATTACTACAAGCAACTCTATGCCAATAAAATGGACAACCTGGAAGAAATGGACAAATTCTTAGAAATGCACAACGTTCCGAGACTGAACCAGGAAGAAATAGAAAATATGAACAGACCAATCACAATCACTGAAATTGAAACTGTGATTAAAAATCTTCCAACAAACAAAAACCCAGGACCAGATGGATTCCCAGGCAAATTATGTCAAACATTTAGAGAAGAGCTAACGCCTATCCGTCTCAAACTCTTCCAAAATATAGCAGCGGGAGGAACACTCCCACACTCATTCTACGAGGCCACCATCACTCTGATACTAAAACCAGACAAAGATGTCACAAAGAAAGAAAACTACAGGCCAATATCACTGATGAACATAGATGAAAAATCCTAAAGAAAATCCTAGCTAACAGAATCTAACAGCACATTAAAAGGATCATACACCATGATCAAGTGGGGTTTATCTCAGGAATGCAAGGATTCTTCAATATATGCAAATTAATTAACGTGATACACCATATTAACAAACTGAAGGAGAAAGCCCATATGATCATCTCAATAGATGCAGAGAAAGCTTTCGAGAAAATTCAACACCTATTTATGAAAAACACCCTCCAGAAAGTAGGCATAGAAGGAACTTTCCTCAACTTAATAAAGACCATATATGACAAATCCACAGCCAACATCGTCCTCAGTGCTGAAAAACTGAAAGCATTTCCACTAAGATCAGGAACAAGACAAGGTTGCCCACTCACACCACTATTTTTCAACATAGCTTTGGAAGTTTTAGCCACAGCCATCAGAGAAGAAAAAGAAATAAAAGGAATCCAAATTGGAAAAGAAGAAGTAAAGCTGTCACTGTTGCAGATGACATGATACTATACATAGAGAATCCTAAAGATGCTACCAGAAAACTACTAGAGCTAATCAATGAATTTGGTAAAGTATGAGGATACAAAATGAATGCACAGAAATCTCTGGCATTCCTATACACTAATGATGAAAAATCTAAAAGAGAAATTAATGAAACACTCCTATTTACCATTGCCACAAAAAGAATAAAATATCTAGGAAAAAACCTACCTAAGGAGACAAAAGACCTGTATGCAGAAAATTATAAGACACTGATGAAAGCAATTAAAGATGATATAAATAGATGGAGAGATATACCATGTTCTTGGATTGGAAGAATCAACATTGTGAAAATGACTCTACTACCCAAAGTTATCTACAGAATCAATGCAATCCCTATCAAACTACCATTGGCATTTTTCATAGAACTAGAACAAAAAATTTCGCCATTTGTATGGAAACACAAAAGACACCGAATAGGCATAGCAATCTTGAGAATGAAAATTGGAGCTGGAGGAATCAGGATCCCTGACTTCAGACTACACTACAAAGCTACAGTAATCAAGACAGTATGGTACTGGCACAAAAACAGAAATATAGATCAATGGAACAGGATAGAAAGTCCAGAGATAAACCCATGCACATATGGTCACAGTATCTTTGATAAAGGAGACAGGAATGTACAGTGGAGAAAGGATAGCCTCTTCAATATGTGGTGCTGGGAAAATTGGACAGGTACATGTAAAAGTATGAAATTAGAACACTCCCTAACACCATACACAAAAATAAACTCAAAAGGGATTAAAGACTTAAATATAAGGCCAGAAACTATAAAACCCTTGGAAGAAAACAGGCAGAACGCTCTATGACATACATCACAGCAAGATCCGTTTTGACCCACCTCCTAGAGAAATGGAAATAAAAACAAAAATAAACAAATGGGGCCTAATGAAACTTCAAAGCTTTTGCACAGCAAAGGAAACCACAAACAAGACAAAAAGAGAACCCTCAGAATGGTAGAAAGTATTTGCAAATGAAGCAATTGACAAAGGATTAATCTCCAAAATTTACATGCAGCTCATGCAGCTCAATAACAACAACAACAAAAAAAAACCATTCCAATGCAAAAATGGGCAGAAGACCTAAATAGACATTTCTCCAAAGAAGATATACAGATTGCCAACAAACACATGAAAGAATGCTCAACATTATTAATCATTAGAGAAATGCAAATCAAAACTACAACGTGATATCATCTCACACTGGTCAGAATGGCCATCATCAAAAAATCTACAAACAATAAATGCTGGAGAGGGTGTGGAGAAAAGGGAAAACTTGCACTATTGGTGGGAATGAAAAATGATACAGCCACTATGGACAACAGTATGGAGGTTCTTTAAAAAATTAAAAATAGAACTACCATACAACCCAGCAATCCCACTACTGGGCATATATCCTGAGAAAAGGTCATGAAGTACCTAGGGGTAAGACGGGAATAAAGACACAGACCTACGAGAGCATGGAGTTTAGGATATAGGGAAGGGGAATGGTAAGCTGTGACAAAGTGAGAGAATGGCATGGACATATATACTCTACCAAACGTAAAATAGGTAGCTAGTGGGAAGCAGCCGCGTAGCACAGGGAGATCAGCTAGGTGGTCTGTGACCACCTAGAGGGGTGGGAACGGGAGGCTGGGAGGGAGAGGATGCAAGAGGGTAGAGATATGGGAACATATGTATATGTATAACTGATTCACTTTGTTATAAAGCAGAAACTAACACACCATTGTAAAGCAATTATCCTCCAATAAAGATGTTAAAATAAATAAATAAATAAATAAAAATTTAAAAATAGGGGCAAAACCAGATTTGACACACACAGAAAAGGAAATGTCAATGTGACCACACAGGCAGAGGTTGTTTTGATGTGACCACAAGCCAAAGGATGCTGGCAGCCACAAGAAGCTGAAAGAAGCAAGAATGGATTCTCTCCTGGAGCCTCCAGAAGGAAAACAGCCCTGCCAACACATTGATTTCAGCTCAGTGATATTGATTTCAGACTTGGCTTCCAGAACTATGAAAGAATAAATTTCTGTCATTTCAAGCCACCAAAAATAATACAACAAAATAGACAAAGAAAAAAGAAAAAAAAAATGGTCGGAAGAACCTAGGGGTAAGACGGGAATAAAGATGCAGACCTACTAGAGGCTGGACTTGAGGATACGAGGAGGGGGAAGGGCGAGCTGGGATAAAGTGAATGTCAGGGACATATATACACTACCAAACGTAAAATAGAAGGCTAGTGAGAAGCAGCCGCATAACACAGAGAGATCAGCTCGGTGCTTTGTGACCATCTAGAGGGGTGGGATAGGGAGGATGGGAGGGAGGGAGATGTAAGAGGGAAGAGATATGGGGACATATGTGTATGTATAGCTGATTCACTTCGTTATAAGGCAGAAACTGACAAACCATTGTAAAGCAATTATACTCTAATAAAGATGTTAAAAATATTATTTTCTCCCAAAAGGATACAAACCAATAAGAAGGAAAATGTACATCTACATAAAAGCCACACCCTCATCAGTATTTTAAAATGGAGAAGGCCAAAAATTCAAAAGAATTGTGAGTAAAAAAAGAAAAATGAATCCTGGCATAAGATTTGTCACACTCCCATTGCTAGGCTTTGTGGAAAACAAAATGACAGACCAAGAAAAGCTGCCAAGAGAGAGGAAAGAAGATGGAAAAGGGCTGAAAGCTGATCTAAAACTACAGCAGATGGACTAAGCCCAGAATAAATCTAAAAATACCAAAAAGGTGTCCTAGAATATGAGAGCCCGGACTACAGGGAAGGCACTCCAAAATCGGAGCTTATGAAGGGACAGGGATGATTTAAAGTGCAGTCTTTGAAAGATATAACTCTTAGGGAAGAATAAAGGCAAAGAGTTAGGGAGAAGCATCCGTTGGCGCTTGGGTAATGATGGAGAAAATAAACAAAAGGGGAAAATTAAGGATCTTGCAAGACATAAGAGAACCGCAAAATCAGAGCACTCAGGACTTCTCCCTTCATCACCAAAACAAACAAACAAAATAAAAAGGATCTGGTCTTTGCTATACTAAGAAAATTTCACATTATTAAACTAGGAATCTTATCGAAAAAACCAATATCATACAGATGAACAGAATGAAGGGAATTCCATACAAAACTTTGTAAAAAAAATAGATGAGGGAACAAAAGTGCATACATATTAAACAACCATGAAGGAGAAAAAGACTGGAAATCAACACTCCAAACAAAATTAATTATACTCAAGCAAGCATTGGAGGATATGAAACCCACCTTAAATAGAATATTTAAAAAAATCAAAAGACAGAGATTGACTAAAAAGAAAGGCTGAAGCATAGATTTCATAACCAACTTGGGTGTCCTTTAAATATCACAGCCTACAGAAAAAGCTTTTGAACTTGCAGAAACAGGAAATTCTGCACCCCTCAGCCCTTGCTAAGGAAGCAGTCTGCAAACTGGCCCACTGAACCAAACCCAGCCCACTGCTTGATGTTGTAAATAAAGTTTTATTGGAACAAAGCCATGATCATTCATTTATGTATTGTCTATGAATGCTTTTGCACTACAGTAGCAAAGTTGAATAGAGTGACAGCGACACTGTGACCCAGGAACTTACAATATTTCCTATACTTCTCTTACAGAATGTTTGCCAAGTAATCTAAAAGAGGAACTGGGATTGTGATCCCACTGAGATGAGATGGAAAACTTCACCAAAATACCTAATGGTGAGTATTTTACATACAATAGTAAAATGAAGGTGGGGGAAAGGGGAGAAGGCTAATGTACAAAAGTTTTATGCTGTGAAAAAAACACAGAAACTGTGCAACTAAAAATGAGAGAAGGGATAGAAGTAGAAGAAAATACAACAAACTTTTTATCATAATGCAGTAGGTGAGTGTTAAATGATACTGGAGGAAAAAATGCATAGGCCAGAGAGTAAAGTGTTAAGAAAACAGGTGGTTCAGGATGATTTTAAGAAAGCATTAAACGGGACCAAAACACGTCTTAATGATAAAAGCCAAAACTCACAATGAAGATAAAACCCATAGGAATATTTATGCACCAATAACAAACAAACACCTTTATAAAGGAAAAATGCAATGAGACGTAGATAAAATAATAATAATAACAGGAAACAGTAACAGTAGGAAATTTAATATACCAAACTCAGTCTAAGGCTGATCAAGTCATATAAAAAAAGAGAAAGCTAATCAATAATGTTATATAATGAATATATTCTTGTCAAAAATGGATCATAATTATCTCACAGAGATTAGATAATTGATTTCTATAAAGTAGAAATGGTACAAACAATCCTCTCTAACCCCAATGCAATAAAAGTTAGTAACAAAAATTGAAAACAGAAAGGCCACTCCACCTGAAAAAATTTTTTACAGCTTCTCTTAAAAACTGTTGAATATAAGAGGAGATGCAAACTGAAGTTGTAAAGAAATGTTTTAAAAGAATGACTATGAAAAACTACATATCGGCATCTATGGGATACATTTAGAGTGGTGATCCGAGGCAAATTCACACAGTATGCACTTTTATGAGTAAAAATGGAAGAATGAAGATAAATTAATTAAAGTATGGCCTCAAAAAACGAAAAAAAAACTAGGAAAAAAAGAACAACTAAAGAAAGCAAAACATAAAAGCAGAAATGAATATGATACAAAATAGAAAAACGAAATCTTGTTTTTCAAAACACACAAACCCCCTAGCTGGCTTGATGAAGGAAGAAAGGGAGAGATCACACATACACAAAATAATAAAAGACAAAGGAGAAATAATCATTGAAACAGAAAAAGGAAGAGATTACTTTGCCAACCTCTATGCAAATAAACTTGAAAATCTATATGAAATAGGTAACTTCCTAGATAAATACAAATTACCAAAATTCTGATTCTAGTGTTAGAAAGCTTAAATTAGGCAATTTTCATAGAAGAAATAAAGTTATTACAGCAATACCCCCAAGAAGCACCTTGCTCAGATGGTTTTACAGGAGAATCCTAGTAAACCATCAAAGATCAAATAGTACCAAAGCTCTATGAGTTATGTAAGAACATTAGAAAGGAAGGAAACTTCCCTAACTTCTTATATGAAGCCAGTAGGATGCTAACAGGTAAAAGGTAGATACCAAAATACTAAATAGAATATTAGCAAACATCCAACAATACATTTAGAAACTAATATACTGTGATCAAGTGCAATTTATTCCATTAATACAAGGCTGGCTCTATATTAGGAATTCCATTGATATCATTCACCATCGTCATATAATTAAGGACAAATATCATATGATTAAAACCACAGATGCCAAACAAATCTTTGGGAAACTTCAACACCCATTCATGTTAAGAAAAGAAAAACCTCAAGAAGTGGGAAAGAGGGATGCATTCTTAAGATGATAAAAGATATATAATTAATTCCTCATGCAAGTATTTTATTTAGTGGGGGACTACCAGAGGTTTTCCAATAAGCTCAGGAATAAGAAAAGTATGCCCATTATATCATTCCTGTTCTGTCTTCAACTACAAGCATTAGTCAGTTGACTAGAGAAATCAATTAGATTTCTGAGAATGAGTAACAAGAAGTAAAGCCACCTCTGTGTGCAGATGATATTACCGTACACTTGAAAACCCTTTAGAAACAATGACAGATTGAGTAAAACAATAAGAGAAATCATCAAGGTAGTAGGATATAGAGCTACATACAAAAGTCAATGGTCTTTGTGTACACACACACACACAGCTGGAGGACACTTTAGTAGAGAAAATTCCATACACAATAGCAAAAACAAAGCTTAAATGATAGAAATAAACTTAATGAGAGCAGCTATGCAAGGACAATTTTTAGACACTCCTGAACGACATAGAAGGAAACTTGAAAAGCACAAGGACATTGGTCAATGTTCTTGGATAGAATAACACAACATTAAGAAGATGTCAGTTCTCCCTAAACTAATGTATAAATTTAATATAATCTCAAAAATATCAGCAAATGTTTCTATGGAGTTAGATCAATGGATAATAAAATTAATATTTTTTTAAAAAATCATGCAAGAATAGCCAGGATATAAGTGAAAAAGAAAACCTGTAAGTGGGGAGTAACGATACCAGACATTAAAGCATGTTATAAAGCCTCGGTAATTATAACACTGTGGTACTGGTACATGAGTAGACAAACAGTCCAGTGAAAAAGAATAGAAAACCCAGAAAAACAAGAATAATATATGGAAATTTCAGTATATGATGAAAGGGCATTTAAAAGCACTGAGGCAAATATGGACGTTCAACAAATGATGCTGGAACAAATGAGACATTTGGGAAAAGAATCAATGTAGATCCATACCACACACCATACACAGAAATAAACTGTAAACGGGTTAGGAATCTAAACAAATGAAACCATAACAAAATCTTTGAGAAAATATGGCAGGACTCTGCTTTAACCTCAGCATAGGGAAAGGCTTTCTAACTGTGACTCAAATTTCCAGAGGCAATGAAAGAAAACAATGATCTATGTGACTACGAAGGATTTTTTTAATGTATGGCAAACACATCATAACTAAGTCAAAAGGCAATTGACAAACTGACATTAAGTATTTGCAGCATGCCTCACGGACAAATGAATAATAGTCCAAGTATATACAGAACTCTCAAGTATTGAAGGACAAAAGGCTAATATTTCTACAGAAAAATGGGAAAAGATATGAACAGATAATACACAAAAATATATAAAACAGTCCTCAAAATATAGAGTCACACTTTCTCATAATTAGACAAGTGCATACTAAGACAATGCCGAGATATCATTTCTCACCTACCACATCAACAAAGGTCACAAAAGTAGGGCAACATGTTCTGTTAGTGAGTCTGTGGGGAAACAGTCACAGTAGCTAGTGGGAGTGAAAACCAGTACAACCCTTCTGGAGAGAAATTTGGAAATACCTAACAGAAATATACATGCACTCAACTTTTGGCCCAACAGTACTACTGCTGGGAATAGAGCTTGAAGATCCATTTCCACCAACACAAAAATACTTATGCCTAAGGTTATTCACTGCAGCATTGTTTGTAGTTGCAGAATGTTGAAAACAAGTTAAATGCCCCTACATATGTCAGCCGAGTCCAATGCAGCTGTATAAAAAGAGAAACAAAAACAAAAACAAAAAAACAGTGAAGCCCTCTATGGCATAAAGAGTTTTTTTATGGGATGCTGTTAACTGAAAAAGGAAAAGTGCAAAGGAGCATTATAAAATGCCATCCTTCATTTAATATACAAGGGAATATAAGAACACATATATGTATCAGTTCATTTGTGCAGAGTAAATACAGGAAAGATTAAACCAGAAACTAACGAGATTGGTTATCTACAGGGGGAGTGTGGGAAATAAGTGGCGAATGGGAGGGGCTTAGAAGGCATGAGGAAAGAGTGACACTTGTCTAATAGATGTTTCTGTGCAGCCCTGACTCTTTGAATCACAGTAATATTTCACATACCCCAGAATTAAATAAAAAATTAAAATCAAGTAAGATGTGGGGAGGAGGCAAAGTCAAATACAAACACCAACAAATTAACCTAACTATATTACAAATGAATGTCTTAACCACAGCTGAAGAGGTGAGAAAGAAAATAGCTAAGCTAAGCAACTTAGGGAAATAGTAGTTCTTTGACTGCATCCTCTGAGGCCTAAGACATAAAGAACTGTACACAAACACAAGTTATCAAATCTGTTTCTAACAGGTGTATTGGGTAGCCTTTCTGCAAGTACTTCATGTATATATCAGGAATGAACAAGTAAGTAAATATTGAAGATAAGGAGAGCCAGGTGAGACAAAGAAGTTACAAACAAGGCTACAATGGATTAAAATAAGAAGTATCAGTATGAGCTCCTGGCTTTCAATATCTATACATATAGGTAGAGAAATTGAGAAGTATCTGTAAGCATGAGTATATACATACAATATATTTCCTTCATTTGTGGACGGAGAGGGAGGACTTAGCAGCAATGAAACCGCAATAGCAATGAACACACACTGAGATATTGGTTTCCAAATGTCATTTTCCAAGAAAAGGAAACATGGCCCTTTGCAGAAGTGTTTTGATTTCAGGGCCGTGGTGGGGACAACAACACAAGATGAACAGGAATACCTTACAATGCCAGCAAGGAAGTACACAAAAAAGGATCAGGTCATGCTGAAAGAACACAGACCCCACCAAAAGGAGCTTGCAGTCACCAAAGCTGGAACAATTCAAGAAACTAAATAATGATTTAATTTGATTATAAGTCACAATATAACATAGTTATTCATGATTCAATACTGACAAATAATTTGATTAGCTATTTGATTCATTAATTTGAAATAAAACAAGTTTTATCAACAACTTGAAAATTTATAAATAAATAAATGGGGGAGAAAAGACAGTTTTCAGAATTCCAATGAACCAATGTAGTAGGAAAAAGGAAATAGAAAGTCACCATTAAGTCATAATTGTTGTAGGCAAGATCAACAGATGGATTTTAGAAGTCGTGAATAACAGTCTGAGAAGAAACAGGATATTTTCATGGTCTGAAAGTATTTCCTACACGATATTTATTACTTACAAATAGGAAAACAGTACTATTACAATGGAGCAACACAGTTGTCCCTACCTTAATCAAGTGTTGCAATTGAATATCATCATTAATACAACATATGGACATCATGTACCCCCCCACATGATGCTTGGAGCAAGGAACAGAATTGCTTTTGCAGCGCCGCGGTATAAGACCTAAAGTTAAGGCACAGTGACATGTATGCCTTGACATTTGGGGGAAAACCCAGAGGGTCTCAAATGGACGAACCACAAGTACCCATTCCCCTTTTGTGCTCCCGGGAGGAAGGTCCCCTAGCCAAAGAACCAGCCTTATCATGGGAAATAGCCACAGTGCCTGCTCACCCCTGACTATCAGGTTTCAGTTCCCTACCAGCTCACAGAAGCATTCAAACAAGCCAATCACATCCTCCCATGTGAACCAAGGGTCACCTTGTCCTCTTGCTACTACAGACTGCCCCCCACAGCCCCTGCTTGTTCACTCTCTTCCAGAGAATGTCTCCTGTGGGGCTCTATCTGGCCAGTAATGCCCTCCTCCCCAGGCTGTGAGTAAACGTTACTAATAAGCTGCCATGGGTAGTATCTGTCCAGTGTCAGGTGTCGTGTGTTCAGCCACCCCCATAACACTAGGGTGGAAATTCCTCCATCACCAATGGGGTGAAGGGGAGGAGAATAAAACAGGTATTGTTGCCAAAAATGTATAAGTTCAATCAAATCACAAGAACACATCAGACAAACCCAAGTTGACACACATTCTATAAAATACCTGACCAGTATCTTCAAAAGCGTCAAGATTGGGAAACACCCAGAAAGCTTAAGGAACTGTCAGCCTGGAGGAGACTAAGGAGAAATGATGGCCAAATGCAATGTGGTATCCAGAATGGGATGCTGGAATAGAAAAATGAGATTACTGGGACAAATGGTGAAATTCAAATAAAGTATGTAGATTAGTTAATAGTACTGCATCAATGTTAATTTCCTAATTTTGATACATTTTTCTATGGCTATATAAGATGTTAACATTAGGGAAATCTGGGTGAAGGCTTTCTATACTATTTGCAAAGTTTCTGTGAGCCTAAAATTATTTCAAAATAAAGAATTAAAAAAAAATTCAGGGCTTTCCTGGTGGCACAGTGGCTTAGAGTCCGCCTGCTGATGCAGGGGACACGGGTTCATGCCCCGGTCTGGGAAGATCCCACATGCCATGGAGCAGCTAGGCCAGTGAGTCATGGCCACTGAGCCTGTGCGTCCAGAGCCTGTGCTCCACAACGGGAGAGGCCACAACAGTGAGAGGCCCGCGTACCGCAAAAAAAAAAAAAAGAAAAAGAATTCAGTGGTTAAAGGAATGGTTATTGTATAAACGACACTGTTTAATAATAGTTTAATTGAAATATGGTTAGGAGGATGGATATATGCTCGTGCCGCATCATACATTAAAAAGCTATTTCAAACTGCTTTAGAGAGCCCATTAAAATAAATGAAAGTGCAGTTATCTCCAAGATGTAGATGAGTATTTATCTGCTTTTCAGAAGATAACCATTTTAAGTATGAAAGCAATGAAATACCATATATATATATATATATATATATAGAGAGAGAGAGAGAGAGAGAGAGAGAGAGAGAGAGAGAGAGAGAGAGAGAGACCAGAGAGAGAGACAGGGAGAGGTGGGAGAGGGGGGAGAGAGAGACATACATTTCAATCCTTACAATTTAAAGTCTGAGATATCAAAACAAACCACAAACAAAACTGAGGTGCAAAGGTGAAATACAATTTTTTTTTTTTAAGAAGCGGAAGGCTGATTGAGGGATTTTAAAGAGAGAGCAGGAAATGATTAGCCACACAACTGAAGCGAATCTCAGCTGAGGAAAGAGGAACCCACGGAGCGTGGACAGGACAGTGGACCCAGCAATCCGTTCCATTGCCTTTCTTATTAACCCCCAAACCTTGATCCTGGGTAATTTAATTTAGGTCAATAGAGGCGTAATTTACAGAAAGAATGCTGTTGTAATTTACCTGATTGGAACAAGAGTTGGAAAAAACTTGAGCTGTCCAAGACCCCAGCAGTAGGAGCAGGTTCCTCCCTCTCCAGAGCTCGGAGCGGAGAAGCCTCAGTGTTTCCGGAACTGGGGGTCTTAACGGTTCCCTCTCAAAGTTAAGCTCGCCGGAAAAGGACTTTGATTGGTGCAGCTCAGGTCATGTGACCCTCTATCACTCAATCTACTCTGTACTGGGAGGAGGGGCCGGATTCCCGACCCCACCCAGAGGGACCGAGGGGAGAGAGCCTTATGTGTGAGAGGGTTCTTCTCAGGCGCCAGCGCCACCCTCTGACATCTCCTTGTCACAGTGTCTTTCCTTGTCGCCTGGGCACTGCCTGGCCAGGGTTTCTGCCAGGCCGGGTCTCAAACCTAGAGAATTGATGTCCAAATTGATAGTCTACACAACAGAGGGTGTGAACTTAAAAATGAGTGGCGGGCTTCCCTGGTGGTGCAGTGGTTGAGAGTCCGCCTGCTGATGCAGGGGACACGGGTTCGTGCCCTGGTCCGGGAAGACCCCACGTGCCGTGGAGCGGCTGGGCGTGTGAGCCATGGCCGCTGAGCCTGCGCATCCCGAGCCTGTGCTCCGCAACGGGAGAGGTCACGACAGTGAGAGGCCCGTGTAGCGCAAAAAAAAAAAAAAAAAAGAAAGAAAGAAAAGAAAAAGAAAAAACACGAGTGGCCAATGACGACATAAAGCCATCAGACTTTAGTTTCCCTGGGGCTCCGCTATATTAAACAAGCAGTCGAATCCCCACCAAAACATAGGAAAAATGTATTCTTGCCTCTGTGCAGTAAAGCCAGCATAGCATTTACACTGATATTTGACAAAAGCAACGTAATGGAGAAAACTGCCGCCCACTAATAACTCTACTATCAATTGCAAGAATAGCTAATAGTATTTGTTTCCAACCCTCTCCCTGGACTCCTGCTTCCACTTCTTCCCTGTCTGCTTCCTTTTCTGGTCCCAATTGTTTACCACATTTTGGACTACAATACACTTTATTCATATGCAATTTTGTAAATTGGCCATCTCCCTTCGTGGAAAAATATAAATTCCAGGAGGGCAGGAACCTTTGTTGGTTTGTTCATTAACATATCCTAAGTGCCTATAGTAATGCCTGGTTCAGTGGATACTTGAATATTTGTTGAATGAATTTTTCTCCAGCCTCACTAGCCTCTTTTCTGTGCCTCTAACCCTAACTCACCAAACATGTTCCCCTACAATTATATGTTTTCCTGTAACAGCCTGCCCCAGATAGCCCTACAACCACCTTCCTTACTAAACTCACATCTCTGTCAACTTATCAGACAAGGCTTACTTTTCTTCATGACACTTAGCATTTGATCATCGCTTTTCTGGGTTGTTTCCTTTGTTCGTTCGTTTGTTTTCTTTTTTGTTTTTGTTTTGCTTTAGTTTACTTTTGTTTTTTTCTGTTTTCTTTCTTCAACACTTTTTCTTTTCCTTTTTGAATTTTAATTTTAGTTTATTTTTGGCTGCGTTGGGTCTTTGTTGGTGCGCACGGGCTCTCTCAAGTTGCAGCCAGTGGGGACTACTCTTCGTTGCGGTGCACAGGTTTCTCATTGCAGTGGCTTCTCTTGTTGTGGAGCACGGGCTCTAGGTGCGCGGACTTCACTAGCTGTGGCACACGGGCTCAGTAATTTTGGCTCACGCACTCCAGAGCACAGGCTCAGTAGTTGTGTCACATGGGTTTAGTTGCTCCGTGGTTGTGGGATATTCCCGGACCAGGGCTCGAACCTGTGTCCCCTGCATTGGCAGGCAGATTCTTAACCCCTGTGCCACCAGGGAAGACCAACATTTTTTCTTACACTCTAATTGAAGATAAAGAAGTAGACCAGCCACAGCCATTTTAATTTTTGTAGTACAACGTCATCTGTCAGTAGATGGGGTAATGGCATCAAATATCTTAAGACTGGATCCCTGGTTTTATGGCTTTACCACTTAGTGGTACCACAAGCTACATGACCTTGGCCAGGCACATCAACTCTTCCAAGATTTCATTATCCATATTCAAAAGGAGAATGGCAATTTTTTTGAATTTTATTTATTTACTGATTGATTTTCAGCAGGTTCTTATTACTTATCTATTTTATACATATTAGTGTATACATGTCAATCCCAAGCTCCCAATTCATCCCAGCACCACCCACAACCCACCCGCCCGCACTTTCTCCCCTTGGTGTCCACACATTTGTTCTCTATATCTGTGTCTCCATTTCTGCTTTGCAAACCGGTGCATCTGCACTATTTTTCTAGATTACACATATATGTGTTATTCTACGATATTTGTTTTTCTTTTTCTGACTTAATTCAGTCTGTATGACAGTCTCTAGGCCCACACACATCTCTATAAATGACCCAATTTTTTTTCTTTTTATGGCTGAGTAATATTCCATTGTATATATGTACCACATCTTCTTTATCCATTCATCTGATGATGGGCATTTACGTTGCTTCCATGACCTGGCTGTTGTAAATAGTGCTGCATTGGTGTGCCTGTGTCTTTTTGAATTATGGTTTTCTCTGGGTATATGCCCAGTAGTGGGATTGCTGGGTCATACGGTAATTCTATTTTTAGTTTTTTAAGGAACCTCCATACTACTCTCCCTAGTGGCTATACCAATTTACATTCCCACCAACAGTGCAAGAGTTTTCCCTTTTCTCCACACCATCTTTAGCATTTGTTGTTTGTAGATTTTCTGATGATGCCCATTCTAACTGGTGTGAGGTGATACCTCATTGTAGTTTTGATTTGCATTTCTCTAATAATTAGTGATGTTCAGCAGCTTTTCATGTGCCTCTTGGCCATCTGTATATCTTCTTTGGAGAAATGTCTATTTAGGTCTTCTGCCCAGTTTTTAATTGGGTTTTCCTTTTTTTTAATATTGAGCTGCATGTGCTGTTTATATATACTTGAGATAGTTCCTTTGTCCATTGATTCGCTTGCAAATACTCTCTCCCATTCTGAGGGTTGTCTTTCTGTCTTTTTTATAGTTTCCTTTGCTGTGCAAAAGCTTTTAAGTTTCATCAGGTCCCATTTGTTTATTTTTGTTTTTATTTCCATTACTCTAGGAGGTGGATAAAAAAGATCTTGCTGTGATTTATGTCAAAAAGTGTTCTTCCAAAGTTTTCCTTTAAGAGTTTTATAGTGTTCGGTCTTACATTTAGATCTCTAATCCATTTTGAGTTTATTTTTGTGTATGGTGTTAGGGAGTGTTCTAATCTCATTCTTTTACTTGTAGCTGTCCAGTTTTCTCAGAACCACTTATTGAAGAGACTGTCTTTTCTCCATTGTATATCCTTGCCTCCTTTGGCATACATTAGTCAACCATAGGTGCATGAGTTTATCTCTGAGCTTTCTACCCTGTTCCATCGATCTGTATTTCTGTTTTTGTGCCAATATCATATTGTCTTGACTACTGTAGATTTGTAGCATAGTCTGAAGTCAGGGAGTCTGATTCCTCCAACTCTGTTTTTCTCCCTCAGGATTGCACTGGCTATTCAGGGTCTTTTGTGTCTCCATATAACTTTTAAGACATTTTGTTCTAGTTCATGCCTTTAGTAATTTGTTAGGGATTGCATTGAATCTGTAGATTGCTTACGGTTGTATAGTCATTTTCACAATGTTGATTCTTCCAGTCCAAGAACATGGTACATCTCTCCATCTGTTTTTGTCATCTTTGATTTCTTTCATCAGTGTCTTATAGTTTTCTGAGCCCAGGTTTTTTACCTCCTTAGGTAGGTTATTCCTAGTTATTTTATTCTTTTTGTTGCAGTGGTAAATGGGAGTGTTTCCTTACTTTCTCTTTCTAATCTTTTGTTGTTAGTGTATAGGAATGCAAGAGATTTCTGTGCAGTCATTCTGTATCCTGCTATTTTACCAAATTCATTGATTAGCTCTGGTATATTTCTGGTGGCATCTTTACGATTATCTATGTATAGTATCATGTCATCTGCAGACAGTGACAGTTTTACTTCTTCTTTTCCAATTTAAGTTCCATTTATTTCTTTTCCTTCTCTGATTGCCGTGGCTAGGACTTCCAAAACTATGTTAAATAATAGTGGTGGGAATGGACATCCTTGTCTTCTTCCTGATCTTAGAGGAAATGCTTTCAGTTTTTCACCATTGAGAATGATGTTTGCTGTGGGTTTGTCGTATATGGTCTTTATTATGTTGAGGTAGTTTCCCTCTATGCCCACTTTCTGGAGAATTTTTATCATAAATGGGTGTTGAATTTGGTTGAAAGCTCTTTCTGCCTCTGTTGAGATTATCATACAGTTTTTATCCTTCAATTTGTTAATGTGGTGTTTCACATTGATTGATTTACATATATTGAAGAATCCTTGCATTCCTGGTATAAATCCCACTTGATCCTGGTGTATGATCCTTTTGATGTGTTGGTGGATTCTGTTTGCTAGTATTTTGTTGAGGATTTTTGCATCTATATTTATCAGTGATATTGGTCTGTAATTTTCTTTTTTTCGTAGTGTCTTTTTCTGGTTCTGGTATCAGGGTGATGGTGGCCTAGTAAAATGACTTTGGGAGTGTTCCTTCCTTTGCAGTTTTTTGGAAGAGTTTGACAAGGATGGGTGTTAGCTCTTCTCTAAATGTTTGATAGAAGTCACCTCTGAAACCATCAGGTCCTGGACTTTTGTTTGTTGGAAGATTTTTAATCACAGTTTCAACTTTATTACTTCTGATTGGTCTGTTCATATTTTCTATTTCTTCCTGTTCAGTCTTGGAAGGTTATACCTTTCTAAGAATTTGTCCATTTCTTCCAGGTTGTCCATTTTATTGGCATATAGTTGCTTGTAGTAGTCTCTTATGATCCTTTGTATTTCTGCTGTGTCTGTTGTACCTTCTCCTTTTTCATTTCTAATTTTATTGATTTGAGCCCTCTCCCTCTTTTTCTTGATGAGTCTGGCTAAAGGTTTATCAGTTTTGATAATCTTCTGAAAGAACCAGCTTTTAGTTTCATTGACCTTTGTTATTCTCTTCTTTGTTTCTTTTTCATTTATTTGTGCTCTGGTCTTTACGAATTCTTTCCTTCTACTAACTTGGGGTTTGTTTGTTCTTCTTTCTCTAGTTCCTTTAGGTGTAAGGTTAGATTGCTTATTTGGGATTTTTCTTGTTTCTTGAGGTAGGATTGTATTGCTATTAACTTCATTCTTAGAATTGCTTTTGCTGCATCCCATAGGTTTGGGGTCGTCATGCTTTCATTGTCATTTTTTTAACATCTTTATTGGAGTATAATTTCTTTACAGTGGTGTGTTAGTTTCTGCTTTATAACAAAGTGACTCAACTATACATATTCATATATCCCCATATCTCCTCCTTCCCTCTTGTGTTCATTGTCATTTGTCTCTAGGTATTTTTCGATTTCCTCTTTGATTTCTTCTTGATCTCTTGGTTATTTTGTAACATATTGTTTAGCCTCCAGGAGTTTGTGTTTTTTACGTTTTTTTCCTATAATTTATTTTTAGTCTCATAGCTTTGGGGTCCGAAAACCTTCTTGATATGATTTCAATTTTCTTAAATTTACTGAGGCTTGACTTGTGACACAAGGTGTGATCTATCCTGGAGAATGTTCCGTGTGCACTTGCGAAGAAAGTGTAACCTGCTGTTTTTGGATGGAATGTCCTATAAATATCAATTAAAGCTATCCGGTCTATTGTGTCATTTAAAGCTTGTGTTTCCTTGTTAATTTTCTGTCTGGATGATCTGTCCATTGCTCTAAGTGAGGTGTTAAAGTCCCCCACTATTATTGTGTTACTGTCAATTTCCCTGTTTATAGCTGTTATCATTTGCTTTATGTATTGAGGTGCTCCTATGTTGGGTGCATATATATTTATAATTTTTATATCTTTTTCTTGGATTGATCCCTTGATCGTTATGTAGTGTCCTTCCTTGTCTGTTGTAACATTCTTTATTTTAAAGTCTATTTTGTCTTGTATGAGTATTGCTACTCCAGCTTTCTTTCGATTTCCATTTACATGGAATATCTTTTTTCCATC